>NC_142748.1:8604597-10027466 GCF_051943395.1 Hippocampus bargibanti
ATAAAGCACTGGCCAGACCTCTGTCAATGATTTTTTTTTTTTTTTTCCCCATCCACAAGGGGGGCAACATTTCCCTATTTTTCCATGTTCATCTGTTGTTATAATAATGTAATAATACATTTCATTTATAAGCGCCTTTCAAAACTCTCAAGGACACTTTACAGTCACAGGATATTTTTTCTGCGGGTTAGCAGTGGCAGCCACACGCACCAGCGTTCACTCAACCCGGAAGTAACATTAAGTAACTAAAACAAAAAAGCGCGATATAAACCAATATGTATATATTGCATTGCATTTTGTACATCCGTACCCATTTCAAGCTCATATAACTCCAGAGCCATATCATTTAGGAATTAACTAATTTTTCTGATGAAACAAGAGAGTCTAAAATTTCTAACGCTGTATTGAGTGTTTATGTACTCCTTAAACTCAATATTCTGTGGAAATTGAGTGACAGTGACATAAACCCTGGCACTGGAGTGAACACATTTTTGCACATGGTCTGGCAGTGAATGAGTTTAAAAACATTTTCAATATTATTTTAAAATATATTCCATGTCGTAGAGTGATCCATCTCTCCTCTTTCATCCAGAACTGCTTCATGTCACAAAGAGGGTACAGCATGAATGAATGTCTCTCTGTGTCTATGTGTTGTCATGTTATTTCGTTTTTTTTTTAATTCAAGATGGCGCCGCAAGAGTGGCTACCTTTCCAGCAGCTCCTGTATTTTGTTTTTTCTACTTCTTTCTTTCCTTTCCTCTTCTTTTCATTACTTTTCTGCTGTGAAATGTAAATTTCTCCACCACGAGACAAATAAAGGTACATCCAATCTAATCCAATCAACCCGACCATCATCCTAAAATGTTATTTAGACCCCTGTGGGCGTATATAACAAATATTTGCGCTCAAAAATGTCAGCGAAGGCGCTTCGCCACATACAAGCGAGACATTTGATGCCTCGAGTGCTTGCTGAATCCATTTTTTTACATGCTTGTGTCATTATTTATCCAAGCCTGATGAGCTCTAATTAGCCCCTCCCATGCCTGCTTGGAATCCACACTCCTCCATCTTCTGTATTGCTCTTTAATTAATATTCTGATGAATTAAGTCGCCCCGCAAAGAAAAGTAACTATCTTTATTTATTTTTCTGGGGGGGGGGGTGAGCTGCTAAATGTTGCATTTTTTTTTAAAGGAGGGAGGGGGTCATGTAACTGGAGCAAGGCCAAGGCACAGACAGTCTAGCACATTAGGCCCCACCCCCCTCCTTCTCTTTGCAAGTTTGAAATGTGAGATGCCTCCCCCCCCCTACTACCACCACTCCCCCTTTGCGTTTCTCCTTCTTCTTCTCCCCTCCCCCCTCCCATGGCCTGCCTGCTGGCAAGGAGGCTGCTGCTGCTGGTGAAGTATGTGTGTGTGTGTGTAAGTGAGCCAGCGAAGAGGGCATGTGTGTATTTTAGAGAGCATGCAATGGATCGCTAGACAGAAAAAAGGAAAGCGGATCAATATCAAGGTGAGAAGATCAATCATCCATCTTGATTCCCTCCCGTCATCCCCCTTTCCCCCCATTCACCTTCAATCATTTGTCGTCTTCTCTGTTTTTCGGACTACAAACATGGCTTCTCATTACCGTTCCTCCTGCTTGTGCCTTATCCACATCTCAGGGGGGGTATTTTGTGTGCCGGCGGCCGATATTGCAATGGCTCCTTGTGTTGTTGTTGTTTGTGTTTATTTTTTGCTACTTTTTGCAAGCCACCCATGAATAATTGATGTGCATTGTGCAGGCGGTCAGTGGACAAGGCATGGCCCCAGGGAAAGGGGGGTGGGAGGTGGGATGTGGTGACCACGGGGGTTTGGTGAGAGAGAATGTTACGCATAGGCTTGAAATGAGCTGCCGGTGTCGCCTTTTGATGAACTCCTTCACTGCCATTCATGAATTTATTTGGGAATTGAAAATATGACGTTGAGCGCCATTCCGGAATTTGTTGTTTTTTTTTTTCATACTTGGGTGCAAATAAAGCACTGGTCAGACCTTTTGCAATGTTTTTTTTTGTCCACAAGTGGGTAGCATTTCCCTTTTTTCCATGTTAGCGCTTTGTTCTAGCTTCAGCTGCTGTTAACCCACTATATAAACCAATATGGATGTATTGCATTGTATTTTGGACAACCGCCCTCATTTCAAGCATATATAACTCCAGACCCGTATAATTTAGGAATTAACTCTTTTTTTCTGATGAAAGAAGAGAGTCTAAGGTTTCTAACCCTGTACTGAATGTTTATGTCGTCCTAAAACTCAATATTCTGTGAATCCTGGTGACAATGACAAAAACCCTGGCACTGGAGTGAACACATTTTTGCACATCGTCTGGCAATGAATGCGTTAAATGGAGCAAAACGAATATCATGGCCGCCCGCAACAGCTGACTGGCACATTTGTCGCACTCCAAAATGGCCTTGGTTGATCTTCTCCGATCTCCTTGAGTACTTGAAGTGCCGTTTCCCACCAGACTCTTGGCGCTTTATCGCTTTAAACACACCCCCTCCCCTCCATAGATACCGCCGTCGCCCAGGCAGCGGAGGAATTGCTACATTTGGTTTGTTGGATTGAACGCGTCTCGATGGGAATTTGAGGCGAATGTAAAATTCCAAACGTGTTTCGTTATGGTTCTCGGGGGTTAAAGAAATCATATTTCCTCAATTACCTAACTGCAAATATGCTGGATGACTTCTTATGGGCTGTTTGTATGTATTATACTGCCCTCGTGTGGCCAACGTATGCATTATAAAAAGAAAGAGCGCAATGTCCATTGAGCGGAAGCAAAAACTAGCAAAGTGTTTTCGTTTTTATGAATTTTTCCATCTGTGTAGTACAATTTTTCCTCGTTAAAACAATGTTGAATTCTTTTTTGGGAATAAATAGTTTTCCCTTTTGTCATTCGACGGGATAACACCAGGCGACTCGCACATATGGCCGCTTCTAATGAGCCCGGAGGGGTGCCCGAACCAGACTCCTTCGGTCTTTGACCTCCCCTCTCGGGTTCCCCCTTCCCACCACACCTCAGCCCACCCCCATCCTCCGCGGACGCGTCTCACGGGTCGTTCGGAGGCCTAGCAGCCTGAGGTAGCTGGCTAGCACATCTGCGCCTCGCCTCATTAGCACCGATTTTTTTTTTTTATGCTTTCGTTCCCGAAAGTACGAAACATGAAGCAAACGTGTACCGAAACTTCTTCTCGTGCAGCTCTCCTGTCGTCGTGGTGCGAAGAACTGGGCCGCCTCCTCCTGCTTCGCCACCAAAAGAACCGACAGAACGAAGCGCCGGGGAAAGTGCCCATGCAGCCCCCCATGAGCTCCATGAAGCCCGGACTCTCGCACGGGTCAGTTTACCCCGAAACGTTCTGGAGAATTTGAACGGCGACGTAACCCCGCCCCTCCTTGCAGTGATGGGTCGTTTTCCTACGACTCGGTTCCCTGGCAACAGAACACCAATCAACCTCCTGGTTCTCTATCGGTGGTGACCACCGTTTGGGGGGTCACCAACACCTCGCAGAGTCAGGTGAGCTTTTCGATTCCCGGACGATTCGCCAATGAGCGGCCGTCAAGCTCTACGTTGACCCCCATGCAGGTTTTGGGGAACCCCTTGACGAACAGCAACAACCCCATGAACCCGGGGGGCAACCCGATGGCTTCGGGGATGTCGGCCAACAACCCCTCGCACTTCAGCGGCCCCCAGCAGCCGTTCCCCAGCAAAGGCAATGCCAACCAGGCCTACATGCAGCAGGGCATGTACGGGCGCCCCAATTACCCCCCAGGGGGCGCTTTTGGCGGCAAGTAAGATAATAATAATAATCCATTTCATTTCTAAGCGTCTTTCAAAACTCTCAAGGTCACTTTACAGTCACAGGATAAGTTTTTCTGTGGGTGAGCAGCGGCAGCCAAACGCGTCAGCGTTCACTCGACCCGGAAGTTAATAGGTAGAAACCTAGCGAGCCAGACAGTAGATAGCCAACAGATAGCTAGCTAGATAGCTAGATAGATAGCTAGCTAATACACTGAATGTCACTATTAAATACAGATAGAAAGCTAGTTAGCCAGATAGTAGATACATAATAGATAGCCAACAAATAGCTAGCTAGATAGCTAGCCACCTGGATAGTTCTACAGCTGATAGCTAGCTATCTACATAGTTAGCTTGCTAATACACTGAATGTCACTATTAAATACAGATAGAAAGCTAGCTAGCCAGTTAGTAGATAGATAATAGATGGCCGTTGCGCATTTATAAGAAAAACACCTTTGCTCGTAGAGGTTTTTGACGGCATCTTTCTTTCTTAAGCTACCCCGGAGGACCCAACGCTGGACCGGGAGGCCTTGGGATGCCTCCGCATTCGAGGCCCCCCTCGGATTTTACTCAACCCGCCGCGGCCGCCGCCGCCGCTGCCGTCGCCGCTGCCGCCGCCACGGCGACGGCTACCGCCACCGCCACCGTCGCCGCTCTCCAGGAGACTCAAAACAAGGACATGAACCAATACGGACCAGTAAGTCCATATTTGACCCCTCCTTCTCCCTCGAATGCAGATCGAACGCCATTTTTTTTGTGTTCCAGATGACTTCCTCTTTCCAAATGGCACCCAACCAGGCCTACAATAGCCAGTTTATGAACCAACCGGGACCGCGCGGACCCCCGTCGCACCCCGCGTCCAACATGAGCGGTCCCCCGATGCCCAGGGGTCAAAGCATGGGACCCTTTGGAGGTCATGCTCAACGAATGCCCCAGCAAGGGTATGCGGGACCGCGACCTCAAGGCATCCCGATGCAGGGGATGAAAAGACCCTACCCGGGGGAGGTGCGTCCATCTTGAATCTTTGAATTTTTTGTCCGTTTTTGTCCTTTTGTGATGATCAAATATTTTTGTACATGGCAGCCAAACTACGGGGGGCAGCAGTACGGACCAAACAGCCAGTTCAGCAGCCAGCAGGGCCAGTACCCGACCCCCAACGCTTCCAGGCCGCTTCCGTCCAACAATTACCCCCCCCAACGGATGCCAGGACAGCAAATCCAGTCCCAATATCCCCCCCAGGGTGGTCCCATGGGCCAATATTATAAGGTACGACACCGCCTTTGTGCTAAATCCAAATGCACAGGATCCATGGTGCCTTCACTGACTGCTGGGAATTATATATATATATTTTCTTCCCAATGCTGTGAATTATATATATTTTTTTCCAATCACAACAGCAAGAACCGCCTTTTAACGGCCAAACCACCAACTTTTCCGGGGGTGGTTACCAGTACAGCCAGGGTACTATGAACGGGGTACGTCCACGCTATCAAGTTAAAATTTTATATTTCTCACATTATTTCATTTTGTTTGTAATATTCCATTTTTTTTTTACATTTTTTTGTTTCATCCAGCCACCCAGACCGATGGGCAACTACCCCCACTCACCAGTACCGGGTAATCCCACCCCTCCAATGACACCAGGAAGTAACATCCCTCCGTATTTATCGCCCGGTCAGGATGTGAAGCCGCCGTTTCCGCCTGACATCAAACCAAACATCAACGCTCTTCCGCCGCCACCCGGTTTGTCACCGCCTCATTTTGCAACGTCGGATTTGACCTTGGGGTCATGAATCGGGGTTTTTTTTTTATAGGCAACCACAACGAGGAGCTGCGGCTGACCTTCCCCGTGCGCGACGGCGTAGTCCTGGAGCCCTTCAGGTTGGAGCATAACCTCGCCGTCAGCAATCACGTCTTCCATTTACGACCTTCCGTCCATCAGACGCTGATGTGGAGGTAAGATTCAGGAACATCTTAACTGGAGAACTCCGGAAAATAACTTCAAAGTTCTTCCAGGTCGGATCTGGAGCTTCAATTCAAGTGCTACCACCACGAAGATCGGCAGATGAACACCAACTGGCCGGCGTCGGTGCAGGTTAGCGTTAACGCGACGCCGCTCACCATCGAGCGCGGCGACAACAAGACCTCCCATAAGCCCCTGCACCTCAAGCACGTCTGCCAACCGGGCAGGAACACCATCCAGATCACCGTCACCGCCTGCTGCTGCGTAAGTTCGTGTCGCCTTTTTGTCACGTGCGGCCTTTGATTTCACGCTGCCATTTTTCCTTCCCGTAGTCGCACTTGTTCGTGCTGCAGCTGGTCCACAGGCCATCGGTGCGTTCCGTCCTTCAAGGTTTACTGAAAAAGCGGCTCCTACCGGCGGAGCATTGCATCACCAAAGGTAGATGGCGGCGGACCACCCCCTTTAGACACCCGACACCAAAAATAGATTTAACGCATTCACGGCCAGATGTGCAAAAATGTGTCCATTCCATTGCCAGGGTTTTTGTCATTGTCATTCAGAATCCAAGACCCACAGAATATTGAGTTTTAGGAGGACATAAACATTCAATGCGGCGCTAGAAACCTTAGACTATCATCTTTCATCCGAAAAAAAGAGTTAATTCCTAAATTATATAGGTATGGAGTTATATGAGCTTGAAATGGGGGCGGATGTACAAAATACAATACTATACAATACATTGGATTGGATTGGATTGGATTGGATTGGATTTGCCTTTCTTAGTCTCGCAGTGGAGAAATTTACATTTCACAGCAGCAAAGTTATGAAAGAAATGAAAGTAGAAAAGCAAAACACAGGAGCTACATACATATACATATTCAATTCGGCATGAGAAACCTTACCTTCTCTTCTTTCATCTGAAAAAAAAGAGTTAATTCCTAAATGATATGATTCTGGAGTTATATGAGCTTGAAATGAGGGCATGTATCCAAAATACAATAAAATACAATACATATTGGTTTATATAGCGCTTTAACAACAGCTGAAGCTAGCACAAAGCGCTAACATGGACATGGAAAAAGGGAAATGGTGCCCCCTTGTGTAAGGGAAAAAAACATTGCCACAGGCCATGGTCAGCGCTTTTTCGGCACCCAAGCATGAAAAAAACAAAACCCGAACTAATTCAAAAATGCCGCTCGACGTCATATTTTCAATTCCCCGAATCAATTTGTGAATGAGTTAAAATATGCGTTTCTTTCTTTGCTCGTTGCTCCAGTCAAGAGGAACTTCAGCAACGTGGCGTCGTCTTCGGGCAACGCGGGCCTCAACGGCGAGGACGGCGTGGAGCAGACGGCCATCAAGGTGTCGCTGAAATGTCCCATCACCTTCCGGCGAATCCAATTGCCAGCCAGAGGTCACGACTGCAAGCACGTTCAGGTATTGCCAAGACACCAACACCCCCCAAAAAAACCCACACATATCATCATGGTGATTTCTTGCAGTGTTTCGACTTGGAGTCGTATCTGCAGCTTAACTGTGAGCGGGGAACATGGCGATGTCCTGTGTGCAAGTACGTAGATATTTATTTTTGGAGAACAAAATCATTCTGATGATTGATGTATTGATTATTATTGATTATGTTTTTCAACATAGCAAAACGGCATTGTTAGAAGGACTGGAGGTGGACCAGTATATGTGGGGCATCTTGAACGCCATTCAAAAGTAAGCTAATAAGTCTTCTTTTATTAACTCATTTTTCTGCCATTCCAGAATGTATTATGACGTGGAGCGCCATTCCAAAATTCGTTCGGGTTTTGGTTTTTCTTGCGGGGGGTGCCGATAAAGCGCTAGTCAGACCTCTGGCAATATTTTTCCCTTCCACCAGGTGGCCATCATTTGCCTTTTGTCCATGTTAGCGCTTTGTTCCAGTTTCAGTTGTTGTTAAAGCGCTATATAAACCAATATGTATGTATTGTATTTTTTACGGCTACCCCCATTTCAAGCTCATATAACTCCAGACCCATATAATTTAGGAATTAATAATAATAATAATAATACATTTCATTTATAAGCGCCTTTCAAAACTCTCAAGGTCACTTTATAGTCACAGGATAAGTTTTTCTGTGGGTGAGCAGCGGCAGCCACACGCGCCAGCGTTC
This sequence comes from Hippocampus bargibanti, assembly GCF_051943395.1. NCBI lineage: Eukaryota > Metazoa > Chordata > Actinopteri > Syngnathiformes > Syngnathidae > Hippocampus > Hippocampus bargibanti. The sequence goes on from NC_142748.1 coordinate 8,612,556, forward strand.
ACTCAACCCGGAAGTAACTCAAATAGATGGAACGATAGCTAGCTATATGATAGATAGCTAATAATAATAATAATAATAATAATAATAATAATAATAGTTTTTTTTCTTATAAAAGAAGACAGGTTTCTTACCATGCACTGAATGTTTATGTAGTCCTAAATCTCAATATTCTGTGGGTCCTGTAATTTGTGTGAAAATGACTAAAACCCTGGCACTGAGCGGACACTTTTTTGCCTATCATTGGATTGGATTGGATTGGATATGCCTTTATTAGTCTCACAGTGGAGAAATTTACATTTCACAGCAGTAAAGTGATGAAAGGAATGAAAGTCATCTGGCAGTGAATGAGTTAATCATCATCATCATCATCATATTTTCCTCAAAATATTATTATTATTTTTAATATTTTGTGTCTTAACTCCGTTCAGCTCCGAGTTGGAGGAGGTGACGATTGACCCGACGTGCAGTTGGCGTCCGGTGGCCATCAAGTCTGAGATCCACATCAAGGAGGATCCGGACGCCCCACTGGCCAAGCGCTTCAAGACCATGAGCCCGAGCCAGATGATCATGCCCAACGTGACCGACATGATCGCCCAGCTCGGACCCGGACCGTCGCCGTACCCCTCGCAGCAAAACTCCAACAATGGCGAATACGCCTCGCAAGGTAAGCAATCGGCAAAGAAAGCCAACGCCGCCTCAAAAGCCAGGCTGACGTTGCGGCGCGGCGTTCTCTCTCCTAGGCAACAGTTACCACGGCAACTTTGAGTTCCCGCACGGTACGCCGGGCGCCACGTCCGTCAATGACTTCATGCACGGACCCCAACTGTCCCACGCGCCCGACATGCAGAACAACCTGATGAGCACCGACAAGCCTCTTTCCCACGCCATGCCCGACTCGGTGAGTTGGGGTTGGCCCTTAGTCTCCCTATGGATAACATTTGTGAGATGGCTACTTGACCCTTGTCTGTTTGTTTACATGTCATTTTGCCACTTTCCTGTCCTTTTTCAAAATCTTCTGCAAGGCTGTTAGATTTTGCCCTGTGACTAAAATATGTCTCCTCCACGTGCAGTGTATAAAAGTAATTACATTTACCATCATTGTGGTCATCGCGACCATTTTGTAAATTCAATGCTATGTGGATGTCAGATTTCACAGTTGCCCTTAATCTCCTCTTGGATAAATTGTGTCTTCTCAGAGGTGAGGAGTAAACACTGTGACCAGTCCGAATTTCCTATCCTCGTGTCCTTAGTCTCTTCTTGAAAAAAATATTCTGCAAGGCTGTTAGATTTTCATAATTGCCCTTAATCTCCCCGTGAATAAAATACTGTATGTTTCCTGCAAGTGCAGTGTAGGAACGTGATTAAATTCATCATCATTGTGGTTATCGTGACGATTTTGTTGCAAGTTCAATGCTATGTGGTCGTCAGAATTTCACAGTTGCCCAAAATCTCCTCTTGGATAAAACTGTGACCAGTCAGAATTTCCTGTCCTGCTGTATAAAATTAGTCTCCTTGCAGTAGAGAACATTGACGGTGGTCATACCGTGTTGTTATTTTTCGCAGATACCTCACCCATCCGTCAACGAGCCACCTCACGGCACGTTGCAGCAAAGCATGCACGGGTCGCCGCATTCGGGCGGCCAATCGGGGCAGCCACAGCAACTCCACCACGGCGGGCAGCCGCCGCCGTCGCGCCAACCCCCGCCGGCCCCTCCATCATCTCAGCAGCAACAGCAGCAGCAGTCCGGTTCTACCAGCCACCCCCATGGCGACCTGAGTTTCAACACCCCCAACAGTTTGGACAGCCAAGCCGGCTCGGACATGCCAGAACCTTCTTTAGAGGTCAGTACCCCTGGCACACTTCTAATTCACCTATCTGCAGTGGTTATAAAAAGCCTACTGGAACATCAGAACTTCATAATTGGGCCTAATCAGGGGCGTGTGTTGAAAAGTGAGGTTCTCAATTCCCCAAACTCTGAAGCCATTGTTTTGATTCTGGAGCAAGGCAGTGTGTGACCAATAGTGACGTCACGAACGAGGGGGCGGGACTTTCTGAATCTGCCCAGTTCCGAGCTCATGTTGAGTCAGTTTTGGGACACTTTCAAGTCATTTTTATTGCTGTTTTGCATTTAACTAAAAATATCAGCCTGCGTGTTTTGGGTATTTTAGAAGCTATAAAACGTTTTTCTGATGTCAGTTAGGAAACAAAAAAATGGTGTCGGTTGTCCTTTAATCTCCTCCTTCTTCTCCTCCTATTGCAGCTTCTTCCTGAACTAGCCAACCCGGATGAGCTGTTGTCCTACTTGGATCCTCCGGACCTACCCAGCAATAGCAACGACGATCTCTTGTCGCTCTTTGAAAACAATTGATCAGACTGGCCATGGACTGAAAAAACAAACAAACAAACAAACAAAAAAGGCCTAAAGGCTGCGTACTTGACAAAAACAACAAAGATGCACTCCCCTTCTCTTCTTCCTCTTGTACAGTTTTGCTTCAGAAAGGACATTTAAAAAAATATATATAACAAAAAAACAAACAAACAAAGCACCTCGCTGAGAGGCGACTGGAACTGTGCAGCTATTTTTGACTCGTCCACTTGGTAGCATCCATATTCGTCGTCATCAAAAATGTATACACACCTCATTTCAAAAAGCACATCCTTCCAAATTAAAAAAAAAAAAATATCCAAAAGTGAAGGGCTAAAGATATCTTCTGGAAAGTATTTGCAGTGCTCCGGGTAATTATTTTTTTAACTCATTCACTGCCATACATGTGCAAAAAAATGTGTCCACTACAGTGACAGGGTTGTCATCATTGTCACGCGAATTCCAGGACCCACAGAATATTGAGTTTCAGGACGACATACACTTTAAATACAGCGTTAGAAACCTTAGACTCTCTTCCTTCATCAAAAAAAGTTAATTCCTAAATTATATGGGTCTGGAGTTATATGAGCTTCAAATGAGGGCGGCTGTCCAAAATACAATGCAGTACATACATATTGGTTTAAATCAGTGGCGTCAAACATACGGCCCGCGGGCCGGAACAGGCCCCCCAAGGACGCTTGATCAGGCCCGCAGGATAATTTGAAAGTGGAAAAAATGCACGACCGACACGGAATTCCTTTTTTAATGGGATGCAATTCAAGGATTGTCCACTAGGGACAGAGTGGTGCTTTTTCATGAACAGCGCTTTATCGTCACCCAAACCAGAAAAAAACAAAGAAAAAATTCAGCAATGACGCTCAACGTCATATTTTAAATTCCCAAATGGCAGTGAATGAGTTGCTCTCACAAAGTCCCAAATGTATTCATCCTGTTAATAATTTAAGACTTTCAAAATCGCTTTCCGTGGTCTTTCTTTCCATCAAAAATGAATATGAAAATGGAGAATTCACCGCATCGTTGATGAAATGCCCATTACTTGTCTGTATTAGTCTTTACGGTGATGTGCCAAGCTGAATAATTTGCCGCTGAAATCGCTCCGTGCATCCAATTGACTGGATTTGTGTTTATTTGTCTTTTTTGATTGAATTAAAACATCCACATTTTTGGAAACTGCTCACCAAAGTCGGATGGGCGGAAATGAAGTTGATCCACGGCAAAGGTGGTTGGTTGTCTTCTTGGAAGCGGAAGAGTGTTCAAGTATGCAAATGTATTTTTTTTTTCTAAGAAAGGCTATTGTGGCTGTAAATATCATTGTGAATATTTTTCTATCACCTTGATGATGAAACAACAAATTTGAAAGTCGTCCATCTTGGTCCTCAAACGTTATATAAGTTATTTGCCCATACAGAAACATCGACCTTGATTTTTATTATTATTATTTTTTCAGCCTGCCACAGATACTGTTTTATTTTTTATTTTTATTCATTTAATTTCAATTTTTTTCTGCTATTCAGTATAATCACAAATTACAGTGTTCTATTTATCAGACATATATTTCAGAGAAATATTTTAAAACACCGACCTTTAAAAAAGAAAAAAACAATTCAGATTATCATATTTCTTTCTTAAAAAAAACAAGTTGGAGGTTGCGGCCATAACCATGTTATCATTTTGTACCCCCTTTTTGTGATAATTTATTTTTACGCTTATTAAAAATATGCTTTCTGTAAGGCGAGAAATCTGTTGTCTCTTACTGTCGCCTGAATTTAATTTTCATGACATTTCTGGGTCTTTTTTTTAATTCATCTGTAATACTAGAAATTCAATATCTCTTTGTAGTTTGTTCATTATTATTATTATTATCATCATCATCATTTTTGTTGCAATATAAAATTTCCCTCCACTTTTGAGGTAATTTATTTTGTACTGACAAAGCTTTTTTTACGTGCTTGCTGGCTTTCAATGTAATGTGAATATCATTATTGTTAAGATACCAGCGCAGGTATCTTAAAGAGCATATTTTAAAGAAATACAGGTATTGTTTATATTCCTTGGCATAAAAACTTTTTTACTATATACATTTCACACCCTTTACGCTCTTTAATTTATTTTTTTTTTACTTTTTTTTATTCTTCTGTGACACAAAAAACCAATTGCCTCTCACTGTAGCCTCCCGACACGTTTTTTTAAGATGTCATTTGAATCACTTCTTCCAGTTCAGCACACTGACAAAAAAGATATACACTGCCACGTTTTATTATTTTTTTTAATGTATATGTACATGAATACTGTTTGAATTGAGGCATCTGATGAAATCATGTTTTGCATACAGGGGAGCCACTTTTGTGTACCCTCAATCTGTAATTGCACAATCACATCAAATGGTCTTGTTTTAAAAAGAATAATAATAACAAAGACACAAAAATGAAGCATGGAAGGCCTAGAAATGATGTCCAATGCAAAGCGAAGCCACGTGTCCTAAGGATGTCTGTACATATGTAAATGAATATAGAGACGTGAACAGAAATGTATTCATACATCCCTGGGAATGTGCATTGTTTCCTCAGAATAATAAAAAAAAGCTTGCAACCCCTCTTCTTGAAATAGAAATTTGTTAGTTTGATCCTCTTGTTTCCCTTTTTTTGGGGCGGTTGGTGTTATTTTAAATATTCTCATATGTCGCTTGCATACTTGGCCTTCAATGTAAGTGATTGGGGCTGGAGGTGATTAAGAAATTGCATTTAAAAACGGTGTGGGGGGGGGGGGTTCTGAAGTTTTAAAGTGACGTCTCTTTGCAATGGTAAAATGGTTTGCATTCAGTTTTTTTCTGTTATTTCTAAAACAATTTCATCAATTTGAAACAGTACGTACTTAAAAAACTACAGAAGTTTGTGTTCATTGTAATCTCGCGATGTTACAACCCTTCACATCCATATTTACTTCCGGTTTAGACTGCATGTACTTCCTGGTTCCGCCTACTATTACAGAAAGCAGCGTGACTTTGACACACTATCTGAATGACCTGGACCAGTTTGCAACTGTTGCATGCGAAATTTCAGAAGTTTTCTTTTCTAAGGTAATATGATGCTGATATCGAACCGCACAAAATTATGCGCTTTGGCGTACACTGTCACGAGAATGTGCAGCAGTGGCCCGGCAGCTGCAAACAACAATCCAACGGTGTATTTCGACATTTCAGCTGATAACGAGCCGCTCGGTCGGGTAACTTTTGAGGTGAGTACACATTGAAATATAAATAAATAAAAAATAATAATACCCGGCCTTGATTTTACTGATTCAGTTGCAATTGAAAAAAAATGTATGCTCCACCTCCCCTTTTATTGTGGTTTGTTTGTGTTTGTTTGGCAAGCTGAACGCTGAAGTGGTGCCAAAAACCGCAGGTAAGCAAAAAGTATATTTCTATTTAAAATCATTTTTGTCCACCCATTTCAAATGAGTCACCCCCTGGTGGTTGTGCAGTAATAACTCATGATCGTTTCCCTGGAAGTTGGGAGGATTCTTTATGTGCAACATTCTTCTCCACCCTCTTGTTGCTGTTCTTTTTTCCTTCATTTTCTTTTTTGGTGTGTATTTGATTAAAATGTATCTGCATCCGGCAGAAAATTTCCGGGCCTTGTGTACGGGGGAGCAGGGTTTTGGCTACAAAGGCTCCATCTTCCATCGGGTCATCCCACAGTTTATGTGCCAGGTGTGTGTACGCACCTGCAAGATCTTGTACTTGCTGTATTTGCGCCACAACCCTCCCCCCCAAAAAAAATCGTAATTTTCGTTTTTGGAAGGGTGGGGATTTCACAAACCACAATGGAACCGGCGGCAAGTCCATCTACGGATGGAATTTTCCTGATGAAAACTTCAAACTTAAGCACACCGGACCTGGTAGGTTGAAGGGGGGGGGGGGGGGGTCTATTTTTCATGAAAGCATAAACAAAGTCTAAACAGTCCTCTTTGCTCCTGCAGGCATCTTGTCGATGGCCAATAAGGGACCGGACACCAACGGATCGCAGTTCTTCATCTGCACCCAGAAGACTGACTGGTACGTGCTAACTGGAACCAGAAGTGTGCCCAAATGGAATTTTGTCCAAGTTGCGCTGTTTCGACCTCACAGGCTGGATGGCCGACACGTGGTCTTCGGCAGCGTCAAGGAGGGAATGGACGTGGTGAAGAAGATGGAGGCTTTGGGCTCACGCTCGGGACAAACGAGCAAGAAGATCACCATCAGCGACTGCGGCCAGCTCTGCTAGCCATGCCGCCCCGCGTCAGTGGATGAACTTGAATGTTTTGCCACAAAATGTTAACTTGAGCCACGACTTTCTTCAAATAGGGACTTTTTAAAACTGCAAGTACGTTTTTCCATCAATTTCAATCATGATCTAGAGTGTATCTACGCACGTGAGTGTGTATATAGCTGTGTTTAAAAACGATAAAATCATAATGTGAAGAAACTGAAACCAATAAAGTTATCAAAAAATTGTATGTGCTGCGTTCAATGCACACTGTAAGTTATTTATTACACGATCAAGTTCATTTTGCAAGTCCTGACAGCGACAATTTTGGTGTTTCTTTTAGTGTCAATCACTAATAGTGTATAATAGTAAATCTGGTTATGTTTCCTGAGCCATTTACTGTGTGTCTTGGATCCCTCCCTTCTCCATTTCACCTGATCAATATTTTCACGATCGTTTCAGGCGTCAACACCGTTTTCTCATAAGCCGATCATTTGGATGAGGTGTGTTGGAGTAGACGGAATTTGTTTTAGTTTTACCCCTGTAGGCTAACGGAGATTGAACGCTTTTAATACGTTTAATTCTTCCAATTTGTGGGAAAAAAAACTCGGAGTTTACAATAATACAATCGGATCCTGAACACACCACACATGTGTTAGCAGCAACAACGCGTTTGTTTGCTAGGCTAACTCGTCCACATCATGGGTCAGTGAAGTCATATTTCGTCTCATATTTTAATAATATATTCAAGCGAAACAGTGCCAAAATGTCGAAGGAGCAGTTCCGAGAGACTGACGTTGCCAAGAAAATGTAAGTAGTTTGCATTCGTTAGCTTACCCCCTTATGCTGAAGCTAGCTCCCATTTGTTTTTGTCCTTTTAACAACTTCATCTGACATTTCATTTGAAGCTGATGAATTAATCATTGCATTAATGAATGCAAGGGCTCAGATTTCCCCCAAAATAACGACCAAGTTGTTTTACACTCAAAACAGTAATGCAATAGCATTACACTACAAATGCAATGCAATAGCATTACACAGTAAGTTTCTCAAGCACTCAAACCTGCAAATGCAACATTACAGTGAATTTCTTAAACGTTTTCGAGATGCGTTTGTTCTTGACGTGCATTGTTTCACAAATAAGGTATGTTTTGTTGTGAGAAAGCTGCATTTTGTAAAATCCACGCATACTTTAAACCCCCCCCCCACACAGAAGCCACATTTGCTTTGGCATGAAATCAGCTGATCAAATGCGTCAGCAGGCCCACATTCAGGTGGTCAGCAAGAACCTGTACAGCCAGGACACAAAACACTCGCCGCTGCCTTACGGAGTATTGGATCACCGCATGGTATGGAAATGCTTTGATTTAAACACTCAATTTGAACGACAGCACCGGTCACATGTTGATATATTTTGTCACAGGGAACCAGTGAGAAAGACAGACCTTGTTTAACCTGCGGGAAGAATCTGGCTGATTGTTTGGGACACTACGGCTACTTGGATCTGGAGCTGCCATGTTTTCACGTTGGCTACTTCAAGGCTATCATAGGAATATTACAGGCAAGTGCACTTTATGAAATAAACGATGAGTAACAGAGCAAATTATTGGACAATCCAATTTTTGTTTTCATGTGAAATTTGAGTGAAATGTACTTCTATAACAATGATCAAAGGGTGTTCATTTTCCTCCCAGATGGTCTGCAAGACTTGCTCAAGCATCATGTTGAGCAAAGAGGACAAGCTGCAGTTCATGGACATGGTGAAACGGCCCAATTTGCCCTATCTGCAGAAACGAGGGCTGAAGAAAAAAATATCCGACAAATGCCGCAAAAAAAACATTTGTTTCAATTGTTCGGCGTTCAACGGTGACGAATCCCACAAAGTATTTCCCTGCAGCACTTTTTATGGTCGCACTCTTACATATCTTGACCTGTTCCACAGGCACGGTGAAGAAGTGTGGCCTGCTGAAGATCATCCATGAAAAATACAAAACCACCAAAAAAGTTGTAGAGCCTTTCGTGTCAGAGTTCCTGCAGTCCTTTGACACGGCCATCGAGCACAACAAACTCGTGGAGCCCCTTTTGGCGCGAGCACAGGTATCCGCTTCTTTTTTCCCTTTTTATTTAATTATAAAATATTCATTTTGTATGTGTCGACGTCTCCCGTGCAGGAAAACCTCAACCCTCTGGTGGTGCGAGGCATCTTCATGCGCATCCCCGAAGAGGACGTGCCGCTTTTGCTGATGAACCCCGAAGCGGGCAAACCGGCCGACCTCATCCTCACCCGCCTGCTGGTCCCCCCGCTCTGCATCCGACCTTCTGTGGTCAGCGACCTCAAAACGGGCACCAACGAGGACGACCTCACCATGAAACTCACCGAGATCATCTTCCTAAATGACATCATCAAGAAGGTATGCGTGTCCGTGTTTCGTCGGATGTACAAAATAAGTGCCTTATAATAATACTAATAATAATAATAATAATAATAATAATAATAATAATAACATATCATTTATAAGCGCTTTTCAAAACTTTCAAGGTCACTTTACAGTCACATGATCAGTTTTTCTGTGGGTGAGCAGCGGCTACCACACGCGCCAGTGTTCACTCAACCCGGAAGTAACTCAAATACTCAAGTTCGGTAGTAAACAAGTGAAACGATTACGTTTCATGTCAACAATTTTTTTGTCGTATCTCATTTCAACGGACACTGTGTGTATCTATCATAGTCGTTCTTTGCAGATGATAAATAAGACGTACCAGCAACTATCCTTACAGTGCCCAAGAGTTATTTTCAAATATCTTGTTTCAAGTGTTATTAGCAACACTGATGCTATTTGTTAGCCAGCCGATGTCTATACTGTCTCACAATTGGGCCGTTTGCATTATGCTAGTAAATTCTTAAAGCAAATTATGATGATGATGATTATTATATCAACTTTGCCCCCAAAAAATCTTGGAAAAAACAGGAACCGCACTATTGACGAATGAGCGGGTGCTGAAGTGCAAAGTACTCCATTGCCCAAAACACCGCCATTTTTAATTATGGGTTTCACATAAAGAAAAAAAAGGTTTATTGTAATTTAGAAATGATTTATCTCTTGACCTCCAGCATCGCATGACGGGCGCTAAGACGCAGATGATCATGGAGGACTGGGACTTCCTGCAGCTGCAATGCGCACTCTATATCAACAGCGAGCTATCGGGAATCCCGCTAAACATGGCGCCCAAAAAGTGGACCAGAGGCTTTGTGCAGAGACTCAAGGGCAAGCAAGGTAATGCGCTCCATTGATTAGATTAGCCTTTATTAATCTCGCGCTGGAGAAATTTACATTTCACAGTAGGCAAAGTGATGATAGTAGTTGGAAAGGAAAGGAAGAAGTAGTGAAATGCTACTCAATCAACACCGCAGGTCGCTTCCGAGGCAATCTATCAGGAAAAAGAGTGGATTTTTCTGGCAGAACCGTCATTTCCCCGGATCCCAATTTAAGGATCGACGAAGTGGCCGTACCCGTGCACGTGGCCAAAATTCTGACCTACCCGGAGCGCGTAAGCCCCCACATCCCCCTTCACGATGCATAATTCACTCATCTCGTTTGTCGTGTATATATAACCCTGTCAATTTTTGACCTCTAAAAGGTCCACAAAGCCAACCTGGAACTCATGAGGAAACTGGTCCGCAACGGTCCGGATGTTCACCCCGGGGCCAACTTCATCCAGAATCGACGTAATCAAATGAAAAGGTAATGCGAAGAAATCAGTGGTGATGGAACACCCCCCCCCCCCCTGACCTTTGACCCTCTGCCCATCCGGCAGGTTCTTAAAATATGGCAACCGAGAGAAGATTGCGCAGGACCTACGCTTGGGGGACATAGTGGAGAGGCATATGATAGACGGGGACATCGTCCTTTTCAACCGGCAGCCGTCGCTGCACAAGCTCAGTATCATGGCGCACATTGTAAGTTTCCTTTTTTTGGTGGGTGGATGATGGTTTGACATTATTATTATTATTATTATTTATTATTATTATGCCTCTAAAGTATCCTTGAGAGTTTTGAAAGGCGCTTATAAAAATTATTATTATTATTATTATTATTATTATTATTATTATTATTATTATTATTATTATGCCTGTAAAGTGTCCTTGAGAGTTTTGAAAGGCGCTTATAAATGCAATTTATTGTTATAATTATAATGAATCAGTTTGACATTGGTGTGTTGCCCCAAGATGCCACTATGTGGTACCATAGCACTTATTATCATTATGTTATTATTTTTTTATGGTTATTATTAATAATACATTGTATTTATAAGCACATTTCAAAAATCTATTATTTGTTTATTATTTTTATTTATATTGACATTTTTTATTGTATTTTTAAGGGCAAGGTTGCTTTGGCCTATATGCACAAAATAGCAAATACTGTTTTTGTTTAATGTCTCCAATGTATATTCCCCCTTTTTATATTTTTGTACAGGCCCGAGTCAAGCCTCACAGGACGTTCCGCTTCAACGAATGCGTGTGCACGCCGTACAACGCCGATTTTGACGGCGACGAAATGAACCTCCACCTGCCTCAGACCGAGGAGGCCAAAGCCGAGGCTCTCGTCCTCATGGGGGTACGGGCGACCGGTCCTGTTTGTGGAAATCCATCTTATCTTAAAGTGCTTCTTTCTATCACCAAAATTTTTTTTCCGTCAACTACAGACAAAAGCGAATCTTGTCACACCGAGAAACGGCGAGCCGCTGATTGCTGCCATTCAGGACTTCCTGACAGGTAATGAGAGGCTTCAATTATGTCTGTGACTTTACAAAATTCCTAGCTAGCGCTAGCTAATTATTATATATTAGCATATTCTCATTGGAAATCGACTGCGGCCATTTGGTATGTGCCCGTTACGCCCTTTTGACCTCATCAAGCTAATTAAAAAAAAATCAAGTGAGCATCTTTGTGCCTCCTAGCGGGCTATCTCCTGACGCTAAAGGACACCTTCTTCGACCGATCCAAAGTATGTCAGATCGTGGCGTCCATCCTCGTCGGCAAGGATGAAAGAGTCAAGATTGCGCTCCCCCGCCCGTCAATCATGAAGGTACGTCGTGGTCTCCAACGTTGGATTTGGAGACACCTACAGGAGTGATCCATCGAGGAAAAGATTTCTTTAGCCGTCATGTGTAATTCTTTAAAGGTGTCATCTGAAGAGATTCGTCAGCAAACTAAAGTTGTGCTGGTTAAGTAGATTTTAGGTTAAGAAAATAGATTGGTTGAAAGAGCAGTAAAAATAGCCATTTTTTTAAAACAGCAAAACCCTTTACTGAATCGCCATAGTGTGTTATTTTTTTTATTTAGATCGTGCTTACAACAGACTTCTTAGGCCGATACCACGTAGGGTTAGTCATGCTAACGACTCAAACCAGAGCCACGGATAGAACATTAAAGGTAAACAGATTGCCTAATGAGGTGAATCCAACCCAGGGATAGAACTATAGAGGTAATCAGAGTTTAGGCGTAATGGCTAAATTGGCTAATGATGTGAAATCAAAGCCAGGGATAGAACAATAGAAGCAATCAGATTGGCTTCGGGGAGTGCTCCACTGCTCTCCCAAACTTAGAGCAGGGACCAGAGGTCTGGCACGGCCACCTCTGTCCATTAGGGGAATAGGGCCAGAAGTTACCAGCACAACTTTAGTTAGTTGACGAAGCTCTTCGGATGAGGAGCGAAATGTCCGACACCTTCAAATTGAAACTGAAGAAACTTTTTCCTCGATTTTGAGACATCTGACGTTCGCTGGGAAAAAAAAATCTGTAATTTCACTTAATTTCCAATGTCCCTTCAGCCTATGGCGCTTTGGACGGGCAAGCAGATCTTCAGCCTCATCTTGAAGCCCAGCAAAGATTGCCCCGTCAAGGCCAACCTGCGGGCGAAAGGCAAGCAGTACTGCGGCAAAGGCGAGGACATGTGCCACAACGACTCATGTAAGTAATACATTGGGGAAAAAAAATGTCTCGACACGCTTCAGTGATATCAAGTATAGCGAAAATTAATCTGTCACTAAGCGCCAAAAATCACTTCAACACAACTCGTATCATTGAGCCTATGTGACATCTTTGGATTTGTGTTTCTGGTCCTTTTCCAGTCGTGGTGATCCACAATAGCGAGTTGATGTGCGGCAGCATGGACAAAGGCACTTTGGGCTCAGGCTCCAAAAACAACATCTTCTACATCCTCCTGAGAGACTGGGGACAGCTGGAGGCGGCAAACGCCATGTCGCGCCTGGCTCGACTCGCCCCCGTGTATCTCTGTACGTCATGGCCTCCTTCCCTGCGTTCGCATGGATTTTCATTTGACATTTATTTCTTTGATTTGACATTCATGTTTTTTTTTTAATATATGCGTTGCAGCTAACCGAGGCTTTTCCATTGGCATCGGGGACGTGACGCCCGGCCAAGGTTTGCTGAACGCCAAGCGGGACCTGCTGGATGACGGCTACCAGAAATGCGACGAGTACATCGAAGCCCTGAAAACGGGCAAGTTGCAGCAGCAGCCCGGCTGCACGGCTGAGGAGACTTTGGAGGTAGCCCGCTGTTCAAGTTATTTATTTACTTTACTATCATTAACTCAGTCAATGCCATTCATGAATTTATTCGGGAATTGAAAATAGGACGCAGAGCGCCATTCCTGAATTTGTTCGGGTTTTATTTTTTATTTTTTCATGCTTCGGTGCTGTTAAAGCGCTGGTCGGACATCTGGTAATGTTTTCTCCTTTGCAATTGGGAACATAATTTCCCTTTTGTTCCATGTTAGCGCTTTGTCCTAGCTTCAGCTGTGGATAAAGCACTATCTAAACCAATCCGTATGTATTGCATTGTATTTTGTACATCTGCTCCCATTTCAAGATCAGATAACTCCAGACCCATATAACTTAGGAATTAACTCTTTTTTTTCTGTTGAAAGAAGAGAGTCTAAGGTTTCTAACGCTGTAGTGGATGTTTATGTAGTCCCAAAACTCAATATTATGTGGGTCCTGGAATTCAAGTGACAATGACAAAAACCCTGGCAATGGAGTGGACACATTTTTGCACATTGTCTGGCAGTGATTGAGTTAAATAGTATTTTTTTTTTCTCCTTTTTTTGGTGGGGGGAGGATCTGTGAAGTGGTGCTTGCTAACGATGAAGCAAAGGGCACTTGACATATTCCTACGCTGGCTGTAATAAAAATCCGAATTCCATTTGACAGATAGAAGCATCCACCGCAGCGCCATAACCTAAATTAAATTTCAAGTCAGATGTGGGGAAAATAAAAACGATCAAAGCTTGTGTCATGTTTTCACGTCAAAGTCCGAGCGATGCTTTTAATGAATCCTTCCTCTTAACCTTTTCCTCACATCAACCCACCTGCGGGCATCTGTGAATCACACGCTTCCAATTGAACCACGACGGCATGCTGCTTTTTCTTCATATTTACAGCTGTTTTTGTTAAGCTTGTCTTATTTTTACTTGGGTAATTTAATTTCAGAAGCGCTAATAACCCTGTGACGTCTTTTTTTGACATGGACAGGCGCTGATCCTGAGAGAACTGTCGGTCATCCGAGACCGTGCGGGCAGCGCTTGCCTAAGGGAGCTGGATAAAAGCAACAGTCCTCTAACCATGGCGCTTTGCGGCTCCAAAGGCAAGTCACACCGTGGGGGGCTTTTTCGCTCTTACGTGATGCTATCTTGACTAGCGTGTTAAGATGACTTATGTGCAACCACGTACGTTAAATACTTTATTTTTTGTTCCTCTTCTTTTCTTGCGCGCGCAGGGTCTTTTATTAACATCTCCCAGATGATTGCGTGCGTGGGCCAGCAGGCCATAAGTGGATCTCGAGTACCCGATGGTTTTGAAAATCGCTCCCTGCCTCACTTTGAAAAGCACTCCAAAGTAAGCAACCCCACCCAGCACATCAATCCCAATCATAATTCCTTTATTCTTTCTTCCCAAACTAAGCTTTCTTATTTTCGCAGTTGCCCGCTGCGAAAGGCTTTGTGGCTAACAGCTTTTACTCCGGTTTGACCCCCACCGAGTTCTTCTTCCACACAATGGCCGGTCGAGAGGGTTTGGTGGACACGGCGGTGAAAACCGCTGAGACGGGTTACATGCAAGTGAGATTGGAGCTTACTCATAGATATTATATGTTCTGTGACACGTCCGTCGGTAGAAAGTCAGGCTTTTTGCTTTCAAATCTTAGCTCCATGGCAAGTCGACTGTTCAGGTTTGCCTTTGTAGATATTTTGCCTTTATGAGGAGAGGTTTTACTATTTTGTGCTCAAACAGCTCCAGTCAAATGTTCAAATTACAGGTAACATCCGACTTACGACTGAGTTGCGTTCCGACCAAATGGTCGTAGGTCGAAATCCATTCAAAATGTTGAATAGAGACTCGGAGGCTAAATAACACTCAAACTCCCCCCCTCTGATGCAGTCACGCGGTCGATTGCTGTGGGAGAGTGAGATGCTGTTTGGCTGGCCAAAATTGTCGGACACGTTGCCGGCCTGCTAGCGTGTCGCGGCGCCAGGCGTAGAATTAAAATTTAAAAAATACGGTCTGGAAGTGGTCGTAAGTATGGGTGGTCGTAAGTCGAGCCGGTCGTAACTCGAATGTTACCTGAGTCAAATATTCATTATTGATGTTTTTTTTTGCCGTTCAGTGGAATGAAGTTTACTTCCACAATTAATTCATTCACTGCCAGACGATGTGCAAAAATGTGTCAACTCCACTCCAGTGCCAGGGTTTTTGTCATTTTTCACTCAAATTGCTGAATATTGAGTTTTAGAACTACATAAACATTTAAAACAGTGTTAGAAACCTTAGACACTTTATTTTTCATCAGAAAAAAAGTTAATTCCTACGTTATATGGGTGTGGAGTTATCTGAGCTTGAAATGGGGGTGGATGTACAAAACACACATGCTGGTTTATATCGCGCTTTAACAACAGCTGAAGCTATAATAAAGCGCTAACATGAAAAAAAAGGCAAATGCTACCCCATCGTGGAAGGGAAAAAACATTGCCAGAGGTCTGACCCGCGCTGTATCTGCACCCAAGCATGAAAGACAAAACCCGAACAACCTGATTTTGTCTTTGGCTTGTGACAGCGGCGTTTGGTGAAATCCCTGGAGGATTTGTGCTCCCAGTACGACCTGACGGTGCGAAGCTCCACCGGCGACATCATCCAGTTCACCTACGGCGGCGACGGCCTGGACCCGGCCGACATGGAGGGCAAGGATGAACCCTTGGAGTTCAAGAGGGTCTTGGATAACATACGTGTAAATATCAGCGTGCACCTTTTGTTGCCATTCACACAATCACATTCCACATTTTGGACAACCTTGATCGCTTCAGTTCATAGATTTGGAGAAAAACTAAATTCAAATAAAAGCAGCGCCAGGGTTTCCGCAGTAGCTAGGCGATGACGTTCATAAGTTGTCCTCGGCTGCTTCTTGAAAAATTATTCCGTTTGTGATTAGGTTCATTAAAACGTGAATCGTTTGACAAAATACCTGCACATAAAAAATACAAATCAAAGCAAACACACAACATGTGAGCCGATGGTCGACCTTGACATTTTCCGAATGGAAAAAATAAGACGCCCATGAAAGGTGAACAAATCCGCACTTAAGTCATTCAATCTTCTCGGTGTCTTATCTTATATCTTATCGGTGTATTTACACCATTAAGAGCCCCAGGGAGGAATTCTTTTGTAGTATAATACTTCAACGCATTTGACTAAAAATTCTAACATCTTTTACGGAAATAAAAATAACCATATTTGTCTTTACTAGTGATTCCGGCTCTTTTCAGAGAGCCGCTTCTTTTGGCTCGGCTCACTGAAAAGATGGCTCCAAAATGGCTCCTCAGTTTGTTTGTTTTTTTGTTGCTTAAATTAATTAACTACCAACAAAATTATGTAAAAAACGAATTACTCATATAAAAAATACACTACAGTAAAGTCTCGTTATATCGATAGTACTGCTTATTACGATACTATTTCTATGAACGCAAGGAGAAAATTTACATGCCGCAGGATCGGATATATCGATAGTCCGGTTATCTCGATATTTTTTCCGACTCCCGAGAATATCGATATAACGAAACTTTACTGTATATCAAATATTTGTATTGATATGTGCACAGAAAGCGTCCACTAATGTTCACTTTCCCCGTGGTTACTCTGGTCTGATGATCAGCTGTCACTAAATTGCTTTTCATATTAATAATACTATAATACCAACTAGTAAAAATTATAATAATTGAATAATTATAGCATAATGTGATAATATTTGTCCATCTGTCTACCTTAAACCTTCCACCCTTCTCCTCACTGCTGCCTGTGTCTGTAATTCTCTCCTCCCTTCTCTACCACCGATATTAACCAATCACGTGCGGCTTTAACTGAAGACCAGGGGCGGGGAATAGAGGACAAAAAAAATTGGCTCCCATTTCCTGCTCCTTGTTAGGAACCGGCTCTCTTCGTTCACTTCAGAGATCCCGCTCGTTCGCGAACGACACATCACAAAAAAAATCAACATAATGACTTCCTCCCACTGAATTGATGCCACGTTGCGAGTTGTCCTACTCTAACTTGGTCTCATTAATATCACGCAGCTAGCATAATAACCGCCGTCCGTTAAGTTGATACCCCCCCCCCCCTTACGTTGCCTCTTCCAACCCCCTCATCCCCCATCCGCAGGCGGTCTACCCGTGCGCACGCCAGCCCACCCTCAGCCCCGCCGAGCTGGTCCTGGCGTCTGATACCATCATGAAGAAAGACGACTTTGTCTGCTGCAGGGACAGCTTTTTGGAGGTACGGACGCTCAGGCGGAAACATTGATAATTTTACTCACTGCCAGATATATACAAAAATAATAATAATACATTTAATTTACAAGCGCCTTTCTGAACACTCAAGGACACTTTACACTTAAAAGAACAATACACACAACAATAAAACCATAAATAAAATGGTAAATAATAAAATAGCTGATTAAACTAGACCATGAATGCAATTTTGTGTCCACTCCAGTGCCAGGGTTTTTGTCATTGTCACTCAAATTCCAGGACCCACAAAATATTGAGTTGTAGGACTACATAAACATTCAATACAGCGTTAGAAACCTTATACACACTTATTTCATCAGATAAAAAGAGTTTATGGGCTTGAAATGGAGGTGGATGTACAAAATACATTACATATTTATTTATATCGCGCTTTAACAACAGCTGAAGCTGGAACAAAGTGCTAACATGGTGAAAAAAAGGAAATTCTGCCCCTTTGTGGAAGGGAAAAAGCATTGGCAGAGGTCTGGCTAGCGCTTTATCGGCATCCAAGCATAAAAAAACAAAACCTGAACAAATTCGGGAATGGCGCTCTACGTCATGCTATCCATTTGCTATCTAATTTCTATCTATTAGCTATCTGGCTAGTTAGTTAGCTATATAGCTGGCTATTTATTAGCTATATGGCTATCTAGCTAGTTAGCTAACTGTCTCGCTGGCTATCTATTAGCTTTCTATCTACTTGAGTTACTTCCGTGTTGAGTGAACGCTGGCATATATGACTGCCGCTGCTCACCCGCAGAAAAACTGATCCTGTGACTCTAAAGTGACCTTGAGGGTTTTGAAAGGCACTTATAAATGACATGCATTATTATTATTATTATTATTAAATTCGGGAATGGCAGTGAATGAGTTAATATTTTTTTTTTAACTGGTGTGATGGAAAATAAGAAATATATGCAGCTTCATGTTACCCATTGAGAAGGTTTCATAACTATTGGTGAAAAGGATGCTTCATACGATCTGCACTAAATTCCCGTCGCAGATGATGAAGATTCGCTAATTCAGGTTGAACTTTTTTGTGTAGGCGCTAACTGAGACGAGCTCTGACAAGTACTTTGAGGTAGAGTTGCTTTGCGCATGCTAGCAGGAGATTGTCTTCAAAAGTTGTTGTTCACTTTTTGAGTGGCGTACCATCTTAACATTTGCGTTTTTATTTTTCAAGGCATTTTAAATTAACGTTTGAACGGCAGCGGCTAACAAAGCTAATCGCCCAAATGCTTGCCGCACGGTGAAGCACGGACGGTTGGTTATGTAGCATTTTGTCGCTTATTTTCTCCTCTCACGACTTCTTTCCTGGCGGCCATTTTCAGGAAATTAAGAAATTCATCAAGGGCTTTTCGGAACGGATCAAGAAGACCCGAGACAAATACGGCATCAACAACAACGGCTCCAGCGAGGTGCGCCATCAAATATCAAATGTGCTCAGTCCTAATCCCCCGCTCATCATTTCTCAAATACCCCTTAGCCCAAAGTCCTCTACCAAATGGACCGCATCACCCCGACCCAGCTGAAGAAGTTTCTGGAAACCTGCAGGGACAAGTACATGAGGTTAGCATGCCGCACGGTCGCGCGTCAAAACGCTTTATTCCAACCGTTGCCACCTCCCGCAGAGCTCAGATGGAGCCCGGCTCGGCGGTGGGGGCCCTCTGCGCCCAAAGTATCGGAGAACCCGGAACGCAGATGACCCTGAAGACCTTCCACTTTGCCGGAGTGGCGTCCATGAACATCACGCTGGGCGTGCCTCGCATCAAGGAGATCATCAACGCCTCCAAGAACATCAGGTGAGAGGTCAAAAGGCGGTCGGATTTATTTTGAAGGCAACTATTGCATTTTTTTTTTTTTTATGCTCCTCGTTCAGCACCCCGATCATCACCGCGCATCTGGACACCGAGGACGACGCCGACTTTGCCCGGCTAGTGAAGGGGAGGATCGAGAAAACGCTCCTGGGCGAGGTAGCTCCATACCGAGTTCAAGCTCAAGTACCGGTTTGGTTCCTAGCGAGGAGAAGGAAATAAGGAAATAGCACTGATTTTATTTTTCCCCCCTTTGGCAGATTTCGGAGTATATCGAAGAGGTTTTTCTACCAGACGACTGCTTCATTTTGGTCAAGTTGTCGCTGGAGCGAATCAGGTTGCTCCGACTGGAGGTACAAACAAACAAGGCAGCGATGATGTCATAAGTCCAGAACATTCTGCTTATGGCGGTTTCCGCAAAGTAATTTTTTTTGTTATTTTATAGTCAATGGGTAGATTAAACTTTTTTTTTTCATCGAATTTTTGACTTTCAAGTCACCTGAGTATCTGTACCAGCACCAACTGTTTTCTAAGTGTTTTTTTTTATTTTTATTTTTTTGTAATTTGT
Source organism: Hippocampus bargibanti (assembly GCF_051943395.1). Lineage (NCBI taxonomy): Eukaryota > Metazoa > Chordata > Actinopteri > Syngnathiformes > Syngnathidae > Hippocampus > Hippocampus bargibanti. Next base: position 8,632,425 of record NC_142748.1, read on the forward strand.
CACTTTCAAGCCAACTGGGGATGGGTAAATTATTTTTATTTTAAATCATTATTTCTTATTTTTTTCTTAATTTGTCAATTTATTCATGTATTTTTTTATTTTTTCACCTGGGTATATTTTTTAATTAGTTTTTTTTTATTTGTCATTTTCAAGGCACCTGGGCATATTTTTTAAATTGTATTTATTTTATCTTATTCTAATTTGATATTTTCAAGCCATCTGATCATGTTTTTTTATTTTACATTTTTTTATTTCTTTTTTTTTATTTGTCATTTTCATGCCACCTGGGCATATTGTTTTTAAATTTTATTTATTTATTTTTTTCTAATTCATCGTCTTCAAGTCACCTGCGCATATTTATTTTTTATTGTAATGTTTTTTTATTTCTTTATTTTTTTATTTGTCACTTTTAAGCTACTTTGGCATATTTTTTATTTTATTTTATTTATTTTATTTTTTTCTAATTTGTACTTTAAAGCAACCTCGGCATGGGTACCGGCACCGACTGTTTTCAAACGTTATGAAAAGCTCTCTCATCCGGTTGTGACCATCTCATTGTCCTCCGTAGGTGAACGCCGAGACTGTACGTTACTCCATCTGCATGTCCAAGCTGCGCGTGAAACCCGGCGACATCGCCGTGCACGGGGAAGCGGTGGTGTGCGTGTCGCCGCGGGAAAACAACAAAAGCTCCATGTACTACGTGATGCAATCGCTGAAAGCCGAGCTTCCCAAGGTGAGAAAAACAAGTAGCGGTGTTGCCGGTGAAACGTTCGTTACTGCAACAAAAGTCACAGCCATTTTTTTCCTTCTCCCCCTCACACACGAAGGTGGTGGTTCAAGGTATCCCTGAGGTCGCCCGTGCCGTCATCCACATCGACGAGAAGAGCGGCAAGTACAAATTGCTGGTGGAGGGTGACAATTTACGGGCTGTCATGGCAACGCACGGCGTGAACGGAAGCAGGACAACCTCCAACAACACCTACGAGGTGCGAATAGAAAGAAGGCGATACCTTTCGCGCATCTTTTTTTTTTTCATGTGGCTTATTCGCAAATTCCGAGAATCATTTTTCTATCTTGATTGAATTGTGGTGTTTTGATTTCGCACAGGTGGAGAAGACGCTGGGTATCGAAGCAGCTCGGGCGACTATCATCAACGAGATCCAGTACACCATGGTCAACCACGGCATGAGTATCGATCGGCGCCACGTTATGCTTCTCGCCGATCTCATGTCTTACAAGGTTCCTCGCTGGCGTTTTGTCTTTTCGTTGACGCGACGAGCCGCTCATGAACGTTCCTCCGCCGTTCCTCCCCGAAATAGGGCGAGATACTCGGCATCACTAGGTTCGGCTTGGCTAAAATGAAGGAGAGCGTCCTCATGCTAGCATCCTTTGAGAAAACCGCCGATCATCTCTTTGACGCTGCCTACTTCGGCCAAAAGGACTCCGTTTGCGGTAAGTTCGCAACCCCCCGCCGCTGGATATTTGTCCTCATCACTTCACCTCAAACTGTTGCGTGGCAACGCCGACACTTTGGGGCATTAATTGCCAATTTATCCCCTTCCGTTCTACTTATTAGTCATCGCACCGCAGGCCAAACAACAGCAGGGATCACTTGCTACAGGCAATTTGAATATCTGCTTTGCATTCTGCTAAATGTTTCAACTCCTTGTCCATCAGGTCCGCCACAAAAATGGACAAAATCGACAAAAATCCTACTGGACCCTCCGCACCCTGCCCACCACCTTTTCAATTAGATCAAATTAGCTTTTATTAGTGTCCTCCAAAATTGTCTTGCAATCACAAGGTCTTTTTGTTCCCGTTTACAGGCGTGTCCGAATGCATCATCATGGGCATTCCCATGAACATCGGCACGGGCCTGTTCAAACTTCTGCAAAAACCCGACAAGGCTCCCCCCTTGACCAAAAGGTCTCTGCTGTTTGACCTCCCAGACTTTCACATCCCTCTCGCCGTGTAACGGTCACGCTAGGAATGGCGGAGTAAGGAAAGAAGAGATCCGATGGCGATTTTGTAAGTGCCTGTTTTTTTGTCATCATTTTTGTCCGATCATTGGAGAGCAAACGCTTGCTTAGTTAGTTTATAAGACACGACATCATGGACAGTGAGGATTTGTCTTTTTTAATTTTAAACCAGATTTATTTATTGATCAACTTCCAACACCCTAAATATATTTTGACTGGAACGGATAAATGGCATTTCCATTCATGTCAATGGGGGAGGATGATTTGAGAAAAGATGCATTCACAAATGTGACGATGCAATGAAATGGAACTCAAACATAGTTTTTTTCTTCTTTATTACATTGATTATATTTCATTTTGACTTGAATGAGTGACAAAAATGATCCAATGGATTTTTTTACACCTGGAATGAGAAACCCCAAAAAATTTGAAGTTTCCACCGCGCACCGGAAAATCTCCAAAATATTTTCATGACTCATGCAAATGAATAAAACATTGTCAGAAACACCTGAAATGTACTTTTCATGAAGTTTCATTTTTGGTCAGTCGATAATAGGGATAACAGAAGATAATATAGGCTTTCTAACACTACATTGAATGTTTATGTAGTCCTAAAACTCAGTATTCTGTGGGTCCTGAAATTAGAGTGACAATGTTATTTTTGATCATGTTTGGCAATGAAGGAGTTAATAGCAAGAATTTCAACAACGAAAAAAACACAGATCAGCTTAGTTTCCGTCGCTAATAGATTGAACTTCACTCGCCGTGAACAAGTATGACGAAATAGTCGACAAGTTTTTGAAATACCTTCAAAAAGTACGTGTACGCTACTACGTCCCACCTTCAAGCGGACACGACAAGGAAACAACATTCAGCCCTGAAGACCTTCTAGTGGTCATCTGGATTATGGCTGAACGGCCTCCCGCAGACGCCATAAATTGTAAAATCCATCTCCTAAAGTCTTCAAATCTCCCAACCCCGTCATTTCCCCTGAGAGTTGGAGTTAGCGGCGAGCTCCGTTTGAATAGTGGACAGCTTTTCGCCAGCCTCCCCCATGGAGCTCTCGCCGCGCGACGAAGCCGACGGACCCCCGCCGACGACCCTCTTCTTAGCGCCGTCGTCGCCGGAATCCAACTCGAGGAAGGCCTCTCTGGTTTGCGGTTTGATAAAGTGCACTGGCGGCGCCTGGACTTCTTCCCGTTGGCCCGGTTGCCGCGTACAAAGTGACAGCGCCGATACGCAGCTCTTCTTGAAGTTCTCGTTCATGAAAGCGTACACGATGGGGTTGTTGAAGCTGTTGAAGAAGCCCACCGCCTGCACCACGGCTACCGTCATGTTGAGCGTCACTTCGTCGTATTTCTTCTCCAGGTCGTCTAAATGGGGCGGAAAACGCATGAAACCGACGACGGGGGGGACTCGGCGTTAGGCCGTTCGGCTATTTACAATATTCAAAGAGCATGTGGACGGTGTGGAAAGGCGCCCAGCAAACGGTGAACAGAAGAACGATGATCATCATCATCTTGACGGCTCTTTTCTTTTTCCTGCCGAGGACAAAAAAAAAAAAACAAAAAAAATATCACCAAAGTTGCTTGATAACCCACCTTAAATTTAAATTTCACGGACAAACGGATCTTGGAAATTGGAAAAATGCCTTTTGCCTACGTCTCTCCAAATCCAAAATGCCCCCCGAGTAGGCAGCCGTCAGCAAGTGCTTGTTTTTGTGTTTTCTTTTATCGCCACGTAAATCTGCTTCAATTCCAAGCTGCGGCGGTTCCAACACAACCGATTCTGTTGTACACTCTGCGGCTGGATGGATGCATGACTTGAGGAACCCGCGATGGAGAGTCAGCGCAGAGCCCCGATGCGTATGTGAAATTGCCGCGGCTTGGAATTGAAGCGGATTTACAATGTGAAACAATCTGTTTTCGTCAATGGATGCGGCAGCTTCGTGTTTGAGACTAATAAAGGCTCACCCAATCCAATTCAATCCACATCATTCCCACCTGTCCATCTTGACCAGCTCCCGTTGATTCATGGTGTCGAGGACGGACGAGTCGCCCACCCTTTTGCGTATCCACAGCTCAAAGGCAATGCGGGTGTACAGGAAAAGCATGGCGGCTAGCGGCAGCAGGAACAGGGCCACCATGATGAAAGTGGTGTACGCCCGCCGGTCGCTCAGCGATCGCCACGTTTCCTGGCAGCACACGTGGTGGCGGTCGTACACAAAGTCGTACTTGACCTGAAAGCGAAGGGGAAGCTATTCAAAGACGCGCACGACGTCCTTCTTCCAGGCCGGTTGAGCGCGACTCACTTTGAGCTGCTGCACAAACAACATGGGCGAGCCCACCATCACGGAGGCCATCCACACCAGCCCTGCAACAATACCACTTGGAAAAAGGACCCTCAGACAACCAGTCCAAGCGCTTTGGATCAAAATGGCTTCTAGATTTTTTTGTAAACAAGCAATTTTAGCTTGAGTGAGGAACAAAATGCACTAAATATCGAATTTTAAGACTTAAGAAGAAGAAAACTGACAGGCAAGGAAAACTAATGACGGCTAATGGGGTGCAGTGTCCATATGTGACTGCAGGAGGGCAGCGTCTCCCCACTTTAACAAGAGACTCTCACTAAACCAACGTTCTGATTTGATGTTTTACCTTAAAAAAATCAAAACAGACACGTTGAGAGCAATAATAACAATAAATTTGATTTAAGAACTTTCAAGGACACATTAAAGTCATTAAAAAAAGCAACTTTGAAGTCTTGGAAAAGAGGAAAAGAAGGTGAACGGGAGGTACCGAGCATCTTGTACGCTCTGTTGGATGTGGAGCGTCGCCTCATCCGAAGCGGGAAAACGATGCCCAAGTATCTCTCGATGGCGATGCAAGTCATGGTGAGGATGCCCGTCACCACCGCCGTGGTCTGCACGAAAGGGACCGTTTTGCAAACCAGCACGCCTGCAAACAAAAACAAATAAAAACAAAGCCCACACCGCATCCCGTCGCGTCACTTGGGAAAGTGAGGGAGTGATTATGCGACCCCCCCAAACGGCCCCCTTTTGTGTAACGCAGCATTTTTCTTTTTTTCCATGTTAGTACTACATATTTTTTGTGATTTTTTTTTTTAAGGTTATATAATAATTGTCGCTTATATTACAAGATAAGACAAATAATTGTGTGGTTTTACTTTATTTTGGAATTTTAGTTCCATTTCCGGATTGTTTCAATGTCAAAATTTGGAGATGCATTTAGGAACAATTGGAAATTTTCAAACTTTGAGTAGAAAAGTTCTGCAAGTAAAAAAGAAACAAATTGGAACAACTTTGAAAGGGGAAAAAAAGCACTTGGATGCGTTTTTTTGCTGCTGTTGTTGTTTCTGCCCCCCATCCCCTAAAAAGGTCCTGCAAGCCCCCCCAGAGACTGACCTCCGACCCACTGCGAGGTGATATTCTGCAGCAGAGTGAAAGGCACGCAGAAGAAAGTGATGAGCAGGTCGCTGACGGCCAGCGAGCAGATGAAAACGTCGGTGGCGGTGCGACCTGCCCGCTTCCTCAGCACCACGGACAGCACCAAACTGTTGCCGCTTAGCGCCAATGCAAAAATCAAGGCGTAGATGAGCACGAAAGCCGTTTTGGCGCCGCGCGGCGCCTCTGCCACGTAAACCAGCGGCGGGATTTTGTACGTGCTGATGAATTCCTGACGGCTCAGGTTGTAGTAGCGCAGCGTCTCGCGTAGAACCTCCGGCGTGATCCTCGGGTGCGACGCCGCTGCCGCCAACGCCGGCCAGGGATCCGTGGACGCCGTTGCCGACATCGCCGCCGCCTCCCGCCGCCTCCTTCTCGCCACTGCTTTCACTTGGCTGATCCCGCTTTGAAGTAAAGAAAGACAGGGAAGGGGCTTAGATAGCCCCCCCTCCTCCTTAACCGCCTCCCCCTTTCCCCACCATCCAGCTGCTAAACTAATTAACAAGTACCGAAGTCTTTATAATTCCACTCTTGAGAGAAAATTGACGACTTTATAGGGGAAAAAAGTACTCACACTGCATACCGAAGTACAAGTTGTGATACTTAAAATACTAAATAATAATCATAATAATGGAATACAGTGACACCTCGGGTTTCGACTATCATCCGTTGCAGAAATCTGTTGAAAAACCGATTTTTTTCAAAAACCAAAACATCACTTTCCATTATAATCAATGTAAAAAAAAATAATCCGTTCCAAGTCTAGAAAACAACTTTTTTAAAGAACTTTTTTCACTATTTTACAGGATAAATTGGATAAATATGTAATCATAGAGCAGGTCATTTGTTTTTCCTAATAGATCATTCATAGGTCAACAGGTCGAGCAGGTAATTTGTTTTTCTTAATAGGTCACCAGGTAGATCAGGTCATTTGTTTTTCATAATAATAATAATAATAATAATAATAATAATAATGATGATAATAATAAAATACAGTGATACCTCGTTTTTTTCGACTATAATCTGTTGTCGTAAACTGTTCAAAAACCAATTTTTAAAAAAACCAAAACATCACTTTTCATTATAATCAATCTAAAAGAATTTAATCCGTTCCAAGTCTAGAACGACTTTTTTAAAGCCCTTTTTAACTATTTTACAGCATAAATTTGATAAATATGTAATAATCGAGCAGATCATTCATAAAATACAGTACTATAAAAAATAAACTAATATGTTACATTTTCACCAATTTTAACATGATTGGAACATAAAAATAACGTCCCGTTTGCGGCGATCCTTCGCCCTTCTGTCTTGTTCCTCACCTCCTCCTCCCCCTTTTCATCCTTCAGTACCTCCTTTTCTTCACCCCCCCCCCCCCTATTTGTTTTATCCCCACCTCACTGCATTCCATTTAGCTCCTCGTCCCTTTTCCTCTTCGCGCATTCTCCGCATTGTCTTCCTCCGCCGTTCCTCGCCCCCCCCCCCTCCGGCTGGAGTTTGAAAGAGCAACCCTAGCGACGTCGCACACAAAAGAGCGCACGGCACAATGCTCTTTTGAAGTGGTTGCGAAGCCGTCGCCGTGTCGCGCTTTTGCCCTTGTTTCTTAGCGACCAACAAAACTTAAAAAAAAAAAAAAAAAAGACGCCGCCAATCACTTTTCTGAACTGCTGGTGCTCCTTTTTTTCGTTTTTAATTCATCAAACCAATATCGATTGCCCCCCCCAGGTGCGTTCCCCACCCCCCACCTTGGTCCCCCAAATATGTTGGGACAGACGCTCTCGAGCCTAAGCGTGCGGAGGGAGGCGCCGTCGAGGGTGAGCACGCCGAGGTTCGGCACCCTCAGCCATCACTCCTTCTTCTCCAGGCACAACCCGCACCCGCATCGCGTCAGGCACATTCAAGGTGAGCCTCGAAACCCTGATTTTTGTGCCTTTTTTGGTGCTAATTCTTCCTTTTTGACATGATTGACAAAAGTATTGGGACGGGCTTGGTCAATTCCCCGCGTATTGGAGTGCATGATGAAAACATTGGGGTGTACATACTTCGAGGTGCATTTTTGATCATTTCGGGCAAGACAAACAAAGAACGGTAAGTCCTGTTTTTCCTCTCCCAGGTCTGAACGGCAGGCCAGTGTGCACGGTGAGAGATGACTGGTTGGTCAGCTCCTCCTTATTCCCGCATCCGCTACTCAAGAGTCACGTACAGAGGCAAGCTAACGCCGCCATGCCGGCGTTAGCTTGGACGCCGCATCAGTCTCATTTGGCAACTCAAGCAGGTCCGTTGAATTGAATTCATTCACTGCCATTCACACATTTATCCTGGGATTGAGAATATGACGTAGAGCGCCATTCCCGACTTTGTTTGGGTTTTTTGTTTTTCTTTGAGTGCTGATAAAGCACTGGTCAGACCTCTGGCAATGTTCATTCCCTCCCGTGATGGGGCCGAATTTGTCTTTTGTCCATGTTAGCGCTTTGTTGCAGCTTCAGCTGTTTTTGAAAGCCCTATATTAACCAATAACTATGTATTGTATTGTATTTTGGACATCCACCCCCATTTCAAGATCAGGTAACTCCAGGACCATGTAACTTAGGATTTAACTCTTTGTTTGTTTAACTCATTCACTGCCATTCCCGAATTGAAAAGTGTGACGTGGAGCGCCATTCCAGAATTCGGTTGGGTTTGGTTTTTCATGCTTGAGTGCTGATAAAGCACTGGCCATGGCCTCTGGCAATATTTTTTCTTTTCCACAAGGGGGCAGCATTTTTCTTTTTTTCATGTTAGCGCTTTGTTCCAGCTTCAGCTGTTGTTAAAGCCCAATATAAACCGAGATGTATTGATTACATTATATTTTGGTTAGCCGCCCTCATTTCAATCTAACATAACTCCAGACCCATATCATTTAGGAATTAACTCTTTTTTTTTTCAACTCATTCACTGGGGGTGCTCATAAAGTGCTGGTCAATGTTTTTCCCCCCTCCACCAGGAGGCCAAATTTCCCTTTTGTCCATGTTAGCGCTTTGCTCCAGCTTCAGCGCTATATAAATCAATGTATTGCCTTATATTTTCGACAGTCGCCCCCATTTCAAGCTTATATAATTCCAGACCCATATAATTTAAGAATTAACTCTTTATTTCGAATGAAAGAAGACCATCGAAGGTTTTTATGCTGCATTGAATGTTTATGTCGTCCTAAAAGTCAATCTTCTGTGGGTCTGATTTTTTTGCACATCGTCTGGCAGTGAATGAGTTAATCCTATTTTTGTTCCTGTTGTGTCTTTTGAAGGCTGCCGTTTAAGTGCCGTTTAAGTGCCGTTTGTTTGTTTTGTTTTGGCCCAGCAATGTTTTCCGAGGCTTGGAGAGATGAGCTGAGGGAGCTGGCAGCCAAAGTCACTCCATCTTGTCCGATGCAAGACTTGGAAATGGAGGTAGGGAGAAACCATTCAAGTCTCCAGTGGGGGTCCGTTGACGGGTTTTTTTATTTTTATTTTTTATTTTTTTTTTGGGGGGGGGGGGGTCTTCACAATATTTTCAGGGCCGACTGACAGAAGAGCCCAATGACGGCGAGAGGCAATACTCGGCCCAAAGCGGGCGATTGGTCCCTGCAAGCGGCAAGTCGCAAGCGCGACGACTTCCTTTGCAGCATCTGGACCAGCACAAACCTTTCCATCATCAAGAACTTAACGTACGGACGGGAAGTCGTCATGGCGACATCACGTCCACCATGATTGGATTGCGCACATGTCTCTCACTGTCTCTCTCTCTGTCACTCTGTCTCTCTCTGTCTCTGTCTCTCTCTGCCGCTCTCTCTCTGTCTCTCACTGTCTCTGTCTCTCTCTCTCTCTTTCTCTGCAGGTGCTGGAACTGCTTTGTCAAATTCTTCAGACGGATTCGTTGGGAGCGGTTCAGCGGTGGCTCTTGTTGGCTGGCCACAGAGGTGACTTTTTATTGCATTCTGTACATGATAGCAAAGTGAACACAAAAAAAAGGTCAACATGCTGCTTGTTGATGTCCCCCCCCCCTTCTACAGAAAAGGAGTTGGTGACAAGGATGCTCAAACAAGTGGACTTGTCGGGCCGCCCGAGCATCTGGCCTCTCGTCCTTGCACCCCCCGGGGAGGACACCGTGTCCGGCCAGGCAAGCCCCCCCCCCCCCCCCACTAGAGGTCACCGCACTCATTGTTGTTTGCGCTTTTTCTCAGGTCGCATCGAGCCGACTGAACATCCCGCAGCGGCGAGCCAGCTCGGGGGCCGAAAGCTTCCCCAAAGCCACCTCGCCTTGCAATTTCTTTCAATAGCATCACAAGAGGAGTTGGCGCCAAGAACGTCACACAGATGTTTTTGTTGTGTTTGTCAACAGCGTAGACGTAGAAGAAGATTGAGTGGTGGCAGCTCACGTGAAAGACTAAATAAACAAGTTTAAAAAAACGCCTGGTCATTTTTTTCCTACGGATGTCGAAATTCCGAGTTATTTGTTTTTGTGCTTTGAGGTGTTGCAAATAAGGTTGACAGAAAGCCCCAAAAAAGACAATGTAAGGTGTTTTTTCTCCCCTTATTTTGACCATGTATAGTAAGTTGTTTTTAGCCAGAAAAAAACACCCATGTATAGTAGGCCATTTTTAGCCTGAAAAAAACACCATGTATAATAAGGCGTTCTTAGCCCCAAAAAAAACAACCATGTGTAGTAAGGCATTTTTACCCCCAAAAAAATGACCAATTATAGTAAGCCGTTTTTAACCCATAAAGATGACTATGTATAGTAAGGCCTTTTTAGCCTGAAAAAAAAAAACGACCATGTATAGTAAGGCGTTTTTAGGGCGAAAAAAACACCATTTATAGTAAGGCATTTTTAACCCCAAAAAATGACCAATTATAGCAATCCGATTTTAGCCCGGAAAAGACGACCATGTATAGTAAGGCGTTTTTAACCCAAAAAAAACACCATGTATTGTAAGCCGTCTTTAGCCTGAAAAAAAACGACCATGTATAGCAAGACATTTTTAGCCAGAAAAAAACACCATGTATAGTAAGGCGTTTTTAGCCCGAAAATAAACACCATGTATCTTACTATACATGGTTGTTTTTTTGGGGCTAAAAAAGCCTTACTATACATCATGTTTTTTTCTTCAGCTAAAATGAAACAAAAACCAAAAACATTTTTTAGCCCGAAAAAAACGACCATGTATTGTAAGGCATTTTTACAATCAGATGTGTTTTTATTTTGTTTGCTCTGCCCATGACAAATAAAGAAATGTATCAAACAATATACTGTCTTCCTGTTTCTGCATTTCAGTTTATTTACACAAAGCCAAATACCCAGATGGGGTCTCAGAATCTATATATAAGGCTGCAGTTATAAGATATAAGACTGCAGTTGCAACACAGTCAAATAAATCATGATTCAAGCAAATGAATATTTGAAAGACACTCGCCTATCAAGAACTTCGCATGTTCATCTCAAGCAAACAAGTCACAAATATTTGAAACAATGCAAGAAATCACGTAGTAAAGACATCTTTGTGTTGAATGATTGACTTTTATTCTTTGCGATTGGCGGGCAAACATTTCAAGATGTCCTCCTCATAGTGCCCAAAGACTGTTGCGATAGGATCCATGACCTTCTGCGACCCTTGTAAGGACAAGCAGGCATAGTCTTTGACCACAAGATGAGCTTATGCAATCATATGAACCATGCTACTCCGTATGACTATGGGAAAACATTCATTGGGAAACTCAACCGCCATGGTTGAGTGGACAAAATGTTTGGCTCCGCTACGGGCGACTGGTGTTTGAGTCCCACACTCACCGACAATTGGCCAGTAATGTGGGTGAGGAGAAAAGGAGATTCGAACAGTGATCACCTGAACTCCAAGTATTGTCTTATACCACTTGATCAAGTTGGATCTGAAAAACAACCATTTGGAAGCTATATTTATTCATACAACCACAATACTTCCCATGAATACACTTGAAAGTTCTCTGAAAATCTTATCTGCGATAGTCAAGTGGTAAAACATTTGTTTGCGGCCCGGCTGTCTCCGGTTCGAATCCCGCTCTCCCCTGCGTATGCGAGCATAAATTTGGCAGATCAGACTGGACTCGAACAGGAGTCTGCACAACCACATGTTTAGTCTTACACCACTTCACCAACTCGGATGTGATAATACCTCATTCGGAAGTTATATTTATTGAAATAAACCATGTCGGTGCTCGTGACTACCGATCGAGATCTGTTTCAAAACACAACTGTAATGGTTGAGTGGTCTCAAACTTTGGCTGCGTCCCGGAAGTCTCTAGTTCGATTCCCGCTGCCACCTGCTGATGCATGCATAAATTCTGCAGGTGAGGTGGGACTGGAACACGAGTCGCCCGAACCACAAGTTTAGTCGTAGACCACTCAACCAAACTGGACCTGTAAAGCAACAGTTTACAAGTCATATTCATTGGTAAAGCCATGTTAATACTCATGACTACCGATCGACATCTGCTTCAAAACTCAACTGTAATGGTTGAGTGGTCTAAAACTTTGGATGCGACCCGGAAGTCTCTGGTTTGATTCCCGCTGCCACCTGCAGATGTATGCATAAATTCTGCAGATGTGATCAGACTCGGACAGGAGTCAGCCGGACCACAAGTTTAGTCTCAGACCACTTGACTAACTCAGAACTGAAAAATATCATTCGGAAGTCATATTCATTGGTAAAAACCATGTTAATACTCGTGACTACCGATCAAGATCTGTTTCAAAACTCAACTGTAATGGTTGAGTGGTCTAAAAATTTGGCTGCGACCCGGAAGTCTCGAGTTTGATTCCCGCTGCCACCTGCTGATGCATGCATAAATTCTGCAGATGAGGTGGGACTGGAACACGAGTCACCCGAACCACAAGTTTAGTCGTAGACCACTCAACCAAACTGGACCTGTAAACCAACAGTTTGGAAGTCATATTTATTGAAATACACCATGTCGGTGTTCGTGACTACCGATCTCAATCTGTTTCAAAACTCAACTGTAATGGTTGAGTGGTCTAAAACTTTGCTTGCGACCCTGAAGTCTGGGGTTCGATTCCCGCTGCCACCTGCATATGTATGCATAAATTCTGCAGGTGAGATGAGACTCGAACAGGAGTCAGCCGAACCATGAGTTTAGTTTCTCACCGCTTGACCAACTTGGATCTGAAAACCTATCATTCAGAAATTATATTTGTTGGCATAATCTGTGTCGGTGCTCATGACTACCGATCAAAATCCGAAAAAATATTTGTCTGCAATAGTCGAGTGGTCTAAAACTTTGGTTCCGGTCCAGATGACTCTAGTTCGATACCCGCTCTCACCTGCACATATGTGCATAAATTCAGGTGTGCAGAAATGGCACTCGAACACGAGTCAGCTGGACTGTAAGTAGAGTATCAGACCACTCGACTAACTCAGATTTGAAAACTCCTGATTTGGATGTTATATTTGTCCGTTGATCCAATACCAACAAAAATTGGTGACACCGTGTGGACTAGTGAAATATGACTTCAAGGGCGGAAGTTGCCAGCGCAGTTAGCTTAGTGGTAAAAGGCCTGCGTTGCGGTCCGTGTGGACCGCGTTCGAATTTAACCAGGAGCGCTCATATTTGCCTCACCTTTAATATCCTACTGTTTCTACAGGTCATTTTTTTTCTTCTTTTTTTTTAATTAATCACGTGACGATTGACGTAATCAACGAAAACGTATTTAAACTGCGACAAATTGAACAGTCGTTCTCTTTCCCTCCAAGATGACGGCCGACTGCACCTCCACCTCCACAGCAACGCCTGCAAGACGACCTCAAGGTATGACAAAATGCACGTTTTAACTTTCTTTTTTGGTCTTGCAATTTCTCGTTTTTGCAACTTTTAACATTTTTAATCCTTTTCAGACTTTTCAACTCTTCCACGGTAAGTCACCTGCAATATTAAATGTTTGACTGAACTGACACTCGTTTTGCAATTTTCTTTCTTTTTCAGCGTGCAGAGAAGCTAAGGTGCTCGCGTTTGACAAACGGAACGTTTAAGGTTTCTTTTTGGACTTTTTATCGATCAATTTTAACATTATTTCACGTTTTCGCGCTTTTGAAACTCTTGCAAGGTAAGTCGCCTGCACGTTTAAACGACATAATGTTCGATTGAACTAACTCGTTTTTCGATTTTTTTTTTTTCTTTTTCAGCGTGCACTAAAGGTAAGTCACTCGCGCTTTCTAAACGCGGCGTTTTTGATTCTTTTCAGTCCAACTTTTTCTAATTTAACATTCCTTCGCGTTTTCAGGCTGTTAAACGCTACAAAAGGTAAGTCGCCTGCTATTTCAATGGCACCATGTTCGTTATTTTTTCTCCTTTTCAGTGTACAGAAAAGGTAAGCGTTTGCCAGCGTTTTTAGTTCTCCATTTTAGACGAGATTCTGCTCTTACTGTGTTGTAATTGTGTCATTTCTTTCCACAGGCCTGGCAACTCCAAAAAGGCTATTGGTGACTATTTTATTTTTGGGGGGAAGGAGCGCTGTTTAAACGGCTTACCATAGTTTAAGTTGCTAACTATTTTTTTCTTTTTCAGGCCACCCGTTATGCTGCAGTCCACTGGCGACGACGGACGTGTCTGGCTCCCCCATTCGCTCTGTCACTGGTGAGACAAAAACACTTCTACGCATACATATCCTAAATCATGTTTTAATTTCATTTCAGGACACGAGGAGGAGGTACAGGCGGCTTCGGTCGGTGACGTTCTCCTGGACAAAACTGGAGGAAGGTAACATGGGAAATGACGAGTATTCACGCTTACTAACATCCTTTTTGTGTGTGTGTGTGTGTGTGTGTGTGTGTGTGTGTGTGCAGGTGAAGCGGCATCTTGACTTGATCCAGAGGGGGTCGGTGTGGAGTCTGCTGGGTTTGAAAAAACACACAAAAAGGCACAAGTGAACATTTTGTAACATATTTCTCTTTTACAGGTTCCCCCCAAAGCTGCACCGGGACACGTTTCTCAAGACGGTCTAAAATGTAGATTGAACATTCTGTGTACTTACACACTCGGTTGGTTTTTCTTTCTGCTCAGGTGGTGACAAAGGATCTCCGGGCTCTTCACAACTGCAATCGGCACCAACTCTGGGAAGACCGGAAAGACTCGAGTGACGTCGACCTTTTTCGCCAGTCTTGTTTCTGTTTTTTGAGATGAGCCAATGTTGCTGTTGAAATCTTTCAAGTTGACCCACATTAAAATAAACTGAATGAAAAGCTTGACTGGTGCATTGCATACCTGCTTTTTTTTCCCCTCCTTTCCAACTAGGTGGATTGCCAACGTTGGTGCTGGAAAGTGAAATCTCCAGACGGTCGAGAGGCAGGCCTCAAGTTGCTGTTTTTCCTTCTGGACAAAAAAAAAGCAAGAGGAAGATATTAATTATTTGAATTCACTCTTACAGGCATCCTTTTTTTGTGTTTTTTGTGTGCAGGTGTAACGGCCTCCTCACCTCATCCAGAGCTGCCTGGTGAACAAGATGGCGAACGGGGCCGTCGCAGTGTGATCACGTTGCAAAACAAAATGGCTGACAAAATTCACGTCAGCCATTTTGTTTTGCAGGTTCCCCCAAAGTTTTTTAAGTATCTCTTGGTAATGGTCAAATGTAACATTTCCCATCCTGTGCATTTTGACTCCTTTCTGCTTACGTCCACAATGTGGCGCAAAAGCATCTATTGGACCTGGAGAGCCTCAATCGGCAAAACCCAGTGGACAGGCTGAAGTCCAGGATCCTTTTCATCCAGTGACGCTGCAGGTGGTTGAGCGAACATGGCGCCACGATTGTTGTTTTAGATGAACCAAGATGCAAAAGACCTTTTTTTTTCTCCCCCTTTTTAGACTACAGAGAAGCTTCCGGTCAAAGTGCCACGCTGGACTCTGCACCCCCGTCACCAAGATGGCGCAACTGCCGGGTAAAGTAAATTTGGACATTGCAAGTGAGATATTTCAAGTGTACCGAAGTTCAAATGACATTTCCACCATGCAACTTAACTGTTTTTCTTCAAGGTCCGATGAAGTCCCATGTCCTCGTCCTCACTGGTGGGTCTCATCTTGTCTCAAAATTGCTGCATTGGAAATGCTCTTGAAGCCAGTTGATGTCCATTTTTTTCCAGGTCCACTTGAACAGGCAGCGAGTCGTTTGACGCCACCGGCTTGAAGAGGCTCAGACGAGCGATGTGGCGTCAACCTCCCTGATGGTGAGTTTGCTCACAACTGACAATGTCTTTTCGTTTCAGGTCTGCTGCCTCAAGCTGACTTCACCAAAAGCAGAAGGCTGAAATGGCATCACACTTTTAGGTGAGTGTTTTTTAAACACTTTATTTTTTTTTTTTAAAACTTTTTTTAAAATATTTTTTTAAGTTTTTTTTTTTTTTGTCTGCACAAGAAGTGGACTTGCCTCTAACTCCTGGATGTCTTTCCTCTTAGATCAACACACCCGTCCCGCGATCGTCCGACCATCCGACCGACCACTTTGCCGCCCGGCAACAAGCAGACTGCCATCCAACATTGTAATTTTTCTTCTTTGTGATTGTTTACTCTGCAAAATAAAGCTTGATTAAAACACTTTAACTCTCAACTTCATTCTTAAACATTACAGCTTTTAAAAATAAACATAAAAAAAAAAAAAAAAAAAATCAAAAATAATTTTCTAAATTATTTTCAAAAAAAAATTTTCAAATTTTTTTTTTTCAAAAATTTTTTTTTCAAAATTTTTTTTTTTCAAAATTTTTTTTTCAAAATTTTTTTTTCAAAAATTTTTTTTCAAAAATTTTTTTTTCAAAATTTTTTTTGAAAAATTTTTTTTTTTGAAAATTTTTTTCAGGGCAAAAATCTGAAAAAGTGGGCGTGGCCTGTGGAATAAACGCTACTGATTGGCTGATAGCTGTGAAAGTGGGCGGAGCATTATGAAAGCGGGCTCTGGTAGGTGGAAAGGTAGGCGGGTCTATGTAAATGAGGTCCCTCCTGATTGGTTGGCATGAATTAAGGCGTGGCTATGTAAATTCTGACCAATCAGAGCGGAGTATCATTTTGGGACTTAGAAAAATTGTAAAAGTGGGCGTGGTTATGCAAATGAGGCGGTTTTGATTGGCTATGCAAATGAGGCCCTCGACTGTGATTGGTGGTTTGGGAATTGGGCGGAGTTTGGGGCGGGGTTTGGGGCGGGCATTGCAGCATTTTTCAAAATTTTTCTAAGTCCCACTCGTTCTTCAAAATTTTTCTAAGTCCCACCTGAGATTCAATGTTAGAGGTGCACTTTAGTCACTTTTGACAGTAATCTCACTGTTTCGGTGGCATTTAAGTGCAGCATTTTTCACAAATATTCTAAATCCCACCTAAGATTCAAGGTTAGAGGTGCACTTTAGTCACTTTTGACAGTCATCTCACTGTTTCCATGGGTTTAACATGCAGAATTTTTTATTTTTTTTCTAAGTAACACCTAAAATTCAAGGTTAGAGGTGCACGTTCGTTACTCCAGACAGTGATTACACTGTTCCGGTGGCTTTCACATGACTTTTGCATTGAAGCATTTTCAATTTTTTTTCAAAGTCCTACTCGCTTCTTCAAAAATTCAAAAAGTCCTACCTGAGATTCAAGGTTAGAGGTGCACTTTAGTCACTCTTGACAGTCATTTCACTGTTGCACTGGGTATAACATGCAGCATTTGTCATTTTTTTCTAATTCCAACCTAAAATTATAGGTTAGAGGTGCACTTTAGTCACTCCAGACAGTGATTACACTGTTCTAGCGGCTTTCACATGACCTGTGCATTGAAGCATTTTCAAAAAATTTCTAAGTCCCACCTGAGATTCAAGGTTAGAGGTGCACTTCAGTCACTCTCGACAGTCATATCACTGTTGCCATGGGTTTAACATGCAGCTCTTTCAAAAAAATTCTAAGTCCCACCTAAGATTCAATGTTAGAGGTTCACTTTTGTCACTCCAGAGAGTCATATATCACTGTTTCGGTGGCTTTCACATGAGCTGTGCATTGAAGCATTTTAAAACATTGTCTAAGTCCCACCTAAGATTCAAGGTTACAGGTGCACTTCAGTCACTCTCGACAGTCATATTACTGTTGCACTGGGTTTAACATGCAGCATTTTTAATTTTTTTTCTAAGTCCCACCTAAGATTCAAGGTTAGGCGTGCACTTTCGTCACTCCAGATAGTGGGTATACTGTTCTAGTGGCTTTCACATGGCCTATGTACTGAAGCATTTTCAAAATGTTTCTAAGTCCCACTCGTTTCTTCAATTTTTTTTTCTAAGTCCCACTGATTTCTTCAAAAAGTTTCTAAGTCCCACTCGTTTCTTCAGAATTTCTCTAAGTCCCACCTAAGAGTCAATGTTAGAGGTGCACTTTAGTCACTCCAGACAGTGGTTACACTGTTCTGGTGGCTTTTAAATGACCTATGCATTGAAGCATTTTCAAAAAGTTTCTAAGTCCCACTCGTTTCTTCATTTTTTTTTCTAAGTCCCACTGATTTCTTCAAAAAGTTTCTAAGTCCCACTCGTTTCTTCGGAATTTTTCTAAGTCCCACCTAAGAGTCAATGTTAGATGTGCACTTTCGTCACTCCAGACAGTGATTACACTGTTCTGGTGGCTTTCACATGACCTGTACATTGAAGCATTTTCAAAATGATTCTAAGTCCCACTCGTTTCTTCATTTTTTTTCTAAGTCCCACTCGTTTCTTCAATTTTTCTCTAAGTCCCACTGCTTTCTTCAAAAATTTTCTAAGTCCCACCTAAGATTTAAGGTTAGAGGTGCACTTTCGTCACTCCAGACAGTGATTACACTGTTCTGGTGGCTTTCACATGACCTGTACATTGAAGCATTTTCAAAATGATTCTAAGTCCCACTCGTTTCTTCATTTTTTTTCTAAGTCCCACTCGTTTCTTCAATTTTTCTCTAAGTCCCACTGCTTTCTTCAAAAATTTTCTAAGTCCCACCTAAGATTTAAGGTTAGAGGTGCACTTTCGTCACTCCAGACAGTGATTACACTGTTCTGGTGGCTTTCACATGACCTGTACATTGAAGCATTTTCAAAATGATTCTAAGTCCCACTCGTTTCTTCATTTTTTTTCTAAGTCCCACTGATTTCTTCAATTTTTCTCTAAGTCCCACTGCTTTCTTCAAAATTTTTCTAAGTCCCACCTAAGATTTAAGGTTAGATGTGCACTTTAGTCACTCCAGACAGTGATTACACTGTTCTGGTGGCTTTTAAATGACCTATGCATTGAAGCATTTTCAAAATGATTCTAAGTCCCACTCGTTTCTTCAATTTTTTTCTAAGTCCCACTCGTTTCTTCAATTTTTTTCTAAGTCCCACTCGTTTCTTCAATTTTTTTCTAAGTCCCACTGCTTTCTTCAAAAAGTTTCTAAGTCCCACCTAAGAGTCAATGTTAGAGGTGCACTTTGGTCACTTCAGACAGTGATTACACTGTTCTGGTGGCTTTCACATGACCTGTACACTGAAGCATTTTCAAACATTTTCTAAGTCCCACTCGCCTCTTCAAAATTTTTCTAAGTCCCACCTAAGATTTAAGGTTAGAGGTGCACTTTAGTCACTCCAGACAGTGATTACACGGTTCTGGTGGATTTCACATGACCTTTGTATTGAAGCATTTTTCAAAAATTTTCTAAGTGCCACATGACGATGACGCATGAAAGGCTGAGTGAGTTGAGGGTGGATTTCGTCATATAAAGGCAAAGACTGGAATTCAAGTTGAACCATTTTTATTGAAAAGAAAAGCTAACATGACAACATGAAAGCATTTGACCAATATCAATGTTCAAGTGGCACAAACAATGACGACAGGCCCAAGACGGGGGCTTGCGCTTGATCAGCTCATATGTGACATCATGACACAACAGGGCAGACATGAGCACATCCGACTTCTCCCACTTAACAAAAACAAAGTGCAGTGTGCTCCACAACAACACGATCACACTCTTTTCGTAAAGTTTTTCAATTTTGGTAAAATTATTAAATGACAATGAAGTGGACCAAGTTAGTCACATGTGCGCAAAGATAGATTAGAGATAGATGGATATAGATAGATGGATGGAGAGATAGATAGATAGATAGATAGATAGATGGATGGAGAGATAGATAGATAGATAGATAGATAGATAGATAGATAGATAGATAGATAGATAGATAGATAGATAGATAGATAGATAGATAGATAGATAGATAGATGCACACAGACACCTTTTTAATCTAACTTGGTCCACCTCAATGATAACAACAAACCAGAAGTGCATGATAATGGCCGGGTTGTCACTGTTTAGCACAAGTTTAAGTCGAGTGAGAGACGAGCACGCTCATCGCCACCTTGTGGTGCAACATGACATGAGCTCTTCAAGCACACCGCACCGCTCAGTACTCACGTGTGCAAATGCAAGTTGGCGTCCCTTCCGCATGGCCTCCGAGTCTGGCAGCTGTTACTTTTGGCGCAGGAGCCTCTTCAATCTGATCAAGTGGGGAGGGGGAAACAAAAGTGGTAAGTCACACTTGTTTTGTCCATAAAAAAAGTCGTTTCTTTTGCATTTGAATCGTTTTTCATGATTTTACCCGACAAAGAGCCCGTATAGTAGTTTTCGTTTGTGTTACGGATGCACTTCTGTGAATAGTTTAGAGACTAATCTGCCCTCACGTGGATGGTATCTTAAATCTTTGTTGTGGAAAACATCTAAAACAACAACATTCGAGTCAAACGCTGATTGATTGAGAGCTAGGGGCGAGTCGTGATCGTGCAGAATGACGGTCGCAACGTATCGTAATGGTGCACCTAAATTCCCCACTTAAACACGATCACGGATAAATGACAAATAGTGAGAATAAAAAGTTAAAATAACTCACCGAGGACTTGGCTTGTTGACAGCGGAAGTAGTTGCTCTTTGAAGCGGATGTGGGACGGTCCGTTCTTGTGCGGCTTCTTCTTCTGTTCGTCTTGTTGTTGGTGGATTGGATTCAACTGCGCATATCGCCTTCTAGTGGCCCGGAGCCCACAAAGCCATTTGGTAAGCAAACTTTTACTTTGGGCTTTTCCCTTCAGGGGTCGCCGCAGCGAATCAGTCAGTCTCCTCCAGCTTCAGAGGTTTGATTCGTATGTTCGTTTTTTGTCAAGCTTTGACGTCGGATGCCCTTCTTTACACAACCCTCTGTATTTATCCGGGTTTGGGACTGGCACAAGAAGTAATATTTCTCTAATTTAAAGATAATTATTTGTTCCATCGATCTAGATGTAATTTTAATATTTGTCCGCCAGACGGCGCTTATTCCCCAAAAAACGAGAAGTAGTGTTTTTATTTGTCCGCCAGACGGCGCAAATTCCCCATTCTTCTAGATGTAATTTCTTTATTTGTCCGCCAGACGGCGCAAATTCCCCATTCATCTAGATGTAATTTCTGTATTTGTCCGCCAGACGGCGCAAATTGTTGGCTGTGATGAAAGGAGAAAAAATAAATAAATTGTTTCAATACCAAAGAACAAGTAACGATTGTAATGACCATTTAAAAAAATTGTCACTCTGACATTGTGTACAGTATTTTAAACTAATACATTTCAGTTCAGCTTCACCTTTTCTGCATATAAAAAATTTCTAGTTTACATACAATGTTTTATACTTTAAATTCTACCTGGTTTTACACATAGTTCTATTTCATGTGACCTGCTTTACTGCCACAATTTATATTTATTTGTCTGTTGAACAACAGGATTAGTGCACTATTCGTCGAGTAAATTAGTTATTTTAATATTCGTCTTATTGAAAGATAAATATTCCTTCCATCGATCTAGATGTAATTCTGTTATTTTCGCCGTCTGGTGGACAAATAACAAAACTACATCTAGTTCCATTGAGAATAAAGTCCTCTGGAGGACAAATAAATCACATCTAGATCAATGGGGAATTAGCGCCGTCTGGCGGACAAATAATAAAACTACATCTAGTTCAATGGAGAATAAGATCCTTCTGGCGGACAAATAAAGGAATTTTTAGACAGAAAAAACGATCATGAATATATAGTGATGCGTTTTTGAGCCCCCCCCCCAAAAAATATTTTCACACGATAACAGTCAAACAATTTCAGAAAACATGCGTTGACTCGACTTTCTGTCGGGCCGCAAGCAATTCACTCTGAGCACGGAAATGGCCACAATCGGACAGAGCAAGAAAGTTTCGGAAATTTGAGTCTTTCCGACTCCAAACGTCTGCCGAATTCTTCATAATACTTGATCGTTTTTTTTGGGTCAAAAACGCCTTACGAAGCATGGTGGTTTTTTTCGGGCTAAAAACGCCATACGATACACGGTCTTTTTTGCCTACAAACGGCTTACTATACATGGTCTGTTTTTCACCTAGAAACACCTTACTATACATGGTCTTTTTTTCATCTAAAATTGCCTTACTGTACATGGTCTTTTTTTGTCTTTTTTCTAAAAACGTTTTAGCTCAAAAAAAGACCATGTATAGTCAGGCGTTTTTAGTTCGAAAAAGACCTTGTACAGTAAGGCGTTTTTAGGTGAAAAAAAGACCATGTATAGTCAGGTGTTTTTAAGGGAAAAAAGATCATGTCTATTAAGGTGTTTTTAGGTGAAAAAATGACCATGTATAGTAAGGCATTTTTAGCTAAAAAAAGACCATGTATAGTAAGGCAATTTTAGATGAGAAAAAAGACCATTTAAAGTAAGGTGTTTTAGGTGAAAAAATGACCATGTATAGTAAGGCGTTTTAGCTCAAAAAAAGACCATGTATAGTAAGTCAATTTTAGATGAAAAAAGACCATTTATAGTCAGGCGTTTTTAGTTTAAAAAAAAGACCATGTATAGTAAGGCGTTTTTAGGTAAAAAAAAAAGACCATGTATAGTAAGGCATTTTTAGATGAAAAAAAGACCATGTATAGTAAGGCATTTTTAGCTCAAAAAAGACCATGTATAGTAAGGCGTTTTAGCTTAAAAAAGACCATGTATAGTAAGGCGTTTTTAGTTGAAAAAAAGACTATGTATAGTAAGGTGTTTTAGGTGAAAAAAGACCATGTATAGTAAGGCGTTTTTAAGTGAAAAAGAGATCATGTCTATTAAGGTGTTTTTAGGTGAAAAAATGACGATGTATAGTAAGGCACTTTTAGATGAAAAAAAGACCATGTATAGTCTGGCAATTTTAGCTCAAAAAAAGACCATGTATAGTCAGGCGTTTTAGGTGAAAAAAAGACCATGTATAGTCAGGCGTTTTTAGTTCGAAAAAGACCTTGTACAGTAAGGCGTTTTTAGGTGAAAAAAAGACCATGTATAGTCAGGTGTTTTTAAGGGAAAAAAGATCATGTCTATTAAGGTGTTTTTAGGTGAAAAAATGACCATGTATAGTAAGGCATTTTTAGCTAAAAAAAGACCATGTATAGTAAGGCAATTTTAGATGAGAAAAAAGACCATTTAAAGTAAGGTGTTTTAGGTGAAAAAATGACCATGTATAGTAAGGCAATTTTAGATGAAAAAATGACCGTGCAATAGTAAGACGTTTTTAGCTAAAACAGACCATGTATAGTAAGGCAATTTTAGCTAAAAAAAGACCATGTATAGTAAGACGTATTTAGCTAAAAAAGACCATGTATAGTAAGGCAATTTTAGCTCAAAAAAAGACTATGTATAGTAAGGCAATTTTAGATGAAAAAAAGACCATGTATAGTCAGGCGTTTTTAGTTAGAAAAAGACCATGTACAGTAAGGCGTTTTTAGGTGAAAAAACGATCATGTATAGTAAGGCAATTTTAGATGAAAAAAGACCATGTATAGTAAGGCATTTTAGGCAAAAAAAGACCATGTACAGTAAGGCGTTTTTAGGTGAAAAAAAGATCATGTATAGTAAGGCAATTTTAGATGAAAAAAGACCATGTATAGTAAGACGTTTTTAGCTAAAAAAAAGACCATGTATAGTAAGGCAATTTTAGATGAAAAAAGACCATGTATAGTAAGGCAATTTTAGCTCAAAAAAAGACTATGTATAGTAAGGCAATTTTAGATGAAAAAAAGACCATGTATAGTAAGGCGTTTTTAGGTGAAAAAAAGACCATGTATAGTAAGGCAATTTTAGATGAAAAAAAAGACCATGTATAGTAAGGCGTTTTTAGCTAAAAAAAGACCATGTATAGTAAGGCAATTTTAGATGAAAAAAAGACTATGTATAGTAAGGCAATTTTAGATGAAAAAAAGACCATGTATAGTAAGGCGTTTTTAGTTAGAAAAAGACCATGTACAGTAAGGCGTTTTTAGGTGAAAAAACGATCATGTATAGTAAGGCAATTTTAGATGAAAAAAGACCATTTATAGTAAGGCATTTTAGGCAAAAAAAGACCATGTACAGTAAGGCGTTTTTAGGTGAAAAAAAGATCATGTAGAGTAAGGCAATTTTAGATGAAAAAAGACCATGTATAGTAAGACGTTTTTAGCTAAAAAAAAGACCATGTATAGTAAGGCAATTTTAGATGAAAAAAAGACCATGTATAGTAAGGCGTTTTTAGTTAGAAAAAGACCATGTACAGTAAGGCGTTTTTAGGTGAAAAAATGATCATGTATAGTAAGGCAATTTTAGATGAAAAAAGACCATGTATAGTAAGGCATTTTAGGCAAAAAAAGACCATGTACAGTAAGGCGTTTTTAGGTGAAAAAAAGACCATGTATAGTAAGGTGTTTTTAGGTGAAAAAATGACCATGTATAGTAAGGCATTTTTAGCTCAAAAAACACCATGTATAGTAAGGCGTTTTTAGGCGAAAAAATGACCATGTATAGTAAGGCATTTTTAGATGAAAAAAGACCATGTATAGTAAGACGTTTTTAGCTAAAAAAAAGACCATGTATAGTAAGGCAATTTTAGGTGAAAAAAAGACCATGTATAGTAAGGCGTTTTTAGTTAGAAAAAGACCATGTACAGTAAGGCGTTTTTAGGTGAAAAAAAGACCATGTATAGTAAGGCAATTTTAGGTGAAAAAAAGACCATGTATAGTAAGGCAATTTTAGATGAAAAAAGACCATGTATAGTAAGGCGTTTTTAGCTAAAAAAAAGACCATGTATAGTAAGGCAATTTTAGATGAGAAAAAAGACCATTTAAAGTAAGGTGTTTTTAGGTGAAAAAATGACCATGTATAGTAAGGCGTTTTAGCTCAAAAAAAGACCATTTATAGTAAGACGTTTTTAGCTAAAAAAGACCATGTACAGTAAGACGTTTTTTTGCTAAAAAAGACCATGTACAGTAAGGCGTTTTTAGGTGAAAAAAAGACCATGTATAGCAAGGTGTTTTTAGGTGAAAAAATGACCATGTATAGTAAGGCATTTTTAGCTCAAAAAACACCATGTATAGTAAGGCGTTTTTAGGCGAAAAAATGACCATGTATAGTAAGGCATTTTTAGCTAAAAAAAAGACCATGTATAGTAAGGTGTTTTTAGGTCAAAAAAAGACCATGTATAGTAAGGCAATTTTAGATGAAAAAAAGACCATGTATAGTAAGGCGTTTTTAGGTGAAAAAATGACCATGTATAGTAAGGCATTTTAGGCAAAAAAAGACCATGTATAGTAAGGCGTTTTTAGGTGAAAAAAAGAGCATGTCTAGTAAGGCGTTTTTAGGTGAAAAAAAGACCATGTATAGTAAGGCGTTTTAGCTCAAAAACAGACCATGTATAGTAAGGCGTTTTTAGCTAAAAAAAGACCGTGTATAGTAAGGCAATTTTAGATGAAAAAAAGACCATGTATAGTAAGGCGTTTTTAGTTAGAAAAAGACCATGTACAGTAAGGCGTTTTTAGGTGAAAAAAACATCATGTATAGTAAGGCAATTTTAGCTCAAAAAAAGACTATGTATAGTAAGGCAATTTTAGATGAAAAAAGACCATGTATAGTAAGGCATTTTAGGCAAAAAAAGACCATGTATAGTAAGGCGTTTTAGGCAAAAGAAGACCATGTACAGTAAGGCGTTTTTAGGTGAAAAAAAGACCATGTATAGTAAGGCGTTTTTAAGGGGAAAAAAGATCATGTATAGTAAGGCAATTTTAGGCAAAAAAAGACCATGTATAGTAAGGCGTTTTTAGCTAAAAAAAGACCATGTATAGTAAGGCGTTTTTAGGTGAAAAAAAGACCATGTATAGTAAGGCATTTTTAGCTCAAAAACAGACCATGTATAGTAAGGCAATTTTAGCTCAAAAAAAGACTATGTATAGTAAGGCAATTTTAGATGAAAAAAAGACTATGTATAGTAAGGCAATTTTAGATGAAAAAAAGACCATGTATAGTAAGGCGTTTTTAGTTAGAAAAATACTATGTACAGTAAGGCGTTTTTAGGTGAAAAAAGATCATTTATAGTAAGGCAATTTTAGATGAAAAAAAGACCATGTATAGTAAGGCGTTTTTAGGTGAAAAAATGACCATGTATAGTAAGGCATTTTAGGCAAAAAAAGACCATGTATAGTAAGGCGTTTTTAGGTGAAAAAAAGAGCATGTCTAGTAAGGCGTTTTTAGGTGAAAAAATGACCATGTATAGTAAGGCGTTTTAGGCAAAAAAAAGACCATGTATAGTAAGGTGTTTTTAGGTGAAAAAAAGACCAAGTATAGTAAGGCAATTTTAGCTCAAAAAAAGACCATGTATAGTAAGACAATTTTAGGTGAAAAAAAGACCATGTATAGTCAGGCATTTTTAGTCAGAAAAAGACCATGTACAGTAAGGCGTTTTTCGGTGGAAAAAAGACCATGTATAGTAAGGCGTTTTTAGCTCAAAAAAAGACCATGTATAGTCAGGCGTTTTTAAGTGAAAAAAAAGACCATGTACAGTCAGGCGTTTTTAGCTCAAAAAAAGACCATGTATATTAAGGTGTTTTTAGGTGAAAAATGACCGTGTTTAGTAAGGCATTTTAAGCAAAAAAAGACCATGTATAGTAAGGCGTTTTTAAGTGAAAAAAGAGCATGTCTAGTAAGGCGTTTTTAGGTGAAAAAAAGACCATGTATACTAAGGCGTTTTTAGCTCAAAAATAGATCATGTATATTAAGGTGTTTTTAGGTGAAAAATGACCATGTATAGTAAGGCGTTTTTAGGTGAAAAATGATCATGTATAATAAGGCATTTTAGGCAAAAGAAGACCATGTACAGTAAGGCGTTTTAGGTGAAAAAAAGACCATGTATAGTAAGGCGTTTTTAGCTCAAAAAAAGACCATGTATAGTAAGGCATTTTTAGGCAAAAAAAGACCATGTATAGTAAGGCGTTTGTAGGCAAAAAAAGACCATGTATAGTAAGGCGTTTTAGCTCAAAAAAAGACCATGTATAGTCAGGCGTTTTTAAGTGGAAAAAAAGACCATGTATAGTAAGGCGTTTTAGGCAAAAGAAGACCATGTACAGTAAGGCGTTTTTAGGTGAAAAAAAGACCATGTATAGTAAGGCGTTTTTAGCTCAAAAAAGACCATGTATAGTAAGGTGTTTTTAGATGAAAAAAAGACCATGTATAGTAAGGTGTTTTTAGCTAAAAAAAGACCATGTATAGTAAGGTGTTTTTAGCTAAAAAAAGACCATGTATAGTAAGGCGTTTTTAGCTCAAAAATAGATCATGTATATTACGGTGTTTTTAGGTGAAAAATGACCATGTTTAGTAAGGCATTTTAGGCAAAAAAAGACCATGTATAGTCAGGCGTTTTTAGGTGAAAAAAAGAGCATGTCTAGTAAGGTGTTTTTAGGTGAAAAAAAGACCATGTATAGTAAGGCGTTTTTAGCTCAAAAATAGATCATGTATATTACGGTGTTTTTAGGTGAAAAATGACCATGTTTAGTAAGGCATTTTAGGCAAAAAAGACCATGTATAGTAAGGCATTTTAGACAAAAAAAGACCATGTATAGTAAGGCGTTTTAGATGAAAAAAAGACCATGTATAGTAAGGTGTTTTTCGCTAAAAAAAGACCATGTATAGTAAGGCGTTTTTAGGTTAAAAAAATGACCATGTATAGTAAGGCATTTTAGGCAAAAAAGACCATGTATAGTAAGGCGTTTTTAGGTGAAAAAAAGAGCATGTCTAGTAAGGCGTTTTTAGCTAAAAAATAGATCATGTATATTAAGGTGTTTTTAGGTGAAAAATGACCATGTTTAGTATGGCATTTTAGGCAAAAAAAGACCATGTATAGTAAGGCGTTTTAGGTGAAAAAAAAACATGTATAGTAAGGCGTTTTTAGCTCAAAAAAAGACCATGTATAGTAAGGTGTTTTTAGATGAAAAAAAGACCATGTATAGTAAGGCGTTTTTAGCTAAAAAAAGACCATGTATAGTAAGGCGTTTTTAGGTTAAAAAAATGACCATGTATAGTAAGGCATTTTAGGCAAAAAAGACCATGTATAGTAAGGCGTTTTTAGATGAAAAAAAGACCATGTATAGTAAGGCGTTTTTAGCTCAAAAATAGATCATGTATATTAAGGTGTTTTTAGGTGAAAAATGACCATGTTTAGTAAGGCATTTTAGGCAAAAAAAGACCATGTATAATAAGGCGTTTTAGGTGAAAAAAAAAAACATGTATAGTAAGCCGTTTTTAGGTGAAAAAAAGACCATGTATAGTAAGGCAATTTTAGATGAAAAAAAGACCATGTATAGTAAGGCGTTTTTAGCTAAAAAAAGACCATGTATAGTAAGGCGTTTTTAGGTTAAAAAAATGACCATGTATAGTAAGGCATTTTAGGCAAAAAACGACCATGTATAGTCAGGCGTTTTTAGGTGAAAAAAAGACCATGTATAGTAAGGCGTTTTTAGCTCAAAAAAAGACCATGTATAGTAAGGCATTTTTAGGCAAAAAAAGACCATGTATAGTAAGGCAATTTTAGATGAAAAAAAGACCATGTATAGTAAGGCGTTTTTAGCTAAAAAAAGACCATGTATAGTCAGGCGTTTTTAGGTGAAAAAAAGACCATGTATAGTAAGGCGTTTTAGCTCAAAAAAGACCATGTATAGTCAGGCGTTTTTAGGTGAAAAAAAGACCATGTATAGTAAGGCGTTTTTAGCTCAAAAAAGACCATGTATAGTCAGGCGTTTTTAGCTCAAAAAAGACCATGTATAGTCAGGCGTTTTTAGGTGAAAGAAAGACCATGTATAGTAAGGCGTTTTTAGGCAAAAAAAGATCATGTATATTAAGGTGTTTTTAGGTGAAAAATGACCATGTTTAGTAAGGCATTTTAGGCAAAAAAAGACCATGTATAGTAAGGGGTTTTAGGTGAAAAAAAGACCATGTATAGTAAGGCGTTTTTAGCTCAAAAAAAGACCATGTATAGTAAGGCATTTTTAGGCAAAAAAAGACCATGTATAGTAAGGCAATTTTAGATGAAAAAAAGACCATGTATAGTAAGGCGTTTTTAGCTAAAAAAAGACCATGTATAGTCAGGCGTTTTTAGGTGAAAAAAAGACCATGTATAGTAAGGCGTTTTAGCTCAAAAAAGACCATGTATAGTCAGGCGTTTTTAGGTGAAAAAAAGACCATGTATAGTAAGGCGTTTTTAGCTCAAAAAAGACCATGTATAGTCAGGCGTTTTAGCTCAAAAAAGACCATGTATACTAAGGCATTTTTAGGCAAAAAAAGACCATGTATAGTCAGGCGGTTTTAGCTCAAAAAAAGACCATGTATATTAAGGTGTTTTTAGGTGAAAAATGACCATGTTTAGTAAGGCATTTTAGGCAAAAAAAGACCATGTATAGTAAGGCGTTTTTAGGTGAAAAAAAGACCATGTATAGTAAGGCGTTTTTATCTAAAAAAAGACCATGTATAGTAAGGCGTTTTTAGGTGAAAAAAAGACCATGTATAGTAAGGCGTTTTTAGCTAAAAAAAGACCATGTATAGTAAGGCGTTTTTAGGTGAAAAAAAGACCATGTATAGTAAGGCGTTTTTAGCTAAAAAAAGACCATGTATAGTAAGGCGTTTTTAGGTTAAAAAAATGACCATGTATAGTAAGGCGTTTTAGCTCAAAAAAGACCATGTATAGTCAGGCGTTTTTTGGTGAAAAAAAGACCATGTATAGTAAGGCGTTTTTAGGCAAAAAAGACCATGTATAGTAAGGCGTTTTAGGTGAAAAAAAAACATGTATAGTAAGGCGTTTTTAGGTCAAAAAAAGACCATGTATAGTAAGGCGTTTTTAGATGAAAAAAAGACCATGTATAGTAAGGCGTTTTTAGCTAAAAAAAGACCATGTATAGTAAGGCGTTTTTATGTTAAAAAAATGACCATGTATAGTCAGGCATTTTAGGCTAAAAAGACCATGTATAGTAAGGCGTTTTTAGGTGAAAAAAAGACCATGTATAGTAAGGCAATTTTAGATGAAAAAAAGACCATGTATAGTAAGGCGTTTTTAGCTCAAAAAAGACCATGTATAGTCAGGCGTTTTTAGGTGAAAGAAAGACCATGTATAGTAAGGCGTTTTTAGGCAAAAAAAGATCATGTATATTAAGGTGTTTTTAGGTGAAAAATGACCATGTTTAGTAAGGCATTTTAGGCAAAAAAAGACCATGTATAGTAAGGGGTTTTAGGTGAAAAAAAAACCATGTATAGTATGGCATTTTAGGCAAAAAAAGACCATGTATAGTAAGGCGTTTTAAATGGGGCCGATACGACCAGTCAGACTTTAGTTCGCTGACGAAGCCTCTTGGATAGGAGGCGAAACGTCCGAAACCTTCACTTTTGTACAGATGACGGCTGAAGAAACCTTCTCATCGATGGACCACTCCTGTACGACTGAGAGCTTACACAGACGTAAGGCGTTTTAGGCAAAAGAAGACCATGTACAGTAAGGCGTTTTTAGCTTAAAAAAAGACCATGTATACTAAGGCATTTTTAGGCAAAAAAAGACCATGTATAGTCAGGCGGTTTTAGCTCAAAAAAAGACCATGTATATTAAGGTGTTTTTAGGTGAAAAATGACCATGTTTAGTAAGGCATTTTAGGCAAAAAAAGACCATGTATAGTAAGGCGTTTTTAGGTTAAAAAAATGACCATGTATAGTAAGGCGTTTTTAGCTAAAAAAAGACCATGTATAGTAATGCGTTTTTAGGTTAAAAAAATGACCATGTATAGTAAGGCGTTTTAGCTCAAAAAAGACCATGTATAGTCAGGCGTTTTTAGGTGAAAAAAAGACCATGTATAGTAAGGCGTTTTTAGCTCAAAAATAGATCATGTATATTAAGGTGTTTTTAGGTGAAAAATGACCATGTTTAGTGTGGCATTTTAGGCAAAAAAAGACCATGTATAGTAAGGCGTTTTTAGCTCAAAAATAGATCATGTATATTAAGGTGTTTTTAGGTGAAAAATGACCATGTTTAGTATGGCATTTTAGGCAAAAAAAGACCATGTATAGTAAGGCGTTTTTAGCTAAAAAAAGACCATGTATAGTAAGGCGTTTTAGCTCAAAAAAGACCATGTATAGTCAGGCGTTTTTAGGTGAAAAAAAGACCATGTATAGTAAGGCGTTTTTAGCTCAAAAATAGATCATGTATATTAAGGTGTTTTTAGGTGAAAAATGACCATGTTTAGTGTGGCATTTTAGGCAAAAAAAGACCATGTATAGTAAGGCGTTTTAGGCAAAAGAAGACCATGTACAGTAAGGCGTTTTTAGCTAAAAAAAAAAAGACCATGTATAGTAAGGCATTTTTAGGCAAAAAAAGACCATGTATAGTCAGGCGTTTTTAGCTCAAAAAAAGACCCTGTATATTAAGGTGTTTTTAGGTGAAAAATGACCATGTTTAGTAAGGCATTTTAGGCAAAAAAAGACCATGTAAGGGCATTTTAGATGAAAAAAAGACCATGTATAGTAAGGCGTTTTTAGGTGAAAAAAAGACCATGTATAGTAAGGCAATTTTAGATGAAAAAAAGACCATGTATAGTAAGGCGTTTTTAGGCAAAAAAAGACCATGTATAGTAAGGCGTTTTAGATGAAAAAAAGACCATGTATAGTAAGGCGTTTTTAGGCAAAAAAAGACCATGTATAGTAAGGCGTTTTTAGCTCAAAAATAGATCATGTATATTAAGGTGTTTTTAGGTGAAAAATGACCATGTTTAGTATGGCATTTTAGGCAAAAAAAGACCATGTATAGTAAGGCGTTTTTAGGTTAAAAAATGACCATGTATAGTAAGGCATTTTAGGCTAAAAAGACCATGTATAGTAAGGCGTTTTTAGGTGAAAAAAAGACCATGTATAGTAAGGCAATTTTAGATGAAAAAAAGACCATGTATAGTAAGGCGTTTTTAGGCAAAAAAAGACCATGTATAGTAAGGCGTTTTTAGCTCAAAAATAGATCATGTATATTAAGGTGTTTTTAGGTGAAAAATGACCATGTTTAGTATGGCATTTTAGGCAAAAAAAGACCATGTATAGTAAGGCGTTTTAGGCAAAAGAAGACCATGTACAGTAAGGCGTTTTTAGCTCAAAAAAAGACCATGTATACTAAGGCATTTTTAGGCAAAAAAAGACCATGTATAGTCAGGCGGTTTTAGCTCAAAAAAAGACCATGTATATTAAGGTGTTTTTAGGTGAAAAATGACCATGTTTAGTAAGGCATTTTAGGCAAAAAAAGACCATGTATAGTAAGGGGTTTTAGGTGAAAAAAAACATGTATAGTAAGGCGTTTTTAGCTCAAAAATAGATCATGTATATTAAGGTGTTTTTAGGTGAAAAATGACCATGTTTAGTATGACATTTTAGGCAAAAAAAGACCATGTATAGTAAGGCGTTTTTAGGTGAAAAAAAGACCATGTATAGTAAGGCAATTTTAGATGAAAAAAAGACCATGTATAGTAAGGCGTTTTTAGGCAAAAAAAGACCATGTATAGTAAGGCGTTTTAGATGAAAAAAAGACCATGTATAGTAAGGCGTTTTTAGGCAAAAAAAGACCATGTATAGTAAGGCGTTTTTAGCTCAAAAATAGATCATGTATATTAAGGTGTTTTTAGGTGAAAAATGACCATGTTTAGTATGGCATTTTAGGCAAAAAAAGACCATGTATAGTAAGGCGTTTTTAGGTTAAAAAATGACCATGTATAGTAAGGCATTTTAGGCTAAAAAGACCATGTATAGTAAGGCGTTTTTAGGTGAAAAAAAGACCATGTATAGTAAGGCAATTTTAGATGAAAAAAAGACCATGTATAGTAAGGCGTTTTTAGGCAAAAAAAAACCATGTATAGTAAGGCGTTTTTAGCTCAAAAATAGATCATGTATATTAAGGTGTTTTTAGGTGAAAAATGACCATGTTTAGTATGGCATTTTAGGCAAAAAAAGACCATGTATAGTAAGGCGTTTTAGGCAAAAGAAGACCATGTACAGTAAGGCGTTTTTAGCTCAAAAAAAGACCATGTATACTAAGGCATTTTTAGGCAAAAAAAGACCATGTATAGTCAGGCGGTTTTAGCTCAAAAAAAGACCATGTATATTAAGGTGTTTTTAGGTGAAAAATGACCATGTTTAGTAAGGCATTTTAGGCAAAAAAAGACCATGTATAGTAAGGGGTTTTAGGTGAAAAAAAACATGTATAGTAAGGCGTTTTTAGCTCAAAAATAGATCATGTATATTAAGGTGTTTTTAGGTGAAAAATGACCATGTTTAGTATGACATTTTAGGCAAAAAAAGACCATGTATAGTAAGGCGTTTTAGGTGAAAAAAAAACATGTATAGTAAGGCGTTTTTAGCTCAAAAATAGATCATGTATATTAAGGTGTTTTTAGGTGAAAAATGACCATGTTTAGTAAGGCATTTTAGGCAAAAAAAGACCATGTATAGTAAGGCGTTTTTAGGTCAAAAAAAGACCATGTATAGTAAGGCGTTTTTAGATGAAAAAAAGATCATGTATATTAAGGTGTTTTTAGGTGAAAAATGACCATGTTTAGTATGGCATTTTAGGCAAAAAAGACCATGTATAGTAAGGCGTTTTAGGTGAAAAAAAAACATGTATAGTAAGGCGTTTTTAGGTCAAAAAAAGACCATGTATAGTAAGGGGTTTTTAGATGAAAAAAAGACCATGTATAGTAAGGCGTTTTTAGCTAAAAAAAGACCATGTATAGTAAGGCGTTTTTAGGTTAAAAAAATGACCATGTATAGTAAGGCATTTTAGGCTAAAAAGACCATGTATAGTAAGGCGTTTTTAGGTGAAAAAAAGACCATGTATAGTAAGGCAATTTTAGATGAAAAAAAGACCATGTATAGTAAGGCGTTTTTAGCTCAAAAAAGACCATGTATAGTCAGGCGTTTTTAGGTGAAAGAAAGACCATGTATAGTAAGGCGTTTTTAGGCAAAAAAAGATCATGTATATTAAGGTGTTTTTAGGTGAAAAATGACCATGTTTAGTAAGGCATTTTAGGCAAAAAAAGACCATGTATAGTAAGGGGTTTTAGGTGAAAAAAAGACCATGTATAGTAAGGCGTTTTTAGCTCAAAAAAAGACCATGTATAGTAAGGCATTTTTAGGCAAAAAAAGACCATGTATAGTAAGGCAATTTTAGATGAAAAAAAGACCATGTATAGTAAGGCGTTTTTAGCTAAAAAAAAGACCATGTATAGTCAGGCGTTTTTAGGTGAAAAAAAGACCATGTATAGTAAGGCGTTTTTAGCTCAAAAAAGACCATGTATAGTCAGGCGTTTTAGCTCAAAAAAGACCATGTATAGTCAGGCGTTTTTAGGTGAAAAAAAGACCATGTATAGTAAGGCGTTTTTAGCTCAAAAATAGATCATGTATATTAAGGTGTTTTTAAGTGAAAAATGACCATGTTTAGTATGGCATTTTAGGCAAAAAAAGACCATGTATAGTAAGGCGTTTTAGGCAAAAGAAGACCATGTACAGTAAGGCGTTTTTAGCTCAAAAAAAGACCATGTATACTAAGGCATTTTTAGGCAAAAAAAGACCATGTATAGTCAGGCGGTTTTAGCTCAAAAAAAGACCATGTATATTAAGGTGTTTTTAGGTGAAAAATGACCATGTTTATTAAGGCATTTTAGGCAAAAAAAGACCATGTATAGTGTTTTATCAAAAAAGACCATGTATAGTCAGGCGTTTTTAGGTGAAAAAAAGACCATGTATAGTAAGGCGTTTTTAGCTCAAAAAAGACCATGTATTAAGGCATTTTTAGGCAAAAAAAGACCATGTATAGTCAGTTTTAGCTCAAAAAAAGACCATGTATATTAAGGTGTTTTTAGGTGAAAAATGACCATGTTTAGTAAGGCATTTTAGGCAAAAAAAGACCATGTATAGTAAGGCGTTTTTTGAAAAAAAGACCATGTATAGTAAGGCGTTTTTAAAAAAAAACCATGTATAGTAAGGCGTTTTTAGGTGAAAAAAAGACCATGTATAGTAAGGCGTTTTTAGCTAAAAAAAGACCATGTATAGTAAGGCGTTTTTAGGTGACCATGTATAGTAAGGCTAAAAAAAGACCATGTATAGTAAGGCGTTTTTAAAAAAAATGACCATGTATAGTAAGGCGTTTTTAGCTAAAAAAAGACCATGTATAGTCAGGCGTTTTTAGGTGAAAAAAAGACCATGTATAGTAAGGCGTTTTTAGCTCAAAAATAGATCATGTATATTAAGGTGTTTTTAGGTGAAAAATGACCATGTTTAGTATGGCATTTTAGGCAAAAAAAGACCATGTATAGTAAGGCGTTTTAGGCAAAAGAAGACCATGTACAGTAAGGCGTTTTTAGCTAAAAAAAAAGACCATGTATAGTAAGGCATTTTTAGGCAAAAAAAGACCATGTATAGTAAGGCGTTTTTAGGCAAAAAAAGACCATGTATAGTAAGGCGTTTTTAGGTGAAAAATGACCATGTTTAGTAAGGCATTTTAGGCAAAAAAAGACCATGTATAGTAAGGCGTTTTTAGGTGAAAAAAAGACCATGTATAGTAAGGCGTTTTTAGCTAAAAAAAGACCATGTATAGTAAGGCGTTTTTAGGTGAAAAAAAGACCATGTATAGTAAGGCGTTTTTAGGCAAAAAAAGACCATGTATAGTAAGGCGTTTTTAGGTGAAAAAAAGACCATGTATAGTAAGGCGTTTTTAGCTGAAAAAAAGACCATGTATAGTAAGGCGTTTTTAGGTGAAAAAAAGACCATGTATAGTAAGGCGTTTTTAGGCTAAAAAAATGACCATGTATAGTAAGGCATTTTAGAGTTTTTAGGTTTTTAAAAAAAAGACCATGTATAGTAAGGCAATTTTAGATGAAAAAAAGACCATGTATAGTAAGGCGTTTTTAGCTCAAAAAAGACCATGTATAGTAAGGCGTTTTTAGGTGAAAGAAAGACCATGTATAGTAAGGCGTTTTTAGGCAAAAAAAGATCATGTATATTAAGGTGTTTTTAAAAAAGACCATGTATAGTAGGCAAAAAAAGGTATAGTTTTTAGGTGAAAAAAAGACCATGTATAGTAAGGCGTTTTTAGCTCAAAAAAAGACCATGTATAGTAAGGCATTTTTAGGCAAAAAAAGACCATGTATAGTAAGGCAATTTTAGATGAAAAAAAGACCATGTATAGTAAGGCGTTTTTAGCTAAAAAAAGACCATGTATAGTAAGGCGTTTTTAGGTGAAAAAAAGACCATGTATAGTAAGGCGTTTTAGCTCAAAAAAGACCATGTATAGTCAGGCGTTTTTAGGTGAAAAAAAGACCATGTATAGTAAGGCGTTTTTAGCTAAAAAAAGACCATGTATACTAAGGCATTTTTAGGCAAAAAAAGACCATGTATAGTCAGGCGGTTTTAGCTCAAAAAAAGACCATGTATATTAAGGTGTTTTTAGGTGAAAAATGACCATGTTTATTAAGGCATTTTAGGCAAAAAAAGACCATGTATAGTAAGGGGTTTTAGGTGAAAAAAAACATGTATAGTAAGGCGTTTTTAGCTCAAAAATAGATCATGTATATTAAGGTGTTTTTAGGTGAAAAATGACCATGTTTAGTATGGCATTTTAGGCAAAAAAGACCATGTATAGTAAGGCGTTTTAGGTGAAAAAAAAACATGTATAGTAAGGCGTTTTTAGGTGAAAAAAAGACCATGTATAGTAAGGCGTTTTTAGCTAAAAAAAGACCATGTATAGTAAGGCGTTTTTAGGTTAAAAAAATGACCATGTATAGTAAGGCGTTTTTAGCTAAAAAAAGACCATGTATAGTCAGGCGTTTTTAGGTGAAAAAAAGACCATGTATAGTAAGGCGTTTTTAGCTCAAAAATAGATCATGTATATTAAGGTGTTTTTAGGTGAAAAAAGACCATGTATAGTCAGGCGTTTTTAGGCAAAAAAAGACCATGTATAGTAAGGCGTTTTAGGCAAAAGAAGACCATGTACAGTAAGGCGTTTTTAGCTAAAAAAAAAGACCATGTATAGTAAGGCATTTTTAGGCAAAAAAAGACCATGTATAGTAAGGGGTTTTAGGTCATGTATAGTAAGGCGTTTTTAGCTCAAAAAAAGACCATGTATATTAAGGTGTTTTTAGGTGAAAAATGACCATGTTTAGTAAGGCATTTTAGGCAAAAAAAGACCATGTATAGTAAGGCGTTTTAGGCAAAAAAAGACCATGTATAGTAAGGCGTTTTTAGCTAAAAAAAGACCATGTATAGTAAGGCGTTTTTAGGTGAAAAAAAGACCATGTATAGTAAGGCGTTTTTAGCTAAAAAAAAAGACCATGTATAGTAAGGCGTTTTTAGGTCAAAAAAAGACCATGTATAGTAAGGCGTTTTTAGATGAAAAAAAGACCATGTATAGTAAGGCGTTTTTCGCTAAAAAAAGACCATGTATAGTAAGGCGTTTTTAGGTTAAAAAAATGACCATGTATAGTAAGGCATTTTAGGTAAAAAGACCATGTATAGTAAGGCGTTTTTAGGTGAAAAAAAGACCATGTATAGTAAGGCAATTTTAGATGAAAAAAAGACCATGTATAGTAAGGCGTTTTTAGCTCAAAAAAGACCATGTATAGTCAGGCGTTTTTAGGTGAAAGAAAGACCATGTATAGTAAGGCGTTTTTAGGCAAAAAAAGATCATGTATATTAAGGTGTTTTTAGGTAAAAAAATGACCATGTTTAGTAAGGCATTTTAGGCAAAAAAAGACCATGTATAGTAAGGGGTTTTAGGTGAAAAAAAGACCATGTATAGTAAGGCGTTTTTAGCTCAAAAAAAGACCATGTATAGTAAGGCATTTTTAGGCAAAAAAAGACCATGTTAAGGCAATTTTAGATGAAAAAAAGACCATGTATAGTAAGGCGTTTTTAGCTAAAAAAAGACCATGTATAGTAAGGCGTTTTTAGGTGAAAAAAAGACCATGTATAGTAAGGCGTTTTTCAAAAAAGACCATGTATAGTCAGGCGTTTTAGCTCAAAAAAGACCATGTATATTAAGGCATTTTTAGGCAAAAAAAGACCATGTATAGTCAGGCGGTTTTAGCTCAAAAAAAGACCATGTATATTATAGTAATGACCATGTTTTAGGCATTTTAGGCAAAAAAAGACCATGTATAGTAAGGCGTTTTTAGGTGAAAAAAAGACCATGTATAGTAAGGCGTTTTTATCTAAAAAAAGACCATGTATAGTAAGGCGTTTTTAGGTGAAAAAAAGACCATGTATAGTAAGGCGTTTTTAGCTAAAAAAAGACCATGTATAGTAAGGCGTTTTTAGGTTAAAAAAATGACCATGTATAGTAAGGCGTTTTAGCTCAAAAAAGACCATGTATAGTCAGGCGTTTTTAGGTGAAAAAAAGACCATGTATAGTAAGGCGTTTTTAGCTCAAAAATAGATCATGTATATTAAGGTGTTTTTAGGTGAAAAATGACCATGTTTAGTATGGCATTTTAGGCAAAAAAAGACCATGTATAGTAAGGCGTTTTAGGCAAAAGAAGACCATGTACAGTAAGGCGTTTTTAGCTAAAAAAAAGACCATGTATAGTAAGGCATTTTTAGGCAAAAAAAGACCATGTATAGTCAGGCGTTTTTAGCTCAAAAAAAGACCATGTATATTAAGGTGTTTTTAGGTGAAAAATGACCATGTTTAGTAAGGCATTTTAGGCAAAAAAAGACCATGTATAGTAAGGCGTTTTTAGGTGAAAAAAAGACCATGTATAGTAAGGCGTTTTTAGCTAAAAAAAGACCATGTATAGTAAGGCGTTTTTAGGTTAAAAAAATGACCATGTATAGTAAGGCGTTTTAGCTCAAAAAAGACCATGTATAGTCAGGCGTTTTTAGGTGAAAAAAAGACCATGTATAGTAAGGCGTTTTTAGCTCAAAAATAGATCATGTATATTAAGGTGTTTTTAGGTGAAAAATGACCATGTTTAGTATGGCATTTTAGGCAAAAAAAGACCATGTATAGTAAGGCGTTTTAGGCAAAAGAAGACCATGTACAGTAAGGCGTTTTTAGCTAAAAAAAAAGACCATGTATAGTAAGGCATTTTTAGGCAAAAAAAGACCATGTATAGTCAGGCGTTTTTAGCTCAAAAAAAGACCCTGTATATTAAGGTGTTTTTAGGTGAAAAATGACCATGTTTAGTAAGGCATTTTAGGCAAAAAAAGACCATGTATAGTAAGGCGTTTTTAGGTGAAAAAAAGACCATGTATAGTAAGGCGTTTTTAGCTAAAAAAAGACCATGTATAGTAAGGCGTTTTTAGGTGAAAAAAAGACCATGTATAGTAAGGCGTTTTTAGCTAAAAAAAGACCATGTATAGTAAGGCGTTTTTAGGTTAAAAAAATGACCATGTATAGTAAGGCATTTTAGGCTAAAAAGACCATGTATAGTAAGGCGTTTTTAGGCAAAAAAAGACCATGTATAGTAAGGCGTTTTAGCTCAAAAAAGACCATGTATAGTCAGGCGTTTTTTGGTGAAAAAAAGACCATGTATAGTAAGGCGTTTTTAGGTGAAAAAAAGACCATGTATAGTAAGGCGTTTTTAGCTAAAAAAAGACCATGTATAGTAAGGCGTTTTTAGGCAAAAAAAGACCATGTATAGTAAGGCGTTTTTAGCTCAAAAATAGATCATGTATATTAAGGTGTTTTTAGGTGAAAAATGACCATGTTTAGTACGGCATTTTAGGCAAAAAAAGACCATGTATAGTAAGGCGTTTTAGGCAAAAGAAGACCATGTACAGTAAGGCGTTTTTAGCTCAAAAAAAGACCATGTATACTAAGGCATTTTTAGGCAAAAAAAGACCATGTATAGTCAGGCGGTTTTAGCTCAAAAAAAGACCATGTATATTAAGGTGTTTTTAGGTGAAAAATGACCATGTTTAGTAAGGCATTTTAGGCAAAAAAAGACCATGTATAGTAAGAAAAAAAACATGTATAGTAAGGCGTTTTTAGCTCAAAAATAGATCATGTATATTAAGGTGTTTTTTTATGTTTAGTATGACATTTTAAAAAAAAGACCATGTATAGTAAGGCGTTTTAGGAAAAAAACATGTATAGTAAGGCGTTTTTAGCTCAAAAATAGATCATGTATATTAAGGTGTTTTTAGGTGAAAAATGACCATGTTTAGTATGGCATTTTAGGCAAAAAAAAATAGTAAGGCGTTTTAGGTGAAAAAAAAACATGTATAGTAAGGCGTTTTTAGGTCAAAAAAAGACCATGTATAGTAAGGCGTTTTTTAGACCATGTATAGTAAGGCAAAAAAAGAGTCAGGCATGTATATAGTAAGGCGTTTTTAGGTGAAAAAAAGACCATGTATAGTAAGGCATTTTTAGGCAAAAAAAGACCATGTATAGTCAGGCGGTTTTAGGTCAAAAAAGACCATGTATATTAAGGTGTTTTTAGGTGAAAAATGACCATGTTTAGTAAGGCAT
This sequence comes from Hippocampus bargibanti, assembly GCF_051943395.1. Lineage (NCBI taxonomy): Eukaryota > Metazoa > Chordata > Actinopteri > Syngnathiformes > Syngnathidae > Hippocampus > Hippocampus bargibanti. The sequence continues at coordinate 8,672,675 of NC_142748.1, forward strand.
TTTAGGCAAAAAAAGACCATGTATAGTAAGGGGTTTTAGGTGAAAAAAAAACCATGTATAGTAAGGCATTTTTAGCTCAAAAATAGATCATGTATATTAAGGACCATTTTTAGGTGAAAAAAGACCATGTAGTAGTAGACCATGTACAGTAAGGCGTTTTTAGCTCAAAAAAAGACCATGTATACTAAGGCATTTTTAGGCAAAAAAAGACCATGTATAGTAAGGCGTTTTAGGTGAAAAAAAAACATGTATAGTAAGGCGTTTTTAGCTCAAAAATAGATCATGTATATTAAGGTGTTTTTAGGTGAAAAATGACCATGTTTAGTATGGCATTTTAGGCAAAAAAGACCATGTATAGTAAGGCGTTTTAGGTGAAAAAAAAACATGTATAGTAAGGCGTTTTAGGCAAAAGAAGACCATGTACAGTAAGGCGTTTTTAGCTCAAAAAAAGACCATGTATACTAAGGGGTTTTAGGTGAAAAAAAAACATGTATACTAAGGCATTTTTAGGCAAAAAAAGACCATGTATAGTCAGGCGGTTTTAGCTCAAAAAAAGACCATGTATATTAAGGTGTTTTTAGGTGAAAAATGACCATGTTTAGTAAGGCATTTTAGGCAAAAAAAGACCATGTATAGTAAGGCGTTTTAGGTGAAAAAAAAACATGTATAGTAAGGCGTTTTTAGCTCAAAAATAGATCATGTATATTAAGGTGTTTTTAGGTGAAAAATGACCATGTTTAGTATGGCATTTTAGGCAAAAAAGACCATGTATAGTAAGGCGTTTTAGGTGAAAAAAAACATGTATAGTAAGGCGTTTTTAGGTCAAAAAAAGACCATGTATAGTAAGGCGTTTTTAGATGAAAAAAAGACCATGTATAGTAAGGCGTTTTTAGCTAAAAAAAGACCATGTATAGTAAGGCGTTTTTAGGTTAAAAAAATGACCATGTATAGTCAGGCAAGGCATGTATAGTAAGGCGTTTTTAGGTGAAAAAAAGACCATGTATAGTAAGGCAATTTTAGATGAAAAAAAGACCATGTATAGTAAGGCGTTTTTAGCTCAAAAAAGACCATGTATAGTAAGGGGTTTTAGGTGAAAAAAAAAAAAAAAGACCATGTATATTAAGGTGTTTTTAGGTGAAAAATGACCATGTTTAGTATGGCATTTTAGGCAAAAAAAGACCATGTATAGTAAGTTTTAGGCAAAAGAAGACCATGTACAGTAAGGCGTTTTTTAGGTATACTAAGGCATTTTTAGGCAAAAAAAGACCATGTTTTATCAAAAAAAGACCATGTAAAGGTGGACCATGTTTTAGGTGCAAAAAAAGACCATGTATAGTAAGGCATTTTTAGCTCAAAAATAGATCATGTATATTAAGGTGTTTTTTTAGGTGAAAAATGACCATGTTTAGTAAGGCATTTTAGGCAAAAAAAGACCATGTATAGTAAGGGGTTTTAGGTGAAAAAAAAAACATGTATAGTAAGGCATTTTTAGCTCAAAAATAGATCATGTATATTAAGGTGTTTTTAGGTGAAAAATGACCATGTTTAGTATGGCATTTTAGGCAAAAAAAGACCATGTATAGTAAGGCGTTTTAGGCAAAAGAAGACCATGTGTAGGCGTTTTTAGTAAGGTATACGTTTTAGGTGAAAAAAAACAGCTAAGGCATTTTTAGGCAAAAAAAGACCATGTATATGTTTTATCATGTATATTAAGGTGTTTTTAGGTGAAAAATGACCATGTTCAGTATGGCATTTTAGACAAAAAAAGACCATGTATAGTAAGGCGTTTTAGGCAAAAGAAGACCATGTACAGTAAGCTCAAAAAAAGACCATGTATACTAAAGGGTTTTAGGTGAAAAAAAACATGTATACTAAGGCATTTTTAGGCAAAAAAAGACCATGTATAGTCAGGCGGTTTTAGGCATGTATATTAAGGTGTTTTTAGGTGAAAAATGACCATGTTTAAAATGTATAGTAAGGGGTTTTAGGTGAAAAAAAAACCATGTATAGTAAGGCATGTATAGTCATGTATATTAAGGTGTTTTTAGGTGAAAAATGACCATGTTTAGTAGCATTTTAGGCAAAAAAAAGACCATGTATAGTAAGGCGTTTTAGGCAAAAGAAGACCATGTACAGTAAGGCGTTTTTAGCTCAAAAAAAGACCATGTATACTAAGGCATTTTTAGGCAAAAAAAGACCATGTATAGTCAGGTGTTTTTAGCTCAAAAATAGATCAGGTGTTTTTTTGACCATGTTTAGTAGGCATTTTAGGCAAAAAAAAAAAGACCATGTATAGTAATCCTGTATATTAAGGTGTTTTGACCATGTTTAGTATGGCATTTTAGGCAAAAAAGACCATGTATAGTAAGGCATTTTAGGTGAAAAAAAACATGTATAGTAAGGCGTTTTTAGGTCAAAAAAAGACCATGTATAGTAAGGCGTTTTTAGATGAAAAAAAGATCATGTATATTAAGGTGTTTTTAGGTGAAAAATGACCATGTTTAGTATGGCATTTTAGGCAAAAAAAGACCATGTATAGTAAGGCGTTTTAGGTGAAAAAAAAACATGTATAGTAAGGCGTTTTTAGGTCAAAAAAAGACCATGTATAGTAAGGCGTTTTTAGATGAAAAAAAGACCATGTATAGTAAGGCGTTTTTAGCTAAAAAAAGACCATGTATAGTAAGGCGTTTTTAGGTCAAAAAAATGACCATGTATAGTAAGGCATTTTAGGCTAAAAAGACCATGTATAGTAAGGCGTTTTTAGGTGAAAAAAAGACCATGTATAGTAAGGCAATTTTAGATGAAAAAAAGACCATGTATAGTAAGGCGTTTTAGCTCAAAAAAGAGCCTTACTATCCATGGTCTTTTTTTGGCCTAAAAACGCCTGACTATACATGGTCTTTTTTTTAGCTAAAAACGCCTTACTATACATGGTCTTTTTTTCATCTAAAAACGCCTTACTATACATGGTCTTTTTTTGAGCTAAAAACGCCTGACATGGTCTTTTTTTGAGCTAAAAACGCCTGACTATACATGGTCTTTTTTTCGTCTAAAATTGCCTTACTATACATGGTCTTTTTTTGAGGTAAAAATGCCTGACTATACATGGTCTTTTTTGAGCTAAAAACGGCTTACTAAACATAGTCTTTTTTTGCCTAAGAACGCCTTATGCCATGGTCATTTTTTTGGGTTAAAAACGCCTTTCTATACCTGGTCGACATGGAGACCTCTATTGATCTGTGAGGGGTTCGAGGGGCAGTGGGGGTCAAAGAAAGTCAAGCCACTTGGATCAGGAGGCTCACATGGATCAGCTGTTTTATATGCAGATCCAAATGACGACGCCCCCTAATCAGATTGGCTGCCGTTGCCTGGGCGGATCGCTCTTGGATCTGCTCCACCCCCTAACCCCTCAACCCGGAAGTCATTTAAAAGCGCGCATCCTGAAGGACTGCTGCTGGTTGACTGCTCGTCTCAATGCAGACATTGAAGGCTTCTTGTTCGAATGGGTGGTGAGTGAGTCAAAGGCTGTGACAAGGCACGCCCTGCCAGGTAAGCAAACAATTGGCTAATTGAAGGTGCATGTGTTGCAACTGACATTTTGTGTGTTTCATTGCAGAATGGTGGTGTCCCTCGCACTGCATGGAGGTTTTGGCCAAATTGGTAAGCCCGTTGTTCACTTCAACCAAGCGTAGGGAAGTCTTTGCCCATGATTAGTGTGCTAATTTGTCGTGTTTTTTCTTAATTCAGGTGTTTGGGGAACTGTGCCATTGTCTTCAAGCGCATGCTGTCACCATTTTGACGCTTCTGTGCGAATCGCTGTAACAATTGCTGCGATTCCCAAATTTGTTGTCCAAATTTTGTTTGACATTAGACTGAAGACCAATCTGTGATTTAAGTAGTCTTTTCTCCTTCCACAGACAAAGTGGTCGTAGCTGCCGTGAGTGGGAAACAAATGACCTTGTTTGTGGTAAGTCATTTTTAGCCCCTCAACCGACCATGTAAAGCCTCATTGTGTTTCTGCAACTTAAAAATGAGCACTATTGATCTGTGATCCAAACAATTGGCTAATTGAAGATGCATGTGGCGCAACCGCCATTTTGTGGGTGTGTTTTGCAGGGCTGCCATGGTAAGAGGAAGAAAAGCAGGTGTGGAACACAGGTGAGTATAATTTGTGGAGCCAACTTCCCGACGTGGCCCAAATCTCAGATGCTTTTTACCTTTTTTTTTTTTTTAAACAAGGTCTCATCGCACAATGGTGCCCTCGCTTCACTGCATCGAGCTGTTGGCCAGACACACCAGCATAATTGGTAAGCCTGCTGTTCACTTCAACTAGGGGTAGGGAAGTTATTGCCCATGGGCTCATTTGTCATGTTTTTTTTTCTTCAATCAGGTGTTTTGTTTGAACAACTGCAACATGGCCGACTTTGCCCTCGTCGTCAAGTGCCAGCGATCGCGGTCTGGAGGCCACTGCGAATCGCTGTAAGTAGCAAATTTAAAAACTTTAAATTGTTTTTTTTTTGTAACACTCAAGCCCAATATCTAATTGAAGCTTTCTTTTCTCCTTCCACAGGTGAAGAGGAACTTGAGGCGACCGCATCTGAGGTAAGTAGGTTTCGATCTTAGGTCTCCCAGGTACAAGCCTTGTGCTTGTACCACTACACCACGGGGGGCGGGAGTGTCGTCGCGAGCGGCACGCCTATTTGACATCCTCGGTAAAACACTTAGTATATATTTTAAAGTATTATAAGTTACCCTCTTCGTCCTTTCAGAGGTTGTTCTCCAACATTCCAGATCCTGAACGATGTTCAGGACCACCTGATGCTGCTTGCATCCAGGCTTCTTGGCTCCGCCCTTGACCACCTCTGGGGGTTGGACCCAGTTGGGTATTGGCCATTTGAATTGATATTTATTCTCTCACCAGGTCGGGTTTTGAACCCAGACTGCCTGCGCCCAACGCAGGAGAGTGTACCTCGACACTACCGGTGACTGTGACATTCTTTGGGTTTTGGTCATATTTGATAGAAACAACCGAGGTCTCCCAGGAAAAAGTAACTAAGTGTTTTCATTGAATGCATACTAAGTCATTGAGTGGATTCGAACACAGACTGCCTGCGCCCAAGGCAGGAGAGTGTACCTCGACACTACCGGTGACTGTGACATTCTTTGGGTTTTGGTCATATTTGATAGAAACAACCGAGGTCGCCCAGGAAAAAGTAACTAAGTGTTTTCATTGGATGCATACTAAGTGATTGAGTGGATTCGAACACAGACTGCCTGCGCCCAACGCAGGAGAGTGTACCTCGACACTACCGGTGACTGTGACATTCTTTGGGTTTTGGTCATATTTGATAGAAACAACCGAGGTCTCCCAGGAAAAAGTAACTAAGTGTTTTCATTGGATGCATACTAAGTGATTGAGTGGATTCGAACACAGACTGCCTGCGCCGAACGCAGGAGAGTGTACCTCGACACTACCGGTGACTGTGACATTTCTTGGGTTTGGGTTATATTTGATAGAAACAACCGAGGTCTCCCAGGAAAAGGAACTAAGTGTTTTCATTGGATGCAAACAAAGTGATTGAGTGGATTCGAACCCACACTGTCTGCACGCAACGCAGGAGAATGTACCTCTACACTACTTGTGACCATAACTTGCTTTGCGTTGTGATCATATTTGATACTGACAATTGAGGTCTCACAGAAAAATGTAACTAAGTTTTTCAATTGAATGGATACAAAGTCATCGAGTGGATTCAAACCCACACAGACTGCACCCAACATTGTAGAGTGTACCACTACACTGCCGGGGAACATTACTTGATTGGTGTTTTTGTCGTATTTGATATTAACATCATAGGTCACCAGGAAAAAGTAAATTAGTGTTTTAATTGAGCTTATAGATCATTGAGCTGGTTTGAACCCACAATTCCTGCATCCCAAGCAGAGGAGTGTACCTCTACACTACGAGTATCTGTGACTTGCTGTGTGTTTTGGTCATATTTGATACCAACAACGTAGGTCTCCCAGGTTGGTCATATCTTAAAAATGGGAAAATCAAAAGACAAAAACGTTTTTAGTTTTTCCCACAGATTTTTACTGTTGTAGATGGCATGTAAAATACCATCAATAAATATGCACTTTTCAATTTTTTAGATGTACAGAAAACATTAAAAAAATCGACACACATACACGCGCACACACACAGACAAGTCTTGGATCAGGAGGCTCACTTGGATCAGGTGTTTCAAATGCAGATCCAAATGACCATGCCCCCTAATCAGATTGGCTGCCGTTGCCTGGGCGGATCTCTTTTGGATCTGCTCCACCCCCTAACCCCTCAACCCGGAAGTCATTTACAAGCAGGTGTACTGAGGGCCTGCTGCTCGTTGACTGCTTGTCTCAATGCAGACATTGAAGGCTTCTTGTTCGAATGGGTGGTGAGTGAGTCAAAGGCTGTGACAAGGCACGCCCTGCCAGGTAAGCAAACAATTGGCTAATTGAAGATGCATGTGGTGCAACTGACATTTTGTGTGTTTCATTGCAGAATGGTGGTGTCCTTTGCACTGCATGGAGCGGTTGGCCAAATTGGTAAGCCAGCTGTTCACTTCAACCAAGGTTTGGGAAGTCTTTACCCGTGATGAGTGGGCTTAATTTGTCGTGTTTTTTTTCTTCAGTCAGGTGTTTGGGGAACTGCAACATGGCCGACTGTGTCATTGTCTTCAAGCGCAAGCTGTCGCCATCATGATACTCGCTGTAAGTAACAATTGCTGCTGTTCCCAAATTTTGTTTGACATTAGACTGAAGAACAATCTGTGACTTAAGTTGTCTTTTCTCCTTCCACAGACAAAGTGGTCGTAGCTGCCGTGAGTGGGAAACAAATGACCTTGTTTGTGGTAAGTCATTTTTAGCCCCTCAACCGACCATGTAAAGCCTCATTGTGTTTCTGCAACTTAAAAATGAGCACTATTGATCTGTGATCCAAACAATTGGCTAATTGAAGATGCATGTGGCGCAACCGCCATTTTGTGGGTGTGTTTTGCAGGGCTGCCATGGTAAGAGGAAGAAAAGCAGGTGTGGAACACAGGTGAGTATAATTTGTGGAGCCAACTTCCCGACGTGGCCCAACTCTCAGATGCTTTTTACCTTTTTTTTTTTTAAACAAGGTCTCATCGCACAATGGTGCCCTCGCTTCACTGCATCGAGCTGTTGGCCAGACACACCAGCATAATTGGTAAGCCTGCTGTTCACTTCAACTAGGGGTAGGGAAGTTATTGCCCATGGGCTCATTTGTCATGTTTTTTTTTTCTTCAATCAGGTGTTTTGTTTGAACAACTGCAACATGGCCGACTTTGCCCTCGTCGTCAAGTGCCAGCGATCGCTGTCTGGAGGCCACTGCGAATCGCTGTAAGTAGCAAATTTAAAAACTTTAAATTGTTTTTTTTTGTAACACTCAAGCCCAATATCTAATTGAAACTTTCTTTTCTCCTTCCACAGGTGAAGAGGAACTTGAGGCGACTGCATCTGAGGTAAGTAGGTTTCGATCTTGGGTCTCCCAGGTACAAGCCTTGTGCTTGTACCACTTCACCACGGGGGGCGGGAGTGTCGTCGCGAGCGGCACTCCTATTTGACATCCTCGGTAAAACACTTAGTATATATTTTAAAGTATTATAAGTTACCCTCTTCGTCCTTTCAGACGCTGTTCTCCAACATCCCAGATCCTGAACGATGTTCAGGACCATCTGATGCTGCACGATGTTCAGGACCATCGTGCATCCGGACTTCTTGGCTCCGCCCTTGACCATCACTGGGGGTTGGACCCAGCTGGCGGTTAGCCCTTTGAATTGATATTTATTCTTTCACCAGGTGGGATTCGAACCCAGACTGCCTGCGCCCAACGCAGGAGAGTGTACCACTACACTACTGGTGACTGTGACATTCTCTGGGTTTTGGTCATATTTGATGGAAACAACCGAGGTCTCCCAGGAAAATATAACTAAGTGTTTCAATTTAATACATACAAAGTGAGTGGATTCGAACCCACATTGTCTGCACCAAACGCAGGAGAGTATACCTCTACACTACCGGCTACCATGACTTGCTTTGCGTTGTTGTCTTATTTACTACCAACAACTGAGGTTTCCCGGGAAAAAGTATCTAAGTGTTTTCATTGGATGTATACAAAGTCATTGAGTGGATTCGAACCCACACTGCCTGCACCCAACGCAGAAGAGTGTACCTCTACACCACCAGTTACTGTGACTTGGTGTGTGTTGTGTTCATATTTGCTACTAACAACTGGGGTTTCCCGGGAAAAAGTAACTAAGTGTTTTCATTGGATGCATACAGAATCATTGAGTGGATTTGAACCCACACTGCCTGCACCCAACACAGGAGAGTGTACCTCTACACTACCGACGACCGTGAATTCCTATGTGTTTTGGTGATATTTGATACCAACAACTTAGGTGTCCCAGAAAAAGTAACTAAGTGTTTCAATTGAATGTATACACTATCATAGAGAAAAACTTCTGCCAACCTTGCTCGGGTTCTGTTTACTCTGTCCATCTGAACAGACGCTAACAATCCATGCGTTAGAACAACTTCCGCTTCCGGCCTGGAAACACGAAACGGAAGATGACACAATGTAGTGAGGACATAAAACATTTCGGTCAAACAGAGTATGCATGGTCATTTTTTTTTGGCTCAGGGTTGGTCACATCTTAAAAAAACGCCACAAATCAAAAGACAAAATGTTCTTACCTCAGATTTTTACTGTTGTGGCTGGCATGTAAAATCTCATCAATAAATATGCACTTTTCCATTTTTAGTTTGTACAGAAAACATACAAAAATCGACACACATATACACACGCGCACACACAGACAAACATGCACATAGCGACATATGCCGCTAGCATCATCATCGATTTTTTTTCTTACCCCAGGGGGTCATTTATACTATTCACATTGGCACAAAATGTTACCTCAAACAAAAATATTGTACGGTGATCTCATGGAAGCTAACAAGACGTCATTCCGCTTTTCCTATCAGCAAGTATACAGACGTCCGTGTCAACACGACTTGCTAACCAATTCAGCAGCACCACAGTTTGCCTTCACATAGCCAAGAGGCGGGCAACGTCGAGGTGCCATTCGAGAAGTCATAAGCAGATGCTATTGTAGGTATCTTGTGCCAGAGTGAGGAAGTTGTTGTTTTAATTAGCCCTTAAAGAGTCCATTACGGGAAGGCCATAAAGTCTGGTCACAGAGGAGGAAAAAAAATCTACTTCACCAAGTGGGCCGCTCGGATGTCCTCTGTAGCCAGACTTTGTGGACAACCTTTGGTCACCACTATAGCAGTCTAGTGCGGAAGGTCTTTGTCTTGTCAGCACTTTGGGCATCTGGTGGAGAGGTCAGAGGTCTTGTTGTTACTCAAGCAGTCTTGCGTGAACCCTTTCGGTCTAGTCATCCAGAAGTCCAATGTGAAACTCATGAGTACTCTTAGCAGTCTGGTGAAGAGGGTTTTTGTTGTTCATGTATTGTGTGTGACACTTGAGGTCTCAGCGATCCACAGAACTGAAGTGGAAAGTTTAGGTCTAGTCAGCACTCCAGCAGTCTGGTGTTTAAGTCCTAAGTCAGTTGGGCTCTCTAAGAGGGTCATCTGAAGTATTAGGTCTCCTTGAGCACTTATCGGGTCTAGCCTAGTCACCTTTCTTGCAGTCTACCGTCAAAGGATGAGGTTTCGTCTACATGCTAGAACTCCAGTGCAGAAAGTCAATCGGGTCGTCACATTTTCAACGCACCTTGCATAGACAGCACCGAGGACAGAGCGGCGTACGTCAGTCACTCTTTGGAGGTTGGATGAGGTAATCATCACCGGTCCAGGGGAAAATCCTTGTTCAAAACAAAAGAAAAAAACATCCTTCAAATGCCGCAATGTAGGAGATGATGTAGCACCACCAGCAGTCAACACTCAGCTCTTCATCTGTGCATGGAGTCCGACTCGGATCCTTAACTGTCCCTTCTTGACTTTGCAGCGGGTGGTTGTAAAGTGCTGTTGGGGCCATGCTCCTCAGGGGATGCTCCGCCAGGAGGTAGAAGAGGCCTCAGGTGGGTGGTGCCACCGGTAACCGTCCGGGCGGCCGGAGTTTGGGCGGTGGAAAGCGTCTGCTTGTTGATGCCTTTAGTGGTTTGTACCGGATTCTGAGCAGAAGTGGGCCTCGGAGGCCTGAGGGATGCCATGAGGGAATTGCTGGAGGAAACGCTGGAGGACCCAGCTTCCGTCGAGGTCTTGTTGGAGAGATTGGGAGGGGACGTCTTCTTGTTGCACGACTCACAACAAAGCTTGTGGTATCCGGGGATGGAGCAGTAGCGGGCGAGAACTTCCATTTGACAGAAGATGGATTTATCCCCTTGGCATGCCTCATCTAAAAAAACAGAAGAGACATTAGAAATCGCGGCAAAGTCGTGTTTTTGCCACCAGGAAGGTTTCATACTTGACATGACTTGAAGCACCGGGTGCCCAGACACCGTTTGGTGCAATGCTTCGTCTTTGGTGGTCACATTCTCCAAGCCAAAAGGGGGCGACAGTTGTCCTGGAATGGTAAATACAACTTTGCTACCACCTGGCAAAATGAACCCCAAAAGTGGATCCATCTTCAGTTGCTTACTGGAACTGTTTTAAGTGACTGCGGATGTCACTTTTTGGGCAAAATCATATTTGGTCATAAGTACATGGAACCATATTTGGTCCCGGAAGTGGAACCATATTTGGTAAAGCGAGTTTTGTCTCCAGGAAAGCGTACCCGGACAAGGAACGGCAGGCTTGCAAAGGAGCACCATCTCGGGTTTGTCGCCCTGGCATTGTCCCACGGTGTTGTCATTGGCCTTGCACACCACTTGCCTTTGCTGGATGCCTTCGCCGCAGGTCACAGAGCACTGGAGAGCATCACACGCATAGCCATCGTTCACAAGCACACGGATGATATCTATGTGTGTGTATGTCTACCTGAGACCATGCCCCCGTCCTCCACTGGGCGGGGCACGCAGTGTGGTTGCAGGCCCGCTTGGTCTCGGGTCGTTCCTGGGTGCAGTGTTTACTGTGGACGGAGCGGTTGGTGCCATTGTGGGTCGCCTGCATACATTGCACCGCCCTAGTCTGGTAGCTTTGCTTGCCACACGTCTTGCTGCAGGCGCTCCACTCGTCTACCACCCACCTGGAGGGCGCGCGACAATGTTTCGGTGTCACAGAGAGTGGAACCGCTTGCGATATGACTTACACGGGCTGGCTGCAGTCTTGGACGTTGCAGCGTTTGCGGATGGGTTTGGGCTTCTTGTTGCCATCGCAGAAGTTTCGATGCACCAACCGGCTGTCGCTCTTCCTCCTGCAACCGTATTTGGTGTATTGGGTACCTGGGGGAGCAAAAAATAACATAAAAATAGTACCGGTCTGGCAGTGAATGAGCAGTGAAAGGGACTGTTTTGGGAGTCAATTATTTTCCAAAACATTTTTTTTTAAATTCTTGTCTTTTTAAAACTTGTCGAATTTACCGTACTTCTATTTGAAGAACTGAGAGTTAGTTAAGTAGGGACCCCGACGTGATTTACAAAAGGTTCATTTTAACTTTTGGGCTTTCACGCATGCTCTGGTGGATTTTTACAGACAGATTTTACCGTATCCGTAATTAAGTTTGTTTCTGCGTCGGCGTCTCCACTGACCTCCGCCACAAGGTTTGGAGCACTGCGACCAGCTCTTCAGCGCCCACTCGTATGAATCCAACTCGGCTAGGAGAACATTGTTGCTAGTGATGAGAGGCAGAAGGTCCTCGTGGATGATGTACTTGTACGTCAAGCTTATCTTGGCTTCCTCTTCCAGGGGAATAACCTGCCATTCGCATAATCAATAGCGCTATTCAATGGGGAGAAGAAATGGACTCTGATGCCTGCGCACTCACTGACAAGCACTAAGATTCCTTCGTATAGCGGACCGGACGTCCGCAGGGTCTCTTTGCCGTCTTCTAGGGTGTACTCCCACTGCAAACCGTTCTCGATGAACGTTTTGGACTCTGCGTCTTGGCTTTTTGCGTTGAGGATGAAGTTGCCGGTCACTTGGTTCTTCACCGCTGTTAGCAAGCGAATCACAATGTATATTTTTAGACAACATGCTTTGTGAGCGTCGTTTTAATGAAAGTGTGTCGTTCAAACAATTGGCCATAGTGTCTTTCAACTCACCGATGACATGAGGCGAGGTGTCGTTCTTCTCAATGACGATATGATGGGCACCCACTGGGATGTCGAACATTTTCAGCATTCCTAGCATAACATATAGGCCATTATTTCTTTTTCTTTTCAATATAATCATCTGAAAAGGCTTTTTTTGTGATATTTGCAAACAGATTCCACGGATACTATTTCTACTCCCGGGTGATGACCGCGGACATGAACTGTGTGACAAAAAATGGGCAACAGTGTGCAAGGCAATTACCGTTCTTTTTGGGCGTCTTGGTGAGCGATAGTTTGACGGTACGACAGTGCGAGTTGTCACCTTCGCACACGCCGCATTTGTCCTCCTCCTTGTAAGAGCCCACCTCCTTGTCACAGCCCACGTGCTGCCGAGAGGGAGGGAAGAGCAAAGAGGATGATTATCCTCTCAACAAGATTGGATTGGATTGGATTTGCCTTTATTAGTCTCACAGTGGAGAAATTTACATTTCACAGCAGCAAAGTGATGAAAGGAATGAAAGTAGAAAAAAGAAATACATGACTAAGATGCCAGACGATGTGCAAAAATGTGTCCACACCAGTGGCAGGGTTTTTGTCATTTTCACTCGAATTGCAGGACTCACAGAATATTGAGTTTTGGGACTACATAAACATTAAATTCAGCGTAAGAAACATTAGACTCTCTTCTTTCATCAGAAAAATAATAGTTAATATAATAGTTATAATAATAGTTAATTCCTAAGTTACATGGTTCTGGAGTTATATGAGGTTGAAATGGGGGCAGATGTACAAAATACACTACAATACATCTTGATTGCCATGTTATTGGGTTGGATTGACTTGGTTTAGCCTTTATTAGGCTTGCAGCGGAGAAATTTAGATTTCACAGCAGCAAAGTTATGAAAGGAAGACAAAAGGAAAGGATGAATTAGAAAAACAAAATATAGGAACTGCTGTAAAGGCAGCCACTCTCGCGGCGCCATCTTAAAGTCCAAAAAACAAAATACTAAATAACAAATAATCCGTTTTGCGGAACGTACCAGACATTCACCACGCGCGCAGACACTGAAGTGGTCCGCGTAGCTGCAGCGGGTTCCGTCGTGCATCACCTGGTTCATGAAGACCACCTCGCCCGTTTCTTTGGACCTGCAGCTCAGCTCGCACTTGCGACTCTCTACCGACAACGACAAGATCAACGTCAATTCCGTTGTTCATCTTTTTGTTTGTTTGTGTGTTTGTTTTGGTTTCCTTACCGTCCGCATGCTCGTGAGGCAGCCAAGTATGCTTCATGTTGTTGTGATACTTGTTGCTCCTCTGGAAGCACTGCTGAGCGCGGAAGTCCTCGTAGGGCCCGGCGCACTCCTCCGTGTTGCACATCTGGTAGTCTAAGGCCGAGCCGGGACATTCACGACCACCGTAGGCCGGCCTGACACAAAGCATCCCGGTAGGTTTGTCAACTTTCAGTCTTCAGTGCAAATTTTAGGGTGTTTTTGGATGATGCAACGTATCCATTGTGGCTCAATATGACTTCACATATAAGGCGCATCTGCATGATAAGGCGCAGAGTCATCTTTTGAAAAAAAATCTTGACTTTTGGGTGCGCCTTATACACTGGAAAATACGATAGTCTTTCTCAAATCTTTTTATTAATTTATTCTTAGGAAAAAATGTCATTACAAGACTGAAAAAAGCAAGTAAAAATCGCTTTTAAATGAAACGATACAGAGCGGAATTTCTATCTGAGCAAAACGTAATTTTTTGATAAAAAAATCAAATCATTTTATGATTTTTTTTAATGAAAAAAAAACTATATAAAAAAAAATAATCTGCAATTTAACTCATTCACTGCCAGCCATGTGCAAAAATGTGTCCACACCAGTGCCAGGGTTTTTGTCATTGTCACTCAAATTCCAGGACCCACAGACAATTGAGTTTTGGGACTACATAAATATTCAATGCAGCGTTCGAAACCTTAGAGTCTCTTCTTTCATCAGAAAAAAAGAGTTCATTCCTAAATTATATGGGTCTGGAGTTATATGAACTTGAAATGCGGGTGGCCGTGCAAAATACAACATACATATTGGTTCATATCACGCTTTAACAACAGCTGAATCTAGAACAAAGCGCTAACATGGACAAAAGGCAAATGCTGCTCCCTTGTGGAAGGGAAAAACATAGCCAGAGGGCATGGCCAGCACTTTAACGGCAGCCAAGCAAGAAAAAACAAAACCCGTACAGAATCAGGAATGGCACTTTCTGTCATATTTTCAATTCCCAAATAAAATTCGTGAATGGCAGTGAATGAGTTAAATAAAACATCAAGCTCGCCCGGCAACACGTTGTCATGGCACTTGACGGCAAGCTAAAGTTAGCGGCGGACACTCACGGGGGGTCGTTGCACTGGCGACTGCGGGAGCGAACGCCGCCCCCGCACGTCCGCGAACACGAGCCGAACTTGGACCAAGAGCTCCAGTTGCCGTCGTGGCCTTGAGGTTCCTCCTGGCTGGACCTCCAGATGCAGTGGCCTTTGAAGCACCACTTGGAATGCAAACAGTGACAACATTTTTAACATGTTTGTTTTGTTTTTTTAACAACATTAAATTACATGTATTGTCTGTTGTCAATTGTATGTCTTTTTAGCCACGTTATAAGTGCCTCGCATGTCTTGCACGCTGGGTCCGAGAGGACATTAATTTCATCTGTGCTGTATGTCATGCATATTAGCATATTTGACAATAAAGCTGACTTTGACTTTAAACAAAATGGCCGTTTTTTCAATATACCATACCTTTCCCGGCGCACATTCCGTTCCATCCACCGGTGGGCCTTTTTTGGTTTTGCAGAAGTACTGATTGTCAGGATGGCTGCACCACAGCTGCTTGCAGGGGTCATACGTGCGAAACTGCAATACAAAGCAACGGTGGGTGCAAGTTGGTCCACAAAGAGCTGACAGTTATCCAGGTTTACAGCAGCCTTATTTTAAGCGGCGCAACTTTGCTCTGTTTTTTCCCTCCGACTTACAGCCGTGCACATCTTGTAACCCACACCAAAGTCAAAGCGGCATTGCTCATCCATGGAATAATTGATCCCGGGAAGCTCGGGAAGTTTTGGCCACTTGTGTTCAAAGGGATCATCCAGCAAGCAGTCGTACGAACTGAGGGGCGAAAAAGAAGAGATCGGCACGACGCCACAAAAACGGCAACGGCGTAGGGGGAGAGACGCACTGGATGTAGCGATTGAGCTCCTGCCTACTGCAGCGAGACCAGTGGTAGCGATGGAAAGCTGCCTGGACCAGCGGAGCCATGATGCTGCCCATGCTGGTCTCGTCGGCGCATCGGTTG
This sequence comes from Hippocampus bargibanti, assembly GCF_051943395.1. Lineage (NCBI taxonomy): Eukaryota > Metazoa > Chordata > Actinopteri > Syngnathiformes > Syngnathidae > Hippocampus > Hippocampus bargibanti. The sequence continues at coordinate 8,688,237 of NC_142748.1, forward strand.
CCCTGCCCGTCGTGTTCCATTCCCAGCCTGTCGGCGGACAAAACGAAGTCCAGTGACTATTTTTTGTTTCATAAAGCTAATAAAAAAAAATCAGGTTGTAGGACTCACACATGTCCCGTCTCATGGGCGACCACAAAGGCGGAGGAGAAGCCGTCCTCGTGGTTGAGGGTGCAACTCCGCAGCGGGTGGCACATCCCGGTCACCGGAGCGTAACCTGCCCGACAGCAAAACCGAAGCTGGACACATGACCTCAATTATGCCACTCGCTACCTCGATTGCCCCACCGGAGGAGTGCGGGTCACCATGGAAACGCATCTTGTTAGTTTGCACCGTGATTATGTATACATTTACACACGCACACAAAAAAATATAGATATACAGTAGCTATGCATATGTACATGTACTGTATATATACACACACTATGAATGTATATACACTCATATATACACACATGCATATACACATACTGTATATGTATATACACTACACACATATACATATATATGCACACATACATATATACACACATACTGTATAACATACTGTATATGTATATAAACACACATACATATATATATATATACACACACATATAGACATACATACACACATACTGTATATGCATATACAGTACACACATATATACACATACATACACACATACTGTATATACACATACTGTATATAAACATACACACACACACACACACACACACACACATATATATATATATATATATAACTATATATATATATAAACACGTATATACATACACATATATATACACATTCTGTACATGTATTTACACGCATATACACATATAGACACAAATGCATACATGTACTACTCAGAAATTTAGAATATCGTGAAAATGTTTATTCATTTGAGTCATTCAACTCAAAAGGTGAAACAAATAAAAAGTTGCAATGCATGTTATCGGACTAAATAATATATTCCTTTCACCTTTTAAGTTGAATGACTGAAATGAATGCTTTTTTTTAACGATATTCTAATTTTATGAGTAGTACCTGTATATATTATATATCATATGCAGTATACAGTATATAGATAAGCAGCATGACAAAATCTGCAGACGTTGACAAACAAATGGATAACATAGCAAAGCACAAGGACACGAATCAACTCGATCAAGAGGTGTGCAGCGATGCCGCTTCTGAAATGTTTTTGGCATGCAGGTAAAAAGCAGAAAGAAAAACGAGACAGCCAGACAAAAAAAAAGAGAAAAAAGAAAGACGTGCGTGTCACAAAATGCTGAGCGCCAATGTGGCCGTCGGGTTTCTTTGCGGCTATATGGATAAACGGGTGGCTGGAGCGATGCGCGTGACACTAAAGCCATTTCTTTTATCCAGCCGGCGGGTGAAACGATTAAAGAAGCAGACGTTCTAGCCTTTGCATAGGATAGCGTCATTACGCCAGTTATGCGGAAGCAGCAGCGCAGTCGTTCAGACTTTTCATGGTCAAGTGAGGTCAAGTGTTCTGTTTAAAACAGTGAATATATATATATATATATATATATATATATATATATATATATATATATATATATCAACTAACTCAGCAAAAATATGAAAACTCATTTTACAAATCACTGAACAAACAAGCAAATAAACGACTCTAAGCTGCCAGCTACCTATTGATCGCGATCCACGAAATGGGCACCCCTGCTTTTGAAAAACAAACTGGGATCAGGCGCTAACGCTTGCCAACGTTTCCCAGGAAGCCTAAAAGTCAAACTTTGACAAGCCGGTGCAATGCCCCTCTGACGGCCTGTCCAAAAATAGACCCCCTACACCCTCCCCCGGTTGTTATGATCATAACACGCATGTCGCCAAGGCGACAGCGGGACGGCAGGTAAAACGTGACCTCGCCTTCCGAACGTGACACGTGCGCTTGAAAAGATCACAAGTTCACACGCCAGGAGCACAGAGTCAGTTTTGTTGTCTCTTGGGGGTCGGGGGGGGGGGGGGGGGGGACTAAAATGGTATTATCTGAAATGGAATACTGGACATATATGTTAAGCTATAAATGAAAATATGAAAAATCATTCTGATTTTTCACTCCATGCCAAAAACGTTGGACAATCACCCCCTACCTTTATTTGCATTATTGAAGGGCTTCAAACGTCCAATGTACGCCGCTGAAAAGCCGCTCACGCAATTGACAAGTCGTTTAATTCCACATCATGTATAATTTCAAGTGTGAGATTTAAAAACAAGTTGTATAGTTGAGGAAAAATGTGTAGAAAGATCCCCCCCCCCCCCCCAAAAAATTAGAAAAGTAAAGCATCATTTTTTTTTTTTTTTTTAAGTCCCGTATTCTCTAGTGTATACGGCACACCGGAGTATAAGGCGCACCCCCAATGAATTGTGTACATGTACGTATTTTCAAATGGAATTTTTATCTGAGCAAAACGTAATTTTTTAAATCAAAATTCAAATAATTTAATTACAAGATGTTTAAAAAATCCACAATTTAACTCAAAAACAGTACCAGAGGTCTGACCAGCGCTTTATCGGCACCCAAGCAAGAAGAGACTAAACCCGAACTAATTCGGGAATGGCGCTCTACGTCATATTTTCAGTTCCCGAATAAATTTGTGAATGAGTTAAAAATGCTTTTAGATGAAAAGAAACAGAGCCGAATTTGTTTGCTAATTTGTTACAGAGCTCAATTGCGGACCTTACCTGCCCTTTTTTTGTGTGTGAACGCAATCAGAATTCAGCATTCAGTCTGCACAGTCCTCGATCGAGAGTCGAATACAGTACCTTGCATACCTGCGGGGCCAAAATCTTGCCTGGTGAGGAAGATGGCGTGATCGTGATAATCGCTATGGTCGGGATCGGCGCGCTGTTGCGTGTTGGCCCAGCGACAAACCTGCTCCAGGCTGCGCGATGGGTTGCCACGTTCGATCAGGTTGATGGACTGAAAATAAAAAAAGATGGCCACTTCATTAACCTTAGTAAATTCCATTTTAATTCCGTAGCAACGCTAGTCAAATTTTCGCTTTTTTTCCATCTTTAATTCCTGGCCATAAATCAATGACTAATTATAAGTACAGCTCAAATATGTCAAGTAGTGTTTGCGAGCTTGCATGATGCAGGATGACGAGCAGAAATTGGCAACCGAGAATATTTCCACCAAAAACGAGACATTGTCGATGCTGTTGAAATCCCCAAACAGTCTGGCAAACCGGAAAAAAAAGTGAAGGGGCCGAGGCGGATGGGGGTTGGGGTAGTGAGGTGGTCAAGGGTTGGTGGTCAGGGGGTGGTGTTGAAGCTCATCGCAATATGGCGCCGGGCGTTCTGTTTTGACAACCGGCAGTAGGAAGCATTTCCGTTTCAAAGCGGGAAGCTGAAGCGCAATTACTACTTTCCTCAGAGCCATTTCATCATCAAAAATGGCTACGAGAGTGGACCGTAAAGAAAAGAAGTCCACGATAAGAAGAAAGGAGCGTCAGCGCAGAGCGCCGTTGCATATGTGGAATTGGCGCAGCTCGTAAATGAAGGGGATTAACGTGGCAGAGGCGGATGTGGAACTGCCGCTGCTTGGAATTGAAGCGGATTTACGGGACAGGAGATGTGAGGCAATCTCTTTTCGTGAATGGATGCGAGAGCTTCGTGTTCGCATTCAACATTAAGCTTGTAGCAGACAGACATGCACATCGCACCATGACGTCCCTGACCCACTGGTGAAAAGGAGACTTTGATCCTCTTCCCTTTCAACCAGAACTGCTTCATACAACAAAGAGGGTGCAGAAAGTGTTTAAAATTGAATGACTGTGTCTTTGTGTTGTCATATTATTTGTCATTTAGTTATTTTGACTTCAAGATGGCGCCGCAAGAATGGCTGTCTTTACAGTGGCTCCTATATTTTGTTTTTTTCTGCTGTGAAATGTCAATTTCTCCACTGTGAGATTCATCTAATCTAATCTAATCTAAAAAAAGAAGATTTTTCTTGAGCTAACCTGTCGATAGCCGACCATGATCATGCGCACCAGGACGATGTTGATGTGGGTTCCTAAGGACTCGTCGTGGTAGATTTCGTCCACCTGCAAAGAAGGATAAACGTTAGCATTTGAGGTTAACGACAGCACGTCACATGCATTTGTTTCATTTCCTGTCCAACTCAATGTCTCCATGATTTGAAATCCAATTTAAAGGGCGGGCTGGACTGATATTGTTTTCCTAGACTTGCCTTTTTTTCGTGCGCAACGTTGTGACGTTATTCGCGGAGGGGACGGCTCAGCTGACCCAGAAACGTGTCAGCTGCTGTTGACGGCGCCGTGCCATCCGCTCGCTCCGCCTCCCATTCCGAGCCGTCGTGAGGTGAACGAGTTTTATTTTTGATAAAAAAAAGGTCGCTCACTCCACATGGTCGTTCGCAAGCTAAACCGAGCCGGGTCACGTTTTGCCCCCCACTGCCCACCCGTCACCTCCATCCTCCCCTGTTTGATCCCGAGGCTGAACTTTAATTTCAAATCTCAATTCCTTTTGTGTCAGATTATTATTATTTATTGTTTTAAGGGAATGAACGCAGGCGTGCAAATGGACGTTTACAGAGCGGGCGTCCCCGGCTGGACATTGACATTCCACGTGACTCCGACACGGGTCAGCGAGTCATCGCCCGAGGGCGAGAAGCTTTCATTGGTGAACCACTGGACTGTCTTTTGGAGAGCCACCAAGACCCCCGCCGCGTGCCATTCCTCACCCGCGTTTTCGCAATGAGACCTGAATATTGTCACCCCCCCACCCCTCTGTCCCCCATCCACCCTCCTTCAGATGATAGTCACTTCCTGGTATGTCCTCTGGGATCATGTGCGGCAGGATAATTGCAAAAGCAGGAGGAACACACATGTACACACACACACACAGACATACATACACATACGCAGACTGGGGGGGGGGTGCAGGAATCGGGCTACAAACGAGAGAAGCAGCTGTGGGCTGAAGACGCGAGGGCGTCCCTGGTTTTACGCGCAGCATCGTATGTCCGCCCGCGCCTAAAACAAGACGGCCATTTTGCCGTCAGGCACCTCGGTGGCCACCTTGTCCTTGCACGGGGGCTTAAAATTGTCAATCACCGTTGTTATTTGTATATCGTATTTTCCGGTGTGTAAGGTGTACCGAAAAACCTAAATTTTCTTCAAACGATGACCATGTGTCTTTCATCAGAAAAAAACGAGTTAATTCCTAAATTATATGAATCTGGACTTATATGAGCTTGCAATGGGGGCGCCTGTCCAAAATACAATGCAATACATATATATTGGTTTATATAGCACTTGAACAACAGTTGAAAGTGCTAAGCTAGCCATTGTGGCTCAATACGCACCTGCGTAATAAATGTAGAAAATACAATACATATTGGTTTATATATCGCTTGAACAATAGCTGAAGCTGCAACAAAGCGCTAACATGGACAAAAAGGAAATGCTACCCCCTTGTGGAATGGAAAAACATAATAATAATAATAATAATAATAATAATAATACATTTTATCTTTAAGCGACTTTCAAAACTCTCATGGTCACATTAGTCACAGGATCCGTTTTTCTGCAGGTGAGCAGCGGCAGCCACGCGCGCCAGCGTTCGCTCAACCCGGAAGTAACTCAAATAGATAGAAAGCTAGCTAGCTAGCTAATAGTTAGCTAATAATAATAATACATTTCATTGTAGCACTTACACAACCGCTGCAGCTGTAACAAAACACTTCACACAATTGTCAACATAAAGCAAAATAATAAACACAACAGGAAGATAAAAACATAGGCAGTTGTGCATGATTTAGAAAACAAGCCAGAGGTCTTACTAGCTCTTTATCGGCACCCAAGCATGAAAAAGCAAAACCCGAACGAATTCGGGAATGGTGCTCTACGTCATATTTTCAATTCCCGAATCAATTCGTCAATGGCAGTGATTGAGTCAAGGGGGTCGAATCAGTACTCGTGTTTATCAGAGAATCAGAATCATAATGAGGCAAAAATTATTCATTTTTTTTTTTAAACGTCTTTGACGGGCGGCGGGTTTCCACGAAGGACCCGCATTGCGAGCTCCGCCTTCTCCCACCTGCCAGTCAACTCTTTTAATTGGGCCAGCGCGGCTTATCAGGCCACCGTGAGGGCTCGGGTGGTAACTGTTACCGAGTGAAACCAGCGCCCTGTGAAAATCTGACTTGAGGGATTTGGACCGCTTAAGTAGATTATGGTGGAAGGAGCTGCTAGAGTCCGTAATGAATGAGCTGAAGATTTGTTTTAACCTCTTCTGTAATCCATAAACAGTACACGGCGAAGTGGTTGGGGGGGGGGGGGGTATACAAAATTACTCCAAACAATAATAATAATAATAATAATAATAATAATAATAAACGATACTTGACATCTGACTTACAATATTCATGAGTGTCAACACGTAGTTCTGGACGTGCTCTTTGCCGTGGAATCGCACCACCGAGTCGTCCACGGCGAGAAGCACCTCGATGTTGTAGTCGTCCTTCTTGGCGTGCCGCCGTTTACGTTCCGGTTCGGAGACTCGGCGCCGGATTAGGTCCACGGCGGCCGGGAGGTCGGCGATACCGTCGTGGGATACTGCGAACGGGACGGCGAGGAATGCTTAAAAAAAACGGATCCAGTGCATGGAATTTTTCCTTGGTGAGCGTTAGTTAGCGTTTTTATCCTTATTTTCACCGATCGCCATCAAACTGTCAAGGGCGTACCATTAAAAGTCAAAAAGGATCCCAAAGGCCATCCGTCATCCTTTATTTGAGACCTCCACCACCCTCGTGTAATTTTCTTTTTTTTCCGGGTGTTTCTATCTAGCTCGATCAAAAGCCAGAAACCCGTGAACCAACCAAATTCGATTTAGTTAGCCAATAAATCTGTTCGCACAGCTCCTTGCCAGTACCGCTTCAGAATCAGATTCAGAATCATCTTTATTTATAAGGGGAATCACTGGAAAAGGTGGTGGGCAGGGTGCGGAGGGTCCAGTAGGATTTTCCGCACCCGTGTCTATGTTCATGCATGACAAATAATAATGGAGGACACTAATAAAGGCTAATCTAATCGCCTGCCTGCCTGAGGGGAATTGCTGAAAAAGGTGGTGGGCAGGGTGCGGAGGGTCCAGTGGGATTTTCTGCACTCATGACTTGATTCTTGCATGACAAATTAGCATGGAGGACACTAATAAAAGCAAATCTAATTTATTCTAATTGCCTGTCTGAGGGGAGTCGATGGAAAAGGTGGTGGGCAGGGTGCGGAGGGTCCAGGAGGATTTTCCACACTCATGACTTGATTCTTGCATGACAAATTACCATGGAGGACACTAATAAAGGCTAATCTAATTTAATATAATCTAATCTAATCGCCTGCCTGCCTGAGGAGAGTCGCTGGAAAAGGTGGTGGGCAGGGTGAGAAGGGTCCAATAGGATTTTCCAAAGTTCAATTTTCTTTTTTTTTCTCAAATTGAATGTTTTGAAGCCCTCACCTTCGTTGCGGATGTCGTCGTCACGCTTGACAGCCGAGTGGCGGTAGACCACGTGCACGCGGCCCTTCACCTCCACGTCTTGCCGGCCTTTCTCAAGGGGTTCGATGAAGAACTCTCCATTTTTAGTGCGAATCAGGCCTGCCTGGAAACAAAAGAGGTTTTGAAATGCAGTCGCTTTCTTCCCATTGAGCCCCAACTCGAAAGGGAGGTAATTACAATGAAGGCCAAAGATGTCGAGGAGGTTTTGAGGGGTTGCGTGGAGGGCAGTGACGCAGGTCGACATGTTTTGTCCGGTCTCACTTGAGCTTTGTGTTGAATGGCAGACGAAGGCAAAAGCTTTCATTCTGCCATCGCCGGAAAGTTCCCTTCAATTTCTTTTTTTTTCCATTTCTCAAGTGAAGGTAAATGCCTCTTATAACTGCAGCAATCACTCAGGGGGAACGCGGAAGGTGGGGCGGGGGTGAGTGGGATATCTTTTTCCCATTGTTACCATGACGGCAATTGAATCACTATCGGTGAAGGTGAGCGAGCGACTTCCGACAAGTGAACAACTTGACGCTTTTGAAAGGAGTATATTTTCTTGTGGTCCTCAGTCAAATCATTGTTATAAGAACAACCTCTACCCCCGCCCAAAGAAAGTATAAATAAAACGTTGTTGTTTGTCAGCGGGATTTTTTTCTAACAGACCTCAATTGCTAGCAGTTTTTCCCCTTTCACAAAGGGGGGATGCGATGGCAGGGGGCGGGGTAACTTGCATATGGAACTGGCCGACATCACCTAAATGTTTTTCCATTTGTGCGCCGCTGTATACTTGCCGCTCGCAGACAATCAAGCCCCCGTTAGTGGCCCACACCTCGCTTTCGTCATTTTGGCCCAGAACCCAGACGAAACTGCTCATTTCCTGTCTCCGGCTGTAGTCTCCTTGCTCATGGGCTCCGGAGTCGCATGACATGGCCTCTAATCATTAGCGGAACTCTCCCCTTTGATTGTTTGTACCTGTAAACGCCGGACCCTTCATATGGTATCTTTGGTCCAGTTTCAAAAGAGCCTCCGGCTGCAGAGGAGCGGCTGTGCTTTGGAAGGATCCGGTTTCAACTATGCACTCCCACACCTGAACCCATTCTTGTGTGTGGACATTTGGGCCTGACAGGAAGCCACGCCCCCCTGACCATATTTGGGATGCTATGCTAAAATTGAACCAGCAGATTGAAAAGAAAAGATTTTGACCATTTTCTCACAGCTGGGGGATGCAAGCGTAGGGGGGGTAAACAATGGTCCCCTACAAAGACATATTTTCATCCCAAGACGTCCGACAGCGGCGCGGAGGCGAAAAGTGGATTGCAGGAAATGCCAAGTGAGACTTCCTCGGCATTTCGTCAGAGAAGAGGGGGGGGGGTAGGAAAGCGAGGCAACATCTGGAGAGAAGAGTGTACACCGAACCAGACGGACGTGAAGTCTGCGGGGCTGTCAGGGACCATTTGAGCGCATGAATGGACACACGGGCGGAAGCAGCACCAGATGAGATGAGATGAATGAATGAAAGAACCAACAATCTTTTTTTAGGGCGGTAGGGGTGAGATCCCGCAAAAATAAAAGCCTTGCGTGCACAGACACGTCCGTCCGTCTTTGTGTTGGCGTGGACGTGAGAGGACCCACATGCAAGTGTGAATCAAGCCCTCAAAGTAAACAAGTGCAAACACGTTCTGGGCTGCATACTCCACTCGAGTGTTTGTTGTTTTTTCCCCGATGAGGTTGCATTCGCTTCATTTGTAAAATCTGTGCTTCTTTCTCTTTTGTTTTTGTTTTTTTTAACTCATTCACTGCCATTCACAAATTTATTTAGGAATTGAAAATATGACAGAGCGCCATTCCCGAATTTGTTCGGGTTTTGTGTGTGTGTTTTTTTTGTGCTTGGGTGCCGATAAAGAGCTGGTCAGACCTCTGGCAATGTTTTTCCCCTTCCATGAGTGGGCAGCATTTCCCTTTTTATCCACGTTAGCACTTTGTTCCATGTTCAGCTGTTGTTAAAGCGCTATATAAACCAATATGTATGTATTGCATTGTATTTAGGACAGCCACCCTCATTTCAAGCTCGTATAACTCCAGACCCATATCATTTAGGAATTAACTCTTTTTTCTGATGAAAACAGAGAGTCAAAAGTTTCTTACGCTGCATTGCATGTTTATGTAGGCCTAAAACTTAATATTCTGTGGGTCCTGGAATTCGAGCATTCGAGACATTAGAATCACCGTGCTAAACAAAGAACAAACCTTGACGGTGCTTGATCCGAACCACAAGAGGACGTGCATCTATGTTATTTGCGTTTTAAAGCGTGTTGATTGTAACTCAGTCAACAGGCGCAAACTTATGTTGATGAAGTACCACTGCAAGTAGCACTCGCGTTAATTAGCTGGCGACACATGGCGTTTAATTACGCGCAGCGTGAATGACCCGCTCGCGCTTATTAGCTATTCCATGACACCCAGATGGGCTTTGTGCACAACATTCACCGAAACAAATTCATTCACCGAGTTGATGAAATTAATTGTCGCTGGAGGTCTTTCATAACAACCCCTGGCAAAGTCACGCGGGGTTTGGAAAAGGCTTCCGTGTTTTTGCATGAAATCAAAATGAACACAAACGTCACAAGTTAAGCTAGCCGGCTGTCATCTCGCAAACAAGTCCATTTAGAAATGCAAATATGTGTCACCTGACCTCACTGCTGCTTCACACATTCATCTGCCAGACATGTGCAAAAAAGTACCAGGGTTTTTGACATTCTCACTTGAATTCCAGGACTCATAGAATATTGACTTTTGGGACGACACAAACATTTCATGCAACGTAAAAAGCTGTAGACGCTCTTCTTTCATCAGAAAAAAGACTTAATTCCTAAATTATATGGGTCTGGAGTTATTTGATCTTGAAATGAGGGCCAAAATGCAATGCAATACCTACTGTACATATTAGTTTATATAGCGCTTTAACAATAGCTGAAAGTGGAACAAAACGCTAACATGGAAAAAAGGGGGATGCTACCCCCTTGTGGAAGGGGAAAAACATTGTCAGAGGTCTGGCCAGCGCCTTATCAGCACCGAAGCATGAAAAAACTAAATTCGAACACATTTTTGAATGGCGCTTTACGTCATTTTTCAATTCCCGTCGTTTGGTCTCGCAGGCGACTTGTAAATGAAATCACAAGGTGCTTACCAGTCCGTCGCAGTTGCTGATAGCCACGGTGGCGTGCGGCATGTCGCTCACGTCGCCGGTGAACACGCAGTCGCCGTGTAGATTTTCCTCAGTTTTGGCTTCAAAGTCCTCCTGCCACTCCAGCGAGGCCCCAGGGGCCACCAGCCTCCTGTTGGCCCTCAGTCTCAGGTGTAGCTCTTCGCCGAAGATGGTGACGTTGAAGAATAAGAATCCGGCGTCCGAGGAGGGCGTTTCGGGGGCGCCGCGGGCCACCCTGCGGTGGGTTTTTGTCCTCTTCCTCCGACCGGGACTTCCTTCCTCATCCATGGACAGCACGTGGGACTTGAAGCGGCCGCGGGCGTCCGTGCTGAACGGCACCACCAGGCCGTAGTCTCGTAACTTGCCGGAAAGTTTTTCTGAAGGGACGTTCACAAAGTCAGTTCACACAATCTCTCATTTTAAATGCAAAACTGCAGTGAAAAGTATTCCGAGCCATTTGGAGCGTGAATACTTTTTAGCTACAGACTTGACAGCCACTTACCATGTGCCCTAGCAGCAAAGGATGGCTCCAGTGTATTTGCACCTTTCTCTGGATCTGGAATTTGGATGCTAAATTGATTATTTCATGTTTTCCAGCTAAAAAAACAAACATTCGTTAAGTCCAGTTCTTTAGCTAACAGGCCACAATGCAACCAAATGGCATTTTCTGGACATTCTTCGCAAACTAGCAAAACAACTAGCCTCTGATAACCTTGCATGGATGGACAGCCTTGCCTGAATTAACGAATTAGCTAATTGACTGCCAAACCTGCCCAAGACCAGGTTTGGTTGCCCCCTTTTATAATTTAGTATAATTTGGAAGAAATATTGTAATTTTGTTACAATAGTTCCACACCACATAAATAAATATTTGTATCCTTGTCTGGATCTGCAGCAAAATAAAATTTGGTGGAACTATGTCTAACGTTTTGAAACATCCAACCAGGAGTGATGAAAATAAATAAATAAACATTAAATAATTAATTAATAAAAAACAATTAGTAATATATTAATCAATAATAAACAATAACTCAATCAATAATAAACAGATACATAAATAATAAAATATAAAAACATGCAATGCAATTAAATTTGATGGCGCTTGGGTTGAATATATTTCTTTTTTTTTTTTGGTACACAACCTCTGCCAACTTGTCCTTGATTGGTCACATGGTGACTAAAACGTCATCTACCTTCATCAAATTCCATTTCTCGCTGTCTCTTTCCTTTATTTGTTTGTTTACGCAACCAACAACCCGCTTGCCGAGGCCCGATGCGCAAAAAGACTTGGGCACATCGTCCAAAACATTCTCAACAGCGCCGATTTTCTTGCATGGAATGAAAAGCCACTCACCAAATGTCCCTGCAGCAAAAGAAAGCTCCAGCAAAAGTTGACTGAGTGAAAAGCACATGAGAACTTGCAGCCACCCCATAACGGAGGCCCCCCCGTTTCTTTCTTTTGCTTTCTTCACCGTGTTAAGTCGTCAAAGCGGATCACCGGCGAGGACGCGGCGGCTCGTCCCGGCGCCCGAGTCCGCAAACTGCGCGCAGTCTCTCGGCCTGTGCTGAGCCCCACAGACCGATGCTGGGCCATCCGTGTAGGAGGCGAGGGCGGTGGGGGGAGGCAAATGGGGCCGGCGGGGAGGGATGGCAACCGGGCCCGCTGCAAGCAAACAAACAAACAACCAACCGTGGAAGCAACAAAAACTGCGCTTTTCTGCCCCCCACCCCTGTAATCCGGCGTCTGAGTTCCCGTCGGGAACTTTTCACAAAGTCACTAGACGCTCTCACTCCGGGAACATCTGCAAGTCGTGCAAACTCCGCTGCTCGCTTGCTTGTGTCCACCCCCACCTCCAAAAAGTGTTTGTCAGTATAAGTAGCAACCCTTCTCTTCAGACAAGCACATATTTAGCCAAACAAGCACCCCAACACTACAAAAAAAGAGGGAGGGGTGCTGGGTGGTGGGATATATGATCGTCACATCCTGAAAAAGAAAAAAAAATGAAAGATAACAACTCCAAAGATAATTCAGAGGAGGGGAAAGGAATGCACCCTGTTTCCACTCCTCAACACACTGGAAGCGTCGTGAAAACATTTTCGGAAAGCGAGTTCAGTGATAAGAAATCCTCATTCTTGTTTGTACGCATGTGCAAGTTGCAAACAGTCTTGAAGAAGCCCGCGATAAGAAGAAAGGAGTGTCAGGGGGATGTGCCGCGGCTTGGAATTGAAGCGGATTTACAGTCTGTGGGACAGGGGATGGGAGACAATCGCTTTTCGTCAATGGATGCTACAGCGTTGTTTTTGCTTTCAGAATTTAGCTTGTAGGAGACAGACGTGCACATTCTACCATGAAATCCCTCATTCACTGGTGAAAAGGATGCTTTAATCCTCTTTTTTTTCCATCGAGAACTGCTTCATACAAAAAAGAGGTTGCAAAAACTGCATAAACTGTAATGACTGTGTCGTTATGTTGTCATACTATTATTTTTTGTTTTGTAATAATAATAATCAATTTCATTTATAAGCGTCTTTCAAAACTCTCAAGGTCACTTTACAGTGACACGATAAGTTTTTCTGTGGGTGAGCAGCGGCAGCCACACGCACCAGCGTTCACTCAACCCGGAAGTAACTCAAAAAGATAGCTAAATAAATAGAAAGATAGCTAGCTAGCTAATAGATAGCCAATAGATTTGACTTCAAGATAACGCAGCGAGAGTGGCTGCCTTTACAGCAGCTCCTGTATTTTGTTTTTCTACTTCTTCCTTCCCTTTCCTCTTATTTTCATCACTTTGTTGCTGTGAAATGTGTAAATGTCTCCATTGCCAGACTAATAAAGGCTAATCCAAACCATTCTAATCACAATACAAAAGGGAGACGTGAATAAACGGGAATGAAGGTTGTGGAGTGCCTCGTAGGATGACGTTTTCACACACTTTTTTTCCACCAACTGTAACTGTAAGCCGCGAAAAGCCGGGATGACATTCCGCCATCGAGCCGAGTATTCAATTAGAAGGCTGCGGGAAATGACTAGCTAGACCATCCAAGCAACTGCTGTGGTTTTCTGCATGCATGCAAGCACGCACGCATGTACGCACGCATGTACGTACACGGAACAAGAGGAAGACAAATGATTTTTCGCGTCTGAACCTATTGAGCGTTTTCATTAGCAACACGTCAGACATCTGTTACTACCCCTCGCTCCCCCTTCCGGGATGCAATTAATCCCACCAACGTTGGATTTGGTTCTGGGATTGATTAGCGCAAACTATAGTGTTGGTTAAAATATTCCAGCATGCCGAGAAAATATGCAGGTTGAGTTTTTTTTTTCTGGAGCAAAAGATGCGAAACAGCTGCTGGCCTTGTTGTGCCGAGTGGCAGAGCTACAGACTTTGTGGAGCTGGTTATTATGCCCATCCTTGACCTTGCTCGCTTGTCTCGACAGCTGCAGTGTCAACGCGAGCGGACAAAAGCGCAAAACATCTGTGGAGCAAATTTTCCGTTAGATTTTTTTTTGCGGAGTTGACTCCCGCGCTAATTGTTGGAGTTGCTCCAAATTCGGGAAAAATAGCATCTTGGCTTCCCAAAAACTGGAATAGCTCACCAGTCATAGCATAAAGTGGAAAATACCATTAAAATATTCATGCTAACAGTTAGCATTAATGGTTTTAGAATAAACCAATATTTCAGTCACATAGGATGGAACAACACATGTAGACAGAATAGCATATTTAAAAGTTTTTTTAACTCATTCACTGCCATTTATGAATTAATTCGGGAATTGAAAATATGACTTTGAGAGGTTTGAAAGACGCTTCGAAATTAAATGTATTGTTATTATTATTATTATTATTATTATTATTAACAGATTTGAGAAAAGTAGAGGCCCTGGGAAGGAACCTTGGGGTACACCCATTTTAACTCATTCACTGCCATTCACAAATTTATTCGGAAATTAAAAAGCGTGACATGGAGCGCCATTCCCAAATGTGTTCGGGTTTTCTTTTTTTCTGCCAGGGTGCCGATAAAGTGCTGCTCAGACCTCTGGCAATGTTTTTCTCTTCCACGAGAAGGCAGCATATTTCATGTATATTTTGGTAAAACCATTTGGCAAAATTTGGCTCGGCAATTTGGTGGATTGTTGGCGTTTATAAGCTAATACGATTTCTCAACAGATACTTGACAGCATTTCTCGAGCCATTTGGCACCCACAAAAAGTTTTTCATTAACTTGTGAAGCCAAGTGTGCATTGGCTCAATTTGAGCATCTCAACTTTCAGATTATGATCATCTGATGAAAAGAAAAACATTAGGGTGCCTTGCAGAGGATAGCGTAGTGCCCAATTTTTCCTTTTTTTTTTTATAACATCTTCCGGTCCGGCCACCGCTGGACTCTCAATGGCGCCCTTTGTCCGCCGTAATCTCAGGATCCTTCACAACCTCCGGTTTGGGTTTCACTCTCAAGAGGAATAGCAACGACGGTTTCAAAGAGAAGGAAAATGGGGCCTCGGGAGCATCCGAGTGATCCACGTTAAGCGCTTTGTTGCAGCTTCAGCCGTTGTTAAAGCACTATATGAATCAATATGTATTATACTGCATTGTATTGTATTACAAAGAGGACACTTTCAACTCAAAAGGGGTCTATACAGGAAAAGGCCGGTGAGTGAGATTAGCCTGTTTGATTCAGCGAAACTCCCCCGCATTAACCGCTAACGGAAGACGCAAGTATGTCACAATGCATCATTTGTTCTGCCTCTCCCATCACGGCGCAGACGCCAGGCAAGACAAGAGGCTGGCTGGATAAACCAGTGGCCTCTTTGGCGACGGTGGTGGTGCATTTACAGCACCAGATGATGGGGAGTTAAGTAAGAGGGAGGTAGGGGGTGAGGGGTGTCGTTACTTGGCTGGAGCGCTCAATGGAAAACTTCCAAGTGGGGAAAAAGAAGTAATCCAACATCTAGGTTGCAGAAATTATTCGTAATAAAGAAAAAAAGGAGAGTTAAATAAAAAAGTCGTCGTAAAAGTCATACTGAAGCTGCGAATCCAAGTTTGGGAAATTCTTGGCTTTACTGGTCATGACGCAAGGAAATAAAAAGTAGACCTTAACGCTTTTATTCGATTGCATAAAAAACCAATGTTAATCGCTAACTTTTAGCTACCGGTTTAGATTTTAAATTTGTTATTGCGAGGCTCTTGCCAACGCTAATGGCTGCGGAAGAGGATTCGGAAAGGACTTCAGATTCATATGTCGATGGAATCTGAAGTTTTCATGAGAACAAAAACTTTGATACGTCTGTGGAAGCTGTCAGTCGTACAGGAGTAGTCCATATATATATATATATATATATATATATATATATATATATATATATATATATATATATATATATATATATATATATATATATATATATATACAGTAAAGTCTCGTTATATCGATATTCAAGGGAGTCCGAAAAAATATCGATATAACCGGGACTATCGATATATCCGACCCTGTTTGCATGTAATTTTCTCCGTGCGTGCATAGAAATAGTATCGATATAACTGGGACTATCGATATATCCGATATCGATATAACGAGACTTTACTGTATATATATATATATATATATAGGGCCAAAGCTACCAGCAAATTTTTGTTCACTGACGAAGCCTCTTGGATGAGAAGCGAAACGTCGAACCTTCAAAGAAATACAGATGACAGCTGAAGAAACCTTTTCATCAAAAAACTGATATAAAAGACTTAGGGAAATAAATGTGTCGGAAAATGGCGTAACGCTTGATTATGTTATTGGACAAATCGGAAATTGTCTTCAATGTGTGTCGCAATGTACATAATGTTTCTGGGCTTGTTAATATAGCGCGACTACTAAATCACACATGCTATATTAGTCGTGTCTCAAGACAGTTATTGTCAAGTCAAAAGTCATCAAAACAACGACTCAAGTCCACTCCAGTTCAAGTCGCAATGATTCAAGTGCCTTTTCTCCGGGACGCCCTTCACACCACGTGCTCATTGTTACCTTCCGTGTATCTTTTTCTTTCTTTTTTTCTTTTTTCTTGAAAGGCTTTGAAAAGCGTGCCGTCGTGCTTTCTTTTCCCCTCCTCAGAGGAAATGCCCTCGGAAAGGAAGTTCCGGAAGACGATTCTGCTGCAGCCAGCGCCAGCGCAACCGAGCCAGCGGGGCGTCGTCCCTCGGGCTCTTGAACTCATGGAAGCTTAGCTGATTGAGGATCTCGTACACTCCCGCCTTGGAGGCCACCTGGTGAGGAAAGAGGGAAGTTGAAAGGAATTAAGTCAGTTGTGTGTTCAAAAAAAATATATGGATAGAAAAAAATATATACATACAGTATATAAACATACAGTATATATACATACAGTATATAAATATATTGTAATTCTACGCGTTAGCAGGCCAGCAACGTATTCGACAATTTTGGCCAGCCAGCATCTCACTCTCACACAGCAATCGACCATTTTGAATCGATTTCGACTTACGACCATTTTGACTTATGACCGTTTGGTCAGAACGGAACTTGGTCGTAAGTCAGATGTTACCTGTATATACATATACATACTGTACATACATACATATACTCTATATATACTACATATACATATTTTCTACTTCTTTCTTTCCTGTTCTCTTACTTTCATAACTTTACTGCTGCGAAATGTAAATTTCTCCACTGCGAGACGAATAAAGGTACATCCGATTTACAACAGATTATTTTCTTACAGTGTTTTTCGGCGTATACTTCCACGGAATCATACGCCGAAACATCTCAGGTAATTGAACACCTAAAAAACTGACTGTAAGAAAAGAATCTGTTGTAAATTAGATATCAAGTAGACAGGATGAACTCAATACAACTATAAAGGTTCATCCAACCCAATATGCATATATATACACTTAAAGTATATAAATATATATATAAAACATATTCAAAAAATATATCTGAAAAAAAATATCTATAAAGTTTCACACTGTCAAGAAAATGTCACTTTGACTAGCTGTGTCATGAACAGCTAGAGTATCAGCTATGTACGTGCCTTTTACACCCTGCACAGCCTGGACGCTTGTAGCACTTTGAGATGATTAGGAATGAAAAATGTCCCACGAATTAACGTAAAACGCCTTGTATATTACATGCTCTCTTTACAGAGCGAATTTTCACTAACTGTGTGTGGGCTCGGACACCCTCCCACACCCCCTTCCCTCCCTCTCACTCTCCTCCAGCGCCATAAACGAGGTTTTCACTGCATTGCAAATCCTTTTGACAATGCAATAATGTTCCATTCAGGGCCGTTTCTTGTCTTTTTTTTTTTTTTTTTTTTTTTTTGCAGGGAACAAATGAGTCGGCACACTGAAGCTATTAAGTGAGCCGGCGGATGAGACTCGCAGCTGAACGTCTGGACCGCTGCCATTAAATCGCAGCACTTAGCCTGACTCATAGACTCCGCGACCCAGCTGTCTAAACTGCCGCAAACACATCAGCTGATGCAAGCAGTAGCCAAATACAAACTAATTATTGATACTGTTCAGCCAGGGGATGGCGAGGGGAGGGGGCTTGAGTGTGATACTTGCTGCAGAAGGACGGGGATATAATTGTCATGAAAAAGCAACATGGGCAGAAGAGGAGGAAGAGTTTTGTCCTTCAAAAAAAAACAGCAAGCTTTTAAAAATATTCTTGCAAAGTACTGGGGCCCATAGTAAACGTTAAATCATCTCCGAACCCCCCGAAAAAAGGAATACGGAACACAAATTGCGCATGACAGCACCGGCAAAATAAAGGAGGGTCGATTTTGGAACAGATTTGAGAAAAGTAGAGGCCCTGGGAAGGAGCCTTGGGGTACACGCATCTTCACTCATTCACTGCTATTCACAAATTTCTTCTGGAATTGAAAATATGACGTAGAGCGCCATTCCAGAATGTGTTCGGGTTAGGTTTTTTTTTCATCCTTGGGTGCCGATAAAGCGCTGGCCTGACCTCTGGTAAAGTTTTTTACTTTCCACAAGGGAGCGGCATTTCCCTTTTTTGCATGTTAGTGCTTTGTTCCAGCTCCAGCTGTTGTTAAAGCGCTATATGAACCAATAGGTATGTATTGCATTGTATTTTGGACAGTCGCCCTCATTTTAATCTCAGATAACTGCAGATCCATATAATTTAGGAATTAACGATGTTTTTCCTGATGAAAGAAGAGAGTTTAAAGTTTCTTACGCTGAATTGAATGTTTATATAGTCCTAGAACTCAATATTTTGTGGGTCCTGGAATTCAAATGACAACGACAAAAACCCTGCCATTGGAGTGGACACATTTTTGCACGTCTGACAGTGAATGAGTTCATGGATAAAGAATCGCTTCAAAAACAATCTGCAAAAAAATGTGACTTTTCAAATGCGATAAACACAAAAAAATAAAACGCCGGACAACATTTACACGGCTATTCAATCCATACAAGCGTCATTTCTTTAGTGTTGTTCCATCAAAACATAAGACCTTCATTAAAACGTGGGTGTATTCAATCACAATAACGTGAATGGTGGTCACATAATACAACCCGATTTCTTTTTCATTTCGCCCACGTTCATGGCGCCCAGCCTTAGAAATGGAAGACTACATATCAGCCGGCGCCACGTGTGACTGTGAACAATGAGCTCCTGCCTGCAGGGCTGCCATTAAATTAGCGTGCCCGCGCTTGCGCACAGGGCTAGTGCACCCTGAGGAACGGATGGTCGCCATCAAACACGGAGGCTTGCGTAACAGCGGCTTAGTGTGTGTGTGTGTGTGTGTGTGTGTGTGTGTGTGTGTGTGTGGTGGGAAGGACCCCCTGCCGCCGCCTTTGACACTTAGGGCTTGTCACGAATGATCCGGGTACGGTCACTGGTGACAGCTAACGATCTCGCCCGGAGGCCATTTAGCTGTGATTGGTTGGGAGGGCGCCAAGCTCAGCAGCAAGTGGGCCAGTAAAGCCATTGGCCACGCTCATGACAGCGAGAAACCGAGATGAAGGGAATGGGTTCTCGTGTTTAGGATTTAGCTCTAGTCTGGGGGGCCGGGGGTTATCCAAAATCTTGAATTTTTTTTTACATACAGTACAGTCAAACCTCAGTTTTCGAACGTCTCGGTTCTCGTCCAATTTTGGGGGTTTTATGCCCCGGTATACAACTGAAATTCAGTTGTCAACCAACCTGAGCACACCTGAATGCAGTCTGCAGTCTGAGCCAATATATGATTTGCGTCAAAGCAAATGCAGAAAGCTTAGGGAAAACAAGATCCTAAAATTGGTCCTGAAGAGTATGATTTTAAAGAAAGCAGAGGGATGGTTTGAAAAGTTAGTGTGCCCTGTGATTGGCTAGCAACTGGTCCAGGCTGGCCCCCGCCTACTCCCCAAAGACAGCTGGGATAGGTGCAAACACACCCCGTGACAGAGAGAGATAGAGATGTTTTTATGTTCCAATGTTAATATCGGTGAAAATAAAACATTATTTTTATAGTAGTTTACAAATGGCCTGCTCTTTTATTACATGTGTGTACAGTTTATGCTGTAAAATACTTAAAAAAGTGCTTTAAAAAAGCTGTTTTCTAGACTTGGAATGAATTAATTTATTTTACATTGATTACAATGGGAAGTGCTGATTCGGTTTTTGAATCAATCTGGTTTCTGGAACGGATTATGGTCGAGGTATCTCTGTATATTTCTTTGGGCGGCACGGAACAAATACTTATCCTGTAAAAGTGCGAGATTGTACTCTGCCGACCGTTTCAAAAATGGGTTGACATATAATGAAACGATTTCCAACGAAAACGGTGACATTTGGCTTCACGAAAGCTGAACAAAGACTATTTTTGTTCTCATAAGCCAACACGATGGCGGCACCCTGCTGTTTCATTACCCGCCTAAAGGTCAAGTACATCATTTCCGGTCATCACGTACACTTATAGCGACTGACGAAGGAAAAGTCATTCCGATTCAGGAGCTGCGAAAGGTGGCGAGCTAAAAAATTCAATGGGGTCAGCTTGCGGCTCGCGGCGTCATCAGACATTCAAGATGGACTCCCTGCCGTGACACAAATGACGCTCTACTTTGCAAAGAAACATGTTTGCCAGCTATCTTTTCCGTTGTCACTTGAAATCTTTGGAGCGCGGCGGGCTGCGTTTTGCGAGGTTATTTATTCCGCGCGAGTTCCCAGCGTGAGCGGGTTGCGTTTCGGAGATGCGGAGCACATATTTAGTATTCATAACAGGAAGGATACGCCGCCGTTGAGCGAGCATATTTCCCTGACAGCTGTTTTCTCAGTGATTGTTCCTGTGCATTTTGGAATTCCGCCCTTGCTTTTATTCCGCCCCAATAAGGACAAAAATGACGGCAGGGATTTTCACTCGCCGAATTTCAAACATTCTTTTGTTTTTGGGCCCGCTTTCTCCTGAGGATAGTAACCGTGTGCGCTTATGATGGAATCACAGCGAAGACCTTGTGGCCTTTTTGTTGATCCGCTTTCGTGATTCCTATTTATGTTCCATTAACTCATTCACTGCCATTCCCGAATTTATTCGGGAATCGAAAAGCCAATTTTTTTGAGGTTTTGGTTTTTCTTTCTTGCTGCGGGTGCTGATAAAGCGCTGGTCAGACCTTTGGCAATGTTTTTTTCCTTTCCACAAGGGGGCAGAGTTTCCTTTTTTATCATGTTAGCGCTTTGTTCCAGCTTCAGCTGTTGTTAAAGCGCAATATAAATCAACATGAATGCATTACATTGTATTTCGTACAGCTGCCCCCATTTCAAGCTCAGATAACTCCAGACTCATATCATTTCGGAATTAACTCTTTTTTTTAGATCATGAAAGAAGAGAGTCTAAGGTTTCTAACGCTGTATTGAAGGTTAACGAAGTCCTAAAACTCAATATTTTGTATTTGGTTTTTCTACTTCTTTCTTGCCTTTGCTCTTCTTTTCATAACTTTGCTGCTGTGTTACTTCTGGGTAGAGTGAGCGCTGCCGCTGCTCACCCGCACAAAAAAAAAGTTCTTATCCCATGACTGTAAAGTGTCCTTGAGAGTTTTGAAAGGCGTTTAGAAATAAAATGTATTATTATGATTATGATTATGATTATTCTGTGACAATGAGAAAAACCCTGGCACTGTAGTGGACACATTTTTGCACACGTCTGGCAGTGAATGAGTTAATGCTCTTTTGGAGCTGAAATCCAGTCTAGATCCAGTCACAAGAAGGAGTCATGCAATATGGCCTCGGTCATTGCTAAAAGTGAAATGGCGCTTGTTTCGTTTCCTTTTCGTTCACTTCGAACTTCATTTTACAACAATGGTATGACATTTTTGCACATTTCTGGCAGTGAATGAGTTAAAAAAAATGATGTTTTGTCAATATGCATAAATATTAACTGCAATGGTGTGAATTGTGTATAAATTTCGGTGTGCAGGAGTGACCTGTTCCATCCAGAGTGCAAAGGAACGCTGCCAGGAGTCCTTCTTCTCCAGGTGCAGGTACGCGTTGAAAAGGATGAGGTAAATGTAGCGTTCCAGATATTGCAGGCTCCTCAGCAGGAGGTGATGCCGCTCCTTCTCCGATTTGCCGCTTTTGATCTGGAAAGATAAAACAGGAGAAGAAAAGGGGATTGGGGGGTTCAAAGTATTCTTAACAAACGACCCCCCCTCACACACACACCTTGAATGGTTTTGACGCTTGACACGTTTATTCAAGTCAAGATCTTGGCTACGTATTTTGAATAATGGAGGACAGAAGGGGGGGGGGGGTTAAAAAGTGGTTATCATACATCCCACCACTAAGTAGTGGCGATCGTTCCAGAGCGGAATGGCGTAACGGGGGTGGGAGTAAGGGTATGGGGAGCGGGTGTTTCCTCTCCATTCCCAGACAGCCGTTATTGAAGCCCAAATGATCCGCAGGGGGAGAAACATTCGCACAAAAACGAGAGAGGAAAAAAGAGAATGTAGGCTGTCTATTGTCAGACATTCGCAAGAGATACGGGTGGACAAAAGAAAAAATAAATAAATGTGGTGCTCGACCCGATTACCGTGTGTGCCTTGGAGCCCAAATAAAAGCTCTCAGTGTGTAAGTAAATAAATAAATAAATAAAAATACTAACGAAAATCTACATATTTATCCCAAGTGCTAAACATGACCATTATTTACAACTGTCTGAGACATCGTCTCCACCGCTGCTTGCATACATAAATATGACATGGAGGCACGCGCAAAACGGGCGAGGGAGGGGGGAGAAAGGATATTTCTCCCCCACGCTTAACTCATTCACAGCCATTCCCGAATTTATTTAAATGTATTGAAATGACAAAAACCGCGGCACTGGAGTGGATACATTTTTGCACATTGTCTGGCAGTAAATGAGTTAATACCGCTCTACCCACTATCGAGGACTTGTAAACTGCAAAAATCCAAATAGGACCCCTACTGGACCCTCCGCACCCTGTCCACCACCTTTTCCAGCTACTCCCCTCAGGCAGGCGCTACCGATCCATGCGCACCAAATCCAGCAGACATTTAAACAGCTTCTTCCCCAAGCCATTAACTCTAAGTAAACAGTATCGAAGTGTATAGTGCCTCCATTTTTCTTATGATGATACTCGCGCAGCGCGTTCCTTGCGTGTTCTACATACTGGGCAATAAAGATGATTCTGATTATGGCTGGAATATTTGAGTCAGTCACAAGAAGGAGTCATGCAATATTGCCTCGGTCATTGCAAAAAGTGCAATGGTGTTTGTTACTCTTCCATATCTGTCACTTCAAACTCCATTTTACGACAAGGGTACTTTCCCCAAAGCTTTCTTTTTAAAAATAGTATATCTTTGTTGTTACCGATTCGCATTCAAAAGTTTCTTTGATCTGCTACGCACCGACGTTATAATCCAAGAAGCTGAATCTGGAGCGCCAGGAGCAGAATTTTAAAACTTTAGCTCCGAGAGTGATGTTTTTGCATGCTACAAAAGTCCACTTGCGCAACCCCCCGGGTCATCCCTCCCGCTAGTATCGCTGCCTTTAAATGAGCGAAGGAGGCCGTAACAAATCTCAAATCATCATTTCAAGCTCCTCTCCGGGTTCTCACAGTCGCTCTGCCAACATGAAGTGGTCAAAAGGTCACTGGGGGGGGTCTATCTGAGTGACATCTGGTGCCAATTAGCCGCCGACGGGATTGCAGGAGGGGGGAAAAACGCAGAGATCCATATTGGCCCTGGCGGATTAGCACAAGCGGTCATTCATCACCTTGTATACGGCGCCTCCCCACTCAAATCTTAAACCAAACCAAAGCCCGACCTGTCTGGAGCGTACAGGCGACCTATACATGCCCCCCCCCCCCCCCCCCCCCCCCTCGACCCCACCTTCTTCGCCGTGCGTGACTCAATGCACAGAGCGGCAAATGTCAAGCGTACGTGCTGATTTTCTTCAGGTGGGCTCACAAGTGGAGCCAAAGTGCAATTCCTCGATGGATTTGGCTCCTCATTTGTGGCTTGCACGGGAACGTTGAGAGCGCCTACGCCTCCCGGGCTTTCCAGTACTGTCTTTTTCCAGTTGCTCAGCCACATTGTCACCATTGAATTCCCCCCGAAATCAGAGCGGGGTTCGCTGGAAAATACATACGGCATAAGCGGCGGCAAATTCATGCAACGCTGTGCAGTACTCTTGCGGTTCAGACTCTCGTGCGTCACGAATGCATATCAGACATACCTTGAACATTAAAAGGAACCCGGCGAGCGCGCAAGTACGAGATAGGGGACGGGTAAAAAAAACACAACAAAAAAATGCAGACGCGTTGTGTCATTTCCATCCTTGGAATGACGTGCAAAAAGGTCTCCGGAGACGGGCTTCGTTCGCCGAGCCTGAAGAATATGGCCGCATTCACGCCAACTCTATTTGACTCGGATTTCACTGAAATTTCCGCCGTTAGTGCTCAAAATCTGATTCACATTGAACCATATAGGAGCATAACAGACGAGAAGAAAAGACAGTCAGTGCACATGTAGACCTGCCGCGGCTTGGAATTGAAGCGGATTTACAGTATATGGGACAGGAGATGTGAGACAATCTGTTTTCGACAATGGATGCTACAACTTCATGTCTGTGTTCAACATTTGGTTTATAGCAGACGTGCACATTCCACCATGACGTCCCTGATCCACTGCTGAAAAGGACATTTTGATCCTCTCCCCTTTTAATCTAAAACGGCTTCATACAAGAGGGTGCAGAAAGTGCTTAAGATTGAATGACTGTCTCTGTCTTTGCTTTATGTTGTCATATTTGTTATTTCATTTTTTGTTGTTGTTGTTCTTTTGACTTCAAGATGGCGCCGCGAGAGTGGCTACCTTTGCAGCATGAATTACTACTTTTTATGTGCTTTGACAGGCCCATCAAGGAGGCGACCATTCCATTCGACGGGCAGATTGTGAATTTGTATTTCTGAACGATGCTAACGTTTAAAGGTAACAAAAAAAAGGCGCAACGATAAATACGGGTAAATTCGCCACCGTAATCAACGGCTTTGGATCGTTACGCTGAACCGTTTGATTGATTGGTTCTTGCACTGTAGTTCAAGTACAATCAACACGTTGGCTGATGACGACAGCAAAAAATACATTTCCAACAGGCTCATTTTGAGCAAATTGAAGCAAAGGTAAAGCGCTATATAAACCCATTTTGCATTGTATTTTGGACTGCCGCCCCTATTTCAAGCTCATATAACTCCAGATGCATATAATTTAGGAATCAAAACTTTTTTATGATAAGAGAAGAAAGTCTAATGTTTATTATGCTGCATTGAATGTTTATGTAGTCCTAAAACTCAATATTTTGTGGGTCCTGGTATTCGAGTGACAATGACAAAAACCCTGGCACTGGACTGGACACATTTTTGCACATCGTCTGGCAGTGAATGAGTTTTAAAAAAAGATAGTTGGGGTAAAAAAAATATACAATGTTAACACCGTAAAGCCAAAACGAACACAAACTGGATCACGGGAATGTGTAATGTTTTTTTTGTTTTTTTTTTTTTTAATTTTGGCTCTGGTTGCATCCTCCATCTTCCCCTCGGAGAACCTGCTCGCAAGGCCTTCTCCCCTTCCCCAAAAAATATGTTTCCATTCCCCCCTGCCCCTTATTCCAAACCGCGAGGGCCCGTCTTTTTCAACACACTGTGATTTGCCCTCGTTCATTCTTAATTTGTGCTTTTCACAGGCGAACAGAGAGAGAGAGAGAGAGAAAACGACTCGCTGGATCTGCGATGTGAGGGAGAAACGATGTCATTTTCCATCCATTTCTTCTGATTGACGACGCAATTGGCATAGAGGGTCCTCATCCTGCTTGATTGTCAGGCTCGTGAGTTTGGTTTGTTTGACGATGACGCCATTTTGTTTTGTCTCTTCCTTTCAATTGTTTTCGTTGAAAACGTTGAATAATAAAAACAAAAAGTCATTGTGTCAAATGGATGTGAGGGGGGGGGGGGGGGGGAAGGGAAATGCTGCCTCCTTGTGGAAGGCAAAAAAAAAAAAACATTACCAGAGGTCTGACCAGCGCTTTATCAGCACGCTAGCATGAAAAAACTGAACCCGAACAAATTCGGGAATGGCGCTGTCCGTCATATTTTCAATTCGTGAATGGCTGTGAATGAGTTAACTTCATTTTAGTGCGCTGGTGGATCCTCCGGGTCTCTGAGTGAACATATTTTTTTTTCTCTATGGAAGACACATTTTCCAACCACTGGTAAAGTGGAGGAGGGGCAATACGGGTGGGGGCGGGGGTTCTACTATAAGAGGGACATAATGGTGGTGAAATTTTTCCCCCTCATGCGGCAACATCTGGCACTGTTTAGCACCTGGACTGCTTGCTTTCAAGCAGAGGAAAGGGAAAAGGGGCGGGGGTGGCTGGGGGGGGGGCGTCTGCAATGGCGGCAGTGCCAACACGAGGCCTCCGGATAAATCAAGCCTCATCTCAAGTTGGGTTTTCGCTCATTTGTGTCAGTTACAAAATCCAAGCTAAACACGGCGGCAGCGCTAATCGAGATTTAAATGTATCGGTACTCATTTCCAAACGCACCCTTTTCCCATATCTCCAATCAATAATTCCTTTATTATTATCTTTATTTACTTGATTCAACATCTGGAAAGGAGTTTTCTCATCCTCATCTGGCTTCTCTATCATTGTTTTTAATGCAAGCGGTTGTTCTTCACGTTAGCTTTTCAGAGCCGGCCGGATCCCGACAGGAGGCGGAAGACAATAAGCGCCATTGATGGACCCGGCGACTGCGCCAGGGTGCCTCCGGCTACTCCGGGAACAGCTGACGGAGTGCAGAGGCAAAATGATTGCAACGTTTGTTTAAAAATAAATAAAGAAATAAAGCATAAAGCCAAGCCTTTTTCAATCACGGGTTGCTTTTGTTCTCCTTCTGCTCTGTTAGTTTTCACAGAGAAAAATCAATCAAAACAAACGCCACTTAACATTTCACACATATTGTTCGGAAACACTTTTCTTGTCTAGTTCAATCTGCTATTTTATTATTTATCATTTTACTTATGGTTTTATTGCTGTGTGCTTTGTTTTTTTGTTTTTATTGTAAAGTGTCCTTGGGTGTTCTGGGTGTTGGGTGTCCCACCCCACTTCTCCCCCTTATGGTGAGATGCAATCTTTACATTTTTTCCCCCCCCCCCCCCCCCCCCCCCCCCCCCCCCCCCAGTTCCGAGGCTACCTGTCTGTAGGTACAAATGATGATTTCCCTTAGGTGGTAGTGCATGGGCGTCATGGTTTCGGAAACGGAGTCCAGCGCCATGTCCACCTCGCGTTTCACGCGGTGGCCGTCGGGGAGCAGGCGTACCAGCTGCATGACCACCTGGGGAGAAAAGGAAAAAAATATTACACCAGAATTACATGAGGGGATGGTAGGGTATAAAAGTGACCAAATAGGCCACTTTACGTGTATTCGTGGTACTTTGGCGCCCCCTTGTGGTACGTAGTTATAGATGGTTTTCTTCATGGGTTTACTCTTTGCTTATTGCTCATCACCAGAGGAGATTTCTACCATTTCATCATAGTTTTCAAATAAAATTAAACGTGGAAATATAGTTAAAATTAAAATGTACTTAAAAATCTCATTTTCAAAGATTTTCACTGCCAGGCGTGCAAAAACGTGTCCAATCCAGTGCCAGGGTGTTTATCATGATCACTTGAGTTCCAGGACCCACAGTATATTGAGTTTTAGGACTACATAAACATTCAATGCAGCTTAAGAAACCTTAGACTCTCTTATTTCATCAGAAAAAAATAGTTAATTCCTAAATTGTTTGGGGTTATCTGAGCTTGAAATGAGGGCTGATGTCCAAAATACAATGCTATACATACATATTGGTTTATATAGCGCTTTAACAACAGCTGAATCTAGAAAAAAAGCGCTAACATGGAAAAAAAGGGAAATGCTGCCCCCTTGTGGAAGGGAAAACACATTGCCAGAGGTCTGGCCAGCGCTTTATCGGCACCCAAGCATGAAAAATGTGCCGCTCTATGTCATATTTTCAATTCCCGAATAAATTCGTGAATTGCAGTGAATGAGTTAATTGTTACTGCAAAACAATGTACCTGAAATTCCCCCTTGGTGTACTTGGCATCGGGGACACTGACGATTTCATCCTCGGGGAACTCCGGAAAGCCCTGCGAGGGGGGATTTGGGGGCTAAACAACTAACTCATCCTTTGGTCCACTTCGATAGCCGCGCCAAAATCTTACATTGAAGTGCCACAAAGTGAGCACAGAGACCACCATGGCCGTGGTGGTCCTGCCTTTGCCGTTGGAACAGTTGAAGACGAAAGCCGAGCGCGAGTCCTCGGCCAACGAGCTCTTCATGGCGTCCAGCAGCGTGTCAAAATCCTGCTTGGCGCAGAAAAACCACAACAAATATGATCCATATTTGATCCATTTATGAACGGCGAGTCTGCTAATGAATAAATTCACCCCCGTTTGATGAATAAAATCTACTGGAGGGTCACCGGGTTGCCGTTTACCTCCTCCCAGGGTGCGGCGCAGTCAGGGAGAGGGATGCGCTTGTAGACAAGGGCCAGCGTGGCGTTCTTGTGTTGCGCCAGGATCTCCTGCGCCGTCAGGATGTTCTTGAACATCTTCATCTGCTTCTCATGCTCCAGAGTCACCTCCAGCCATTTTTGGGCATGGAGAAGCTCCTCCTTCAGGGACGTCTCCAGTTTCTTCAATCAAAATAAAGTCCAAGTGCAAGAGAGTCGTCACATTCCACCCAAATATGCATATTTTTATTTAAAAAAAAAACAATAAAAAAGGACACTAGCTGTCATTAACTCATTCACTGCCAGATGATGTGCAAAAATGTGTCCACTCCAGTGCCAGGGTTTTTGTCATTGTCACTCAAATTCCAGGACCCACAGAATATTCAGTTTGAGGACTACATAAACATTCAATACAGCATTAGAAACTTTAGACACTATTCTTTCATCAGAAAAAATGAGTTAATTCCTAAATTATATGGGTCTGGAGTTATATGAGCTTGAAATGAGGGCATCCGTCCTAAATACAATACATACATATTGGTTTATAATAATACATTTAATTTCCAAGCGCCTTTCTGAACACTCAAGGACACGTTACAATCAAAAAAACGATACACAAAACAATAAAACCATAAATAAAATGAAAAATAATAAAAAAAAGCTGATTGAACTTTCAATTCAATTTTAAATTGCAATTTTTCTGTGACTGTAAAGTGTCCTCGAGAGCTTTGAAAGGCGCTTAAAATAAAATGTATTATTATTATTATGATAAACAGATGGGATTTGAGGTGGGATTTGAAAGTAGGAAGGGAGTCAATATTACGGATGTTAGGTGGAAGTGAATTCCAGAGTTTGGGAGCAGTGCAGCTGAAAGCTCTGCACCCCATTGTGGTGATACGGGCAGAAGGCACATAGAACGACAGTTAAAGCCGAAACAAAGCGCTAACATGGAAAAAAGAGAAATGGCGGCCCTTGTGGAAAAGAGAAAATATTGCCAGAGGGCATGGCCAGTGCTTTATCGGCACCTAAGCATGAAAAAAAAAAATCGGGAATGGCGCTTTACGTCATATTTTCAATTGAGGAATAAATTCATGAATAGCAGTGAATGAGTTAAAAAAAAACGGCTCAAATTTTCGGCTTCCTGTCGACCTCGATGACGAGCGGGTCTGACGTTGGGATGGCAATCTGGCGATCCAAGCAGGAGGGCTCCCTGGGGGTGAAGATCTGCCCGTTGGCTTCTAAAAGCAACTCCTCCTGCAGGTTGACCCACAGAATGCGGCTGTGCTTGCGTTTCTCGTCAGTCAGGTGGGCCAGCACAGCTCCGGCCGCCTACGCGCGAGGCGAACAAAGAATATCTTTCTGAACTCAATCGACAGGAAATAAAAATGAAACATCCAACAAGTGACAATGAAACACTCCGGGAATGAGTGACGCGACACCTCGGACGTAGGTTGTGACATTCCGTAGACGGGCATCTTGGCTACACGTCTGAAGTTGAGCGCCTTCATCTCCTTGGCCGTGC
The DNA here is from genome assembly GCF_051943395.1 of Hippocampus bargibanti. Taxonomy (NCBI): domain Eukaryota; kingdom Metazoa; phylum Chordata; class Actinopteri; order Syngnathiformes; family Syngnathidae; genus Hippocampus; species Hippocampus bargibanti. Next base: position 8,718,537 of record NC_142748.1, read on the forward strand.
TTAGGACGTCGGGCGATAAATACTCGCCGGCCACCTGCACAGCACAGGAAATGACTGTCTGCAATATTTTGCTACTTCTTTTCTTTTTTTAAAGGTTTTTTATATTGAGTTATTTAGTTATGTATTTATTTTAAGAATCTAACAGTTTAAAAATTTATCCTGTGACTGTAAAGTGTCCTTGAAAGAGACACTTAGAAATCAAATGTATTGTTATTATCTTTATTATTATTGTTTCTAATTTTATTTATGTATTCGATTTTTATTTATTCATTTATTCATTTTACAAATCTAACAGTTTAAAGGTTTATATTTTTATGTGTGTATTTATTTTACAAACCTTTTAAGTTTAAATGTGTATATTTGTAGTTATTTTTGTTCTTTATTTAGTTATTTTACAAATCGAACTGTTTAAAGCTTTCTTTTTTTAGTTATTTAGTTATTTTACAAATCTAACTGTTTCAAAGTTTCTATTTTCATTCATACATACTGTATATATTTTTTCTTTTTTTACAAATTTAACAGTTGAAAGGTAATAGGGATGCTGCAATTGCAATAGCCTGTCTTTGGTGTTCCCCATTATCTGTTAGCATTGAGCTAACTGTAACAATAGACTACAGTGGCAATAAACAATTAGAAGCAAGCAAATTGCTGCTCACCAGAACACGGGCGCCTCTGGTAACCAGCTCAGGCGACGCCGACAGCTCAGAAAGATCCATACGTGCCAATAGGCGGTAGAGCCAAGTATGGCAGCACATCCACCGGCTAAAGTTGGACACGAAGGCGAGGGGATACTGCAAAAGCGGAAATTTAGCCGCTGGATGATAGCGCTCGGCTAAAGTCTTGACACTCACCTGCTCATGGAGGTATGCGTTAAACACAATCAAGTAGAAGTAGCGTTCCAAACTCTGCCGGGTTCTGTTGAGGAAGTAGTCTTTGGTGCTGTTTCCCTAATGGGCAACATAAGGAGATTTGTTCATCCAAAATTTGGAAAAGATAGCTTGAATGACATTAAAAAATATATATATTTAGAGAAGAAGCATGGAGAATAAACAGCAAAAAATGAACTTTTAAGATATTGAGATGCATTTATTGCAATTTTGATGGAAAAAGCAGGAAGTGTTAATAAAACAGAGGGGGAAAAGGCCAACCTGAATCTGATAATCATCTCCGATGCCTTCCAATTTACTTTTATTTTCATAGATTGCCTCTTTGATGTTATGCATTTCCGAACACAGTGCAATGGCCTGGTCCACCTGACGACAAACAAACAAACGTCACAAATATACTCTCCCAAAATGAATCCGGTGGAGAGCTACACACCTCCTCCAAAATTTGCCGTCCATTTGGCAGCTTGTCAATCAAAGACTGGATGATGCGGAAAGCGGGTCTGGGCTCTGCACGTACCTCCGCCGCTTCCTCTAACCTAAAATAGTCAGAACGGGGTTTTTAGATTTACTTTTTATACAATTGGTGATGAGGCTCAATATGGAGCTGATGAAAAAACATCATTTTATATCTTACAAATAAATAAATAAACGCTGATGGGATATGAAAATAAGGCCTTACGGAGCCGTCGGGCGGCCCCGAACCCGATTGATGGCCAGCGCGCCCAGGATCATGGCCAGGTTGGTGCGGCCGACGCCCACCTGGCAGCTGAAAACCACCGCGGGAAGCTTCGGGGGTGCATGGTGTCGCAGGGACAAGCCGGGACTCTCCTGCAAGAGAGGAAAAAATACAGGAAGTCAGCCGTGAACGAGTGCTAAGTACAGTCAAAAATCAGTTTTCGACCATAATTAGTTCCAGAAAAACTTTGGCTTAAAATCATACTCACTCTGAGTATGTTGACAAAAGCATCCAAGTCTTCTTCCAAAGGCGCTCCCTCGACAGGCAGCGGTAACCTGTAATACCTGAAATGAAAAACACATCAAACGCGGTTGGCAATTTCCGAGCTAACTCCAAAAAGGAGATTAGCGAACGAGGAGCACCTGTAGGCCGGCATGGTGAACACGGGCCGCTTGTAAACTTCCTCTGTGACGCTGATGTGCTCCTCGCACGTGATGACCACCTTCTGAGGTTCATCTTTCAAGTACTCGATGTCGTTGTAGACGTAGTAAATGTTTTCGTTCAGTTTGGCAAAGTCGTGGAGCTAAGAGTCAATAATAACAGATTCGTCATTGGATATAAACTGTCCTCGCCCATTTTTGTCGTCAAAGTCACCTCCTTCCTGACAGTAAGCTCCAGCGCTTCCACCGGCTGCCCGTTTTCCAATCCGTGGAGGTTCTCGTGAAGGTTCTCCTTCCTCCTGGGCGTGTACGAGACAAAGTCGTCTCCCTTGCGCAGGAAGACCACCGGCTCCTCTCTCACGCAGACAAAAACAACCTCCTGGTAAGAACAAAAAACACAAGAGAAATCAATTTTATTTTGAAGGCACTTGAGGAACGTGAGTTCATCCTTTGAAAACACCAAAAAGTTTCAGGTGACCTCATGTCCTTGCGCTTGGAGCCTCTGCAGGACGCGTTTAAAGCCGCTGGGGGTGGGCTGACCCATCCCATAAAGCGGGTAGGATCCCTTCACCCGACGGAAATTAGGTGCTCCGATGGAGCTGGTCGTGGCGAGGACGTCCGCTTTGTTGTACACATCCTGCACCATGAAGTACTCGCCCTGGAATGAAAAGCGTAGAAGCATTCACGCACCTGCGTCACGCCATCCTTTGTACATGTGTAATCCATCATACTGCACCTGCACCAGGTAATGCTCGGGCATGGCGTCTGATATCCGTCCCACTTTGTAGTTGCTCTTGTGAAGGTCATCGTGAATCTGAAACTCCTGCTTGCAATTGTACCTGCGAGTGCACGTGAACAGGAACACGAAAACACACACACACATAAAAACGGCAGCATGGTGAGAGGAGTCAATTCAATTAGCAGTCGGTGTTTACAAAGCCAACGCTGACAAATGAGATGATAACAGGGGCAAACACTGAGGCCAAGAGCTGCCGGTTGGGGGGTTTGGCAGGGGGTACATCACCAAAAGAACCGTTTCCACGCCGACGAAGAAGGATTACTACAAGGACCGCGATCATTAAATGGCATAATTTGAAACCACGGATGGTTTGAGATCTTTAAGCGTCGTACAGGGATTCATAGTGTATTTCGTCATAGTGAGGCAGCCAATTCTGACGATAAAGCTGCCAATGCTTACAAAGAATCATTCCTCAAGATGGTGGATGAAGAAGGCTAAATTCCTCATCAAGTGTTTAATGCTGATGAAACCGGCCTTCTTTGGAATAAGATGCCTAACCGGACTTTCATTACACAGGACGAGAAGTCCGTCCTTAGGCATAAGCCTATGAAAGATAGGCTAACCCTCCTTCCTACAGTCCTTATAGAATGTGACTCTCCCTCCCTCCCACCGCCTCCCACTCCATTCCATCAAGCCATCAACGACCATCACAAAGGTAAATAAAACGACTTTATTATACAGTATAGTTTATTTCTTTAATTACAATACCACAGCACATTTATTATACATAAAATAAGGTATATTTTGTGTAGTTTTAAGGCTTATTTAGTAGAAAAGTATGTTTTATGGGGACCTGGGAATGGATTATTCTCATTTTAATGGATTCCTATGGGAAATTAATGTTTGGAATACATACTTTTCACCTTACACACACTTTCTGGGAACCAGTTAAGTTCGTAAGCCAACGTACCACTGTACCTGCAATGATTTGATAAAAAAAGTTACTTGCATTTTATTTATTATAGTATCTATGCTTGTCTGTGACTGTAAAGTGTCCTTGAGAGCTTTGAAAGGCGCTTAAAATAAAATGTATTATTATGTATTATTATTATATTTCCTAAATTATATCAGTCTGGAGTTATGTGAGCTTGAAATGGGGGCATCTGTACAAAGGTCAATACAATACATGACATATTGATTTATATAGCGCTTTAACAATAGCTGAAGCTGTAACACAATGGACAGCTAGTATATACAGGAAATGTAAAGCAGTCACAAAGATAGTAGAAAGCTTCAGGGAGTGTGTAGGGGTAGATGAGCTCAGAGAGGTAAGGTGGAGTGAGGCCATTTAAAGATTTGAAAACATGTAATAACATTTTGAAAAGAACTCTAAAATGTACATATAGTTAGCCAGTGAAGGGAGTTACTGTATATGCTCCCTCTTACGCGTACCAGTCAAGAGGCAAGCAGCAGCATTTTGGACCAGCTGGAAATACATCCTTTAAAAGGGATGGAATCATCAGTATAATGCTTGATTTTATATCATTTTTAACGGATGTAGCTTTGGTTATGTTGCAAGAAGAGTTGGCACCTTTCCTTGGAATGCAGGGTGGGAGTGTCGACGGGTCTCTACACAACCAAGTGAGGGGGGGCGGTGAGGGTCACACCTCAGCGGTGATCAAAGGGGGTATCGACACCCAATCCGCACGACGCGTATTCGGGGAGGGACTTACGTGATGACCACAGGCGCGACCTTGTTGGTGATAATGGACTTGGCCTTGTTGTTGTGGACGTTGACCGTGTGAAAGGGGCTCATGCTGAGCGACGGTCGGCTGTCGGCCATCCCGTTGTTGTGGACACCTTCAGGCGACGGCGGCGGCGGCGCTGCGCTGGCGGTCGTACCCATGCTCCACTCGAAACTGCGGGGGGCACATGGTTAGAGGGGAAATTACATAATAATAATAATAGATTTCATTTCTCAGCGCCTTTCAAAACTCTCAACGTCACTTTACAGTCACAGGATCAGTTTTTCTGCGGGTGAGCAGCGGCAGCCACACGTGCCAGCGTTCACTCAACCCGGAAGTAACTCAAAAAGATAGAAAGCTAGCTAGCTAATAAATAGCTAGACAGCTAATAGATATCCAGTTAGCTATCTAGATAGCTAATATGTTTCCTGACTCAAATAGCTAGGTAGCTAGCTGTATAGCTAATAAATTATGAGGTCATTTTCTAATATTAACTCATTCACTGCCAGACAATGTGCTAAAAGGTGTACACTCCAGTGCCAGGGTTTTTGTCATAGTCACTCAAATTCCAGGACCCACAGAATATTGAGTTTTAGGACTACATATACAATACACAATACAGTGTTAGAAACCTTAGTCTCTCTTCTTTCATCAGGGAAAACAAGGTGTGGCTCTACAACCCCCCCCCCCCCCACCAGCATCCCCCCAAAAATGAGCACAAAGAGGCATCTTACGAATGGGTTGACGAGAGACTTCCAAAGGCTTTTCGGGGCTGCTTGTTGTCTGCCATGATCCAAAAAAAAGAGTGTGAGAACTTGGCATTCCATCCCAATAGAAACCTTCCACTTCCCCCACCAGTGTCTGTCAAGGGGGGGTGATACGAGGAAAGACCATCCTACTTGGGGGCGGTTGCGCAAAAAAAAAAAAAAAAAGATCGGGAGTTTCATCTGGTGGCCATCTGGTCAACACCATCCATCCAACTAGCAGAAGCTGAAGGAGATCTCAGCAGCATTTTTGGGCTTTTAAAGAAGAAACTATCACACTGTGCACAAAATGTAACGAGTTCACCACAGCTAGCCGTCGCCCGAATTAGCGAGGCCGCTAGCAGGGCGGCGACCCGGTTCAGAAAATAGCCCTGAGTCATAAACCTCCTCGTGAAAAGTCGATGCAGTCAACTTATCGGAGGAGCAGTTTATCAATTGTGGCCTCACGGGACCAATAAGAACTCGGATTTCCTTTTTTTCCCCCTTAAAAAAAACGCTAGTGTCCCTGGTGTAAGAAAACCATGGCAACTGGAAAACTCCTACCAGCGTGGGCCCTTTCGGGGCCCTTCCCATTGAAATTCCACCGGCGTCCCGACCTCTGAGTGCCAATCGTCGTTGAGGACAAAAGCAAATGTGAGGCAGGAAGGAGCCTGCAGCTGCAGGATGCATCTGTTGGTGAGCCGTGGAAGGATGCGACAGACCAATAATGTTGGCGAAAAAGTCCAAAATTAGGATGAAGTGATCGTAAGATTGTTCTCTTCAGAGGATAAATAACCGCTAGCTAATCTGATGGTGATTGCGCAGGACATTGCACAGGACAAAATCCAAAATTGGGATCAGGTGATCGCAAGATCGTTCTTCTCGGAGAAGACCGCTAGCTATTCTGGTGATCCGTGATTGGTCATCGTTGACGTCCTCTCGGAGGTTGAGCAGAGTGAGTCAAAGCGTAGGATGTCGCAGGACATTGCGATTTCCTGACGCGGCAAGGAAATGAACTCAGTGCTTCCTCCCGGCGACGTATTGTTCGCGACTTTTGCCATTTCAACCAACCGCACGGTGGCCATGTTAAAAATTGCTTGCTCGGCCTAATGAGAAAAAAATATATAGAAAAAAGTGAAAACTATGCCTGTGCGATGACATAAATCTCGTGGTCGCTGTTCCGTCTGCTTTCCTGACAGCCCAATGACAGGCTACTAAAAATAAACCCCACTGCAGATCTACTTTTAAAAATGCCTGCCTGTAATTTCTGTCAGTTAACGACGGTCACTTTTCCCATGCAGCAGTCATTCCACATTTTATTTTATTTTTTGCTCGACCTCGACTTGACCGCAGGATTGTGCGTCCAACCGCCTTAGCGTGTGGTCGGTGAGTTTTCAGTAAGATTTTCGAGCGAGTTAGCATCAACCCCGAAAGATTGAATGGAATCGACGAATTGAGTACAAAGGCGAGTTACACCCCGAACTGGTCGCCAGTCAATCTCAAGTCTGTAAGTATTGTTTCAATAAAAACCACCCAAAGACATTTGACCTATCATTATTTTTTTAAACAAATAATGTAATGATTATAAAACCCAAACGTGGCCTATAAGTGGATTTTAAACCTCAAACGTGGCCCCTATGTAGATTTTAAACCTCAAACGTGGCCCATGTATAGATTTTAAAACTCAAACGTGGCTCATAAGTGAATTTTAAACCTGAAACATGGCCCATGAGTGGATTTTAAATCTCAAACGTGGCCCATATATAAATTTTAACATTCAAACATGGCCCATAAGTGGATTTCAAACCTCAAACGTGGCCCATGTGAAGATTTTAGAAAACTCAAACGTGGCCCATAAAAGCGCAAAAGTTTGCCTGCATGACACCGTTGGTAACTTATGATAGTAAATCACATTGACGCATGTTTACGTTTGTCAAGTATGAGCGCCGTACCTAACGCTCCGCTGCAGAGTCCAGCATCCGAGAAACGTAGACAAAAATGGCACACCAAAAAAAAAATAACAATAAAAAATTGGGGGATGGATCGCTGTCCAGGGCGGTTGCTTCAGGGGCACATCCTGGCTGCCATGTCTCTCGGCCGACGATTGCAGGCAGGAGAGACGAGGCGCTGACGCATCCCGTCAATGGACGCGTCCTTGAAGCGGGCGGAGGACTTTTTTTTGTGTGTGTATCTTTTTGGCGCGGTGGCGTGAAGAGCATGTGCCGCTGCATTAAAAAAAAAGGATGTGGGGGTGGACCCGGACAAGTGGCTTACTCATCAGCTCCTCCGCCGACATCCAATAGCTGTGAGCGTAGCCTCCTGGCAACCCGCTGCCTCCCCCTTCACACACACACAATTTGTACCCTCTGACAATGTCATTTCGCCAAAACAAACCTCACAATTTTTACGCCAATTCAATGGATGCCTCACTGGCCAAATCACACTAATGCTACTCATTCGTCGCAGAGGATAAAGAATAGATGCCAGAGAATATTGTTTTTTTTTCGCGCTGAAACGAGTCCTATAATACATCACTCACTTAAGTCCCCCCCCCCCAAAAAAAAAGACCCTCCGTTGAGACCCACCGACCTCCCTGAATTTAACATTGAGACGACAAGACAAGTGCAAACAGATGACATCACGTAAGCCCAACTCCCTACGACGCTCTAATCAGTCCATTCATTAGCGTTTAACGCGTGTCACGCGGGAAGCAAACGCCGCTCGCAGCTGGGCAAATAAATCGGCTTCAAGCTAGCGCGCCGTTTCATTGACCGTATTTTCCGATGTATATATTTATGTATTAGATTTGGAAAACTTTTTTCATTCATTGAAGGTGTGCATTATAGTTCGGTGCGTCTTGTACATCGAAAAAAAATTGCAAATATAGTGATATTTCTGTTTCTGTTCCAGCAAAAATCCGACATGAGAACATTGTCTTCTAAAAACGATGATCTCGCCGACGATTTCGAAAGCGGCCACACCTGTTCCTTCCTTCCTCCATTGCTTCCGGGCCGAGACTCTTGCAGCACTTTTTGCAGCAACAACGCTCTCCTTAGCAGGACGCTAACTGAAGGAAACATCCTCTTTTGCAAAATGTCCCTTAGCTGCCGTGTATCTCAGAAGAGGAACGCGAAGAGGGAACGATTTCAGCAGAGACGCCATCTTGAAATGAATCGACTCAAACGATGCTGCCAAACATCCCGCGACACAGATTCCGACCTGTTGCATACTCCTGAAATGTGGCATCAATAATCAATATTCCAACGAAAATGGCTGCCAAATATGACAGCTACTTTCAATAAGCCAACACATGTATGTTAACGTTGCAAATTTTAATAATAGAGCGCAAAATGTACCAAAAAAATGGCAACAAAGGCAGTTAGCTAAATGTGTACTCTGCCCTCTAGTGGCGAGGACGTGAACTATTCGGTTTTGTGATGATTGCTGGAATAGAAAGAAGAACAAACCTCCACTCAAGACTGATTAGGGCTGAGTAGTTATCTTTTTTGTTTTGTTTGTACTGCACAGGGGGCAAGAAAAGGGGGTTGGGGCTTCCGCATCGCAATCAATATCTTCAACTCTTACGGCGGTCAAGATCAAGTGTCGTTCATCAGGCGCGAGTTTGACTCTTTCCATTTTGATTAATCGCAGAGTTCGGACTTTCGGTTTCTGGTTTCTGTTTGCTAAACCAAGCAAGACTGCATTGTTTCAATTTCCAGAAATATATTGATTTCCCCCTCCACTCCCTCCCTTAGAAACGATTGTATGGCAATCTGATGCTAACCTAACATTAACTCAATTGCAAAGGATAACATGAACTATGCAATTATTTTGAGTTTCTTCACAATAACATGTACGAAAATATTTTACAATTGAACCATTAAGAGCGACCGCAATATTTCTATTTTGATATATATTATAGAATGTCTTTGGGGATTTTTGAGGGTGGTATTCACCAACCCCAATAGAATAACAATGATCCATTTGACTAGTTTGCATTTGACATTTGAGAATCTTATTGTCAGTAATTCTAAAAAAAGGTTATTAAATAGGCATCTGATTAAAAAAAAAAACAATCATTTGCACACGTTTCTATCTTTTACATGCACTGTGTCAATCCTGAGTGTTGGGGTGCCCCCAAACATGGGTGTCTCTATGCCCCCTCCTGTTTTCTTCTTGCACTGCACTTTTGCACCACGACAACGTTCTGTATTGTTCCTCGATGAACTGTTCCAAACCGCATGGCTTAGCCGGGAGAGGCTAAAGTTAAGATCATTGAGGCAACACAAGACAAAAAGAAAGAAAAAGAAAGATCAACTTCCAAACAGCGTTGCAATAGTGCCCGAAAAACCAACGCAAGCGTGCTCCCCCCCTTAAACAAACTTTTCAAGATGCAAACTTACCATTGCAGCGACGAAAACAATCCCCCAAAAAACAATCGGTTTGGGAAATCGGCAAAGGGTTGAAGCCGGTGCTTGACTTATTTCCCTGTCACGCCAGATCATCCATTAAATTTGTTTTTTAATTGTTATTTTAGTTATTTTTTTCCTTCTGCATGAGGTTGACGAGAGCAAACAGGAGCTTCCACAGTGGAGAATGGAGTCGAACTGCGCATGCGTCAAAAAAGAGAAGCAGGAGAGAAATGTGATCTTTTTAAGATTCAATGTTATTGTATATTAATGAAAACGTTGACCGAAACAACTTATTTAAATGGTTACATCAAAATTGTTTTTATAACACACGCACAAACAGATGATGTCATTAAAGGTAAAGCACATATGACGTTGTGCGAAATATGCAAAATAACTCAAAATTCATAATTTATTTGGATTCTATTATGTATGAATTGAAGAAGAGGGTGATTCGTGGTTTATATTTGAGTTCAAATGGTGAGTAGTTTTACTTTATTTAAATGTTATTGTGCCGATGACCCTTTTATTTTTGCGTTAGTGGTGTACACTTCCGGGTTAAGTGAACGCCCCCCGAAAAAAACGTGTTCTTATTCTGTGCCTGGAAAGTGTCCTTGAGAGTTTTGTAAAGCGCCTATAAATAAAATTTACTATTATATCATTGTGGCGATATCAGTGTCCTTGAACCCCGGTTGACCCCCCTGAGTAGGTTCATGAGGAAATCCTTTTGAAACGCCACTTTTATTTTATTTATTTCAATTATAGTGAGTGCAAAACAAAACCGGGCGGCGGTGGGGTTCGTGTGACTTTGCTTGTAAACACGCACCCCTTCTCACCCGGGCGCCTTCATTAGCAGTTGAATGGCTGATGAGCTGTCAGGTAACACGTCTTGAAGACGCATGTCAACTTCCTTTAATGTTCTCAGCTACTTGTGGAACATGAAAGGAGGAGGGGGAGGCAGGGGGTCAGTGATGCATCGGACTGGGGCGTCCGGGGGTATATAAGACGCCGCTGGAGATGTGCGTCAAAATCATTGTTATTCCTCTCGTGGACCAACATGCGCTCCCCGCTGTTGCCCGTCCTCCTCCTCCTCCTGCTTCTTCTCCACCAGCAACGCCACCGAACCCGGGCGGTCCACCTGCGGGAGCACGCCCGCGACGCCGTTCACCTGCACGGCGTGTGGGAGCGCGCATCCGCCGCCGGAGGAACCGGAGGTGGAGGTGGAGGAAGCGGCCCCGTCCTGCCCACCTACATGGTCCACCTGTACCGCAACTTCAAGACCAACGCGTCGGATGCGGTGGAGCAAGACGCTGAGAGGAGAGCGGACACAGTCAGGAGTTTGATGGCTAAAGGTAAATTGATCGGAAAAAAAATACTAATTTCAATGACATTCCTGCAAAAGGCGTTGAGTTGAATGCCAGACGGGTAGCTGGGCTGCAATCCACATCCCACTCGGGGTGAGGATCAGCCAGTCTAATTCTCAAAGCAAACCTCTCTCTCGTATTTTTTTTTACTTAAATAGGCCTTGTTGATTGAGCATCTCGCCAGACGCGCCCCCTCCTGCTCAAATCTCTACTACACAAGTCTCCTTAGTTCTTTCACCCCCCCCTGCCTTTTCACACTTGGCCCTGATTAGATTAGAGGCGCAAGGGGGATTTGTTAACTCGGCAGTGGTTCTCATTTCGCTGCGAGGTGTCAAGTGTTTAGACCTATTTGTGGAGGAAATGCACAAAGCCCAACTTGCCGAGATGGAAAATAAATAATGGCCAGCTGGCTGGTTTTGCAGGCTGGGGTGGTTTTTCGGGGCTGTTTGATTTGAGTGGATTAAGTTGATCACGTGATACACAAACGATCACATCTTGAAGATGCCCTTAGATTAATTTGAACCACATCTGAGTAGCTATATTTGAAATATATTATTATTATTATTATTATTATTATTATTATTATTATTATTATACTGCATACCATATTTTATACATTAAATTCAACCTTGTTTTATACATAGTTTTATTTCACGTGACCTGCTTCACGGCCACAATTTATATTTATTTGTCTTTTGAACAACAGGTTTAGTGCTCTTTGGCAAATTCGTCGAGTAAATTTGTTATTTTAATATTTGTCTTATTGATCGATCGAGAAGTAGATGTATTTTCTTTATTTTATTTTGTGTATTTTCTTTATTTTATTTTCACTTTGCTGCTGTGAAATGTAAATTTCTCCACTGTGAGACTAATAAAGGCATATCCAATCCAATCCAATTTGTGCGCCAGACGGCGCTTATTCCGCATCGAACTGATGTAATTGCAGTACACGTATTTGTCCGCCAGACGGCGGAAATTCCCCATTGAATCGATCTTGATGTATTTTCTTAATTTGTCCGCTAGAGGGCGCTTAATCCCCATTGATCTAGATGTCATTTTGTTACAGATGGCGTAAATTCATAACCCAATAACATGATAAAATGTCCACAGAAGTCGCCGCTGTCCCTGAAAGAGTTATTGAAATTAGCAGATCAATTCACTTAATAACAACAGAGGCACTTTACAGTAATCCCCCGTTTTTCCCGGTTATTGGGACAACTATTTTCCCAACACTTTGTTTTCCTGTCTGCTATGAATGCAAAATGGCAATTTAAAAAAAGGGAAACTCCTTCCCCTCGTGTCAACATCGTTCCTTGACATCAAAATGGCACAAAAACAATATTCTGATATTAGACTTGGGTTTGGTGGGAACATACTAACCTTTTAAGTTGTTGTTTTGTATCCGTTTGTCCACCAGAGTTAACCCACAGGGACGGGCTGTGGGCAGCCACCTTTGACCTCCACGCCCTGCGGTCCGACAAGCAGATCCAGGCGGCCGAGCTGAGGATCCGACTTCCGCCAGGCGCCCCCAACACGTCGGTGGCCGTGTACCACCAGCCCGACCCCGAGTGCCAGCGGGCGTCCGACAACTGCCGCGAAGCTCCGCAGCCGGTGGGTCTCCTGGGCCCGTCGTCCTGGATCTCGTCCTCCCGCAACTGGAGGGTCTTCAACATGACCGGCCCGCTCCTCACCTGGCTGCGGCAGAAATCTTCGCTCAGGGTCCGCCGCAAAGGGCCCAGAAAAACCGTGGCGGTGCGCCCGGAGCTTGGCCGGCCGGCCGATCGAGCCTTACTGGTGATTTTCTCACACACCGGGTCCGACCGGAACCCCAAAGCCAAGGCCGGCTTGCTGCACACGGCCGAGCGCTCCAAGTTCTTGAGCCCGGCCGAGATCGGGGGGCCCGCGCGATGGGGCGGCAAGAGGCGCAGGAGCAAGCGAGGTCACAAGGAACAGGCGAGCGCCGCCTCCAACCGAAGTGGCAACGAGTCCCTGTGCCGCAGAGTAGACCTCTATGTGGATTTCAATCAAATCGGATGGGGGTCCTGGATCATCTTCCCCAAAAGGTACAACGCTTACCGCTGCGAGGGAACCTGTCAAGGACCCTTGGGGGCCGACCTCAACCCAACCAATCACGCTTACGTGCAGGTAAGCGAGAATAAAGTCATTTCTGGTCAATCCGTCAATCCCCCACAACATGTCTGCCTGCCTGCCTCTCTTTCCACGTGCAGAGTTTACTGAAACATTACCAGCCCAACCGAGTGTCCTTCCCATGCTGCGCCCCCGTCAAGATGAGCCACCTGAGCATGCTCTACTACGAGAACGGCGAGATGCTCCTGCGCCATCACGAGGACATGATCGTGGAGGAGTGCGGCTGCCAGTGAGCACATCTGAAACCGACTTCAAAATAACACACTCAAGACCGGAAATGGGGGAGCTTTTTTTCTGTCACCGTGTACTGTAAGATAATCTGTAAATTAATGTATATTTATTGTGGATATTAAAAACTGCCATATTTATTTGTATTTTTGCAAAAATTATGTCCCCTTTAACCTTCATTGTGTTGCTCTTGAGATCCTTTCCGAATGTTTTGGCTCTGCCTTGGTAAAACGACATGTTCAAAGTGTTTGTTTACAATGACAATGGTGGAGCGATTACTCAGTGTGACGTGTTGCCACGTCACGACGGAAAGGTCACGAAACAAAAGAGAGAAAAGGGTCATCTTTTCCCGTGAGTGTTCAGGCTTTGCACAATGACTCGTGCGGTTTCAAAACAAAAGCATTTGGGGAGGAGGGAAATCTAGCAAATGCTGTAAGGTTGAGACAACACAGAACTATTGACCAGAATGCCCGGTGAATACATTTCACCGACTAACCACAAAGGTATCATAGGGTCAGAGCTACAGTCAGTAGGCCTAAGACTAAGGTAATATAGAGAAGTGGACCTGCACGCACAGGTAGGATGCATTTAACTCAAGTAGGAAATAATGTTACGGTAAGTAGGACATTTACAATCAGGTTTAAATTCTTTTCCAGGAACAAGAGTATGCGTTTTAGGTTGTGTCGCCATATAATACCATTCATTACATTGTGCAATTTTGACACAAAACAAATGACGATTTTAAGGGGAATACTTCAAATGTTTGAATTTTATTTTGTAACATTACAAAAAAATATTGCTTCTGTTGAGGTCGGTATTGAAAAATAAACGTAAAATAATTTGAAAGTTTTATTTTGTCGGGCTGCCATTATTCTGCGCAATTTTGACGCATACGAATCTGTTTTCCATATGCCAGTACTATCGCCGGCTTTGTTATTATTGTTTTTATGTCGCTTCCGACCTTCCAAATTAAACATGCATGATCGAGCGATTATGCTTTATTACGTTCCTAATTATATTTTCATCCCGATTCGGTGATAATTCGGTTGATTTGTCCTTTCGATTGTGCTAAAAATACCACGCGTCAAATTTGTCCATAGAGGTATCATTACTTACAGAGTAACTTCCGGAACAGGATAGTCACGGTAAACTAATATCTCCTCCTTTTAACTCAAATGTTCGTGCAATACTTGTAATATACTTCTTACGTGTAGCTCATCCTGGATTTAATGACCGCGATCTAATGCCGATTGAACTACTTTCCTCACGATTGTGCAGCAAGTGCAATACGAAATCACGTGTTATTGTAGTTTGTTTACAAGAACACGAGTTTATTGTGATATAAAACTATTCAGCATTGGCCGTGTGTGTTTTATGTGAAACGATCATGCATGTTTAGCGGTAGATAGATATACATTCTGTTGTTATTTATTCCGACAACTCGCTCGGTGGTACATAACAGGTCAATTTTTAACTCCATTCAACGTGAGCTCCCTCTGGCGGTCATTAGTAAAATGCACTTCCGTTTTGGCCGACTCACTTGCAGCATGAATGGTAAACAGTTACAGATTTACCATTTGCAAAGGAAAATAAACAAAGGAGGGAGTGTTCAGGCACTAATAAATGTTGGGTTGCATGGGAAACTAATAATAAATAAGATAAAAATCATATGTATTTAATCAATGTAATTAGAATCTTCCAAATCAAATATGTGGCTTGAAAATTACCCATATCAAACATGAGAGGTATCAAACATGATATTTTCTGTGACGTATAATTACATGGAACGTGATTTGCTATAGGCACATCACAAAATGGCCGAGGCGGTGGTAAACGTGGCGAGGCGAGTCAATGCAACCGTTGAGGAAGGAAAAGATCACCTGGGTACGTTCCGTTTTTTTTTGCTCAGTGTTGCAAAATAAATTTTCCTATTTGGACTTATACGCTACACTTTTTTGCTCTCCTTCCGCCAGACCTGTCCAATTGCAAGCTCATCTCATTCCCAGAAGGCGTTTTCAAAGTTCTCAGCAGCGTGTCGGAGAACATCCGGGTCATCACCCTGGCGGATAATGAGATGAAGACCCTTAGCAGCAAGTTTTTTTCCACCTTCACTCAACTGAGAGGTTCCCAATTTACAGTCACACGTCACTGAGCAGTAGGACCTTTGATTGACAGCTTAAAATAAGGGGGGGAAATATATATATTTTCAGAACTGGACTTGCACGGAAACTTTCTTAGCAAATTGCCTGACTCGTTGGAGGAAATGAAGCACTTGACCAGCATCAACTTGGCCAATAATAAATTCTCGGAGTTCCCTGAGAAGCTCACGCAAATTTCCACATTGGAGCGGATCAACCTCGAAGGGAACAGCATTACTGGTAACGGGCAATTTATGACACATTGGCTCGTTCAAAAAACACATAACTTTGGATTTGTGTGCGTTAGCTTAATCTTAACTGGTTACCGGCATCATTATAGACAGGCTAGCAAATAGCCAATAACAATACTGACATGTGTACATTCTTTATCCTCCGCGGAGAATACTCACAAAAATCTGATCTCACAGATATGCCAGTGGACAAGTTGTCGGCCATGCCGGCGCTGAAATGGCTCAACGTGCTGTCGAACCCCCTGGATGGAAACACTCAAGCTGCTCTCACGTCGCCGCTCAAATTTGACATTTTATCCCAAAAGGAGTTGTGAGAAATATCGTCATCTGTATGTCACTTGCCTTAAAAAATAAATAAAGAGGGGCCTTTGTATTACAAAAATTGCATCCAGTGTCAGAAGAAACAATATCCTCCTCCATTGTGATATTTTTTCCTGCTCTGAATTCATCAAAACATATTTATGACTTTTGGTTTTATAAAAGTATTTTCTTTCTCCAATTTAACCTTTTCATGTTGTTATTTTTTACTGGTTTGGACTTTCAAGGTAGAAACACATATTACAGTTTCTTTTAATAGTATTTTACAAATGATCTATTTTACAAATAATCTGTAAAATAGTTAAAAAGTGCTTTAAAAAAAGTTGTTTTCTAGACTTGGAACTGATTAAGATTTTTTTACATTGATTATAGTGGAAAGTGCAGTTTCGGTTTTGGAACAAAACGCTGTTAGAACAGGTTTCTGGAAGGAATTATGGTCAATATGGTAAGAATCATCTTTATCACTGGATGCGCATGCAAATTATATCAAAACTTTGATTTCAAAAGATTGAGCTCTGCAATGTGAAAGCGGTTATCAAACGGTTGCAGCAAAACCTCCCGAGACGGGCAAAAGACGGCTAATCCGACCTGTTAATTGGTTTACCGCTCACGCATGCGTCGGAAGGAAGCAAAGTGCGCGCCATCTGTTTTTGGCGTCTCAAAAGCTTCCCGGCTCGTCAATAACCTCCAAAAGTACCAAGCTCGCCCGCCGAGGCCTGAAAAAATTGCCTATCCGCGTCAGAACTTTCGACTCCGTTAGCGGAGCAGGAAATAAAACGCGGCGGGAGCTTCATCGCCATGAGTTTCAACACTGAGGCGAGAGGACAACCCAACACGGTTGGCTACAGGCTCTTTTTTAGTAAGGATTTTCGTCAATCGGCGCATGTTTTTCTTGTTCTTTTCAAAAATTAAATACTTTACACAGAGAACGCAGAGGGCCGATATATATCTCCCTTCCACGACATTCCCATTTATGCAGATGAATCCCAGGTGAGTGGCAAATTTTTAACTCTTGACCCCAGTTCAGGTCAAATTTGTGCCAAAATGACATTTGAATTGCATTGGATTAGCCTTGATTAATCTCACAGTGGATACATTTACATTTAACAGCAATAAAGTGATGAAACGAAGAGGAAAGGAAGAAGTAGAAAAAAACAATACAGGAGCTGCTGTAAAGGCAGCCACTCGCTCGGAGCTATCTTCAAGTCAAAAAAGTAAAATAACAAAAGAATATGACAACGCAAAGACACGGTCATTCAATATTAAGCACTTTCTGCACCCTCTTTGTTACATGACGCAGAAAGAAAACACAAAAACAAAAAAGGCTGCCTACTCGGGCGCCATCTTGGACTTTATATATATATACCTGACGAGACTTAAAGGAAATGCGAGGAGCCGTGTTGATTGGTGACGATGACGGTCGGCTGTGAACACTCCCACAGTGGCGCAGCCCGCCCACCCAAGATCTCATTGCATCGGATTTACGCCGCGCAGCAAGAAAAAAATATGATTTAGATGTTTTTTTTTTTTTTTTCAGAATGTATTTCACGCCGTTGTGGAAGTTCCCAAGTGGACCAACGCAAAGATGGAGGTACCGTACTATCCATAATCTTTATAATAATAATAATACATTTCATTTATAAGCGCCTTATGTCATGTTAACTCTATCATGATAAGGGTGTTTGTTTTTTTTTTTCAGATTGCGACCAAAGACGCCCTCAATCCTCTGAAACAGGACGTCAAGTACGGGAATCTGCGCTATGTGGCAAACGTGTTCCCGCATAAAGGCTACATCTGGAATTACGGAGCCATCCCACAGGTATGCTCCCAAAATATCATTTCTCAATATAACTTAACACGTAGCCGTCAATTAAAACGCAACAAAAAAAAAAAAAAAGGAAAAAAATGTTTTTAGGGTTGTCAAGATTTTTTTTCTGATGACATCAAAAGAAAAAAAGCTACACATTTTTAACTGTCATTAAGTGTCGTGCAATTAGGCTACTATTAATTTTTACAATGAATTTAAATATGACTAAATACATATTTAAATCATATTAAATCATCATATTCAACGTAAATAAATCACATTTTTGTTTATTAGGGGTGTGCTAACTATTGCATATCTAATATTAATTTGTATGATGAATTTCTAATATTCTGAATAAATAACTAATATTAAAATATTATTTTGACTCATATTCAGCACAATTAAGTGATAATGTTAATTTTCTCTTATTTTTATTTGGACATTTTATATTAAGTTATATAATGAATTTCTAATATGAATAATTAGTCATATTAAAATATTATTTTGACTCATATTCAGCACCAATATGGTACAATATTTATTTTACTTTAATGTTGACATTTTCTATTCATTTGTATAATGAATTTTTAATATTATGAATAAATAACGAATATTAAAATATTATTTTGACTCATATTCAGCACAAACAAGTTACAATGTTTATTTTGTTTTATGTTTATTTGGACATTTTCTATTTGTATGATGATTTTATAAGATTAGGGATAAATTAGTAATATTATTTTGACTAATATTCAGCACAAATAAATTACAAGATTTTATTTTAATTTTGACATTTTCTATTAATTTGTATGAAGAATTTCTAATATTATGAATAAATAACAAATATTAAAGTATTATTTGTACTCATATTCAGCATAAATAAATCTCAATGAATATTTTAATTTAATTTAATGTAATTTTTATTTGGAAATTTTCACTCAAGGGGATGCTAACTATTGCATGTTCGTCTTGCCATAGACATGGGAGGACCCCAACCACCAGGACAGCGACACGGGTTGCTGCGGGGACAACGACCCCATTGACATATGCGACATCGGCGACAAGGTACAAAAAGTCGCACGACACGTTGGATAGGTGGTTTCGATCTCGCCGTTGTACTACAAACGCGAGGTAGGTGTGCGCCGCAGGGGAAGTGATCAGAGTGAAAGTCCTGGGCACCCTGGCGCTCATCGACGAGGGCGAAACTGACTGGAAGGTCATCGTCATCAACGCCGATGACCCCGAGGCTGCACTTTTTAACGGTACGTGTGAGCGTTTGGTGAAGTGGCTCACGGCGATTGGCGACCAATCCCCCCCCCCCCTCCCAGACATCGACGATGTTGGACGACTCAAACCGGGCTACCTGGAGGCCACGTTGGACTGGTTCAAGAGATATAAAGTCCCTGACGGGAAGGCCGAAAATCAATTTGCCTTTAACGGACACTTCAAGGGCAGGGTAAAAAGTTGTAAATTATAGCGCTTTCAAGTGAAGCTTCCCCCCTCTCCACCCCCCCCTTTGCCAGTAATTGCCTGTCGTGCCTGGTAGGACTTTGCCATCGAGACGGTGAAGAGCACTCATCAGTTCTGGAAAGATCTCATCGCACAGAAGACCGACGCTGTCGAGTTAAACTGGTGAGCTCCGCGCAGTGCTTGAATGCCTCGAAATTTATTCGGGAATTGAAAATATGACGTAGAATGCCATTTCCGATTTTTTTTTTCATGCATGGGTGCCGATAAAGCGCTGGCCATGGCCTCTGGCGTTTTTTTCCTTTCCACAACGGGGAAGCATTTCCCTAATTTCCATCTTAGCGCTTTATTACTACTTCAGCTGTTGTTAAAGCGCCATATAAATCAATGTACGTATCGTATTTTGTCCAGCTGCCCCCATTTCAAGCTCATATAACTCCACATGCATATAATTTAGGAATTAACTTTTTTTCTGATGAATATTGCATACATTTTATATCTGTTTTTTTTCCCCAGCATGAACACAAGCATCTCCGAGAGTCCATTTTGTTGCTCCGCCGAAGATGCCGCCACAGTGGTTGATTCAGTAAGTTGGCTAACAATAATTAGCAAATTTATTAGATATACTGTAAATAGTTGCATGTATTTCCTCATAAGCGCTCTTGGACCGTTTGCAGGTTGGTCCTTATGGAGCCGCGGAGCCCATTCCCGCTTCTGGTGTGTATCAAATTGAAATATTCACTTTCTCCTGTGGATTTTCTTTATTTTCTTTGTTTCTTATTTTTCAGTTGACAAATGGTTCTACTACGATAAGTAAAGAAGAGACTTCCATTGACATTTTGTGGAGATTTCATGATGGTCAATACAGAAATAAAATGACATTGAATCACATTATGTGTGCAATTGTTGATCTAATAGCGGTTTTTTTAAATAAATAAATAATTGTGTAGCTCCGAAGTTAGAATTCGACGTCTACATCAAATGCATCTTAATGGATGGATTTTATTGGCAACCGGTCGCTTTTTAACCACTTCTGTGAGTTAAGTTCTCGTCGCCATTTTTATGAACCGGAATCGCATACCAGCCTGACTTTCTGCAATTTTTTTCCATTTAATTTTATTGTATATTAATAAACAAATAATATTTCAATATTATTATTACTCATATTCAGCACAAATAAATCACAATGTTATTTTTTATTAGGGGTGTGCTAACTATTGCATGCCTTCTATTAATTTGTATGATGAATTTTGAATATTATGAATAAATAACTAATATTAACATATTTTTACTTGTATTCAGCACAAATAAATTACTTAATAAATGTTTTTTAATGTATTTTTATTTGTACATTTTCTATTAAACTGTATGATGAATTTCTAATATTATGAATAAATTAGTAAATCCAAACATTTAAAAAAAAAAGGCTAAAAGCGATCCAACCATAAAGTCACCAAAGGAGTGCACGGCGCAAACTTTCTGTACACAATTTCAAGCAGTCGACATCCTACTCAGTGAACAGTAAAGAGTAAAATTCCTCATCTTTCAAAACATTTGCGCTAAGCTAACACTTTGCTTCATTCATATTAAATGTCCAGAATAACAAAATGAGCCGATTACGAATACCCAAGACAAAAAAAAATGTTTGTCACCTCCTCATGGGGAATTTCTGATGATCCATCTTTGCTGTCCATGAATTGGGGGGGGGTCCACCGTTCGGGCTACCAGATGTAGCCTCCATCGTCAGTCTCCTCCTCTTCCTCGTCCTCCTCGTCTCCTTCTTCCTCCTCCACCTCCTTTTCCTCTTCATCCTCCCATCCCACGCCGCTTCCAAAATGGCCGGAGTATCCCAACGCTTCATCTGGGAAGCACAAGGAAAATTATTTTATGTTTTATTTCTTTCAGCAGAAAAAAAAGAGTTAATTCCCAAGTTATATGGGTCTGGAGTTATATGAGCTTGAAATGGGGGCGGCTGTACAAATTACAATATATATTGAATTAGATTGCGCTTTAACAACAGCTGAAGCCGGAACAGAGCGCTAACATGGAAAAAAGGAAAATGCTGCCCACTTGTGGGAAGGAAGAAACATTTCCAGAGGTATGGCCAGCGCATTATTGGCACCCAAGCATGAAGAAAAAAAAACCATTTTGGAATGGCGGTCTACATCCTATTTTCAATTCCCAAATAAATTGGTGAATGGCAGTGAATGAGTTAATTGTGCTCATCTTTACCGCAGTCGGGGTCTCCGAGCATTCTGGTACCGGCGACCTCGCCTCCGCCCTGTTGGTCCACGCACCAACACTCGCCAGGGCTTTGCTCGCACTGCCATTTCCTGTAGTAGCCATCTTCGTCACAGGTGGGTATGAACGTGCGGACTGTTGTGCACGCATACATGCATGACAAAGTAAAAAAATAAAATAAAAAAGTAAAAAAACCATCAAATTAAAATAAGAAAGAAATTGGAAAATAACACATCACGAGCAGAAAAATGAGAATACAATACAATACATATTGATTGATATAGCGCTTTAACATCGACAGCTATCATCTACAGGAAAAATGTCGAAATGTATTTACTCGGCTTGTTTTTGGTCACTTGGTGCAAGTTGATCTTCTCCAGCTCAGCCAAGCACGGCGGCTCTTCCCAAAAAAAAAAAAAAGACAAACGGATTTCACATTATACACATTTCAACGACGATAAGATGATATCTCGGGGGGGCGCTCAAGCACCCCGTGACTGACTTTCCCTCCAGAAGCAGAGGCACCACTCAGCCACGGAGACTTTGCCATCCTTGACGCTGTCGCAGGAATTGAAGAAGGTCCCCACGCAAGGTTCGTACTTGTCCAGGTTGACAGCGGACAACTCGCCGGCTCGCAGGTGCCGATCGCCGTCGACGTCCAGTTTTAGGAACATCCACAACATGGAGTCCTTGCAGCTGGCTAGCAAGCTCCTTTCTAGCGCTGCAAAAAATGGCCATTTTTTACTCAGGGTGGCGGTGAATGACTTTTTACCAAAACAAAGCGTTTTCGCCTCTTTTGGGAATCAAACCTGAGGCAATGGAGCCCGTCGGCCTAGCCGACTTGTTGTGTTTGGCGTTTCCGTGCAGTAACTGGAACCAATCCCCCAGACGCTTTGCCAAGTTGGCCAAGGCCTCGCCTGTGCAGCTCTCTGAAAAGGAGACAAAATGGAGATTTTGGGGATTCCACAAAAGTGCACCATCGATCCACCGCGTCGGCCCGCCGTGATGGATGATGTATACACTCGAAATAATGAATTTCGGATGATGCAGGGGACTCAAAAGAGTACTAGAGACTCTCCGTGGACAGTTGCCTATTGATCGCTTCTATTGTGCGAGGACCCAAAAAACAAAACAAAAAACACAGAGAGGAAAGAAGATTCTCACGCGTTTTGGCTTGGGCCTTGACGGAGGTCATGGAGGACACGCAGGGACAAAATCCAGCACACATGACTGTCAAGACTTTGCCTGTGAGGCAGGCCTGCTGCTGAAGCTTACACTAAAAAAATTACAACGCAAAGGGGGAGATATTCATAAGGCCACTGCATGCAAAACATAACAGAATTGTTTTTGTCCGATTACCTGCGAGGCATAGTTGTGTCCATCGGAACCGCACAAGGGGGACGAAGCAGCTGGGGGACAAGTTGGACAGTTGGGGTTGCGCCTTCCAGGCTGGATCCTGAGGGGAAATATTTCACAATGCCAACACAAGAGGACAAGTTTGGGTATGAAGGTGACAAAAATCGCTCCAAAAATATCTATATGCAGTTAAACCTCGGTTTTCAAACAAAAATGTCAGTTTTTTTAATGCCCCGGTAAAAAAAAAAAGTTGTTGGAACGGATTACATTTTTTTTTACATTAATTATAATGGAAAGTGTTGTTTCGGTTTTCAAACAAACCAGTTTTCATACAGGTTTCTGGAACGGATTATGGTCGAAAACCGAGGAATGACTGTATATCGCTATATTTTGATCGTGTACCTTTGCTCGAGCTTCTGGCGACTGATGCAGACGGGATTTTGGGGGTCGTGCGCCACGCACAACTTGTGTCGGCTGCACTTGACATTGCGACAGGGGTCCTTGGTGACGTCATGCGATCGATCGTAAGTCACACATAATTAGAAATAAGAAAAAAAAGATAATTATATGGCAAAAAATATATATTGTTATTTTTTTCCCCACATTTGTTCCAGATTCAGCTGTTGTTAAAGCGCTATATAAAACCAATATGTATGTAGTGCATTGTATTTTGGACAGCCGCCCTCATTTCAAGCTCATATAACTCCAGACCTATACAACTTAGGAATTAACTCTTTTTTTCTGGTGAAAGAAAAGAGTCTAAGGTTTCTTACGCTGCATTGAATGTTTATATAGTCCTAAAAGTCAATAATCTTTAGATCCTAGCATTCGAGTGACAATGACAAAAACCCTGGCATTGGAGTGGACACATATTTTGCACATGTCTGGCAGTGAATGAGTCAACTAGAGGTATACTCGCCTATTACCAGCCATTTTGCTGACAAACTTAGAGCGTTTGCACCTCCACAGTGCAGCACGCACACAAACACAAAGCCCGCATAATACATGATCGTCAGACAATACGCGTGCATATTATTATTTTTTTTTGACGGACAAAGAAGAACTCACATCTCGGAAAGACTTCCAGGTCTCCGTACTGCGCCAGTGCTCATCCTGCATCCAATTATCCGCAGTCTCCTCGATGCCTCTGGTGTCCATCTGCAGGGAGATGGAGGAGCTCAGCTGCAGGCACAGCAAGAAGGCAGCCGCGGGGGAGCTGCCACCTGCCGCCATGGTGATGAGGGACAAATGCGGCCACCGTTCACGGAAAGATCCTCATGCAGGACTGCTGCTGTGTTTCAATACTGATTAGAAAGAAGGAAGAGGGAGAGGGGGGGTGCATAAGAGGGAGGAGGGAGGAGGGATTACATCCAGCTTTCATTTCTGCTCACTTAGGAGAGGAGGCGGGGCTTAGTGTCCTGAGCAAGTGTCTTTTAAAGCTGGCTGAGATTGTTTTCAAAAATCAAATCTCCTCATTTTCAGCCAAATGCTTGCCAACTATTTTGACAATTAGCGCTTCACAGTCCAGATGGACAATAGCCCGCCCTGAACGCACCACCACAAATCAACCAAAGATGGGTTTAAAGATGGCCAAAAATATTTCACACACAAGCGATTTGGGAGTCTGTTTTCGCCATGTTTATCCTTGTAAAGATGATCAACACAATGCTGGGGCCTGGTTCGGGTCGCCATTATCGGGAAAAGGCCAGCCAAGGGTTGCGACGGCGCTGAGCTGCCTCGACTTAACTCCACTGGCATCAAAACAGGCCATGCGGCACAGGCGCATGCTGAGCTCCTGAGTGGACATTAAGCCAAGGGCAAAGTAAGAGCTAAATGACAAAGACAACACCCCCTACCCGCAAAATGCTGACACGTGCCAAATCATAAATAGGCGTCAAGGGATGGTCATCAATCATGTCGTGAAAGACAATGACCTTTGACCTTCATTTGCACAAGCTCTATATTTCATTCCACCTCAATATCGTATTCCTCAAAAGCATATTGTTGAAAATAGTAACATTGTGCCATCTATAAAACCTTCACTTGTACTCTTTGGCATTCGACTCTGCATAATTTTCCAACTTAATCTTAGTTTTACTCCCTGGTGCTTTCTACTATCTTTGTGACTGATTTATTTCCTGGATATGATAGCTCTCCATATTACAGCTTCAGCTGTTGTTAAAGCGTTATATAAATCAATATGTATTGTATTCTAATAATTATTACAAACTGTCAAGAGCATCAAGTAAAACAATTTTAAATGGATGGTTTGCAACACCTGGCGGCGACATAGCACGCGACAAAATATAATTGCAATTTTTGCGTCACTGTCGGAGTTTAACTTATTCACAACCCACCAGCAAAACGTGTGTGTGTGTGTGTGTGTTTATTTTACCTAATTTTATTTGTGACACATCCAATATGGCGTCGTGGTAGCTTGAGAATTAGGTGCACCCCACGGCCGCTTGTGTACTTTTATCTCTAGGGTGTGATTGATCCGACAGGTAACTCCAGTCAAACTTGTTAATGGAAATTAAAGGACAGAAACGAAATAGGAATAAAAGCAAAGTAAAAAAAAAAAGCAAGTGCATAGCAAGACAGGGCGACACCTGACAAACGACCATTCACAGAAACGACTTCAAGTCGGCAAAAGTGGAAATTCAACACATTGGATGCATTTCAGGGAACGAAGGGCTGCTGGCTTTGACTTGGACACTTACAGGTGCGTCAAATGTCGTCTTTGCACATTCCTTGCACCAGTTGATTTTTAACCTGTCGCAATCCTAAAACGAATTTGATAACTCGTTTTTCACCTGTTACAACACATCAATTAAATACGTCGTGATTTGCATATCGTTTTCACAACACCGGCAGGCGTAATAAAACCTTTTTATCCAAAATCTAAGAATAAAACGCAACACGCAACGTAAAACACGGAGAACCGTGCAGTCTGAACTACGTACTCCCCCCACCCCCATACGCTTTGTTGTTTAAAATGAGAGCGAATAAAAGTATCCGGATTAAAGATGCCATACTCAAAATGTGCACACGTGGGGTAGAAGGTATAACCTTCAAAGTCAATAAAGTCACTTTTTCCCGTCCTATATGCACATGTAAAATGTACTTAAGTTGCAAATACGCATATGACGCTCCTCTCTCCTCATCCTCAATTTATATTTGTTTAACTGGGTCGTAATAATCTACTCTCTGAATTGATTTTGTCCCCTTGATGGTTATTTTTTCCTCATAATTTGGGTAAGGAGTTTGCTTTTAAACCTATTGATACATGAGATTAATTTGACAAAGCGATTATTTTAATTTTGTCAAAGTATTGATCATGCAAGAATTGGTCATCAATCAATGGGGGCAGTGGTTGATTTATTTTAAAAAAAGCTCTACATGCAGTGACTTCATTGGATTGGATTAGTTTTAGTAGTGGATAAGTTTACATTTCACAGCAGCAAAGTGTTGATCTTACCCATGCTAACCTTTAGGTGCTGAATTTGTGATTGCGGTTATAATTGAAGGTGTTTTCTGCCACGTGCGGCGAAGATGATCGGAAAGATTTGCAAAAGTTGACAAACTAGAACCACTTCAGAGGAAACACGTCGACAATGAGAAACGTTTGTGCTGCTCTAGGCTGAAGAGGAATCTAAAAATTCAGAGAAAAACTTTTTTGGGGGTCAAAACGGTGAGAAAAAATACATTGCTCAGATCACTTCTCTTGTTCGATTAAACCCCAAATAAAGTTCAGCTGTTCTCGTGGGGGTTGACTAAATAAATAAGCAAATTACTGACAAAGAACAAAGCGCTAACATTAAAATGGCGCTCTATGTCATATTTTCAATTCCCGAATAAATTAGTGAATGGCAGTGAATGAGTTAATTAAAAAAGGTGACTACTTACATATGTGTCCATTTAGACATGGCAGTGTTTTGCTTGTTGCTGATTTTCATCAGCTTCTCCTTGGCTGCTGATGAGTTCCACTCTTCCATCTGTGAGTCCTCTATGAAATCACTGTTATGATACATTTGTACCATATTGTATCTATGCTTGTCTGTGACTGTAAAGTGATGAAAAGGGAAAGGAAGAAGTAGAAAAATAAAATACAGGAGCTGCTGTAAAGGCAGTCACTCTTGCATCTTGAAGTCAAAACAACAAAAAAACTAAATAAATAATATTACAACACAAAGACGCAGTCATTCAATCTTGAGCACTTTCTGCAACTTCTTTGTCGTATGAAGCAGTTTTAGATGAATGAGGAGAGCATCAAAGCATTCTTTTCACCAATGAACCAGGGACGTAATAGTGAAATGTACACGTCTGCTACAAGCTAAATGTTATAAAGCAAATACAAAGCTGTAGAATGAAATTGGCTCACATCTCCTGTCCTACGTGAATCCGCTTCAATTCCAAGCCGCGACAATTTCACATACATGTTCCTTTCTTCTTATCACGGGCTCCTCACGTTTCCGTTTACTAACATTTCCAAATTATGAGGTCACATGACGGAGCTGCTGTACACGGAGCAGGAGCTGTTGGCCTCGTTGGACGATTACATCCAAGCGGAGGAGGACAAACTGGAGATGGTCAAAAGGTCCAAGATCACATATCGCATCAAGAAGTTCAGATCTGGTGGAAGTCACACTGATGAGATAATTACGCATGTGTGCGCCGTGTGTGTTGGCGTGTGCGTCGTGTACTCACTCAGGTGGTCCGAGAGGCTGGGCAACCTGTCAGCGATTGCCATCAAAAATCCTGAAGGCTTCCTGAGCCACCCGGTGAACGCCTTTAAACTTCTGAAGAGGATGAACCGAGAGTGGCGCGCCCTCGGGCTACTGGTGCAAAGCAACGTATCTGACGGTGAAAACACTCAAATATCCTGAACACTTGCCCCAAAAAGGCCCAGTCGGTTTGGATGTGGCGGTTCTTTCGTTTCAGGCTTCGTGTCCAACCTGAACTCCATGAGCGAGCGCCTTCCCAACGAGGAAGACCAGACGGGCGGGGCGGAAGCCCTCCTGAGGCTGCAGGACACATACCAGCTGGACACTGACACCCTGGCCAAAGGGGACCTCCCAGGTGACATTAGTGCCCTTATCTTGTCAATACCCGGACATTCTGAGTCCAATCCCCGCCCCCAAAACAGGAACCTCTGTGCTCACGAGCAGCTTGACGGTGGAAGACTGCTACGACGTGGCCCTGGCGGCGTTCAAGAACGACGACTTCTACCACACTGAGCTGTGGATGTCTCACGCTCTCCAGCAATTGGAACGAGGAGAGACGTCGAACAACGTGGACGCCATCATCCTCCTGGACTACCACAGCTACTCCCTCTACAAGCAAGGCGATCTAGAAGGAGCCTTGGCGTCTACCAAGAAGCTGCTGGCGATCAGTGAGTGGCCCAAAAAGGAACGTCTGGGCACCAATGAAGCAGAACATCCGCCGCCGTTGTTTTTGTTCATTAGATCCGGAATATGAGCGAGCCATCCGGAATCTCAAGTACTTTGAGGAACACCTGGCGAAACAGGAGGAAATGCCCAAGAACGTTCCTCCTGCCGCCGCCGACGACAACGTATACGAACGTCTGTGTCGCGGCGACAGCATCGAGATGGTGAGAAGATACCCGCACAATTCCCGGACGCCGAGCCCTGGACTCTTCCCGGCTTGTCTTTCTGACAGACGCCCCTCAGACAGAGCCGTCTATTCTGCCGCTACCATGATAACCACGGTCATCCCAACCTCCTGATCGCTCCGGTCAAGGAGGAAGACCTGTGGGACCAGCCCCGTATCGTCCGCTATTACGATGTAGTGTCTGAGGAGGACATGGCCGTATACAAAGAGTTGGCGAAACCCGGAGTAAGGCCACCATGCGTTTCTTCTGAAATTTTCAAAAAAGTTAACCATCTTCCCAATAACACGCAGACAAAAATACTTCTTCTCCCGCGTTAACTCCAGCTGCGATCTGAATCTTTGTTCTCTTTGCCAAACTTGCCGTTCCCTGATGTGTCTTCGTGGCGACCAATCGTGGCGACGACTGAGCTAGCTCATGCGCTCCAAAGTCAAAGACGGAAAGACGGAGCAATCGTACCCAGTTCGCAGCAGAGTCTCTCAAAAGTAAGGATGACTGAATGGACTCTTGGGACACTGGAGGGTGGTGGGCTGGGGGTCCATGGGTGGGCTTTGGAGGAACAGTCAAGGTGTATGCTTGTGGTAATGGAAGAAGAAGAAGAAGAAGAAGAAGAAGAAATAGGATTGGCAAAAATATGAGAGTATGTGGACCATTGTACACCCACATTCTCGGTTTCCTATTCAGGAATTGAAAATATGACGTAGTGCCTCATTCCCAATTTTGTTTGGCTTTTGCTTTTTCTTGTTGGAGTTCCGATAAAGCGCTGGTCAGACCTCTAGCAATGTTTTTCCTTTCCACAAGGGGGCAGCATTTCCCTTTTTGTCCATGTTATCGCTTTGTTCCAGCTTCAGCTGTTGTGAAAGCGCTATAATAATAATAATCCATTTAATTTATAAACGCCTTTCAAAACTGTCAAGGTCACGTTGCAGTCACAGGAGAAGTTTTTCTGTGGGTGAGCAGCGGCAGCCACACGCGCCAGCTTTCACTCAACCCGGAAGTAACTCAAATAGATAGAAAGCTGGCGAGCTAGCTAATGATAACACGATCCAAAAAGTATTTATGAGGATGCGCTAAAGAAAAAGATATTTTGGCTATCTGGCTGGCTAGCTATTGGCTATCTGGCTGGCTAGCTATTGGCTATCTAGCTGGCTAGCTATTAGCTGTCTAGCTGGCTGGCTGTTAGCTGGTTAGATGTCGGCTATTTTGAGTATTACAATATTCAAGTTTTTTTGTATGTGCCTTGTGACTGGACTCCAGACCCATATCATTTAGGAATTAACTATTTTTTCCAGATGAAAGAAGAGTGTCGAAAGTTTCTTACGCTGCACTGAATGTTTATGTTGTCCTAAAAGTCAATATTCTGTAGGTCCTGGAATTCAAGTGACTGGAGTGGACACATTTTTGCACATGGTCTGGCAATCAATGAGTAAAAAAAAAGCATTGTTTTCAAATCGTCAATAAAAATGGCAGCTAGAATCGGGGTTGAAATCAGCAAATAAAAATGGCCGCTGAAATAGGGGGTGTGACGAGACTTGTTATACCCACTGGCTCTTCCTCCGCAGTGCTTGGCTGGAGGACAGCGCCCACGAGAGGGTCGGCAGGATGGTGGAGAGAATCGGAGTCATCACAGGTTTGGACGTATCGACCGCGGAGAGCCTGCAGGTGACCATTTCCTAGCGTCCAGCAATCTACTCGCCTTTAACATCAAGAAATCAAATCGACTGCGAGTGTTTCATCTTTATATTTGCGCAGGTGGCCAACTATGGCGTCGGAGGACAATACGAACCTCACGTGGACTTTCAACGGGTAACAGGCTAAATCTAGCAGATAAATCTAAAAGACGTGCTGTGACATGCATATTTAAACAGAAAATATCAACCGATGCAAGTTTTTGACTGGTACGGTTTTTAGTTTACAGTGAACGACAGTGTTGAAGCTTACGCACATCTGGGGACAGGAAACCGAATCGCCACCTGGCTTCTTTACGTTAGTACAACGCCAAATTTCATTTCAGAAAAGGCATAGCTATGTTTTTGTTTTCACCTTTTTGTTTTTGCACCTTTGTGTTGCAGATGAGTGACGTGCCGTCAGGAGGCGCGACGGTCTTCACCAACTTGGGTGCGATTGCCTGGCCCATCAAGGTTAGCTTTTTTTTGCCACATTATGAGTAACTGGGCTCTTCAAATGTTTAATAGAAGCTTGTTGGACGTGAAAATAATCAAATTTCATGTCACGGGAATAATTGGGGAGACAAGGTGTACCTGATGAAGTATCTACTCCAGTGCCAGGGTTTTTGTCATTCTCACTTGAATTCCGGGACCCATAGAATATTGAGTTTTAGGGCGACATAAACATTCAATACAGCGTTCGAAATCTTAAAACCTCTTCTTTCATCAGAAAAAAAAGTTAATTCCTAAATTATAGGAGTTATATCAGAATCAGAATCAGAATCATCTTTATTGCCAAGTATGTAGAACACACAAGGAATTAAACTGCTAAGTGGCACTATACAGCTATATGAGCTTGAAATGAGGGTGGCTGTCCAAAATACAATGCAATGCATACAAATTGGTTTATATCGCGCTGAAGCTGGAACAACGGATGTTGGGTGGAAGTGAATTTCAGAGTTTGGGAGCAGAGTGGCTGAAAGCTCTGCACCCTATCGTGGTGGGACGGGCAGAATGCATTTAGAACAACAACTAAAGCCGAAACAAAGTGCTAACATGGAAAAAAAGGAAATGATGCCACCTTGTGGAAAGGAAAAAACACTGGCAGAGGTCTGGCCAGCGCTTTATCTGCACCCAAGCGTGACAAAAAAAAAAAAAAAAAAAAACACGAACAAATTCAGGAATAGCGCTCTACATCCTATTTTCAATTCCCGAATACATTCGGGAATGGCAGTGAATGAATTAATGGCATGTCCAGGGCTCGGCTGTGTTTTGGTACAACCTTTTCCATGACGGCCAGGGAAACTACGAAACCCACCACGCCGCCTGTCCCGTCCTGGTGGGGAGCAAGTGGGGTAAGTTTGGACAGTTATCTAAATACCAATTATACACCAAAACACCAAAATACAGAAATTAATTTTTTTGTCATTTGGGGCTTGATTTTTTAACATGTTACAAAAAAAAACAAATCAAAATTAATTACAGCTCACTCTCACTGCTTTGTGCATTTTTGTTACAATCTTTATTGATAGGGTCAAATTACAAATGACAGAACAAGCCAAACAATTGCTGCTTGGTGCTCAATGGACAGGAAGTTGACTTTCCGTTTGTGAATAGTGTTTTATCAATGCTTTCAAAATAACTGGCTAGAAGTTCAGGGTGTACCCCGCTTGGTGCCTAAAGTCAGCTAAGCACACCCGCGACGCTGGTAAAGATAAATGTGGGGATGAATTGTCTGTTTGGGATCATTCACGAATGCTAAAAATGTTTTTTTGTGTGTCAGTGGCCAACAAGTGGCTGCACGAGCGAGGTCAAGAGTTCAGGAGGCGCTGCAACTTGCAAAATCCCACCTGAACGAGTGGGTCGGGGAGGGGCAAGTCCACCTTTTGCACTCAAGCTACATTATGTTGTTGTATTATTGTGTTGCTCTTACCTTGACAACGATTCATCGCGGGAAAACGATTAAACAGTACTGACCTCAAATGAAACCAAGACTGAATAATTGGATGATTGGAATATCTTCAGATGAATTTTCTTTTGGCTATATGAACAATTAAACGCGTTTTGTTGCACTCAAGTTTTCCTTTGGCTTGTTTGGGAGAGTTTGCAGCCACCTTATTTTTTTTTTTTTTTCACGCACGGTTATATTTTACGTTGACTTCCAAGTGACAAAATGGTGGCAATGGATTAAAAAGGAAAAAACTGAAAGGGGCTTTCGGGCCTTTCACCTGGTGGTCATCACGCATCAGGCAGGCAGAAATTGGGCGGATGGTTTCCTCCACGCAGGCGTCCGAAGCACCCCAGCAAAATGTCCACCGCCACCCCGGCCGTCCGCCGCACGTCCCGCTCGGAATCGGCCACGAGGGGGTTCACCTCCACCACGTCCACCGCCGACAGCAGCCCTGAAAAAAAACACAGGCACAGATTCATTTACTGCGCCTTATACATCCTTGTACAGTATTAATTTTTTAAGAAAAAAATGTCATTACAAGATTGAAAAAAATGTTTTTTTCCTGCAAGTAAAAATTGCTTTTAAATGAAACAATACAGAGCGGAATTTTTATCTGAGCAAAATGGATTTTTTTTGTAAAAATTCAAATCCTTTTATGATTAAAAAAAGACTAAAAAATCCACATTTTAACACATTCACCACCATGTACAGTAAAGTTTCGTTATATCGATATTCAACGGAGTCCGAAAAAATATCGATATAACCGGGACTATCGATATATCCGACCCTGTTTGCATGTAATTTTCTCCGTGCGTGCATAGAAATAGTATCGATATAACCGGGACTATCGATATATCCGATATCGATCTAACGAGACTTTACTGTATGTGCAAAAATGTGTCTGCTCCAGTGCCATGGTTTTTGTCATTGTCACTCCAATTCCAGGACCCACAGAATATTGAGTTTTAGGACGACATAAACATTAAATTCAGCGTAAAAAAATGTTAAACTCTTTTCTTTTATCTGGAAAAAAAGTTAATTCCTAAATTATATAGGCTTGGAGTTATCTGACCTTGAAATGGAGGTGTATGTACAAAATACAATACGATACATATATTATATTGATTTATATAGCGCTTTAACGACAGCTGAAACGGTAAAAAAGTGCAAAAATGGGGCTAGCGATATCTATTAGCTAGCTAGCTCACTTTCTATCTATTTGGGTTACTTCCGGGTTGAGTGAACGCTGGCGCATGTTGCTGCCACTGCTTACCCACAGAAAAAAACGTATCCTGTGACTGTAAAACGACCTTGATAGTTTTGAAAGGCGCTTAGAAATAAAATGTATTATTATTAAAAGGCAAATTCTGCTCCCTCGTGGAACGGAAAAACATTGCCATAGGTCTGACCAGCGCTTTATTGTCACCACCCGCAAGAAAAAACAAACCCCAAACAAATTCGGGAAGGGCAATGAATGAGATAATGTGCGCGTGTAGTTTTTTTTTTCCCACCAGTGTCTGCGACGTGTTCGGCAATGTACACGCCCTCCCTGTAGGTGAGGCCGCCCATCACGGGCGTCCCCGTCGCCGGGGTGACGGCCGGGTCGAAGGCGTCCACGTCGTAGCTCAGATGGATGGGCCTTTTCTCCCTGCATTCAACGGTGACATGTGACCATAAAGACGACTCAGCGAGGGAGGCGGGGCTAGAATACTTACCCGTCTTTATACAGCAAGTCGCACGTCTCCTCCATCACTCTACCGATGCCCAAGGCGTCCACTTGCGTCATGGAATAGGACTTGGCGCCCACCAGATTCAGGAGGTAACTGCACGGCGGCAAGAAAACACACTTTGATGACACCTAGCCGACATGTTGCACTTTTTTGGGGCGTTTTGTGCGAAAAATAAAATGGTGGACTTACTGCTCCTCGGGGTCCAGGTCTCTCAATCCGATGTAGACCAAATGCTTGGCCGACAAGCACGATGTCATCCACGAGAAGTTGGGAAGGACGGGGACCTGATGAATACAAATGGATGTCAACTCTCGAGGCCACCCTGAACACTCGCCTTCACCTCAATTGGGTTTTCCGTCGCTCTATATTATTGTTGTCCAAGCTCCTTAAAACGAATCTCCATTTAGAGAAGTCCAAGATGGCGGCCGTGTAGGCACAAGCCTTGCTTTTTTTGTTGTCTTTCTGTTTTCTTTTGTCACTTTAGCATTTTTCCACTGTGAGACAAATAAAGGCTCATCTCATCTAATCTGTGTGTCTTTGTTGACCTTCGGGCGCAGTTCGCGGAGCAGGTAGGACACGGGTTGGCCGTGCATGTTTCCCGTTGGCGTGCTGAGCGGCGTGTTGATGTCGGCGTGGGCGTCCACCCAAATCAGGCTCACATCCCCCACGGCTGACGCGTGCCCGTGCACGGAACCAATGGCCAAGCTGGGGACAGACGAGATAATACAAAGTGTGTCTATATGTTGAAGGTTGTATCGATCGGGTTATGGTGTCATTCACATCCTGATCAGTGGATGATTGACAGACACACATCCCACCTTTGATACAAACCTGTGGTCTCCACCCAATACGACGGCCGTGCGCCCGTCCCGTTTCACCGCCCGCACCGCCTCCGAAAGCTTCCGGTTGGCGTCGCCCACCGCTCGAGGGTGTTTGACGCGCCCCACCGGTTCGTCACGCAGAATCTCCTCATAGGACAAATTCCCGTAATCCTTCACGGCGCAGCCTGGGGTAGCAAAAATTGAGAGGACAAAAAAAAAATAGTTGGGACATGCGGTGTGCTCTGTGCAAACAATGACAACATACACGGGAACGTAAACAAACGGAAACTCGCCACAATAGCGTGTTTGGGTTTTCGCACCGAGCAAAGTCAACCATGTTGTGGACACAGTAAGCAGCCTGCTGTCAAATATGTAAATGAATAAAAGCGTGAAATTAGATTGCGCCGCAAATAACTTTTTTCTTCTGATCAACCAATCAGAGAATGTTGTTGAATGTTAAGGTCATTGAGGGCCAATTTGAAATCTGATCTCAATTTGAAATCTGATCTGTGAAACACAAATTTACAAATAGTATGTCTCACGGCGCCATCTGAATTATTTAAAGGCTGTGAAATTTTGATTTC
The DNA here is from genome assembly GCF_051943395.1 of Hippocampus bargibanti. Taxonomy (NCBI): domain Eukaryota; kingdom Metazoa; phylum Chordata; class Actinopteri; order Syngnathiformes; family Syngnathidae; genus Hippocampus; species Hippocampus bargibanti. The sequence goes on from NC_142748.1 coordinate 8,753,876, forward strand.
AGACTATTATTTAACAATAAGCATGTTTGCTCAGTCTAAAAAAATCGCCAAAACTCTCTGCTTTGTCTCTATGAATAAATTAAATAAGGTTAAAGTTAAATATATTGACACAAAGGTGGCCATTTTTTTTTAGTTTCAAGATGGCGCCATGAGAGTGGCTGCCTTTCCAGCAGCTCCTGTATTTTGTTTTTCTACTTCTTTCTTTCCTTTCATAACTTTGCTGCTGTGAAATGTAAATTTCTCCACTGCAAGACGAATAAAGGTACATCCAATCCAATACAATCTATTATTGTTATCTAAAATTTTGACCACCGGCGTGTCATTTACAGGTCTGCGTGTAAAAAACTCAATCACATCTGATCAATCATTGGATTTTGTTACCTTGCCCCTGAAGTTTCTGCACCAGTCCCTCAGCACGGATAGCGTCCGGTCCCAGCTGCACGCCGTCCCGCGGCTGCACGAACGCAATGTGGTTACAAAATGTTGGTTATAAAGAGCCGAAGGTCACCGAATCTTACCTGTCCTTTGGAAAAAGGTACTCCGATTATCCCCACGGAATGCGCCACTTGATGACGGCGATGATGATGACGGTGGAAATGGCGACAAAGCGGACGTGCAATGGAGGTGATGAGAAGCTGCAGAGGGGTCTTGGCACGCTGCATGTTGCTGAAAGGGAAAATGAAGACAACAGAGACAGAGAGACAGAGAAGCACTCCTTGCTCGGCTCGGGATGGTGTGACATCACTGGGGGGGGCGAGTGACGCCACCTGGGTTAATCATCGCTTGCACTGACAACACAAGAAGGCATCAGTCACCCCGGTAGACAATTTGGAATCAATTATGTAAACATAGCAAAGCAAATAACCAAAACCGTGTTAGAAAAAGATTTTTTTTGGCTTCTGTGGTGTCAAAAATCCCGTTGCTGTTTTTAAATCTGTTGGAAAATGCAAGTGAAAGTCATTATAACACCAAAAAAAACGTCATGTATTCAACATACAGTTGAAAAAGAGACTTTTGTAACATTGTGCTCGTCCCTCTTGTGTGCACGCCTCAGCCACCAGCGGGCAGTATAATACACAGATCTAATGGGAAAAAGATTACAAATAAACAACTCAAATGTTACGAAAATAATAGGAAAAAAAGTCACCCAAAAGTGCCTTTGAGACATACACCGCCAAAGTGTTGCGATTCTATTTATTTAAAAAATAATAATAATAAAACAAGTATGCACATGCAAGCAACATAATATTCAAGCTTGCCGAGAGAGCGGCAATTACATCATTTTGACATCGTGGTTACTTACTATTTGCTCCCAAAAAAAGATGATGAAAATATAAAATTGCTGCAAATTGCCGTCCACTTCAAATCAATTCAACCGTGTGATTATTATGCTCCGTTTTCACGACGGACGTGACTTTGTTAAGGTCGTGACATTATTGACCCTCAAAAATGGCGCGTGTGTTAGAAGTAGTTCTGCAACGGTTCCCCAAGGACGTCCTCCATCTCCTTTATCACCTTCTGAACTTGATGTTCCACCTCCTCACATTCGTCTGGAACACAAACGGAAGAAAATTAATTCACACGCGACTCACTCCAAATTTACTTTGGTTATGCTTTTTTTAATATTATTTGGAGATTGTACTGACCCTCCATGAGTTCAGCCAGGAAGGGGATGGTCTCTGGAAGTAGCACCATGTAGTTCTCCTTCAGCTTGGCCGCCAGCTCCATTAGCGTTAGCAGCGAGGAGAAGCGTACCTGAGGAGGAAAGACGAGGAACATAGAACCGAATTCCAGTTTTGAGGCTCGCTAAAGGCAACTGAGAGCTGTCACCTTGGCGTCGTCATGTTTGCTCTTGAGCAAGATGTTGTAGTTGAGGCTTTTCCACTGGGCGTCGTCCGCCATCGACACGGCAAACTGACCCACGCACGGGATAAGATGTTTGGTCATCCTCTGTTGGTAGTCTTCATCGCTACCAAGCCTATTCTCCAGCTGACACAGGCACACATATGCAACATTTTAAAAGTGTCCGCTAAGCATCCTCAAGGATGCATCTGGGAAATAAAAAAGGGGGCCAAATTCTAAAATCGATGGCGCACAATGCAATGGCGAGAGATCGGTAAAGCAAGATGGCAGACGACAAAGTTAAAAAGGAAAAGGAACACTTTCAATTCATGTTTCACGAAATTTGTTTCTTTAGCTATTTTAACACGTGTCATATGTGGTGCGGATCACGTAGCAATATGCGCTAATCGTAATAGACTTACGGCAGTGGTAGTCAAAATGCGTCAACGAGCAAAGGCGTGACCCAGATGCGTCCTGTCATATCGCTCACCTGGTCAACGAGGGGCATCAGGAGGGTGTCGGCGCGCTCCTTGCTGAGGAAACGCTGCGTGTCGTACGAGAAGATTTTGCGCAGGCAGTCCAGTATGCTGCAAAGTAGCACCTGGCTCTTCTCTACGCTGTTCTTGGAATCGAACAATGGCTCCTCTGGACAATGTAGAACAAAACTGATGAGTTTAAAAGTTTTTCGGGTGTTTAGGAAATTACGAGTGCATAAACAGCTACGAAAAAAAAAAGAATATTGGGGTTAAAAAAAGAGGCAAGAGTCACCCGTCTTGGAGATGTTGGTCTGCTGGAGGAGGTCTGCGAAGGGTTTGACCAAGTTTCCGGCAAACAGCACAAAGAGACCTTTGAGGCGCTCGGCAATGCAGTCGGACAGTCGGTAGAATGTCAGCAGACGCTCTTTCGGGCCCGATTTACTCCAGTCGAACAACTGAGGAAAAAAGGAAAATCTTCATCTGGCCAGTATTGCAAGTCAAAGTTCTTCAAGATGAAAAATGTCAATGCGCTGGCGTCACCTTGAAGAAGAACGGCCTGAACGTGACCTCGGACAGTTTCATCACCATGACCAGCAGACAATCGATGATGCTGCCCTCGATCCGAGCGGCCGTCACCAGGTCGTCCTGCACCAAGACAAAAAACATCAGAAAAGGTCCCACAGAAAGTCGGCGGGCAGCAAGATGACCAAAACACTACCTGGCAGTATTGGGCTCGGAAATCCAGGGCAGCGAGGAAGAAGCCGGTGAGCTCCGATTGGTGGAAGCTGAGCTGCTCTCGCTCAATGTGGCGCATGTGCTCCTCGAGGATGGTCATCAGCGCCCCCAGTTGATCCTGAGGGAGAAGAAGGACTTTGGTCAGTAACTGCTTCGCGTAGCTTCGGCTCTTTCTGGAGGAACAAGCCTGCCACATCCAACATGGCGGGCGCGACGACACATCACAGGAACCGGCCACCCGCTCAAGGTATTTACACACGTCGTATGTTCTCGCTCACCTTCTTGTCGACCACCATGACCGTGTAGCACTTGGTCAGAACTGGCAGGAGGACCCTGGGGGGCAGCGTGATGGCCAGGGAGCTCCTGAGAGAGGCCAGGCCCAGGGACAGCTGATTGCTGGCAGACGAGGACGACAAAGATTTCTCCAGGTGACGCATCAGCCAACACACCTGGAAGGGATTTGAATTGTTTGAGGAAACCAGTAAGGTGCTATTATGACAAACAGGAAGTGAAATCAGTTTGATAAAAATAATAATAATAAAATGCTATCACACACATCCCAATCGTAATTATGGGTTTCTTTTGCTTCAATCACGGTCGGGAAAGCCTGACTTGACAAACCTGCAAGGTGGTATCCTGCAGGTAAGGGCTGATGAAGTGCGCCAGCGTCTCGGCGATGCGCTGCAGGGTGGTGACGGCGCTCAGTAAGTAAATCTCAGTGCTCAGCAGATCCTTCCTGCCGCTGAGCACGTTCAGCACGGCCGGCATCAACCTGCGAGCGGGCCACATGATTTTATGCCGCCATTTTAGCAACATACAGAACTGCCTTCTGCGGCGTTGGACCCAAACCTCGGCAGTTGCGGGATGGTGAGAGCTTTGAGGGCGCTGACCACCTCGGCGACGCACAGCAGTGCGCTAGCCATGACGTTCTTGTCTTCTAGAGGCGACGTGACAATGTCCACCGTGCGCAGCAGGACGGGCATGAAAGAGTTCTGATGAGCCGTGCCGAAGAGGCGGCAGAGCAGCTTGAGACTATAAAGCGCCGTCTGCCTGTTGACGGCCTGCTCAGTCGCCGCCGCATTCTCTGTCATTGTCTTCCCGCGCGGCGTGCCCACGATGGCGAGGAGTTCCCCGATGAGCTGTAAGAGGACGCTGACCTGCAGCGGAAACATACAGGAAGTTATTTTCTCAGAAGGAATTTTGTCAAATGGAAATTCCTTAATATGGAAAAAAATGTATTTTTTTTTTTAAATGATCGCAAAGACTGATTCCCTACAACGGAAATTCCGATATCCAGAACATGGAATTACAATCCACGCAAAATTGTGTACTTTCATGCTTGATATATTTTTTTTTCTTGCCAGTGATGTAGTTACACGTTCATACAGCACACGCGCTATCATAAATTTCCATATAAGGGAATAATATGGGAATCAGTGACTATCGAGAGTGTATTTTATTCGTTATTTTCCTCTCCCTACGATACCTGTTGTTCTGTCCACTGCGTCTTATGCTGCAGCTTGTTGTTGAGAAGCTCCATGGCTTTCCTCCTCACTGACGGCAGCTTGTTTCCCATCAGCCCCCTCATCACCGTGATGAAAGTCTCCGTGGGCAGCAAAGCGTTCAACTACAAGCAAATGTGTTTAGTACGTGAATACAAAAAGTTGAAAACAGACAACGAAAAGCCTCACCTTATCTAAAACGTCGTAGGATTTATTGAGAAGAACTCTCCAAAATTTGGCGATGGGCTTGTCGGCGTTCTCCTCCACACAGCGAGCGACAGATTGAATGTAACACAGGTTGTCCTCAAGTAGTCTGGACAAAAGGATATTTTTTTTTTTTAGCTTTTTTTCTGGGTTATCATTTAATGTGAAGCAAACTCACTGCTGCTGCAGCTGCTGGAGGGACTCTGCCTGGGTGTCATCAATGACGTCTTGAGTCTCCGCTACCTGGAATAAAGAGACAAAAAAAATCATGGTAAATGCATAAGGACCTATTTGGAGAACAAAATATTTTGAGACAATTAGACGCCACTCACCTTCCCGATGAAACTGGTCGAGCCGAGTAGCTGAGCCATGAAGGAAACCGAGAGGAATTTGAAATGTCTCAACTCCTTGCCGCTGTGGGCCTCCACGTTGAAGATCAGCTCCGCCACCTCCTCCTTCTCTTCTTTCTTCTTGACGGCTCCTCGCCGGGTTACGACAGGCGTGGTCGGCGATGCTGCATAAAAATGTCACCAAAATTGCAGAGATTGACTCAAAAACGAACTTGCGAAAACCTTCTCGGCATTCACTCACCGTCCTCTTTGTCATCGGGCAGCTTGATGAGGAATTTCAGGATGTTGATGAGCGACGTGAACTGCTCGGCCACCTCAAAGTGGCAACAGACGGAGATCCAGAAGTCCACGTCTCGTTCCAGCGCCGCTCCCTAAGAATACAGAACATCCTGATTATAAGCCTCACACAGTATATTTTTGTGGAAAAAAACATATATAAACCGCGCCTGTCTATAAGCCATGTTTATAAAAAAAAGCCGTTAAAAAAAACATGGCGGTAAAAGTCGCTAAGACACGGCAGTAACACAGCAGCAACACGTTAGCACTAGCTAACAGGTCTGTGTACAAAAGCCACGGAAGGAAAACGTTAGCACTCAGTAACAGGGATGGTTACGTTCAATACAAAATATAGCACTGAAGCAACTTACGAACAAATTCACCTGAAGAACGACCGTTCGGAACGTACAGGTAACATCCAACTTACGACCAGCTCAACTTAGGACCACGACCTCCAGACCCTATTTTTAAAATTTTAATTCTACGCCTGGCACCGAAACGCGCTAGCAGGCCGGCAACGTGTATGACAATTTTTGCCAGCCAGCCATCATCTCACTCTCGCACAGCAATCGACTGTGTGACGGCACCAGAGGGGGGAATTTGCGAGTCATTTAGCCTCTATTCAACATTTTGAATGTATTTCGACTTAGGACCGTTTGGTCGGAACGGAACTCGGATGTTACCTGTATCTCGTTCGTAAATTGGGGAACGTTTGTATTGATCAAAATTCCTTACCTTCTCGCTTTCTGTGCTGGATGCATGTGTGGTGTGAAGCTTGAACAGGAGGAGCATCAGGACCCAAAGGAAGCGCGCCGGGCCGAGCGTGGTGACCAGCTGGGCGAGGATCGGCAAGCGCCTGTGTTCGGGCACATGAGGCAGCGCGTCGACAAAGACGTGCACGATCCTTGTCACCACCGCGTTGACGCTGCTGTCCGATTGGCCGCGGGCCTGCAGAGGCAGAATCGACTCTTACTAACCAGAATCAGCACAAAACTTGGAAGTGGTTTGTTTTTAAATTTGGATCCCAACAGGGTAAAGCTAAATTTAATTTGTCAGACCTGGATCAGAGCCGGGATGACCATCTGAACCGTTTTGTCGATGACTCGAAAGCTGTAGGCGTTGTCAAGACGCATGATGTTCGCGCCCATGAAGGTGAAGATGGGCATGATGTTGTGCAGAACTTTTTCCTGTGATGAACAAAACCAAAAAATGCACGTTTGTTTGGGTTTTTTTTTAGAACAAGAACATCCAAAATAAATTAATTAATTCCAAAAATACTCACAGGGTAGATGTTGGCGACCGCGCCCAGCAGCAACAGACCATGATGATGAGTCTGCGGCACCTGCGTGGCTCGGATGCATTGGACCACCAGCTCCACGCTGAACTTGTCTTCATCCAGGACATCTGGATGAACAAAAATAGATAACCTAAAACCAAGACACATGACCGTAAAGAACTGCGCCCGCGTACGGACCCACCTGCCAGATTAGTTTCTCCATCTGTCGCTATTTTGTTGCAGACGTTGAGCAGGCAGCTGAGCAGAAGCTGCTTGGTGTACTCGATGTTAGGCTGTTGCACAGAAATTGCCTCCAGGCTCCTGAGGAACACACCCCGCGATAGAAATCAAGTAGCATTAGCAACGCGCTAACTGTTACAGAGTCTTTTGGGGGTTACCTGGCAAGCAGCGAGAAGAGAACCGGCACCAAGGCCTGAGTTCGCTTCAACTTCTTCTTGTGCTGCAGAAGCTCCAGGATCAGAGTGACTCTTCGCCAAGAAACAGTGGACCCGTCTGGAGAGATGTCACTAGTCTCGTCATTTTTCCTAAGGGCGGGATGAGGGGCAAAGGAAATGTCATGGAATATGCACCAAAATGCTAGTTTTGTTAGCCCATCTATGGCATGTTAAAGCAAAGTCTTGTTTTCAATACACTGCCACAACATAGCACTTTTCTCAAAGGACTTCCCACTTCAACTAAACTCCACCTTTGCATCATTCTGCTCCGGCGGGTTTGCTGAACCGTCACGGCGACTTTGGCTTTCTCCGGCGGCGCTAGCTCGTTAGCCACCAACTGAGAATCCACCGCGATCTGTAAACAATAAAAACAAAGATAATGCGGGTTATAAAATTTGATCGTCAACATATTTTTCTAACAACATCTATTTGGATGCCTAACGCCAGCTTTTAATTTGAAAGACAAGACGACGAGCGCGCGCTCACCGCTTTAAAGGCACTGGCGACGGCGTTGGCGAGGATCGGACTTTTGCTTTCCACCAGCAGATCAAACATGACCGTGAGCAGCTTCTGCTGGACCTTCTCGTCTCCCAAGGCGTTGAAAAATGGCTTTTGGATCTGTGGGATGAGTTGGGCGAAGTTTACATCCATCTTTTTGGAGCCTAACCTAGAGAATAATTTTCCAAAATAAAACCCTGACCTGTTCCAGAGCCATGATCTGACAGCTGGGGATCCCCGATATTGCCGTTGTGGAGGTCTTCATGGCTTTCAGGAACAAGTCTAGACAATTGCGGTCGGCAGCCAGGAGCGGGCCCGCCGCTTCGTTGTACTTGCCGAGGACGAGTTGTAAAAGTTGACACTCGTCCAGCAGCATGGCGGACATGTCGGGGTCACTGTGGAGGAGCCGATCCAGCAGGGGCAGCAGAGCGGAAAGGATAGGCTGCGGAGATCGCACTAAGCTGTGAGTGTCCGTTGGTGGAAGTTGAGGTACGGCGGAGGCGTACTCACCGGCCCGTTGACGCCGTTCAGCGCCCTCAGCAAGCAGGAGGCGGTATAAGACGGGCAGCAAGGATCCTGAATGCTCAGCAGCAGCTGCATTAACGCCCTCTGCAGCGCCGTCTTTCTTTTTGAGGACTCGCACGTGTCATGAAAAGCACCGAGAGCCTGCAGGGTAACATTCACGTTATAAGACAGGAAAGAAGTGTACAGCGACAGCAAGAGAGTAAACGCACCGTGCTCAAGTACGACGGATCGGCGACAATTTCCTCTGATGTGTTCAAAAGGTTTCCTATGATCGGGTCGAAGGGCGTGGTGGTTGCGACGGACAAGCTCTGCAAGGCGCTGATTGAAGCCCTTCGGATTTCCCGGATGGGTGACGTCAGACAGCAAAGCAAAGCCGGAACCACTTAAGACAAAAGAAAATTTTCACGTCTTTTGACCTGACCAAAAAATGTGACTTGTATTCAACGCGGGAATTTATTTACCGGGCGAATTGGCTCCGGCAAGCTGCGCCAGCGTCGTGGCGGGTTGGGCGTTCAGCAAAGCGCCAGCCATGTAGAGCGCTTGGGTCTGCAGGACGACACCGACCTTGACACCCAACTGGTCCCCGCGGTTGTCGGCGTATCCCCACAGCATGCAGAGGAACTTGAAGAGCGCCGCTGCGTCGCTTAGGTGAACCTGCAAAGAATGTCCAAAGTTTGCGATTAATTCACAGGAAGTAACAAATGGTACCCAGGAATGGTTGGAAAATGACTTATTTAAAGAACTCAATGTCAAATGTGTAAAAATGAAACCTTAACAAGGAGCTTCATGAGCTCTCGAAAGCCGTCGGCCGTTGGCCCCTCGCCGGCGCCGCTGGTGACGACGGCGAAGAGGCGGGAGATGAGCCCCAAGTAGCAGCAAGTGTTGGTGTCCAGCTTCTCCGGGTTCCACCACACGGCAGCTGGCAAAGAAAAAAAACACTCAAGACATTAAGGCTGGGGATACAGAAAAAAATAGAAGGTGGATTAAAGTCTTTAAAATCACCTTGAAAATCGTTGTCGCTACACCTGAGAGAGGAGATGAAGTCTCGGAGGAGGCTCATTATCACCTGGTTGGACTGTCGTTCGTGCCGCCTGTCGGGCTGCTTCTCACATTTCCTCAAGTATAAGGAAAGCGCCTCACTGAAGGACGCGGTGACTACAGAAGGCGGGTCTTCCTGTTCCACAAGAGGTAGCGTTGATGTCACATGTGGTAGAGTTGCTAAAATTCTACTATTGTTTCTGTGCTTTTTTTTGGACCGAGGGCTACCTGGGCGTCATTGAACTTGATGAATTCCAGCAACGGAGCTTCCAGAACATTGAAGATGCGCCGTGCGGTGAGTAGGTGCTCCGTTTCGCCCAGTTGCTCCAATCCCAGGATGAGGGTCTCCGTCATCAGCATGAAGAAAGCAGAACCTCTGACACCGGCGCCACAGTGTTGCTCCCCGAGCGCTCCAAACTTCTCCAGCTGATGAATAAAGCGGGAATTGCAAATTCATCGTGGGCACTCCTTAATATATTTCGGAATATGCGGCAAAAAGGAACTTACAGTGTTGCGTTTGTCCAAGTGCTCCATCTTGGCGAGGTTCTTGTTCAATGTGGAGACCAGACGCTTGTTGGCAAAAGCGACCCTTTGTGCTTGAGAGCTGTGCTTTATCACTTTGTCCAGTTCTGTGTGGACAGAAGAAACATTTTCAGCTACAAGGCGGTGATCAGGAAAAAAAGATCAAGATGTCGGGCTGCAACCTTCTGCCCAGGTGATGGTGAGCGGATGCCGAGCGACGACTGCGCAGCGGGCGACGCTGCGCGTGAGGCAGAGCTGGGCGGAGCTGGGATGAGCAGTGGTGACCACCACGAAGGGCAGCAGGCCCCAGAAAATCTTCTCCACCTGCTCGTCACTCCCTTTACCGAGCCGGGAATCAGTCAGTAAACGCATCGTTTCTGTTAAAACTGGCAGCCTGGTGGGTAAACAAATTAATCAATTTTTCTGTTCATTTCCACACGTTTGTTGGAAAAATACAGACTAATTAAAAAAAACAAGTTCTGACCAGCTGTCTGGCTCGGGTTGATCAATTCTTTGAAGGAGGGACACCAAATTGGACACGACAACCTCAGCGTCCAAAACATCAAATAACATCTGCAAAACAACCACAAAACTTCAGATCCTTATGTCATATTTAATTCCCTCACTCAACAAAATAAATCCTTACATAATTGATTCACGACGCCTAATTTATTCGTCTTCTTTTGGAGCCGGTGTCCAAAACTATGATGCTTTGGGCCGTGCCGAAAGGCTGAACAAAAGATATTTTCTGGATGTGCGTCAAAACGCTCATCCGGTCATGCGGCAATAAAATAATAATTTGAAGCCCAGATGGTGCGTTATACTTTTTTAATCCTTTGTTTGTTTTTATCCCGGTCCTTAAAATGCTAAACTTGTCAACAGTGCAAAAATATATATATTTTAAAAGTTATTTCCCATTTTTTCCTGCTATAGAAAAATGTCTCTTACCTCCAAGGTTTGAAGAGCCCCACTGACAACCTCCATCACATCATCCTTCAAGCACTCCAAGACGGCATCTTTCAGGAAATCCTGGTCCAAATTTTCAAGCTATGGGTAGGAAACATAAGTCAGAACATAGCCAGCCACCATTAGAACACATGAAGATGCCGCATGGTCGCCATCCACACCTGCCCGGATGCAACAAGGGTCCTCAGGTGCTCCAGAGCCGAGACTCGTAGCGACGACTGCGGGTGCTTCAGGCTGAGCAGCAGCGACGTGTCCGAGTCGCCCAAAATCTGATTGTCACAAATTCACAAAATACATCAAAATACTTCATTAGATAATGAAAATGTATTTTGATATGAGTTAAATATGGCAATGCTATTGATATCTCTAGTCACCATCCATTTTTCTGATATCAAAAAATGTAAGTTCCTGCTTTTAATTTAGTCTCATCACCATCGTCATCACACCTGGAATTTTCCGCTGCTCATGGACAGGGAGAGGAAATGATGGAAGAGGCGTTTCTGCTCCGAGTTGCCGACGTCGTGCACGTGACCCGAGAGGACGCCGTCCAGCGCTGTGAAGTATCTGAGGCACAATGAAAGCAACTTTAAGCACCCCGAGTTGGACTTTAAAGTCAATATTGTTCAATTTCGGGTCTTCCGTTAATACGTTTTTAAGGATTGTGGGAGGAATCCAACGTCATATTATGGACGCGTCAGGTACCGCTTTGCACTCACTTAGACTCGAAAAGTCGCACCAGGGGCTGCAGACGTTGGTTGAGGATGTCGAGGTCGTCCTCTGTGAGCTCCGCTTGACTCAGGTAATCATCTAGAAGCCAACTGCGCGGCAAACAGAACCATCATTCTACTGAACGGTGGATGCGGTCCGTTTTTGAAACCTCCCAAAGGGTCAAAATATGTTTACCGAGCCATGTGTTCATCCAGGCCTTTGGTCAGGGGGACAGATTCCAGGAGTGACTCCAACACGCGGGTGTCATCTATCAAAGAAAAAAAAACACGCCGGACTGATCAAACCATCCATATTTGATATTTAAGGCTTTGTATGGGTTCCATTTTCAACCTGAGCTGCCAAAGACGGCGTGGACAAGGTGAGGCAGCAGGTAGCGTAGCAGAGGGCTGACGTCGTGCGTGGCGGCCATGAGCTGAAGCGTGGATGCCAACGTGGGCATGGAACACACGTGGCTGCAGAATCTGAGCACATAGACAAGTATTTGTACACTTGTTACATCAGAATCAGAATCAGAATCATCTTTATTGCCAAGTATGTAGGACACACAAGGAATTTGTTTCCGGTAGAACACGCTGCACTAGTATCGTTGTCAAAAAAACTGCTAAGTGGCACTATACAGTTCCATTTTGGCTACATGTTTTTGCAGATTAGAATTTTTTTCGCTGTTACATTATGCTCCTTGGTTCTAGTTGCTCCATCTTACCTGGACCCAGCCGAGCCATCCTTCTGGCTCTGCAGCAGCACGATGAGGCAGCCCAGCCCTTCTTTGGTCAACACAGGCTCCTTGAGCATGGACTTGCTGATGTGCATCGCCAGCGTGTTGATCAGACTCGCCTCCAGTGGGACTTTTACCGCCATTTGGCACACAATCATGTAGGTCGCTGCCTTGTAGTCAGCCAGATTGGACTTCAGGCCCTGAAAGGCAGCAATAGGATAGAATGTCATGTTGTTTTATAATATACTTCACTTCACCGTGCTGGCTGTGTGCAATAAAAAATTAATAAAATGTGCAAGTTACTGACGTTTCTTTTGGGATTTATTGAAGGTAGTCCAATGTCAAAATGAGTCATTTTATTTGATTGTACGTTTAAGGCCCATCCGCACGTTTGACATGATAAAAGCATATCAACGTTAATCAATCTGTACCATTTGCACATATGGGAGCAGTTTGGAAATGATGGTGTCTGACACTTTGTCAACGGCATCCAGAGCTGACACGATGGTGGAGGCGTAGAAAGAGAAAACCACTCGCAGCTGGGAGAAACTTTCGGTATGTCCGGAAAAAGCCTGATAGAAATCAACAAAATTATATGAGACGTTGCAGCCATTTAAATATCAACATATGTAATGTGTGGTTACCTTAATAGACGTTGTGACGATGTTACAAATAAAATCCATGAAGCCCAGGTCCGAGAAGCAGTGGGTGATCAGACACCCTTTGGCCAGCGGCACACCCGGTTTCTAAACAATCAAACACTTAAACATTCAGCAACCTGAATCATGAATTTTTGTTGGTAGACATCATCTCATAGAACCTGCAGGGCCTGCAACCAATTCCAACGGTGTGTGGCGTCCTTGATCCTGAGGAGCTGAACCACTCTGACAAACGTGTTGGTGTGGTGATAAGGCAGCGCGCAAGCCATCAGGCTGTCTACGTTGTACAGATGAACATGGAAGCTGCACACACACAAGAAAGGAGCAAGTGATGGTCTCCCTTTTCTTGTCAGTAAGAGGTATGTGTTAATATGCGGAATGTGGTTAAAGTGTTGAAAAAAAAGAAAATAATAAAATGTAACTCATCACGATTAGGTTGGAGTTGAATTTGAACGTGCAAGCAATGACGTACCGGTGTACCAGCCATTCGATGCATTTGTGTGCCGGCTTGAGGAGGAAGTACGGGGAGATGCGGGTGAGGAATAAAGAGATGTCGGCGTCTAGCTTCTTGTTGACCTCTTTGGACTGGACGCTACGCTCCAACGTTAGCGATGCCTGGCTGAAGAGAGTGTCCTGGAACTCCCCAAAGGCTGGTTCAATCTCCAGGAGCTCCTCCAGGCCCGTACAGCCTGCATAGAGGCAACGTTTGGAAGGTTACAGAAGATGAAAAAGGATGGATGGGCAAAAGGGGAGAAGGAGAGACTCACCAAGAGCATGGAATGTGCTTCTGTCGAGGGTCGCCGCCTCTTTGGGATCAAAAAGAAATGACCGAACATCTTTCGATGACAGTAAATTTGGGTCATTCTGAGGAAGCGCCAATCGTTTCAGTTGGTAGGCTAAAGACGTCATGATGGATTCTAAACCTGTAACATAAATCGAATCTAGATCAGATGAGCGAGTGTAGGCAATGAATTAAAATATGCTTCTTGTTATGTTATGAAAGTGTCCAAATAGCAAATACAATAAGCAAATGGACGCAAAATATGAGTAATGTTGCGTTCTTATATCTAAATGCATTTCTTGATTCTGCACTATGTACAGTCTTGTTTATAGAACGGTTTTTGCACATCTACATTTGCACAGTATACAGTTGACATTTTTATTTTGTTATGCTTAGAATATCTTGTTTTCTATCCTTTCACTCCCACCCCAACCCTCTTCAATTGCTGCTGTGGACTGCAAATTTCCCCATTGCGGGACGAATAAAGGTATTCTGATTCTGATTATGATTCGCGGAAAAAAATATTGTACTGTATTTTGCAAGCAGACGTGGCGAAAATTGATCAGAGTAGGTTAGCACATCAAATTACTGTACCACGAACACAAGCAAGGTCAAAAAGCGTTTTATAATGCACACACACACTTTATTTGCTTTCATAAAAACGTATAGACAAACCTGTATTTTGTCTTCCTTAACATGTGCGAAAAGGTTGGGGTCACGGCGTGCCGGATAGTTTTACTTCCGGGTGACATCCGTGTACGCATGAGGATCCTCATCGCTCACATCCTCTTCCGTCATGGTAACTTCAAATGTTCAAATTTTCTTCATATGATGAGAAACCTCATCAAAATTATGCTACATAAACTAAATTTTCTAATGAAAGTCACGCGTTTGATATCGTGCTCTGTTTTTTTCTACAATATTACATCTTGTGGCACACGCTTATTTGAGGCACTTATCACGTGTACCACACCGAGGCGCTAGCTTATTTTTGGAGATTATAAAAACCAGAAAGAAGAAGGCAAGCTAAGATTTGTTTGTTTTTTTACAGTGAAATTTGGTAATTGTTTCGAATTCTCAAGAATTTTAATAGATAATCTGATTTTAATTGTCGTATCCATCCATGGTTTTCGCCTGATTCTTGACATTGTATCGTCCACTTGGTCGGTTGTTTTCTCTTGTCTTCTTTCGTATTCATTAAGTCGTTTTACAAAGCTAACGAATAATGCTAACGGGTAACAAAACTACACTGTTCAATTTTAGCTGGGCTCCGCCCACCACGTAATGTGATTGGTGCTTTTGGGGCGTCATATCCAATACTTCGATGTGATTGGCTGAATGTTGCCATTTAAATTTAAAGACCCCGGAAACACGTGTGAAAGTGTCTTGTTTTTCCCAATTTTTAAACATCTAAAGTTTTTTCTATCGTAAATTCAGCGGCGTTTTAACTACTCGCAAAAGTTACCCATATTTGGTTTCTAGGATGGATTTTCTATATTAATGTAATCCCGAAATTTAACTAGGAAATCCCATATTCCTCAGATTTTGAGAGGAGTGTACACTATGATATTTTCCCTGTACTTTGTGATTTTCTGATGCCATTTTCTTCTGTAGCACCACCAAAAAGACCTCCGCCTTATCCCTCTTCTATTTAAGTGTGCAGTCTGCTGTCTAATCCAAAGAGACTGAGTGGCATTTAGCACTTCAATGTAGCGGATCTGCTGCAGGTGGACAGAGTCAAACGGCGGCTGGTGGTAAGTCTTCTTGTAGAGCTTTCTGAAACGCGGTTCAGGTTATCTGTGTGGGAAGGAGGCACGGCATTAGCAGCTCACTGACCTGAGGCTCTGCCAGAAAGTTTCGTTTGTTGTGAGAAAGATGAGGCGCTTGACGTCTGCTTGACAGGCAATGATTGTGGCTGACAAAGACGAGCATCTACAGAGCTGGGGCTGGGCAGACATGTGTGTGTGTATGCTCAAGTTTATTGTGTTGTTAGTGGACTCGCTATATAGGTCAGTGTGCCTGGCTCTCATGTTACTTATGTCACGTAGCTAATGTTAAAGGTGCAACAAGTGATCTACTGACCGGTAATCTAATGGCGAGGTTGTATTCTATTTTCTTGTTCAACATACCACTCACCATTTTTTATTCTCCTCCACTGTGGAAGAACTGTCACGCCATGTGTTGCTAAAGTGATGTAGAAAAACTAATAATACATTACAATCTGTCTTTTATTTTGACAACCGTACTTGAAATGTTTTTTTTTCTTTGCTTACTCAGCTCGAGTTACTGGTCCGCAGCATCCGACTCAGACGGCGAGTCCTCCACCATGTCCAGGCGCAGCTTACGTCTGGACCACGGTCACACGCAGAGCAGCAACTCCCTCAACATGGAGGGAAACGGCTGGAGAAACACGAGGTAGACGTCACTCGACTTGCCTTTTTGCCTGTTTCATCTTCTCGCCCTCACTGGCTCCTTGTATTCTTCCTTCAGGATGTTGAAATCCCGCCGTTCTCTGCAACACTCCACATCCTGCTCAGAGTCGCTACTCGGTCACACACCTCGTAAATCCTCCAACCAGTCGCTCCACAGCGACGCTTCCGATGCCTCGTTGCTCTCATCATTGTTGGATGAGTCTTCCCTCCACGAGGCTTCCATCCAGGAGAGCACGATGGTTGATAACTTCTGGGGTAAGGAATAAACCCGAGAGCATCGTATCACTGGTTCATCTGGTAGATGATGATGCAATGATCTTGCTTTGGTGCTGCTCTAGGTCTGGACCGCAACCTTGATCCCAGAGGTTGGTGACACCCTCCAATTGGACTTTGGCTGTTTTCAAAATCCCTCGACCAAAATGCAGCGAGTTTTTGTCACATTGCATGTTAGCTTCTACACATATTTGGATGTTTTGTAGAAAGCACCATTATGGAGGAGCAGAGCAGCATGGTGGCTAACAGCACTTTAATCGGCTCCGACGCCCGCTGTCCCAAACACCGGGTCCAGATGCTGACTCTGGTCTCCTGCAAAGATTGCGAATGCGGCAGGAGGGAGTACACGGCGTTGCAATCACCCAAATCGGAAACATCCGCCTTTTACTCCAGTGACCGAATACGGCGAAACAGAACAGGTGAGGGTGGAATCTAACGATCTTTTACACTCCAATTTTCGTTCTTGTGTCTGATTGTGACATCACAGCTGAGGATTCTCCGACTGCGGAGATAACCGTTCTCCACTGAGCCGTGTGTGGTTCTTGCAGATGTGCTGAAGCTGTGGTTGAACTGGCTCCTGATTGGTGCGAGGTGGGCGGCGGCCAGTTGCCATTTTGCACTGGCGCGTGCCTGGCAGATGTGTCAGGTTGACAAAAAAAATAGGGGCCATGCCCGTAAGCTTTGTTTTTGTCTCCTTCCCCCACATCTGCAGGGTGGTCGATCTGGTTGTCTTTAACTTTTAAGGAACTAGTAGATTGTTGTCACCACTTTCTTGTTGTTTTAACTCATTCACTTAACAGATGATGTGCAAGAATGTGTCCACTCCCATGCTAGGGTTTTTGTCATTGTTACTGAAATTGCGGGACCCACAAAATATTGAGTTTTAGGACTACATAAACATTCAATGCCACTTAAAAAACCTTAGACTATCTTTTTTCATCAGAAAAAAAAGTTATTTCCTAAATTATATGGGCCTGGAGTTATAGGAGCTTAAAATTGGGGCGACTGTATAAAATACAATGCATACATATTGATTTATATAGCGTTGTAACAAAGCGCCAACATGGACAAAAGGCGAATGCTGCCCCCTCGTGGAAGGGAAAACATTGCCAGAGGTCTGGTCGGCGCTTTATCAGCGGCTCCCACAAGAAAAACCAAAACCCGAACAGATTTGGGAATGGCGCTTCACGTCATGCTTTTCAATTCCCGAATACATTCGAGTATGGCAGTGAATGAGTTAATACAAAAATAAAATGACGTTGAGACATGATAATTAATCTTATTCACGTGTCTGCCGAGGATCCATCAGCGGAATTTAATTCCCTGTGATGTGTTCAAACTCAACTTTTTTTGGACACTTGTTTTTAGGAGTTACATCCCACTCACATGTCGTCTCCCCTCTCACACAAATGGGCTGCACCTCTCTTTGACTTTGGCTTTTTCTGTGGAGAAATGCAAATCCCTCTGACTTCATTTGCTTTGTGTGGTTGTTGCAGCTCGTAGGGACCGCGGCGGAGACATGAGCAGTTCGCAGAGGGAGCTTCACCCCGGCGGATCTTTATGTGAGTTGATACCACGCATCATATTGATCACATCACGAATGAACATTCCAAATGTAGTTTAACCTGGTCATAAATACATTGGTGAATATTAGGTCTGTATCGTCAAAATTGGCGAACCACATCCTTGGTACTTACTCTACATCGACAGGTACAGAATGTAAGGCGAAACAGCATGCGGAGCAGATCCACGTCACTTCGGTTTGGTCCGCTCGGGCCTCTGCGCTCTGCTGGATGTTGTGGAACATCTCTGTGTTTGCAGGTTTATTTGACACCTTTCCTGCTGAATATTGAAGATTGAGAATATTGAGTTTTAGGACTACATAAATATCCGATAAAGCGTTAGAAACCTAACACTCTCTTCTTTCATCAGAAAAAGGTCTGGTCAGCACTTTATTTTTTACCCGAGCACAGATGTAAATAAAAATAAATTTGTGAATGGCAGTGAATAAGTTAATAAACGTCCGCTCAGTATGTCCGTTGTGGCTCACAAATAAGCATAATGACGTTTAAATGAAGAGATTAGATTGTGGAGATGCACCTCAAAGTGTCTTTGCGCAAAGTTGTGCCTTCATTATGAAGGAGCCTTATTTCCACAGTGTGTTGGCTGACCTCCACCACGTTGTGGACTCTGACCAGGAAAATGTCATCTTCTAACACTGCAGGTCATGACCCCCCCCCTCGACCTCCACCGTTGACCAAAAGTACATTTTGTCCTGGGAGTTAGGTTGATGTTCTCTTTCTGTCGCTAATGTTTTCTTCCTAGATGCCGAGACGCGTGCATTGATTTTTGATGTTTCTTATCTGACATTTAATCAAGCTCCTTTTGGTGTTGATCTCCTCTTCTTAGCAGGTTCTAGAACGTCTTTCCATCTTGGTAGTCGGCTTGTTTTCTCTTCTGTTCTAATTTCAGATGAATATTAGCTGACTATTTTTTTGTCATTCATATTGTCAATGTTTGTTTTTAGGTCGGTCATCCGATGTCGGCGGTGTGTTCAAGTGGATCAGCTCTCTGCTAACTCGGTAATTACAGAATGCCCAATATTGATTTTTAGCATTTATAGCAGCTAGAAAAAAACATAACTCAATGTGGAGCTAATTCTGAAGTCACCTGTTTTAATATGAATTCAAGGTTGGCAATGCCATTTTCATCTTGGGCCAATTTGTGGTTGTAGTTTCCCCTCAAAGGGACGTTGATGGTCAAAAATGCACTTGAATTGCTTAGGTTGGCCACATCTAGCCTGAAATTTGATACCCGACGATCCTGAATATTGCTTATTAATGTATAAATGTTGTTGTCATTGTGAACTCAAAAATATATCAAATTTTTACCCTTACAGATTTCCTCTTGCGCTCTTCTTGTTTCTCCCAATCCTCTTCAGTAAGTTCCGTCCGTCTCACTCATCATTTTCGACAAAGCAAAAAAAATTCAAGTGCAGGTAACATCCGACTTACGACCGGCTCAACTTGCGTCCACACGTACTTACGACCATGACCGCCAGACCCTATTTTTAATAATGTAATTCTACGCCTGGCACCGCATGGATTTCGACTTACGACCATTTCGACTTACGACCGTTTGTTCGGAAGGGAACTTAGTCGTAAGTCGGATGTTACCTGTATTATCTTGTGTTTTCTTTTAGGTATGTGTTGGTTTGGCCTCTACGGTCTACCAAGTGTAAGGATCCTGGACTGGAGGACTTCTATCTTTAGGACGCCTCCCCTGTCCTCGCTCGATGAATTGGCTTCTACTTCTGGGAGCCGAGCAGAAAATGGAGCTTTGGGGAACTCGGAGGAGGTGATGTTGAAATTCCTGCAGCCGATTAGCACTCATAGCTCGAAGTTAGAGGGACAGGTTTGTTTCAAAAGCCAGACTCCTGCAAGTACAGCAGACCTTGCTCGCTTGGAACGCAACCTGGCATTGCTTTGGAAGCGCGTGGAAGCCGGCGACGAGATGCGGCGGCGGGTCCACAGTGGCAAACTCCACCTCGGCAGAATGGTTGAACACCAAATGGACCAGCTGAGAAGGCGAATGGATGACAACCGAAAGCAGAGGGAGCAGGTTTTTTTTTTTTCAACTTTAGCCTCTTGGATATTTTTGGCGATGTTTTGCCTTTACTGTTGTAGTTTCCCTTTTTTCAGGAATTATTTTGGCGACAGAGTCAAATGGCTCGTCTGGATCTTGTGGAGGAGAATCTGCAGAACTTGGCAGCCAAGGTATCCTGTCTCCCTCTTATTTCTTTCCCCTCTTCTTAAGCACACAAACCAGAACGTGGTATGAAACTGGCAATGTTTACAGCAATTTGTTTTACTTCATTAGGAAACATCGAGGCAAGAAGCCATCGATAAAATGGCACCTCACAGCATTTTGATGGACCGTCAATCCCATGATGCCTTACTGGCACAGGTGGAACGTCTGGAGACGGCTTTGAAGGATATCAGGCGGGATATGGACGCTTTTTTGGGATGTCAGCAATTGGACCAGGAGACTGTGAGACGACTGCAATTTTGGCATATTTGTGTCGGCAAATATGAGCTAATTATATTTCTTGCGACCTACTTTGAACAAAAGAACACATTGAACTGAGAGACTTTTAACACTAAATACATTTTCAGCATTTTTTCATCCATCTTCTCCTCTTCCTTAAGATTTTAGCTCAGGTCTCCGCTCAGGTCCACAAGGAAGTTCGTGTTCTGCTTTTGGAGAACGATCTGCAGGCGTCACTGGAGCGCAACATCCTGCGCAACGTCAGCCATCATCTCGAGCAGCGTCGCCGTGTGGAGGTGCTCGGGGGCACAGATGGGATGGCGCTAACAAAAGAGGTCAGGATGTGAAAACGGAAGAAATATCCAAAGTATTTAATTTGTGTCTATCCATTCTATCATCTTATGGCTTGTTGCATGCGCGCAGGATGTAGACCTGATGGTGAAGAACGCGCTGCGTCTATTCTCCCACGACCAGACCGGCCTTGCTGACTACGCGTTGGAGTCTGGAGGTGACAAAGGGACTCGCAATTTATTGTGATGTTTATCTATTTTATTTTTATTTATTTATTTTTATATCATTGTCATTTTACAGGAGGCAGCATCGTTAGCACTCGCTGTTCCGAGACGTATGAGACCAAAGCTGCACTACTCAGTTTGTTTGGATTTCCTCTGTGGTACTTCTCGCAGTCTCCCAGAGTCGTCATTCAAGTGATGCGCCGTTTTTTTTTTGTTCTCAGTTGGACAATTAAAAAAATAATGTGATTGGATGACTACCAATCTACATACAGTAGATACAAATAATCATTATTTTATTGTTGATATTGTGTTTAATGATTTAGTCAGTAATGCTATGAGCCTAACACTATGGTAAATGGCTGAATATTGAAAATGATATTCAAGGATCCAGTTTGGATTTTTTTCTTAAGTTTTCTTTTGTTCCTCCAGCCCAACGTTCATCCTGGGAACTGCTGGGCCTTCCAAGGCTCCGCGGGATTCTTGGTGATCCGCTTGTCCATGAGCATCCTCCCCACTGCCTTCTCCATGGAACACATCCCCAAAGCCTTGGCACCCAGCGGCACATTGCAAAGCGCCCCCAGAGACTTCAGAGTCTATGTAAGCCTCATCGCGTACAAAGTTCTATGGAGGCTCGGAATTTTGAGTTTGACTTTGTCTTTCAGGGTCTGGATGACGCCGGTCAGGAACGAGGGACGCTTCTGGGCTCGTACACATACCAAGAGGATGGAGAAGCGCTGCAGACCTATCATGTCACTGTGAGTCCCCCAAAAAATCCTGCCTTTGATATGGGAAAGATATTTTGGCCTTTTTCTATCGGGTGCAGTCAAGTGACCGTGAAATTGGAATTGGGTTGTTTTTTTTACAGGAGGAGAATGAACGTGCCTTCCAAATCATTGAGGTGCAGGTGCTGTCCAACTGGGGCCACCAAGACTACACTTGCCTATATCGATTCAGAGTGCACGGATCCCCCCGTGATGCCTAAACACATATACGACATATGTTGTTCACATCGTCCTTTTATTTGTCAAGTTGTGCTGTTTTGGTTATGCAATTTTTTTAAACAAATGTTGTGGCCTTGAATGGAACCAAGCTTCCCAAAGTTGCCTTTTTGTGTGTGTCTGTCATGTTGATAATGTAAACAAATGTGTTACGAATGCAATGTATTCAAAATCACATTTCGTCTTTGGGTTTGTGTCACATGCTACTCCTTTTAAAATGTTATATTTAAGATTTAAATAAAGATTTGCCTTATTGTTCTGCCTTGTATACAAGTGTTTTCTTACTCCCAGTTGAAGTTTATTGCCGAAAACAAAGAAGATTACTTACACTTGTACATTTCAAACATTGCTTAAGAATGGCCAACAAGCTCTTAGCTCTGATCATCAATGCACATCCTCATATATGTATTATCGTCCATATAATAGCTCCTTTTTCATTCAGTCTTTGGGCAACGGGATGCCAAGCGCGGTCTGTGTCTGTCCTGCCATTCCCTGCCGTGCCTGGATCACTTGCTCCTCGCTGCAGCAATCCTGCAGGAATACATGGGCCAGGTTGCGCAGGCGAGGGCTCTCACATAGAGAGAAGCGCAGCATGCACTCCAAGATGGCCACCTCGCTAATACGTGGCCGTGACAACGGCGTTGATAGGTTCATAAGGGTACTGATGGCTGACAGGACCGTCTCCTCCCGCGAACTGGATAAGCAGTTGGTGACCAGAGGGATGCCGTCACTCTGCAGAATGATGTCGCGACATTCAGGGTCCATACTGAGGTTGCACAGTCCTCCTGGTGAAATCAGCAGAAAAAAAGCAAAATGTAAGTGTGTGTTGGTTAATGGCTCTCAAATGTATGTGCCATGGGAATGGTCACCTATTCCAAACTCCACAAAGTTCTCATTGTCTTCTGTGAGCATGTCCAAGAAGAGATCGGCCACCTGGAGATGCCTCAAGTGCTCCATGTTCTTTGGATCGTAAGCAAAATTGGCCAAGTTGGCAAGAACTTGCTCCTTTGCGTCTGGAAACACATTTGCGTGAAAATAAAATTATACGAATTGTAACAAAATTGTTCACTCACCATTATCTACACACGTATCCACTTTTTTCCTTTATGTATATAACCGCACATCATATAACAAAAAAAAAAAACATACAACATGATGCAGCTCACCATCACTATCAGTATCCTGAAACTCAGTGACGAGCGTTTGCAAATACTCGAAACGATCGCAGTCCTTCTTCCACATCCTTTATGTTCACTTTACCTTCTGAGGTAAAGCGCCAACATCGTTATTTAGTGTGACAACAGAGTGAAAGTGAGAATATGTGGATACAGTATATGTAAACAAAGCACAGGGATGGTTCCGTTAAATCTGTCCGTCGGGGAAATAAGTCCGCAGGTTGCTCACCCCCTTGTACTTTTGTTCCGCTTACGTTTTATCCTTGAAAAGTCGCCGTTGTGTTTAAGGCAGGAATCTGAATAGGCATGGGGCGAGGGATGCTGATGGAAAACACGAGTTCTTATTTTTTTCTTAATCCACAAAAGTATGCCTATGAGTCGTTTACATTCTTTAAATCCGAACCAGAACGATATTGTTCCCACAGCTGTTTCGTGCATTGTCCCCAATTTGTGAGCTAATTTAGTGTCCTTGGCAACAGAACAATAAAAACAAACAAACAAACCCCAAATAAGATGGTTAGCAGAGTGCCGTTTTTTTTACTTGTGCTCAAAGGACACACCCTCTACTTCCCTCCCCTCAACGACCCTCTTTTCCTGTTGCGCACAGCACCCTCTGATAAGTAAGTAAAGCTTCTTAATTCTCATTTTAAATCAATGTGGTTTTTAAACGAAACTCGAGACGACGACGTCAATTGCTTAATAAAAGCACTGTAGTTCGTTTCTTTCCATTGACTTGCTATTGGAATGTCATTTCCCCCGGTACAAGAGCAAATGGAAACGTTTAAGGTTGCCTAATAGCAACGTGAGCAAACGATCGAATGTATTTTTTAATCCCCCCCATCTTTTTAATGGTTGTTTTCGATGTTTTGCACAGATTTAAACGTCGAACTAACATGCTAACGATCCAATAAAGCGGATGCTAAAAGGAAGCTAATTCCCTCAAGGGTTGTTGGGGCGGGGGTTAACGGGTAGATGTTATGTAACGTCAAATGACATCAGTCGAATAAATAGTCTCATGCGATATTTGAAAAAGACGTTTTTGTCACAGAAAAAGCTTTCGGGACACAGGAATCTATTTTGCTCTGTCAATGTGTAGTCTTTTATTAGACTAACTGTAACTCTCTTAACAATGGGCAATTCTGCTGCCAGCCATATTTATTCAATGTTGATAAGAGTGAACACAAGGTTTTGAGGGACCAATTGCAGAATGAGGAACAAAAATGTTACACAGACCATGTTCCTGTTGACATGCAATTTAAGTACAGTACCTACTTCTTGTCACTCTCAGGTTGTGGAGATGAGCTACCCAAATTATCCTCCTCAGTCAGGCGGCTACCCACCACAAGCGGGCGGCTACCCGCCACAAGCGGGCGGATACCCACCACAAGGTGGCGGATACCCACCACAGGCCGGGGGTTACCCACCGCAAGCGGGTGGATACCCACCCCAGGCAGGTGGCTACCCACCCCAGGCAGGTGGCGGCTACCCCCCCCAGGCCGGCGGTTATCCTCCAATGGGTGGTGGCTACCCACCAGCAACGGGAGGCTACCCTCCCCAGGGTGGTGGCTATCCTGCCCCAGCTGGAGGTTTCCCACCACAGGCCGGAGGATATCAACAACCTCAGCCAGGAGGAGGCTTCCCCTCTATGCCTCCAGCAGGTAATATCTCAAATGCTTCATTTTGACCGTCACTGGAAGAAAATGTGATGTATATATTTTGTCATAGGTGGCGGCTGGGGGGCGGCACCACAAGGCTATGGCGCAGTATGTAAAATCTCAGTTCATTGTGGGGGATGAGTTATAGAACTAGCCTGTCCCCATAAACGGAATGGTCTGGTATGTTTTCCAGCCAGGTGGCGCTCCACAGGGATACCCAGCAGGGGCAGCACCAGGTCAGCAACCTGCGCCCAACTACTCCAGCGGAGGTGGATATGGAAGCGGAGTTCCAACTAATCCCCAGGCACCCGCCATCCCTGTAAGATGAATCATACTACACAAGTTTTCCACATAGCAAAACACACTCTTAATTGTAACTTATGTCTGTTGAATTAACTAGATGGGCTACAGAGGATCTATTAAGGACTTCCCTGGGGCCGATCCTCTGAGGGATGTGGAAGTTCTTCGGAAGGCGATGAAGGGCTTTGGTGAGTCACTTAATTTAGTTTGACCTTATCACGCTGTGCATATACAAGTGCCTTTCTTGTAAATTTGACACTCCATTGTGTGGTGTCAATTCTTCTTCTAAATCTGTAATTGATGTTATGCAATACAGGGACAGATGAAAATGCCATCATTGAACTTTTGGGTAGTCGCACCAACAAGCAAAGAGTACCCATGGTGGCAGCCTACAAAACAACTTATGGCAAGGTTTGCGTACTTCCTTGTATTTAACTTGTGACGGACTCAGAGATGACCGGGAATCTTGTGACGTCTTGTTTTATTTTCCGAATTTCCATCCCGCAGGATTTGCTCCACGATCTGAAGTCTGAGCTGACTGGAAATTTTGAGCATCTGGTTCTTTCCATGGTGAAGAGTCCAGCACACTTTGATGCTTCCGAACTCAGGGAGGCAATAAAGGTTGGCAGGGTCACATTTATACTTATTCGAATTCCTACTTGTGCCTTTTTTTCAGCTTGTTGCCCCAACGAGGACAAAAAAATAGTGCAACACTGCACAGTACAAATGGAGTAATTAATAATGTGGAATTCTTTGAGGAAAAAAAGGCTACATTTCAAAGCAAAGTTGTTTAGATTTGCAAGCATGGTTCTGGAAGAAAATGAAAACCCAAATATTTCACTGATAATTTTCTCTTTTTTTTTAGGGTGCTGGAACAGATGAAGCTTGCCTGATTGAGATCCTCTCATCTCGCTCCAATGCGGAGATTCGGGAAATTGTGAAGATTTACAAAGCAGGTTAATTTTTAATTACTGAAATATATTTTAAAAAAAATAGACTTTCGATGTCCATTGAATTAAAGCAATTAGTACGACTGAAGTGTGACTATTTTATTCCCATTATCTCAAATGTTGTGCCTTGTTTCCAGAATACGGGAAAACTCTGGAGGATGCCATCAATAGTGACACTTCTGGTCACTTCCGAAGACTTTTGGTGTCCCTCTGCCAGGTAAATAACTGCACTGGAAGAGACATATTTCTTCAAATAATCACCAAAATGTATCCAAGGGTCATTATTAGCAGCCATTTTTCACAGTTTTGAATTTACAAGAAAGTCTCGAGTGAATGTATCGAAAATCCAGAAGCCAAATCAAGATCCAAACTAAACTGGCAATAGTCTTGAATTTAATTTACTGCAGAAAATCTATCACGTAGAGCAAACGGAACGAAAACACCATTCATGAATGTACGGCCATATACGTACGCCGCTAACTGAACTGTTGGATTGTTTCAGGGCAACCGAGACGAGAGGGAAAATGTGGACATATCGCTCGCCAAACAGGACGCTCAGGTACCAGCAACCTGCGGTCATCTACTCTGTTCTCTATTTCGGGCTTCAACGTTTTTGTTGTGTCTCCTTGACAGAAACTGTACGCTGCCGGGGAGAACAAAGTGGGCACGGACGAAAGTCAGTTCAACGCCATCTTGTGCGCCCGTAGCAAGCCTCATCTGAGGGCTGGTAGGTAGACTCTCAACGGTGTATCATTTTAAGCAAAAAAAAATGATATCCCCTCATTTCAAAATAAGACTCACATTTGCTTTTTGAACTGTTTTGATAGTCTTCCAAGAGTACCAGCAGATGTGCGGTCGTGACATCGAGAAGAGCATCTGCAGGGAAATGTCGGGCAATGTGGAGTCCGGCATGGTGGCGGTGGGTAAGTCAAATCAAACACACGCAGCCTTTTTTTTTTATTAAAGTTAGTAGAGTTGCAGCTGTGTAATATTATCTTCCTTCCCTAGTGAAATGCATCAAGAACACCCCCGCCTACTTTGCTGAGCGACTGCACAAAGCCATGCAGGTACAGGCATTATTTTGGTAATGTAAACCTGTCAAACTTGTGACAGAAAAAATAAATCCAACAAACAAGAAGTTGCCTCCACTTGGTCCGCACCCAAGCGTGCAAAAATAAAACCCAAACAAATTCGTGAATGGCAGTGAATGAGTTTTAAAAAAATAAGATAGTAAGTTTAAAATGAGTCGTGCAACGGTGCTGTCAAGCTAACGCTTGGGCAATCGCGTGACAGGGCGCTGGGACTAAGGACAGGACTCTGGTCCGCATTATGGTGTCCCGCTGCGAGATTGATATGTTGGACATCAGGCAAGCCTACGTGAGGACCTACGGGAAGTCGCTGTACACCCATATCTCCGTGAGTAGGATCGCTATGCTAGTTTTTTGGAGTGATTATGGGAACAATGTTTATGAATGTTGTGTGTTTTTATCAGGGCGACACCTCCGGTGACTACAAGAAGCTCCTGTTGAAGCTCTGCGGTGGTAATGACTAAAAAAAAAAAAAGACAACCTTTCACAAGGGACGGCACGACCAGTTCATACTCAAAAACTACCTGCAGCGAGTTCGTCGTCCATATCCACGTTGTCTCATAA
Source organism: Hippocampus bargibanti (assembly GCF_051943395.1). Lineage (NCBI taxonomy): Eukaryota > Metazoa > Chordata > Actinopteri > Syngnathiformes > Syngnathidae > Hippocampus > Hippocampus bargibanti. The sequence continues at coordinate 8,781,422 of NC_142748.1, forward strand.
TTGGACACGGCGTGATGATTTTTTGCATGTTTTGTTGTAGTTTTCGCTTGACAATTAGACACGATTTATATCGACGTGAACATAACCAAATTATAGAAGAACGTCTCTGGAAATTTCATGCAAACTACAATCACCAACCAACCGTCCGTGAGCGAACGGCACGAATGAATGACAAAATTGTCAAATTGTCTAAAAACATGCAGACATCTACATCGGTACCGCTGTATTATTTCAAAACCCAAATCATTGGGCTCTCCTGCCAAGTGCTAATGCCTAATTTAAAAAAATATATATGTGCACATTGTCCAAAATGTGTTTTGTTCCTTTTAATAGGTCGCCAACATATTTCAAATTGTCATTTGTGCAAAATATCGCTTGCGGACTAACATGTCGTACCCGTGCCCGCTTGCCTATGCAAAGTAGTCACCGCTTTATGTCTTTCGCTTTAGATTACTGAAGCTTTTTAATGTTTTACTAACTTAGAGCGTTAACTCAGTCTGTGGCCTTTCTTGTTGGTGCCACACGAGGACACTCAACACTTTTTGCAACTGATTGTATTGTACCTCATGACAATCTTGTCCATTTAAAGCTTGACTGTACAAAAACACACAAACTCGTACTAATATTTTTATTTCAATTAAAAATAATTATCATGAAATTATATGAGTGTCCCCCGCAACCTCCAGAGTTTTCCCGGACAGCATATTGTGTGTAAAGGTGCGACAAATATACCTTCTGTAAGCCATAATGTGATGAAATGGTTGAGGACAGCTGAGCGAGCGCCGTTTTGCCAGATATAAATAGCATCCATCTTGTGGACGGGCTGCAGGCCTCGCGGCACCCCCCCACAAATAGCTCAGCACCTTTTCCCCTCGACTAGCGCTCATCCATTATCAAAACGGGGCAGCATGGATGATTACTTGATGGGAATATTTGGGAGTTTGTGATGATACTTTGCTGGAAATAGACCATCTTGCTTTTAGGGGGGGGGGGGGGGCAACATCCCTGCACCAATCCGGATCGTAATTTCCAGACGCAGGACTTGAATTATTCAAGCAGAAGGAGGCATGCTCGCATGTGCGCTTATAGCTCACGTTGTAAAAGACACCGATGCTCTCTGGGTCCGCGATCAATCAATAAAATGGATTCCAATTAACCTGTGGCTTCTGGATTAGTTTAATGCGTTTGTAGCTATCCCACATGTGGAATGAAATAAATGACAATGTGAAAGAATAAAATATCATGGATATTTTATTCATATTTAATTCCATTGAAAGTTGATACCTATTCCGCTGATATGCCGAGATGTGTTTTGTTCCAGGTTCCACTTCCTGTTCTAGTGTTATCATCACCGTTCTGTGATTAATGTGGTTAATCATGCCATAATTATTACCCCAAAAAAACCTGATAGTCCTGTTCTTTTTAAATTTGCATCGTCTTTGGAAGATGCAGACAATGTTAAATGATGACACTTCACAGAGACAACAACAGTGTGACATTTACGCTTTTTTTTACGACCCCGCAACGCCCCCACTTGGGGAATTTACATTCCAAATTCTTGTCGGGAGCCACATGGATTTTCTCTGCCGGGAAAGTCTTACATAACCGTTTGCATTGTTTTAACATGGGCAGTGTGTGTGTGTGCATGTGTGCGCTATAAGAACACAGCGTACTGCATTTAAGTAGATTTTGTTCCATATAGATGATGTCACGAAGGATTAAATATGTTCTTGATTGCGTTGTTTCTCGAGGATTTGGACCTCACGCAATATAACTGCACTGCAATTTCAATCTCTTATTATGATGATGACTACTATAATCGATTATGACTACTGCTAACACAATGGAATGACACCACGCAACTAGCATTGAGGTTGCATTACTTATGAATCTTTACCTGCAGGAAATATTTATAAATAAAATATAATTAAAATAATATATTGTATAATAATAAATAACAAAATATAAAATACGCAACAGCAATATTTATGGGCGTATATTCTTTGTCCTCTGCAAAAACAGACGGATATGATTGGCTCTTGGGTGTGCGTGCGCGCACAACTACCCAGGTGCGCCCGCCCACCAAGCCCCGCCCACTTTAAACCCTAAAAAAAGCCAAACAAACAAAACAAAAACATATCCCGTGCTCTCCCTTGATGAGTGCATTTCCTTTCTGCGCCGGACGCTCCACGCAAACCACGAATCGAGTTCGCACTACTTTGGCACCACTTTTCAACATGTCCCAACAACTCGCGTTCACTTCGGAACCACATCGTAGCGCCGATGGAGCTGGGCTTTAACGACGTACGACTTTCCCCCAGCCGGGCAGGGACGCAGAAAAAGCAAAAAAACTGTTGTCATCTCGGCGCCATCAACAAACATGGCTACTCGTCGAGCAGCACCAACTGATCCGGGTCGCCACTCCTGTTTCTTCTTCGTTTTCTTTTTCTCGCTTCTAGCTTCTAAAGTGTCCGGCGGAAGGATTTGATTAGCCAAAAGCGAACCGATCCTGCAGTTGCAGCGGAGAGAGCCATGGATCCGCGGCACCGTGAGTTTCTGGAAAAGTGTCACCACAACTTGGCCGAGTCCGTCACCGACGCCGACCAGCTCGTGGAGGTTCTGTCTCGGGGAGGCGCGCTGAACCCGGCCGATCGACACGAGCTGGCCCGTGGCTGCGGCGACGACGCCGAGAAAGTGAAGCTCCTCGTCAAGATTCTGCTCCGGAAGGACCGGGATCACTTCGCCGACTTCTGCTCGGCCTTGGAGGAAACCAATCCTCACCTGCGCCCGGTGCTGCTCACCGGCACCGCTACGGAGCCTTTGCTCCACGGCACAGGTGAGACCAAAACTAAAAGTGAACTTAATACGTGCACCACAGTCTTCTCTAACTCACCGTTTAGCAACTTTTATGAAAGCAAACTGGTTATTTGACAGCAGAAACAACACCCGGTACACAACTGAACCAAAAAGATCACAATATCATGTATAACTTAAGCATTTACCGTTTGTAAAACTCGCCACTGAATGACACCAGTATTTGGTGGACTTTTGTGCCTAAAGAACTGGTTTGAAGTGAGTTGCAAAGCTTCATTTGGGCAAAGTAATCACTTACCAACAACAACTTTTAGAACCTATCGGCGATGACAGACCATTTTAGCAGGGGTAATTGTTATATTCCAATTTATTATCAATTCTATGTTCATTGCTGAAAAAAAATATCGACATCTAATACCTAAAACACTTGCAATGGGAGCGTACCAATAGCATACTAGGTATCCAATACACTGTACTGGTGGTCCTCTTTCCTTACACTACTGCCGATACCAGAAATTGATACTTAAAGTGACAAAAACATAACCCACTTCAAGTGATTTGGGGAAAAAAAGACAGAAATACGCCTGAGATTGGTTGCTACTCCATCACGGGGAGCAATATTGACCTGATGTTAGTTACCGCGACGGACTTACCCCCCCATCCCAGACCCCTTTTACCAGAGTCTGTTTTAATGGCTCTAAAAGCCACTGCAAATCAATGTGGGCTCCAGTCATTTGTAAGGACAAAGCATCAACAGGATCACACATAGGCACATTTTATTTGGCTTTGCTAACTATACGGACTGCTTTTTAAAAATGGCAGAAAATCTCTCCAGGTTTCCAGTATATATTTAATTCAATACATCAAATTAAAACAAATTGGTGGTATTGTTATGAAGGAGAATTTACTGGCCGTAATTGAATTTGTTTTAATTGGTTGTGTTCCTGTTTTCATGCCAAAGTGATTTTCCTTCTGATTGTAACAATATAATATTCTTGGAACTTTGTCTCTCTTTGCATCAGCACCGAGTTTTTGACCCTCCGCTCTCGTGTGAGGGAGCCGAATGGCGTCGTGTCAATTATGTATTTATCCCTGTGTTATTTATAGCACGAATGGCACTGCGCCGTGAGCTTCCCTTGCCTTTTTACCCTTTTTTTTCCTCTCGCTGCATTTCACAATTAGGCGCCGCACGTGTAAATCTGCCTCCTATACGCTAAAGAGCTCTTTTGTGCGCCCGCTCGCGATGGGTGCAGCAAAAGTCGACACGGAGTACAGGGCGGACAGGTTCCTCCGGTGCGTGCACGCAACAGGAGGATAACAAGTCACAATCAAGGCGTGAAGTCACTTTCTCTTAATTTGCATCATTAAAAAAATAATTCACGGTGCGAGCATGTGCGCTGTGGGCCTCTTGCGTGAACCACATCACATTGAATGAAGCAGAAAGGGGTGAAAAATGGACTTAGACTAACAATAACGAATGCATATATTCTTTATCTGCTGCAAAAAAAAATGCTTCTGCAAAGGTTAACTTCTACGTTTGAATAACTTTCAAACCCAGACGCTGGAGTGTCAAAAGTCAGGCATTCGCATGCGCACGTGATCCGATTAACCGTGCCTGTTTGATGATCTTCTCCAACAGTCATGGGAATGGGAAACTTTGGTGAGCACCACAACAAAAAAGAGGCTTAATACATGGGATGTCACCCTTCCCGAGGCCCATCCTTTTTTTTTAAACCCTCCCTTCTTTCACTCCTTGCACAAGGGAAAGGAAAAACAGGGCTAAGTTGTTATTCTGAATCAAACTAATCGTCTGTTGTCACGACAGTCGTTGGAGTTCTGGTGACCCAAAAGGAGAAATACTGGCTTCCATTCTTTCCGGATGGTCGCAAACACACTCGATCATTTTGAAGTCAAGACTGGAAGACTGTTTCTCATGTTGCGCAAAACTCACGGTTCTGGGCAACGACCTCAGCCGAAAGCATGTTGGCTAGCATGAAAATGACCACAACAGCATTTGTACTCCTGGAAATAGATCGTTGAGTATTTTTACAAGCACACAGATCCAATTCTGGCCTTTAGCGGGTCGAATTTGTATTACCGTGATGCACTTTTGGAGTCAGCAAAGCCGTCTCCGGCTGCTGTTGTTGACATGTTTTATGTTTGATTTTTTTATAGTGCGTTGTAAAGGAATAAAAAATATGTTTTTTTTTTGAGGGGGGGGGGGGGGTATAGTGCTTAAGTGGGAGATGTAGCTCAGTGGAAGAATGTTTGAGGTCGCAGGTTCAATTCCAGGACATCTCCAAATGTGTTTTTTTGTGTGCAAATTTCACTGTTGTGGGACTATTAAAGGCTTTCTTAACTCATTCACTGCCATTCACAAATGTATTCAGGAATTGAAAATATGACGTCGGGCACCATTCCCGAATTAGTTCTTGCTTAGATGCTGATAAAGCGCTGGCCAGACCTCTTGCAATGTTGTTTCCCTTCCACAAGGCGGCATCATTCCCCCCTTTGTTTCCCATGTTAGCGCTTTGTTCCAGCTTCAGCTGTTGTTAAGGCGCTATATAAACAAATATGTACTGTATGTAATGTATTGTATTTTGGACAGCCACCCTCATTTCAAGCTCATATAACTCCAGACCCATATAATTTAGGAAAGAACGCTTTTTCCTGATTAAGAAGACAGTCTAAGGTTTCTTACACTGCATTGAATGTTTATGTCGTCCTAAAATTCAATATTGTGTGGGTCTTGGAATTCGAGTGACAATGACAAAAACCCTGGCACTGGACTGGACACATTTTTGCACATCGTCTGGCAGTGAATGAGCCAATGAGGATAAATCGGTCTGGAAAATGAATGGATGGATGGATAGTGAAGTGATTCTTTCAATGGTACCAATCCCTGAAAAAAAATTGCAAATAACGTATTTTCTACACACTTGTGGCGCATTGAACAAATTCGCCCAACAGAACAAAAGTTTGCCTCTTCGTCCAAGCGACTTTGGTTTGTATTGACCCTTGACAATTGGCGTCTGACAATCAGGACAGTGTTGAGCTTTTCCAGCTGACTGCCTTTCCAACCAGTGTCTTGTGCTAATGCCCTACTGTCACTTGTGAGTCACACAGTGGGCTACAAAAGAAAGGGGGGAATTCAGTGGGCCGCTGTGTGATCTTGTCACCAGGAGATAAAAGGCGGCGGCCTCTTTGGGGGCCCGGCTAGTCGCTATTCAAGCTCTCCTGGCGCAACCGATAATTAGCAACACTCGGTCGGCAGGCCCGTCGTGCCCGTTCGGGGGAAAGTCCCACCTTATTGTTCCTCCAGTTGGAGCGTTTTATGTTTATCTTGTTTTTTTTCTTTCTTGTCGAGGCTTGTGAATGAAAGCCGAGATGTCAGGACCACTCCTGGAAATGATCACCCACTCCCGACTGACTGGTGTTTTGTTTTTTGTTTCCTCGCAGGGTCCACGTACAGCGTCTTGTCCACCATGCCGTCAGATTCCGAGAGCAGCGGCTCCCTAAGCAGCGTTGGTGAGTCCATGCAATTCCCAAGATTCACTACATGATGTGCAAAAATTTAAGAAACGGTGGAAAAATACAATTTGGTAAAATTATAGAATAATAGATTGTTCTGCAGAAAAAAGATCGAGGTGTGTTCACCAATGGTGACGAGCTAATCGGTAAAAAAAGAAGCAATTATAATCATTTGTTAGTTTGCAGTTCATTGTAAATAAATGATGTGTCAATATTTTTTCACTCAGCAACAAGAGTTTACAAATGAGTGTTTTTTTTTTTTTTTTTTTTTTTTGTGGACGTCTCGACCCATGTTTCAGGTACCCCCACTCCAACCTCCTCGCCACCGCTGACCCACGTGGAAGCTCAGCGGGCGCACGACAAGATGGAAACGATCCTGTTGCAGCTCCGTCACGTGACCCGCGAGCGCGACGAGCTCCGCAAACGTCTGGCGCTCTCCTCGCCCGGGAGCACTTTTGACGACTGCCGGTACACTCATTTTGGGCTCCTACTTTATTTTGAAATGGGGTTTGGGAGATGCGACATTTGACCTCTCGACATCAATGCTAATTTTGTCAGTCAGTTGATGGCGTTTTGCATTGTGTGTTAGCATTAAACTCGCAAAGTGATGTGTTTTGTTTGAATGCACAATTTGTAATTGTCTTTAGTTTAATGGTTAGTTTGATAGTGAAACTATCAAGTTTTTTTTCATTTGGTTAAATACAAAAAGTCGTTTTCTCAGTTTGACAGTAAACTTGAACAGGGAGTGGCAATGAATTGCTCCTTGCAAGCACGGTGTTTTTTTCCTTTACTAGCTTAGCCACGGAACAAGTTAAACTCTTAAATCAAGTTACCGCTGTCGTCTAACTGGAAACCGTGTTCCAGCGGCGAGTAAGCACCAGCGAACAACTCTAATGTAGACCGCACATTGTTTTTGCACCACTTATTTACCTCTCAGCCAGACACGAAACCCATTGAATTATGAATGCGCCTCTTCCGTGAATCCGTTTGTGTCATTGCAAAGCGCGCGTTTGCGTTGCAGGCCCAACTCGAAAGCGGGCCACGACTACGAACGCCTCAAGTTGCAATGCATGAAGGCCATGGCCGACCTGCAGTCTCTGCAGAACCAGCACAACGGCACCCTCAAGAGATGCGAGGAGGCCGTCAAGAAGGCCGACTTTTACCAGTGAGTTCCTACCTGCATTCCCCACCCCCCTTTCCTAAGATAGTTTGTCTTTTTTATTTATTTATTTTTTGCCACTGATTGCACAGAACAGATTTTATTTGTGCGACAGTAATAGGGATGAACTCTTCACCGCCGTCCGCAAGCTGCCGACTCAGTTAAGCCCTAAAAGCCTTTCCATCAACTTAATTTCATCTTTTTGATAGCCCTACAGCCAGTCTGCAACCCCAAAACATGTTTATTTGATTGATTTTATTTTCTACAGCCAACGTTGCAACGTCTGGGAGTGACGCCCGCCCGCCCGCCTTTGAGGAGGACGTGCCAAATGACGCTTTGTAATTAGCGCCCTGACCAAACATGCCACAGGCGCTGCATTTGTTATGTCGCCTCTTCGGCTTAGAAGGGGGAAGCTTGGGGGGCATTTGTGCCACAGTACCTCCTCCTCTCGATCAACATCTGGCCGCGATACAGACACACAGATGTCAACAGAAGATGATTATTAAGATTATTGCTCTGCTTAAGCTGCTCCTTCTGTGGACCTTTTGCACTGCGTTGCATACTGCCTGTATGTCATAAAAAATCTTAAATTGTAAAACTTGGAAGCCTTTCATAACATGTGTTTTGCCACACGCAACTGGTCTTCATACTCCTATAACAGCACCTTTATTCTTCATCTTTCCACATTTTGTTTTTCCTCCTTGTCGTATGACTTTATTGTCATTTCACGGCGACTTCATTTTTGCCTCTGCACGAACGCTCCGCAATTGCCTTTTGAAGTGTTTGTTGCATAAGACAAATCATTTGACTGCCAAGCTCACTTGAAGTCATCAACTCGGTAATGAGCTTGAAGGGAGAACATCTGGCCTTTTTGACAGACTAAAAACCACACAGGCTATTTTTAGCCCGCGCAACTCTTGGGAAAACAATCTTTTCTTTGCTGCTAACCTTTTCGCTCTTTGAGCTGGTTTGGTAGCGGCGTTATGAAATGAGCAAAGCGCCTTCGGTCATGTTGACTGGTTCATCAAACTTTGCGTTGACTTAAGTCAAAGTCAGCTTTGTTGTCAAATATGCTAATATGCATGACATACATTACAGATTAAATGAATGTCCTCTCCGACCCAGCGTGCAATGCACTTATAATGTGGCTAAAAAAGACAAACAATTGACAACAGACAATACATGTAATTTCTGTATGTAAAGTGAGGTAGTGACGTATGTAAAGTGAGGATGTGTTGTATGTAAAGTGAGGTAGAGTAGTAATGTGAAAACAAAAAAAAGGTTGAAGTGAGGTCTTGAAGAAAAAAAAAACAACAAATAGAGTTCAGGATGATAGCACTGCGTGTAGCGTGTACTCACAGTTCGGTGAGTGTGGCAGCGGCAAGGGCCAGGGGGGGCAGGGCTGTGAGGGAGTTGAGTCTACATTAACACATGTACAGTACGACACAGGCGGGGTAATAAATCAAACTGCTGTAACTTTATTCACATTTTGACCATTCTTTCACATACCACCGAAAGATATTTACAATTATTTTTGAAAATGTTTTATGTCACCATCACGCCATAATAAATCATAAATAATCTTCTGTATTTCAGCACGCTGCACAACCGTCTGGCGGGCGAGCACAGCCAGCTGAAGGACGAGCTGGAGGCGGCGAGGCTGGATAACATGCAGCTGCTGCGCGAGCACGACCACGCCAAGCAGACATGCGAGGATCTGCGGCGGTTGCGCGAGGACCACCAACGGGAGGTGGCCGACATGCGCCTGCTGCACCAACAGGTAGCCGACTCGCTGTATTTGGTGATTTTATTTATTTAGATTAGATGAGATGAGATGGGCCTTTCCTCTGTTGTTTTACTTTCCATGAGTCAGTTGATTTTACGTGTGAATTTTCAGGTGATTCGTGAAGGCTCCTCGGACGCCCTGAACAAGCTGTACGACTCGGCCGTGGATAAGCTGGAGAGCGTGCGGAATGACTACGAGGGTCTGCGCAAGCTTTACAACGACAAGACGGCCAACCACAACGTCGACCTGAGTCGACTCGACCACGCCGAGGAGGAAAACCGGCGCCTCCAGAAGCAGCTGGACATGCTGATGAAGCAGAGGGATGCCGCCATCCACTACCAGCAGCAGTACTCGTCATCCATACGGAGGTAAGGGAAGATGGAAAAAATAAAATTAATAAATCAACACGCGCCTAATTATGACTTTCTTCCAATGTTCCTGGCAGGTTGGACCAACACGAGCTATCCAAAGTGGCCGCCCAGAACGTTGAGCTTCAGCGCGAAATGGAACGGCTGCAGTCGGAGATGACGCGCTTCAAAACGCAGCAGCTCAAAGCGGCCAAGGAATGCGAGAACTTCAAAGGCGAGCGCGATTCGGTCATCAGCGAGTATCGCCTGATCATGAGCGAGCGCGACCAGGTCATCAAGGAGGTGGAGAGACTCCAGACCGGGCTGGAGGTGGCCGAGGCCAAGCTGAAGAACACGTCATCGGAGCAGCGGGTGGCCAATGAGGAGATGGAGGCCCTACGACAGGTAATGCCTCTTTTATTTATTATTTGAATTTTCATTTCACTTCCTGACTTTGTGCCTTGTTTTGAAGGAACTGTCGTCGTCGCTGATGGACAGGGACCGGGCGCTCTGCGAGAAGAATGAACTTCTGGAAAAATACTGCCACGAAGTCAAAGACAAAGCGGAGGCTCAGGAGGAACTGAGCCAAGCCTGCAGGGACATGGAGACGGTGCGCGAGGAACGAGACGTGGCCCGCAAGGAGAGGACGGAGGCCATCATTCAGCGGGATCAGCTGCTGCAAGAGTATTACCAGGCTAGACAGGTACACGCACATGGCAGATTTATTTACAAATCAACAGATTTATTTATTTATCCCCCCCCCCCCCCATGATAATCCTTTCATCTCATACAATAGTCATTTTTTTCGTAGCAGCTGGCATGCCACCACGCCATGTTTTTGTTGCCAATCAGAAAATGATCAGCCCACAGAGCTTTTCCTTCTCTGGAGGTCGAATAATTAATCCCAACAATCAAATCCGCAGGAATCAATTTTACCGCGGTTTTAACTCTCTCCCTAACTTCCTGTTTATTTGCTCAGTGGAAAGCTAGACAACAATATTATTATTATTATTATTATGTATATATATTTTTTGCCATTAACTCATTCACTGCCAGATGATGTGAAAAATGTGCCCACTCCAGTGCCCGGGTTTTTGTCATTTTCACTCAAATTATAGGACCCACAGATTCATAGGACCTACATTCAATGCAGCGTAAGAAATCTTAGACTCTATTTTTTCATCAGAAAAAAAAGAGTTAAATCCTAAATTAAATGGGTCTGGAGTTATATGATCTTGAAATGAGGGCAGCTGTCCAAAATACAATGCAATATTGGCTTATATAGGGCTTTAACAACAGCTGAAGTTGGAACAAAGCGCTAACATGGACAAAACGAAAATGCTGCACCCTTGCGGAAGGGAAAATATTGCCAGAGGTCTGACCAGTGCTTTATCAGCAACCCCTGGAGGAAAAAAAAAACGAACACATTCGGGAATGGCGCTCTACGTCATATTTTAAATTCCCGAATAAATTTGGGAATGGCAGGGAATGATTGAGCAAATTATGCTACTAATATTACCATTGATTCTGCTCAACGATTGATACATATTTTTTCCCTCCCCAAACTATGCGTGTGTATCTAAATCTGATGAAATCCCCACACTGTACCTCCAGAAACAAGACTCAGCCACTCTGGACATGGAGCGAGCCAACAAGGAAATCGAGACTTTGAGGAAGCAATACGAGGCCGTCAGCCGGGAACTGAACGAGGCCCTTCAGGAGGCCGAGGTGGCCAAATGTCGCCGAGACTGGGCCTTCCAAGAACGAGACAAGATCGTAGGAGAGAGGGAAAGCGTTCGGTGAGATGACGTCCGTTATTTGACGTCCTTTTACTCCTTATCGACGACTGTGCGCTAAAAACAAGCGCGACGTCACTTTTTTTTTAGCACGCTGTGCGACAACCTGAGACGAGAGAGGGACCGAGCCGTTAGCGACCTGGCGGATGCGCTGAGGAATCTAGACGACACCAGGAAGCAGAAAAACGATGTCGTGCGAGAGCTTAAAGAACTCAAGTGAGCTCCTCCCCCTTTTCGTGATCTTTCTCCACTAACTGTAGCTCATCTTTCTATTAAATGTAAAAAATAAAAATGTACATTTTTCTGTTGTACAGGGAAAAAATGGAGGACCAATTGGAAAAGGAGGCTCGTTACCGTCAATTAATGGCTCACAGTTCGCACGATTCCGCCATCGACATGGACTCGGTTGAATGGGAGACGGAAGTTGTGGAGTTTGAGAACCGCAGAGTGAGTCGACCGCCTCCGTTTTTTTCGGCAGTCGTGGAACAAGACCCGCTCGAATGGTGTCAATCTTTTCACGCAGGACATGGATTTGAAAGCGCTCGGCTTTGACATTGCCGAGGGGGTAAATGATCCTTATTTACCGGGAGATTGTGGCGTGTTTGTCAGTAAGGTGGATAAAGGAAGTCTGGCAGAAGGTCGATTAAGGTAAACAAATGGCTGAAAATAAAAAAATAACAAACCCTAAATTCCGTACCTATGAAGACCACAGGTGTCAAAGTCAAGGCCCGGGGCCAAATCAGGCCCTCCACATCATATTTTTCGGCCTGCAAAAGCAAATTAAACTTGTAAACTTCATGGTGCTTGCTAAAATCCTAACCAAAATGTCATATTTTTGGATGTAAACCACAATAACAGTCATTATTCTTGACTTCAGATTTGAAAACTAGTTATTCATTCATTTGTTGCGCGCTCTATATGTAATATGTGGAGGTGATGACACAATCTAATGGCTTCCCCAAATTCATAACTCGAGAGGAAACCATAACTACAATGTGGCCTACGGCAAAAAAATTACTTTGACACCCCTGATGTAGACCAAATTACTTAGACCAATTGAAATACAAGTAATTTGTCTTGCGCAACAGGGTGAACGACTGGCTGCTGAAAATCAACAACGTTGACCTGACCAGCAAGGACAGGAAGCAGGCCATCAAAGCCGTGCTGAGCGGCGATGGCGTCATCAACATGGTGGTCCGACGGAGGAAGTCGCTCGGGGGACGAGTCGCCACTCCGGTCCAGATTAATCTCGCCGGACATAAAGGTCCAAAACCATCTTTGTCTTATTTCGCTGAATTTTCAAGAAAGTTAATATGATAGCTACACTGTGCTATCCCAAAAGTCAAAATTAATACAGAGATGAATTAAAACAATAATTTGACGCCACATTCTCCTCTCAGATTGCGGAATCTGCTTGGAAACGGGTGTCTTTGTCGCTTCGCTGGCGCCTGGCAGTCCAGCAATCCGAGACAATAATCTGACAGTCGGCGACAGGCTCTTAGCTGTGAGTACGCCGTGCCTGCATCATACGATATTCACGCCTCTCGGTGAAAAACAAAATTCTAATTAATTTTCTGCTCTTTTCAGATTAACGGCATCCCGCTGGACAACAAGTCGCTGCCTGAGTGTGACGCTCTGCTGAGGGCATGTCGCGAGTCGCTCTGCATCTCCCTTGCCAAGGTGACGATTGCATACTCTGAAAATAAAATGAAACAACAGCATACTAGATGATTAATTTACACTTCGGTGGCGCTGTGATTGACTTTTCTAGCCACTGTCAATCATCTTTCAAAACACAGTAGAGCTCATAAAACTATTGCTTTGGCGCCCCCTGGTAGCTTTTTGACGTTAGTGACAGATTGAAGTGATGGGAGAAAGCAGTTTATACAATCCAATACATATTGATTTCTAGAGCGCTTTAATGAATCAAAAATTACCCTGAAGCGTGTATTATTGATCCACGGTTGATGACAGCTGTATGCGACACCGCTGCTAATGGATTGTAGCAACTTGCACAGCAACTTGCACAGCATTGGTTTGATTTAAAACGTTTTTATGATTGAAGCTAAATTAGAAATGAGATGAGACGACCTTGAGAGTTTTGAAAGGTGCTTAGAAATTAAAGGTATTACTATTATTATTATAACCTTTATCTGGTTCAAATTGGAGAAATTCCTAATCACGATCAAAATGTGATCAATCATCCAACTGCCATTAATAGGCAAATTAAGCAAGTACAGTTACGCCACTGTAAAAATCGGACTATTGCTAATGAGCAAAAACCGCACTGTTCACAATTCATTCGGATTTTTGGTATGCACGTGTCGGATTTGTTTATGTGATATCTAATTTGTTTTTGGGGCAGTTCCTACCACAGAGCTGCTCCGGCCAGAGTCTCTACGAAAGCCTGAGGGAATCGGAGAAAGTCTGCCGCAACACCAAGCGCAAGTGCTGCTCGCAGGTTGACGCTTGCCACTGCGAAATAAGATGCCGGGTTGGCGACGACGAGGAAGGTCACGGCGACCCCGCCCTTCATCGCCACCACCTTGCAGGCGATTCCCTCCACGCGCGGAGCCCCTCGGAGCCCCTGGCCGAGTTCGCTTACAGGCGGCAGGACTTGCACCGCCGGCCCTTTACGTTTACGCCCGTGCTCCCTGACTGCGGCGCTCCACCGGGCAAAGCGGGCGGCGGCACGTGGCCCAAAGTCATCGCCGGAACGTCCGTCCCAGACTGCGCGCAGCTTTCCATCTACAAAAGATCCAAACAACGCAAATCCATCTTTGACATGAACACCTTCAGAAGACCGGAAGTGCCTCAGAAACTGGACTACATGTCGCTTTCTCATCTGCCCAAACACTCGCCGCAGAGCTCGCTGGCCGATTCCTCTCAAGGTGCGCCCACCCCGCCCGCCAGAAGCGACTCCTTTAGGTTCAAGCACTCGCAGCAGAATAGCTCGGCGTCCGACTCCACCATCCCGGGCTCTCCTGGTCGGGGGAACAGTCCCGTCACCGAAAGCGAACCCGGGAAGCATATCCCGCCTCCGATGCAGGTTAATTGAATTTATGCATCACATCAATTCAGGGTGTGGATTACGAAGATTCGAATTTCTCATTGGTAGCTCGGGAGAAACGATTCACAGGAATTGAATATGTCACTCAAAGTAGCTCTAAATAGCCTTCAAATTTGACTTAGTTTTCCAGATTTGTCAATAATGGTAAATAACTTTAGTCCATAGATTGGTTTTGGGCATTTTGGGCAATTACTGAAGATAGAAAAATCAGTTTAAGGTAACAAAAAAAACGTTTTTCAATAAAATATATATATTTTTTCATCCAGGTTCACACTTTCTCCAATGACGAGCACTCCCCAGAGCCGATGGATTTGTTACGCTACTCTCCGATGCGAAATAATCGCTACAGCATGCACTTTGCACCCCCCAGCTACAGCGGAGCCGTGGCAAGTAAGTCGGCAAAAAAAAAGGCCACCCCCCATGTGTTTTTTTTTTGTAGACTTTCATCACATACAACATACCTCTCATGTGTACGTTTACAAACCTAAAAAGATCAGACATATTTCTGTCATATCAGACCAGACGCAGCGAGGCTTAGCGTCATGTCCGGCGAAGACGTCAGTGTTGAGAAACGCCGTTTACCCCACCTGGAGTCAAGAGATGCAAGCGGGCAACGGCCCACCTGGGTCAAGCCCCGCCGTCCAAACACTTGCCAGGTGCCGTCTGGCGGACATCTTTCAAAATGTCATTTTTCATTCCTCCCTCCCCAAGTAAATGACTTGGCCCCCTGTACGTTTTAGCCCCCAGCGTCACGGTCGCCACAGCGTGGACCTCAATCATAAGCTTGGCGGCGACATCAGCCAGAGCGGCCCACCGTCTCATGGCACCCACTCCCTCCCCTCCAGCTCCAGAATGGGTATACACTCGACACGACTTGTTTATTTATTTTTGGGGGACTTTATCCTGAAATTTCACTTGGATTAGCCTTTAATAGTGTCGCAGTGGAAACATTTACAGTTCACAGCAACAAAGTGATGAAAGGAAAAAGTAGAAAAACAAAATACAAGAGCTTCTGTAAAGGCAGCCACCATCGCAGCACCCTCTTCAAGTCAAAACAACCAAAAACTAAATAATGTGACACAACACAAAAGACAGACAGTCATTCAATCTTAAGCACTTTCTGCACACTTTGTTGCAAAAAGCAGTTCTAGATGAAGACGAGGGGATCAACTCATCCTTTTCACCAGTGGATCAGGAACATCATGGTGGAATGTGCATGTCTGCTAAAAGCTAAATGTTGAAAGCAAACACTAAACTGTAACATCCATTGACAAAAAGAGATCCCGTCCCACATACTGTAAATCTGCTTCAATTCCAAGCCGCAACAGTTCCACATACGCAACCCGAAATTGTGAATGATTTTTTTTTTTTTTTTAATAGTCTCCCTGAGTGCATTGCAGTTCAGGGCTGAGCGCATCCGGATGCCACCAACACGTCATCCATGCTCCATTGGATCTGATAAAGGTATGGAAGTGATTTTATTTTATTTTATTTTATTCACACCAGGGCTATCAAACGTATTACACTTTAAATAACATCTGTGATCTACGCAATATCAAGGTATAGATTAAAACAAATAAAAAAACGTCATCATTGTCTGGTCTCCCCTCCAGAATCTCGCTCGCATTCAGAGTGCAATTCACCCACAACGCCCCCCAAGTCCCCAGTTGGCCCGGACACGTCATCCTTCGCCGGCAGCCAATTGGCGAGCTCCATCTCCACGCAGCTCAGGATATCCGTCAGCCGCGCGCCGGTCGTTGATGGCCGCAAAGACGGGTAAGTTGCCCCCCTCCCCCCCGTCGCCCGTCTCCTTAGCCGCCATCGTTCAAAGTGTGACGTCAACTTGACAAATTGCTTGGCGAAGCAGTAAACAAAGCCTCGCGTGATGGATGGCTGTCTTTTCCGCTTTCCTCTCTGCTGCTCATTAAAAACTACTTCCTTTCTCCCTTTTTTCTCTGTCGCTTCTGATTTGCCTGTTTTCAGATTTGTCTCTAACCCCTTTGTGAAACATCGGCTGGCTGCTAAGCCCAAGTTCCTCTCTTTGAAATGCTTGAGGTTTGTTTCTAGTTACTAATACAACTTCTCACTTTTGGGTGGCAGGAAAAAAAATGGCCTTGCATGCGTCACACGTCATTCTCGACCGATGCGTGTCCATTGATATGATAAGCGAACGACAATCGTGAGTTGAACTTGGTTTCCCCCCCGAGGCCGTATTTAGAGGAGCCGCGCAACGTGACGGTGCAGAGAGGAACCGAGCCGTTGGGTATCTCCATCGTGAGCGGCGAAACGGGCGGCGTGTTTGTGTCCAAAGTGACTGCGGGGAGCATCGCTCACCAAGCTCATTTGGAGTACGGTGATCAGCTTTTGGAGGTGAAAAAAAAACAACGAAAATGCCGTTTTGTTGATTTTCTGGCTCGTGTGACACATCGGCGTCTTTCTGCAGTTTAACGGGATCAACCTTCGCAACGCCAACGAGCAGCAGGCGCGGTTGGTGATCGGGCAGCAGTGCGACACGGTCACCATTTTGGCTCAGTACAACCCGCACATGTTCCAGCTGGGCAATCACTCTCGATCTAGGTACAGTAAAACCCCATTTTGAGACCCCCGCGGCGGAAACCGCTTTGCTTCAATTATTTGTACGCCTTCTCCTCAGTTCACGCATGGACTCTATCGGCACCCAGCCCGCTTCGAGGGGCAGTGGGAACAGCACCCCGGACGACCGCTCCGTGGCTGACGAAGGCACCGTGACGCCCCCCTCCAAGCAGACCACCCCCGTCACTAGCCCTCAAAACTCCTTTCGGTACCACATTTAGTCATTAGCATTGACCGTTAGGTTTGATTTGAGCGAAACGTTTCCAAAGGACATCTGTGGCGGAATTAACTCATTTACTGCTAGACGATGTGCAGAAATTTGTCCACTCAATTGCCAAGGTTTTTGTCATTGTCACTCGAATTTCAGGAGCCACAGAATATTGACTTTTAGGACTGCATAAACATTCAATACAGTGTAAAAAACCTTAGACTCTCTTCTTTCATCAGAAAAAAAAGTTAATTCCTAAGTTATCTGGATCTGGAGTTATATGAGCTTGAAAAGGGGGCACCTGTCCAAAATACAATCCAACACATAGTATACATCGGTTGTCGTGTTCCTGCCCAGGCTTCCCGTTGCCGGTATGCGTCGAAAGGCGGAGCCACGTCTGGTGAGGCTAAAAAGGGTCCAGGCGGATCTGGGAGTCCAGATCTGCGGGGGCAATCTGTGCGGCATCTTGGTGGAGAGTCTGGATGAAGACAGTCCTGCTAAAACTGCGGATGGCCTCCTGCTTGGAGACTTGTTATTGGAGGTAATGTCCCATTGTTGTTGTTTTTTTTGGACCAGTAAGAAAATACAATTTCATTGCACTTTTTTTTTTTTTTTTTTTAACCTCAAATGACGAGTCACTCCACGCTGACTCACCCCTGTTGTGTTTGGACCACTGACTCATCCGTTTTGTTTTGCCAACAGTACAACGGCGTCAGCATGAAGAACAAAACCAAAGAGGAGGCTTATCTGGAATTATTAAAACCTGCCGAAACCGTCACCTTCAAAGTACAAAACTGCGCCGACGAACTCGCCGCCATCAGTCAGATACCCGGAGATGGATTTTTCATTAGGTATACAAAATGGCCGTTCATGCCACACAATCGCCGATGCTTTCACTGACATTCACCTCTTGTTATTCCGCCAGATCGCTTTACGACAGGGTGGCCGACGTGGAGCAGGAATTGAGCTTCAAGAAAGACGACATCCTTTACGTGGAGGACACCCTGCCCAACGGCAACTTTGGCTACTGGACGGCGTGGCACCTCGACGAGAAAGCGCAGAAAATGGAGAAAGGCCAAATTCCCAGCAAATACATGCAAGTCCACCGATAGATGCGCTTCTCTCCTTGAGGAACGTGATGTGAAACCTACTTTTTTTGCCTCCAAAGGATCGACCAGGAGCTCTACAGAAGACACGGCGTGGCCGACGTGAAAGACGATGGCGGCGGCGGCAAAACCTTGTCCGCCGCCGCCCGCAGGTCTTTCTTTCGCCGGCGCCTCAAGCACAAGCGCAACGGATCCAAAGACGGGAAGGATCTGATGGCATCCGAATCTATGATGTCCGACTACTTGCCCATCACAGAAGGTGAAACCGTTTTATTTTGAAAATTTTGTGCCACTATGGACGCCAAACTCTCAAAAAATATCCGCATTTTTGCCACTTTATGTTTCTTCTTACTTTTTTATTCATTCACGTCTACCCAAACAGATGGCGTGAGCCTGATGTACCAACGGGTCCAGAAGGTGGAGTGCTTAGCCCCCAGACCAGTGCTGATTTTGGGACCGTTGGCGGAAGCCAGCAAGGACATGCTGGTGAACGAAGCGCCCGGCAAATTCAGTCGCTGTCTGCCAGGTAAGATAGACTTTACCCTCGAGAACTTTTTCGTTTAGTTAAACTATTCCTCCCGTTTCTCTTTGCAGAGATCATGAAGGCATCCCAGCAAGCCATCGAGCGAGGCGTGAAGGACTGCGTGTTCATTGACTATAAGCGACGTAGCGGCCATTTTGACGTCACCACTGTGGCGTCCATAAAAGAGATTACGGAGAAGGTAAGATTTTAGCGCTCAACATCTGCACCACGTATGACATATTTCTCTTCAAATAGCTAAAGAACCAAATTTAGTTAAAAAGCAATTGAAAACTGGACTCCTTTTTTATATTTCGCTATTTTATGTTTCAGCCCAGAATGCATCACATTTATTTCCTGAATAATCTGTGAAAAATATTTCCAGGGCTTCACTTTTTCCATATTTAATATTACAACCTAATTGCAAAATCGAATGAAAACGCACCATTTAAAATCAATGTCAAAAAATTCACATGTAAAATGAATATGGTAAGTATTCCTAGCATTTCACATCAATGGTTCATTTTTGCGCGTCTTTGCCAAATTTCCGTCTTCTGACAACCGCGATACTGTTCTCTCGCAGGACTCTCATTGCTTGCTCGACATCGGCCCGCACGCCATCGAACGACTCCACAGCGTTCACGTCTACCCCATCGTCATATTCATTCGCTACAAAAACGCCAAGCAGATCAAGTGAGTCGACCCCGTCCTTGAAAGAAAAATAAGCTACGTGGATCGACTGTGTCGATTTTTGTTGTTGTTCAGAGAGCAGAAGGATCCGTTGTACATCCGGGATAAACTCTCGCAGAAGCTCTCCAAGGAGCAATTTGAAGCGGCCCAGAAGACCGAACAGGAGTACAGCCCTTTCTTCACAGGTAAGCCAAAAATGACAGGAAAAACAATAAAACCAACCAGAATTTAAACTTAAAATCAGAACGACCCTTTGTGGACTTTTAGCCAAATATTCTTTTTGCTCCTTACCCCCCCCAGGTGTGGTCCAAGGTGGCAGCGTCTCCTATATTTGCACTCAGATCGTCACCATTGTGGAGCAGGAGCAGAATAAAGTTCTGTGGATCCCTGATGGGGCGCCATAGAAGTCAGGCATAAATACAACAACAAAATAATAATAATAATAATCATCCAAATTCCACACGACTTCATCATAGCAGTGAATCGGTACATTAACTCACGCCACCACACATGCACACTATTTGATAAAGTACTGTACTACATATAGTTGTTTACACTAGTATCAAATACTACTTGAATGAATGCGCACTCCTTTGAAACAAAACCTGGATACAAGATGGCTCCTTTCGCTAAACATTTTATCTTTTTTTTTGTCAAATCGTGGCGATGTTAGCTAAATGGTATTTAACATGGAGGATAAACTTTTTTTTTCACCCTCTATTCATCATTTCAGGCCTCACATCATGATGTCATCGTGCCAAGCTTTTCTAATATTTATTACGACGGCATGTATGTAATGCTAAAAGTTAAACAGCAGCTTTTTAACTGCGTGCGTGTGCGCAGACGTGCGCACTCTACTTGAGTTGTCAATTGCGTTTCGCGTTCTTCCTTCGGTTTATTTTTTTAAAGGGATGTTTTTTTGCCTGTCGGTTGTCATGACGCTTGTCTTCCATCATCACACTATGCTGGAATGAAAAATCTGAATTGTTTTTATCATGATTAAAAAAAAGGGTACAGACGCTGAATGTTTTGGTTGTTCATTTTTTTACAGAATATTTCTTACATGCCTACCACGTGCATGTTGTGTGGCAGTGAATGAGTAAAATGCACTACGTTGACCGTGTTAGTCATTTTGGTCATCAATTTTCATGGGAATCTGTGCCCATTATAATCCATCAAAGGGGTCATGAACCAAAGATTGATCAATATTCAATTTCGGCATCAATTGAGGCGATCTGCAATCAAGAAGGAAGAATCATAATGGGTTTTAAGATACGAGTGAGGTCACAGCACGGTTTAAACTTAGAACTCAAAGCCCCATTATATAACTTTGACTTCATAGTCAGATGTTATAATACAACGTTTATTATGAATTCTTTTCTAAGTCAACACTGACTCCAAAATCTAAGAGGCGTCTTTATGAAACCCCAAAAGAACCACCTCCTGCCCCCATAAGCATCACGTCTGCGCTCTTTAGCCCCGCCCCTCTTCATCTCCCATCACTCTCCCATCCCTCCATCCAGCACCACCTGTACATCTGCCACAAGCCAGGCCGCTACCCAGCGTGAGACCAACAGAGATCGAACAGACAAGCGAATCGCTCTTCTTACCAAACCCGATTGATTTTTTCACATTGTTTTGCTGGAAAAGCAACGCGAGGTGGGTTCAACGTCGTCGCTGTATCTGCACCCTCACCCCCACCAGCTTATTTTTTTGCTGATCGAATTGGACATTTACGCACCGGATGACGCACGGCGAAGCAAGCCGTGTCGGCATCGCGACCCTGGATCCTCCCATCCGCTAGCGAGGTGCTCTCCAGCCGCCTCGGGACAACTTTTGCGGCCGCTCGCCAGTCACCGGAGCTTGGCCGCCGGACTCGCCATGGCCCCGGAGCACCGGCGGATCTCGCCGCTTTGAAACGACTCGAAGACCCGGCCGGCGACATGGCGAAGAGCCGCGAGCGACTGAGCCCGGAGCCGTCGGTGCACATGGCCAAGATGAACGTCATCATCCCCTTCTCGCCCGACGTTCCTTGCGACAGCAACGGCCAGCGCATGTGGTGGGCTTTCCTGGCTTCGTCGATGGTCACCTTCTTTGGGGGGCTCTTCATCATCCTGTTGTGGCGGTCCCTCAAGTATCTGTGGACCGTCTGCTGCCACTGCCGTGACAAGAAGGTACCAAAGGCACCAAAAAACACGCTCAGCTGACACTTGTTGGGTGTCGCAGCTCACACTGACAACCACCGACTGCCCACCCGCAAACTTTCTCCGCCTTTCTCAATAGAAAGATCTGATAATAGCGTTTTGTTAAATAATTAAATCATTGGAATAGCTGTATCTAAAAGGAAAACTCTGAAAAGATGCTTCCCCCCACCCAACGCCCCCCTGTTCACCCTCGGCCATTCCGTTCCCCCAATGGCCATTTACCACCCCCACCTCTGAAATAAATCTGTATCAGAAATGCATCATCAGCCTCTTGAAAGGTGTACTTTTATATTTTTGTTATTGCTGTTGCTAAGCAACTAGCAAGAGGTTATGTGCGCTTCCAACGCACTTGCATGCGCAATAAACACCTCTCGTCTCCCCCTAAGACACACCATTATCATCTAATTCGCACTTTGTTCACAAATTATACTCCACTGTTCGACTACCCCGCCTTTTCCCACTTTTTCCACCCGTGTTGTGATGCCCTGTCATCTGAACAAGTCGAGCGAAAGACACGCCCAAATATTTAGTTAGTTTCATTAATCAGTGACAATGTCAAACTTTTTTATTAGTGTTTGTGAATACGAAAAATAAGGAAACCAAATTTTACTTTATAAAAATTGCAAAGAAAAAAATAACGTTCTAGAATGCGATTAAATAACTGCAGGTATGTGTAATTTGGCCACCTGGGCGCAGTATAATATGCTTAACAGTGCAAGACCTTCACTGCTGGCCTAAATATATCTGAATCACAGACTAATGTGAATTATATTCTGTCCACGAATTCTTATTAAACAATTCCAAATTGAATTTAAATTTCCTTTTATGACCTTTCCCCCGTTCCTTTAACCAATCAGATTTCGAGTTGGCATCCCCAAGACACCCGTGATAGTTTTCGCAAACTCTGATTGGCTAGTCTCAGCCAATCATAGTATCGCTAGCCGCTAGTGATAAACTCATTCTAGCCAGAGCTAGCACACTGTATCTGTAGCTAGCTGCATAAACAAACATATTTTGTGTTGATTTGCTAGCGATTTTGTCAACCCACAAAGGCCGAAGGAGGAGAAGAAATGGATTTGGTTGCTTATCATGTTTGTGTTCAATTTGCAGCGATTATTTTGATTAGCACCGCCCATTTTTGCATGTAATGACATTTTGCATATTTGCACCACAGCTAACAACCTCTATGTATTGTGTTAAATGCGCATTGCTATTACAGTAAAGTCTCGTTATATCGATATTCAAGGGAGCCCGAAAAAATATCGATATAACCGGGACTATCGATATATCCGACCCTGTTTACATGTAATTTTCTCCGTGCGTGCATAGAAATAGTATCGATATAACCGGGACTATCGATATATCCGATATCGATATAACGAGACTTTACTGTATTTGTTTTGTTTTTGTTTTCGATTCCACTACAAGCATTTTTTTTGCTGCAGGAGCAATTTAATATTTTTTGTTAAGAGAGCCCGCATACTACTACTTCATTCACTCTTTATCAATTAATTGAATATTCAATCGTCGCCATCATTTGACTGACTAGTGAGGTATTGCGAAAGAGCTGCACAGTTCTAGGACATTTTGTCTTTTTGCATTTTTATTATAATTTTTAATAGAATGATGACGCACAAAATGAGTTGAGGCATGAGAGGGCTTTTTTTTTAATAGAATTCACCATGTGGCGCACCATCAAATCAATACTTTTTTCCCCTGGTGCTGGAGTCAGGCTGCTCTTCTTAGAGCGCCTTCTGTCCAGCTTGGCATCCCCTAGCAACGGTGTCTAAGGTAACCGTGCCGAGCATCGTGTTCATATCAGTGTTTATAGTATCGTGCTTCTTTCCCCCCAAATCATTTTCAGGAATATTTTAACAATGCAATACCGCAAAAACAAGTCCAATGTGTGTTTTATCATTTCTATATGTGCATTGACACCAATGTCCCACTTTTATTTTTCCCTCAGGATGTGCATAGGCTGACTCCTGCAGACAGTGTCCTCAAACGTGCCGACAAAGATGAGGTGGCGGCGGCGAGTGAGGTGGGATGGATGACGTCGGTCAAAGATTGGGCGGGAGTGATGATCTCCGCTCAGACCTTGACGGGACGAGTCCTGGTGAGTACTCAGCTTCGGCGTTTGCCGTCTGATGATTGCTAGCTAGCTCGTCTCTGTAGCGAGAGAGAGCTTTAAACAGTGTATTAAGGTCACACGCTGGCATCCCATAATGCCTCTCGGGGGGTAGCGAGCGAGGGATCACATCTGGTCAAGTGAGGGTGGTTGCCATGGCGACACACTAGCTTAGTGAAGGGAACTACCTCGGTTCATCGAGGAGGCTTCCCAATTTTTTTCAATGACTTTTTTTTGTTTTTTTAAAGATCCCCAATCGAACTGATATGAAATTATGACCGCAGCAGAAGTAGTCGCCCGGGCAACGGCGGCTTAGCTTCACCTCGCAGATGTGTGTGTAAATTCAACCCTTTCATTCAGCCACAGTAGAGTCCACCGTCACACGCATGCACGACGCATGTCGCCCGCCTGTCAGCTCGACCACATACAAAAAAATAGTAAACAATCATAAATGATAATAAAAATAAATAAAACACTACCAATGGTTGCCCAAAAAATTGCTTTTGCTCTATCTTCTGCTGTAATTAGCACCAGGTAGTGTTTTAGTCCAAGTTTTATTTGCTGTGGGCTCTCGTGAGCCTGAAATAAAAGCGTGTTGACTTAGACAACAAAGCGTTTGTGATGACACGCAAGCCACATGTGGGGGGTGGAGGTAGATCCCGTCTGTCATCCGATTCCATATTGGTTCCTACGCCGCCGCACACGCTGGCGCTAAATCATCGTTTGTGCACCTGCTTCTAAAGAACACTGGAGAGAAGTTATTCCAAAACATCCTTTGACCACAACTACTCAAAGCATCTTTCAGCAATAAAGCGCTTGAATTGGCACAAAATGTCCCTGGAATGATTTATTGATGCTCGTGGTGGACTCAGTTGGCGTATGATAACGGACTGTAGCCACGCTAAGCTCTTCGGGCTGTTTGGTCCACTGCCAGGGTAGCTTAAATCACAAGAGACGCTATGAAAAAACGTACGCGACGTAGCTGCATTCATGCGCCGGATGCCATATTGCATGTGGCATGCATGCACATTTGATGGTATTTCAAGTTACTATGCAGCCTATAGAACATCACGTGACCACCTATTGAGTATTTTAAGCAGCATGTTGACCCCCCCCCCCCTGCATCTCCCTTGTGTGCTTTGTTGACGTCACTATCGCGTCTCGGTGCATGGGTTAGCATCTTCTAATGAGCCTCCAAGGCCCCAACAACTTATTTACTCCCTCTTGGTTATTAACTATTTATGCGCGCAGTGCAATATAGGCGGCAGGGATGGTGGGACACATGCCCCACTGGGGTCCGGAAAGCACAGACAGTATGAATTTAATGACATAAATAATTATGCGAATATTGTGTGTTTTTTTTTATGACTCACAAGTTTTAGTTCCTGCCAAACCAGTAGCAGCTTTACTGCTTCTGCTTGTCACGTGGAGCCAGAAAGATATTTTCCTGTCTCTGAAAAGAGGGAAAATGTCTATTAAAAATTCATGCTGGGGACTTTTTACTTTATTTTATTTTTAGCACCGCAATTCCATATCATGGGAATGAATTGGGGCCACACTCATTCATTATGAATGCTCGGTTGCTCTCCTGTTCCGGGCGGCCCTTTTGTGTCATTTGAAAATGGATGAGCGGCGGCTCGCCTCGCGTGTCACAGCCCCGCCTCCCCCCTTCGTCCGCCTTCGTGTGGGTTTTCGGCATGGAGGATGCATGTCCACGTGTTACCGACAGTTATCAATAAGAATTTATTGAAAACGGTGGGGAAAAAAAAACAGTGGATTCATATTTATTGTTACATCATTGTAGCATTTCATGAAAATACATTTCTTTTTATACACAAAATGGCTGACAAAAGGGGTTTCGAACGTAAAAAATAAGAAAAATCAACTTTATTTCTTGTCTTTTCAGGTAGTGCTCGTCTTTGCCCTCAGCATTGGCGCTCTGGTGATCTACTTCATCGATTCCTCAGAGTGAGTATTTATTTATGTATGTATGTATGTATGTATGTATGTATGTATGTATGTATGTATGTATGTATGTATGTATGTATGTATGTATGTATGTATGTATGTATTTATTTATTTATTTATTTATTTGTGTATTTCTGTATATATAATGCATTTATATATCTATGCATTTAAATATTTATTATGTGTTTTTTCTGTATTAACTATTTGTTCTCTTATGTATTTATTTAATTAATTAATTCTTTAATTATTTATGTAACTATTTATTTATTTTGGGCCAAGGTATTGGGGGGGTAAGGTAAT
This sequence comes from Hippocampus bargibanti, assembly GCF_051943395.1. NCBI lineage: Eukaryota > Metazoa > Chordata > Actinopteri > Syngnathiformes > Syngnathidae > Hippocampus > Hippocampus bargibanti. The sequence goes on from NC_142748.1 coordinate 8,807,641, forward strand.
TTTTTTTAAGGTCATTCAAGACAAGGGAAAGTCCGAGATCCTATTGTGGGAGAAAACACATGTTTACTAGATGGGAGGAAGTAGCAGAAGACAAAGCAGGAAGTGACCATTAGGAAGTGGACTGAAACTATGAAACGATGAGTTTGATAACTTTCAATCGTCGCCTGTGTTTCTGTCCTCAATTCCACTTTGTTGCGGTTTAGCCTTTCCTTCCTGTAATTAGCTCTCAGCCCGATGACAGAGGCGGTTGCGCTGTGGCTGGAAGCGACCCAACAGACCCGTACAGCTAGGCTGTTTGGCTTTATGAAATGGCGCTTTGATATTATTGTCGCTCTAATGGCCAGCTTCAAAATTGCTCTCATCAAGACTTTTGTAATCAATGCAGCTTCCTTCTAACGATGTTTCTTTATTTGTGCCAGATACAAAGGTTTATTGAGGGTGAGGCTCCCCGACATTATATTTATTTATTTTTTACGGCTGCCTGACATCCTCCTGCGAGCGGACGTGACTTCTGCATGCACTTAAGCCTTAAACTGCTGCTTTCACACCCCCCCCCCCCCCACATAAAATGGCGGCTTTTTAAGGTTTAACGACGCATATGCACCAAGGCAATGCTTGCGATGTCTTATGCATGTGTCATGTTGCCCCCAACTGCACCTACGACGAAGTCACGCTCCCCCCGGCGTCTTTTGCGGAGGAAAAAGACGATGAATTGTCGATCGAGAGTCATCGCCATTGTCGCGCGGCGGTCGCTGACGTTGGGGGTTTTGTGTGTCCCGCAGTCCCATCGAGTCGTGTCAGAACTTCTACGAGGACGTCACGCTGCAGATCGACATGGGCTTCAATATTTTTTTTCTCCTTTACTTTGGCCTCCGAGTGAGTAAAAGCTAAAAATGGCACACACAAATGTAAAACTCACATTAACATGAACATGAGTCTCCATTTTTTTCACTTTTTCAATTGTAAACAAAACCTTTTGTGAAGCTAAATAAATTACATCCATTTGACACCAGCATAAAACTAATCCTGACCAACGAAATATGTATTTTTTTTCTCTGCAGTTCATTGCGGCCAATGACAAATTATGGTTCTGGCTGGAGGTCAACTCGGTGGTGGATTTCTTCACGGTGCCTCCCGTTTTCGTGTCCGTCTACCTGAACCGCAGCTGGCTCGGTAAGCGTCGCCTCACACCGCCACCACTTCTCAAACTATGGGGAGGTACTCAAACGGCGATAAGTGAACCGTGAAATAGTGGAGGACCCCTGTATTCCAAAATGTACTCGAAATACAGGTAACATCCTAATTACGACCGAGTTCCGTTCCGACCAAACGGTCGTAAGTCAAAATGGTCGTAAGTCGAATTCCATTCAAAATGTTGAGTAGAGACTCGGAGGCTAAATGACTCGCAATTGCGAGTCGTCAATTGCTGTGCGAGAGTGAGTCGCAAGTACGGGTGGTCGTAAGTCGAGCTGGTCATAAGTCGGATGTTACCCGTAATTGTTTTTGGGGACCCTCAAGGGTGTCCCTGGACTCCAGATTGAGAACGTATATATCTGCAAAACGCTCCGTGCGCAGCTTGTACAAGCAAATCACACTGGAATGAAATTGCAACCCCCTTCATGAAAACAGAAACAGGCATTAATGGTGACAGGAAATGAAGGATTATGGGGATCTTTGCAGATGGCTTTAAATGTATTTCCCCCGCCCCGCCTCTCCTTTTCCTCCTCTTGTCTGGCGAGGCACAAAGCCAAGCGAGCGCTCGCACAAACGTTGCGTAATGTCATATAGAATGTGAATATCGAAATTGAAGCATTTCCGTTTTTTCCATGTTAGCGCTTTGTTCCAGGTGCAGCTGTTGTTAAAGCGCTATTTAAACCAATATGTATGTATTGCATTGTATTTTGGACAGACACCATCATTTCAAGCTCATATAACTCCAGATCCATATAACTTAGGAATTAACTCTTTTTTTCTGATGAAAGAAGAGAGTCTAAGGTTTCTTACGCAGCACTGTGTGTTTATGTAGTCCTAAAACACTAAATTCTGTGGGTCCTGCAATTCGAGTGACAATGACAAAAACCCTGGCGCTGGAGTGAATGAATATTGTGGCTAAATGATTATATGCTAAAAATGAATGCATCTGCCATTATGTCGGGGATTAAGCGAGCGAATCTAAAGAATAACTGCACCGCGGCTTTTCTCCATCATTCCCCCCCACCCCCAACACGTCATGTGACCGGAATTTTCCCGCTCAAAAACAACAAGCTGTTCTTTTGCGAAGCTTAAGGGAACAGGACATTTGTCGAAGGCTTTGAAGGGGCTGACCCGGAGGTCAGATTGATGGTAAACGCTTGCTTCCCGTTTCTCTGGATGAATTGGAAAGAAGCTTATACGTCGCCGTCGCAACACCACGCTAATATCCAGTCCACATTAAGCTCGCCATACGCGCACCGGCGAGCTCGCGCGCAGGACAAAACTTTCTCGTTCGGTCTCGAAGACCTGCGGAAATGATTCCGACAAAGATGCTAACGTACAAGGGGGCCGACGGGGTCGTCCAGACCGTGCATGCCACCAGGCGCCGCAAGAAATCCACCGGCGAGCTTTTCCAAAATGGATACCGGGTCCGTAGCGGCCACGACAAAGACGAACGGGAGGTCGCCGGCGGCTCTCATTTGACTTCCTGCTTCCGCGCCGTCTCCTACTGGGGTAAGACACGTGACCGTTTCGGTGATGCTAAGTGCTAACATGGAAAAAAAGGGAATCCTGCCCCCTTGTGGAAAAGAAAAAACATTGCCAAAGGCCATGTTTTGCGCTTAATCGGCTCCCAAGCATGAAAAAACAAAACCCAAACTAATTCAGGAATGGCGCTCTGTAATATGTTCATTCTTTGAATACATTCGTGAATAGGTTGCCGTTGAACGTAACATGCGGGTGAAATGTCATTCCTTTTTGTCAGCCATGTTCCTTTTTAACACGCACTGTCTTATTTTGTCTCTTTTTATGCTTTCTTTCCTTCTCCCTGGCAGGTTTGAGGTTCTTAAGGGCCCTAAGGTTGATACAATTTTCGGAAATTTTGCAGTTTTTGAACATACTGAAGACCAGGTAAGACCTTTTCAATCCTGTTCTCTTTTTTTGTTTGTTAAATAACTGAATGATGATCATTGATGATGAATTGAACCTTTGTTTATACTAGCAACTCCATCAAGCTGGTCAACTTGTGTTCCATCTTCATCAGCACATGGCTGACGGCGGCCGGATTCATCCATTTGGTAAAGCGCATCACGGCACGTCGATATCAAAAGTTGTATTTCATTTTACCCACTTCTATTTCCAGGTGGAAAATTCCGGAGACCCTTGGGAGAACTTTGAGAATTTTCAAGCGCTTTCCTACTGGGAATGTGTGTACCTGTTGATGGTTACCATGTCCACGGTGGGGTACGGCGACGTTTACGCCAAAACCACCCTGGGCCGACTCTTTATGGTCTTCTTCATCCTTGGTGGTCTGGTAAACAAAAGTCTCTCCTTCGTTCCCCAAAAAAAAACAAATGACAGTGGATAGCATAGTATTGCTGCATGTCACGTTTTGATTGTGACAATGCTGAGAGACGAGTGTTAAAATAAAAATAAAAAACTCTTTCACGACCGCCATTTTGTTTTTTTATTATTCTTTTTTTTTTTACCTGAAAAAAGTATTGACTTGGAACTGTCGCGCTAAAAAAACTGTCTTAACTTCATTTCTGTGAAATTTACATTATTATGTTTAGTTTTTGTCATAATTTGTAATTTCAGACAAAAACTGTTGTTGTGTGTGTGACCTTTGGGGTCACATTTCGTTGACGCCGTCTTCTCAGCATTCGCACAATCTTGACGGTTGATTATTTCTTATGAGTTGTTTAAGTATTGCGGTTTCAGGTAGCTCAACCCCTTTTGTGCCCCCCCCCCCCCCCTGCCACTCCTTGACAACCTTTTGACCTTCCAAAATCCTAACTCCCTGCTCGACCACAACAAACACCGACACGATATTGATTTATACGATGCGAGGCCCTCCCATGAATGCATCATTTACCATCTAGTATTTTTTCGACAATTATAATCATATTTGTGACAAAAAATACCTTATAATATAGCAACTTTGATTTCCTTCAGTTCAAGGGATCGATGTAAATCATTGTGCGGTGTGTTTGTTGACCAAAACATGGCTCTTAAATATTCATCTTTCACAATTATTTTGTCAAATTAATCTTCCTAACTTAGATGAATTGACTGTCAATCTTTATAACATCCTCAATATCCATTTTTTTTCTCAACGCAGTGGTACTTGACTTCAGTTTTATTTTTTTCTGTTACCGTGCTCATAAACTAAATCATTTGTATCTCAGATCAGCATCCCACTATTTAAAAAAATATATAATTTTTAAAAGTAAAAAAACGCTCGTATTTTCTGTAATTTAACCCTTTAGGTGCTATCATCTGAAAATGTGATTTTTGGAAGAAATTGTATGCTGCATAAATATTTATATATATTTTACAATATTTAGAATATTGTTAAGCAGATTCCTTACTTACAGACAGTGTATTGTAGGTGTTCAAATACCTGACATTATTTGAACACCTACAATACACTGTGTGTAAGTAAGGAATCTGCTTAACATTAGTTATCAAGTAGACAGGATGAATTTAGTACAACGATTTAGAATATTGATCGTAAATAAAATCTCATTCCACATTTCTACAAGTTTAATAGATAAAACCATATATGAAAAGTTTATACATAAGAATACAAACATAAGAAACAATTTTTATGGATATTTAGGAACAAACAAACAATATCAAACCGAGCAAAGTAATTTGCACTCATTTAGACGCAATAAAAAAATAAAAAAACGCTCATATTTTCTGTGATTTAAACTTTAATTTCGATGCAATTTAATATTGCTTCTTCTTCTCTAACAAATGTGAATTAAGCGTGATTCCAAGTTATGTAAGTCCAATGCTGCCCTCTAGCGGCGTAGTTTGACAAGCGCACTTGTAGATCACATTTTTGCAACACAGACAAATTGGCTTAAATAGAAAAAAATAACCTCAAAGTCAAGATACCACTGTAATATACATTTTTTGCAATGTAACTGATTTAATTTCAAGCTACATTGACCATTTTAGGCATTCTTAATCATGGAATGTCCCCCTGCTCTCCAATTAAAAAAAAGGCATTTTCCTGCATTCGGATGAAATCTTCCAGGTCGTGGGCCTGCACTTGATTTCTCTGCTCGCCTTTTCTGTCTCCTATGTGCTCCCTTAGGCCATGTTTGCGAGCTACGTGCCTGAAATCATAGAGTTAATAGGCAACCGCAAGAAATACGGTGGTTCCTATAGTGCTGTTAATGGCCGAAAGTAAGTATAACCCGAGAGGCCGCACTAGAGGCTTCTCTTGCATGCCCCCCTCCTTTTTTTTTGTTTTTTGCTTTTTCTTTTCCACGCATGTAGGCCATGTTTGCTCGCTACGTGCCAGAAATTGCCGCTCTCATCCTTAATCGGAAGAAATATGGAGGGAGTTATAACTCGACCAGAGGCAGAAAGTAAGTCCAATCATGTTCATTTTTTTTTTGGGGGGGGGGGGCGTGTGACTTTTTCCATGTTTTTTTTCCTGGTGAGAAATATAATATGTAAATATCTCAGCGTTCAAGTCACGCCGTGACTGAAGAACTGGGCTACGGTTCGTTCGGCATGTTTGCTTCTCATTGTGTTGTCGCTTCTGCTGCTGCTGCTACGTGTACGCTTGCTAGGAATCGTTTTTGCCATATTCAAAACAATCAGGCTTCCTGTCTCCACCAATGACCTTCACCTCATTATGATTTTTTTTACATTATAACTTCTCCACTGTGATCCTTTTTTTCATATTTAATCTCCTTTTAAAATCAACTCTGATCCCTCTTAATCCACCAACGCTCCCCTGCAGCTCTTTCACTCATTCATCCGTCCTTCCCGACCGATCACCTGAAAGTTAATTGCTTTTCATATCTGCCGCTTTACATGATGCTCTCATCTGATCTCCTGACGTCCCGACTAAAAAAAAAACATCTGTGGCCTTCCCCCCTTTCAGGCACATCGTGGTGTGCGGCCACATCACGCTGGAAAGCGTCTCCAACTTCCTGAAAGACTTCCTACACAAGGACAGGGATGATGTCAATGTAGAAATTGTTTTTCTCCATAAGTGAGTAACAAGCCCAAAAAAAGTCATATTCATCTTGAATGATCTGGAAAGTATCTGCAGCGCTTGACATGATCCACATTTGCTTGCATTGTGTTTACATTAATTTGTTGATTTTAGAACGTGAATTCATTTTGAAGGTTGTGAAGCATTGGGGATACTTTCCGGATGATTTGGAAAGTAAAATAACCTGACGTCCATTTATTGTGCTTATCAGCATTTCCCCTAATCTTGAGCTGGAAGCCTTGTTCAAACGTCACTTTACCCAAGTGGAGTTCTACCAGGGCTCCGTCCTCAACCCTCACGATCTTGCCAGAGTCAAAGTAAACAGCCACCTATCACATTTTCACATATATATTTTCTCTATATATAATAATAATAATAATATTCCCCACAGATTGAATCAGCCCACGCCTGTTTGATCCTCGCCAACAAATATTGCGCCGATCCCGATGCTGAAGATGCCTCCAACATCATGAGGTGAACCGCCATCGTCAATCATGTCACGCAGCTACAAAACATTTTGACAATCACATGTGCACATTTTAACTCATTCACTGCCAGACGATATGCAATAAGATGTCCAGTCCAGTGCCGATGTTTTTGTCACTTTCACTCAAATTGCAGTATTCACAAAATATTGAGTTTTTTGACTACGTAAATATTCAATACAGCGTTAGAACCCTAAGACTCTCTTCTTTCATCAGAAAAAAAGATCTAATTCCTAAATTATATTGGTCTGAAGTTATATGAGCTTGAAATTGGGCCACCTGTACTAAAGGCAAATGCTGCCCCCTCGTGGAAGGAGAAAAAACATTGCTAGGGGTCTGATCAGCGCTTTATCGAATAAATACGGGAATGGCAGTGAATAAGTGAATGGTTTTTTTTTTTGCCCCATTTTTCTATCCAGAGTAATTTCCATCAAGAACTACCACCCAAAGATCCGCATCATTACTCAGATGTTGCAGTATCACAACAAGGTAGGCAATGTCAACATTTTTGAAAAATATGTGTTTTTTTTTCTTTTTCAAATCTTTATTTAAATCATAAACAAATATTGAGGGCGCTCATCCATTTCCAATTATGTTGAGTGGATGTAGTCCAAAAATGGAAACAACAGAGTAAATGTTAAAAACAATCAAAAGCAATATACTGTAGTCTTAATCCTATTGAAACCATACATACAGTACATGGTAATATTTGTGTTTAAGATCCAGGAAAAAATGAGTTGGTTTTACTGAATTCAATCACATGAAAATAAGTCTGATTATTGTAGTCTCTTATGAAGTAAAAATTATTATATTGTATAAGTAAATAAAAGTGAACAGCGTAGGACCTAGTATTGACCCTTGTGGAACACCCCTTGTTCATGGCATGGTTGCTTTAATTGTTGTTGTTTTTTCAAGTAGCTACATTTTGTGATGAGTTTATTTTCACCGTCATATTTTTTGACATTTTGACAGGCGCACCTGTTGAACATCCCCAGCTGGAACTGGAAGGAGGGTGACGACGCCATCTGCTTGGCCGAGCTCAAACTGGGCTTCATCGCTCAGAGCTGCCTTGCTCAAGGCTTGTCCACCATGCTGGCCAACCTCTTCTCCATGAGGTCCTTCATCAAGGTATTTCCATGGGCGCGCCGGTGGTGATCCAAATCGCTTTTTGACGGCGGCGTCGCCCGCAGATCGAGGAGGATACGTGGCAGAAGTATTACCTGGAGGGCGTCGCCAACGAGATGTACACCGAGTACCTGTCGAGTGCCTTTGTGGGCTTGTCCTTTCCTGTCATCTGCGAGTGAGTCTGAAGTCCATTCCTGATGAATTCATTCGGATTGCTTGATAAAATCTCAAAAGTGAACACCCCCCGCCCCCCTCCACCCCACCTCAGATTGTGTTACGTGAAACTAAAGCTGCTGCTGATAGCCATCGAGTACAAGTCTGATCAGGGAGAGAGCAGGTAACCTGTTGTTGCTGCTGTTTTAAAATTTTAATACTAAATTTGGACTTGTTTTGATTGATCTGCTTGATCAAGCACGCTCATCAACCCTGGCAACCACGTGAAGATGCAGGAGGGGACGTTGGGTTTCTTCATTGCCAGCGACGCCAAAGAAGTCAAGAGGTGACTTACAAATGATTTCCGCTGGCTACACTTTATTATTATTTTTTGTGTTTTTCATTGTTTGGATCAGCAGCAGTTGTTTTGATTCGGTCCGCAGGGCGCTGTTCTACTGCAAAGCGTGCCATGATGACGTCACCGATCCCAAGCGCATAAAGAAATGCGGATGTAAGAAATGTAAGTTGATGACAGTTGCTTTTTCGTCAGTGTGGATGATATTATTATTATTATTATTATTATTATTATTATTATTATTATTATTATAAAGAAATGTAAGTTGTGTACCGTTGCTTTTTTGTGTAGTTTTTTTATTGACATCTTATTTAAATGAAATTTATAATAATAATAACAACAAATATTACTATTCTTAATATTACATTGTTACCACCACCATTATTATTATTATTATTATCATTTCCTGAAAAAAAATATACAGTAAAGTCTCGTTATATCGATATTGGATATATCGATAGTCCCGGTTATATCGATACTATTTCTATGCACGCACAGAGAAAATTACATGCAAACAGGGTCGGATATATCGATAGTCCCGGTTATATCGATATTTTTTCAGACTCCCTTGAATATCGATATAACGAGACTTTACTGTATTATTATTATTAATATTACCTGTATGCAGCAAATTGGGATATGTCACCACTCACCAGCAGAGAGCACTGCAGCCCTTCGACAAAAGCAGCTGATATAATGAATAAATAAATACATGTAAATTATTTATTTTGCTCTATGAACTCGTCTCCAAAAATGGTACCAAGTGACTATTGTTCTATTAATCAATCACATCCAGATTTAATAACTTTTTTAGGTTGAGATGAAAATGGTCAAATTTTGTGCATAGACAAAAGGATCGTGCTGGAAATCCGCAATGGGTGCACATAACCGCGTGCGATTTGCTGCAAAACCGTGTCCGCTGTCATCCGTTTTTAGCCAAAAACCTCCTAAAGGAGTCCCTGCACTTTTGTTTCGCTTGCTAGTCCGGTTATGTGGCGGCAGAGCCTTATATGGTCTGACGTGGAAATTATGTTTGCATTCTCTTTTTTTTTCCGTGGTCGGGGGAGCGCGACCGGTCGTCAGCAAAGTCGCCGTGACAGTTCCTCACCAGCAGGCAGCGGGACGGATGCTCGCCTGTTAGTGGCGCGACCCTCCGATTGCGGGCGACACATGTCAGGACGGGCCGGGCGGCCGTTTTGAACGTTGCTGTCAGTGTGTCGCCGCCTCGGGGGGGCTCACCCAGCGTGACCTTTGCGCTGTGACGTCTCACCCACTTCCGGGTTGCAGGCTCGTCGTATTGGTCTGCTAAATTACAACATGACAGCCATACATTTTATATTTGCATATCCTGTGTTTTTTGTTGTTGTTGTTGGAAGGCATTTGCGATCAATTGGATAACAATTTTTCCTTTTTTTCAGCTAAAAACACATACAATGGATACATCAAAGCAAGTAAGTGTGCTTTTTTTGCACCCTCTAGTCTCCCAAGAAATTTGAAACCCGCGTTTTTGAAAATATGACCTACTTTTGTCCACGTGTTAATTTGAAACACTGCCGTATTGGTCAAACCATTTAACTTATTCACTGCCATTCACAAATTTATTCGGGAATTGAAAATATAACATAGAGCGCCATTCCCGAATTTGTTTTGTTTTTTCTATGGGTGCCGATAAAGCGCTGGCAATGGCCTCTGGAAATGTTTTTTTCTCTTCCACAAGGGGGCAGCATTTCCCTATTCTCCACGTTAGCGCTTTGCTCCATTTTCAGCTGTTGTTAAAGCACTATATAAACCAATATGTATTGTATTGTATTTTGTACAGCCGCCTCCATTTCAATCTCAGATAACTCCAGACCCAGACAACTTAGAAATTAACTCTTTTTTTTTCAATGAAAGAAGAGAGTCTAAGGTTTCTAACGCTGTATTGAATGTTTATGTCATCCTAAAACATAATACTCTGTGGGTCCTGGAAATGGAGTGACAATGACACAAACCCTGGCACTGGAGTGGACACATTTTTGCACATTTCTGGCAGTGAATGAGTTAAATTGTCAACGCTATTCATACATCACAGTTTTTCCCAATTATTTGTTCCATGGTCTCGGCAGCAGATGGTGCTCCGACATCACGCTCCACCAAAGGAAACACGCTAGCATTAACGACCGCCTGAAGTTGACAATTTTGCCGCTAATCCACCTTGTCAGCCTCCCCGTGCTCCTGTGGCACAACAATTGACAGGAACACCTGAAAGCATTGTTATTAATTCATATTTGTTATAAATATGAATGTCCGACGTGGCGCTTAAGTGGTGTTTTAATAGCAATGTCTTTTGTTCAATTATTCAAACATTAGCATTCTTGTGCCAGGAAGAATTATGCTGATATTAATGCGTTAATGGCGAATAAGCGTCACATCATAATTTATTCAACGGCGATATTATTCACATTCAACTGTTTTTTATTTATTTTTTTGGCTTGGGTTACACCCACCAAAATCACAATTGAAGATAATCAGGAAAAAACAAATATGCATTGCTTCTTTTTGACCGTTTCGGTTGTATTTACAGTAAATGTTATTTATTCATTGGATTTGCATTATTTCCAATGTTAAGCATTACTCAATTTAGTTCATACAATTCAGTGTAACTTTTTTTCAGCGCAAAAGACAAGTATTTACAGTACATAAAATGTCCTGTAAATACAAGTATTTACAGTAAATTTTAAATCAAATAAAAAATACATTTTAAACTAAATGGGATGAAATCCAAAGCAATGCCTCCCATTTGAATCAATGCAAATCCAATTAATCCGTTCATTGGCGATAACAAACCTCCGGGGTTAGTTTAATTTTGGGTATGAAAACTGAGCAGACGAAACAAAATTTAACAAAAAAATAACAAAATTAACAACAAAAATAAATACAAAAATAGGAAAAGGTCCTAGCAAGGCCTTCAGGGATCTCAGCAACGGACCAGTTTGCCTCGGGTGATGTTTTCAGTCTGCTACCAAGCAGGAAAACTTATTCGGTGCGCCCGGAGGGGACGAGCGGTCCTGAGCCAGGGGGGTCTGAGTCCATCCCAGGATGCCTTAAGAAGGCCGCGGGCGGCGTGGAGTCGCGGCGGTGCTAAGTGCGCGCTGCGTGTCAGCATCGCCGACTAATGAGGCGGTATGTGCAGATGTCAGCTGCGCCGCATGAAATATTCAACGGGCCGCCAACATGAGCGGACATTGTTGTCGGAGCGTGGCTGGAACAACCCCTCCACCAGCCCTTCCCCCTTTTGCCCTTTTCCATTATGGTGTCACCCTACAGCATGTTCGCTGTGTTTGATACGTGTATAGTCATGTATAAAACAACAACAGTGGAAGATGGCGCGGGAGAGGGGGGGAGGGTCGTGAATTTGGGTCGTGACCAGGCTCGTCACTCAAATAGCTTATAACAAAAAAAAACATTTTTTGTTGCAGTGTTTGAAACAGAATCACCGCGTTGTGGTGTGACTTTTAATGCTTGCTGTCGTTACAGTGGAAGATGACCAACAGTCCATCCTGTCGTCGAAAAAAAAGCAGCGCAACGGAGGCGTGAGGAACTCCCCCAACTCCTCGCCGAAGATCGCACGGTAAAATGGCGCTTCAATGATAACCGCGCCATTTTTTTGTGGTGGTCTGGCGGCCTTTAAAGGTGAAAAAAACCAAAAGAGAGCCAAGCGCGGCTAATTTGCTGATGTCGCCTCGGGCTCGACTCCGCCGCAACGACAAGGCGAGCGTGTCGCCCGTGAAATGCGGATCTCCAGTCAATGTGTGGCCTGCGGGCCTTGCTGAATAATTGATGGTGGCCAGATTGGCTTTGGAGTTTTGAAGAGAACGTCTATGACAGTTTGCATGATGACGAAGCTCACTGCAGTCGTGCAGAACGGGTGAGGGGGTGCACGCAAAAGAATAGCAGCGATCGTATAATAATACATTTCATTTAGAAGCGCCTTTCAAAACTCTCCAGGTCACAAGATAAGTTTTCCTGTGGGTGAGCAGCGGCAGCCACATGCGCGTGCGTTCACTCAACCCGGAATAACTCAAATAGATAGAAAGCTAGCTAGCTAATAGCGAGCCAACAAATAGCCAGCTAAACAGGTAGCTAGATAGTCAGAAATCTAGCCAGCTAGCCAGCCATATCTTTATTGCTGTCAAATATTATAATTGGATTGGATTTGCCTTTATTAGTCTCGCAGTGGAGATAATAATAATAATAATAATAATATTGGTTTATATAGCGCTTTATAATAATAATAGTAATAATACTTAACTCTCAATGGCACTTTACAATCACGGGAAAATAACTTTTTTTTGTGCGGCAGCCATTTGCGCCAGCGTTCACTCTACCCGGAAGTAACACAGCAGCAAAGTTATGAAAGGAAGAGGAAAGGAAAGAAAGAAGTAGAAAAACAAAATACAAACCACAGGAGCTGCTGGAAAGGCAGCCACTCCATCTTGAACTAAAAAAAAACTAAATAACAAATAATATGACAACACAAAGACACAGAGTCATTCATTCTTCAGCACTTCCTGTATCCTCTTTGTGACATGAAGCAGTTCTAGCTGAAAGAGGAGATGATCAAAGCATCTTTTTCAACAGTAGATCAGGGACGATATCCAAACGATTGCAATCTGACATCCGAACTACGTCGGGGTTGACGTTAACTAATCCTCCGTCCTCCTCGGCCAAACTCTTAACGACGCCGCTTCGTGTTTGTCGGCGTTCAGCCGTCGACGGCGTCGATGGAGGCTCGGCGCGACTCTTCTAAGGGTTAGCATGTCACAAAGCGTTTGGCTTGTCATGGCTGACAGCTCGCGACGGACGCCCTGGCAGGCGTCATCTTGGATTGGACATGAAATATTTAGCATGGGGTGGGGCTACTTTCCTGTGTATTAGACCTCGTGGAGAAGAGATAGGAAAATATGCCATAGATACCAAACTACAATGCATTTAACCCCCCCATGAAATTTTATACCCCCGGAGGACGACGATGCGCTTGATGGCTCTGCTCCAGCGCAGCCTGAAGGCACGGCCTGTTCCGCCGCACATTTTCATGCATACTTAACAGCCTACTTTACGTTGCATTCTTCCAGAGAGCCCATCTGGATGAAAGGGGGTCTAAGGGGAGGGGGCGTATTTGGAGGAAAAAAAGGAGGCAGAAGGCAGCTGTCTTTGCCTTTCAAGTGCATAACGTCGCCCATTTTGACGTCGCCATTTTCTTTAAGTGCAAATTGCAGCACGGCGACGCGAGCTGACGTCGTTCGAAGCCCTCAGTTGACCACCGCTGTCCTATTTTGACCTCACTTTCACAAATTTCGGCTCCAGTCTACAACATTTAAATTGCCGCAATGTGGAACGAGGATCAGATCGTTTTTGCCCCTCGCACTGACCGAAAACAGCTGACGGGAAAGACTTATGAATGAATGACTCTCCTCTCTGTGTGTTTGTGTTGTCATATTATTTGTTATTTTTGTTTTTTTTGGCGGCGCGTGAACACGCAGCGGCTCCTCTCTCACGGCAAATTGGCGTTTTCGTGTTTATTATGCTTGTCAAAATCATTATAAGTGCCTTGCACGCTTGGGTCCGAGAGGACAGTTATTTCATCTGTGCTGTATGTCATGCATATTAGCATATTTGACAATAAAGCTAACTTTGACTTTGACTTAGTTAGACTTTGTAAACAAAACAAAAATTAGCTTGTTTGGGTATTTAGCATTTGAAATCGATTACTTCCTGTCTACCCAACCCGCATTCTTCCCCCCTCAGACACGACCCCCTCCTCATCACCGTCAACGAGCAGATGGAAAGCGTGGACGAAAACGTAAAGAAGTACGACTCCACGGGGATGTTCCACTGGTGCACGTCCAAGGACATCGACAAGGTCGTCCTGGTGAGCGTGTCGGAAATCGCTAGCAAAATAAACGGGATCATCTGACGGGAATTTGGTTTAATAATAATCACAATAATCCATTTGATTTCTAAGCGCCTTTCAAAACACTCAAGGTCACTTTACAGTCACAGGATAAGTTTTTCTATGGGTGAGCAGTGGCAGCCACACGCACAACCCGGAATAACTCAAATAGATAGAAAGCTTGCTAATAGCTAGCTAGATAGGGTGTTTCTGTGCTGTCTAAGCAACGGTCTCAGGCAATAAAAGAGGTTGAAAACCTGTTAATTTGGATGAATGAAAAGCAGCTAGCAGGGGACAGTGTGAGTAAGGGTATTATCGCCCAGAAAGCACGACAACTTCATTCAGATATCATCAAGAGGCAACTTGGAAGTTCATCATCCATTGACAACGACCATCACAAAGGTACATAAAACGACTTGATTATACAGTACAGTTTATTTCTTGAATGATAATACAATAGCACATTTATTATACATAAAATAAGGTCTATTTTGTGTCTTTTTAAGGCTTATTTAGTAGAAAATTATATTTTATGGGGACCTGGGAACAGATTATTCTCATTTTTAATGTTTTCCTATGGGAAATGACTGTTTGGAAGGCACACTTTTTTTTTTTTTTTTTTTTTTTAACGCTCCGGTCCTCCCCTCCCCAGAGCCGAAACGAGGCGGCCATGACGGTGCTGAGCGGTCACGTGGTGGTGTGCATCTTCGGCGACGTGACGTCGGCGGTGATCGGCCTGCGGAATTTTGTGATGCCGCTGAGGGCCAGCAACTTCCACTACCACGAGCTCAAGCACATCGTCTTCGTGGGCTCGCTCGAGTACCTCAAGCGCGAGTGGGAGACGCTGCACAATTTCCCCAAAGTCTCCATCTTGCCCGTCAGTCACCCGCCGTGCACTTTTTCGACGTCTTTCGTCCATGGAAAAAGTTACTTACTTAATATGATGTGCAAATGTGCTTTCTCCCCTTCCATCAGGGCACACCGCTGAGTCGAGCGGACCTGAGGGCCGTCAACATCAATCTCTGCGACATGTGCGTCATCCTGTCGGCCAATCAGAACAATATCGACGACGCGTCGCTGCAGGACAAAGAGTGCATCTTGGCGTCGCTCAACATCAAGTCTATGCTCTTTGACGACAGCATCGGCGTCTTGCAGGCTAATTCCCAAGGTGAGATGGTTACCGTAGCGACCCAGCGACGCGGTTGAAAATTTGAATGAATTGAAAAAATTGAATTGAGACAAACGTCAGCATAGCGTCGTTCAATTCACTTGATTTTCAACCTTGCAGTGCAGAGAAAGGATGCACAGTTGTAATGAAATCAAGCTAAAACAATCCAAAATCCGGTTGCGCAGATGAAGAAGAATCTGCGTTGATCGTTTTATTCACGACAGGCTTCACGCCGCCGGGAATGGAACGCTCATCTCCAGAGAATAGCCCCATCCACGGACTCGTGCGGCAGACCTCGGTGACCACAGGGGCCAACATTCCCATCATAACCGAACTGGGTAAGCTCATCGCTAACGTGTCGCTAGCGCGCCGCTAACGCACCTGATTCTAAAAGGCCTTTCTTTTGTAACGTTCCTAGTAAACGATTCCAACGTCCAGTTCCTGGACCAGGACGACGACGACGACCCCGACACAGAGTTGTACCTGACCCAGCCGTTCGCCTGCGGGACCGCCTTCGCCGTCAGCGTGCTGGACTCTTTGATGAGCGCCGTAAGTCCGAACGCGGCCTCTTTTTCCGCGGCGCGATTGTCATTTTTGCCCGCCTTCCTTCCCGAGACGTACTTCAACGACAACATCCTGACGCTGATCCGCACGCTGGTGACGGGCGGCGCCACCCCGGAGCTGGAGGGGCTTCTGGCGGAGGAGAACGCCCTGCGCGGCGGCTACAGCACGCCGCAAACGTTAGCCAACAGGGACCGTTGCCGCGTGGCGCAGCTGGCCTTGTACGACGGGCCCTTCGCCGACTTAGGGGTGAGACCTCCACGGTTTGTTTTTTTCAATTTGCGGTCAGATCGGGTGACTTTGCGGCGTTTTGTTTTGGTAGGATGGCGGTTGCTACGGCGACCTGTTTTGCAAAGCCCTGAAAACCTACAACATGCTCTGCTTCGGCATCTATCGTCTCCGCGACGCGCATGTCAACACCCAAAGTCAGTGCGCCAAACGGTGAGTCTTTCGTCTTTCATGTCGCCAAACGACAGCGGCCATGTTTTCAAGCGCCGTCCCCCGTTTTCCGTTTGCAGCTACGTCATCACGAATCCGCCCTACGCCTTCGATCTGGTGCCCTCCGACCTCATCTTCTGCCTGATGCAGTTTGACCACAACGCCGGCCAGGCGCGAGCGAGCCTCTCGCACTCGTCCAGCAAGAAAAGCACTTCTGCGCACTCCATCGCGAACATCAACCGAGTCAACCGAAATAAGAGCAGGGACACGCGGGACAAGCTTAAGTACGAAAAGGCGCGCGGACATCTGCCAACGGGACGGCCTGACAAATCTTTTCCGGATCACTCCTTTGTTTGTTGACAACATTCCATGAATAAGGTGACTTTTTTAGCAGAAGAGCTTCAAATATAGATAGAAGCTTACTTTTTGTTTCCTTCAACGTCCTCTCTTTCAGTCCTTGCTTTTGGACCCCCTCCCCCAAAAAAACACCACGGATGCTTATAGCGTTTTTATCCAAAAAAAAACCCACCATGTATAGTAAGGCGTTTTTAGCCCCCCCAAAAAATGACCATCTATAGTAAGGCGTTTTAGCTGAAAAAAAACATCCATGTATAGCAAGCCGTTTTTTAGCCCCCCAAAAACGACCATGTATAGTAAGGCGTTTTTAGCTGAAAAAAAGCACCATGTATAGTAAGGCGTTTTTTGCCCCCCAAAAAACGACCATGTATAGGAGGGCGTTTTTGGTCTGTGATTGAGATGCCTTTTTTATGGTGTGACCAACTCAGCAATGACCCTTTGCATGCTCATTAGAAGAAAAAAAAAATGTTTGTTGCGGGACAAGTGATCGTGTTTGTATATTTTAATGTATGTGCTTTCTGATCATTTACACTGTTGCTATGCTATGTTTTCAGCTCCGGTTTCTATCCAAGAAGCCCATCCAGGGACAAGGCTTGCGAATTAGCTCCATGCTAACTCCTCGATATGCAACACACCAGATTTGTTTTTATGTTGATTGCTCTGCCCATGACAAATAAATAAAGAAATGTATCAAACAATATATTCCTGTTTCTTTCTGTGTCTATCTTTTTCTGTTCTGCAAACATGAGACATGCAGGACTTAATGTTCCGGCTGCAGTTGCAAAGCAGTCAAATAAATCCGAATCAGAAAAGCTTTATTCGTCCCACAATGGGGAAATTTTCAGTCCACAGCAGCAATTTGAAAGGGGATGGGGTGAAGGGGGGGGGGGGGTGAAAGGATAGAAAAACAAGATATTCTTTCATAGTAAATCATCATCATCATGATTAAAGCAAATGAATATTTGAAGACACTCGCGCATCAACACCGATGCATTTTGTTCGCAAACAAAGGACTCTCCAATCTTTTAAACAATACAAGAAATCACGTAGTAGAGACATCTTGTGTTGAATTATTGACTTTTATGCTTTGCGAACATTTCAAGATGTCCTCCTCATTGTGCCCAAAGACTGTTGCGATAGGATCCATGACCTTCTGCGACCCCTGTAAGGACAAGCAGGCATAGTCTTTGACCACAAGATGAGCTTATGCAATCATATGAACCATGCTACTCCGTATGACTATGGGAAAACATTCATTGGGAAACTCAGCCGCCATGGTTGAGTGGACAAAATGTTTGGCTCCGCTACGGGCGACTGGTGTTTGAGTCCCACACTCACCGACAATTGGCCAGTAATGTGGGTGAGGAGAAAAGGAGATTCGAACAGGGATCACCTGAACTCCAAGTATTGTCTTATACCACTTGACCAAGTTGGATCTGAAAAACAACCATTTGCAAGCTATATTTATTCATACCAACCACAATACTTCCCATGAATACACTTGAAAGTTCTCTGAAAATCTTATCTGCGATAGTCCAGTGGTAAAACATTTGTTTGCGGCCCGGCTGTCTCCGGTTCGAATCCCGCTCTCCCCTGCGTATGCGAGCATAAATTTGGCAGATCAGACTGGACTCGAACAGGAGTCTGCACAACCACATGTTTAGTCTTACACCACTTCACCAACTCGGATGTGATAATACCTCATTCGGAAGTTATATTTATTGAAATAAACCATGTCGGTGTTCGTGACTACCGATCAAGATCTGTTTCAAAACTCAACTGTAATGGTTGAGTGGTCTCAAACTTTGGCTGCGACCCGGAAGTCTCGAGTTCGATTCCCGCTGCCACCTGCTGATGCATGCATAAATTCTGCAGATGAGGTGGGAATGGAACACGAGTCGCCCGAACCGCAAGTTTAGTCGTAGACCACTCAACCAAACTGGACCTGTAAAGCAACAGTTTACAAGTCATATTCATTGGTAAAGCCATGTTAATACTCGTGACTACCGATCAACATCTGCTTCAAAACTCAACTGTAATGGTTGAGTGGTCTAAAACTTTGGATGCGACCCGGAAGTCTCTGGTTCGATTCCCGCTGCCACCTGCATATGTATGCATAAATTCTGCAGATGAGATGGGACTCGAACAGGAGTCAGCTGAACCACAAGTTTAGTCTCAGACCACTTGACTAACTCAGAACTGAAATATATCATTCGGAAGTCATATTCATTGGCAAAAACCATGTTAATACTCATGACTAGCGATCAAAATCTGTTTCAAAACTCAACTGTAATGGTTGAGTGGTCTAAAAATTTGGCTGCGACCCGGAAGTCTCGAGTTTGATTCCCGCTGCCACCTGCTGATGCATGCATAAATTCTGCAGATGAGGTGGGACTGGAACACGAGTCACCCGAACCACAAGTTTAGTCGTAGACCATTCAACCAAGCTGGACCTGTAAACCAACAGTTTGGAAGTTATATTTATTGAAATACACCATGTCGGTGCTCGTGACTACCGATCTCAATCTGTTTCAAAACTCAACTGTAATGGTTGAGTGGTCTAAAACTTTGCTTGCGACTCTGAAGTCTGGGGTTCGATTCCCGCTGCCACCTGCATATGTTTGCATAAATTCTGCAGATGAGATGGGACTCGAACAGGAGTCAGCTGAACCCCAAGTTTAGTCTTAGACCACTTGACTAACTCAGAACTGAAATATATCATTCGGAAGTCATATTCATTGGTAAAAACCATGTTAATACTCGTGACTACCGATCAAAATGTATTTCAAAACTCAACTGTAATGGTTGAGTGGTCTAAAACTTTGGTTGCGACCCGGAAGTCTCTGGTTCGATTCCCGCTGCCACCTGCATATGTATGCATAAATTCTGCAGGTGAGATGAGACTCGAACAGGAGTCAGCTGAACCACAAGTTTAGTCTTTCATCACTTGACCAACTTGGATCTGAAAACCTATCATCCGGACATTATATTTGTTGGCATAATCTGTGTCGGTGCTCATGACTACCGATCAAAATTCGCAAAAAAACTTGTTTGCAATAGTCGAGTGGTCTAAAACTTTGGCTGCGGTCCAGATGACTCTAGTTCGATACCCGCTCTCACCTGCACATATGTGCATAAAGTCAGGTGAGCAGAAAAGGGGAATCGAACACGAGTCAGCTGGACTGTAAGTAAAGTCTTAGACCACTCGACTAACTCAGATTTGAAAACTCCTGATTTGGATGTTATATTTGTCCGTTGATCCAATACCAACAAAAATTGGTGACACCGTGTGGACTAGTGAAATATGACTTCAAGGGCGGAAGTTGTCAGCGCAGTTAGCTTAGTGGTAAAAGGCCTGCGTTGCGGTCCGTGTGGTCCGCGTTCGAATTTAACCAGGAGCGCTCATATTTGCCTCACCTTTAATATCCTACTGTTTCTACAGGTCGTTTTTTTCTTCTTTTTTTTAATTAATCACGTGACGATTGACGTAATCAACGAAAACGTATTTAAACTGCGACAAATTGAACAGTCGTTCTCTTTCCCTCCAAGATGACGGCCGACTGCACCTCCACCTCCACAGCAACGCCTGCAAGACGACCTCAAGGTATGACAAAATGCACGTTTTAACTTTCTTTTTTGGTCTTGCAATTTCTCGTTTGTGCAACTTTTAACATTTTTAATCCTTTTCAGACTTTTCAACTCTTCCACGGTAAGTCACCTGCAATATTAAATGTTTGACTGAACTGACACTCGTTTTGCAATTTTCTTTCTTTTTCAGCGTGCAGAGAAGCTCAGGTGCTCGCGTTTGACAAACGGGACGTTTAAGGTTTCTTTTTTGACTTTTTATCAATCCATTTTAACATTTTTCACGTTTTCGCGCTTTTTAACTGTGCACGGTAAGTCGCCTGCAGGTTTAAACGGCATAATGTTCGATTGAACTCGTTTTTTTTTCTAATTTCTTTTCCAGCGTCCAGAGAAGCTAACGTGCTCGCGTTTGACAAACGGAACGTTTAAGGTTTCTTTTTCGACTTTTTTATCGCTCTATTTTAACATTTTTCACGTTTTCAGGCTTTTAAGCTCTTGCACGGTAAGTCGCCTGCAAGTTTAAACGACATAATGTTCGATTGAACTAAATCGTTTTTTTATGTTTTTAGTTTATTTTACAGCGTGCCTCTGAAGGTAAGTTGCTCGCGTTTGCTAAACGCAGCGTTTTCGGTTCTTTTTCGTCGATAACGTAACTTTTTTTTTTTTCTAATTTAACATTCCTTCGCGTTTTCAGGCTGTTAAACGCTACAAAAGGTAAGTCGCCTGCTATTTCAATGGCACTATGTTCGTTATTTTTTTCTCCTTTTCAGTGTACAGAAAAGGTAAGCGTTTGCCAGCGTTTTTAGTTCTACATTTTAGACGAGATTCTGTTCTTACTTGGTTGTAATTGTGTCATTTCTTTCCACAGGCTGGGCAACTCTAAAAAGGCTTTTGGTGAATATTTTATTTTCTGGGGTGGAGTGGTATTGTTTAAACGGCTTACCGTAGTTTAAGTTGCTAACTATTTTTTTTCTTTTTCAGGCCACCCGTTATGCTGCAGTCCACTGCTGACGACGACAACGACGTGTCTGGCTCCCCCATTCGCTCTGTCACTGGTGAGACAAAAACACTTCTACGCATACATCTCCTAAATCATGTTTTAATTTCATTTCAGGACACGAGGAGGAGGTACAGGTGGCTTCGGGGGGGGGCGTTCTCCTGGACAAAACTGGAGGAAGGTAACATGGGAAATGACGAGTATTCACGCTTACTAACAACCTTTTTTTTGTGTCTGTGCAGGCATCTCAACTTGATCCAGAGCAGCCCGCGGAACAAGATGATGGAAAATGGGGCCCCCGTTGCGGTGTCTGCTGGGTTTGGAAAAAAAGCAAAATGGCTCAAGTGAACATTTTGTAACGCATTTCTCTTTTACAGACATTTCTGAAGACCGTCTAAAATGAAGATTGAACATTCTGTGCACTTACACTCAGTATGTTTTTCTTTGTGCTCAGGTGGTGACAAAGGATCTCTTGGCCCTGCAAAAGCGGAATCGGCAGCAACTCTGAAGACCAGAAAGGCTCAAGTGACATCGACCTTTTTCGCCAGTCATGTTTCTGTTGGGAAAGAGACTAAAAGTGTTTTTTTTTCCCCCCTCTCAGGTGGTGATCAACAATTGTTGAGATGAGCCAAGATGAAAAGCAGCCAATTTTCTTTTTGGGGGCAGAAAAGCTTCCAGTTGGTGCCATCGAAGCCGCCATGACGCTGAGCAAATAAAATGTTTACATTTTTCAAGTTGACCCACATTAAAAAATTGAATGAAAAGCTTGACTGGTGCATTGCATACCTCCCTTTTTTTTCTTCCTTCCAACTAGGTGGATTGCCAACGTTGGTGCTGTAACGTGAAATCTCCAGACGGTCAAAAGGAGTTGCTGTTTTCCCCCTGGACAACAAAATGAGAGGAAGATATGAATGATTTGAATTCACTCCAGTTGATCATTTTTTTTGTGTGCAGGTGTAACGACATCCTCACCTCATCCAGAGCTTTCTGGCGAATGGGCCAGTTGTGTCTCCCGGATGTGATCACTTTGCAAAACAGTGGCTGACGTGAATATTTTGTCACCCATTTCTTTTTTTGCAGGTTTCCCCAAAGCTTTTGAGCTTTGAGGGACAGTTTAAGGTACATTTCTTTACCGTTCTGTGCATTTGTGCAGATTTTGTTTTTCCTTTCAGCTCGTGTCCACAAGGCGGCGCCAAACGACATCTTTGGCCACGAGAAGACTACATCCTCTTCAGCCATTGATGCTTCGGTGACCGCTGGTGGTTGACCCAACATGGCGCCATGATCGTTGTTTCAGATGAGCCAAGATGCAAACAAACTTTCTTTTTTCTCCCCCTTTTTGACTGCAGAGAAGCCACTTGAACAGGCAGAGCGTCGTTTGACGCCACCGGCTTGAAGAGGCTCAGACGAGCGATGTGGCGTCAACCTCCCTGTTGGTGAGTTTGCTCACAACTGACAATGTCTTTTCGTTTCAGGTCTGCTGCCTCAAGCTGACTTCACCAAAAGCAGAAGGCTGAAATGGCATCACACTTTTAGGTGAGTGTTTCTTAAACACTTTATTTCTTTTTTTTTTAACTTTTTTTTTAAAATATTTTTTTAAGTTTTTTTTTTTTTTTTTTTTTTTTTTTTTTTTTTTTTGTCTGCACAAGAAGTGGACTTGCCTCTAACTCCTGGATGTCTTTCCTCTTAGATCAACACACCCGTCCCGCGATCGTCCGACCATCCGACCGACCACTTTGCCGCCCGGCAACAAGCAGACTGCCATCCAACATTGTAATTTTTCTTCTTTGTGATTGTTTACTCTGCAAAATAAAGCTTGATTAAAACACTTTAACTCTCAACTTCATTCTTAAACACATTACAGCTTTTAAAAATATTAAACATAAAAAAAAAAAAAAAAAAAAAAAAAATCAAAAATAATTTTCTAAATTTTTTTCAAAAAAAATTTTCAAAATTTTTTTTTCAAAATTTTTTTTTTCAAAAATTTTTTTTTCAAAATTTTTTTTTTCAAAATTTTTTTTTTTTTTTTCAAAAATTTTTTTTAAAAAAAAAAAATTTTTTCAAAATTTTTTTTTCAGGGCAAAAATCTGAAAAAGTGGGCGTGGCCTGTCTGGAATAAACGCTACTGATTGGCTGGTAGCTGTGAAAGTGGGCGGAGCATTATGAAAGCGGGCTCTGGTAGGTGGAAAGGTAGGCGGGTCTATGTAAATGAGGTCCCTCCTGATTGGTTGGCATGAATTAAGGCGTGGCTATGTAAATTCTGACCAATCAGAGCGGAGTATCATTTTGGGACTTAGAGAAATTGTAAAAGTGGGCGTGGTTATGCAAATGAGGCGGTTTTGATTGGCTATGCAAATGAGGCCCTCGACTGTGATTGGTGGTTTGGGAATTGGGCGGAGTTTGGGGCGGGGTTTGGGGCGGGCATTGCAGCATTTTTCAAAATTTTTCTAAGTCCCACTCGTTCTTCAAAATTTTTCTAAGTCCCACCTGAGATTCAATGTTAGAGGTGCACTTTAGTCACTTTTGACAGTAATTTCACTGTTTCGGTGGCATTTAAGTGCAGCATTTTTCACAAATATTCTAAATCCCACCTAAGATTCAAGGTTAGAGGTGCACTTTAGTCACTTTTGACAGTCATCTCACTGTTTCCATGGGTTTAACATGCAGCATTTTTTTTTTTTTTTTTTCTAAGTAACACCTAAAATTCAAGGTTAGAGGTGCACGTTCGTTACTCCAGACAGTGATTACACTGTTCCGGTGGCTTTCACATGACTTTTGCATTGAAGCATTTTCAATTTTTTTTCAAAGTCCTACTCGCTTCTTCAAAAATTCAAAAAGTCCTACCTGAGATTCAAGGTTAGAGGTGCACTTTAGTCACTCTTGACAGTCATTTCACTGTTGCACTGGGTATAACATGCAGCATTTGTCATTTTTTTCTAATTCCAACCTAAAATTATAGGTTAGAGGTGCACTTTAGTCACTCCAGACAGTGATTACACTGTTCTAGCGGCTTTCACATGACCTGTGCATTGAAGCATTTTCAAAAAATTTCTAAGTCCTACCTGAGATTCAAGGTTAGAGGTGCACTTCAGTCACTCTCGACAGTCATATCACTGTTGCCATGGGTTTAACATGCAGCTCTTTCAAAAAAATTCTAAGTCCCACCTAAGATTCAATGTTAGAGGTTCACTTTTGTCACTCCAGAGAGTCATATCACTGTTTCGGTGGCTTTCACATGAGCTGTGCATTGAAGCATTTTAAAACATTTTCTAAGTCCCACCTAAGATTCAAGGTTACAGGTGCACTTCAGTCACTCTCGACAGTCATATTACTGTTGCACTGGGTTTAACATGCAGCATTTTTAATTTTTTTTCTAAGTCCCACCTAAGATTCAAGGTTAGGCGTGCACTTTCGTCACTCCAGATAGTGGGTATACTGTTCTAGTGGCTTTCACATGGCCTATGTACTGAAGCATTTTCAAAATGTTTCTAAGTCCCACTCGTTTCTTCAATTTTTTTTTCTAAGTCCCACTGATTTCTTCAAAAAGTTTCTAAGTCCCACTCGTTTCTTCAGAATTTCTCTAAGTCCCACCTAAGAGTCAATGTTAGAGGTGCACTTTAGTCACTCCAGACAGTGGTTACACTGTTCTGGTGGCTTTTAAATGACCTATGCATTGAAGCATTTTCAAAATGTTTCTAAGTCCCACTCGTTTCTTCATTTTTTTTTCTAAGTCCCACTGATTTCTTCAAAAAGTTTCTAAGTCCCACTCGTTTCTTCATTTTTTTTTCTAAGTCCCACTGATTTCTTCAAAAAGTTTCTAAGTCCCACCTAAGAGTCAATGTTAGATGTGCACTTTCGTCACTCCAGACAGTGATTACACTGTTCTGGTGGCTTTCACATGACCTGTACATTGAAGCATTTTCAAAATGATTCTAAGTCCCACTCGTTTCTTCATTTTTTTTCTAAGTCCCACTGCTTTCTTCAAAAATTTTCTAAGTCCCACCTAAGATTTAAGGTTAGAGGTGCACTTTAGTCACTCCAGACAGTGATTACACTGTTCTGGTGGCTTTCACATGACCTGTACATTGAAGCATTTTCAAAATGATTCTAAGTCCCACTCGTTTCTTCAATTTTTCTCTAAGTCCCACTGCTTTCTTCAAAAATTTTCTAAGTCCCACCTAAGATTTAAGGTTAGAGGTGCACTTTAGTCACTCCAGACAGTGATTACACTGTTCTGGTGGCTTTTAAATGACCTATGCATTGAAGCATTTTCAAAATGATTCTAAGTCCCACTCGTTTCTTCAATTTTTTTCTAAGTCCCACTCGTTTCTTCAATTTTTTTCTAAGTCCCACTCGTTTCTTCAATTTTTTTCTAAGTCCCACTGCTTTCTTCAAAAAGTTTCTAAGTCCCACCTAAGAGTCAATGTTAGAGGTGCACTTTGGTCACTTCAGACAGTGATTACACTGTTCTGGTGGCTTTCACATGACCTGTACACTGAAGCATTTTCAAACATTTTCTAAGTCCCACTCGCCTCTTCAAAATTTTTCTAAGTCCCACCTAAGATTTAAGGTTAGAGGTGCACTTTAGTCACTCCAGACAGTGATTACACGGTTCTGGTGGATTTCACATGACCTTTGTATTGAAGCATTTTTCAAAAATTTTCTAAGTGCCACATGACGATGACGCATGAAAGGCTGAGTGAGTTGAGGGTGGATTTCGTCATATAAAGGCAAAGACTGGAATTCAAGTTGAACCATTTTTATTGAAAAGAAAAGCTAACATGACAACATGAAAGCATTTTACCAATATCAATGTTCAAGTGGCACAAACAATGACGACAGGCCCAAGACGGGGGCTTGCGCTTGATCAGCTCATATGTGACATCATGACACAACAGGGCAGACATGAGCACATCCGACTTCTCCCACTTAACAAAAACAAAGTGCAGTGTGCTCCACAACAACACGATCACACTCTTTTCGTAAAGTTTTTCAATTTTGGTAAAATTATTAAATGACAATGAAGTGGACCAAGTTAGTCACATGTGCACAAAGATAGATTAGAGATAGATGGATATAGATAGATGGATGGAGAGATAGATAGATAGATAGATAGATAGATAGATAGATAGATAGATAGATAGATAGATAGATAGATAGATAGATAGATAGATAGATAGATAGATGCACACAGACACATTTTTAATCTAACTTGGTCCACCTCAATGATAACAACAAACCAGAAGTGCATGATAATGGCCGGGTTGTCACTGTTTAGCACAAGTTTAAGTCGAGTGAGAGACGAGCACGCTCATCGCCACCTTGTGGTGCAACATGACATGAGCTCTTCAAGCACACCGCACCGCTCAGTACTCACGTGTGCAAATGCAAGTTGGCGTCCCTTCCGCATGGCCTCCGAGTCTGGCAGCTGTTACTTTTGGCGCAGGAGCCTCTTCAATCTGATCAAGTGGGGAGGGGGAAACAAAAGTGGTAAGTCACACTTGTTTTGTCCATAAAAAAGTCGTTTCTTTTGCATTTGAATCGTTTTTCATGATTTTACCCGACAAAGAGCCCGTATAGTAGTTTTCGTTTGTGTTACGGATGCACTTCTGTGAATAGTTTAGAGACTAATCTGCCCTCACGTGGATGGTATCTTAAATCTTTGTTGTGGAAAACATCTAAAACAACAACATTCGAGTCAAACGCTGATTGATTGAGAGCTAGGGGCGAGTCGTGGTCGTGCAGAATGACGGTCGCAACGTATCGTAATGGTGCACCTAAATTCGCCACTTAAACACGATCACGGATAAATGACAAATAGTGAGAATAAAAAGCTAAAATAACTCACCGAGGACTTGGCTTGTTGACAGCGGAAGTCGTTGCTCTTTGAAGCGGATGTGGGACGGTCCGTTCTTGTGCGGCTTCTTCTTCTGTTCGTCTTGTTGTTGGTGGATTGGATTCAACTGCGCATATCGCCTTCAAGTGGCCCGGAGCCCACAAAGCCATTTGGTAAGCAAACTTTTACTTTGGGTTTTTCCCATCAGGTGTCGCCGCAGCGAATCAGTCAGTGTCCTTCAGCTTCAGAGGTTTGATTCGTATGTTCGTTTTTTTGTCAAGCTTTGACGTCGGATGCCCTTCTTTACACAACCCTCTGTATTTATCCGGGTTTGGGACAGGCACAAGAAGTAATATTTCTCTAATTTAAAGATAATTATTTGTTCCATCGATCTAGATGTAATTTTAATATTTGTCCGCCAGACGGCGCTTATTCCCCAAAAAACGAGAAGTAGTGTTTTTATTTGTCCGCCAGACGGCGCAAATTCCCCATTCTTCTAGATGTAATTTCTTTATTTGTCCGCCAGACGGCGCAAATTCCCCAGTCATCTAGATGTAATTTCTGTATTTGTCCGCCAGACGGCGCAAATTGTTGGCTGTGATGAAAGGAGAAAAAATAAATAAATTGTTTCAATACCAAAGAACAAGTAACGATTGTAATGACCATTTAAAAAAATTGTCACTCTGACATTGTGTACAGTATTTTAAACTAATACATTTCAGTTCAGCTTCACCTTTTCTGCATATAAAAAATTTCTAGTTTACATACAATGTTTTATACTTTAAATTCTACCTGGTTTTACACATAGTTCTATTTCATGTGACCTGCTTTACTGCCACAATTTATATTTATTTGTCTGTTGAACAACAGGATTAGTGCACTATTCGTCGAGTAAATTTGTTATTTTAATATTCGTCTTATTGAAAGATAAATATTCCTTCCATCGATCTAGATGTAATTCTGTTATTTTCGCCGTCTGGTGGACAAATAACAAAACTACATCTAGTTCCATTGAGAATAAAGTCCTCTGGAGGACAAATAAATCACATCTAGATCAATGGGGAATTAGCGCCGTCTGGCGGACAAATAATAAAACTACATCTAGTTCAATGGAGAATAAGATCCTTCTGGCGGACAAATAAAGGAATTTTTAGACAGAAAAAACGATCATGAATATATAGTGATGCGTTTTTGAGCCCCCCCCCCCAAAAAAAATATTTTCACACGATAACAGTCAAACAATTTCAGAAAACATGCGTTGACTCGACTTTCTGTCGGGCCGCAAGCAATTCACTCTGAGCACGGAAATGGCCACAATCGGACAGAGCAAGAAAGTTTCGGAAATTTGAGTCTTTCCGACTCCAAACGTCTGCCGAATTCTTCATAATACTTGATCGTTTTTTTTGGGTCAAAAACGCCTTACGAAGCATGGTGGTTTTTTTCGGGCTAAAAACGCCATACGATACACGGTCTTTTTTGCCTACAAACGGCTTACTATACATGGTCTGTTTTTCACCTAGAAACACCTTACTATACATGGTCTTTTTTTCATCTAAAATTGCCTTACTGTACATGGTCTTTTTTTGTCTTTTTTCTAAAAACGTTTTAGCTCAAAAAAAGACCATGTATAGTCAGGCGTTTTTAGTTCGAAAAAGACCTTGTACAGTAAGGCGTTTTTAGGTGAAAAAAAGACCATGTATAGTCAGGTGTTTTTAAGGGAAAAAAGATCATGTCTATTAAGGTGTTTTTAGGTGAAAAAATGACCATGTACAGTAAGGCATTTTTAGCTAAAAAAAGACCATGTATAGTAAGGCAATTTTAGATGAGAAAAAAGACCATTTAAAGTAAGGTGTTTTAGGTGAAAAAATGACCATGTATAGTAAGGCGTTTTAGCTCCAAAAAAGACCATGTATAGTAAGGCAATTTTAGATGAAAAAATGACCGTGCAATAGTAAGACGTTTTTAGCTAAAACAGACCATGTATAGTAAGGCAATTTTAGCTAAAAAAAGACCATGTATAGTAAGACGTTTTTAGCTAAAAAAGACCATGTATAGTAAGGCAATTTTAGCTCAAAAAAAGACTATGTATAGTAAGGCAATTTTAGATGAAAAAAAGACCATGTATAGTTAGGCGTTTTTAGTTAGAAAAAGACCATGTACAGTAAGGCGTTTTTAGGTGAAAAAAAGACCATGTATAGTAAGGCAATTTTAGATGAAAAAATGACCGTGCAATAGTAAGACGTTTTTAGCTAAAACAGACCATGTATAGTAAGGCAATTTTAGATGAAAAAATGACCGTGCAATAGTAAGACGTTTTTAGCTAAAACAGACCATGTATAGTAAGGCAATTTTAGCTAAAAAAAGACCATGTATAGTAAGACGTTTTTAGCTAAAAAAGACCATGTATAGTAAGGCAATTTTAGCTCAAAAAAAGACTATGTATAGTAAGGCAATTTTAGATGAAAAAAAGACCATGTATAGTTAGGCGTTTTTAGTTAGAAAAAGACCATGTACAGTAAGGCGTTTTTAGGTGAAAAAAAGACCATGTATAGTAAGGCAATTTTAGATGAAAAAAGACCATGTATAGTAAGGCAATTTTAGCTAAAAAAAAGACCATGTATAGTAAGACGTTTTTAGCTAAAAAAGACCATGTATAGTAAGGCAATTTTAGCTCAAAAAAGACTATGTATAGTAAGGTAATTTCAGATGAAAAAAAGACCATGTATAGTAAGGCGTTTTTAGTTAGAAAAAGACCATGTACAGTAAGGCGTTTTTAGGTGAAAAAACGATCATGTATAGTAAGGCAATTTTAGATGAAAAAAGACCATGTATAGTAAGGCATTTTAGGCAAAAAAAGACCATGTACAGTAAGGCGTTTTTCGGTGAAAAAAAGATCATGTATAGTAAGGCAATTTTAGATGAAAAAAGACCATGTATAGTAAGGCGTTTTTAGGTGAAAAAAAGACCATGTATAGTAAGGCAATTTTAGGTCAAAAAAAGACCATGTATAGTAAGGCGTTTTTAGTTAGAAAAAGACCATGTACAGTAAGGCGTTTTTAGGTGAAAAAAAGATCATGTATAGTAAGGCAATTTTAGATGAAAAAAGACCATGTATAGTAAGGCGTTTTTAGCTAAAAAAAAGACCATGTATAGTAAGGCAATTTTAGGTGAAAAAAAGACCATGTATAGTAAGGCAATTTTAGATGAAAAAAAGACCATGTATAGTAAGGCAATTTTAGCTCAAAAAAAGACTATGTATAGTAAGGCAATTTTAGATGAAAAAAGACCATGTATAGTAAGGCAATTTTAGGTGAAAAAAAGACTATGTATAGTAAGGCAATTTTAGATGAAAAAAAGACTATGTATAGTAAGGCGTTTTTAGGTGAAAAAAGACCATGTATAGTAAGGCAATTTTAGTTCAAAAAAGACTATGTATAGTAAGGTAATTTTAGATGAAAAAAAGACCATGTATAGTAAGGCGTTTTTAGTTAGAAAAAGACCATGTACAGAAAGGCGTTTTTAGGTGAAAAAACGATCATGTATAGTAAGGCAATTTTAGATGAAAAAAGACCATGTATAGTAAGGCATTTTAGGCAAAAAAAGACCATGTACAGTAAGGCGTTTTTAGGTGAAAAAAAGATCATGTATAGTAAGGCAATTTTAGATGAAAAAAGACCATGTATAGTCAGGCGTTTTTAGGTGAAAAAAAGATCATGTATAGTAAGGCAATTTTAGATGAAAAAAGACCATGTATAGTAAGGCGTTTTTAGGTGAAAAAAGACCATGTATAGTAAGACGTTTTTTGCTAAAAAAGACCATGTATAGTAAGGCAATTTTAGGTGAAAAAAAGACCATGTATAGTAAGACGTTTTTAGCTAAAAAAGACCATGTATAGTAAGGCAATTTTAGCTCAAAAAAGACTATGTATAGTAAGGTAATTTTAGATGAAAAAAAGACCATGTATAGTAAGGCGTTTTTAGTTAGAAAAAGACCATGTACAGTAAGGCGTTTTTAGGTGAAAAAAGACCATGTATAGTAAGGCATTTTAGGCAAAAAAAGACCATGTATAGTAAGGCGTTTTTAGGTGAAAAAAAGACCATGTATAGTAAGGCATTTTAGGCAAAAAAAGACCATGTACAGTAAGGCGTTTTTAGGTGAAAAAAAGATCATGTATAGTAAGGCAATTTTAGATGAAAAAAAGACCATGTATAGTAAGGCAATTTTAGATGAAAAAAGACCATGTATAGTAAGGCATTTTAGGCAAAAAAAGACCATGTATAGTAAGGCGTTTTTAGTTAGAAAAAGACCATGTATAGTAAGGCGTTTTTAGGTGAAAAAAAGACCATGTATAGTAAGGCAATTTTAGATGAGAAAAAAGACCATTTAAAGTAAGGTGTTTTAGGTGAAAAAATGACCATGTATAGTAAGGCGTTTTAGCTCAAAAAAAGACCATGTATAGTAAGGCAATTTTAGCTAAAAAAAGACCATGTATAGTAAGACGTTTTTAGCTAAAAAAGACCATGTATAGTAAGGCAATTTTAGATGAAAAAAAGACTATGTATAGTAAGGCAATTTTAGATGAAAAAAAGACCATGTATAGTAAGGCGTTTTTAGTTAGAAAAAGACCATGTACAGTAAGGCGTTTTTAGGTGAAAAAACGATCATGTATAGTAAGGCAATTTTAGATGAAAAAAGACCATGTATAGTAAGGCATTTTAGGCAAAAAAAGACCATGTACAGTAAGGCGTTTTTCGGTGAAAAAAAGATCATGTATAGTAAGGCAATTTTAGATGAAAAAAGACCATGTATAGTAAGGCATTTTTGGCAAAAAAAGACCATGTATAGTAAGGCGTTTTTAGGTGAAAAAAGACCATGTATAGTAAGGCAATTTTAGATGAAAAAAGACCATGTATAGTAAGGCGTTTTTAGGTGAAAAAAAGACCATGTATAGTAAGGCGTTTTTAGTTAGAAAAAGACCATGTACAGTAAGGCGTTTTTAGGTGAAAAAAAGATCATGTATAGTAAGGCGTTTTTAGGTGAAAAAACGATCATGTATAGTAAGGCAATTTTAGATGAAAAAAGACCATGTATAGTAAGGCATTTTAGGCAAAAAAAGACCATGTACAGTAAGGCGTTTTTAGGTGAAAAAAAGACCATGTATAGTAAGGCGTTTTAGCTCAAAAACAGACCATGTATAGTAAGGCAATTTTAGCTAAAAAAAAGACCATGTATAGTAAGACGTTTTTAGCTAAAAAAGACCATGTATAGTAAGGCAATTTTAGCTCAAAAAAGACTATGTATAGTAAGGTAATTTTAGATGAAAAAAAGACCATGTATAGTAAGGCGTTTTTAGTTAGAAAAAGACCATGTACAGTAAGGCGTTTTTAGGTGAAAAAAGACCATGTATAGTAAGGCATTTTAGGCAAAAAAAGACCATGTATAGTAAGGCGTTTTTAGGTGAAAAAAAGACCATGTATAGTAAGGCATTTTAGGCAAAAAAAGACCATGTACAGTAAGGCGTTTTTAGGTGAAAAAAAGATCATGTATAGTAAGGCAATTTTAGATGAAAAAAAGACTATGTATAGTAAGGTAATTTTAGATGAAAAAAAGAC
Source organism: Hippocampus bargibanti (assembly GCF_051943395.1). NCBI lineage: Eukaryota > Metazoa > Chordata > Actinopteri > Syngnathiformes > Syngnathidae > Hippocampus > Hippocampus bargibanti. The sequence goes on from NC_142748.1 coordinate 8,840,459, forward strand.
CATGTATAGTAAGGCGTTTTAGCTCAAAAAAAGACCATTTATAGTAAGACGTTTTTTGCTAAAAAAGACCATGTACAGTAAGGCGTTTTTAGGTGAAAAAAAGACCATGTATAGTAAGGTGTTTTTAGGTGAAAAAATGACCATGTATAGTAAGGCATTTTTAGCTCAAAAAAAGACCATGTATAGTAAGGCGTTTTTAGGTGAAAAAATGACCATGTATAGTAAGGCATTTTTAGCTAAAAAAAAAGACCATGTATAGTAAGGTGTTTTTAGGTGAAAAAATGACCATGTATAGTAAGGCATTTTTAGCTCAAAAAAAGACCATGTATAGTAAGGCAATTTTAGGTCAAAAAAAGACCATGTATAGTAAGGCAATTTTAGATGAAAAAAAGACCATGTATAGTAAGGCGTTTTTAGGCGAAAAAATGACCATGTATAGTAAGGTATTTTAGGCAAAAAAAGACCATGTATAGTAAGGCGTTTTTAGGTGAAAAAAAGACCATGTATAGGAAGGCAATTTTAGATGAAAAAAGACCATGTATAGTAAGGCATTTTAGGCAAAAAAAGACCATGTATAGTAAGGCAATTTTAGCTCAAAAAAAGACTATGTATAGTAAGGCAATTTTAGATGAAAAAAAAAGACTATGTATAGTAAGGCAATTTTAGATGAAAAAAAGACCATGTATAGTAAGGCGTTTTTAGTTAGAAAAAGACCATGTACAGTAAGGCGTTTTTAGGTGAAAAAAACATCATGTATAGTAAGGCAATTTTAGCTCAAAAAAGACTATGTATAGTAAGGCAATTTTAGATGAAAAAAGACCATGTATAGTAAGACGTTTTTTGCTAAAAAAGACCATGTATAGTAAGGCAATTTTAGCTCAAAAAATGACTATGTATAGTAAGGCAATTTTAGATGAAAAAAGACCATGTATAGTAAGGCATTTTAGGCAAAAAAAGACCATGTACAGTAAGGCGTTTTTAGGTGAAAAAAAGACCATGTATAGTAAGGCGTTTTTAGGTGAAAAAAAGACCATGTATAGTCAGGCGTTTTAGCTCAAAAACAGACCATGTATAGTAAGGCAATTTTAGCTAAAAAAAAGACCATGTATAGTAAGACGTTTTTAGCTAAAAAAGACCATGTATAGTAAGGCAATTTTAGCTCAAAAAAGACTATGTATAGTAAGGTAATTTTAGATGAAAAAAAGACCATGTATAGTAAGGCGTTTTTAGTTAGAAAAAGACCATGTACAGTAAGGCGTTTTTAGGTGAAAAAAAGACCATGTATAGTAAGGCGTTTTTAGGTGAAAAAAAGATCATGTATAGTAAGGCGTTTTTAGGTGAAAAAAAGATCATGTATAGTAAGGCAATTTTAGATGAAAAAAGACCATGTATAGTAAGGCAATTTTAGATGAAAAAAGACCATGTATAGTAAGGCGTTTTTAGCTAAAAAAAAAAGACCATGTATAGTAAGGCAATTTTAGGTGAAAAAAAGACCATGTATAGTAAGGCAATTTTAGATGAAAAAAGACCATGTATAGTAAGGCATTTTAGGCAAAAAAAGACCATGTATAGTAAGGCGTTTTTAGGTGAAAAAAAGACCATGTATAGTAAGGCGTTTTAGCTCAAAAACAGACCATGTATAGTAAGGCAATTTTAGCTAAAAAAAAGACCATGTATAGTAAGACGTTTTTAGCTAAAAAAGACCATGTATAGTAAGGCAATTTTAGCTCAACAAAGACTATGTATAGTAAGGTAATTTTAGATGAAAAAAAGACCATGTATAGTAAGGCGTTTTTAGTTAGAAAAAGACCATGTACAGTAAGGCGTTTTTAGGTGAAAAAAGACCATGTATAGTAAGGCAATTTTAGATGAAAAAAGACCATGTATAGTAAGGCATTTTAGGCAAAAAAAGACCATGTACAGTAAGGCGTTTTTAGGTGAAAAAAAGATCATGTATAGTAAGGCAATTTTAGATGAAAAAAAGACCATGTATAGTAAGGCGTTTTTTTGCTAAAAAAGACCATGTATAGTAAGGCAATTTTAGATGAAAAAAAGACCATGTATAGTAAGGCGTTTTTAGGTGAAAAAAAGACCATGTATAGTAAGGCGTTTTTAGGTGAAAAAAAAAAGACCATGTATAGTAAGGCAATTTTAGATGAAAAAAAGACCATGTATAGTAAGGCATTTTTAGCTCAAAAAAAGACCATGTATAGTAAGGCGTTTTTAGGTTAAAAAAAAAAGACCATGTATAGTAAGGCGTTTTTAGGTTAAAAAAATGACCATGTATAGTAAGGCATTTTAGGCTAAAAAGACCATGTATAGTCAGGCGTTTTTAGGTGAAAAAAAGACCATGTATAGTAAGGCAATTTTAGATGAAAAAAATGACCATGTATAGTAAGGCAATTTTAGCTCAAAAAAAGACTATGTATAGTAAGGCAATTTTAGATGAAAAAAAGACTATGTATAGTAAGGCAATTTTAGATGAAAAAAGACCATGTACAGTAAGGCGTTTTTAGGTGAAAAAAGATCATGTATAGTAAGGCAATTTTAGATGAAAAAAGACCATGTATAGTAAGGCATTTTAGGCAAAAAAAGACCATGTATAGTAAGGCGTTTTTAGGTGAAAAAAAGACCATGTATAGTAAGGCAATTTTAGATGAAAAAAGACCATGTATAGTAAGGCATTTTTGGCAAAAAAAGACCATGTATAGTAAGGCGTTTTTAGGTGAAAAAAGACCATGTATAGTAAGGCAATTTTAGATGAAAAAAGACCATGTATAGTAAGGCGTTTTTAGGTGAAAAAAGACCATGTATAGTAAGGCTATTTTAGATGAAAAAAAGACCATGTATAGTAAGGCGTTTTTAGTTAGAAAAAGACCATGTACAGTAAGGCGTTTTTAGGTGAAAAAAAGATCATGTATAGTAAGGCAATTTTAGATGAAAAAAAGACCATGTATAGTAAGGCATTTTTAGCTCAAAAACAGACCATGTATAGTAAGGCAATTTTAGCTAAAAAAAGACTATGTATAGTAAGGCAATTTTAGATGAAAAAAAGACTATGTATAGTAAGGCAATTTTAGATGAAAAAAGACCATGTATAGTAAGGCATTTTAGGCAAAAAAAGACCATGTACAGTAAGGCGTTTTTAGGTGAAAAAAGATCATGTATAGTAAGGCAATTTTAGATGAAAAAAGACCATGTATAGTAAGGCATTTTAGGCAAAAAAAGACCATGTATAGTAAGGCGTTTTTAGGTGAACAAAAGATCATGTATAGTAAGGCAATTTTAGATGAAAAAAGATCATGTATAGTAAGGCAATTTTAGATGAAAAAAAGACTATGTATAGTAAGGCAATTTTAGATGAAAAAAAGACCATGTATAGTAAGGCGTTTTTAGGTGAAAAAAAGACCATGTATAGTAAGGCAATTTTAGATGAAAAAAAGACCATGTATAGTAAGGCAATTTTAGATGAAAAAAGATCATGTATAGTAAGGCAATTTTAGATGAAAAAAAGACTATGTATAGTAAGGCAATTTTAGATGAAAAAAAGACCATGTATAGTAAGGCGTTTTTAGTTAGAAAAATACTATGTACAGTAAGGCGTTTTTAGGTGAAAAAAGATCATGTATAGTAAGGCAATTTTAGATGAAAAAAGACCATGTATAGTAAGGCGTTTTTAGTTAGAAAAATACTATGTACAGTAAGGCGTTTTTAGGTGAAAAAAGATCATGTATAGTAAGGCAATTTTAGATGAAAAAAGACCATGTATAGTAAGGCATTTTAGGCAAAAAAAGACCATGTATAGTCAGGCGTTTTTAGGTGAAAAAAAGACCATGTATAGTAAGGCATTTTAGGCAAAAAAAGACCATGTACAGAAGGCGTTTTTAGGTGAAAAAAACCATGTATAGTAAGGCAATTTTAGATGAAAAAAAGACTATGTATAGTAAGGCAATTTTAGATGAAAAAAAGACCATGTATAGTAAGGCGTTTTTAGGTGAAAAAAAGACCATGTATAGTAAGGCAATTTTAGATGAAAAAAGACCATGTATAGTAAGGCAATTTTAGATGAAAAAAGACCATGTATAGTAAGGCATTTTAGGCAAAAAAAGACCATGTACAGTAAGGCGTTTTTAGGTGAAAAAAACCACCATGTATAGTAAGGCGTTTTTGACCCCCAAAAAACCACCATGTATAGTAAGGCGTTTTTGACCTAAAAAAAACGACCATGTATCGTAAGGCATTTTTGACCCCCTAAAAACGATCATGTATAGTAAGGCATTTTTGACCCCCTAAAAACGACCATGTATAGTAAGGCGTTTTTGACCTAAAAAAACGACCATGTATATTAAGGCATTTTTGACCCCCTAAAAACGACCATGTATAGTAAGACGTTTTTGACCCAAAAAAAGAATACATATCCTAAGGCATTTTTGAACCCCCCCCAAAAAAAATTACCATGTATAGTAAGCCGTTTTTGACACAAAAAAACTACCATGTATAGTAAGGTGTTTTTGACCCAAAAAAAAGACTACATATCGTAAGGCATTTTTGAACCCCCCCCCCCAAAAACGACCATGTATAGTAAGGCATTTTGACCCCCTAAAAATGACCATGTATAGTAAGGCATTTTGACCCCCAAAAAACAACCATGTATAGTAAGGCATTTTGACCCCCTAAAAATGACCATGTATCGGAAGGCATTTTTGACCCCCAAAGAAAGACTACATATCGTAAGGCATTTATCACCCCCCAAAAAAACCACCATGGCATTTTTGACCTAAAAAAAACGACCATGTATAGTAAGGCGTTTTTGACGCAAAAAAAAAAATACATATCGTAAGGCATTTTTGAACCCCCCCCCAAAAAATGACCATGTATAGTAAGGCATTTTTGACCCCCTAAAAACGACCATGTATAGTAAGGCATTTTTGACCCCCCAAAAAAAGACTACATATCGTAAGGCGTTTTTCACCCACCCCCAAAAAAATTACCATGTATAGTAAGGCATTTTTGACCCCCCCAAAAAAAGACTACATATCGTAAGCCGTTTTTGAACCCCCCCAAAAAAACGACCATGTATTGTAAGGCGTTTTTGACCTAAAAAAAGGACCATGCATAGTAAGGCGTTTTGGACCTTAAAAAACGACCATGTATAGTAAGGCATTTTTGACCCCAAAAAAAAAGACTACATATCGTAAGGCATTTTTGAACCCCCCCCCAAAAAAAAAAAAAAAAAAAAACGACCATGTATAGTAAGGTGTTTTTGACCCCCAAAAAACGACCATGTATAGTAAGGCATTTTTGACAAAAAAAAAAAAAAAAAACGACCATGTATAGTAAGGCATTTTTGACCCAAAAAAAAGACTACATATCGTAAGGCATTTTTGAACCCCCCCCCCCCAAAAAACGACCATGTATAGTAAGGCATTTTTGACCCCCTAAAAACGACCATGTATAGTAAGGCATTTTTGACCCCCCAAAAACGACCATGTATAGTAAGGCATTTTTGACCCCCTAAAAACGACCATGTATAGTAAGGCATTTTTGACCCAAAAAAAAGACTACATATCGTAAGGCGTTTTTGACCCCCCTAACCCCCTTTTTTGACCTAAAAAAATGACCATGTTAGGCGTTTTTGACAAAAAAAAAAGACTACATATCGTAAGGCATTTTTGAACCCCCCCCAAAAAACACCATGTATAGTAAGCTGTTTTTGACCCAAAAAATGACCATGTATAGTAAGGCATTTTTTGACCTAAAAAAACGACCAAGGCGTTTTCGACCCCCCCAAAAAAACGACCATGTATAGTAAGGCATTTTGACCCCCTAAAAATGACCATGTATAGTAAGGCATTTTGACCCCCTAAAAATGACCATGTATAGTAAGGCATTTTGACCTCCAAAAAATGACCATGTATCGGAAGGCATTTTTGACCCCAAAAAAAGACTAATATCGTAAGCCGTTTTTGACCTAAAAAAACGACCATGTATAGTAAGGCATTTTTGACCCCCAAAAAACAACCATGTACAGTAAGGCATTTTTGACCTAAAAAATGACCATGTATAGTAAGGCGTTTTTGACCCCCAAAAAAGACTACATATCGTAAGGCATTTATCACCCCCCAAAAAAACCACCATGTATCATAAGGCATTTTTGACCCCCTAAAAACGACCATGTATAGTAAGGCGTTTTTGACCTAAAAAAAACGACCATGTATATCGTAAGGTGTTTTTGACCTAAAAAAAACGACCATTTATAGTAAGGCGTTTTTGACCCAAAAAAAGAATACATATCCTAAGGCATTTTTGAACCCCCCCCCAAAAAACTACCATGTATAGTAAGGTGTTTTTGACCCCCAAAAAAAAGACAACATATCGTAAGGCTTTTTTGAACCCCCCCGAAAAAACGACCATGTATAGTAAGGCATTTTTGACCCCCAAAAACGACCATGTATAATAAGTCTGTGTAAGCTCTCAGTCGTACAGGAGTGGTCCATCGATGAGAAGGTTTCTTCAGCCGTCATCTGTACAAAAGTGAAGGTTTCGGACGTTTCGCCTCCTCTCCAAGAGGCTTCGTCAGCGAACTAAAGTCTGACTGTTACGACCAGTCAGACTTTAGTTTTTGGGGACAAAAATGCCTTACTATACATGGTCGTTTTTTGGGGGTCAAAAATGGCTTACTATACATGGTCGTTTTTTGAGGGTCAAAAATGCCTTATTATACATGGATGAGAAGGTTTCTTCAGCCGTCATCTGTACAAAAGTGAAGGTTTCGGACGTTTCGCCTCCTCTCCAAGAGGCTTCGTCAGCGAACTAAAGTCTGACTGTTACGACCAGTCAGACTTTAGTTCTTTTGACCTCCAAAAAATGACCATGTATCGGAAGGCATTTTTGACCCCAAAAAAAGACTAATATCGTAAGCCGTTTTTGACCTAAAAAAACGACCATGTATAGTAAGGCATTTTTGACCCCCAAAAAACGACCATGTATAGTAAGGCATTTTTGTCCCCAAAAAACGACCATGTATAGTAAGGCATTTTTGACCCTCAAAAAACGACCATGTATAGTAAGGCATTTTTGTCCCCAAAAAACGACCATGTATAGTAAGGCATTTTTGTCCCCAAAAAACGACCATGTATAGTAAGGCATTTTTGTCCCCCAAAAAACGACCATGTATAGTAAGGCGTTTTTGAACCCAAAAAAAAATGACCATGTCTAGTAAGGCGTTTTTCACCTAAAAAAACATAGTCTTTTTTTTTTAGAGTATGTATGTACAGTATTTATGTCTGTATTTGTATTTATATGTATTTATGTGTTCTCATCATTTAAATCTCTCCTCCATATTTCCAGAGTGTATCGCGTTCGATGCTCGACTCTAATTTGAGCCGGCTCGTTTGTTTCATCGGCAAACGCGGGGCCCCGATCAAGTTCCGAAAAAAGAGCAGACATGTAAAAGTTTGTGACACGCGTCACGGCGGCATGGCGACGATGCCGCTGATGGAGGTGGAGCTGACAGGCGCAGATGGCTTTGGGACATTGCAGGTTTGGTACATGTCAACTTGTGTCGGCGTCACCCGCTGGAAGCTGTGCAAATATGTCAGCCCTGTCGTTGAAAAAAATGCACTGTTTAGATTGCTTTGTTTGAACTCATTCAGTTTTGTTATGCTTTTGAATATTTGGTTGGCATTATTTTATGGACTTTCTAATTCAATTTGTGCAGGACAAAATGATCATGCAGCTGCATACAAGGGCTCATTAACTCATTGACTGCCAGATGATGTGCAAAAATGGCCATTGGGCACAGGCAGAGTGGTAAGAAGACTGGATAAGTTCAATTAAAACAGTTACTTTTTCCTGGGAAACCTCAATTGTTGGTATCAAATATAACCAATGACCGGTATTATTTGAAGTCGCCAGTGGCGTAGTGGTACACTCCCCTGCTTTGGATGCAGGAAGTGTGGGATCGAGCCCGCGCAGCGATATTGTATAAATTCAATTAAAATAGTTAATTTTGTCCTGTGCGACCTCAGTTGTTTATATCAAATATGAACAAAACCCAAAGAATGTCACAGTCACCGGTAGGGTAGTGGTACACTCCTCTGCTTGGGCTGCAGGCATTGTGGGTTCGAACTTGCTCAATAATGTTCTATAAATTCAATTCAAACACTTACTTAGTTTTTCCTGGGAGACCTCAGTTGTTAGTAGCAAATATGACCAAAATGCGCAGCAAGTCATGGTCACCGGTAGTGTAGAGGTACACTCTCCTGCGTTGGGTGCAGAAAGTGTGGGTTCAAACCTGCTTAATGATCTATAAATTCACTTAAAACACTTAGTTACTTTTTCCTGGGAGACCTCAGTTGTTAGTAGCAAATATGACCAAAATGCGCAGCAAGTCATGGTCACCGGTAGTGTAGAGGTACACTCTCCTGCGTTGGGTGCAGAAAGTGTGGGTTCAAACCTGCTCAATGATCTATAAATTCACTTAAAACACTTAGTTACTTTTTCCTGGGAGACCTCAGTTGTTAGTAGCAAATATGAACCCAACGCCAAGCTAGTCACAGTCACCGGTGGTGTAGAGGTACACTCTTGTGCGATTGGTGCAGACAGTGTCGGTTTGAATCCACCCAATAATAACACTTAGTTACTTTTTCCTGGGAGACCTCGGTTGTTTCTATCAAATATGACCAAAACCCAGAGAATGTCACAGTCACCAGTAGTGTAGTGGTACACTCTCATGCGTTGGGTGCAGGCAGTCTGGGTTCGAATCCACTCAATGACTTAGTATGCATTCAATGAAGACACTTAGTTACTTTTTCCTGGGTGACCTCGGTTGTTCGAATCAAATATGACCAAAACCCAAAGAATGTCACAGTCACCAGTAGTGTAGTGGTACACTCTCCTGCGTTGGGCGCAGGCAGTCTGGGTTCGAATCCCCACCTGGTGAGAGAATAAATATCAATTCAGATCGCCAACTGGGTCCAACCCCCAGAGGTGGTCAAGGGCGGAGCCAAGAAGCCTGAACGCAAGCAGTATCAGGTGGTCCTGAACATCGTTCAGGATCTGCGATGTTGAAGAACAGCGCCTGAAAGGACGAAGAGGGTAACTTATAACACTTTAAAATATATACTAAGTGTTTTACCGAGGATGTCAAATAGGAGTGCCGCTCGCGACGACACTCCCGCCCCCCGTGGTGAAGTGGTACAAGCACAAGGCTTGTACCTGGGAGACCAAAGATCGAAACCTACTTACCTCAGATGCGGTCGCCTCAAGTTCCTCTTCACCTGTGGAAGGAGAAAAGAAATCTTTAATTAGAGATTGGTCTTCAGTGTTACAACAAAAAAACAATTTAAAGCTAAATTTGGGAATGGCGGAAATTGCTACTTACAGCGATTCGCAGTGGCCTCCAGACAGCGACCGCTGGCACTTGAAGACGATGGCATAGTCAGCGATGTTGAAGTTTCCCAAACAGCACCTGATTAAAGAAAAAAAACATGAAAAATGAGCCCACTCATCATGGGCAATGACTTCCTTACCCCTGGTTGAAGTGAACGGCAGGCTTACCAATTAGGCTGGTGTGTCTGGCCAACAGCTCCATTTAGTGAAGGGAGGGTACCATTGTGCGATGAGACCTTGGCAAAAAAAAGGTAAAAAGCATCTGAGATTTGGGCCACGTTGAGAAGTTGGCTCCACAAAGTATACTCACATGTGTTCCACTCAATTCTGCATGTGTGAAGCACCTGCTTTTCTTCCTCTTACCACGGCAGCCCTGCAAACACACCCACAAAATGGCAGTTGCGCCACATGCATCATTTTTAAGCTGCAGAAACAGTCTCCCAATACGTCTGTGTAAGCTCTCAGTCGTACAGGAGTCGTCCATCGATGAGAAGGTTTCCTCAGCCGTCATCTGTACTCTTTAAGAGGTGTGGGACGTTTCGCCTCCTATCCAAGAGGCTTCGTCAGCAATGTCGCTGACACCTTCTAAAAAGTACAGATGACGGCTGAGGAAACCTCATCGACAGTCTCCCAATGTGGCCTTACATGGTCGGTTTTGAGGGGCTAAAAATGACTTACCACCAACATGGTCGTTTCTTTCCCACTCACGGCAGCTACAACCACTTTGTCTGTGGAAGGAGAAAAGACAACTTTCATCACATATTGGTCTTCAGTCTTATGTCAAACAAAATTTGGACAACAAATTTGGGAATGGCAGAAAAATTCACCCACTGTCAGGCATTTTTAGCTCGAAAAAAACTACCATGTATGGTAAGTAAAGTGTATAGTAAGGCGTTTTTAGCTGAAAAATACGACCATGTCTAGTAAGGCATTTTGGGCCCGAAATAAAAAAATCAGGTATAGTAAGCTGTTTTTAGCCTGAAAAAAACGACCAGGTATAGTAAGGCGTTATAGACCTAAAAAAACCGACAGTTTATAGTAAGCTGTTTTTAGCTGAAAAATACGACCATGTCTAGTAAGGCATTTTGGGCCCGAAAAACCACCATGTATACTAAGGCGTTTTTGACCTAAAAAAAACAACATTTTTTTACAGTAGTAATTAGTTTTACATCTAATTTTAGATTATTTTTGTATTAATTAATTGAAGTTAAAAAACTAAGGAGTTATTTGGGAGCTATGCCATTTTGCTTAATTCCGCCCGCTGTTTCCAAACATGACGAAAAGGTCGCGGTGACAGCAAGCAGAGACGAAGACGAGCGATACCGGTGCCGTATTAGTGGGCGACCCTAAGCCGACTGGACAACCTGCTCGACGGTTTCCTGTCCACACTTCCTTCTCGTCGTGACCAGCAGGCCCGTAGTGTCACGGGAACCGGGCCAGCCCGCCCGCGGATAAGCCAAAGTCAACGAGCGCTTGGTCACCTCGCCGGGGAAGTGTGCTCATTTCTTCCGATATGCGAGCGACTCGGGGTTATCTGAACACTGGAGTGCGACAAGCTGTCTCCTTGCATTAGCGTCCGAATGTGACACAAGCGTAGCATGTAGCTTGTTCGCGCCTGGAATGGTTGCGGAGGGGTGGCTTTTGGGCAAATTGGGCCCATTTTTATTCGGTTCAGTTTGAAATTAAACCAAGCCTATGTTTTGAATGAATCACATCCGTTTGGATCCTGGCTCGATTCTCTGAGGTCACCTCCAAAACGCAAATAAGGGTGTCGGCGATGTGAAAGTAACAAACAAAGCCCCCTTCAAAGTGCGTGCGGGGCGAGCGTGGCCAAGTTCCCTGACAGGCGGAGGTTTCACTAACACTGACGCAAGCTAATGAGGGAGCCAGAGGTGAAGCCCGATGCCGGCCCGTCGCCCGCCATCGAGCTCGCCTGATTGATGCGCTCCAGTCAAATGAGGCAGCGGCCTGAGTGATTTGACACTTGTCTGGCAGTGACACACGCTAACGTTCATTCGTGTTGATGGGCCCCGCTCGGCTTGGGGAAACTTATTTTTATTCCCTTGTTCTTTTTTATTTCCGCCGTGGCTCTTCCTTGCCACTTCCAATCAGGGTTGGGGAGACGGAGGCCCTCAGGTGCTCGCTTACGACGAACTGGGAGACGAGACGAGATCAAAGTAATCACGCCGACCCGGGCGGGCTTCCGACGCTCCGAACTAACGATGGTTTCAAAATGTACGTTTGGATGCCTTTGAGCCGAGCTTCATTGTTGACCTTTATTCTTCCAAATGACCTTTGTTTTTCTTCTGTTTTTTTTTCTAACCTGGACGGTCTATTCAAGAATAGATGGCCATCGGTAAGAAAAATTGGACAGCTCCAAGCTAGCAAAAAATAGCAAATAATATTGCCATTTTAAGAGGTTATCACAATCATCGTAATAATTCGAGCAAATTAATGACAGTATTTCTCAAGGTTCAAGTTATTTCCAGGCCAACGACACCCTCTAGTGGACGTATAGTAAATCACACCACACTTGCAGCTGTGGAGTGATTCCGACATAGCACTACTGAAGGCCTGAGAAAACATTGAGAAAACATTTCCAATCGGTGAGCCCAACTTGTGTGCAGAATTTGTCTTTGTCTTTGTTGTAATACCGCACAATAGCTATCTGGCTAGCTGTCTAGCTATTAGCTATCTATTGGCTTGCTAGCTAGCTTTATATCTATTTCTCTTACAATTCAATTTGAGTCACTTCTGGGTTGAGTGAACGCTGGCGCGTGTGGCTACCGCTGCTCGCCCACAGAAAAACTTATCCTGTAACTGTAAAGTGACCTTGAATGTTTTGAAAGGCGCTTATTAATGAAATGTATTATTATTATTACTATTTTGCTGTAATGCACAAAGAATCCAACAGGTGGCAAAAGATTCCTTCACTCTGCAGAGTGCAACAATGGAGCCATCTTTGAGTGATGCTGGAATCACTGGAATTGAAATGGGGAGGTTTGTGGCGGGGGGCTCAAATTAAATCAACAATCACGTCTTCTTCAGCTTTGACAAGGAATATTAACGGCTGGCCTCTCAAGAATGCTCACCAGCCGCTCATTTCAAAAAGCTCTTTCATTTCCTTAGGTGACCTCTTTGAAAAGGCCTACTCTAGCCTGCCCTGACTCATTTCCTCTTGGCCTCACAGATCACAGGGCAGATCAGGACGACCCCCACCCCCCCCCCCACCATGGCCAAGACCCTCATAACACGGCAGCTTGTCCACAATTCATCTTGCTACATGATAAAGGCAACCACCCACAGGCAAAGTCGTGCAAACACAAAGCAGCAAGAACTCCATTTTTCCCCCCCTTTCAAACCATATTCTGTGGGTCCTGGAAATGGAGTGATAATGACAAAAACCCTGGCGCCGGAGTGGACACATTTTTGCACGTCTGGCAGTGGATGAGTTAAATAGGACATCGCTGCCCACGCAATGTGCGATAGAAAGGAAAAAAAAGTACTTACAAGTTTATCTGTGATCCGCAGGATGAAAAGCGACGTTGGCACCAATCAAATGATTCATTCAACATCAAAACCTAAAAAAAAAAAAAAAACAAAAGAAAAACATTTGAAACAATTGCATCACGCACAAGCTATCAACTCAAACTTTTTCACTCTCGACGAATGAGAAGCAGAAATAACTTTAGTTCATCTAATTCAACACCATTTTTATTTTTATTGCGCATTTTAAAGAACTCGGTGGTTCGCATTAAATTGATGTACGGGTGCTTTACGTGTAGGAATTGCTGAAATTTGAATTCTGCTCTCATTAGGTGCTGATAGAATCTTATTGGGATGGCATTATTCCAATGTCACACCACAGGGGCAGGCAAAAAAAGTGAAATACAACTGAACTCCGTCACACATACACTGTATTTTAACTCATTCACTGCCATTCACGAATTTATTCGGGAATTGAAAATATGACGTAGAGCGCCATTCCTGAATTTGTTCGAGGTTGTTTTTTTTCATGCTTAGGTGCCGATAAAGCGCTGGCCATGACCTCTGGCAGTGTTTTTTTATTTTCCACAAGGGAGCAGCATTTCCCTTCTTTCCACGTTACCGCTTTGTTCCAGCTTCCGCTATTGTTACAGGGCTATATAAACCAAAATACAGGTAACATCCGACTTACGACCAGCTCGACTTACGACCACCCGTACTTACAACCACGATCTCTATTTTTAAAATTGTAATTGCAACGCGCTAGCAGGTGTGCTACATGATCGGCAATTTTGGCCAGCCAGCCAGCATTTCACTCTCGTACAGAAATCGACCTTGTGATGGCACCAGAGGGGAGGAGTTTGCGAGTCATTTAGCCTCCGAGTCTATCTTCAACATTTTGAATGGATTTCGACTTAGGACCATTTTGACTTACGACCGTTTGGTTAGAACGGAATGCGGTCGTAAGTCGGATGTTACCTGTATATGTATCGCATTGTATTTTGGATAGCCGCCCTCATTTCAAGCTCATATAACTCCAGACTCATATCGTTTAGAATTATCTCTTTTTTTCTGATGAAATAATAGAGGCTAAGGTTTCTTATGCTACATTGAATGCTTATGTAGTTCTAAAACTCAATATTCTGTGGGTTCTGGAAATTCGAGTGACAATGACAAAAACCCTGGCACCAGAGTGCACACATTTTTTTTGCACATGCCTGTCTGTGAATGAGTTAAAAACATGTAAACACCGTAATATTACAACCAGTTTGAACGGCATAACTGATTACCCCCACTCCGACCTGAATAACAATAGTAACTAACTAACGTGATCATTCATGACACATTGTATAAACACTGTAAGCTCTCGGTGCTGCCAATCAACATGATTGATTGCAGCTCGCCTCAAGAGAAGAGTGACGCGTCAGGAAAAAAAACAAAGTTCTTTCCTTTTCATTTTTTTTCTGAAGCGGTCCCATTCGAGGGCTGCCACGGAACGCGGTGATTAATGCGCTCTCCGCGGGTAATCCCATACCCCGAGCTAATGGAGGAGGAATTTATCACGGGGGCAGATGTCACCATGACGGCACTCCAAGTAGCTGGGAACCATTTATTTTCGTTTTCGTAATGGTCCTGAAAAGTCGGGAGAGAGAGAAAAAACACTCAACAATGACACTTCAAAGTATGAGTGCGGCCTTAAAAAAAATAAGAAATTATTATTATTATTATTATTTGAATTGCTGTCAGGCGTGCATGTTAGCTTAGCAAAGCAAATAAGCTTCATCTCGTGACACGGCCATCATAAAAGCCAACGACATGTCGCAACATCTTCCTTTTGATGACTCGTCACGCGCTGCTCATGCATCCATTTCGCCGCTGCAATCATGAGCGACGGCGCCGGCTTTAAAGTTTAACGACGCGCTTTACGAGGCACCCTCTAACGCCCGTCTCGGCGCTATAATTGCCCTTAGCTGTTGTTCATGATGAACAATGACCCCCCCCCACCACCACCCCTCCGCATGCTGTCAGCGCGGCTGCTAATTATCGAATGACATTTGCATTAAAAAAAAAAAAACCAAAAAGAGGGCTTGCCTGTGGGTGCTGCTGTATTGGTTAGCAAAAGAGTTCAGCTCGTTCTACGACAATTAAGAGAGCTGGAAAATTCCTGCAACGGTTGTTAAAATATCGCACAATGCCTACTCAGTTATTTAAATACTATTTAAAATAAAATGATTAGCGATGAACTCATTCACTGCCTGACATGTGCAAAAATGTGTCCACTCCAGTGCCAAGGTTTTTGTCATTGTCACACACACACCAGGACCCACAGAATATTGAGTTTTAAGACGGCATAAACCAATAAATCAATGCAGCTTTAGAAACCTTAGACTCTTCTTTCATTAGAAGAAAAGTTAATTCCTAACTTATATGGGTGTGGAGTTATATGAGCTTGAAATGAGGGTGGCTATCCAAAATACAATGCAATTCATACAGCTGAAGCTGGAACAAAGCACTAAAATGAAAAAAGGGGAATGCTACCTTCCTTGTGGAAAAGAAAAACATTGCCAGAGGCGACGGCCAGTGCTTTATCGGCACCAAAGCATGAAAAAAAAAAAAACCGAACACATTTGGGAATGGCGCTCTACATCATATTTTCTATTCACAATTGCTATCAAATATATTGACACATAGATGTTTTTAATCAAGGCAAATCTGAGGAACACCTATTGGCTGCTCCTCACGGCAGATTTTGAGATTTCACACAGCTGCGATCTTGGCTAACAACAAGCGGAAACGGCATTACGATGACGTCATGAGGAAAGGGGGCGAGGTGGGGGCGGGGGTGGCCTCAACAGCGGCGGCGCTGAGGTCAAGCATCAAAGCGCCGCCACAAAGACGGAGGAGCCGACCGCCGGCTGCTTTCAACAGAGGGGCCGGCTGGAGGTCAGCGCACGCGGATCAAAGACTTGACAGCTGGCAGGTGGAGCTGGAGGAGCCATTGTTGGCAAATCTCAACCCCAAACGTGCGCTCGCTCTCACCGACGGCTTGTCAAAGGCGGCGGGGTTGTCACCAAGACGGTACAGCAAGTGCTGCAGAATGTGTCTTTGTGTTGTCATATTATTTATTTTGTTTTTTTTACTCCAAGATGGCGGCGCATGAACATGCAGCGGCATAACTTTGCTGCTGTGAAATTTAAATGTCTCCACTGCGAGACTAATAAAGGCAAATCCAATCCAATAGACGCGCCTTACAAATTCCATGTTGCTTTACGGGCTCTTTTCCACAATGGGGTTCATGACACGCGTGTAAACAAGGACCGCCGAAAGACAGGAAACACCTTTCTGTGGCTTATTCTTCGCTCGGGCCAAACAATGACTGACCTGCTCCAAGGCACAAAAACAAAGATCTCCTTTTTAGTGACATGATGATCATAAATAAATATATTTCACCATCTTGCCAGGTTGTCAGATCGCTGGAATCAAAACATCGAGCGCACCAAACGATTCCTTTAAGGTACTCCTGGACGTTAAATGATTCATTGCGGCGGCCGCATTGTTAAAAACGCCACTTAGGGGGAGGACTGGGAGGGAGGGGCTTCGCTTGAAGTCAATAAAAGCTTGTCTGAAAGCATATTAATGCTTTGCGCTTGTTCACGGACACAAGGGGGGAAGGGAGGGGGAGGTTGAGGCGATGGAAGCTGGCATTCGGAAAAAAGCGCCTCTCAAACTTTTGACACCAAGTAGCATCTCCGCAAAGACTTGCACCCAGAAACGTTAGCCACAGTCGACTAACGGATTGTACACATCAAACGCGATGACAGCGTGGAAGCTTTTGATGGCGAGCGGTTTCAAACGCCAAGCTAGCGCGGGTCCAAAAACATTTGCGCATTGACAACATGATGGATGACACGCGGTTAAAGTGGTTCTCCCCGTCACACGGGCTTGGCAAAACTTGTTCCAGAAGCGCAAAAACAAATGAGCATTTTCACCACGACGGCATCGAGCGCTAATGTGCCTCTAATTAGAAAATGGACGACAGACGCGATCGCTAATCATGAATATTAATGCATTGACTGGTATTCACGCATTGAAAATACGACATAGAGCGCCACTCACGAATTTGTTCGGGTTTTGCTTTGTCATGCTTGGGTGCGGATAAGCCGCTAGTCAGACATCTGGCAATGTCTTTGCTTTCCACAAGGGGGCAGCATTTCCTTTTTTTTTACACGTTAGCACTTTGTTCCAGCTGTTGTTAAAGCGCTATATAAACCAATATGCATGAATTGCATTGCATATTAGACAGCCACCCTCATTTCAAGCTGAGATAACTCCAGATCCATGTAACTTAGGAATTAACTCTTTTTTTTTCCTGATGAAAGCTGAGAGTCTAAGCGCTATAAAAAAATTGTCAACGTCTGTGCACCTCGAGACATCGGCCTGCCTCTCCTCATCTGACCTCCGACCCCTTTTTCTCTACCTCTGTCAACATTAACCTTCCATCCCTGGATGCAAATACAACTTGTCATCCATCATCCATTTTCTGACTCGGGTTTCTGTATTTTACTCGCTTAAAAGGGAGCAGCAGAGCACTCAGAGGAGGGGGTTTGGGGGGGGGGGTTAGTTAAGATTATTAATTGTCTTGATAAGCACTGATCCGTGTGCACGAGCACTTGAGTCCACTAATGACTCGGGGAACTTGACTCTCCCTTTGTCACAGGTACGATCTTGTTTGCGGCCGTCCCGAGGGACGTCGGACCCCAGAGGAACCAACACGCTTCTTTACCCTCACCCCTAAGTCCTGGCGTTGAAAGCAAAAATAAAAATAAAAATGCTACGTCGGTCCCGGTGGGGCCGAAAGCTGCAAAGCGAGCCTGATTAACACGTTCAGTTCAGTGACGCACACCAGCACAGCCAGGGCCTGCAGTATAGTTCGCATTTAAAAAATGTTATGGAACTGCCGCAGCTTGGAATTGAAGCGGATTTACAGTATGCGGGACAGGAGATGCGAGACAATCTCTTTTCGTCAATGGATGCTACAGCTTTGTGTTTGCTTTCAACATTTAGCTTGTAGCAGGCGTGCACATTTCACCATGATGTCCCTGATCCACTGGTGAAAAGGATGCTTTGATCGTCTCCTCTTTCATCTAGAACTGCTTCATTCAATGAAGAGGGTGCAGAAAGTGCTTAAGATTGAATGACTGTCTTTGCGTTGTCATATTATTTAGGTCTTTTGACTTCAAGATGGCGCAAGGAGAGTGGCTGCCTTTACAGCAGCTCCTATATTTTGTTTTTCTCCTTCTTCCTTTCCTTTCCTCCTTTTTCCATCACTTTGCTGCTGTGACATGTAAATTTCTCTACTGCGAGACTAATAAAGGTACATCCAATTCAATCCAAAATATGAAAATTATGATTTCTGTATTACCCTCCCTTCCACAAGGTGAACGGCTGAGTAAACACCAAGTGACGGCTGGGCTGACAGCGCCGGACGGATCGATAGACGCTCTCATATGCAAATGAGCCTATTGATAAACTCCCGGCGACAAGGCGGCCAAACACTTGGAGCTCGTCGGCCCGGCTGTCCGTCACGTCGCCCGTTAGTTTGCACGCACTTCAGGTCGGATGTCCTCAACCCGCAACCGCAGGGCGCCCTGGCTGACCCGCCGGCCACGTTAGATGCCAAAACGTTTTTGCGTCACTTGTCGGTCCGGATGGCGCGCCGCGTCATTCCGGACATCTCGGCGAGCGCGTGTGACAAGGAGCGAGGACGAGGGCTTAGACAAATAGTGCTTTGGCGCCGGAGTGGGCTTCGCTTGTATCTCAAATCGAGTTTGAATCCCCATTCGAGGCGGTTTGGGACTGACGGACCGACATCTGCCTACCGTGCTCAAAAAAAACCTTCAGATTTGATCTTTTTGACTGACACTTCACGCAACGTTGACTCGACAGAGGTTGACGGAGGTAAAAAGGGGGTACGCTCTTGCCAAAAATGACAACAAATGGCAACACCGTGCGAACCGGCATGAATAATGTAGTGCTTCCCATAGAAAGCCGCACTCTTGGTGGCAGGAGGTTAATATTCTCACATGTCATTAGGTTAGCCGGGCCCGACTGACGTCTCATTGAATCGGGCAGCAAATGATTTCCTCATGCCGCAGAGGACAGAGCACTTCAAAGTGAAGTACTGGGGAGGAGGCGGGTGGGGGCTGAGGTCAGGACAAGCACTCCACTTTGATTAATGACCGGAGCTCGGCAAAGGTTGCCGGTAGGTAAGAATGTGACGCTGAATTGGATGTGAAAGCGGGGAGGGGGGTGAATGAGAGAAGTGGGGTAGGAGGGAGCGACTTTAAGCTGGATTTGACCCGGCTGCGCATAAAAGTCCCGCACGTCACCGTCGGGCTGACTGGATGACTTGTGACAGCCAAACTCGCGCACCCTCTGGCTTGTGTAGTCACGACTTTTCACTTGTTGCCTGACAGCTTTAGCTAATCGTCGCATGAGCACTTGCGGAGACCCCATCCCACTACGATGGAAGGCGCTTTTTGTAGGATCTAGTCACACATCAGAGGTAGTAACAGCAATAAATGTACACACATATCGATGGAAAGGTTTCTTCAGCAGTCATCTGTACTTCTTTGAAGGTGTCTGACATTTCGCTTCCCATCCAAGAGGCTTCGTCAGCGAACTAAAATTTTGATGGTAGCTCTGGCCCTATACACATATATCCCTACTGTCCAGAGGTGGCGGTGCCAGACCTCTGTTATGATAGGTCCCTGCTCTAAGGTTGGGGGTAGCAGAGGACTATTTCCTGATGCTACACTGATTACTTCTATGCACCTAAAAGCTACCAACCACTCATTGGACGACAATATGGTTAAAATCTTAGCCATAGAAAATAGATGATTTGAAAGGGGAGTAAAAGAAGCTATTTTTTATAAAACAGCAAAACCCTTCACTAAATCGCCATGGTGGTGTGAGGTTTAATTTGGATAGTTCTTACAACACACTTTTGAGATCGTTACCACATAGGCTTAGTTATGCTGATGAGGACCAGAGCAAATGGGGCAATCAGGTCAGTCGTAGTCCATAATCACTCAAGACAATAGAGTAATCAGTGTAGCCTCAGGAAATAGTCCTCTGCTCCCCCAACCTTGGAGCATGGACCTATCATAGCAGAGGTCTGGCACAGTAGGGATATTTATATGTATATATCTATTTATAGGGCCAGAGCTACCATCAAAATTTTAGTTCGCTGACGAAGCCTCTTGGATGAGAAGCGAAACGTCCGACACCTTCAAAGAAGTGCAGATAACGGCTGAAGAAACCTTTTCATCGATGGACCACTCCTGTACGATTGAGAGCTTATAAAGACATATACACAAATATACACACACATAGAATATATACACACACGATATACATATAAACACACATACGCATATATACATATACTGTATATCAGAACGTCTGCCGCAAGTCAAAATGCACTCTGGAATACTACACAAAGTACCTCTCAATTGTCAACAAGTTTCATTGTTTGGGATAAGCCCCCGGCTGCCCCCGCCACCTCCCCCAAAGTCTTTTTCACAGCTTTCCACCGGTAATAAGTTTCACTCCTTTTGTAAACAACAAAAGTCCAAATCTCCTTGATCTCTGACTGTGAACAAGCGGCGAGGAATGCGAGTGACACGCTGTTCGCCGCTAAACACAGCGCCTGCACCTGTTAGGACAATGTGCTGCTCAGACACACACACACACACACAGCCACAAAATGCACATGAAGCAGCTGGAACCCTTTTAATTAACGCTAATTACCTTAGCGGAGAACGGTCGGCGGGCTAGAAGGGATTTGTCAGCGCGTGAGAGGAGAGATGTGAAAGACATGATGAAGCGCTGGCGGGTTTTTTTTCCATGCGCTGAGTCAAAAAACTAATAAGGAGGCCGATAATGGGACCTGTGAGGATAACGGCCCAAGCGGTGGCGCGTCATCCCCACTCAGGACCAATACCTGCCGATGCGACAAAAACGCACCTTTGTTCTTTATCCTCTGCAAAGAACACCAGGGGAATTGAAGCTAAATATGCGAGAAAACTTAAGTCTATACGCCATCTAGAACGATTTAACCATTAACCAGAAAAATTCCATCTGCAACGCAAATATCATAAACCAGACTTTAGCTAACGATATCATGATCAAACATCCGATTTGCGACAATCGTAATATTTTTACAACAACAATAAAATCACGTAAACGCTTTTTGCATGTGGAAAAAAACAGATGAATTAAAACAGGCATATAACTGGACAACTATGACTCATTTCCCTTTTGGAATGTTTAATTGCTGATCAAACTTTTTCCTTTCAAAGTCAAAAGTGCCTTTAAACTCCCCATTATCCGCCTCCACCCCCTTTTTCGTTACGTACGAGGTGGTCTTTCTTTCTTGTGCAATGAGCCGGTGGTCCCAGAAGATTGTCACTTCAAAGTCGTGCCAATCTGGGATTAGGTTTTTTTTGAGCTTCTTGTGTTACTTCCGAATTAGGGCCATACAAGACTGAAAAGTCTTTGTCGGCGAGCGCCGGAGTGTCATCTGGGCTCGACCTCCCGCAAGGAAGGGCGTGAATTGAGTTTAGGGGTTACTCTGCTTTTATTTTTTTCCCCTTTGTAGAAGAGAATCTTCAAAAACATTTCGCAGGAAACAGATGAAGAAGCAACATCAATTACTAGCCGCGTGACCTTGGGAAGGTCACGCGGATTAAGCCTCACGTCTCAAGGCAAATGGCCGCACAGCGCAGCTGACAAGGCCATAGAATCAATCCTGTGTCCTTCCATCACTGTTTGCTTCACAAGAATGGACCAAATCCGACTTCAACGGACAGTTCGGACGGCGGGAAAACAATCATAACCACTTTTGAAGACTTGCACACTGCAAGAATCAAGACAAAATCCGACCAGAACCCTCCGTACCCTGCCCACCACCTTTTCAATTAGATTAGCTTTTATTAGCGCCCTCGATGCTTTGTCCTGTCTTTTTTATGATGATGCTAGTGCAACATGTTCTACCAGAGACAAATTCCTTGTGTGTTCTACATACTTGGCCAATAAAGAGGATTCTGATGTTACGTAACACTGCTGATGTTATGATTCCGGATGAAGCGATTTTGGTGTTTGTTGCTAATCCCATTTGCTAATCCAACCGGCCAGCGAAATTTTTGGTATTTTTGTCGTCGCCTACCTTACAAAATGATGGTTTAGAAATTTGCCAAATCACAGCATGGGGGTTTAAAATTTGTCCCCCCCCGCCATGACTTTCGTGGTCAGCCATTAGTCACAATAACGCATGTTCCCATCAGAGAGAACTTGCTTAAAATTCAATCCACTTTGGCGTCGTTATCATTCATCAAGATAACGAATGACTCCTTCAGAGTATGGTAATTACGGTTTGATAAATCATCAGCGGAAAATTAACTGGACGTCAAAACATTCATGGGGCGAGTGGGGGGGGGGGGGGTTTGATGAATGGAGGATGATTGCGGTGATGAATTGCGTTAATCTGGCCGCTGTGAATTCAGTGACACGGCTAAACAGCTCAAGATGGATGGGCCGCGCAAAAAGCTGCAAGGTCAGAGTGTTAACCCCCCCCCCCCCCCCCCCCCGCCTATTCCAAAATGCACATATGAGGAAGGAATAAAGTAAAAACAATGCAGAATTGTATTCACGCCTTCCCTGGGTAGTGTGGAAATAAGCGGTCACTTTATACATTGGCTAATTCAACAAACATGTGCCCACTACATGCAATGAAAAAACAAAGCAACGGCCTCCAAATATTCCTTTCATGCGACCACGGATGCCCGAGCGCTATTATTCTGCTAAGCATCAGCAATTATCTAGCTGTCAAAGCCGCCGGTGACAAATTCTTCCAGCGTACGAGCGAGCGGTATCATCAAGCCGACATGAGCTTCAAGTGACGGCAGCTAAATCAAGCGCCCTGACAGACAAATGAGGCTGCCTTGGAAAAAAGCTTGGCCCATCATTCCCGAAGCGGCTGGGAGGAAGGAATCAGCTGACCCTTTTTTTTGTTGTTGAAATTATTCTCCACAAAATGTGAGAATTATGAATTGCCTTTACGGCGTGCCCGTTTTATCTCCTGCCAAGTTGCAGTCATCGCTTTTACCTTGGGCTCGTTTTGCCCTTACAGATGGTCGCCGAAAAACAGGAAGTGCGCTTCATCTTTACAGCAAAGGAAGCGAGCGGATGCACACCAAAGGTGGCAAAAGTACCCCTACTGAAGCATTAAAAAAGCTATATATACAGTATATATACAGACATTCCCCAACTTACAAACATTATACATTCGGTACGGTCGTTCGTAAGGTGAATTTGTTCGTAAGTTGCTTCAGTTGTGTGGAATGTATTTTTAAGGGCTTATATAAGTATGTTTATGGTTTATATAAACATGTTAAGGCGTGTATAAGTAGCCTGTATTAGTATGTACTGAAAAATAAACATTGAATAAAATATATGCTCTATAAAGATATGTATATGTACAACTGGAGAGAATGCTACATGTTACTACAAACATTTTCATATGTACAGTTGTTTGTAACGCGAACGTTTGCAAGTAGGCGACCGTCTGCACATCCAAAGGGCCTAATTTTGTCCAATTAGTATTTTGTGGTTACAAAATACAATTTTAGGTGGACATATGCTACCCAATTTACGAATTTAATTTCAGTATTTGTATGTACTGAAAACTTGGAATAAAATATATGCACTATAAATATATCGATGAGAAGATTACTTCTCATCGATGGACCACTCCTGTTCGACTGAGAGCTTACACAGACTATAAATATATGTAAATGTACAGCTGGAGAGAATAATACATAATTTACTACAAAAATGTTTGTATGTACCGTTCTTTGTAACTCGAATGTTCGTAAGTAGAGGAGCGTGAAAATGTCACGGCATGGAATTGAAGCGGATTTATGTGGGTAGGAGATATGAGACAATCTCTTTTTGTCAATGGATACTACATCTTTGTGTTTGCGTTGCTTGTAGCAGGCGTGCACATTTCACCATGACGTCCCAGATCCACTCGTGAAAAGGACACTTTGATCCTCTCCTCTTACATCTACTGATGCTGCTTCGTGCAACAAGGAGGGTGCAGGAAGTGCTTAAGATTGCCGACTGTGTTTTTTTATTGTATTGTGTATATATACATTTTTTCGTATAATTTCTGTTTTTCAGATTTTTTTTCTTCACGGGCGTGGCTAAAATTGTTTAAAAAAAAACATCACGTGCGCTCATGTGCAAGGCAGTGCTCAAAAGTCTCTCATGGCCCGGAGTACCTCGGCCACTTTAATTGCTTCGCACCTCGTCCGACGATTAATAACCCGAGTTGTTCTCCGTGGCGTGCGAGTTTGGCGCGCAGATGAGAGAACGAGTCCCTCCAAAAAGGGGGGTGTGCACATACCTTTTCAGCCACATGCCACTTTTCACACCGAGGTAGGCAGCTCCAATCCAGCACTGGGATTCAACTCCATCACGTTGGCGTGACACGCCGGCTAAATGAGTGCTTTGGCTTTTTCACCTCTTGGCCTGTTGACCTCTGCAATTTGACTACAGTTAAAAGAAGAAAAAAAAACAAACACGAGGGGGAACAGATTAAAAAAATGTAAAAACCGTAACAGGAGGATATACAAAATGGCAGTTAATCCCATTAGATGTCCGTTGACGACCATTTTGGGCCTTCGCTGTGTTTATTCGACCTGACAAGGGTTGGTTGCCGGCACTAAATTCCATTGCGATCGCAAACAAATACGGTTACGAGAAAAAATGTACACGCTGCAAAGTATTCGTAGTCTCCCTCGGCCAAATTGAGCATAAAAAGGCAGAGGGGGGGGGGGTCCAACAACAGCAATTGGCAGAAAAAAAGAAAAAAATAGCTTTAAAGTTAAAGCTGATGGATAGCTTGTCAAAAAAATAATTGCGGCGCTTGGAAAGTGGGTCTGGGAGATCGGCGGGGAGGCGGTGGGGGAAAGCGTGATGGGAAGTGACAGTGGTCTGTCAAGACGCAGTGGCTGCCCAGAGTCTCGCGAAGGGGCTGGCGGAGAAGGTGGCAGAACGCAGCGGCCTGTCACCGCGGGAAAGGACCTTTAATACATCCACAAGAAAAGGAATCCGACTGTCACACCTGCTCACATGGTCGTTGGGGGAGGGGGGGGATGCAACGACGCAATCGGTACCGGGTGCCCCCGCTACAAATCACCGACGGCAACGCCGCTATTTTTTTTTTTTTTTTTTTGCCTGTGACAATTCATTAATCACTCTGACGGGTCCGACCTTATTACACGGCATATTTGACACTTGAGCAATTGGATTGTCAAAAGCCTCCTCCCCCCAAGCCGCCCACCCCTATTATAAACGCAATTCAAATTGAATCGCGGACCCCTTGTAATTCCCTGAAAGCCTGTTATCCTTTTTTTTCAGGCATACAACATCCCCCCTGTTGGCTGTTCTTACTTGCTGGCACTTTTCCGATTAGCATGATGCTAACTTGCATTGGAATTCCCATTGACATGCCAACAAGATGCATGTGATAGCATCGAGTAGCCGATGCAGAGGGGAATAATTTAGACACTCACCTCTCTCTTTTTATGTATTCATTTATTTGTGGTTTTTTTTACTAGCCTGTGCATTGAAGGACTTGCCAAGCTCGCCGGCGCACTTTATATCCGATCAATGGCCCTTGATGATTCGCCGCTGCTTTAAAATGTCTTTTCTATTAAAGCAAATGGCCGCAACCCCCCTTGTTATTAAATCCGAGGTCTCCTCCGTTAAATGCATCACTGGGGGATTTACATCGCAGAGGTCGCTTTGATTTATTAACGTCTCATCCTGTCGCCGGCCGCGGTGTCACTTAGGGTGATCGCAACGGGAAAAGGGCGTCGTCGACGCTGATAAAGTCCAATTGGCGGCGACTAGCATTGATCAGCGCTGGATGAGCGTGTTTGAATAAGAGAAGCGGTGAAGGGTTGCGCTCGTTTTACCCGTCGGCTGCTGTCAGTGTATTAATCAAGGGTGATGTGTGCCGCGAAGGGACGGCGGCGGGAAATAAAGACACGGCGGCGGTGTCAGGTGTGCCGCCCTGATGTGACTCCATCAGACAAGGGGCTCTTGATTGACAGGGTGAGAAGGACCGGGGGTGATGGTGTATAACTCCTTCTCCTCTCAGTCACCTTGGCTTGTAACGCAATGTGATTATAGTGCACACCATTATGGCCGCCGCCTCACGGGAGCATTATTTCATCTCGGGAAGGTCAAGCTCAATGTCAAGGTCAAATGCAGAGCGCCGATGCATATGTGGAACTGTCGCTGCTTGTGTTGTGTCACATTATTTTTTATTTTGTTTTTATTTTTGTTTATTTGACTTCAAAATGGCGTCGCATGAGTGGCTTATTTTACAGCAGCTCCTGTATTTTGTTTTTGTTGATGTGAAATGTAAATTTCTGCACTGTGAGACAATTACAGGTAACATCGGACTCACGACCGAGTTCTGTTCTGACCAAACGGTCGTAAATCAAAATGGTCATAAGTCGAAATCCATTCAAAATGTTGAATAGAGACTCGGAGGCTAAATGACTCAGAAACTCTGGTGCCATCACACGGTCGATTGCTGTGCGAGAGTGAGATGCTTGCTGGCTGGCCAAAATTGTCGTACGCGTTGCTGGTCTGCTAGCACATTGCGGTGCCAGGCGTAGAAAAAAAAAAAAAAAAAAGGGTCTCGAGGTCGTGGTCGTAAGTACGGGTGGTCGTAAGTCGAGCTGGTCATAAGTTGGATGTTACCCTTAATTGTAAAGTGTCCATGATTTCAAAGGCGCTTGTAAATTAAATGTATTATTATTATAAAGTGTCATGTAATCTAATATAAATCTAATGTAAAAACAAACAATCATTGTTCATGACTCTATGGACACGAGCTACCTCTAAATTATCTCCACACACCCTTCTCCGTTCTGGTGGTTCTGCAACCCTTCAGATTTGCGAGCCGGCACACCAAGAAGCGGGCGGCCACATGTCATTATCTTCCCCCTAGAGGAGGATTGCGTTGCGTTTATTTGAAAGCTATCATTTCCTGGAAGAAACGGCATCGATTTGGTGGCCGGCTGATAGATGGCTGCCGTCCAGCGATCGACCGGGTGTATTGACGCCTCTTTGTTAGCTCTGCATCTTATTAGCGCTCGGTTAAACATTTTTTCTCGTCGAACGGCACCAAAATAGCCACTAAATACTGGAGTCCATTTGTCGGGTTTCGACTTATGACCGTTTGGTCGGAACGGAAATCGGTCGTAAGTCAGATGTTACTTGTATCTGTTTCCGGAAAGTTTGATGTTGCATTAAAATGACAAACACAAAGCCTGAGATGTGCCGTGTTGTTTACTGCCTTATATTTGACTCCTCCAAGTTTAATGTCTCGAAATCCAACCTTGCTTCGTTTTTTTTTTATTGTAGCTGCAAGGACGCCAAAGTCCGGCCGCCATCTCGATTATTATTTTTTTTTAACAGTAATACACAATTTAACCTTCGCAGCAGCTTTTGCGGGATCATAACATTTGCAAAGGGGCTGTCATTTTTCTGCTACCATGTGACGGGGTTTATCTGGCTTGCTTATAATGCGTCGTATTCATCTGCCAAGGCCGTTGATGATGCATTATCGCCACAGTGACCGTGATTCATTTGGTCGAAATGAGGAGAATCATCCATTTTGCTAAATTGATTTTTTTTTTATTTTTTTTTGTAGTTTATGTGCGGGAGCATGCTGCTATTTGCTGGAGAAGCGGTGAAGCGTTGTACTTTATGGAGAGTGAAATAGGTTCTTACACTCGAGACGATCGATCGCTCTGTTGGGGATTCGTTTGTATTGTACGCGTTTGTTTATACTCACAAATGTTGAAAGAGCGAAAAAATAACGGGAGAAAGTGTAAAAAAAACTGAAAATGTAACAGTTCAACATAAAGAATTAAAAAAAAATAATAATAAACATTCAAATCAAGTTGCAACTGCAAAATCACCAGGGCGGCCATGACGGTGAACTGAAAGCGATGGAAGGCTCCGCCCCCTTTTCTCCTTCCCCTTCCGCTAGTTGCCAAGATAAATGAGAGACGTCTAAAAATGCACTCCACTCTAATTCTCTTAGATTAGTCGCGAGAGGGATGACGGCGACCCAAACGAAAATTGGTCATCAGCATAAATAACGAGCATATGAACTGATAGAAAGCAAAGTCCTCGGCCGTCATCAATCAAAAGCCGTCCGCCGGGCCGTGGAAGTGGGCGGAATTACAAGTCGGCGCTCCTATTAATTATGTTGACTCGTGAAGGTGACAGCGCGATAAATCAGCGTTGAAAGGCCCCCTTTTTTCGCCGCCGCCGCAGCGCTCGTAGCTCTCGCGACACTCGGAGTGGCTGCAAATTGCTTTGTGTGTGCTCCTAATTGTTTCTTAAATAAGCTGATTTTTTTTCGGGAGACCACTGAGAAGGGTCGCGAAAGCCCGATGAAACGCTCACGATATCCATCTACGTGTAAAATTTACCAAGTGGACAAAACATGCCGTGTCCTTTTGGATTGGATTGGATTGGATTAGCCGTTATTGGTCTGGAAGTGGATATATTTACATTTCACATCAGCAAAGTTAGAGACGGTAGTGGAAAGGAAGTAGAAAAACAAAATATAGAAGCTGCTGTAAAGGCAGACATTCTCACGGCGCCATCTTGAAGTCAAAACAACAACAAAAAACTGTGTCTATGACAACACAAAGACACAGTCATTCAATCTTAAGCACTCTCTGCACCCTCTTTGTTGCATGATGCAGTTCTAAATGAAAGAGGAGAGGATCAAAACGTCCTTTTCACCAGTGGATCAGGGACGTCATGGTGAAATGTGCAGGTCTACTAAAAGCTAAATGTTGAAGCTCGAGCATCCATTGACGAAAAGAGATTGTCTCACATCTCCTGTCCCACATCAATCCGCTTCAATTCCAAGCTGCGACAGTTCCACATACGCATCGGCGCTCTGGACTTTTTTAAACTCTGCAAACTATTCAGGTCAGTATTATACTAATAAAACCCATTAAATTTACCACCCAAAAATATTTGAAATATGATTTCTATAGCTCCTCCCCTGCACAAAGTTGACGCCAATCAATGGCCGCCGCTAATTATATTGCAAAGGAGGTGGAAGGCCTTCCCGCCCCTCCTAACATACCCACGTCGCTCGTCCGCATCTCTTTCCCCTTCCCTGCAATTATCATCAAAGAACATCTGTTTGTTTTTCCACCCTCGCAAAGCGACGTAGCCTCACCTTGACCCGCACGGGCGATTGTACGGCGTCTTAGGAGTGAAAATAAACAGTGCCAAGACAGGGGAAGGTATGGCCTTTGTGTGAGCAGGGCGTTCTCAGGAAATCCCCGAGGGCTAACGCGGGACCACTTCCTGTGACAGGTACCACAGAAGAAGAAAAAGACAGTCATGCTGAAGGACAGTCATGTCTCCCGATTGCCTATTTGCGACGGTGTAAGTGTGCCTCAAACTTTGGGCAGTTCTCACCCGTCGGCGATGTCAATTAACTAAGCCACGTGAAAGATGGCGCCACCCTGAAACGGGGAGGACATCCAAAGTTCAGCATGACGAAAGGGGGCTTGCGCGCACGTACATGTCGACGTTGCGCTGCCAAAACACGGCGGATTTATGAGGCGTGTTGTCGGTCATGAACTCGGCATACAGGTGGGATGTATTGGAGTATTTTTTTACACATTTTACATATTTTTAGACAGTCATCCTTGCATAAAGATAGAGATGTTTTATGTTCCAATGTTCCTGATAAAAATGGTGAAAATAAAACATATTACAGTTTGTTTTTGTAGTACTTTTCAAAAATGACTTTATTACTTTATTACTTGTTTATCTGTACTATAAAATAGCTAAAACGTGCTTTAAAAGAGTTGTTTTCTCAACTCAGAACGGATTACATTTTTTACATGGATTATAATGGAAATTGCTGTTTCGGTTTTCGAATAAATCAGTTTTTGAACAGATTTTGTCACAAATACACACACGCGGCACTATAATTTACAGGGTTGTGTGTAGCGATGAGAACAGCTGGATCCAATCTCCCATTCCCCCCAAACAATGCATCACGTCTAATTGATTTCCTGCCAGACCCCGGCGAAATAAAATACATTTTTTTCCATGTACGCCGCTTCTGTTTCCCACAGCCACTTTCATTCGTCTCATTTTTTCTTCTTCTCTTTTTTAATTATGCATGACGAGCAGGAAGTGCCCCGAGGCCGTGCTAATGTGGGCCTGTCTTCATAATGACCACAGCCACAACTTTAACACTGAACACCTGCTTTTTATTTTTTTAGTTATTTAATTTTTTTCTATAACTATACCCTTTGCGCAAACCTATTTGAAGAAAATATTACCATAAGTCAACTGAGATTTTCAGGCCTACTGGTACTTATCTCAGATCCCAAATAGTGGCTATTAACTCATTCCCTGCCATTCCCGAATTTGTTCGGGTTTTGTTTTTTTTTTTTTTTCATACTTGGGTGCCGATAAAGCGCTGGTCAGATTCATATAACGTCGGAATTAACTCTTTTTTTACTGATGAAAGAAGAGAGTCTAAGGTTTCCAACGCTGCATTGAATGTTTATGTAGTCCTAAATTTCAATAATCTGTGGGTCCGGGAATTCAAGTGACAATGACGAAAACCCTGGCGCTGGAATGGACACTTTTTTGCACATGTCTGGCAGTGAATGAGTTAACGGGAGGTGGGCCGAGTTGTTCGTCAAGAAAGTAATGCGTTCAATCTAAATTATGAATTTGAATTAAATTAGCCAATTATGCAAAATTGAAATGCCAATTTGTACATCTAAATAATATGGTCACATCACTATTTATGACAACAACTTCATGAATAAACAAATAAAAAGTAAATTAAAAGCAAACATATTTCAATGAGCAAATGAGATCACGAAAAGCAATAAAATTGAAGTTAAAAAAATATGGGGAAAAAAATAACACGACTACGGATGCATTTTGCACATGTCTGGCAGTGAACGAGTTAAATCGCAAAAACTAATGACCCCACTGTCGAATTTATGAGAAAACTCACAAAGCAGCGGCCTTGTAAACCAAAAGTACACAGCCGTAAAAAGCTGCGCATGAAGGAATTTACACACAAGAGCGCTGGGGCTGCTTGGGCGGATTAATGAGCAATGGAGGGAATGAGCAAGCATTTCACAAGTCAAGCTAAGCTGCAGCCAAAGACGAAGAGGCGGGCGAGGGGTCACCGGCAGGCCAACCTCTTAAATCAGAAGCGAGGGGCCGGCCGGTCGGTCCGTCCCCGTTGTCAGGCGGCCACTCGGGGGAGGAAAACGCTCGTCAACAATGAGGATGGCCTATTTGTTATGCCCAAACCGCCTCCTCCTCCTGCTTTGTCTTTCGGGCCATTTTTTGGTCGCAGCTGGGCTCTTCAAAAGCAGCTGGTCACAAGCAAGGGTCATGACGAAGTGTTTGTTATTCCTGAACTAACTCATACTTGGGGTGACGTTGCCAAAATATAAATTACCACCCCCCCAAAAAAACAAAACACAAAGTGATTTATCCCCGAGCCGCTTCACATCTTGCACGTTTCCCTCCGTCCGACGATAAACAGCAAGGGGAAAGTTGAATTGCTCCTCCTGTCTATTCATAAAAACGGAAGTCGTTTGGAGATGCATTCATCGTCACTCATTTTTTTTTGTTCTTTTCCACCCGCGTCACGCTTTTTCATCAAGAGTGCACTTTCCGCGCCGGATCACAAGGATACGCTTCGACAAACGATCTGATAGCCGAGGTTAAGAACACACAAGGATAATAAATCGCTCGCGTGTCATGTTCAATTTCCAGCGAGGGCGGTGTGGGGGGGGCTTTTCCGAGCATTACCCATAACAGGATTTAAATTGTTATCAGCACGCACAACAATCCACTTTGCATCCTGCCCGTCGGTGATTCATCGCGGGGAAAGAAACAACTGTCACATTTTCCAGCATGGACGCCGAAGCGGTGGCGCGCATTCGTGTACTCGGATGATTATTTGGAATAAATTGCTTCCATCCGGGCCACCGTTCGCACTCGCGCTATCAATTTCGATTTTTTTTAGCAAGTAATTCTATGAAAAGGTTTCTTCAGATATCATCTGTACTTCTTTGAAGGTGTCGGACTTTTCGCTCCTCATCCGAAGGGCTTCGTAAGCGAACTAAAGTTGTGCTGGTAAATCTGGTCCTATATATATATATATCACTAATGGACAGACGTGGCCGTGATAAACATCTTCATTCTCAAGTGTAAATAGCTAACTGTCTAGCTGGCTATCTATTAACTACCTGTTAGATAGCTAGCTTGCTATCTATTTGAGTTACTTTAGTTCAATGACAAAGCTCTTCGGATAAGGAGAGAAAGAGCTACACAGACGTTTAGCAAGTAATCTGCAGTGTTATTGGGTTACCGTGGTCCAAAATGTAGCAATCATAGCGAGATTAGCTTATTTTATTAGCTTTTATGACTAATTTTGCCACCCCTGCATGACCACGACGCACATTCAATCATAAAAAGCCGATTCTCCCTCGCCGTTTTGTTCTTTTCATGCAAATGCAAGTCGATACGTCGCAGATTTTGAGCGATGGCGCGGTGGTCCGCTTCTTACGCTGGAGCACATCGACGTCTTGTCGGCTTGTTGCCGAGAATTTGAAAACAATCAGTGCGAGGCGCCGCACAATGCAGGGGGCATTCATCACCAAAAAGCCTTGCACAATACAGCTGCAAAGCGTTGCGTGGGGGGGATAGGATGATTGATATGTCCATGAGATGGCATCATTACCATATCGACAGACTTCCAGATGGATTATCCTCATCGATTTGCTTTGCGGTTTGTAGATAAGCGTATGGGCGATAGAAACGCGCAAGATACATTTACAATGGCGACGTTTGGATGGACGGCGTCACGTCAATAAATACAGACGGACTCCTCCTACAATGGCGACGAGAACAAAAAGGTGTCTAAAAAAAAATCGGAAATATTTGCGTGGAATATTTGTATCGCTTTTGTATGTCGCGTGTGTGTTAGAATTAAACTAATGGTGAAAATGACAAAATGTCGGTTTCATTGAATATTTTCCTGTTTGGATTGACAATTCCGAATGATCTTTAATTGCATGCGTCAATTTTATGAAAAATGTTACAGAACTAAGCAGTGCTCATTATTCATGGCGTCTTCGCATCCCCCCCATGACCCGAGATTCCCGTCCGACAGCCCCAACAAGGTCAATTGAAGGAAATCTTCCCGCTACATCACAAGATTAAATTCGGGGATGGCAGTGAATGAGTTTTTTTTTTCTTTTTTGAACGAATTTACAAAATCACCCTGCAAAGTTGATCTACTTATGTAAACGTTTCAATAACATAATCCTAAAAAGCGTGACGGCTTTTAACGGGATTACGTAGCCGAGATTTGTGGACATAAAGAAAGTTACGTCCGTATGACCTCGTAATTGGAAATGGAATTTACCACTTTGTTTGAGCTACTCACAGATTATTTTTTTGGGTGCTATTGTTGTAGTGTTTGGTTTTTGTTATTTAATTACATTTAATTTAATCTAATTTGATTGAATTTCATTGTATTTCATTTATTTTATTTAATGTAAAAATATTTTAATTTTATTAAATTTTATTATAATGATTTATTTATTTTATTATCTTTTGTCTCATACTGCAGTTTTCATGTTTTGAATCATGCATTTTGCTATTGCCATTATGCTAACGGCAAGAACATTGATACATTTCTTTTTACATTTAATTACATTTAATTTAACCCAATTTATTGTATTTAATTTCATTTAATATTATTTAATTTAATTGTATTTTATTTCATTTTTTTAATCCTGAACGTTTTGAATCATGCATTTTGTTATTGAAATTATGCTAACGCCAATAGCATTGATACATTTTTTTAACGGCAATAGCAGGTAGCTAACACCCTCCTGCCCCCATTTCTCCACTAAGTATGAGAACAAACCCATTCATTCCAGTAATTGATGCCGACAGCCCATCAGGCGAATAACGTACGGGAATCATGAAAGATTGTTTACGTATCGCGGCAGGAAAAGGTAGATAGCGAGTTTTTTTTTCTTTTTTTTTTCGCAAGGGCGATGCTGACAAACGGACAGAAGTGACAGTCACGCTCCACTACTGACATGGCAATAAATCAGTCGCCCTATCTCCAGTTCATTACTGCCGGAGTGACAAATAAATAATCATCCTTCTGCCTTTCCACGACACTGAACTCGCCACTTCTGCTTGTTTAAAAAAAACTGAATATATAGTGTGAAAATAATAAAAATAATACATTTCATTTTAAGCGCCTTTCAAAGCTCTCAAGGGCACTTTACAGTCACAGACAAGCATAGGTACTATCATAAATAAAATACAGTAAAGTCTCGTTATATCGATATAACCGGACTATCGATATATCCGATCCTGCGGCATGTAAATTTTCTCCTTGCGTTCATAGAAATAGTATCGTAATAAGCAGTACTATCGATATAACCAATATCGATATAACGAGACTTTACTGTACAATCACAAATAGAATACAATGAATAAAATAGTTATTCCATTTGTTTTCAAAGCCCGTTTCGGTCATGTGATATTTGCGAGGAGAAGTGGACGGGCGCTAGGACCGTCTGGAATTCTTTTGCGGGTTAACTGATGAATAATTGCGGGAACAAAGATGAAACGGCAAGCGGGCTCTCAATGCAGGCGTTTTATCATTGGGGCAATTAACGTGATTTATGGCTGTAAGGGGTAACCACAAGGCTTGGGCCATAAATACAAACGGGGAGTGGGGCGCTGACGGCTTGAGTTGCTATCAAACACGTCATTTTGTCAATGTAGCTTCTGTGCACGATAGGTCAGGAGTTCAGATGGGGGCAGGGGAGGGGGGCTCTCAACCAAATTTAATGGAGCAAACTAAGCAACAGAACACTCTCATCAAAATGTTACCAGTCGGGGAAAGCGAGGCTAGCATCACACCGAGAAAAAGAAAAAACATAAAAGTGTCTCCAGTCCAAAAAACGCCAAGTCATGATTGTCGAACGGGGGTGTCGCCTCGTGGAATTTGGTCCTTTTGCGTGATTTCACATCCACTCTTTGCTCAGCGGAGATTGATGGCTTCCCAAAAACATGTTAATTGGCTTCAAGTCGGGAACAGGCCTTCAAACGCGCCGCATATCAATAGCGTGCAGCTACACGTTAAAAGAACTTACAGTGGAACCTTGGTTTACGCACTTAATTGATTCCCAGTGATTCCCAGTGTGTAAGGTGAAAAGTGTGTATTCCAAAAATTAATTTCCCATAGGAAACCATCAAAATGAGAATAATCCGTTCCCAGGTCACCATAAAATATAGTTTTCAACTAAACAAGCCTTAGAACTACACACAATAGACCGTATTCGATGTATAATAAATGCACTTTTGTATTGTTTGCTAGCCATCCCAACAACTTTCTTCAGGCTCGCCTGAAGAAAGTTAGATTAGAATCATGCTAACAAACAGCAGATGTGCGAACGTGATTAACTATTCTTTGTTGACAGTTTGCATGTACTCTTTATCCTCTACGTAAAATGATCGATGCTGCAGCACAACATGCATCGAATCGGAATACATTTCCATTTCTGGCCAATTGTAATAGCAAATGCCGTTGGCGGACGGCGTTGCGAGTGGCCTCATTCCTCATTCTGACGCGGAAACGGAGCACAGATGGAAGGCTGAGTTTCTGATCTTTAGCAGAAGTTATCTTTGGCCGTCCATCTCGCCTGCCCCCGCGATGAAGGATTAACTGGTGCAGCTGTCGTCTTCTTCCTCTTTCTTCTTCTTCTTCCGCCCGACATGATGCAGTGCGCCGGTCGGCGACTTGACAGGGCCGCTTCATCTTCACGCTCACTCAGGACGCAGGCAATCAGTGTCACGTGGCGTCAGGGGAGGGGTGCGGACAAAGCCTCGGAGTTCCTTGCGTTCGCGGTCTAATTCATCAAGTTCGGCGGCGGACGAGTCGCCGTTGACGTATTGGATGACGGGCGAGAGAGCACTTATCAGATTGCGCATTATGCAACTGCTTTGTGTCGCCCAGGACAAAGAGAAGCTCCGAGATCGGCACATTCAAAAGGATGTCATCCGCTTTTTGCATCCCTGCACTTACGATTAATCCGTTCGGGCTGTGGTGTTTCTGTGACAGCAATGCTAAAACCGACGCAAACAAAGAATCCATGTGATACCTCTGTATAAGCTCTCAGTTGTACAGGAGTGGTCCATCGATGAAAAGGTATCTTCAGCCGTCATCTGTACTTCTTTGAAGGTGTCGGACGTTTGGCTTCTCATCTGAGAGGCTTCGTCAGCGAACTAAAATGTTGCTGTTAGCTCTGACCCTATATATAAATATATCTACTGTCCAGAGGTG
Source organism: Hippocampus bargibanti (assembly GCF_051943395.1). Classification (NCBI taxonomy): domain Eukaryota; kingdom Metazoa; phylum Chordata; class Actinopteri; order Syngnathiformes; family Syngnathidae; genus Hippocampus; species Hippocampus bargibanti. The sequence continues at coordinate 8,876,886 of NC_142748.1, forward strand.
GCGGTACCATAGGATGATTTCCTGAGGCTACACTGATTACTTCTATTGTACTGACTGATAATGGTCTACGACTGGCCTGATTGCCCCTTTTGCACTGGAATCACCTCATCAGCATAACTAAGCCTATGTGGTAACAATCTCAGAAGTGTGTTGTAAGCCCGATCCAATTTAAACCTCACACCACTATGGCGATTTAGTGAAGGGTTTTGCTATTTTATAAAAATTGCTTATTTTACTCCCCCTTTCAAACCATCTATTTTCGTTCGCTAAGATTTTAACCTCATTGTCGTCAAATGAGTGATTGCTAGCTTTTAGGTGCATATGTACATCAGATTGACTCCGCTGCTCCCCCCACCCTAAGGGCAGGGACCTATAATAGCAGAGGTCTGGAACCACCACCTCTGGACAGTATGGATATATATATATATATATAGGACCAGAGCTACCAGCAAAATTTTAGTTTGCTGACGAAGCCTCTTGGATGAGAAGCGAAACGTCAGACACCTTCAAAGAAGTACAGATGACGGTTGAAGAAAGCTTTTCAACGAAAGCCACGTGATGTTTTTTTTTTTTTTTTCGTTCGGGGTCGTCAACTCGTAGCACATGTGTTCTCCATCAAGATGAAAGGAGACGGTCCTTCTTCGGAATGATGTCAAACACGTCGTGGCGCTAAAAGCCGAATATAAATCAAGATGTCAGCGCGAAGGGGGGGGGGGGGGGGGTTAAAGGCAGATGGAAAACACTCCAATGAACAAAGTCAGATCAGCACGGGCTAATCCTTCAAAGCGCCGCTGATACGCTCCAATTTTTTTTTCTTCTTCTTCTTTTTCACGATGACCCACTCACGTAAAAATCACGGCTGACAATATAATCTCCATCACGCAACCTCCCTCCCTCGACCGTTCTGAACCAAAGCGATAAAGCCGTGACACTTTTTACGATGGCGTAATTAACAGCGCGCCCGGATGAAATTAAATCAATATGCCCATCTCGTATCATTTTCTCAAGTTATGCAAATCAAACACGCAGAGCCTCCTCGGAATGAAGCCGAGTGAATCATTTTCACGCTATCGGACCGCCTGGCTCGGATGATGATGATGATGATGACGATGTGACAACACGGATGATAACAGCCTCAAATTGAAACAATGCTCGGCGGCTTAAGATCAAACGAAAGCCCGATGATGTAGATCCACATTAAAAAAATACATTAAAAAGCCATCAGATGCCTTCAGGAGCACTGCGCTAAAAAAATGAGCAAATCGCAGCTTGGAATTGAAGCGGATTTACATGTGGCGGGAGATATGAAGCAATCTCTTTTTGTCAATGGACGCTACAGCTTCGTGTTTGCTTTCAACACTTAGCTTATAGCAGACATATGCATTCCACCATGACGACTCAGATCCACTGGTGATAAGGAAGCTTTGATCCTCTCCTTTTACATCTAGGACTGCTTCATGTAATAAAGAGAAAGTGCTTAATATAGAATGACTGTCTGTGTCCTTTGTGTTGTGTCACATTATTTGTTTCTGTTTGTTTTTGACTTCAAGGTGGCGCCGCGTGAGTAGCTGCCTTTACAGCAGCTCCTGTATTTTGTTTTTTCTGCATGAAATGTAAAATGAAATGTAAACATCTCCATTGTGAGACGAATAAAGGCTCATCTAATCTAATCTGAAAGGCTGAAACTGAGCAGTGACGACAAATAATAATTTCCAAGCACACCCGGAAACTACGATTCAGTTGTATTTCACTTTTCAGCACCGGAAAGGAAGTTTTCATACGATGGCGGCAAATTACAAAATAAAAACAGTTGCACAGGGTTACTGTTGGCCACACCTCACACGCCAACAAACCGAACTAACCCGGTTCTGGCTTCTGCTTTCCCTCCTGATAGCAACGTTGTTGGAATTCAAGTTCCTGTAATGCCTTTTTTTGCACCCCCCCCCCCCCCCATTTTATGGATATGAGACAAAAGGGAGGTTGCGGCAATGGAAGGCGAGAGAGTGGCCTAATGGTGCTGATTAATGACAACAGGCCAGGGGAAAACCAGGGACACGGGTGCAACATATATCATCCTTTCTCATCAGTTTCTGCGCCTCTGTGGCCTCTTTTTCCCCTAGAATGGGAGAGGGGGGTGGTGCACACCAGCTGAAATAAATACAATATCGTCTCTCCACTGTTCCAAGTTGACTGTCAAAAACGAGCAAAAACAAAGACGCACGTTGTATTTACAACAAGCACATAACACTGACGTGATGAGGCTTAGCTTAATGCTAACACATCATGGGAAATGCCATAGGCGGGCTCACAAATAGCATCAACAGTACACAAAGACAGATGATGTGGTTAACCGATGAAATCTGCCTCAAAATACACCCAGAAACATTCACTCTTCGCATTCCGAGAAAACCATTTAAAGAAATTAGCCCACGCGCACGCAGAGTTGAATGAATTAGTTGCGCAAAACAATTACCCCCCCGGTTGTTGCCATTAAACGGCTGACGTGCAAACAAGGCCCCTTGTGGGGGGCGGGGGGGAAACAAGGCGTCTTTTGTCCCACAGACTGTTTCCATGTGTTTTTTTCTCTTTTTTTTGCCCCCACCGGCCTCTGTGTACAATTAATAGCGCGGCGTTGCCGGGAGGTTGTCATTTTTCAAACGCTTTCCCTGGAAATGTTGGACACCCCCCTTAATGGGCGCGCTAATGCTCCAGCTGTCAGCGGCTGCACTTTTGCACAGCTCGTGACGTGCACTGAAATGGCATTAATCTCTTTGTGCGCGCCCCCCGCCCGCCTCCCCTATTTTTTTTCGTTCAATATATCAATCAAAAAAAATACTGGACAGCCATATTGAATCTGTACAGAAACACTAAAAGAGCATGCAAATATATTAAGTGGTTATATAATATTTTTGTATTTCATGATGCTAACATGCTTTAGTAGGTGTGGCCATTTTTTTTTAAACTATTCAAAAAATAGCAAAGTGTAAATATTTTGTCAAAAGTGCTGCCATTTTCTCCATTTCAAGCTGTCAAGATGGCTATCACAACTCATCACAGTTCAGTCAGAGTTCGGGATGTGAAACGACGGCGCGGTTAGAAAACAATTTTAAAAATGTGCGTGAAAAAAAACAAAAACGCTCCGGTTTGTACAGATATGAGATAAAGACGCGATGATACGCCGCCCATGTGACTATGTTTACGATCCTGCCATCGAGTGTGTGTGGTCACGGGACCGATTGCCAACAGCACACTTGACCGCACTTGTTTGGCTTGCCGTCAGAACAGATCACGCGTCACCTTTTTGTTGACAGGTGATGAGCAGAAGGGCCTGACTGGCATGTGGAAGGGTTCGCAAAATCTACAATTTAGACAGAAATCATAAAAAATATCAAATATAAAAGGAAAATATACAGTATTCACACTAGATTTACAGTATATTTGGATTGAATTAGTCTCGCAGTGGAGAAATTGACATTGCACATCAGCAAAGTCGTGGAAGTAAGAGGAAAGGAAAGGAAGAAGTAGAAAAACAAAACACAGGAGCTGCTGCAGCCACTCTTGAAGTCCCCCAAAAAGACCTAAATAACAAATAATGTGACACAACATAAAAGAAACAGATAGTCATTCAATTTTAAGCACTTTCTGCACCCTCTTTGTCATATGGAGCAGTTCTAGATGAATGAGGAGAGGATCAAAGTGTCCTTTTCACCAGTGGATCAGGGATAATCATGGTGGAATATGCACATCTGCGACAAGCTAAATGTTATAAAGCAAACACGAAGCTGTAGCATCCATTGATCAAAACAGATTGTCTCACATCTCCTTTCCCACTTAAATCCGCTTCAATTCCAAGCCGCGATTTGCTCATTTTTTTGGACGCAATGTTTTTATTACAACTAGATGATATCAAGAGCGAAGCGCAAACATCTTCAAGCCAAGCAAACTACTCTTTTTAAGCCCTCCTGTCGTCACTCCAAGGTAGTGATTCACCCGTATGCAAAATTTGGGACGGAATCAACAACCAGCGGATCATTTCTTGACGCATGACAATCTTTCCTGGCACGCTGGAATGCAAGATGAGTTATAACGTTTTGGAAAAAAAATGAAAACGTAGTCAAGTTGATGGCGTTCCGCTAAGGAATTTTTTTCTTTTTTTTTTATAAAAGGTGCGCGGCGGTTGTTGTGTCGGCGCAGCGTGACGGCAACCCTTCAACCCTCGTGTTCCAGAAGCTTAGACGCGCTTGTTTGATGACGGCTTATCCCCCTCAGCTGACATATTATGCTTGGACAGGCCTCCGGCTGAGCCGCCAGAACAAGCTACGGCGAGGATTAGCCCCCGCGCTGGCGCTAATGCAGTCAAACTGTCAGGCAGATCAAAGCCGCTCACTTCAGATTAAGACCAATTAAACGGGGTGGCGCTACACAAATTAATACTTGAAGTAGACACGCACGCTGCACGTACGCGCGCACGCGGATGCCTGAAAAGGGCGGGCGGTAGAAGCAGGCGGTTGCCCCGGGTTGCGAGCAAACGGCGACGTTCGTCCATCGCTACACCCGAAAACAAAAAGAAAGAAAAAAGGGAAAATAACTTTCGTTGGAGATTTCGAGGGGGGTTACGAACTGTTTACTTTTGGCATTGATGTCACACGTGCACACGTCGCCATCAATCATTCCAACGCTGAGGGGCCCCGATAGGCGTTGCCCCTGCGCTGACCCCCGGCGGCCAGCTGCGCTTCAGATGTTTATGTTTTTTTTTTTTTTTTTTCAGACCATCAGTGACAAAAACCCTGGCCCTGGAGTCGATGCGTGAATTGAAAATTTAATCTCGACCAAATTGTGATGATTGAGCACAAAATGGCTAACAATGTGCAGGTTGCATCGGGATATCACAACTGTCAAGATGGCGATTGTTCATTGACAGCGTAAGGACGACGTGATCGCGAGCGGTTCAGTTTGAAAGCCGCCACCATCTCATTTCAGAGAACAAATGTGCTTAAGTTATTTCTGAAAAAAAAAGGGGTAAGGCAATCTGTCAAAAGGCCGGCCTGTTTTGACATGTCGCATACCGCTGCCGAGATCACAGACTCCGATTCTGCTTGCAATTACCGCCGCAGGACCTTGCGGGCGGGCGGGCGGCCATTAATCCTACTTCTGGCCCTCCACGCGTCGACATGTCACATATTTCTCGCTGTCCTCCATGTAAAAAGAGATAGAGAGAGAAAGAGAGAGAGAGAGAGAGAGAGAGAGAGAGAGAGAGGGAGAGAGACAGAGGGAGAGACAGATAGACAGACAGAGAGAGAACAAGAAAACAAATGGCAAAGGTGCCATGATGTCGACTTAGCATTAGCTAGCAGGCTAACCGCTGTCCAATGGACTACGGGCTTGACATTCAAATTTCGGCATATAGTGGAGGTCACACAAAACTAGAGACCCTTTTGGATGATGATTCCCCCCCCCCAAAAAAAATACAAAATATTGATGTAAGACTTTACGAATTAAACCGTGTTTGTTTTTAATATTGTGTTACGTGTTTTTTTTTGACTGGAAAATATTTCAGTATTTTTTTCGCAATCTTTGGCGGAAAACCGACACTCTTACTTATTTGCAGAAAATCGGCACCACGACGAGAGCTTCTATAGGAAATTTTGCCCCCCAAAAAAACGACAACTCAGCGCAAACGTGATCAAAAGATTGAGACCGCTAAACTTAAGCTAGTTTTTTTTTGGGTCGGACCACCCTTCAATCCTACACACCCCATCACTCACAATTACCGCCCCACCACTCCACGCATGAATCATGCCCGCTCGACAAAACAAGCTTTGAGGTCAGGTTTTATTCTTCTTTGCGTAAGCCCCAAGACAAGGAAGACTTAAAGGGGGGCGGTCTTACGGGGATCATCGTAAGAGAAAACACATGCCGTAAATTACGAAAGAAAAAATAATGTAATACCGGCACGGTTGGGAAATCGACTTATTGGACTTTGCTCATCAAACGGCGGAACGGTTCTTGCTCGCCATGAATACGCTTGAGCTCTAAAGCCGCACTTTGTCTTTTTTTAATATTCGTCACCCCGCGAATCCACCCTGGGGGAGTTGAAATTTAAACTTCAAACACGGTCAAGAGGTGTCAGACATATACTCGCGTCGAGGGTGGGGGGCGCTAGCGAGAAACAATTGGTGAGAATTTTTCATCCCGCCATCTTCCGAACGGACATCTGAATAAAGTTAAACTGACACGGTTCTCCATTTTTTCTTCTTCTCTGAGCTCAATTCCACACGGATCATCCCCGTAGGAGCTAATAAAGTCAGGTTTATGGAAAAGCCGGGACGGATTAACAGAAGGAAGAGCACCGTCCTAAGAATTTCAAGGCTAGCCCAGCTGTACATTAAAAACAGTGGGAGGGGGCGGGGCTAAAAAGGTCAACGAAAAGCCAACGGTGTACACGGGTTTGAAGTGGTTTTGTCGGTCGGTGATCCTTTGGCAATCCGCTTGAAATTAAACATTCCTTCCCGTTTGTGCGCTTGGGTGTATCCAAGATGGCGACGGAGGGGCGGTCAATATTGCATCCAGTTTTGCCTTTTGGATTGGATTGGATTAGGATCACAGTGGAGAAATTTACATTTTACAGCAGTAAAGTGGTGAAAGTAAGAGAAAAGGAAAGGACTGCTGTAAAGGCAGCCGCTGTTGTGGCGCCATCTTGAAGTCAAAAAAGCAAACAAAAAACTAAAATCCCAACACAAAAGACAAGCTGGAGCATCCATTAATGAAAAGAGACCATCTCACATCTCCTGTCCCACATCAATCCGCTTCAATTCCAAGTCGTGACAGTTTTGCAGAACAGTTTTGTATTGGGCAAGTTTTGGACGGAGGTACTCTGCTTCTCGTGTCAAAGTATGCTTTAAAAAAAGCGATACGGAAATATTTTTTTGTGACAACCCCCCCCCCCCTCACCCCCTACCTGTCCGTCACACTTTGAGAATCAGTGACCGAATGGAAAGGTGGAAACGCCGCAAAAGGAGGCGTCAGACATGAGCATTTGATCGTTAAGTCGACAAATGGAGCGCTAAGTGTCGAAAGGCTCCGACCGACCGCCTGACGCTAATTCCGGAGCCCCTCCCGCGTATCCTTAATCCCGCTTGGGAAATGTGACAAAATCATTCTCGAGGCCTTCGCTTTTTACGAGAAGCAATATGCCCATCACAGACACCCCCCCCCCCAAATACACACACCCTTGAGTGTCAAAACACGCTACCTGTACATTTTCACCCGCCGGAAATTAAATCTGAGGCATCGACGATGATTTATGCTATGTTATGGATGACCCCCCCCCCCCCTTAAAATGACAGAGGCACGTTACTAATCCCTGAGGCCAGCCAGACAAGATGATAACAACGCAGGAGCGACTTGACAAAGTTTCCACAAAGTTCTTAACGGGAAATATGGCAGCTGTCGTGGGACGGAGGGTTGGGTGTGGGGGGGGTGGTTCGTCTGAAGCTAACGCGTACGTACAGCATGACATCCCCCCCCCTCCCTCACCTGCCTGATACGGCAGTCGAGTGGACGACAGCGTTTCATCTCGGCGGGCTTTAAAGTTGCCGCTCCTGACTAGCTTTGACTAATCGAGGAGACAACGTGGAAAAAGATCCTTCAAACCGACGCCACCTCACAACCCGGCCAACTCTTCGCCTGCAAAATGGAGGACGGGGGCGGGGGGTACGCTTGACTTTCAAGTATCCGAGGTGTCCCGTCTTAACCGCATCACACTGGTAACACTACCCGACAAGTTCTTATTCCGTGCCGGTTAAGAACCCCCTCAGCCTTTCAAAGACGAACGCGGCGCCATTTTCTTGTCATATTCGCTTGAAGGACGGCTCGTCGACTCGCTCGTCTAATTCGGCGCACTTTAAAGACGTTCAAGGTGCATTACGGCAGCCATCCAAGGTGACGGGAGCAATTTCCAAGTGTCATTCGGCAATGGAAATCCCCCTCCCACCCCACCTCGACTCCCGTGTCTCCCGTCGGCTGTCAAAGGGCCATGTGAAGTTAGCACTAATCGGGATCTTATTCACTCAAAACGGCATTTACTTGTCGGCGCTTTGCGAGGCCGTAATAGGGGGGTGGGGAGTTGAGGGGTCATCAAGATGCGTTGAAAGCTATTGGAATGAAAAGGTCAATTGGTTGCTGAGTTTTTTTGGGGGTGAGGCGGTGGAGATATTCAATTATTTGCAGTTTTTTCCGGTTGCAACACTGAAGCTTATTTATTTCTTTTATTTTATTTTTGGTATCAAATTCGTCGTGAGTAAAGAGAGCAACTAGTAACGGGTGGGGGTGTTCTTGCCGGGCAGACGGCAGTTAGTTAAGGCCGTTAATTTCCCCGTAGACGCGCCACTGCGGGCGACGCACTGGAATTGTACTTAACCGTTATTAATGTGATGGGACTTGGCACGAGGCGAATCAATTAAACAAGAGCAATTGGCGGATAGCGGCATTTAACGCGCGGGGGGGGGGGGGGGGAGTAATATTTCTTACTAATTTTTTTTATTCACGTTTATTTATGTATTCATTTAAGACATAAAAAATGTAAAAATATAGAAATATAAAAATAAAAATGTCAAAATAAAAAATTAAATACAATTTAAAAATACAATAATATAAAAATATAAAATAATTTAAATTTTAAAATTTTAAAATACAAAACATTTCTACTGTAAAATTTGTACAAAAAAAGATTAAACTTTTTAAATATCTCGAAAAAATAAAATAAAAAAATACACTTTTTTAAATAAAAAACAAAAGTTACAAACATTTTAAATTTGTAATTTTGTTAAATAAAAAAATGTAAAAATTTTACATTTAAAAAAAATTACAAATGTAACAAATTTATAATTTCAATATTTAAATTTGTTTAATTTTGTATATTTTATTTTTTAATGTAAATATTTTCACAAATATTTTAATTGATGTTTAATTGTTTACATTTTTTAATTGTTTTGATTTTTTAATAATACAGTACAAGACTAAAGTAAACTTATTTGACGTTGTGTATGTCCTGGTCAAGGAACAAAAAACCCCCAAAAAAGACAACAACAACAACGAATTATGACCGAGTACGTTTGTCCAAATTGCAAGAATCTCCGAAAGCTCGTCGCCAGCCGCTAACTCAACCGACGTCCGACTTTGAAGCAGCCGTCCTGGCAAGCGGGCTGCGTCCCGTCCATAAAAGTGTCCCGCCTGGTTGAAATACAAGCGGGAGATTTCAGTCTCTCTGTTTAAAAGTCATGAATTACGACCACAGTGAGGGAAGCGGCGGGGGCAGTGGAAAAATGTGCAGCCATTTAGGGACCGAGTTGGGAATTTGCTGTGCGTCTCGGCGGCCCATCCATCAGGGCCACAATAAAAGAGTTTTTGGCTGACGGGGGCAAATTTACGGTCGCCCTTCCCCCGTCCTAATAACTCAAACCGCCGTGTCACCGGCCGACTTGGCGTTGCCGAAAACGGCAGCGCTGTTATCAATCAAAAAAAAAAATCTGAAAAAAAAATAACTCGCATCTGTTTAACTTTGGCCCGAGAAGTACAACGTTTAGAAACGATTGGGTAATCAGATTAAGTGGGCCTATTTCAGAATACGGCGCTGGGAATTGATTGGGAAATGGAAGATTTCGACATGAACGGTGACCGCAAGACACTTTCATGAAACGCTTTTTGCATCGTAAACTATTTCGGATTCAACGTGATGAGATTAATTCATTCCAGAAGCATCCGTCACTCAAACGTGTTATTTTTTCCGACTTGCGGCCTAGTTTGGCCGGAATTCAAAATGGCCGCCGGAATGGTTTTCAATTTAACTCCGAAGCCGACATACGAGCCCCCCCCCCCCCCCCCCTTTCCCTACTCTTTATTTTTGCACTCAGCGTTGACCTCAATGTGACTGAAGAAGAGAAATGCCGACGGTTGACAGATAACTGGCGACTAGGACGGAGAAGTGACAGATGCCAGGCTGCATCGGAGTGCGCCAGCGGGGAAGGTTTTAGCCCCTCCTCCCCTGACCAAAATAAAAAAACCAGTTGGGACTTTCTGTGTTTGTGCTTCTAACATTCCCCAAAAAACAAGATAAGATCGCAAAATTGTTCTATGGTGTGAACGCTTGCAAATTTCCTTCACTAGGAGGCAGATGAAGCGGCTCGGGCATTTGATTAGGATGCATACCTGGTGAGGTGTCCCCGTGCCCGTCTCAGCACTATGGGGGACAGAGCTTTCAGCTGCTCTGCCCCCAAACTTTGGAACTCACTTCCTCCCAACATTCGTAACATCGATTCTCTTCCCACCTTCAAATCCCATCTCAAAAGCCACCTATTTAAAATCACATTTTCTGTGTAGCTCTTTCTTTCGTTTCTATTTAGAATTGGATTTGATTTATTGTATTCTATTTGTGATTGTATTTTATTTATTATAGTGCCTATGCTTGTCTGTGACGGTAAGGTGTCCTTGATAGCTTTGAAAGGCGCTTAAAATGAAATGTATTATTATTATCCATGAGATCATTTTAGCTCGTCGACGTGCATCTACCAGATCCGAACGTATAAAAACAAAACCGATAACGCGAAAAGCGCCACGTTAAAAGGCGCCGTCGGCGTGAAACGCACCCCCGCGTGGACACGCGACGTCATTTTCACCTCGCATCAACTCTTGCAGGCTGCGATCGACGCACGCACAGTTAAGCCGTGTGGGAGGGCGGTTGAGGCGGAGTGATCGTGCCTCCCTTTTGACGCACCGCCTCCATCTCTCTCCTCCCTCTCGTCATCCGAGCGCGCTCTCGGACCCTCGACCACTCCGTCACGGGACGCCGAGGGGAGAAGACGCCACTGCGGACGCGGATTGCCCACGAACGGATTACAGCAAATTCGGAGGGGCATCGCCCACCCACCAACCTACGCATGAATTCCTGGGCCGTTCGCGCCAGCTTGGGGTCATGATCGCGGCCCCCCCGGCGCCCCTCCTGAGACACAGCAGCAATCCAGCGTGGGAGAGCCGCTCCTCGTCGGGGGAGAAAGGCGCAGCGAGAGCCTCCGAAGGCACCGTCTCCTCCCCCGCAGACCCGCAGCGCCAGGCCAGCCGCCTGCCCATCAAGTTATTGAAAATGCTCACCGCTCGGGGGGGGCACATCATGCACCCGGAGTACCTCCAGCCGTTGCCGTCCACGCCGATCAGCCCCATCGAGGTGAGTCTTCTTCCTCCGTTCGGGTTGTTTGAGGCGTTCGAAGGCAGAGGGTGTCAAATCCGAGGCCCCCGGAGGCAGATTGGGACCGTCGCGTCGTTTCACGTGGACAATTTTGACGATTTATCTCAATTGAATAACGGTTTTGTTATGCTTTTCAAATTTGGTCGCCATTACATTGTGGATGGCGAAATGATTTATGCAGCTGCATAGAAGAGAGACTTTAACTCAATCACTGCCAGACGATGTGCAAAAATTTTTGTCATTGTCACTTAAATTCCAGGACCCACAAAATATTGAGTTTTAGGACGATGTAAACATTTAATTCAGCGTTAAAAAAAAACATAAATTCTCTTCTTTCATCAGAAAAAAAAGAGTTAATTCCTAAATTATTGGGTCTGGAGTTATCTGAGTTTGAAATGGGGGCAGCTGTCCAAAATACAATACAATACAATACATACATATTGGTTTATATAGAACTTTAACAACAGCTGAAGCTGGAACAAAGCGCTAATATGGACACGAGGGAAATGATGCCCTCTTGTGACAATGCTGCCCTCTTGTGCCGGAGGCCACGGCCAGCGCTTTGTCAGCACCCCTCGTAAGAAAAACCAAAACCCGAACAAATTTGGGAATGGCGGTGAATGAGTTAAGAGATTATTTTGAAAAACAGAAGCAAATATAATTCAAAATTCCGGCTGTACAACCCCCCCAAAATGACACGGTGCTTAACGGAGATTTGTTGTGCGTGACAGCTGGACGCCAAGAAGAGCCCGCTGGCGCTCTTGGCCCAAACGTGCTCCCAGATCGGCAAAGCGGACCCGCCGGCTTCCTCCAAGCTTTCGTCGGCGGCGTCCGCAGGGGACAAGGAGAGCAAAAGCGGCCCCCTAAAGATCAGCGACATCGGCGCCGACGACAAGTCGAGCTTTAAGCCCTACGCCAAATCGTCGTCGTGCTCGGACGCCAAGAAGGAGCCTAGCCCAATCGGAGAGAAAAACACTTTCCGGGTGCCGAGCGCCACCTGCCCGCCGTTCGCGGCGAGGACGGGCAGCCGCAGCGCCAGCCCGAGCTCCTGCGCCTCCGCCACGGCCTCGCCGCCGCCGTGCGACAAGGACGACAAAAGGGAGTGCGAGCGGCATCAAAACACGCCGTCGCCGGGGAGCAACCGGACGAGCGCCGTTAGCCCGGACGCAGGGCGGGACAGCGGCAAGGCCTGCGACACACCATCCGTGACCTCGTCGACGCTCGCCTCCGGATTGGTGGCTCCGGTTTCCCCCTACAAGGCCGTTTTCCCCTTACCGCCCGCTGGCATTTCCTACCCGGGGAGTTTAGCGGGGGGCTACGCCGGGTACCACCAGCCCTTCCTGCCCCCGGCTATGAGCCTGGAGCACGCCAAATCCAGCAGTCAGCTGCTGAGCGCCCAATTGGCAGCGTGCGGCAAGGCGTCCCCCCCCTCGCTCATGTCAGCTGCTTTGTGCCGGGACCCGTACTGCCTGGGCTACCACTGCGGCGGACATTTGTCGGCGAGCTCCGGCGCAAACTGCGCGCACGACGCCGCCTCGCACCTCAAATCCGGATACCCGCTAGTTTACTCCGCGCACCCGTTGCACGGCGCGCCGTCGTCGTTCGCCGCGCACCCGCTCTACCCGTACGGTTTCGTGCTGCCCAACGACCCGCTGCCGCACGCCTGCAACTGGGTGTCGGCGAACGGAGCGTGCGACAAGCGCTTCTCCAGCTCCGACGAGCTGCTGGGACACCTCAGGACGCACACGGCGTTCGCCGCCGCCGGATCCGACAAACTGCTCTCCGGCTACCCGGGCTCGCCCTCGCTAGCCGCCGCCATGGCCTGCCACGTGCACATGAACCCGTCCGGCCCGCTCGCCCTGAGAGGTGGCCCGCATCACCCGCTTGGACTCGGCGCCCGCTATCACCCGTATTCCAAAAGCCCGCTGCCCGCCCCCGGAGCCCCGGTGCCGGTGCCCGCGGCCACCGGGCCTTACTACTCCCCATATGCTTTGTACGGACAAAGACTGACCACAACCTCGACTTTGGGCTACCAATAGTGACCATTCGCACTCATTTATAATTTGAGGCCCAAATGAGTTTTTATATGTACTTCATGCAGGGTGGGGATGCTTGTATTTATTGGAGATAGCTTCAAGCGTGAAAAAAAAAAACAAATATTAAAAAAAATCTATAATATAACTTGCAACAGCGTGGATGTGCATTATTTGGGAAACACCGGCAAAAGATTTTTTTTTTGGTTGTCTGCACTATGATGGACGCAAATAGCGCCAAATGTTGTGTTACTGGCTGTATTATTAGTCACAAGGGGCCCTTTATGGCCCACAACCCGCATGTTTTACACCTTCGTTTTAACATGGTGCGTGTACTAACTCACATGTTTACATTCTACGATGCAATCTGGATATTGCGGCCATATTGTAAACAAGTTTTGCCATGAACAAGTTTTAGCAGGTTTTTTTTTACGCTCGCCTTTCGCATTTGTCAAACGACATGTGCCGATTTCAACGATATCGGGATCCCGATGCGCAAGTACGCCGATGACAATGTAATCGGTCACGTGCTACCGTTAAAACCTGCACAGTGATTTGCTCCAATAACATTGAAGTTAAGTTAATTTGACACTAAAACAAGCCTCAACATGTTTACGCTTCAAACGAGCTCTTTCGCAGATGTATTTTAAGCGGTTAGTAATTAAACAAAAAACAACCAAGAAAGAAAAAAGTCACTTACCGGTATTTGTTGTTTTTCTTCTTCTGTAAACGTTGATTTTTTTTCCTGGCATATAACACAAAAGGATTCCTGCAGGGCAAGTAAACGCACTGTCATTGGCGCTGAAGACAGTCAAATTCATTTTTAGCTGTACTGCGGGATAGATTAAAATACAATAATAATCATAATAATAATAATCATAATCATCATACTACTAATAATACAATACTAATACTAATACTATTACTAATACTAATACTAATACTGCTACTGCTACTACTAATAATAATAATCAACATCATCATCATCATCATCATAATAATGATGATGATAATAACAATAATAATAATAGTAATAATAATATTGATAATAATAATAACAACAATAATATAATAATAGAACTAATAATATTGATGATGATGTGTATAATAATAATAATAATAATAATAATAATAATAATAATAATAATAATAATAATAATCATAATAATTCAAAGCTTGCCAATAAAAGTGTCTGCATTAATCGTTGACATTTTTCATTTGTTCATTTTTCCCCTCATTGACTCAGTCAGCCAAACTCCAAATGGTTGCGGCAATGCTTCTAATGTGTCCTTGTCAACTGTGTCCATGCCACGGCCGAGCCTTTATCTGATGCATTTAAGAATGTCAAACAATTCTTCTTTTGTCTTTGGAGCTAAAAATACTTCAAGTTTACGGCGTGTAACGGACACGAGCTGTTGATGCTCCCCGAGGCCCCACCTGCAGCCCAAAACATTTTTTTCCCAATGTTTGTCTGTTGCAATGTGGTCCTTTATAGGGCTTGGTAGTTTGCTGTCAAGCTTATTAATGATCCAATCAGAGGGAAGAAACCCCCCTCAACCCCCCATCCACAATCTACTGCTTACATTAACTCCCTGCTCTCAATTTACGACCCTTGCAGAGGCTGCTTGGCTTGGACTTAAAACAAAACAAAACTTGAAGGACTCACTTGAAATCGGGAGCATTTCGCTGCAGATTTCCCCAAATAGGAGGCGAGGTATTGCGGCTTTGAGTTGTTTGTCTCTCCCCGTTGAATTGTCCTATAAACACAAACAAAAAAACAAAAGATGATTATTAGCGATGGTATGGACATATTTCTACTTCAATACACGCCAGAAGCAGCAACGCATAAAAACAAACAATAACCAAGTCATTGACTTGAGATGCCAAGATGGCGTCACGCCACGTATATTTTTTTTCCGAAAACATGGCTCAACAAAGCTAACCGTTGATGCGGTTACTTAACCATAACATGGCACCAAAGCGATATTTGTATACAAAACGTTCCATTGACCTGAGTATCCCAAAAAAATAAAAATAAAAATGCAAATACCTCAACGCACAAAAATAGGTTAAAAAAAAAGACAAGAAATCGCAAGGGTAAACTAAACGCTACGTTCTTGTCTTTCAACACCCCGCACACCCTAGAATTAACCAACAAGGCCACATTTTGGATGTCTGTCATTAGCTGAAAACTTTTTTTCCTGCCTTTTTTTGGGTCTGTAACAACATCTTGCTCAGTTTGTCAACTGCCACTTTCGAGTGATTAATGACCACCGGGCCTATTGTGTGTGTGTGTGTGTGTGTGTGTGTGTGTGTGTGTGTGTGTGTGTGTGTGTGTGAGTGTACATGGCTAATTAACTGCAGGCTGACTGAAGGGCCTCCGATAACCCCGTTTTTTTTCTCCATCCTCCCACCCGCTCACCCCCGCTTGGTGGTGGCATGTGGAAGCGCTTACTGACAAATTTGCGAGGAGCAGAGCAACGTTGACGAAGACGAATGGTCGCCCAGAACGGTAAACAGACGCTAATTTAAGCCCGTTTAAATGTATGACAAGTGTGTTCGTGGAGGGGGGGGGGGGGGTAATGTGGCCAAAGTCCCCCCCGCCCCGCCTTCCTTCCACCACCCGACCGCATCACCTCCACTCCCCACGCTGAAAATTACACTTGGCGTCTTTAGCGAAGGAGATTTTGGCTGCTTGGAACAAACATGGTCGCCACAAAGATGGTGTTGATCTTCTGAAATAACGACTCCATTTGAATTCTTTTCCCGGCGGCCTCTGATGACATCATCGGTGAAGGAGAACATTTGACGCCCGTTTACGGCTACGCTGACTCCGACGCGTCTTTTTTTTTAATGACGCCTCACAGGCAATATAAATAACTTGCATTTTTGGGCTAACGCGATGCGTGGACCAAACATTTTAACAGCGCTCTAACAAGGTGACTTATCCCGTCCGCCTCCGTGTGGGTAAACACCAACTAAATGTCAAGTCGGCTCATAAAGCGCCTTGTAAATTTGACTCCGTGTCGTTGGGGTTATAACCGGTGTAAATAACAAGCTGCTTTTGGTTGGCGTCGCTCGCCGTTGTCATCGCTCTTCCACCCCCCACGTATTCATCACGTGAGAAACGAGCCGCGCGCAACGACGTTTGCTATCCCAACGGAAACGTATGAAAAAGAAACAACCCACAAAAGCCTTGACATGGAAAGTGCTAGTGACTGTTTACCCCCAAAATAAAGTAGCTGACATAGAATGGCGACTCAGAGGATGATAAATGGCTCTGCTAAAGCCCACGGGACCGGAGGCCCGAATGAGGACGCAGCTAATTGCCGTGCGAAATACTTTGGCGTGAGCTGATAGAAAATCCAAAGCATCCCGACGCCCAAAAAAAGGGCCTGGTTGCGAGCTCCATGAACTCCCAACGTGGTTGTCGGAATTCACTCGAAAACAAGCTGCGGTCAAATATATCGTAACAAAGTAGCATCCCCCCAAAAAAATGAACATTCACTGATTCGCTGCCATTCACGAATTAATTCAGAAATAGAAAATATGACATAGAGTGCCATTCCCGAATTAGTTTGGGTTTTGTGAGTTAAAAAGTTGTATTTTTGGAGGGCGGCTATACAGGTAACGTCCGACTTAGGACCGGCTTGACTTGCAACCACCCATACTTACGACTATGACCTCCAGACCCTACGACAATTTTGGCCAGCCAGCATCTCACTTTTTGAGAGTCTCTATTTAACATTTTGAATGGATTTCGACATACGACCGTTTGGTCGGAACAGAACTCGGTCGTAAGTCGGATGTTACCTGTATATTGTTCTATATATGGTAAATATGTATACAAACATGCAGTAATTGATTACATTGGCCTTTTGGAGGTAGGATGGTCGAAAAATATCCAGAGATTCGTCACCGTGGACTATCATCTTTTGGGTTTGCAGAAATTTCGAATCAATCCAGTAAATTGTCCGTCTACATGTGTTGCTCCACCGTTGGCGTTCAAATCACCATGCGTTACAACAACAGGATGTGAATAAGCACAGTCTGTCTGATCTGAAAACTTTTCAACCGAAGAGTGAAACCGACTTCATAAAAAAGCGCCCCACCCCCAAACCCTCCTGATTACATTAGCCTCTGTTTTTCTCGCAGGAAATGAAAAGCAGATGTTGTGTACACCATAGCGTGGCGAAATCCAAGCGCAAAGCGGCAAAGACAGGGGGTCAATTTGAGGCACCCTGCGTGCTCGATATCCATCAAACGTTGGCCTTCGCTAAGGCTATCCCGCGTGATTCATTTGCATCCGGCGAGGTCGGGGTGAAAACGCTCTCTCCCGCCTGCGCAGGTGTAAAGGCGTCGTCCATCTTCGCGCCGCTAATTATTCTGTCGCATTTGGAAATACGTCAAATATTTTCCAGTCATGCTTGTTGTACAGGTAACCTCCGACTTACGACCGAGTTCCGTTCCGACCAAACGGTCGTAAGTCGAGATACATTCAAAATGTTGACTATAGGCTAAATGACAGGAAAACTCCCCCCTCTGGTGCCATCACACGGTCGATTACTGTGCGAGAGTGAGATACTGGCCAAAACTGTCATACGTGTTGCCGGCCTGCTAGCGCATTTCGGTGCCAGGCGTAGAATTAAAATTTTAAACATAGGGTCTGGGGGTCGTGGTCGTAAATACGGGTGGTCGTAAGTCGAGGACAGGTATACAGGTAACATCTGACTTACAACCGTCTCGACTTACGACCACACATACTTACGACCACGACCTCCAGACCCTACGACAATTTTGGCCAGCCAGCCAGCCAGCATCTCAGGTTTTGCAAGTCATTTAGCCTCTGAGTCTCTATTCAACATTTTGAATGTATTTCAGCTTAAGACCATTTTGACTTACGGCCGTTTGGTCAGAACAGAACTCGGTCGTAAGTTGGATGTTACCTGTATTTTTTTTTGTGTGCGTGTATTTTGTGGGCCAATCTGTTTTTCGTATTCGCCGGTTTGGACTGCAAACGCACCCCCCTCCCGTTTTTCACAGGTAATATACTTTTAAAATGCTTAGCATATGCTAACGTTCGGCAAGGAGCCCTGCAAAGCGAAAAATAATAATAATAAAAAAAAGAAATTTTTGGTCAAGATCAGAAGGCACCGACACAAGCTGTCTCCTGGCTTGATAAATCCCGTCTCACATTGAGGTGGCATCATCTAGCGCTTCACTTCTAAATCAACACAGAGGAGATCTTTGCTAGCTGGGATAGGGGGAGACGGGTTGGGGGGGGACTGCGATGAAAAATGAGTTTTAGTTTGAGTATGCGAGAATCTTGTGCCTTGGTGTGTTTGAATTGCAATCATTCAAAAAAGTTCAAAGATTTTATTTTATTTTTTGAAGGCACAAGGCGTTTAAACACTCCCCCCCCCCAACACCACCACATTTCGCAGCCGCGCAGTAGGCCCGTCCCACAACAAAGTGCGACGCCTCGAGTGATCATCCATCATGGCGAGCTTTTGGTGGCACATCAAACGCGGCCAACTCGCCGCTCCGTTTATTCAGAAAAAAAATTAAACGGGTGGGGGGGCGGTGGCTACTCGGAGCAAGAATTCAACCTTTAAAAGGAGTTAAAGTTACATTCCTTTTATTCGTTTCTGAGAATCGAGACAGTGGGATCTTTTATTTTTTTTAAGATTTTGGATTTATGGTGGCATGCTCACAAGACTGGAGATACACAAAACACCACATCTTTTAAAAAACGGGGACTGATAAACTGTGATAGAAGCATCACTTGTACGATATTAGAAAAAAAAATCTTAAAAATAGCCCTCTGGAATATTGAGCATTAAAAACATACAGTTACAATGATATTGACAAAAATAGATCAGCTTTTGCTATCATATTAGTTCTTTAGTGATGATAAAGAATCTATGCATGTGGGTGTCATCGGCCAGGGGTGTGAGTACGTTCGCAGACGCTTGTCACGATCCCGAACGACAAGCAAGTGGCCCGTCTGGATGTTTTCGACGCTAAATTTGTCGCTAAAATAAATGAAAACAAAAACAAAGCGCGCTATCACCTGAATGCAGACGCGAGAGCCGCGTCGAACCGATTAGCAGCTTAGCCGAGGCGAGAGACTCCATAAAACTGTGGGGCGGGCAGCCGGCGTAACAAATGGCTCGCTTTGGATTTATTTGGACTTTTATTTCTCCTTTTAATGACTGGACACGCCCCCTTTTCCCGGCATAGTGCGTCGGCTACATTTCCAGATTAGCGTTGACTAATGACGAGTCAAAATAGCCGTTAGCTACATGAATGGCTTTTTATTGGAAAAGTCAATATTGGCCACGCGCGTGAGGAATCGATACAACTGCCATTAGGGATATATATACATAGGGCCGGAGTTACCAGAAAAACGTTAGTTCCCTGACGAAGCTTTTTGGATGAGGAGCGAAATACCGGACACCTTCAAAGATAATGGCTGAAGAAACCTTCGCATGATTAATTGACGCTATTATTTACATGTTAACGTTCGGCAAGGTACAGTATATTCCTAGTGCGAGGTGGGGGGGGGGGGGGCATAGCTCACTTTAATAAAAGAGCCCAGAGTCTTAATGACGTTGGTGATTCATATATTTGTAAAGGAAATCAATCTGGCATCACTTAGGCGCGGAAAAGCGATCCTCAGCATCTTTAAATGTCGCAGGTGGGGAATAAACGGTAAACTATAGGTTACATTAAACTGTGAAGGGGGGGGGGGGGGGGCAAGACAGATGATGTTTATTAGAGGGTGAGGGTGCATTGACTGCAATAACAAGCTCGGGAGAGAAGGCAAAAAGCTCAAACTTGAGGAGACGGTTTCCTTCCACACCCCCCTGCGCGCCCGCCGATGATTTAGCACGGCGGCACGCGGCTGTACGCGGCTGTACGGCCCCCGCGAGACGACTTGATTTTCATGTTTGCCAATCTTCTTTTTCTACCTGCCCGGCGTGAGCGTCAATCCACTTTTTATGGCTCCCGGAGAAATGCTTAAAGAAGCAGTTTCTCCACGCCCCGCATGGCAATATTGTTGATGGATGGCGGCGGGAAGGGGGGGGGGGGG
Organism: Hippocampus bargibanti; assembly: GCF_051943395.1. NCBI lineage: Eukaryota > Metazoa > Chordata > Actinopteri > Syngnathiformes > Syngnathidae > Hippocampus > Hippocampus bargibanti. Next base: position 8,897,254 of record NC_142748.1, read on the forward strand.
AGACGACCCCTCCGAGAATTTCGCCATCTTGGATTTGACTGGGAGTTTTACGTTTGAGCAAAAATTCACAGCAGGTTTCGCCTTGTGGATTCCTCTGTCATCTTTTTTTGTTGTTGCCGCGGAGATACAAATATGGAGTCACGTTGGCTTGCTCTCACATCCATTTAGTTCCCCAAAAAAATTATTATGCAAGAATATGCGAACAAAATGCGTTTTTTGGCAAGGCTGCAAAAAAAAAAAAGAATACATCAATAAAGAGATGGATCACATTGAATTTCCAAGCTAACTAGCTTGAATTTTGACAGCGCAAAAAATTGGACGATCATTTTTTTTCTATTGCACCAAATTTATTCCCATAAAAATCCCCCCCCCCTCAAAAAAACACCTCTCTACTTACTTCCTAGAAGCCCATAAAATGAACCGACTTATTTTGAAAAGGGCCGCGCTCTTGTTCCTATGTATGGCTGGTGTTAATGGCGGGGGGGTTGAAAATAGACGGCGATTGAAAAGGACGTCGGCATGTGTTTAGTCACAGTCAATCGCGTCTTAGCACTGCACGATTTGACAGACTGCAGGGGATTGGGGGGGGGGGGGGGGTGTCCGAAAGATGAAATGACACCCTCTAACCAAAATACTGTAAAACCCATTTGGCTATACATAGAAGTGACACCCTTTTGTATTTCCCCTGTGGATTGACATATGGCTCCGATTTCTTGTCAGTTGGGCGTTTTGTTGTTAGCATGCTAATGCTAGCCACCCAGGTTAGGATTTGGCATTTATTTTTTTTCTAAGGTATTTAACTCATTCACTGCCATTCGGAAATTGAAAAGCGTGACGTGGAGTGCCATTCCTGAATTTGTTCTGGTTTTGGTTTTCATGCTAGGGTGCCAATAAAGAACTGTACAGACCTCTGGCAGTGTTTTTTCCCTTCCACGAAGGGGCAGCTTTTGCCTTTTGTCCATGTTAGCACTTTTTTACAGCTTTAGTTGTTGTTAAAGCGCTATCGAAAACAATACGTATGTTTTGCATTGTATTTTCTATATCCGCCCCCATTCCAAGCTCAGATAACTCCAGACCCATTTAACTTAGGAATTAATACTTTTTTTTTCCTGATGAAAGAAGACAGTCTCAGGTTTCTAACGCTGCATTGAATGTTTATGTAGTCTGAAAACTCAAGATTCTGTGGTTCCTGGAATTTGAGTGACAATGACAAAAACCCTGGCACCGGAGTGGACACATTTTTGCATATCTGCCAGTGAATGAGTTAATTTATTTATGTATTTAATTATTGGCTTGAGACCAACGCCGTCTTAGAGCCTTCCCGTCGTGATGCATAGGCAAACTGTTCGTCGGGCGATTGCGGCGCGAGACCCGACGGGCGAGTTCGGAGCCAAGCGAAGGGGACTAAACGGGCCGCATGCTCAGCCGGATAAATAGGCTGTTATGTCGCGTTTAGAGTCACATTACAGGCTCCCTTTCCGCCTTCCCAGTCAATAACGAGATGATTGGCCGGCGCCGACACGCCTAGTTAGCGGGATATCGTCGCGCTTGACATTTATCATCGCTGCGGGGTCGCGAACCCGGAGACGTTGAGCGCCAATGGCGGGCGTCTCGTACGGTCTCCCAGGCACTGACACGAGCGTTTTCACGCTGTAACGAGCAAGTCGGTTGCAAGCGGGGGCTAAATGTTCAAACGGGGACGTTTGGACGCGATGACTGATGAGCATTCATCGGGGTCGCCCCCCAAAACAATGGAGAGTTTAACAAGCGGGTTTTCAACGAAGTTATGTTTTCGAATACCCGTCCAGAAATTAAAGATGGATGTCAAGTCATGAGTTTTTTTGGGGTTGAGGGAGCCAAAAGTGAACAAGGATTTCTTTTTAGTTTTTCATTTAAAACGAGGCCACGAGGCGTTATGGCTGAAAATAAGCAACTCTTCCATTTTCGAATCCGCAGTCATGTTAAATAACCGTATAATATAATAAATCCGTATCTTTGACTTTTGCTGGAGTTTTATGGCATTTTTAACTGCGGTTCCGAGACGGAATGTCCGCCGTATCTTGTGCCGCATCTGCAATTTATGGCTTTATTATTTTTTGCAGGAAAACAAAATAGAAGAGAAACAGAATTGAAAGGATAGTAGTCATCTATGCGACATTTTTATGGCTAGCTTTTTTGGTCATTTAACTCATTCACTGCCATTCCCAAATTTATTCGGGAATTGAAAATACGACGTAGAGCGCCATTGAATTGGTTCGGGTTTTGTTATTTGTGACGATAAAGCACCGGCCATGGCCTTAAGCACTGTTTTCTTTTCCACAAGTAGCATTTCCATGTTAGCGCTTTGTTCAAGAGATATAATAATAGTACATTAATAATAATACATTTCATTTCTAAGCGCCTTTCAAAACTCTCAAGGTCACTTTACAGTCACAGGGTACGTTTTTTGTGGGTTAGCAACGGCAGCCACACGCGCTAGCGTTCACCCAACCCAGAAGTAACTAAAATAGATAGAAAGCTAGCTAGCTAATAGATAGCTACTTCACAGTCACATGATACGTTTTTTTGTGGGTTATTGGTTGACATTTGTCATTTTTCAGGCTTTATTTGCATATTATATAAACCAATATGTATGTATTGCATTGTATTTTTGGACACCTGCCCTCATTTCAAGCTCATATAACTCCAGATGCATATAATTTAGGAATTAACTGTTTTTACTGATGAAAAAAGAGAGTCTAAGGTTTATAATACTACATTGAATGTTTATGTAGTCCTAAAACTCAATATATAAAATGGAGAAGGGGGAAAAAAGACAACATGCAATTTTCTGACGCTCCCGCAAGCGCTTAGCATTAGCCTAGCACAAAGGTCACAAAGCGGCGAGGAGTCACGAGTTTGCGCTGGCGCGCACATATTTTTTTTCTTGCCCCCCCGACCCTTTCCAGTGACAACGGGGCCATTGTTCCCCGGCGATAAGGCTTCAGTGTGCACACTAATAGAAATTAAGAAGAGCGTATAAGTCACCGAGAAATCGGGCGAGAGCAGATCAATAAGATAGTGGCGAAGCCTCGGGCGCCATTAGTGAAGAAGAGGCCCTTTTGTTTGTGGGGTGGTGATGCGAGGGGGGTTAGCGGACGCTCGCCTGTGAATTAACAGTCCAAACTAAGAATACTTTGGGCTGGTAAACACAATTCGTTGGGCTTCTTCGGGAAAACTGGCGTGTCAAGTCCAAGTCACGGCAGCTGTCACGTTTACTTTTAAAGCCTGCCGTCAGCTTAGAAGCTAATAACGGAAATATTTGCCAAGCACGGGTGCGCGTTGCGAAACACCAAGTGACCCCCAGTAGGTCAACCCAGTTATTATTTTGGGACCCCCCCCCCCAAAAAAAAAAAGGAAACACCTTCGAACGTGGAGAGTTGCTTATTGTCGTTGTTTGTGCCGAAACGAGTCGATTGAAGACGCCCTGCAGCTGAGAGGGTGGAAACGTATTAGCACTAATCTTAACGGCACTCCGAGTGATTAGCCTCAACATGTGACATCTCCGATTAAAAAATAAAAATAAAAAATACAATTCTCCGCCCCGTTAAGTTCTTCAGGCATATTGTGGCCATCGCAACCAACCCCCCCCGTCACATCAACCATCGTTGTCTCGCATTATTCTCGCCCTGTACACACCCGGCCGGCATAGTGAGCAACTTAAGATATTAATTAGTATATCGCGATGGCGGACGGGCGATTTCACTATGCATAAATTCCAAGCCAACGGGTTGCGATTAATTATGAATTATGTAAAAGCTCGCCATGAATCATTTAGCTCGATGCATTGCATATGAGTTGAACAAAGGGGGGGGGGGAGGTCCATGCACGTCATATTTACACACTCAAGTGAGCGTGTTTCGCAGTTAATGGCAGGAAACACATCAGATTTATTTAGAATACTCCAAGGGTGACATTGGATGTTATGCTTTATACAAAAATGACATTTGCAATTACATTTGCATTTTCCCCCTATGAGACAATACAATACAACACAATACACATTGATTTTTATAGCGCTTTAACAATAGCTGAAGCTGGAACAAAGCGCTAACATGGGAAAAAAAATGGAAATGATGCCCCCTTGTGGAAGGGGAAAACATTGCTAGAGGTCATGACCAGCGCTTTATCGGCACCCAAGCATGAAAAACCAAAACCAGAACAAATTCGGGAATGGCACTCTACGTCATATTCTCAATTAGCGAATATATTCGTGAATGGCAGCGAATGAGTTAACATGGACAACTAGACAATGCCCAATTAAAAAGAAAATTGAGCATGTGGATTTTTTGGATTACTACCTAGTTCCAAGTCTTATAAAAAATATTTAAAACAAACACTTTAGAGGGTCTGTTTTTTTCCTTCATAAAATATAAGCAGTGTCAGGAACAATGGGTGACAATGAAGATATGCACCAGTATGATTTTGTACAGATGGGAACATACACAAATGGCTTTTTTTTTGTCCACCCCACCCCACCCCACCTCCACATATTCCCTCTTGTCAGACTGATGCAGTGTCAGAAATGAGGAGTATATTTGCTTTGAAGAGGCCTGTCAAATCAAACTGTCAGGCGCCACTCTCTGATGGAGTCGCATCGCTCGCTCATCCGTCAGTCAAGCGGGAGAGGCGGAGGAGTGCCAGAGAGTTGAAAGACGGGATACTTACATGACATTTCATTTTTCGGAGGGGTGAGGCGAGTGACTGACGACTTTTGACGCCATTGCTTTTACAATAAAGATGAGAGAGTGGGGGCTAAAGGGGGCGGGGAGTCAGATTTCCACAGATATCGGAAACTATTCGGGATGTGGAGAGGGATTTAGGCCTTGAGGATTGTGCGAAATTTCAATGGACATCTGAGACTTCATTTTACCGAGCATCCAAATACAAACTGCATTTTATTTGGTAGTTTGTAAGACTCAAGTGAAATGGGGCGGGACACCTTTCAATAAAATTCAAATCAGAGTAACGGTGTTCCTACATACCATAATGCTCCAGGGTAGAAGAGTGCCATTCTCTGCAGGACATCTCACAACAGGAGGCTCGGTTCGAGGCGCGTCCGCCAGCGACGCCTGGGAACCGAAACCATAAAGTGTCACAATATTATCATCATATCATTTTTTTTGGAAACCACATTTTACAACATAACGCACAGTTTGCAGAAGGTGGCGTTTTTTATTAAAAGGATGAATTGAATGAAGCAGTTTATGGAGAAATTACTCACAGACATATTAACCCAACTTTTTATTCGTACTGTTTTTTTCCCAGTCTCAGCTCAGCCCTGAGAATCAAAGCCCAATGTTTTAACCCCGCCCCCTTGTACACAAGTGAAAGTTAATGTAATTATTCAATATGTGAAATTGATTTTATTGTATGCAATAAATGACCGTTATTGTAAATGGGAAAACACTGCCCTCTTGTGTTTGCGGACATATACTACAGGAGAAAAACAAACTACGTCATTGTTTCAATTCACTTTTTTCGTAATACAATGCAAAATACGAAAGACATTATTGTATTGATGTATTTGCATGGAACTACGGGGCCTGTGCTTTTAGTTCGAGTTTTCAAGAGGTCATGATAGAGCCCATGAGTCGACTGAATTTTAAGCCCCCCACAACGGCTTACATTTCATTGCACTGCGAGCCGAAAAGACGAAACGCCAGCAACCGACACAAAAGAGGTACCGTTGTTATTTACAACACTAATAATATGGAATGCTTTTGTATGTCTTACGCCACGGCCGTCGAACTGTGGTACTCTACGGCCGCCATCCTGCATGTTTTCAAAGTCTTCCTTTTTAAACACATGATTAAAATGTACAGGTGCATTGCCAGGCCTTGCTGATCATCTGATCAGTTTTATCAGGTGTGTCGCAACAGGGTGTCTGGGAAAGCGTGAAGGACAAGAGTTTGCAAAAAGACTCATAAATGCTCTATTTTGACTTTAAAACCCCCAAGACTTGTTGTCCCTTTTGACATAGAGCCGCTTGGGTGAAGTTGTTTAAATTTCGACAGAGCATTTGAAACCATTTGTGCAGATTCTTTCATTTTGAACGCAAACAAACAATTCTGCAAGTTGGTACCTCGTCGTGACGTCATCTAACCGCGTCCACTGTTTCACAATATGCGCCTACTTTATGCGTCACTTGATGGGGGGGGGGGGGGGGGGCTTTGTTGACAATGCGAAGATATACGCAGTATAAATAACACATTAATAAAAATTCAATACAAAACAAAAAAAAAAAACAATGTCAACGACCATATTTTGTTGTAGAGTTCACAATGTTTGTTTTCACAACTTTTTGATTTGTACAATGTTGAAAATCGGATTTAAAAATGCGTAAACAGATTTCTAAAAGAAATACTGTTTTGTCAAACTAAGTTTTATGACAAAATTGCCCACGGGAACTCCTCCCGGTGTAGTTACTTGACGTCTTGTCGTCCAAGTGTTACGAAGGCGGAAGACGGTCCAACCCATCGCCAAGTGTCCGCGCAGCTAGCTTGCCAGTCATCATGGCCTTTCGCCACGTTTCGAGAGAAGCACTCATTGGGACTGTCACGCTCGGAGTTGTTTTTATCGCTGGATATTTATTCGGTAGGACAGCACTTTTCTTGTATATGCTTTAGTCGATCAACAATTACGATCGTAACCGCAATTAGCGATCGAGGGATTTATGTCTGTTTAATATTACTTTATATACGTTTGTGTGTAAACAGTAGCCGAGTACAGCATTTTGTGGGGAACCTTTTCACAAAAAGAACCCAAATAATAGAATGTCAAATGCATTTATATACTTTTGTCAAATATTATAGCTTTTTATAAAGATTGCACATTTTGCATAAATCCTGGAAGCTTTCTAAAGCAAAACAGCCAGATAAAAATACACAAGTCATACAATGGAATGTTTGTAAGTTCCGTATACGAGCATTGCGTAAAACAATTTTAACCATGAATGTTATTCAAATATTGTTAAAAGCTCCCGATTGCGTTGTTCACATTGGAGGTTATGCAACAGCCCAACAACAACAATGAGCCTATGTGCTCTTGAACTTTACTCCTGCCACAAGAAAAAGAAACGTCTGTTCAGCATATTGCGACTGTACTTTGTCCTGCAGGGAAGAGGAAACCTTTCAGAATGAACTTGTCCAAAAGTCATGGAAGCGAGCAAAACAACCCACTGATGCAGTATGTCTTACGCCACTCCATGAGGGAGCATCCCGCCCTGGCCAAACTCAGACTGGTATGCACACACTTCCAATAATTTTCAAAATTAAAGTAAAATAAATGGCCTTGATTTTAAATTATTTTTAGAGGACACTGGAGGACAATGGAAACGCCATGATGGTCTCTTGCGAGCAGTCTCAGTTCATGGCCAATTTGGTCCGACTGATCAAATCCAAGAAGGCCCTTGAGATCGGTAATGTGTCGTTAAGCCGTCGCTTAGCAAACATTAGGAAACGCCTGAGAGAAATTTGAATAGTTTAACTGCTCCATCTGATTTGCATGCATAATTATGTTTGTTTTTCGCCGTGTCTGTGGTTTGGCAGGTGTATACACAGGTTACAACACTCTGAGTATGGCGCTGGCGTTGCCTGATGACGGCGTGGTGGTGGCGTGCGACATCAGCGAGGAATACGCCGACATAGGCAAGCCGTTCTGGAAAGAGGTACTGAAGAAAGTCAAAATGCTGAATGCGTTGAATGCGAAGAATTATTTTGATGACTTTCTTAATGGCAGGCAGGAGTGGAGAAAAGAATTGATCTCCGCATTAAGCCTGCGTTGGAAACATTGGGTAACGTTACAATGAACGACGGTTTTCCAGTTAGCGTGATCGAATAAAGTCACTTTTTTCTTGTTTTTCGCAGAAGAGCTTTTGGCTGCCGGCGAAGCTGAAACGTTTGACTTTGTCTTTATTGACGCCGACAAAGTGAACTACGACCCCTACTTTGAAAAGTCTCTCCGGCTGGTTAGAAAAGGCGGCATCATAGCCATCGATAACGTAAGTCGTCAACGTGGATGTTAATGTTAACCACGGGGTTGTCATTTTTTATGTTTTTGTTGTTTTGCAGGTGCTATGGGGCGGCAAGGTGCTAAAACCCGCCGCGGACGACCTCGATACAGTGGCCATCGACAAGCTCAACAAGAAGCTGCACAGAGACGCTCGGATCAGCCTGAGCATGCTCACCGTGGGCGACGGCCTCACATTGGCGATCAAATTGTAGGACGGATGGCAAAAGGAGATTTGCCGTCGCCATTGGTGCACTCTTTTGTTTTACGCCAGCTAAATTTAACTCACTTTATATTATTTTCAATAGTGGTCAACTTACCCGCCAACTTGTAGAAGGTGAAACGTTGCACTCGGCAGTCCCAGATCGAAATCGGCTCGTGGGCTCCTCAGTCACTGCTCGGCGAATTTTTCTCACAAGCTCACAACTTTCAAAATAATGTTATAGTAAATTAGAAGCACGAAAGGGATCATCTTTCCAAAGATTATTTTAATAACATTCTATTGTCATGACACAGACAGCTTTTTAAACCACAAGCGCTCTTTTATTTCTAGAATAAAACTGCTATAATTCATATAACCTAAATCAAGAAAAATTCATGAGGATATGACATTTACTAGAGCGGGCGGGGTGCCACTATTGCAGGAAATCCACGATAACATAGGAATTTTTTTAAACACATTTGTAATTACAAAAGCAAGGAAATCATTTCTTTGAAATAAATTCCCTGAATTGTTTCCTCATGTTTCTCTTTTTTTCTGAAGGAAAAAAAAAACTGCATACTGAGACGTCATATAACACACAAAAAAGAAAAGAAAGAGCTTTTATTGTGAAAGGTAGATTAGTCGAGTGTGCAAAATAGTGTCGTCGTACATTCAGCACATCTCATTCACTTGGATTGTCAACATCCAATTGAATGGAGTCAATTTGCTTTCCTAACTGGTGCGTCGTGACCCCATCCCACATTTTGTCGACGATCGAACGGGCACAGCCTTTGTGTGTGTGTGTGTTCTTACTTGATAGTTTGGAGTAGGCTCCGTTGGCTGTTTGTGACTACCGTTTCACGATGGATTCGATTTACGAGTGAGAGATTAGTTGGCGATGTTTCAGCGGTGCTCAAAAATGGCGATGGAAGGGCGTTTTGTCATTCTGTCATATGGTTAAAATATCTTTAGTCTCCGAACGGATCCTCATGCCTCCAACTCCAGACCCAGGCCCAGTTTGTGGCCACCGGCGTTGATGTTTTTCCCATCCACAAGCGCCGACAAGACCAGTTTCATGCCTGCGAGGATTAAATATAATAAAACCAATTTTTATATGAAACCGGCGTGAATAAAAAGGTCAAGACGTGACATAATTTTTCTCACCAGGTCGAAGGGTCTGACTGTATCCGATTCCAACCAAGCTGGCGTTGTTCACCTTAGCCTGGAGAAACATCAACAAATCAAAATATTGCATTCAAAGTGGTCATATTGGACATCTATCTATCTAGCTAGCTATATCTATCTATGTTAACTCATTCACTGCCATTGCGGAATTTATTCGGGTTTGGGGTTTTCTTGCTAGGGTGCAGATACAGCGCTGACCAGACCTCTGGCAACTTTTTTTTCCTCCCTTCCACACACTCTTTTTCTATGTTAGTGTTTTGGTCTAGCTTAACTGTTGTTAAAGCACTATATAAACCAACATGTAGGTATTGATTAGCTATTTATTTGCTATCCGTTAGCTAGCTAGCTAGCTATCTATCTATTTGAGTTACGTCGGGGTTCATAAAGTGAATGAGTTAAAAACAAATCATGATTTCTCTGACTGATATTGAGGCGTTGGAGTCTATCTGGTATTTGGCGGCGATCCCGAAGCGAGTTCCATTGCTGCCCGCTGCCCATGCCAGATTGACGGCCGTTTCCAGCTGCTCGTTCACTTTCTGGTAGATGGAGCCTCCGAATTCACAGCCGTTGTTTCTGGAGGAGAGAATCAAAAACGGATTGATATGAAATCGCAGTATCTACATATCGCCGTATTCTTGCATGCACGTACGTACATGTTGGTGTGAAGCTGGAAGTCACCCGTCTTGTAACCGATGCCAAAGTTACTCTGGAGCATCCTGGATTTGGCCGTGTCAAAGCTCATCTGGTAGCCGGCTAGCCAGCCTTCATAGCCGGCGACAGCTGCGCCGTGGAGGGTGGGGCCGGCGAAGTCCAGGTCCACGTCCACGCCGGCGTGCAGGTACTCTCGCTTGTAAGCTGTCTTGATTTTTCCACTTTTTTTGCTGGGGGAAAAAAAAAACAGTTTTATTTTCTATTCACGTTTTTTACAAGTATGCTAAAACTAAATAAATATTGAGGGACAGCTTATTACATACCCAGTGTTAGGGGAAAATGTGGTTTCAAAATTCAGTTTCAGGCCTTTGGTGATCTAAGGAAGAAAATGACTTGGTTATTGCAAAGTCACCCCAGCAATTTTCCACCTTCACAGGACCAGTCGAGTTAGCACCTTATCTTCAATGCAGATTTCCGTGCCCAGTGTGTTTTCGGTGGTCCACTTCTCGGTGAAGGTCAGCCCAAATTCGGGCAACTTGTACTTGGTCTCCAGAGTTCCTGTCACCTTGCTGTTGTCCACGTTGGACGACCCGCTTGTTTTGAACTCCTGTGATGGAAAAGCGTCCATGACAGTTCAGATTATTGCGATCGAATGAACGGATTTTCAAAAATCGTGGATATTCTACGCCATTGTACAATAATTATACATTTCCATGAAAAGGTCCTACTCACCACTCCAGTTGATGACTTTGTCTTGACGTCGAGCTTAACCAATCCAAAACCTACAGGCACAATGACAATGGTCTGAGAGTGTATTCAATTAAATAGCATGGGGGGGGGGGGGGGGGGGGGGGGGAACATAACATTAAAATCAAATTACCATATCCCTTGTTGAAAATATCCTTTGCCGACTTTCCCAGATCCGCATATGCCGGAGGGACTGCCATTGTGCCTGCTCACACAGTAATGAAAATAAATGCGTGGCTTTTTTATTATCTTGAGAAAATTCCATAAGTGCAGGAAACACATTTTAAAAACAACCACGTGTTGAAAATTAAATTAAATTAAATGTAAAATTAAATGTATTTCATTAAAATCATGTGTTGATTGCCATGAGCGACAATGTCTCCCTCTTGTGGCACATCGACATATTTCCTGATTAAAGTTCACGTGTGTAACCTCTCACATCAATACATTTGCATTTAATATAATTAAAATACTTTTTAATGTTTACAGTACTTGGGTACAGTTATTATTGTATTTTTGTTACCAATATTTTTGGTCATAATTTAGATACAGCATTTTCCAGTGTTCATGTTCAACTGTGCATACAAATGTTTACAATAATGTTAAAAAAATTTCAATGAACAAAGCCGATGGCGCTTTTGATTAACGCACTATCTATGCCTCCAGAGGAATGTTGTTGGAACTTAAAGAACATATTTTCCAGTAGACATTGGTGTAAAATGTTTCAGAACTGGTTTAGAGTTGTGCAGTAGACCGTAGCAAGCTTGGGGCGTTTTCTAGCTAACAAATAGGACGCTCGATGGTTTTCCTGTGTTTTTAAGCCATGATAACGCTAACGCAAGATTTGCAATGCAACATTTCAATTAATTATGAGTTGCTTAACTCACCGCCAAATGTATTGTTGTCAAGATCGTCGCACGCTTGAATTTACAGAGTCGGGCAAGTGTTAAGATGCCGGCCGGCCGGTTTAGGACGAATGCGGCTCGTGGAGGAGACACGGCTGACCTCGGCTGTGGAAGCCCCAGATGGCTGTCCGCAGCGTGCCTGAATAAAATTAAAGGAAGACATTTTGAGAAAATAACACCCAAATTGCAAAATTGGCCTTCAGTTGAGTCCTAAAACAAATACAAGCACGAAAAAAATGTCACTCTCAAAATGTTCAATCAAAATGCGTATATTTAACGAATTATGAACATGCATAAACGCAGGTCTCTATGTTACTATGGCAACGGGAGGAGGAGGTTGTCACCTTTTTTCGATGAATAGATGGTTAAAATCAGGACGTTTTCTTGGTAAACTACTCAAACCAACAAAAAAAAAATACATTAGATTTAATTGCACATTAATTTATTTTGAAATTCAATGCAACTTCAGGAAATACTACGCATTTTAAACAGTTTGCAGGGGTCAAACCAAGATATTTTGTCAACTTCCCATTTCAGTTTCCCATCGTTGTCATTGGCACACTTTGCAGGACGTCTGTAGCTTATTTGTATCTTTACAACGCAAGTATTTTTGATGCGTCTGGACACATAACCAAACACATCATTATGAAATTGATGTTGCCACTTTAGTAAAAAAATAATAATAATAATAAACACACTTGAATAAATTAACAGATTTTACAAATGCCCTTAAATAACAAAAGAACATTTAGCGGTAATACTATGTCAAAAGAGAGGGGGGCGGGGGAGTGGATTGCGGTCCATGAAGCAATGATGGCTTTGTCAGAACCTAATATCACCTCCTACATGAAATTATGTATATATAAAAGTTAGTTTTCATTACTTTCTTTGCATTCACTTTTCTCATCTTTTCATGACCTTGTACATAATTTCAAGATTTTGCTCTAAATAAATTCCCCACGGATGGGAGAAAAAAAATGTTTTTTAATGTTTGAGTTTCATTTGTTGCATGGCCACACTCGCAACTCAAGTCATCTTTCCCCTTTAAATACATTAGTATGGACCCTGACAGCAAAATGGTCCCGCAATTCTACACAAGGAAACCTCCAGCAAAAACGGTTGGCAAATGGAATCGCACTTCAGACAAAAAAGACAATTTTGGCTGATTCTTACTTTCGACCACACACACAAGTCAAAGGCAGGATGTGTAAAGTCACTCCAATGGACGGACGGATGGCCGGCACCTCCCCATCTAGCCGATGACAAATTTCAAGACGGCTGGCCGCGAGAAGGGCCAGCAGTACTCGTTGGGCACGGGCCCGTTGACGTTGCACTCGAAGAAGGAGAACATTGGAAACCAGATGCGCGCGCGACGGCTCTGCTGGTAAGCGCGCGTGTTGGCTAGCGTGTGGTAGTAGAGGAAGAGGCGCGTGGTGATGTAGAAGGCGATGAAGACGTCGATGGAGTAGTGCTCGTGAGCCGCCAGGATGAAAAAGATGCCGAAGAGGTTGAGCACCCACGACAGCGTGTGGATGAAGTGCCAGCTGCGCGGCGTGTCTGCGCAGAACATACCACCTCGGCGTGAGACGCTACGCTAACGCTGCGTTTATATGCCGTCAAATATTGTATATGTTGTTGACAATAAATATCATGTACTTCAGTCATGGAGTAATTGAAGAAGTGTCACACTTGAACGTTAGCTACAATTTAATAAATACGGGTAACATCCGACTTACGACCGGCTCGACTTACGACCATCCGTACTTAAGACCACGACCACCGGTCAATGGCCTCTGGCAATTTTTGCACTTGTCTGGCAGTGAATGAGTTAAACTAACTCTGCACAATTTAAACACACGTATTTTCCTTGTTGTTTTGTTTTGCATACTACGAGAAGGACTCACACTCGGTGACAAAGAAGTTGAGCAAGGTGATGACCACGGTGTGTCCGCTGAACATGTAGTCGCCGCACGTGTGCACACCCGTCAGCGTCATGCCGAAGCCGCTCCAGATGGCCACGGCCCGACGTAACTTGGCCCACGTGTCGCCGTACATCTGCGGAGGAGTGACAACAACCAGGACATTATTGCGGCAGTGGACCCCCCGTGCAAATAATAACAATCGGCCGTTACCTTCCCAGAACACTGCAGGTGCTGTCCTGGCACGGACAGGGAGGTGACAAACATGGTGATGCAACGCAACATGAACACTGTCCCCATCAGGCTGCACATGCGTCGGAGGAGAATGGACCTGCAAGCCAGAAGATGGAGACAATGGAACATGCTTAGCATCTTGGAAAAGCGTAGCAAGTTCAATCCAAGACTGCTCTTGCAAAATGACATGAAATGGTAGTTCGCCCGCCGTGTTCCGAGTGGTCGGTTTCTTGTCCAACTTTGATTTGTTTCAAATTACCGATGTTTGTGCAGCAGTAGGACCATCAGCCAGATGATACACAAAATGACGCCGCACGCCTCGGCCATAGCAAAGGCCCATGGGATTCGAGGCACACTGCAGACAAATAAATAAAATAATGTTACAATTGGGATTTAACAGCATATTCAACATTCCTTACAAAAAAAAAACACCCAAATAGCTTTTCGGTGCGTTTCACGTGAACAAAGGACCAACCTGTCGAGGAAGATGTCCGGGAGAGGCGGGTACGTGGCCATGTCGGGCACCCTCTCGTGCACAATGACCATGACGAAGGAGGTAAACCCGAAGACAAAGACCACGTAGACGGAGCTCAGCACCGTCTTCCAGCATTCGGGGTCCAGCCGCCGCGTCTGCTGCTTCAACTTGCCGTTGGTGTACTTCTGATACTCCTCGCCGACGGGTGCCGTGTCGGCGCCGTCGCACGCCTCGCCGTTGCACGACCAGTCGCCCGAGCTGGTGGGCGAGTGGCCGTCAAAAGGGAGGCCCAGTTCCTCCAGCGTGTCCAGGTTCTGCTTCTGAAGCTTGCGGATGGATGCCATGAGGCGTTTGATGTCACCCAGCACTTTGAGCTCCAGCGGCGGGGAACGCAGGTCATACTCGCTGAGGGCCAGGAGGCTGCTGCCATCCAGTCGGTGCTTGTGACACAGCAGGTCCACATAATCGATGAAACCTTCGTCCTTCAGCCACTTGGCCACGTGCTTGGTCGTCCAGCGGCGGACACTTGGCGGGATCATTTCACAAGCATCTAATGCTAGAAAACAATGATTTAAAATAAAATAAAATAGCACAAATCAGAAGTGGGCGACAACCAATTCATCGGCTGGGGACAATTTGAGGTCTTGGTATTCTATTATTGGTGACATGTCTGTGCTGAAGTGCTGGAAATAATTCTTCATATCACACGAAAGAACGACACTACTATTTCTACTGCATTCACAGTAAATGTGTTATTATTATTGGAGTTGGACGACATAATGTGAGTGAACGTTGGGTTGTCACGTTGCTGTCAAAGGTTAGCATTCAAATGCCATCAATTGAGGCGTTAAGCGCAGTCTGAATGACGCATATCCAAAGCAACAATTACCAAGAGAGCACAACGCTGCAGCCAGAGAGCAAAAGAAAGAAAAGGCGAATAAAAAGGAGTGTATGCGAACGGCAGGTTTGCATTTGCAAATGACGGCTAACGAGACGGCTGCTAGCTGCGTTAGCTCGGCTTTCGGGGTCTCACTCACCCGGGCTGAGCTCAAGCAAAGGACGCCGGCCGGCGGCACTGTTGACATCCGAAGGTCAGCCAAGTGGAAAGGGCACCGCTCGAGCAATTCATGACAACTGCGTTGCTTTTACTAACAATAACATTGCGGTGGTGCTTGTGCGTACTCATGTCGCACCGCTAGTTGGCATCCTGCACGCGCGTGACGTCACACCGGTGGTCATCGCCACAATGCAAGCTAAAAAACCCGGAGTCGATATTTGGTCCGTATTACATCGCCGTTTTGCATATTTATTTGTTTACCTATTTAATTATTTATTTTAGGGAGCGCGGATTTAAGTTACACAATTTACTTTCAGCAACGATAGGGAAAAGCCGAAAGGAAAAGAACGATAGTGATAGAGAAATAAATTACCGATACATAAAATTAATATCACAAAAATGTGTTGAACAACCAACATTTGACACAATAATTATTGAAATCCATCAGTTTGTGATTTATTAAATGCATGTGAAAAGCCAAGAAAAATGCAACTATGATCTTGTCCGCCAGAGGGCATTGTAGTGCCGTTCCAAGATGACGTCAACAAGGTCAACGAGGTGCTCCAGTAGGCTTAGTGACCTTGGAAATTAAACGGAGCAGTCAAAAAGGAAGCATCATCATCGTCACCATTCATATATAATGTTGTTTATTATTGTTATAATTGCTACAAGTACAAGCACATCAATGATTTAAAAGAGAATTGCTGTGAAAGTGTAAAAGCTAGAGAGTAACAGTAAAGATGAGCCCTGTGTGTGTGTGTGTGTCTGTGTGCATGGCTATGTGGACGCTCAGAAGCGAAGGTAGAAGTGTTTCAGCGTGCTAGCAAAGGTCAGCCACATCATGGCAGCTCCTAAAAATATCCTCTGGAACGGACAGCCGTTGCACAAGCGTCTCCTTTGCAGTTGACCTTCAATGCACCCAGCATGACCGGAGGCACTAAAATGATCCATGTGCTTTAAGCTTTTCACGTTATGACATAAGCGACACGAAAGCATGAGTGAAGGACCCCGCCGCCGTTATGATGACGACGATGATGATGTCACGCCCAGCTGCTATCAGCTGGACAAGATCCTGACCCGGGGTCCCGTGGCCTACGCCGCCTACAACCAGGTGTGGCCTCGAGTCTACATTGGCAATGCGTAAGTAGGAAAATATGAGAAGCACTCAATCAAAAAATTGCCTGCTCCTCAGATTTATGATAAAGAACTGTAATTATCCTCCCCTTTTTTTGACTGTCATCATCAGTTCTTGTAATTATTAAAATTTTAAACCTGCAACAATCATCAAAATAGTGTTATGACCCATTACAATGTATTTTGACTGCGGCAGGCCGACGGCAAAAGATAAATTGCAGTTGAAGAACCTGGGCATCACGCACATCCTGAACGCAGCCGAGGGCACTCGGAACAGCGTGGACACGGGTGCCGGTTACTACGGTGACATGGACGTGATCTACCACGGCGTCGTGGCGTCGGACACGCCCACCTTTGACCTCAGCCAGTACTTTTTCACTGCTGCTCACTTCATACAAACTGCGCTAGCTGACCCTCACAGTAAGACGCCCCAGTAAAAACAAACAAAAAAGTCAATACACTTTGAAATTTACCGTATTTTCCCATGTATAAGGCGCACCCAAAAGCCTTGATTTTATTTAAAAGATGGCCTTATACGTGAAATCATATTGAGCGTTTGTCACTTTTGCGTACCGACAGACATCGTGCTGGTACACTGCGTGTTGGGCATGAGTCGCTCAGCTACGCTATTCCTGGCCTACCTGATGATCGGCGAAGGCATGACGCTGGCAGACGCCGCAGAGCACGTCAAGATGCGCCGCAGGATTCTGCCCAACTGGGGCTTCTTGAAGCAGCTGAGGCAGTTGGATGCGCGACTTGCGCATGAGCGGCGGGACCCTGCCCGCCGGGTGAGTGGTGAAGGGGTACAGATGAGTCGAGATGATATCTAGAAGGATTGATGGAACATTGTGAGTGGGTTAAGTTCATGATATTATTATGATGATGAATAGATGACCTTTATTTGTCTCACACTGGAGAAATTCCCAGTTCACAGCAGCAAAAGCAAAGGAAAATGACTAAGTAGTAAATGTTATGTTTGATGGCTGCAAATAAATCGGAATGATTACCTTTGTGAGTGATTTGTGACTTGGACCTTTTTCCAGCTGCAACTGGTGTTCTGACTTGTAGCTTGGAATCTTCATTTTGGCTATCTGAAAGACAAGAAACTGATAAAAAAAAAAAAAAAAAAAATAATAATCCTGATTTCTATGTCAAAATTGCTATTACCCCTCAATTTCAAGCAGTGAAATGTCCAGAAACTCAAGTACAGCAATACAACCTGCGAAGGAAAGCAGACATTCCACTTCCAGCAAACATTTGACAAAGATAATAAAAGCTTTAAAAAAGGCATTGTGCAAAATATCAATGAAATTGATATTTTCTTTATTGTTACATTATATACATGAATAGATAGGTCGGGCGACCGCTCGCTCCCTCGCGAGGGAAATAGATCATATTCCAGAGTGTACAAAGATGGAGATATGCTCGTGTATTTGGACAGAAATCCGTTTTGCTTTATTAAACAGAAAGCTGCCTGGAGGAGATTTGTTACAAAAAGACTTCAGAATTATACACACATGGAGCAATAAAACCTCTCAAAAGCGCAACAGAAAACAGGACTAAAAGTTTTTTTGTCTTTTTTTCTTTACATTATTAGCATTAACAAAATATAATTTGTCTTTTTTTTAACCTAATAAAAGGCCCGGTAGCTTGAAAATGGCTTGCTATTTGTTAAGCACAACACTTGTACAGTACTACTCAATGCACTGTCACTAAAGGAGAGACCCAAGCATGCTAAAATTTGCCACTTGACCCACTCTCCACACCCCTTTTCCCTCCCC
Organism: Hippocampus bargibanti; assembly: GCF_051943395.1. NCBI lineage: Eukaryota > Metazoa > Chordata > Actinopteri > Syngnathiformes > Syngnathidae > Hippocampus > Hippocampus bargibanti. The sequence goes on from NC_142748.1 coordinate 8,915,593, forward strand.
AAAAAAGTACAATAATTTAAATATACAAAGGCGTGAATATGGTACAAACTAAATGGTTTGCGCGTGAGCACTGTTGGACAGTTAACACAGCGAACAGGTTCCACTCGTGAGCAGGCACATGAAAACAAAAATGGCTTCCGTCGGAGACTGCGACGTGGCGACGGTACGCCGACCTCGCAGTCGCTGATCCTGTCGCTAATTAAATAGAATTTCATTTTCAACATCGACGTGTTGTAAGGCTTCCCATCTTGGATGAACAAAATCTTTTTTTTTTTGTTTTCTTTTTTTGAATGAAAATATTAGCATTCTTTCCAAGTGCTGCTGCTGGTTTTTTGTCCTTCAAGAAGAAGAAAAGCAAATAAAAATCTAGATGTTTATATACACACAAGTCCCCAAAATGAAGGGATATCTGCTTTGGGGTGAAATTTCAGGAAGAAGCTAAACTGAGCAAGCGGAGGCAGTCTTTTTTCTTGACCACTGCCAGTCTGGTCTGATTTCAGGTTCACCATCTGTGATGTGTTTATGAAAATACGTAATAGTATGGGGAGGGGGGGGAATGAATGGCAAAACGGTTTGAGATTCATCTAGTTGTCAAATGTATCATCTGCAAAGCTTCAGCAGTTCAAATAGTGCATTTGTAATTTCGAGATGGTTTAAGTGTCCATACAGTATTTGATGTTCAACCTCAAATTTCACCCAAAAGTCCAACGCCATTTTGTTTTTGTAAGTAGTGTAGATCACACAAAGAAGAAGAGCAAAGGCCATATCAGTGCATCTAAAGTGAAAAGATGCAGCGGCGGCGGCGGGCTACCGCCTGATGAAAGAGCCTTTCAGCGATTGCTTGGACACGCCCGGGTTCATGTAACCGTGGTGACCGGCCGGGGTGTACACCACGTTGCCGTGCGGCGGCGCCTGCATGGGCTGCTGGGGGTATGGCTGCGTTCCCATCATGCCCATCTGCATAGAGTACTGGGGCGACTGGTTCATGTAGGCGGCGTGGTTGCCGTGGTAGCCGCCGTTCATCATGGGCTGGCTCATGCCGTAGCTGTTCATGGCGTTGAGCGAGGGCATGTTCATGGAGTTGTACGCCGGCGCCGGCATGATGTTGACGCGCGGCATGCCCGCCAACGTCCGGGCCGGCGCCTGCATGGCCACGCCCTGCGGCTGCCGCGCGTACATCTGTTGCTGGTGCTGCTGTTGTTGCTGGTGGTGGTGATGGTGGTGGTGGTGGTGGTGCGCGAGCGGCGCCGACTTGGAGCGCGCCGAGGCGTGACTTTTGGTGGCCGTCTGCGACTGGATGCGTTGGGCCGGGGGCATCGCCATGTTGCGCTGGAGCATCATGGCCGGCGGGGGTGTCACGGTCGCCTGCACCTGGGAGTTGGGGACGCGGTGCGGCGTCTGCGACAAGGGCACCAGGCCGGAGTGCTGCGAGGACAGCGAGGGGGTGTTGGCGTAGGACGTGATGGGGTGCGACGGCGAGTGGCTGAAGGGCAGCGAACGCGGGTGCTCGATGAAGGTGTTGGTGAACTGCTGCAGCTTGGCCAGGCTGAGGCCCGACGACGACTGCGGGTAATGGCCGCCGGCGTACTCGCCCTGGTGGTTGATCCTCTCGTAGAGGGCGAAATTGGGGTTGCCCGACTCAGAGATGTCGGGCAGCTGCACGCCCGCGAAGTTGGCGGGGATGGCGCACTGGGCGGCGGTGACGTCCTGCGCGGCGTGCTGATTGTGGAAGTTGTGCATGGCCGTCTGATTGTGCTGGCTGAGCTGATTGTGCTGCAGGTGGTGATTGTGGTGGTGGCCACGTAGGCCGTGGGGGTTGTGTTGATTGTGCTGATTGTGGGGGCCGTGCCTGCCGTGCGGCGGGCCGCGCTGGCCGACGCTGGGCGGCCGCTCGGCCGTCACCACGCAGCCCTGCGGCGACTTGACGTTGCATTGCGGCGGCGAGCTGAGGCTGTTCTGCTGAATCATGCCGCAGCCGCCCGGGTTGACGGCGCAGCTGCTCTGGGCCAGCCCGCCGGGGGGTAAGGCGCTGTAGGGGCAGCTCACCTGGGGGGCGGCGCTGCCCCCCAAGGTGGAGTCGTAGCTACTGGGGTTCTCGTAGTTCTCGGTGGTGCTCTCGATGCTGCCCAGGTCGCTGAAGCCGCTGTCCACCACCTGCTGCGAGTGGTCAGACACAGACGGTACGTCCATCACGGGGCTGGTCTCCACGTTGTGGATGGACGCCACCGAGATGGCGCTGTGGTCGGGGCTGATCTGCGCGTAGCCCCCCGCCTCCAGGATGGAAACGGCCGGGCTGTTGACGGAGCGCACCGACTGGCTGGGATGCGACTGCGCCGACGAAAGCGGGCTGCTGTGGTCCGACCGGGGGCAGTCCTCCAGCGGCGTCACGGGGGCGTAAGTGTGCGCGTTCCTGCAGGCGTCTTGGCTCTCCGCGCAGTCGCGGTACACCGCGTCCCGCTCGTTCTCTTGCGCCAGCGAGCGGACGGCCCGCGCAGTCTCAGAGTCGATTTCCGCGCAGATCAGGTGGCCGTTCCTGAGCGAGGGACTGAGGGGCGGACTCTTAGCGGGCGGCGGCGTTGCGTGACCTTGTCGAGGACTGGGGGCACTCTCCTCTTCTGACTCTGAATCGACAGTGGCGACTTTGCCGGGAGACGGCGGCAAAACTTGGTTTGTTTTAACCTCTGCGTCACGGTTGAATTCTGTGACAGCCGCGGGATTTTCTTTTTGCTGACAGTCTTCTTCCTGGTCTAAGAAACTTTCACACATTCCTTTCGGAGCTTGCGGGGCTTCAAGATGGCTGCTGTCGCGCTCCGTCGTCTTCTCGCAGATTTCGTTTTCATTCGCATCCTCTGTTACCGTCATCCGCTGCTCCTCATCCAGAATATTCGGCGATGCGGCGATATCCGTTTTGCCATCCACATCTTTGGTCGGCGAGTCCAGTTCATGCTCGCTTTCTTGGAGGTCATGATCTCGCCGTTTTGGCGATCCATCACTCTCCTCGTTGCTGGGTGACGCGGCAACGGGGGAGGCGGCGGGCGATCCAACAGGAGACCTCGACTTGGGCGAATGACGGCCAGCCGGGCTCGGGGACTCCGAACGGAAGCGTCTGGCCACCCTGCCGCCATGAAGGTCTCGCTCTCCTTCTCCTTGCACCTCATCGAATTGGATACGGTGCTGCTCCGCCTCCATGGGCGTTTCGGGCGGCGTGTAGAGGTTCAGCTTGAAGCCCATTTTGCGCTCGTTCTTCAGGCGCCATTTCGGCGGGCCTCGTTTGACACCTTTCGGCCAGCCTTTCTTTCGTTTCACTGGACGAGGTCTGCCAGGACCCTTGGAGGAGATTTCAGCATCTGCAGACAAAATGTCGGCTTGAGGCAAAATTTAACAGAGCGACACACTTTCCACCTTAATTACAAGGAAAACTAAATAAGTAAAAATGAAGGAAGGAAAAAGTGCATCCAACCTTCATTCCAATGCTGAAGATCATCATTCTGAATCTTTTCTTTCAGCCTGGGACGACCCCGTCGCCTTTTCATGGGTGCGATCTGGCGCTTGTTCTCCTCTCCATCTTCTTCTTCTTCTTCCATGGCGCTCACGCTGTAAGTGCGCTCCAACCGCGGCATGGCATCTTCGTCCTCTGAGTTTTCGAAGGGTTCTTTTAGGACCTCGGTGGTCTCGGAAATGGTCTCCGTTGTGACGCTGCTGTTAATTCTCTTTCTCTTGCGTCCCCGTTTGCTCCTCTGGAAGACAAATAACACCACGGGAAATGAAATCACGAAGACGATCACCGTGAAGCTTCCACTTGCGAGAGCTCCCTGAACGACGACAAACAATAAAGTCACCTTTCGCTTGGCCGCCAGCACGGTATGCGCCTTTGTGAGCACGGGCGGCGAGCCGTCGGAGTCGGCGTTCATTTCTTCCTCGTCGTCGTCGTCGTCGTCAACGCAGTCGCTGACATCCTGGGGCGGATGGACGCGTCTGCTCCACGACGAAGAATGGCGGCGCTCGTACGTCCTGTAGGGTACCCTGCAGTGCATCTTGGTCAGCGTCTGTCTGCGGGTGTGAGTCGCCGTGTGGATCCCTCGCTCCTCTTTTACCCAGCAGCTGGCCCGCTGTTTCAGTCGCTTGGCCTGAATACAGAAGGAAAAAAAAAAGGAATCAGGGTGTGTCGAATAGTCGTGGTTTGCAAATAGCGCAGGTTAACTGTGTACTCATTGTGTGAGAACATCGACATCCAGGTCTTCATCAATCATTCAAAGAGTCCATCTAAAGTGCTGTCAAATCCCTTGAAGCAATTTCACAGAAACGTTGACGGCGAGTGCGCGCCGCCCGCATCTGGCCTCCTCGTGAACTCGGCAGCTCATCATACAAATATTGGTGGAGAAGTAAACACACACTGTCGGGAGTGGGGAACCTACATCCATCTCCGCTTCCCGCTCCCCCTCGGATAGGACGGCGTTGAGCGAGGTGGAGCGCTTCCAGCAGAGGGCTTCTGGGTCCACTTCGTAACGACGCGGGTCGATCCGCAGTCTGTGCATATGCCGGTGGATCAGTCGTTCTCGTCGTATCAGCACCACCCTGAATGGAACAACAACAAAAAAACTGTCATTCACGGCACAGAACCAGACAACATTAGCCTATTTTGTTTTTAGATAAGCATACAGTAATAGGCTATAACACTGCATATTTTTGCAAAACATTTCTGATTTATGGTACCTATGGAAAAAAAAAAACAAGAAAATGAGGAAAAACAATACATATAGTACATCTATATCGGAATTTACATGCTACTGCCCTTCGGGTGCTTAACCTGACTTACTTGAGTCAGTATTCCACTGCACTAAATGGATACGCCGTTAAAAATACCCGCTGGCCTGGATAAGTCAGATGAGGCACGCACAGAAGGTGGCGAGGGAGTGCAAGTGAAAACGGCATGCACACTGACCGTCCATCCTGTCTGTCAATCATGCCAAGGTGCTGCAAAGTGGAGGCGATGTCGTGCGGACACATCCCCGTGGCCCTGCTTATGCCTTTTACACTGACATGTTTATCCGGCTGCCTATAAAGGTACTCCAGGATGACACTTTTCCAATACGCCAGGTAGGATAAGCGACCCAGATCTGACAGCGGCTTCTCGGGGGAGCCGGCTTGTCCTTCTTGCCTGGTCAGAAGGTAACCTTAAGGAGGTAGGGGGGTGGGGGTGGAGTGAGGCATGGAGCAGGTTAATTCAGTATATGTTGCAGTCATTGCGAGGAAGTGACATTTGTGCATGCAAGTAGAGAAAAAAAGTAGTGTTTTGCAACAGTGACATGGCAAACGGGATCTTGTGTTCAGATCCACTTTCCCACCAAATGGGTGGCCAGCCACTCCAGAGACCAAACAATTTTGAAACTAACAATAAAAAGTTCTTTTTCCATCATGTCTCTTTTATAAACAAACAACAACATAACCCTTGGATCCTCAATCGTTTCTTCAGTACGAATCCCACCGGGGGGGAATCTGTTCATCTAAACAACTCCATAACTGCATCTTCCAATAAAGCACTGGCAGATCTGGGAATTCAGCTGCGTTCAATCCTCCCGTAATCCTCCCGTCTTTGTTACCGCTGGGGTTTTTCAATATGACAGTCTATCTCGATGGCTCTCCCCAAAGCGAACAGGAAATCAAAAGCAAAAAATGGAGCACGGGAAGTGAACTTACTGAAATCAATAAGGAAACGGCCAAATCCTTGCCGTTGGTACTGAGGCATGATCATTATGCAGGAGACGTTGTACTTCTGCTGGCAAAGCTTTTCCTGCAAGGAAAGAGGAAGGAATCAAGAACTGCGCTGAAGCCGGCGTTATTCACGACACCTGCCCGGGACGCCATCGTTTTCCTTTTTACGTGGCTAAAATATTTCAATATAAAGACGATGGCGCCTCGAAAATATGCCCCTCACAGGATCTCGTTTTATTTTGCAAGAGAGGATTCTTGAGTTCATAAATGCTTATAAATGCTGCATCTTAATGTGAATATTGCACATTATTTGATTTTTGTTGACTTCAAGATGGCCCCGCGTGAGTGGCTGCCTTTACAGCAGCTCCTGTATTTTGTTTTTGCTGCTGTGTAATGTAAATTTCTCCACTGTGAGACAAACAAAGGCTCATTTTATCTAATCTAATCTAATTGTTTACCTTGGAGAAATAGCCTACGAGATGACAGCCTTTATGGTCGTTCTTTGTAAGGATGTAGAAGAGGAACGGCTCGACGTCGTAATACAGGGTCTTGTGATCCAGGAAAAGCTTGGCTAACAGACAAAGGTTTTGGCAGAACAGTTTGCTGACATTTCCATCAACCTAAGAGGAGCAGAAAAAGGAAAAAAAGAGCAGGAGAGTAAACTCGAGAGTCAATTTTTCTCACTCCCTCCGCCGCCCACAAATCTCAACGCAGCGTGCACTTCTTTGGCAAGGCTGACCTCAAAGACGGAAAGGCCGTCTTTTCGGTAGATCTCGTTGGCCGGCGGGTGGAACCAACCGCACTTCTTGGTGTGCCTCTGGAGGATGTTTTTGCTGCGCATGTACTTCAGACAAAACTCGCACAGATAAATCTTGCGTAATCTGAAAGAAAAAGACAACAACCAAAATACAACGCTGCGGTTTTGCACTGACATGATAAGCCAGCCACAAAGTGAAAAAAACGTGAACCAACCTTGAATATTCGGGCGGGTACGGCGACGAATACCACGTTTGTATTTCGTACTTCCCAAATTCGATGACAGCTGGACATCGCGCGGCGTCCATGTTGGTTTGGCATCCCGTCCTCTGTGAACATTGGCGGCAACAAAGCTTAGCGACAATATTCAACGGCAGATTCTCACTGAAATGTGGATAAAGTACAACATATTGTCCACTGAAAACAAAAAAAAAATCCATCAACCTGAGTGGCGACTTCTCGGACGCTGGCGAACATCTCAATGTCCTCGTCGGTCACGTGCTCGCCAGACATGGCCGCCGAGCTGGCGCGAGGTTCTTGCTTCACCCGCAGCTCCCTTTTGTGGCCTATTAGCGGCACAATGGAGGAATAATGAATGAATCATCCCCCTCATTGCATTCTATGCAAATGCGCTTATAAACTGCCACTACTGCCGCACGAGCCGGGCGTCTCGGGAGGAAATGTTGCTAATGTATCATCTTTCCATGTTTATGTGGGAGGAGGGGGGGGGGGGGGGTAGAGCAATCCCTAATGGAATGAAGTGAAACTAAATCACTTTAATTGCATAACGGCTTTCATGTGCTTAGTCATCCTCCGCGACCCCGGTGAATTAAGAAGCAGAGGCAGTGGAGGCAGCGCGGGAATGGACACGGATGCTGATGAGTGATGACGGAGAGCAGGCAGGACGTCGTCTTCACAGAGAGACATTGGGACAGTACCCAGAGCTACGTGTCCCGGGGGGGGGGGATTTGAGGAAAACGCTGCGACTGGCCGTTTCAAACTAAATTAAAAGGATGATTACGCAGGAAGGTACTGAAAGGATGGTGTTAGTAAGAGAAAAAGCTGCCTGGAGCATTTCTTTAAAAAAATCTATGGAGATGTGCTTTGACGATTATTTTAAAGGTGGGAGGTGGACGACGTTTATTTGGGCAGAACTCTTTTTTTTTTTTTAATACTCCCACATTTGGGGATAAATAAAGGAATACAAAAACTGTTTCTAAACCCAAATAACGGGGAAAAAAGGTTAACATGGATTTATCGGTGCTGCTGTTTTGGTTAGCAATTAGTCTTTATAATCAGTTACCAGTCTGTTTTTTTTTTTTTATTAGCCAACAAGCGATTGGGAGACAATGAGATATTCATGCGTGAGTAGGGGCTTACTTTGTTGGTGAATTAGCATTTCAAGATTCGTCTTTTTGAGCGAGGGCGAAGTATAAGATTGTCGGAGTGTCTCATAAGCCGTCCTGTCATCTCTGAGTCATCCCTTGTGGCTGACTCACCGGCTTAATGACTACTGTGAGTGAAGATGAGGGTGCGGATGAGGAAGGGCGCGGATGCGATGACGGCGGTTTCGAAGTGACAATGCGGTGGGTGGGTGGGGGGGGGGGGGGTCGAGGACGGAGCCATGGGCGAAATGAAGTGAGGGGGGAGTTAGTGGGCCATGCATTATGGAGGACGGAAGCCACGTCAATTCCACAGCCAAGTTAAGAAAGTAAAAAAAATAAATCATTGACATTAATCGGCTAAGAGCGCCGAGGGGGCATCTCGGCTCTCGTCGGGAAGACAAATAATAATGGCAAGCGTTCAAAAGAAAGTCAAGAAGAAGCTTAAAGTGTGGCGGCGCAGGCTTGAGCTGCCGCCGGGTAGCCTTGCTTACCATGATTACTCTCTGGTTTAATTCTTCCGTCTGTCAAGTCGCCCTTCGCTGGCGAGGGCGCTCCCTTCGGGGGGCTCACTTTATACCTCAGCCTGCCTAGCATCCTGCGTTTTTTAAGGAAGGGGTTGCGCTTGAAATGGCCGACCAACTTAAAAGGATGTCCAGGGGGTCGCCCCGAGCCGGGTGACGTGGAGCTGTGGCGGTTTTGACTAAACTCGTTCATTCTGTGGCACCGAGGCGGCGAGTCGGACGCGTGTGGCGAGTCCCGCTTTTGCTGCGTGCGCTTGGGCGGCGTGTAGCACGCCAAACTCTTTTTCCGCGACTGTCCCTGAGTGGCGTAAATGTGTGAGAGTCCGTCAAACAGTCCCTTGAGCTGGCTGCTATGGCAGAGGCTACCCAGGGAGGGAGCGCTAGACTGGCTGGAAGAGCTCTGGGGCGAGTTAGCTGAGGTGGAGCCGGCGGACACCTGCGAGGGCGCGCTAAATCCCGGCGACGTCGGCGGGGCGGCAACGGGGAGTGCAGACGAGGGCGCTATCTGGTGACTGGCGGCGACCGGAGCGGCCGCACCTAACCGTTTGTCGCCGGGCGACTCGGCGGCGACGGCCCGCGAGCGACGCCCCACGGGGGAAGGGGTGAAGAATTTGGAAAGCCCGTCGATGAGCCCTTTGGTTTTCTTGTTAATGCCGAGCGCAGACGGGGTGGCGAAGGAGGGCGTGAGGAGGGGAGCGACGGCGGTGACGGTGGAGGAGGTGGGGGTTGGGATGGTGAATTGGGTGGCGTCTGGAATAGCCGAGCTGCCTCTGGCGTCCTTCACGGATGCGGCATGACGGGATGAGGTACACGCGCTAAACTTCGGACCCCTACCGGGTGACCCCCTTCCTCCGAGTGCCACCATGGAACCGTCACGGCTGCTTAGACACCTATAAGCAGACGGCGGGCGGCGTTAAGAACCCGCCTCAGAGAGACAGACGGCGATGTTGCAGAGTGACATACATTTGTGACATGAGCTTATTCCTGGGTCTTCCGATGGGCTTTGCATATCGCCGTTTGATCTCGTCAGCTTTTCTGTGCAGCAGCTTCTTGCCGTTGTCCTTGGGCCTGCAGAACTGGCATAGCCACGTTCCTGGATGTCATCCAAACACACACAGAATCACGTTGTCAATTCTCCAAGGACGGGATGTTTTTCTGTTTTTTATGAGCGGGTCGGCATCCGGTCAGCACACAATGACAATTAATTACTCAGCACAAAAGTGGAAATCCATACAGCCGCGTTCCTTGCAGCCACTTAAAATAGAATCCCGAGTCAGCAATGTATGAATAGCCCGGCAAAGTGCACGACTACAGCTCGTGCATTACTTGGGCCCCTCGGCACTGTAACGCTTATACGTCCCCCATGGGGTGGGGGTTGGGGGAGCTGGAATCATTCAATATGCATGCCCAAGCAACTGACACCCCACCTTTCGGCATTCTGGAAATGGGCGGCTCGCAGCACTCCATGTGGAAACCCCGGTCGCACGAATCGCAGAAGAGCATCTGGTCCTGTTGGAAACAGCGGGAGACGTGTAAGGCAGATCGCTATCGTTGCTTTCATAGTGGGTGCAAAGGAACCAAGAATTATGATGATGTGCTAGCAGCAGGTAGCTAAAAATCACCACCAGTTGACAGCACAACTCAAAAAAAACTTATTTTGATAATGCAAGTAGTTTTACTTTATTTTAATTCTGTCATACGGTGACTGTGATATCTTTACACTTGAGATGGTCAAAATGTTATTGAAAGGAAACATGACCTTTAATGTGTGGATGCAAACACCGAGTGCTTGAACATGTGTCAAAAATGAAACGAAGCAAGTAAATCCACTTTTGCCAGTCGTACGTGATAAAACAGGCGTACTTACTGCATTTTTGCCCTGTATTTGGCAGGAACTGCAGGTTTTGCATTCGATGCACTGCCATCGTAATCGCTTCACATGGGAGGTCAACTCCGGGGAGAACTTCAGACACGAGGGATGCCCTAGAGGAGCAATTGAAAATGGCACATGAGTCGGTTTAATCAATGTTGCCACTTCATGCTGTTTAAATATTAACACGCCCAGCGGTGAAAACTAATGACTGGCATTAGTGCCATGTATGTTCTCTCTTTTTTTCCCTCCCCCCCTCCTTTCCTCACTGCCACAATCGGTGTGTAAAAAGCAGTCTGATCAAAACATTGCAGTGGCTAATGATATAATTTGATCGTAATGAAGCAGAAAGAGTACAAGGCGCTTGTTTCAAATATAATCCGAGGCACGTAGAGTCCAAAAGCGCTCCGTCATGCTTGCGAAACAGCTGTTTTGCAGCGCGACTGACGGTTTGTGTACATTTAATGAAAACCACCTCGACGCCAGTTAGTCAAATTTACACTCTAAAAATGTCACGGCGGCAACGATCCCTTGCGGCATTTAAAATAATTGCTCAAGTGCGAGCGTTAACATGAGTGTGGCTCGGCGAGTACAAAAATGTAAACACTGCCCATTTTGCAGTTTGATTCTGGGCGACCCATTCTGTTATTTCGCAGTTGTTGAATGCCGCGGCTCGTCGTGTGTCCATTATCCTTTTACAGCCACCATCGATTTTCCGAGTGGATGCTTGGCGATAGGTCGAAAAGGTCAACTTACCGCTGCTCCCACAGTCAGCGCAAGAAAGAAGCTCCTCTGGACGCTTGTCTCGGTTGGATTCTTTTGTGCCCAGGCAGAAACTGCATATTGGGATGGGGTCCACCCGCAGCTGAGAGGAAACACACAAAATCAAACTTTGTAAAAGGGATACAATTTGAAAAGAGTATATATGGTCAGGCAGGATTTGGAACATTATCAAGATAGAGTTGAACCTTCACACTCTAAAAGTGAAAGAGGAAGAACTTCAACTTAATACAATTCAAATATCTGAAAGTGACTCGAAGACCCCTGAAAAGGGGAAAAAATGTGATCGCAATGGTAAAGCCCCTAAAAGAGCATGAAAGCAAGTGCGACCGCCTGGCCAAGCTTGTGAACAACTGGCAGATATGATCTTTACTCAACGGTGCGCTGATGCTATCTCATTACGGATCTGTCAATCGAGCTTCAAACCGCCACCGGGGAAGGGGGCATGGGATGGGGGGGCGCACAAACAGTTGTCGCTTGCTGTGAAGCACATCCTTGTGACCACCTCCTGACCTACAAATGAATACTGTTTTCACCCCCTACCCTCCATCCGTCAAGAGAAACATGACAGGAGCAGTCTTTCAAGGCTTGCTGTGTCCTCGGGGGGGGGGGGATGAGGTTGGATGGGGGGAGGGCAGAAGGCATACATTGAGGATGTTGTCCTTGTTGAGGGCTTCTGTGTCAATTAGATGCTGAGTGTGTGTGGATGAGGGAGAGAGGGGTGGGGGGTTACTCCCACGTCAATGATGACTCTATTTTCAAGCCGGCGCTGGTCAATATTTGACAGTGGGCTCCCACATTGGAGGCTGACAGGAAATGAAATGGACAGACTCGCACCTTGAGACTGACGCTCGAAGGCAGTAAAATACCTCCCCTAAAAAAGTCAATTCTTGTCACTTTGTGCACAAGAGAATTGAAACCATTGCAATTTGATGGTGCAAATTTGCTGAAAATGTCACCCACTGGCACTATCACACTCTGAAAACTAGGAAAATTCTTAGCGTTTAAAAATCAAGCTATGTCAAAACTTTTGTCGCCCCTTTTGTCCCCCCCCCGCCACCATGCCAAGTACCGACAGATGCTCAGCAAAGTTTGTTCCACAGTTGTGTAGCACAGATGCTGACTTGTGTGCTCCACTTTGGTTGCTTCTGGTTTCGGGAATTGTCAAAGGGCAGCGGAGTATTTCCCTAAGGCAGTCACAAAAATCTCAGTGAGCACCAAAATTTTAAAAAAACAACAATCCAAAACATCATCCTAAGTATCACCATTGAACTCACCACATCATGTGAATTCACTCAGACACAGGCCTGTCAAAATGAAAACAAAGCTATCAATCTATTGGATTAATAGCAACGCTATTTCTTTTCATTATTTTACAGTGGAGGGGGGTGTGTGCAAATGTCAGTTAGAATGTAAAAAGCCCTCAACAGATGTGCCGTGAACCACATCATATGACAGCCATTCCAAGAAAGAGCACAACGTACAAAACGACAAATCATCTGACATTTATAGAGCTGAATGGTGGAATATGAAGACATTTTGCCCTCTTTTTTTCTTTAAAGCTCTCCTCTGACCCCCAAAAAACGACGTCATTCATGTTCTTGGGAAAACAAGGCCCAAAGTGTTCTGCTCGCAGACGTTATTGCCTCTTTATGTACAAAAAAAGTATCACGCAAAGTTTGTGTTGATTTAATGGCTAGAAATCCTTTGACGCGGATTGTGTTTCTTTCCTCTTCGGAGCAAATGGAAAAATAAATAAAAGGGCATGCTTTATCACCTCTTGTTGGCTGACAAAAACAACACAAAAAAACAAAACGAAGCGAGAACACGAGTCTAATCGAATCGTCATTAAAGTACACAGTTCATTAAATAGCTACTGCAAACTCCAAAAACAACTGCACTCCTGATACAGATCTGTGGGTCGAATCAGACAAACATGTTTTTTTCTTGTTCTTGGCCATTCTTGAGTTACTTTATGAAATATGGTCTTGGCCTCGCGAACCCCCACCCTGAAAAAAAAATCCAGAATACCATCCAACGTTAATAACAACAAGATGTCTGTCATTTTAACGAGCAACAGAAAGCTCCGACTACAAAGACTTCCATTGAATTTTGCTCAAAAGACGCTCCGCGCCAAGAGGTCATAACGCCCGAAAAACTTTACATTTTATTTATGGTCCGCAGGTGATACCGCACACGTAAAAAAAATAATCCCAAATCCATTTTCAGAATTCGGTGTATGCATATTCGTGGCTGAAATGCATTCATTAGAAATATGAACTGCAGTTTGGACTTTACGACTGGGTAAGTGGTCATAAAAATGTGGGTTACATCTTTCCGTCGGAATGTAAATGGTGTCAAAAATCTTTCGTCGTACGGCACATCGGGAAGGACCATTCACTAAAATGTGAAGCGAGGCTTCAAACTGGCTTTACTGGCATATTCCCAGCTTTAGAAGCTTTGCTTTCCCGGCATGGTGCACAAATCATTCTGCTCTGAATTAGTGTCCGCTATGGGTTTTCTGGTCTGCCTTTCTGCGGGAGGAAAAGAAAAAAAAAAAAAGAAGAAAATCTTTTGGATATGACATAATCCGCCTCAAGACGGGAGCACAAAGAATCTTTGAGGAGCTTTTCCATCTGCACTTTAAGGCCAGTCTGCACGCCACCTGTGTTTGGCCCGCAGGAACCGCCCTTGGTAGACAACTTTCGTGGTGAAGTTTATAGCCCAGGAATACATGGCTCCTAAATGTAGCAGAAAACACCCTTAAAACGATCCGTATGGCGCACCCAAAAACTTGCGGCGGGGGTTTGGGATTCTGGACAAAGAGAGGAGAAAACAAGTCTGGATGCAAGAAGGTTTCTGACAGACTATCTATCATCTTCGTAGCCGTGAGCGATAAGATCTAATCCTGGAACATGAAGTTATTCCCGGAAACAGCGTTTTGCATACACCAAAAGGAGAAAACAGCGCTGATGATTTTCTCGGGGGTAGTCTAAATTAAGTACATGACAGGAAATGATGCCGCACGAAAAGAGCAGGCTGTCCTGAGCGAGGGGGGGAAGTGGGGTGGCTCGATTAGAACGCTGCTGGTGGAAAGAGAGCTCAAGTGGTTGCATAACACAGCGAAGGGGGTGGGAGTGTTGGTGGGGAGGCTTCAATTCTTTGCCTTTGTTCCTGGCACAGTCTCTTTAGACTCTTATAAACTGTGAGCCAACACTGCTCTTTTCCGCCAGCCAGTACCTGTTTTTCTCAACGCATAACATGGCCATTGTGAGCTTGAGCAGTCTCAGCAGTTTCAAGTGCAAGGTAAATCTTCGCTTGGCTAGGCAAAGTCCCCACCCCAAAAAAATAGTTACAAATGGAAAACAGCTGCAGGATCCATCGCAATTATTTATTTTTAATTTCGTTTTTTACTCAATATCAGTTTTTTTGTTTTCTTCTGTAGAGCCAGACCACAGAGACTTAACTATAGAATTAGAGGTGTCGCTTCCTGATTATTCACTGTGAAACTAGCAAGGAGCGAGGCGACATCTCTATACACGCACAAAACCTTGACATGGCAGCTCATCTCATAGAATAACAAAAAAAGGAGAAACTGCTGCAAAAAAATGGCGCTCCTTTCACTTCTCAGCCTTTTGGGCATCTGCGATTGCCTGTTTTTATATTTCTTTTCTTTTATTTTGTTAAACCGGCTAAATCATCGGAGTATGAACGCGCTGACTGGAAGTTTGTTTTCTTACCGCTCCTTCAATAAAGCGAGTGAAAGCGCACGTGCGGCCATGTCTATTGACACTTGACCACTTGTTTGCAGGTCTAAAATCTCACACAAAGAACTAGTTTGACTGGGATGTCGTGGGGCAGAATTCCAAGCTTCCTATTTTTTGTGCAATTGCTATATCATTACTTCTTTTATGTTGTTCAATAATTATGCCTCAGAATCAAAAATCAATTCTACAAAATCATACTTGCCCTTTTCTCCTATTAAAATCCTGCGCTGGTTGAAATAACAATCGTTCTCTCGGTTTTTACTCGTTAGCTTTTGATCCTCCATAATGGACAGCGAGCCGTCAATGTTCTCGTCAGATGTGTTAAAAGCCAGAACCCAGCAGAAGTGAGAGACACCATCTTTGCCACGTGCTGTTGTGTCGACCACCCCCGAGGCGCTAAATGCAGGGAAAACAATGCGCCCTGCAGGAATCGAGGACAATCCTTTCGTGCTCCTCGAGGCTAAATTCAATTTCGACACCATGGAAATACACTCAACCTCGCAATTCGCCCATAAATGAGCTGTGTTGTTGATTAAAACTGTCTCTTTGAGGCACATTAGGGCACAAAATTGCTTTTTTTAAAACTCTATATTTACTGCTCCTCACAAGACAGCCGACCTAATCTTTTATGGGTCACTTTGGCCGAGATTATGTAACGTGTGGGAAGCCTGCAGCAAAGTGACGACCCTTCAAGCTATTATTATTATTAGCTAGATGATACGAGCCCTCCATAGTAAAACATCAGGAGGTTTTTTTGGTCAATATTTTGACAACGAAATAACGAAACACACTCTAGGGTCCTCCAAGGTCTACTTATGTCGCTACATTCCAGGGGAAAAAAACATGTATGACTATTCCATTGGGATTCATCATGGAAGGGAGGGAAAAAAATGGCCGCTCAATAAAAACACTGTTGGTGGTTGGTGCAGCTGTTTGTGACTGAGCAGAATTCAAGGTGATCAATAGTAGTAAGGAAAGTATTCAAATGTTATCCCTGTCAAAGTGACGCAGATATACCTCCTCTCGCTCGTGGGCTAGGAGCGTCGCCGACATCAGCAGCAAAGGGGTAGCCATCGGACACCTTGGCCTCCTGTCGGTGCCGCCGCGCCCTCCAAGCTGGTACCGCGGGCCATTTTTGAACAGTCTCCCGCTGTTGACGGAGCGCTTAGCCGCCAGCCGCAAGCGCTGGCGGAAGGCCGGGTTGTCAGCCGCCTCGGCCAGGTCGTCCTGGTTCCTCAGGTAACTCTCGATATTTTTTAGCGAGGAGCCATGCGTGTCATCCAAGCCCTCAATGGCCCTGTGCAGGATCTTATTCCAATCCAGGTGGCGGAGATCGCCGGAACCCCATATAGAATCCTTTGTCAGCATAGGCGAGGCGGGAGACGGGCTGGATCCCGCTCTCCTTGTGTATCCCGGGTCCTTGTACGAGGCGCTCCCCTTGTTGGTAACCTTGAGAATAGAGCCATCGTGAACGCTTAAATCCAACTGCTCCAGGACCGTCTTCCGGTCCAGTCCGTGCGACGTGCCCACCGCGTGGGAAATCCTCTCCTCCGAGGGCCTCTGCTTCTGCCTCTTGATTTTCTGTATGGCCTCCAGAATCCACTCCGTGTACAGAGGGTTGGCGAGTTTCACCATGGTTGAACCGGGAGACTCACAAAAACGCCATCCATACGCAATCCCGCTCGCTGCCAAGCGCCGACGGGTACTTCCACATCCTTTGGTGAGGTCCAAAAAAGGTACGTTCCACGGAACCCTACAAAATGGCTCGTCAAATCCGGGCTGTTGAGACGACTGACGTTCGGGGGGAAAAGAGCCACTGTTAAATTCCACGACCAGGAACAAATCTCGACGCTGTCTCTAAATCTGGCAGAAAAACACATTTGGTGATTATATGCATTTAGTAACAGGCAAGGGAAACAATTGGTTAATTTTGATTAAATAATAAACTATGGAGAATGGCAATTACAATAAACATGAGAAAAGATTGCAAATTGGGGATGACACCGATTCCAAATCACAATGGAAGAACCTTTCTAAATGTTGGCAGTAGGTAGTAAGCGTGGATGAGAAAAACTCATAAGAAAAGCATCTGCTTCAAAGTGGTCATGGATAAACCAGTAAAAAATACTTCAAGCATTAAAGTAAATAGTGCTTTCACATTTTTGTGGTTTTGTGACTTCCAAAATGACCCGATCGTCTAATTTTAGACTTCAGTATCTGACTGTACAGTAGTTGTGTGTTTTTGGTGAATTACTACTTAAGTACTGTATAGGCATCTATTCCTATAATGAAGTGTGCTATCGTTCAAACTATGCATTACATTGGATTACAAAATGTTCTCATACAGTAATAATTCAGAAGGTGATACTTTGCATAAAAAACTTTTGCAAACAACTGATAAACAATATTGAGACACACACCCCCAAAAAATGTATACTGGAAAACTATTGTCGAGAAACGAAATGTCAGACACCAAATCTGGAGTAACTTCTAACACCCGAAACTTTTGAGTATCGGGAATAAAAGTAAGTATTGTGTGGAAAATCTGCTTCAAGTTTCGCTTCTCTGACAACCTCGAATACGACACGGGCCACACTAGTGCTACACGTCGTGACACGGACGTCCGACAACGGTACAGAAATGACGACAATGACAAGGTGGACATTTCGGCGTTTGAAGCTGACCCTCACAAGACTTTTTTAACAATGTCTCTTTTTAGATCCACATATTTTGACAGCTCAATGACTGCCAAAACAAAGTGCTCAATGCCGGCTGCACAATCGATGCTCGGTCCCTTGACAGCTGACGGCCAAACCCCTCAAGGAAACACAACAACCCCGTCAGGAACAAACCTTGTGCTGCAAGTGAATCCGAGGGGGATGATAAAAAATAAAAATAAATAAAAAATAACATCAGCAGCATAATATATAATAATAACATCAGCGTTAAAAAGTGGCGTCACCTAAACAGTCGCCATTTTGTTCCACTGTTGTAGTTTACAGCGAATCCGACATGACGCTGATTACAATCCAATGGAGTCTCATTAAACCTCGCCGACACTAATGCGCCCACCCCTAACAACTTCATTATTGGCTGGGAATAGACCACATCCGATGGCTGGTTTGATAAAAATGCTGTCAATCTTTACTTGTCGACCGGTGCTATTGGACAACATAGCTGTCACTTTTCGGATACTATACCCGCCCTCTTAAGGTGGCTCGGCAATCGTGTCTGCACAATTTATCATCGACAGCCCAAAAAAACGCATTTATTCACACGCCTATTTGGTTTCGTTGGCTCAAACGTGGACGCCGAGGGAATGAGGTTGCAAACAAACACCTTGTTACAACCGAGCAAGGCAAACAACATCATTGCGCCCCGCTCCACCTTATGGACACATTCCTCCTTGTAACAGTTGGTCTCGCTTGAAAGTGTCTCGTTCATTTTTTACGCTCTTCAATGATTCATTAGAGCGATCTATAACGCCGTAAACGCCGATAAAAAGTGGGACGCCTATCCAAGGTGTCGCCTTTAACGATTCCTCAGGGAGGAAGGCGTAAAATAAAAAAGCGTGCAGGCGACCACCACCCGCAGCAGCACCTCCAGTCCTCCACCTACCACCTCCCTTTTTATTCTTTCCCCACCGTTAATTCCCCATAAACGCCTCGTTAAGCGATTTGCAAAAACGCACGACCGACCGACCCCCTGTGTTTTCTGATCTTTCTTCAGATGACACTGAACGCCCCCCCCGGCCACGTACATTGCGCAACGAATGCAAACAGAGACGTGTTTTCTCGCCATTAAAGTCGCAAATCATCCCTGCAGCCCAAATAGTGGAGAGTGGCATGCAAAGAGACACGGGGCATCTTTTTTACCTCAAGTTTTCCCTGGTCCTCTTGTCTCCGTGATGGTGACGTGATGACAAAAAGATGCAGAAGTCATAATCCGAGATGCTGAGCTCACTGCGTGGAGAGCAGTTGATAACAACTAATTGAAAGGTTAATCTACATAGCAGTCTGTGACAAAATGGTACCCTCCTCCTCCTCCATTCCTCCCCTCCTCCCTCCATCCCTCCCTCCTCCCTTTTTCTTCAGTGGAGTGGTTTACAATATTACACTGTAGGTACCGACCTGCAAAATCCATTGAGCCCAAATTCACAAGTTGGATGTGAAATGAAGATGTCGATGCACTTTCAACATTTTGATACTCTAAAGCAGCAGCAGTAGTAGTTCCGAAAACTTTTTGCACATAGGTTGACCTAAAATATGTGCAGGATATGCACACATCACCACCAAAAAATAATGAACAACCATTAAATATAATGTACAAAAACATCCAAATAAATAATGACTATTATTATGTCTTGAAACAGTAAAGGTGGAGGAAACTACGGGCCGGCTGGTGACACTATTTGGGTTTGAATGGATGCCGTTTGGCGGCCAATGCAGCCGATATGTTGTCCATCGGGCGCACCGCTAATTGGCCGCCAATCCGACGTGTGAATACCGCCAGTGGGGGGCAGGTGGACTCGGAGAATAGAAGCGGGCTGCTGTGTTTTGCAATGAATGTCAAGCCGGGCGGTCCCTCCATCATTTCAATTGGACAAGCATGTGCCGCCATTGCGGTCTGCCCGCATCCATCCCCTGAGCCCACTGTGACACCCCACCCTGTCCCCCGCCCACTCCCATCCCTCAATACTTGCCAACTACCACACAAACACTGCTGCCCATCTGCTGAGGGGGGAAAACACATCCACAACCTCTCTACTTTGATTGCAACCGGCGTCTCATGTTCATAATGTATCCCAAATAAACTTTAACCATTGAAACCAGTGTAAATGTCAATAATCTGTTCTCGTCGCCCCCTAAACACTGACTGATGTTGTGTAACATGTTTTTCAGTTGTAAAAACAAGCGTTGCACAATTGGCAATGAGAGCTGTAAATCATTTGGGTGAATCACGACAACGATAGAATTTGAGTGTAATACGGACTACATGAGATTAATGAGGCGGATGCGAAAATGGAAAAAGTGAGAAAGGGGTGTAGAAAACAAGGTACTTTCCCTTCCATTGTCATGACTTAATCATGTCTGCCTGCCTTTTTGTGTGTTTGTCTTTTGCCATCTGTCATCTTGAGAGAGGCCAAGCAGCCAGCTGCCATGTGAGTGGACATCTTGCCCAATCACAAATGCGCAAACACCCCCCAAGACCCCTCAGATTTTTTTTTTTTTCCGGGGCGCATCTGTCTGAAAGAAGGAGTTTTTTTTGGGTGGTTATTGTTGAAAGGACCCATAACATTGATTGACACCACAATATATAATGTGTGTATGCATTTATTTACTTTTTTTATCAAAACAAACAGAAATTGCTCCACTTATTTTCCATTCATAAGTAACAATACTACATCTGTTAAATCCTGACCATGTCAAACACGAATGATCAATTATGTTAACCAAACCTCATTTTATAAACTAAAAATGTATTTTTAACCAGGTTGTTAACTTATACACTAACAAATTGATTTTTGACATCTATTACAACGAACGGCTGAGAAAGAATCTAACGTAATTGTCCTCAAAATTCCTCAAATGATGAAAACACACAATTTTCTAGTAACATTGAATCTTTGACTTACAAAATGCCATCAAAATCAATTACCGTATTTTCTGCACTATAAGGCACACCTAAAAGATTTTTTCAAAAGCTGACCATGCGCCTCAAAATCCGGTGCGCCTCATGTATGGAAAACATTTTAAAATATGTCATTCATTGAAGGTGCGCATTATATTCCAGAATATAGGGTAGTTAAAATTCTCAAATATTCCATTTAAACAGGTACCGATGATGATATGTGCGCATTGTGCGGGTCTAACTTCATATTTTGTGGCTTACAGAAAGTGCAGAGGCACATGTGTGTGTACGAATGCGTTTTACGGGAAAGTACGAGACACGTCTAGTGAAAGTCGGGCATTTCCGGGAAGGTGCAGCCTACTCGTCGTATGATGACGTTGGCGGCGTAGTGTCCCGCTCGGATACACTCCTCCAGGGAACACTGCTGGACCAAGGCCGACAGGAACCCTTTGGCGATCACACAGGATCAACAAGTCTCGTAAATAGTGTGCTGAAACCCCCCAAAAGTTTGCCTTTATGCCCAACATACCTCCAACAAAAGCGTCTCCAGCACCGTTTGTGTCCACAATGTGATTCTGGTCAATGTCCAGGACACGGAACATTGTCACCTTGTCACCTGCAAAGGAGACACAAAACAAAAAGATTCAGCTCGATTGCAAAAATGCAATAAATGGCCAAGTTTGGAAATACACGGTGACACTTTATCAGTCTGTCAAAACAATCCCACATTTTCCAAAAAAATCAAATACATGTCAGAATCAGAAAGCCTTTGAAAGTCCCACAATGGGGAAATTTGTCAGACGACATTTATGCGAAAAATTTGTACAATTCAACTCTTTTTGCTAGCCAGAAAATGTCTACAGACGCAAGACGGCGAAGCAAAAATTGGCATCGTTTTACTGCAAGGCAAAACAAACAACAAGGCGACAAAAATATTCTTAAATAAACACAAAAATCTCATTCTATTAGCAGTCAGGCGCTGCAGATTAGTCACCCTGCTAATTTGTTCCCTTTTTTCAAAATATTTGTTTGGTCTTTCTTTAACTGGCGCACGGACGATAAATAGCACGGAAACACGAGGCGCGGTTTGGCTAACGGCGTGACGCAGCCCTAAATCGTTTGCCACGCTTAGTAACGAGAGCAAGGGAGACACATTGGACAATTTTTATGCTTCCAGTTAATTTTCACCCGGCGGCGTGAATATCCCCTGAAAAATTGCCTATGTCAAATTGTGAGCTACACATTTTATTTTATTAACTCATTCACTGCCAGACAATGTGCAAAAATGTGTCCACTCCAGACTTACAGAATATTGAGTTTTACGAGTACATAAACATTCAATGCAGCGTTATAAACCTTAGACTCTCTTCTTTCATCAGAAAAAAAAGTTAATTCCTAAATGATATGGGTCTGGAGTTATCTGAGCTTGAAATGAGTGTGGCTGTCCAAAATACAATGCAATACATACATATTGGTTTATATAGCGCTTTAACAGCTGAAGCTGGAAGAAAGCGCGAACATTTGTTCATAAGAGCCTCATTACGACTCTTGTGTGGCGCTGATTAAAACTAAGAAGGTCTTTCAACAGGAGTCTCTTTGAAATTAGTCCCAATTAAACCCTTTATTAGTCACAATTCTTTTCAAATACGCACACCGGCGGGGGAACAAAACAGAATAATAGGGCCGTTCCGATGTCGCTCCTTCCAACGGGGAGCGAGCGCGGCGGTAATTTGATTCTTTTTTTTGTCATTAAACGTCATTACTCAGTGCTAGCCTTCGTTGCACAATTGGATATGTTTGTGTCCGCTTGCGACATATTGGTGTATTGTTGTTTTCGTCACTGTGTTTGTTTTTGGTTTTGGGTTTGTCATTATCATGTCGACTTCTGTGCGGGCTGTTGACGTCAGATAAAAGACAATGTCATTTATCGTCCATTTGTTTTATTTTATTTTTTAATGCACTTTTATTCTTACATTTATTTTAGTTTAGTATTTCATTTATATTATTTTATTGGCTGATTTTTTATTTTATTTTTAATGTAATTTTGTTATTTCATTTATTTTATTGTCATTTATTATTCTATTTTTTAACGTAATTAAATACATTTTTCTTTATTTTATTTTTATTTATTATTTTAATGTGATTTTATTTTTTCATGTATTTTATTTGAATTTCGTTTATTATTTTATTTTTTAAAGTAATGTTATTTTTTTTTTATATATATTTTATTTTTTAATGTGATTTTATTTTGTCATGTATTTTATTTTCTGTTATTTTATTATGTTGAGCAACTTTCCAAAACAACCCGGTCCACAGGCAACAGGCATAAAAGAAAAAAAGTGATCTCAACTCATTTGCAGGCAGGCGGGTCTGGATTTTTGGAACGTTTTCCCTACGATAAAAACGAGGCCCGTCAGAGGGTTTTGCGCTCCCATCCGAGTGGAACAACACGCTCCGTGTGAGAAAGTTGTTCTTCTAAAAACGTTTCCTGTTGCGTGGCGTCCCAAAACGTGGAAACGCAGCGAGAGGAAGAAACCGCCTTCTTGGCAAAAAGCAAAACGTTTTGGAAACAAGTCGACATTCAATCTGCTTCTCTGTCGCAAGACTCAACTCCAAGACATGACACATGCCTGTAATTACCGCAACCGCCGGAGCGAGGAACGTCGCCAACACGCATCCTTAAAGACGAGACATGAAAGAAAACATGAACGACGTACCGTGCCAGGGTGGATTCTTTTGGAGTAATTGATTTGGGCTTAATAGGGCGCACGCAACATCAACATCCTTCCCGTTCAATATGTTTTTTTGCTCCGAGGGGGCCACAGCGGCTCTTAAATCAACAAACAACTCACATTTAGCCCGGCTAAACATCCAAAAAGTACTTTGTGCACCTTTGACATTTGACGGACGTCTCTGTCACATAAAAATACACGTCCAAATTGGCAATATTGTCAGTCAAATTATTGTCAGATGAACTCATTCATTGCCAGATGATGTAAAAATGCAAAAATGTGTCTACTCCAGTGCCAGGGTTTTTGTCATTGTCACTCGAATTCCAGGACCCACAGAATATTGACTTTTAGGACTACATAAACATTCAATACAGCATTAGGAACCTTAGACTTTCTTCTTTCATCAGAAAAAAAGAGTTAATTCCTAAATTATATGGGTTTGGAGTTATATGAGCTTGAAATGAGGTTGGCTGTCCAAAATACAATACATACATATTGGTTTATATCGCACTTTAACAACATCTGAAGCAGGAACAAAGCGCTAACATGGAAAAAAGGGAAATGGTGCCCCCTTGTGGAAATTAAACAACATTGCCAGAGGCCACGACCAGCACTTTATCTGCACCTTAGTATGAAAAAAAACTCAACACATTCGGGAATGGTGCTCTACGTCATATTTTCACTTTCTGAATAAATTCGTGAATGGCAGTGAATGAGTTAAAAATAATCATAATAAAAGTGCAACACTTGGATTTACGGTGTAGCCTCAAGCTAACGGTTAAAATAAAGTGGTTCAAGTGAATATTTTGTTGTTGTTTTTTTTTTAATGTGATTTGCAAAATGCAGTTTTCATTTTACAGTAGACAGCGACAGTGACATCATTGTCTCGACTTACGATAAAATAGTTTGAGCATGACGTGGCAAGGTGATGCTGGCGAACGCTCAAACGCCGACAGGAGGACAAATTGCCAACAAAATGAGCCGTCAAATTTATTGGGGTAACGCCTCTGGGAAAATTGGAATTCTCTTTACTTGCTTTTTTGTCTTTTGTTGCCGCTGACATTTATTTGGCTGTGAACTGCGAAGCGTCGGGTTGGAAGCGCTCGGCGGCATTCATCGCGTTTGTACGTGACATCTGAAACGTGTCATGGAGTCATCGGCGGCGCGCGATGACAATGCAGACGTTGACGAGTCCATCAAATCTGTCGCTGTTTGCAATTTTTCCGCTTGGGGGGGGGGGGGGGGGGGGTCGTTGAGTGATTTGTACAAGTTGAAGAACTCGGGCTGATCTGACAGCGATATTATTCGCACATTGACAAAGTGTTAATTTCAATGTCATATTTGCTGTGATTGTTTTGTTTTTTCACTTTCAATTCGCTCCAATAGTTTAATCTGATGTGCCAGTTGAAAAAAAATACAAATTAACAAAGGACAATGAATATAGCAGATTGTGTATGGCGCTAATAGAGAAAGGGGGAACAGAGTGATGCGATGGAGTCCTTACCTGAGGCCAGCAAACTCAAATCACAAGCGCAAGGGCAGCGAGGAGACCAGCCCGCAAGGCCAAACGCCCCCAGCAGTAATCACAAAGGATTATTTCTGACATCAGGGGCTTCAAATGAAGGTTTCGAGTCAGCGTTAGGGTTTTAAATAAGGTTTTGGAGTCAGGGTTTCAAATGACTGTGAGTGTTGCTGTGTGAGCTATTTCGGTGTGTCAAGATAAGGGTGAGGGTTTCAAATCAGGGTTAGGGTTTCAAGCTCATTTTTGGTTCACATAGTAGTAGGATTTAGAATTTGAGTGACAATTTTGGAATTTTAGATTAGATTAGATGAGCTTTGACTTGCCTCAAAGTGGATACATTTGCATTTCAAAGAAGCAAAAATAAATAAATAAAGGAGCTGCTGTAAAGGCAGCCATTCTCACGGTGCCATCTTGAAGTCAAAAACACAACAAAAAATACAAATCAAAAAATAAAATCACAATATGTTTGATTGCGATTTCAAATTTGGAATATGATTTTAACTGGCTTTCAAATTAGGTTGATGCTTTCAAGGGGGGGGGAGGGGGTTAGTGGCAAAAAAAGAGGGGAGGTTTGAAAGCAGACCAAAAGAGGAGAAAAAGCCTATAAAAAATATCTGGCGTGCTTCACAAATCAATACCTTCTTTTTTTATTTCATTTTTTGGCATCTGGCGTCAATACTGGAGCTTCACTTTAAAGTCCAGGCGGCCTGATAGAGTTTAGTTTTTTTTTCTTCCATGTCGGCCATCTTTTGAGGCCACGACACCACACATCAGTCACGGATGTGTATGCAAAGAAGGGCGGGGGGGGGTTGCAGGAATGCCCCGCCAAAGTTTAAAACATGGACTCAAAGATTTGTGGCAGTCGGGGGGACAGCTGGACATATCGGGAGAAGCAATGACAAAAGAGGACAAAAGTATCGGGACAAGTCAAATGGGTGGAATTGAAGAGCTGATTTTGGATGTGACCAATTTCGACCTTCAGTTTCACCGTAAAGTGAAAAAGCTTACCGGCGGTCGCCACCGTGTCATCCTTTCCCTGCGTGAAGACCACCACCCTTGGTCTGGCTAAATTGTCCTTTGGCAGGTTTTTGGTCAGCTTGGCGATTTCTCCAATATCATCCGTCTGTAAAAAAACGTTAGCAAGTTAGCAACTATCATTTAATCAGCCCGAGACATCCGGCAAGGAAGGAGAAAAAAGAATGTGTAACACTCTAAACAAGTGCTAATGGTGAGGTTAACACCGAGGCTGTTTGCCAGTCAAGGTAAGGAGGCGGTGGGGAGGGAGGGAGAAAAAGAAGAAAGCAGTTTGTCAGCGTCACTGCATATAACCACAAGCACTCCCTCAGACGGCCGACGCAAAAGCACACAGGGATTTGGCACATTGTCACCCTTCGCTTTTATGTTCCTGACATAAAAAAGGTGCTCGACTGTGCTCGGAGGCACTTTTTGCGAGGCCAACAGGCACGCGGCGGGAAAAACAGCTACCAAAATAAAAGATGGAGGACAGTTTTATCGGCGTGGGTGGACACAAAGTGAGTGACGTGAACTAGGAGAGGCCAAATTAGGTCATTCGGATTGAAATGGGCTGCGGGTGTGGTGGTCGACAAAAATTCTGGTGACATACAAACTCCCACTGGACCCCTAAAAATATTTTAAGATATTTAAGAACACCGTGTTGAGAACTTCGGCGTGAGAAGAAAATGTCATGCCCGATGCATCGGCTTCCAAAAGAGCTAAAAAAAAAATTAAAATCAATAAATAACATCTGCACACGATGGTGGGAGAGCAAGAGTGCACGGAGAGAGTGAGAGAGAGAGAGGATGCTGAACAAAGAAACCATGACGACTGCCCGATTGCCATGGCAACAGCAGCGAGGCCCGATGAGGGTAATAGCGCATCAATCACTGTCCAAAAAAAAGAACTTCAGTATCAGCAAAAATCAAGAAGAAAGTCATGTAAAGAAACCTTCACATGTTAGCATGCTAACGTGATGTTGCGGGAGGGGGGACAACTCACCTGGAAGCCCTGCTGCTTTCCGAACGCCGCCGCCTCCTGCGAGCGATAAAGAGAAAAGGAAAAGAATGAAAATATGAAAAGAATAAAAATAAATAAATACATGTGGAGAAAATACATTATTGACTTTTTTTCTGTGCAAGCTTTTATATGATAAAAATGTGTAAAAATAAACAATTTCCTCAACACGCTAAGCTAACGCATGTTATTCTGTAATGTGTAAAAAAATGACATAAGGGGCTGTAAATAGCACATTCATGTTAAGGAGCCCATCGCATCAATTTTTGATGCCGTGCATGCGTTTGTTTGACATGTAATACAAGCTGTTTTGGGATGTTGCGCTCGATAGCTCTGCGAGAGTGTCACCACTACATCTGTCGCCACAATCTCGACTTCTGGGCCAGCGACGGGATAGAAAAGCGGCCAAAGTAACACGCAAAACGCGCCGTGGTTTTTCGCAGAGGCCCAACCAGGCGAAACAAGCCGTCAGGAAGTACGCCGAGCTGAGAATGTTGCGGCTGTCAGAGGATTAAACAGTCCAGAAGCTATTTTTAGCACGCTTAAGCTAATAATCCACAGTCGGCAATTTGATGCCCAAGACAAATGAGAAAGTGTGACGAAATGTGGCACTTTTCATCTTCACTTGACGTTTTGCCAACAAAATACGCTGCGGTTCATCAAAGAGTGCCAAGGATATAATCATTAGCATCTGTAGCACCCTTCATAACAGACAAAATAAATAAATAAATAAAATAACGTGGAATGAGACATGCTAACAAACAACCAAATATAACCGTGCCCTTGCCCCGTCACTCCAAAACACGCCTGCGGCGATGGCGGCCTGGCTCGCCATCCGTCTCTGTCGGATAAAGTGCCACAAGGGCAGCAGTAGAGGAGGGGCAGCTGTTAAAAAACACGGAAATGTTACAGTGTGTGTGTGTGTGTGTGTGTGTGTGTGTGTGTGTGTATCCGACAGCAATTACAGGATGGCAGTTTGCATAAAGGGAGTTTGTAACGAGCGACATTAACCTTCGCCTGCTGGGACCCTGCGCCGCTGTGGGGGTGGTCAGGCGGCTTATATATCAGCGCTTAAAGCACTCTATCACACGTCTCACCTCGTGCTCGGACAAGAGGTCAGAGTGCGACGGTAGCCATTATCTGCCTCAAGGAAGTTTGCCAATATTCAGTTACTCGACGTGTTTTTTTACGACGTCTGTCTGTCGGGGCAATATTTTGCAGACGTAAACGCCGGCAAACACTGATGTGTTATCTCTTGAGGAGAGCTTGGACTGTGTTAAGCACGTTGTTCTAAAAATAAATACATGCATAACAATAAGAAATCAAATATAAAAACGGGGTCAAAGCCTTAAAAAAAAATCTGGTGGACATCTATCATGAGTAGACCCCCTTGCTGTCAATGCGTGTGGGCATGGCAGCATATATCCGAGAAAGGACTATTCACCCGCCCAAAGTTCCACAAACAAGTTTTCATACCACGCCGATGGCGCTATTGACGGCTCGCCAGTCATTTTCCCAAGCAACGGGAATGACAACGAAGCCCCGGCCAAAAATTTTCCTGGGAACACAAGCGCGAGGAGACAAAGGACCGCGCACCCGCCAACTCTGTGAGGATAAGAGGATTGCAGGAGCGAGCGGCCAAACTCTGAGCGGCAGTAATTAGGACTGTCGGGGTATCTCGGAATGCCTGCCAGGGTTGTCTGAGAGAAAACCATTCGCGTTAGCACCATCAATGGTAGGTATCTCCTTTTCAATCCGTATTTTCGATTGGGGTGCGAGCGAGGCCAAGTATCCAAATTCCTGGATGGCTACGTTTCCAAAAGGGTCAAGTCACGCTCTGATCTCAAGAAGTTGCCATATTTTAGTGACATGAGAGCAGCAGAGTGGTTTTTCCCACCATTGTTTGCGCATATGATACAAAATATAAAGGGTATTATTTGATTACCGTATTTTCCGGTGTTGGAAAAATTGCAACTTGACAGTGACAGAGCGGCATTGTGTTTTTCTTCGATGGATGTCTGACATGTGCCCTTTGCAGGTTGTATTATTCCCCCCCATCGCCATCCCACAACCCCTCCAACTTCCATTTAGCAAATGATCCCGGCTAATATGCAAGCGTGACTCATCCGGCTCCATAACTGTACGCCGCAGCGAAGGTCACCGTTCTCCGGGCGCGTGACTCATCACGAAGAAAGCGAGAGCGTCTCTGCCTCTGTTCAATGACATCTTGTAAAATCACATTTTGTTTGTCTGACATTATTCCCTCATTATTCATTGAATTGAAACACTTTGTGTGTGTGTATATATATATATGTGTGTGTATATATATATATATATATATATATATATATATATATATATATATATATATATATATATATATATATATATATATATATATATATATATATATATATATATATTCATTCACTGGATTGTAAATAGTGCACCGAAAGCGGATGTTGATTATTGCAGCTCATTTTTACAAATGGGCAAATACGCAACAGGGGTCAAAATTCAAAACATTTTGGTGAATGACTAAAACTACTTTACGGCATATCCCCAAAAGAGCGGGGCTATAGATAAATGGCGTGCAGACATTAAGAACGCTTAAAAGCCCAATCAGTCAGGGAGATTAATTCCGTAACGATCGTTCCGTTTCTCTTAAATACCGCAATGCAAAGCCCAGCGTAATGGTTTCATCCCCCCCGCCCTTTTTTTGGTGTGTGCTTCTTTATCTCCTACGCTCAAGAGAGCACGTTGGTAAATCGTGGCTAATTTTATCACCGGTAATCATTTCTCTCGTCGGGGGCCGTGTTAACGGCCGCCATTACAAAAAAGAGTGGAATCGATGGTTGTTTCAGTGTCAGGTGGTCAAAAGGACAAGCGGGGAAGAGTTCATTAAATGTTAGCCACCTAAATTTGGCGGCGTCACTCTCCTCCGTGTCATAAATCACACATTATCGCATTCAACTAAGTCACAAGCGGCTGAATATTGGCTCTGTTTGCAGTCGCCTGCTTTTATTTTGACTCCCGTAGAACGAGTCCCGACAGGGTGTTGCGACGCTAATCCGTCGGCAAGCAGGCATTTATTATTCCTGAATCATTAAAGTCAATAATGACAACTTCTGGAGGAAAACGGTTACACTAGCCGCAGTTGCAAAACACACGGTGTTTGCAAAATACACACTGTGTGGCTGAGGAATCATTCCTCAGTGCAATTAGGAGAAAGGGACATTTTCCCGGATATGTAGAAGTCTTTTGCGCACACTCGAGTAGAAATTTGACTTGGCTTGACAGTAACTTTGGACTTGCTTGAAAGGTCACGGATAGGACTCCAGACTAATAAATCGCACATCGTAGCGATCGGGACTTACCGTCTCATTACCAAACAGGATGTCCACGAACGGCATGATCTCCATCATGGCGGCGTTGTAAAACTGACAGATGAAAGGCGCCGACAGGTTCATGCAGAAGAGTTTGTTGTTCTCCGAGGCGTGCTTTGCCACCTTCAACATGGACGCCGGGGATACGGTCAGGAAAAAGCCCTGCAAAGAGAAAACAAAAATAAAAAGTCAAATAACTTCTAATGTCAACATTCAAATTTTTTTAGACATCCTTTTCCACTGAAGAATGGAAAAAGCAAGATTCTGATCTTTTTATTTGTCTGTAAAGATCAACTGACAAGTCCAACGTTGACTGTTGCCTTATTGCGCCTTGTAGCTCGTGACACGAACTTCAAGGAATTACCCACATACAGACGAGTGAAACGCGAGTCTGGAATGGCTCCCACCAATTGAAAGAAACACTTGAAAGGACTAATTTGTGAGTTTGAGGGTGGAAGGATTGAATCTATAGAGGAGCACAAAGGAGAGAGGGGTGCGGGGGGCTAGGGGTGATGAAGGACAGCGGTGAAGAAGGGGGGTGGTCACTTTGGAACGGATCCCGCGGTGAGGGGAACAACACGCTGGTATCCGATGATGGGCCAACAAAAGTCTGGTCTGGACTCTCCTTACTCTGAAACAAGAGATGTGCGGTTGCTCATTGTGTGAATGAATACAAATCGGGTAAGAAAACACCTCTTTGAGTGTCAGGGGGAAACCTGACACGGGGGTGTGTGCGGGGGTGGCTTTGATAGGGATCTGCTTCACCTTGTTTTCCAGCAACAAGATGCTCCGCAAAAGGAGCCACATCAACCTCAAACAGACAAAAAAGATAAGAAAGGGTTTGGTTTGATCCATTTAATCCGGTGACTTTCTCCGAGGCTCATTAAAACCCAGTGACATCAGCTGCAAAGGCAAGTGAGCGCTCGATTAAAAGGTACAAGGTAACATTACACAAGTCATTTTGGCGGCGGACAATGGCGCTTGAGTGAAAACCCGTGACAGCGCAGGTACCATCTGCCCCAGAGCAAAAAAAGAACACACAAAAGGCACAGAAGCCAAATTGCGCTAATGGCCCGTCAGCTACCTTGACACCTTTCTTTTAGCGTGTGCCAACGCCGCGTCAAGCGGAGATTGTCTTTTGACACGAGCGCTTCCAAATAAAACCCGACGATGATCAAAAGGAACCCGGAGGTTTGCTCCAATATCCTCGGGGCAGAAGAATTTTTTGAAAAGCTCTCCAAAGATGAGCACCAGAACCATGACGGCACATTTTTCCAGAAGTTAAGAGTGGAACGATATCAAATGATGCCCCGAACGAAGTAAAGTGCAACTTCAATGGTTTGTCTTCTTTTGAGGAACCAGTAAGATCACGAGATGACCGCCTTTTTTCCGCGTGTGCGGAGATTTTTAATTCGCGGCTTGGAATTGAAGCGGATTTACATGGGACGGGATATGTGAGACAATCTCTTTTTATTAATGGATCTGACAGCTTCGTGTTTGCTTTCAACATTTAGCTTGTAGTAGACAGACATGCACATTCCACCATGACGTCCTTGAACCACTGGTGAAAAGGAAGCTTTGATCCTCTCCTCTTTCATCTAGAACTGCTTCATACACCAAATAGGGTGCGGAAAGTGCTTAAGATTGTGTCTTTGTGTTGTCATATTATTTTGTTATTTAGTTTTTTGTTGTTTTGACTTCAAGTTGGCGCCACAAGAGTGGCTGCCTTTTCAGCAGCTTCAGTATTTTGTTTTTCTACTTCTTTCTTTCCTTTCTTCGTCCTTTCGTAATTTTGATGATCTGTAATGTAAATTCCTTCACTGCGAGACGAATAAAGGCTAATCCAATTCAATCCAATCCAATCCAAAACAGGTTCAAAACTAAGTAGATTGTCATTGTCAAAATTGCCATGGTGGCTTTTTACTCTTGGACCTTTTTCCGAGTGAAAATGTTATAGCAGCAAAAAATTTCCTTCTGGGCGACACTTTTTGTTTAAACAGTCAAAGCAAAACCCACCCAGTGGAAAAGTTATCATTGAGCAACGGGAATCCAAGACGTCTTAGTTCCCAAGTGCCTTTGCTGCTCAAATCAAGGGAATACCGCATACAGAAAAGTCCCACAATTGCGACTCCAGTGGCGTCCGGCCAAGCGCCAAAGACACATTCCAGTTTGCATCCGCAAATGTGAAACGGAAGACGGCGACGTATTTAGTGGTTGCGTCGGACCACGGAATCGAATGGTGAGGATACGGGCAGGGATAGTCAAATAGTCAAACGGCGCATATGTTGTTTGTCTTTATATCCGGACAAGCGTGAGGACCTGCAAAAATAGAATAAAAAGATAAAAGATGGAAGATTTTTGCTCACAGTGGGAGAAGTCACATTGTTGTGAAAGCATCCCGCCATTGCGTGGATGTGTCTGCGTGCTCAATGGGTGGTTGGCGGTGATGGATGATGAGGTGTCACCCGGCTTAAAATAAGACTGGATGATGGAATGGCAAAAAATTAAAATCTATATTAAGAACAACACTTCAGGGTTTTTTTTTTGCCTCCCCTCTCTTAATTCCACAGCCTGGAGGGAATGACAGGATATTTAGGAGCAGATGGGCAAAAAACAGAATGTCCACGCTATGTCGTACTAATACGTTGAGTATTAGGATGACAAATAAAAGCTTTCTTATTCCCCATTTAAATAATTTCACTGCGGGTCAAAACGGACTCCCTGCTCTTCATTGTCCTTGTGTGCTACGTTGCACTTCATTAGCATATTACCGCCAGCGCCTCGCTCTCCTTCGGTGACTCTGAAGGAGAGGACGCCGAGTGCACAAACCCACGTTGAGAGAAAATGGCGGTTATTGCAACACGTACCGTTAGCTCCAATATCGGAAATACATCTGCGGTGGAGTGAGTAACCTCGGGTTTCTGGTTTCAGTGAAAATTCCCAAAAAGGTGCTACGTTGATGGATACAAACTATTTTTTTGGACAGGGGGGGGCGGGGGGGGGGGGGGGTCACCACTTGAGGTTGAAGACCGCGACGGAAGACAGTGGTCTAGTGTTCGCCGTCGGCCTGGCGAAAGCTGGCGCAGCGGCTCGGAAAATTACAGGTAATTGGCCGAGCCATCGAATCCAGTTTGGCTTCGCCCGAGAGCCTAAAATAACAAAGCTGTGATTGCTCGGCGGCCCCAAAGAGTTAATTTGATACACATTTCTACACCCACCTTGAAATGCACTCGCGCTGGGTGAGAACCCCTCATTCCTTCCTGCACGTCCCCCTTTTATAAATACTCTCCATCTGCCAGCTTACGTTGAAGCAGCGGGGAAAAGGTGAGCGAAGGGCCCTCGCGCAATATTCCGTGAAGGCTGTCAAACTCCGCGCAGGCCTAATAATACACTCGGACTGTACTGAAGAAGATGTAGTGTTACACATAATTGGCGGCGGGCCACATGCTTCAGCGCTTGAACAAAGGGGGTCTTTTTTTCCTCACTAGACTGACTGATGGACGTCCGCCACCTTTCAACTTGACCCCCGCCCTCAACCGCTGACTTAGCTAAGCAAGCTGTCCATTAAAAATCATGACAAGGCGCTGATGTTGACTCCAGAGCGCTTCCAGTCGCCGCTGGGTTTTTGGTTGTCAATATTTCAATGTTACAGTTGCTCACATTGGAATAAAGTGCATTGCCAAATAGTGAGCAACGGCGGAATAAACGCTTATCGCCGCTTTCCGATCTAAGCGCTAGCCCACTTGTCAACCGTTTGCGAGTACATTTCCAACAACGCATTTGATCATCCACTCCCTAAAAAAATTATTAAATTCCGCCAAAGTCACGCTGAGGTTTTCCACACCGCTGACGCTAACAGCATGTTTTACACTCACAACAAGCAGCAACTGCAGCGCCGGAGAGAGAGAGAGAAAGAGCTAGAAGGAAAAAAAATAATCGATTGCCCGCAGGCGAGAAGTGTGAACTTTCATACCCTAAGTCCAATTTCCTTGAAAGCGGCAGGCCCTGAATCATATCAAGGCAAAGCGATGAGGCTTCGGCATTAAGCAAAAGACATTTTACTCTGCACAAACTCTCACGTGGGAAAAAGTTGACGCTTTTTGTCAGTTTTCGCATTTTGTATTTGTTAAATACTGAATTATCATCAGGCATTTTTGATATTTATAGCGTTTACATGTTCACCGACATAAATGCAGTCAAATATTTGCGGCAAAGTGTTCTCTCAAGAGTGTGTGGCATAAAAAAAAATAAAAATATCGAAAGTGTGATGGCACCAGAGGGGGGAGTTTGCCAGTCATTTAGCCTCCGAGTCTCTATTCAATATTTTGAATGTATTTTGACTTACGACCATTTTGACGGAACTCTGTCATAAGTCGAATGTTACCTGTATATATATATTTTTTTGAATATATTTTTCATATATATCACTCACTGAAAAGGCTCCCTAATTTAGCCCACAAGTTGAACTCAAGCACCCCATGAAAAATGTCCACTTAAGGAGAAAAATAACCCCCGATAAAAGTTGCCGTAAGGAGCAGGGAGGTGCAAGGTTGCCTCCTAATTGCGGCCGAAGAGAGAAGCTGCCTTGGAGTAAACAAAGTCTGATCGATGGCGGGGGATTATATCGAGAAGGAGAGCCTTTGGTCTTGGGCCAAGGCGAACGCAAGCGCACTGACAAGGAAGGGAGGGCCAAAATAGCTGAGGCAAAAGAGGTGGTTGAGTTAAAAGCATGATACATCACATGGTGGGGGGGGGGGGGGGGTAGCAAGAGTGCATGTGACAATGTTTGATATGTCGTCAACTCTTTGGTTATTTGTACTTGATGGAGGAACCTTCAGGTCAGGCCACATTCCCAACTGCATTCCCCATTGCAGTAGTTCGCAAACATTATACCCCCCCAAAGAAAACTTTAAATAGAAATATCCCCCAGCTACACTTCACTTCCAGACACCAAAAAAAGGCCATGCAGGGCCATGAATTGCATATATAATCCAATCCGACTTCCATGTCGGGGTGTAACTCTAAAATAAAAAAAAGGTCCAAATCAAAGTTTTTCAACTCTTCTTATGCTTCCCTCGCCACGGTTACAGCGCGTTTTAGAAAGCCATACTCTGATCAGACCCCCACCGTCAGAGCTTTCAATCGCTACATTATAAGCGCGGTTCGGCAATTTCGTGGGTTTCCTCGAGCGGCGCACGCCAACGACCACCTGCCGCGTGTTTACTTGCCATGAAGCCTCCTCGCAGGAGGGCGGGGAGGGAAGAACACACTTCGGTGACGTTGTCACATGTCGCCGTGACTCTGTTAGACATATTTTGTTTGAAGATGCAAAAAATGTGTGGGCCACATGCGAGCAACCACCCGGCGAGAGGCTGAGCCCAACGCCCGCCTGGAGTTCCTCGGGCCTCTTTAAATGGCTGCCAGTGATACTGCTGCTCTGTGCGCACACATTTGTTTTTGTTCACCGGGGAAGCGGAATATTTTCAGCAGAGTTAAAAACGGAAACCGGGAAGGGGGGGTGAGGGGGTGTTAAAACTGTTCCGGAAAATGATACCGTGTACATATCGTTTTTTTTCTGTCATCATGCCTGCGGAGGACTTGAGTCACAAGACTTGATTCTTCAGATTTGCCTGCTGACTTTAGATAATGTTTTTTTTTCTGAACATTTGTGCATTTTCAAAATATGCATTGTTTTGTTTTCTTTTGAAAGGGGATATTTTGGGTGTCAAGGAAAGTAACACGATTTGATTTAGTTTACTGTTCTAGGTATTTTCTTTCAAATCTGTTTTGTTTCATTTTCATTTCAAATTGTAGTGCTGCTGAGACACCTCCCCTGCATTTTTCTTATAATTGTATTGTTAGTTTATGTTCCAAACACATCTGTGTCTCTCGGAAAGGAAAATGATTTCTTGATTCCTGCAATGCCACAGAGAGGTCTTGTGAGGATTACATTGGCTAAGCTTTTATCACTCCAGGAAATTCAGTCAAAAGTGCTCCGAGTAGAAAATCAAGGGGGGGGGGGGGAAGAGTTCTTCGTTTCAAGTTTCTCCCTGCTCGCGGAGAAAACTTATTTCGTCTTAGCTACTTCATGCGGAAAATGTAAAGGCAGGTGATTTGGGAAGGAAGAGTGGATGGGGGTAGGGGGGGGGGGTGGAGGGCTGCTGTTGAACATCCGGGGGAAATGTTTCTTATTTGAATGGGACAGTGCCATGGCGACGGCCCAGAAAGGTTCCTGGGGGTTTTGTCCAGACAGTACAAAGTGATTGACACGTCTGAATGCAGAAAAAAATAAAATATTTACTGTGATCAGCTATTGGGACAGTCATAACTGTGGATAAGAATGATATACAGTATCAGATGGACTATTAAAACATGTGGCACAGATATTTCTATGATCTAAAAAAATGTAACAGATCATAATCATAACCGAGTACACACCGAGTACACATCGCTACTATGCTGTCTTCTCTTGCGATACAGAACCACTACATGTCTGTTGATATATCTTTAAAACCCGCCTCAAAACTCACTTGTACTATATGGCATTTGAGCATGAATCACAACTGATCTTAGTTTTACTCCCTGGCGCTTTCTACTATCTTTGTGACTGCTTTATTTTCCCTGTATATGATAGTTGTCAATGTTAAGCGCTTTGTTACGGCTTCAGCTGTTGTTAAAGCGCTATATGAATCAATAGTATTATAGAATGCATTGATCTAGATATTCATCACAAAAGTCTGCACACCCCTAGTTTTAATAAAATGACTATCGGCAGTTGTAAACATTTGTATCTACCAACAGCGACTGTCAGGGGCCAAACGAATCACAATTATAGGGTTTCCTGTACTGTAATTGAGCGGCCAGTTTGACGCTGAAGCGAGCGTGTCATCTTGCCTATGGGCCATTAGTCGCAGGATACCCCCTGATCGAGTATTGCGGTCTGGGAAAAAAAAAGTAGGCAGCGCCTGGGCGAGCCCGATCAATTGGTTTTGATTTGGCGGAATGCAAATAGCAAAGGCGCTTGCTCACTCGCTTGCACGGCGGGATGATGCGACACACTGGCGCCATTCAATGTCACCATTAGACACTCACCCCCCCCCCCCCCCCAAGTCACCGTGTCAAATGCACTCGATAAAAGGACATTATTTCTGAATGGAGAAATGCTAATCCTTTTATGTGGGATCGTCTCGCATCGCGAATATTAAAAGCGCAATGTGTCAAGAGCATGATCTTTTGGCCTGATAGCGCGCCTAACCGCCAAAATGGGAGTAGGGGTGTGGGGAGTCAATTAAAATGGGATTTTTGTGAGAAAAAAAATGGTGCTGATATTGGAAGGCAATATTGGCAAGCAAACATGAGCGTGACCAATGACCCAAGAAGCTGCATTCTTTCCACCGTTGGCATTTGGATGTAAATCCGCATCCTTCCCTCCATCGTCCTTAACTCAATCCCAAATGTACTTTTCCCGTAACAAATCCGCCTTGGCAGACGTCGCCAGGGAGAGTGTCAGGCGGACGGGACATCAAGATCACTCCTCTTTTTTTCCTCCCGAGGTGAATAATGGGCATGTTGCAATGGATGCCTGCTAGGGTCCAAACAAGGCCGCAGTCTGTTGCTCATGATAAACAAAAGCAATTAGAGCGGTGGGCGTGTTATTTCCCCAGCGCTGATTGCAAATAATCAATTGGTTCTTGTTTTGACTGGCGGATGAAAAACTAATGTTGGAATTACAAGAGAGGAATTGATTAATTGAAAAGAGGTGGTGCAATATGGCTCATGCAAAGCATTTTTTGAAGTTTGCCAAATTTGGTGGGGCATGCGTCAAGTATACGAAGCCATTGGATACAATTTTGAGTTTACATTAAAAAGAAATGCATGCTAAAGCATTCGTCTCAAAGTAAAATTACAGATTTGGGGTCTCTTACTGACATAGCTTCTTGAGATGTATTTTTTTTGGGTGGTCTACTCATGATGGATACCAAATTTTATGTTCCTCTTTTGTTGTTATGGTGTTTTGTTGGTATGTTGATCTCAAGTGGAAATTAAAAAATGGCCGCTTCAAAGCAAAAAAGGCTCCTGACATTGCGATTTTTAATTTATTATTATTATTATTAGATATTTTTGTGGCTTTACTCATGGTCGCGCATACCAAATTTCAAGCTAGCTTGAGGGAAGGAATTTTAAAACATTGTTGTAGTTGATAAACAAAGAAGCATTTTTGTCGTGGCTCTTTTTGAGAGGGATCATTGTGAAACCTAAAAATAATAAAATACTGCATCATCTGTTTACATCAATTTAGCATGTGGCTCACAGGTCTCGAATCAAGCGAAACTGCCAACGATTATCGAAATAAATAGCAATGCCACGTTAAGCGCTCATAATTAATCCAGGCAAAAACAAAGTTTTTTCCCGTCATTTTCCCGCCCCTCTTTTCGAGCCCACCTCGCTCGCAGGGACGCATGCCCTTCTTGTATGCATGAGTCAGCTTACATCTTCTGACAATCAAGAGCTGGCGGGGCTTTGTCAAAAGGGGGCCGTTGTTATTGTTGTGATTGCCCGCCGCCACCCCTCCCCGCCCGTGATTGCGCCACAGCATCTGCGACAAAGGCACGCACATGTGGAGAATCAAAAGGACTGGAGGTCTGCTTTTTATTTTATCGCGGCCGACAGTCTTGTTTGGCGGGATGCGGTCATGATGTTCGAGCAGGCGAGCGATAATCGCAATGTCCCCGCGGACTTGCAGATGCTCTGCCAAACAACGCAGGAGCCCCCCCTCCCCTGCCGCCATTGCCCCCAAGGCTCTGGGCACCAGTATAAGCAATGGCACAAGAGTAAAGAGCGATGGGAGAATTTTTTGGGGAGTTATTGGCCTGATGCTCTTTAGCGAACCGACAATCAAAACTCCAATCTGGGAATCTAAAAAGTTAAAATGCTTTATGCATCATCAATTCGTCAAAAGCCTCAAAATCACTTCTAAACGTTTTGCAAATGGCTTAATTAGTATTCCATTTTGACAAGCAGTAGCTTTCAAGAAAAGGCATCCCAATTGTTCTAGTTTGGTGAAATTGGCAATACAAACGCGCACGTGTGTGCACGGTTGAAGTAGATCGGCAGTGTGTGTGAAAAGAAAAAAAAAACACCCAAGGCGCTATATTTAGTCACATGGTGGCATGTGAGCAGTCTCCATGACAACAGAGCAAAAATGTCATCCTCCTCCACTCAAGATGCATTCAAAGACATCAGGGTAAAAAATAAAAAAAAAGGTTAAGAGGTACAAATGTCGGGTCAAATTTGACTGCCGTTAACAATGCAAAGTAACGGCCCGCCGGGGGGGTCATGAGACGCAAAGTCGGCTGTAAACATTACGAGGCAATCGCTTCTCCTTGTCAATGAAAAGTATTGGCAGTTGAGAGGAGGGAGGCCAAATGGGCTGCAAAACATCAAGTGGGAACATCAAGAAGAAGGAGACTGGGGGGAAAAGTGGCTGTGCTCATCTATTTACAAACTATATGACATTTGAGCACAACGGATGTCGCAATCCGACGATATCGATACCTCAGACGCCATCGTGGGAAAAAAAGGTGTCTTGGCGTTCTAGCTCGCCATCTTTTTTGGCGCCCAGGAGACGCGCACTTGTCAAACGGTGCCGAGTGAATCTTAATCAGACACTCAGCCGGCTCGAGCAGGTTCCCCGGTGAGAGTATCAACACATGACCATCAGGCATCCTTCGCCGCCCGCAAAGTGGCTATTTATTTATCCCTGGCCTCGGTATTGCTCGGCAAATAATTACTCAAGTCCATTCAATTAAAAGCTTGCGGCGACGGCGGGTGGGCGGGATGCCCGTCTTATAAGACCGCCTTGAAGCCGACAACGTGGCGGTGACATGACGCCATGTTTTGGTTTCACTTTATGATGACGGACGGCCGCTTGTTTATTGATTTTACTTCTCCGCCGCTGTACAATTACTCATTTGATGAGATACAAAGTCGCAGTAATTCTCTCTGCTCTAGCGGAGAATGTCATTGTAACTAATAACAGCACAACAACAATAACAGACGTAAAAGTGCAGTAGCTAATACTTTGTTACTGTATCAAGCATGAGCTTGTGATCCTTCACGCCAGGGGGGGGCTGTGCATGTCACCCCTGCTCCCCTTCCACTATACTCCCGACAGCTCATTACCACTCAATTAGGCAGGTGTAGCCCAGCAAACCTCCCCCCCCCCCCCCCAGCCCCCAAACGACAACAACAGCGCTCCCACGCGGGTGTTTAACATCGCCGGGAAAAGACAAGACACTCCAACGCCTAAACGCCTCTTATGAGTCTTGATTGAAATTCCGTAATTGGGCACACGTGCTGATTTATCAGGATGGCGTCGTTGGGGATTTTGCATGCAGGCAATTAGGGAATGATTATTTACGCTCATCACTTGTTGCCACCCCACAAAAATTAAAATAACTTTTTTATTTTTAAAGCGACTGCAGAGATTGTCACCACCTCCGTGCAGCTTCCACAAACAAAAACACGTGAGGAATGTTCACCCCTCGGGAGAATCGATTTGAACGCGGATGAGAGGATGTACAAATGTATTTAATAAGCCTGGCCACATATCCAACTTGGCATGTAAATGCGGCGGGGATTCATTTTGCTGGGCAAGCGGCATTGAAAGCGATCGCCTGCAAACAAAGCGGGGAGACTGCCAGTTCTTGCCCTCCCTCCCTGCCTTCCCTTCCCCGGCTGTATTTTAGCCCGCTCCCAACATGGAACAACCAAAGTGTGTGATAGCGTAGACTGGCCCAGAGTGCCGACGAAAGAATGAAAAGGCGGTGCTGAGGAAGCTCAAGGTCAACCTGAGGACGCCGTCCTGAGTTTTGGCCTGCACGTGGTCGCTAATCGTACACACGGTTGCCACTTCGCTGGATGCTTAGCGGGATTCAGGAACACCTCGCTATTTTTTTTTTTTACGTTTCGGAACAAAAAGGTGCAAGAAAATCAACAAACTTTTTTTAGCACCTGTCACTGTTATCAGATGCAATGTGCATATTTTACACGTATGTCAAAATGGTAGCTACTTAGCGGTACAAACAATCCACATGCGTTTACCCCTTACGACTCGACTTGAATTTTGCAAAGGGTTGAAAATAAAAAGCTTTTTTTCACATGGGCATCCATGATGTTTTGCTACTAGCTACTAATACCTCTCTCTATCTCCCTCCCTCTCTCTATGGGGCAAGTTGGCATCGGTCGCTGTCTCCTCCATCTCTCCTTGGCTTCTTTCAGACCATCTGCGCCCGCCGGTAATTAACGGGGGCCTTTTTACAGCCAATTGTGCCGCTCGTCTACCGCCCTTCCATCTTCATCATTATCCCCTATGTGACTAGAAGGCGGATATTGTTTATTTCTTCATCTTAGTATATACATCACTATTTTATTTGCACCTTCTGTGTGGCAGGAAGATTAATTCAAAGTGGCAAGCTGAAGGATGCATCCGAAGAGTGGAGATCAAATGACAGGGCAATGCGCTCAGCGGTAAGAAAAACAAGCTGGTGGTGATGCTGCAGAGTGGATAAAAGAAAAACATGGAAAACGGGGGGTGTGTGTGGGGGTGGGGGGGTGTTCACATTCGGGGAGGTGCGGAGGGGCTGAGTGGCATTGAGAGGAAGGACGGGAGGGAGGGAAGGAGGCTAACTGGGCCAGCATGAACACATCATCCCGAGCAATTAGAGTCACTCACACAATACATCAATACGTCAGGCTCCCCTGTTTGACCGAATAGCAATAGCGCCACGTCTCCGATTGTTTCGTCCTCCCTCCACCACAGTATCGATTTCATTCGCGTCCGGTAGGGTGCCGGGGTGAGAGAAAACATCGATGTTGGATTGCACTGTATCGTTTTCTGTTGCGGCTTGGGATCAGCAGACAAATGCAGGCTTTGTGGCGCTCTACTTGGGGAGAAAAATGTCACTGGGTCGCAGATTATTGTTTTATTTTCATATACCGGATCAATAGAGGGATTAAATATTGATATTTCCGCGGGTTGTTTTTATGCCGCGATAGTTCCCATAAACGATGGTCAAATCTCAACATGCATGACAAATCGTGATCGCTGTTTATACACTTGCATAAAATGTGGATATTATGTCAGTCTGGAGTCAGTTACTGAGCTATTAACCCCCACCACTAAAAAAAGCGGTCAATCCTCCCCCATCGCCTCCCGCCTTAATACGACTCTTTGTGCAATGCTTTGCCTAAGGAGCCACATTTCCTAGCAACAGCCTGCCACTGAGCATTTGGCAGCGCTTCAACATTCTCTCTCTTTGTGGGAAACGCCAGCGCTGCCTGCCCGCCCGCCTGCTCTCTTTGCTTCCGTCACCGGGCATGAGGATGAGGACGATACTTTGATCCAATCGCGCCAACGTAACAGCAGCTGGCAGCGGCCGTCGATCATATAACAAATACAACACCCTGTGCGTGCGTCGCCGTGATTGTCGCATTTCACACAAGGAGTTGTTCAAACACCCATTTGTGGGGCCTACTTCGCACCCCACCT
Source organism: Hippocampus bargibanti (assembly GCF_051943395.1). Classification (NCBI taxonomy): domain Eukaryota; kingdom Metazoa; phylum Chordata; class Actinopteri; order Syngnathiformes; family Syngnathidae; genus Hippocampus; species Hippocampus bargibanti. The sequence goes on from NC_142748.1 coordinate 8,958,236, forward strand.
CCCAAATTGAAATCCCACAGAAGCTTAACCCCCCCCCCCCCCTCTATCCGTGCACACCATTTGGCTCAGATGCCAATTGTCAGAGATTCCGCCGTGCGTGCTAATGAGACGTCCGGGATAAAAGGAGGGAGGGCGACCATGTTTGATGTCTCGGGTGGGCCAATGAAATATCGCAATGGAGACGCAACCAATGTCCAAGGCGAATCAAATATCAATACGGGTGCTTGATATCGGCGAGACGGGGGCAATCGGTATCGGTCTGCAATGTCCTCTGATGTATAAATGCCTCGAAAGCACATTCCGTTTGCTACTAGAGCCGCACCTGTTGCCTCGTGTCGCTGTTCTAAAATTGGATGAATGGAGACCATACGTGATGAACGGACCTGCTATCGTCTTACCGCGATATTTACTTACTGCGATATAGTAGACCTTGGCTTTGGTAGCCAGCTCCCAGTTGCTGTCCAGGTCCAGGTGTTGCTCTTTCTTGTAGCATTGCGCCGCAGCCAGGTTGGCCACCAAGGACCTGGCACACATATGATAAATACTGTTCAGATGTGCACCAGTGTGTTTGTGTTTCATTTTAACTAGGGGAAAAAGTGAAAAAAATAAGGCGCAGGGTCATCTTTGGAAGAAAGATATATAAGACATATATGCTGGAAAATATGGTACAACTTCCTTATTGTGACTCATGTATACATGTGTACGGGGGGTTGAAAAAAAAAAGCCGCACATCATGAACACTTAAGTTGTGAGTGCTGATGGTGGTATTTAGCGGGGAGTGGCAGATATAAAGAGAGGCAGGTGGCATTGCGTTAACACGGGCCATTAGCTAGCAGCCCCTCCAAAGCGGCCTCTTTATGAGCGCCCATCAAAGTGCGAGTGCAACAATCAGAGAGACTTGATGAGAGAGCAGGTGCCGAGGCACCAAGTGCTTTCCCCCTTTCAAAAGGGATCTCAATGAGGAAATGAGAAGCGAGATTGCAAAATTCCAGGAATTTGATTTTTAGGGCTCTTTAAATGATTAACATGGAAATTGATGTGGAGAACATTGCAAAAAAATGACAGTGGACCCAAATTGTGTGCAAATGTAAGTCATTCACTGCCAGACGATGTGTAAAAATGTGCCCACTTAGTGCCAGGGTTATTGTCATTGTCACTCAAATTGCAGGACCCACAGAATATTGAGTTTTCGGACTGCATAAACATTAAACGCAACGTTAGAAACCTTTGAAAAAAGAGTTAATTCCTAAATTATATGGAGTTATATGAGCCTGAAATGAGGGCGTATGTCCAAAATACAATGCATATTGGTTTATATAGCGCTTTAACAACAGCAGAAGCTGGAACAAAGCGTTAACATGGAAAAAAGGGAAATGCTGCCACTTTGTGGAAGAGAAAAAAAGATTATCGGCACCCAAACAGGAAAAAACAAAACCCGAACAAATTCGGGAGTGGCACTCTATGTCTTATTTTCAATTCCCGAATGAATTCATGAATGGCAGTGAATGAGTTTCACATCGTACCTCAGGTGCATCACAAGAATTATTATTATTGATCATTTTATTTATGGTTTTATTGTTCTGTGTCCTCGTCTTTTAATTGTAAAGTGTCCTTGGGTGTTTTGAAAGGCGCTTGGAAATTAAATGTATTTTTATTATTATTATTCTCATCAGAATATTTTTTTTCGCATCCATATTCATTAGCAACCAACCGGTTGTCGCCTGTGATGCAGGCGGCGCAGGTGCCGGTGGGCTCCTCGCTCTGCTCGTAGTAGCGGGCGTCCACGTGCGCTTCCTCCGCCTTCTTCTTCAGGATCTCGCCGAAACGGTCGGTGCCGATGCAGCCGAAGAAGGTCGCCACCTTGTGTGGCTTCTGGATCATCCACTAAGGAGAACAACAACAAAAGAATGAACATTGAAAGGTGTGTGCTTCATACGTTGCGTTCAAGGGCCATCGTGAACAAGAGTGGAGTGCAGCTGCCGTTATCGCAGACTCATCTTATTCATACAAGTGGACTAACTCAAGGCCTCGTTCTCGATTACATAAACCTCAATGCACTCCGTAAACTTTTTTTTTCTCCAAACGGTAAAGCAACTAGATGAAAATTGTGTTTCAATGCAAAGACGCGGGGAGGTCAACAAGAATGTCATTTTCACCGTTGCTTTCGTCGAGCGTAAACGTGCACCCGCAAATTGCCAACACAAAGCGCAGCCATTTTCTTCTTCTTCCCGCTTCTTTGCCGCAGGCGCCTTGTCAAGGTCAGCGGCTCGGCTACACGTCAAGTCCAATCTGATTCTGCCGTTGCCGTGATGAGAGCCCAAGGTTAGGCTGTAAATAACGACATGTGCCGTCCATTCAGGTGCATGACGGGCACCAAACTCCCCCACACCCTCACCCCGTCGACGTCCAGCAACCCCGTGTCCCTTTGATGACAGCACGCTGAATCACAGCAGCGCCCTTCGTTTTCACCTCCTCTTCTTCCTCTCCCTCCATGACCCTCGGCTGTACTCTTGCTGCCAACTCAGCTTGTCATTTTGCAGGGTCGTTAACAGGCGCGCATACACTGAGTACACGGCGTGCCCACGCGCTGAAAGAGCCTGACAAAACACACACAAATTCAAAAAACACCTCTGCTTTTTTTTGCCAAAGGCTTCCTTCCTACACTAATAAAAACAAAGCAGCAATAGATAAGAAGGAATTCTCTACAAAGATTCATTTCAGCCCTGGGCAGAATCAGTTTCCATTCACAAATGACATGTGATAATGTAGTGTTTCAGCTCCCCGAAAGGATTGGAAAATAATTTTCCACGGGAAGTGAAGAAAGGGACTGTTTTTGGAAGTCTTCCAACCTGGAAACTTTCCATGGGAGGGGGAGGGAGGGGAATGAAGTGGGGAGTCAAAATCATGTCATGGAAAGATTTCGCATGCAACACTTGGTTTTGTCATCGGCGGACATCCATGAACAACAAATGCGCTTGACTACTCCCGCGCGGGCATTTCAACCGAGCTGCAATTTGGGAGATTCCTCAGGAACATTTCATCAGTGTAGCTCTATCGCTTCTTTCTATTTATAATTGTATTTTATTTATTGTATTCTATTTATAATTGTATTTTATTTATTATTGTATCCATGCTTGTCTGTGACTGTAAAGTGTCCTTGAGAGCTTTGAAAGGCCCTTGAAATAAAATGGATTCTTATGATTATTATATCAGGTGTAACATGGTAACATTTTAGCCGTAAATGGCAACAATCACTCCACATCCTTGTCACAGATAAATGATCTAGCACGTCCCTGTAGTTAATCATTTTTCAGATTAATTAGGTGAATTGTCTCATTTGCTGCACCGTCGCGCTGTAGCCCCACCCAAGCCTCTTTTTCAAGAACATATTTCCACTAATGATACGCTCAGATTTTTATTTCTTGTGAAATACGTTGCCAAACAACGCTTTAATCTACGATATTGCTTTTGTATGTAGATGCTACCATAATACTGTCACTTTCAGCCCCCCTCCCGCCACCAACCTCTTCCCCTGGGGTCAATGTGTTCCTTGCCAGTTGTCGCAATCATTTCTGCGCTATTAATGATGCAATTCCGATGTAACGACGCTCTGGCGACGGAAGCTGACAGAAGACTCACAAACAAAGCCTTAAGGACATGGCCCGGAAAAGACCTGGTGGGGGCCTTGGGTGCACACCGGTAAGTGCGTGGGAAGGGGCCTTCTGATATCGTCTGCACTTTGACTGATAAGGCCATTGGGACGTTTTACTTTGACAGGCAAAGACATTGGGCTTCGGAATGTGATTGGTCGCGCAGCTCCGGGTTTAATAATAAGACAAATAAATAAATAAACTCTCCGATCGAGTTACGGGCGTCTAATGTCCTCTGCAGACTTTGGTAGATGGAAAATATCAACGACGAGCTTCTCTGCTTACCCTTGTCTGCACAGGTAAGCAGAAAAAAAATAAAAAGGGGAAAAAAGCTCTTAGCTGCTGTCTGACCTTGAGATGGACGTCATTTAATCAGCCAGCGTTCTCTGCAGGCTATCATTGCAGGAAGAGAGGGAGCAAAAGGAGAGATTATTGAACGAAATAAACAGGTGGTGCATTTTGAATTATGGACGTGCAAAAGTCACATTGAAACACTGCACCAATTTTAGTGAGATTTACTTTGGAGCAAAAAAAAAAAGACATTGTGAGGGGAAGATTGTCGAAAACGGGTGATGGAGATTTGGGCATTTTTGATCGAATGGTTAAAATGTAAAAATGTGTAGAATGTTAAATGTGTTAAAAATGTGTTGAATGCCACGTAAAAAACAAATTACAAAATTAGGGGAGGTTCAATTTTGAAACAAAAATGTGATGGCTCGGTTTTCAAAAATGTCTTCCTGCAATTGTGTCGACTTCCTGCGAGGTTCTCGATGGCCAAGATGAAAGGCCATTTTCGCTCTCATCCATCCTCTCTCTTATCTATCCAGCGGGTCTTTTTGTATGTTTTCCTGAAAGCTTACGGCGAGAGCCTCAAAGACACGTCAGCATCATGACACGTTTGGGGGGGAAAAAGAAGAAAAACGTTGAATTTATCGCTCCGATGACCTTCTAGATTCCTTTAGCCTGGTGCCGACGCGCCAGACAACGCCGCCGGAGCCATCCATCATTCAACCTGCCCAATCCCCCCCCCCCCCTTCTACCTCACACGTGAGCCGCCGGTGATAAATTGGCTGATGCCCATGTGAAAAATAAGGTGGTTCATAGCAAACCATAAAGAAGGGAATCCGTATCATCACTTCAAGCGGATAATAAATATCGAGACGCAAGATTACAAGAATGCGTCGTAACTCTGCTCTGGTTAACGCGACTCTGGATTCCCGACAGTAAATCACCGCACTTGAGCAAAACAAATGGAATTGCGTTTTTTTTCATTTGCGAGAGGGGCCATTTCGTAATTTCTAAATTGACGTTCAAACTTCCAAATCCCGCCTCTTAAAGCCACACATGTACACCAACAATCCGCATATTATTTATCAACTTTATATGTTTTGATCATTTTTAATCTTTTTGCTTTGTTTTTTTTCCCTTACGCGCCTATTGCTGCTATGTCTGGAACGTGTCCCCCCGTGAATTAAATGGGGGGACACCGTACACGGCTGTCAAGAGAAAAGGAAACGTAAAACCCTTTTTTCTGTTTTGTTTCCGACTTGTCCGCCAAGTTCGGTGAAAGAAGACCTCCCTGACAGAGTGTGCTTGCTAACTTGTTGCTTTCGCCGTTTTTCTCACACTTGAGTCGCTTCCAGTCAACACAGTAATGCTATATCCTGCTCCAGGTGAACATTCTCGGGAAGGGGGGGAAGGTTTGTTCAACCAGATGATGCGGGGAGGCCCTTCTGCTCAGAGTATCGCCATCGTTGCCCCCCCTCTCCCTCGGCGGAAGGCTCTAAAGGCAAATTCAGACGGCGCTATAAATCAAAATATAGATTTTCAGCCGGCCGCACTTTCCCGGGAAGGGCTGCAATAACAATGTCATCCGACTCGGCCTGGTTGCCATTAATGCGCTTGGCCTGCATCCACGCAGTCGATGCAGGCCCCCGCGCGTCGTATGTATTTTACAAAAAGTCGACAAGAAGCGATGGAAACGTGACTGACCTATTTAACCGCTTGGCATGTTAAGGTAAGAGGAGCGCGTTTCCAAACGCTCGCCAAAAAAAAATGAGCGGCGTGCGCCAGATATAACACCAGGCCGGATTTGGATGCTGCAATTTTGTCAAAGAAGACAATGCGCTTCAATTGAAATGGAACCTGAGTGACTAATGTGATTGCTATTTAGATTAGGATTCCCCGCGCCAGGCCTTCCTTCCTTCCTCTTTTCCAAAAAAGTGAATTTGATCTAATTCATGTGTCCTCTCTCATGAGTGCGAGCGCTGGAAAACTCAAAGTAGGATGAAAACTGGTTGACCCAGCTGTTTGTTTTTTTTTTACTTCAACTAAAACTACAAAGAATACAAATCAGATGTTTGACTCACCGCCAATTATGGCAGCGAGAAACAGCAAGAGGCAGCTTTCAGTACGCAAATGGACCGTAAAGTGCACATTTTTTCATTATTTTTCCTTCTTGCAGAGGCGCCTCCTGTTGGCTTTGGCAGCTGGACGGCGACTCGTTGGCCGACGCTCTTCAAAAGAAGAAGCGAGGTCACGCCGCTTAGTGTATCGGAAATCTCTCCCATAAGGTCAATCAACAGCGGCGGGGTGTTGTCATTTCGTGAGCTGGGATCAACTTTTATGATCATAAACGTGGATATGGAATGACGCAGCAACATCAACAGCATTTGCCATTTTTTGCTACTCATGCTCGCCGTTAGCCTACCTATGGTGGTTTGTATTATGTACTCGCAAGGATGAAGCTATCAAGCCACCACGGTGTATTATTTAGTATATAAAACATTTTTAGACATATTTTGACTTATTAGAATAGCACATTATGCCTTATTGCAAAAGTCTATCATGCATACCAACAAAGCTTACCTATGCATCATATGCAATTATTACTATTTCCTTTGACTGGCCCTTGACATGTAATAATAATCAACGCATAGACTTATATTGCCGGGCTTTCCCTGGAGACGAACGAAGATGACGTTCTAATCGAGGACGACAGGGGAAGAATGACCCCTGGAGCTTTTTCTCATCTTTTTTTCCCATCATGCAAAATTGCAAACATCTGCCAGCCGCGGCACTGCGGAAATGCCAAAGAAGCACTTTGTGACTGGCACGGGGAAGTTACACCCACTTTGCAATAACATGTTGAACCGCGGCGGGCGGGCGGCTCAGGCGGGGGAGGCCAGACGCCTGGACAGCCGCCCTCATTTCAAGCTCATATAACTCCAGACCCACACAATTTAGGAATTAACTAGTTTTTTTCTGATGAAAAAAAAGAGTCTAAGGTTGCTGATGCTGCATTAAATTTTTATGTAGTCCTAAAACTCAATATTCTGTGGGTCCTGGAATTCGAGCGACAATGACAAAAACTCTGGTACTGGAGTGGACATTATTTTGCACATCGTCTGCCAGTAAATGAGTAAAATGTCATTTTAGATGTCCGCTGCCGCCTTCATTATTTAGGTTAGCCATCCCTTTGTCTAATTGAAAAAAAAAAATAGCAAAAAGGGTGTCATTGATTTAAATACCTTCTGGGCCGTTTGCAATACATGTCGTTTTTGAGCTCAATCACAGAGATTTTAACATGCAGTCCAGAATACTTCGCAATCGGATTTTAAGCGTTATCCGTCTGTGAAAGGCAGCAGCGCCGCGAACCGCCCACTTCTAACCGTGTGCTATTTTCATATTGTAATCGTCGCCGTGACAAAATTCATTATGCTCAAAGGTCTGTTTGCTCTGCGAGTGTTCTGTTTGTGTACAGTACATTAGCGCCATATGGGAGCCACGCGCGTGGAAATAGTCCACGCCGGCCGCAGATGGTGGGATGCAAACAAGGACGCCCATTTGTGTTTGGATATCTGATGTTATCTAAAATGAATGTTTGCTAATGAGTACACAGAACATCCTTTTGCAATGGAAAATGTTGTCAAAGGAGCTTTGGAATCAGATTTGCGGTTGAAATCAATAGGAAAAAAATGAACACGATATAACGGGGAATACATTGACATTGATTTTCGTGAAAAACAATAATTTTGCCATAAGATGGATGACAACGTGTCTGCCATTGAGGCTTTGAAGTGGGAAGCGATTGGGTACCATGTTTGTTTCTGTGGTAACAGATCGAGCGGAGGAATGGCCTGCTGAATGCAACCCTCCCTCTGGCTCTCCCCTCACTCTGCATCCCACCAACCTCCCCCCCTTTCCTCCTCTGTCTTTTCACTCTCCCGCCTAGTCGGTGCTGAAGAGGCTGTCACAGCGTTTCGCCTTTTGTTGTGGAGTGCCGAGCACAACGTGTCCTAGTTAAAGCCAGCCAGTCAGCCAGCCAGCCAGCCGGCGAACGTCCCATCTGCCCCGACGTAATTACACAATTACGCCGGCAGGATCCGTCATTAGTTCCTTTGTGGTGGCCAATTTTGCGGAACACAAAAAACGGCCGTCGGGTTTTGCTTTACTTTCTTTCTCTAAGCCTCCGTTATCATTGTTTGCGAGCAGGTATTAGTCGCGCGATGGCCAAGACTATACCCCACCCTCCATTAACCAGGGGAAATATCGACCCTTGGAGTAAATAAAACACAGTGGGAGGGATTTTCAACCTCAATCTTAGGCCTGAAATCATCATTTGACACATTAACGCTAGCTTCAAACCCTAATTTGATACTTCGAAACCGTACTTCCAATTTGGAACCCTAAATATCCAAAACACGGAGGCTAACCGATGGTTCACTTTGCGTATTAAGTGCTCCGATTGGCATTAGCATCTAATCAGACAGACACTCAATCATTCATGCGCGAAGGCAACAAAAGGCTCCAGAGATTTTTTTTGGGCTGCACAATTATTAAAAAGTCTCACAGTGCTATATTCAAACTGTAATTATGACATATCTTAATTGCCGAGAAGATGCGAATCAACGCAAACCGAATCGGCCGAGTTTGACGCGCGAGCCTGTCATCATGCTAGCCGCGGTTTTCAAACCTTCAACCTGATTCCAAAGAAAAGTGTCAGGATTTAAAGCAAATATCAGCTCTGGCATCTAATATTGGCAAACGTGCAATTTGCTTGCTAATTTTGGGAGTCGGGGAACGATTACGATTCGCGTCATTCTCACAGCTGGCTAATTACATCATGCGGCGAAAAAGCAGACATTTGGGAAAAATCAAGACAATAAGACACCGACATTGTAACTGCGTTTGCCGATTAACATTTTGGAATAACGTATTTTCCGGTGTATAATGTGCACCCAAGAGCCTTCATTTTCTTCAAAAGATGACCCTGCGCCTTATACGCAGGTGCTTCTTATATGTGAAGTCATATTGAGCCACAACGAAAATATAGTTCGATATTATATTGAAAAAAAAACTTGTTTTCATTCATTGGGGGTACGCCTTATACTCCGGTGCGCCTTGTACACTGGAAAAAATGATAAGTTACTGGCAAAAAAACTATATCAATAAATAATGTGGCATACCCCAAGAACCATCAAAAGGTCCTTTTCGACCTGATAATTATACATGGCGACCCCAACTCCCAGAAAAACTATAACCGCGTAGTAGTCTTTTAGCTGGGCGCTATAAAGACGATCAGTCCAGGGACAGAAAACGATGCTCGGGAAACACTTAAGGACTCTCAGGGGTGAAGGCTAACCTGACCGCAGGTATTATATTGAGGCCACGTTGATGAATCTTGCTCGATTACCAACGTTTCGGCGCTAGGTTGTTTAACGCTACTACCACGTGGCCCGGTGACCTCGTCATTAAAGCGAGAGGGGCGATGGGTGTTTTTAAAATGGAACTGAAACTTAATAGCTCACCGATCAAGAGACGGCGCCGTTTTCCCGCGGCTGTTACAGGCCAAAGCACAAAAATAAACGTCAGTTGACTGAACAATCGTCGGCGTCAAACGGATCCGCCGCCCTTCGCTGCAATCAATGCCGACTCCCCGGCTCGCATCTCCGCTAAAAGGAAAAGGTGAGCACTTTTTGTGCAAAGGAGCCATTCATTTCGGATGAAAAGGAAACTTGCGCGGTAAGCACAAGTCCAAAGAGTCGGCGGGTGGGGGTTACGAGGGATCGCACATTCATCACACCGACGGTACAGTGCCAGGACGTTCGTTGAAGAATAATTGCCCATGGGGTTATACGTACCGTTAGCTACCCTCCCCATGAAGTAAAGAAAGTGGGGATAATAGACTAAGAAGATCCAATTAAAATGTTTACAGCTTCAACCTTTAACTTGAAGCTTAACCCTAACCTCCGATCGTAATCGCAAGTTAATTGATTGCTGATTTCAGCAAAGGCTATAAGGCTTTGAGAGCGGGATCTATGCAGTTACAATGTAGTTGGAGGCTGGGTGACGGTGGCCATCAAATTTCATCCAGTCACCTCATTCACTGCCAGAAGATGTGTAAAAATCTGTCCACTACAGTGCCATGGTTTTTGTCATTGTCACCCAAATTCCACAGAATACTATTTTTTGGACTACATAAACCTTAGACTCTCCTTTTCATCAGAAAAAAAAGAGTTAATTTCTAAACGATATGGGTCTGGAGTTATATGAGCTTGAAATGAGGGTGGATGTCCAAAATACAATGCAATACATACATATTGGTTTGTACAGCGCTTTAACAACACCTGAAGGTGTAACAAAGCGCTAACATGGACAAAAAGCAAATGCTACCTCCTCGGGGAAGAGAAAAAAATTACCAGAGGTCTGACCATCGCTTTATCAGCACTCCTCGCGAGAAAAAACACAACCTAAACGAATTCGGGAATGGTAGCGAATGAGTTAAGGCTCCGGTTTGTCCTTTTTTTAATAGTTTGTTTATACGCTTCAGTAAGAATAGAAGCACCATATGATCCCCCTCTCCCCAAACTATCCGCCCCCTCGCACGGTTCCGCTCAAGAAAGTCGCACGTCTTCCGAGTGTCAAGTTGCTAAGTTGAGCCGCCGCTGTTGCCGCCGTAAACCCGGTGGGAGAGCTCGGAATAATCTCGCCAATGTTAATGACGCAATTTATATGTGAGGGCGAAGCGCTTTCAGCAGTCTTTCCGACTCAACGGGCCGCGGCAGCATCCCCCCCTCCACCCCTTTGCGAGATGGGAGTGCAGCAGCGGTGGCGTGGGCGTGCAAGAGGATAAGTGCCATTACTAGCGGTATTAGTGACTGTCTGTCATCCAACTGTGCCTTTTTGATTAGTCGGGTCTGAAACGACTCAAAAACCCAAGTGTTGCCGATGTTTTTAATTTGATCAACAAAGCAGCTGTGGATAAGTCGAACAGCCAATGCATTTTGCTCTAAACGCACCACTTGTCAGTTTTTCCATCCCAACATTAAACAAAAAAAGAACTCATTTGAGGTTTCATTTATTGCCTGGCAAGTCATGACAACTCGCTCAACTTTTGAACTCCAAAGAGAGAAACGCTGACAGTAATTGCAGGCTGGGCTTTGTTTCTTAAAGAGAGGGAACAAAATGATGGTTTCAAAACCCAAATATTGAAATGTGTTTTTCCTTTCTTGTTGCTATGCGACACTTTGGAGCCACAGAAGGGAGAGAAAAATGTGCCCAATAAATTCCACAGTCAGACACACTCGGTTAAAACAAATAAAGCCGAACGCTCTGTAATCATTGCAGATTTATTGAGCAGTCTCAATTGTGGCAAAATGATAATAGATAAACGCGTAAATTCTATTTTTCAGCGGTTCCCCCCATTTTCTGTTACAAAAAGAAAATATTTTGCTAAATCGACCACACCGCGTTTTTGCGGTTATGCAAAATCAATGAATACACAGTCTGGTGTATTTTACTTTTGAGTCTACAAACACGTTACATAGTCGCAGTTTTTCTGTTACGACACATCCATTCTGTGTAGCCTTATCTCTTGTTTCTATTTATAATTATATTTTATTTATGACTGTATCTGTTTTCTTTTTTTCTATGCTTGTCTGTGTGTGTAAAGTGTCCTTGAGAGCTTTGAAATAGCTTGAAAATAAAATGTATTATTATTATTATTATTATTATTATTATTATTCAATAACTGTAACTTCTGTCGTTTTCGGCACGCGCGCATCCGAAAGTAATCGCCGTGTGCTTGAGAAGCCGCTGTAATCTAAAAGTCTTCGCCGAGGCTTTAATCGGCCCTTAGCAAGAGCAGCTGCTAACATTTCAGCAGCGAGATGATGAAGGCGTGAGGTCAGGGCTCTTAGGGAGACCTGAGCCACTAATACCGAACGTCCAGTCACGGGGAATGTCTGTCCTAACACGAATCATTAGGTGTAAGTAAGACTAAAAAGGTCTAATGGCCTGTCCTTTTTTTTTTCGAGGAAAGTTCATCCTACGCCGGCGGTTGGCAACACAAAAGCTCCACTCATTCTCCCGCGGCGGTCCCCGTCTTGGCTTAAGTGGTACCAGGCCCAGGAATTTCTTCATTTATCCCGTCACCGCTCTTTATTTATTTAACGGAATGAGCTATAAAAGCCAAACATTAGGTCATGGCATATTTTCACCCAGAGAAATAAGTCAATGAGACATCAAACCTTGTATTTCCGAAAGCGTAGCGACTTTTTTTTCAGGTGGGGGGTGTCAAATGATGCGGTGTGAGATCTTTCTGGCTTAAAAAAAAATCAACGGCGTGGAGCACATGCGTTTCCAATTAGGAGCTTCGAAACTTGGGGCCCCCCGTTCAGTCCTTCTGCAATTGACCAGGTCTGAGGTAATGTTAAACAGACATTATAACCATAACAGAAACGGCAAGCGACCCCTCCTCCCTCCTTTTCTTCTTCTTTCCAAACGATAATTAAGACGTCGCTGTAAATGGATGATACGGACTGCGAACGCTGCAGAAAATCGGAATCAATCATAAAAAGCCGCATCGGTTGGTGACACGTTAACTGCTCCGCCAAAGTCATTTGTCTCGTTGTTGAAAGTCTGTTTTGGCAAATGAGGCAATGATGCTGATTTGTTCTGATTTTAATGCAAACACAAAATTTGCACTCTGCGGTCAGAGCGTCTTGAACGTGCCAGGCGAGGTTTTTGTCCACGGCGTTGCATCTGAACAGATACTGGCTCATCGTCGGAGTCTGCCTTGCATCCCGGATAACCAAGCTTCCGCTAAAATCGCTGACAAAATCGGCGAGGCTGGTCCCACCAACGAATGGATGTTTTCAATCCAAACTATTGCGAGTGAAGAATCCACTGGAGAAAATTGGTAGTTATCCATCTAAGCTTCTGTTTGGTCAATTCTCATTGAACTGAATCCAATTGCCATCGATTTCTTCTTCTTTGGGTTTTGCTTGATCCTCGCCGTGGAAGGATCGGAGCTATTTAACTCCATTACAAAGCTCCGATGAAGCAGTTGGTGGTTAAGGACGCGTGGTGAACATTGATCCACGCACACACACTTGGGTCTTCTCTCGCTTTACACCATGCGGGCGTTTGGCCCTCTTCGTCATCCGGATCTTTAAAGAATTTAACCCAACTTGCACAAAAAGTGATTTTCACTCTCTTACGTTGACTTGCAGCAGTCCAGAAATTGATCATCATCGGCGTCTGGAGATTCCATGACGGATCAAACAGCCAGCCAGTCAAGATTTGGACAAGCACCATTTTTTTAATGTAGCAACCCACCTCGGAACACAACATTCGTCCTACCAGATTTATCGTGACATTTCGATTATGTCGCGACTGGTAATTTCTCTCCTTTAATTGACGTCTCTCGGGGGAAATTGGGATAGCGAGATAATAGTGCAAGTATTGTAAAAAAAAAAAGCTGTTGTGTCTCCGTGTGATAAATTACACGAACAAAAAGACCAACCTGGGCAATTTTCACAGAGTTCTGCGTCGAGCCGCCGGCGTGATATTCCACTTCCTTCCTTTTGACGATTTCTTGAAACCTTGAAAGAAAGCAGAAGATGACAAGACTTTCTTAATCAATGACTGAGTAAAAAATAATAATACACACTTCACATTGTAGCAATAGATGGTTAACTACATTACAGAACTCTTGTGTATACATTATTTTGAGGGCAGTGTGCAAAATATGCTGAGCAATTTTCTCGCATGGCTTTCTGGGGAAACGCCAGCACATTTCACAGATCGACTTCCACGAGGAAAAACACTGTGAGGAGTAAACAAACGTTCAGTGCAACACTTCAATCGATCCTGCATCTTTCCAAAGCTTCTTTTTTATACAAATAAGCGGCCATGTTTGGCGTATGCGCCGCAAGGTACTGGCGTTATCTGGGGAACGGGAAACATGAATAATGTGCATTTCTCAACACACCCCACTGAGAAAATTGACCCGACGGCTGACAAGATGATACACCCGCCACCACCCCAAACAGAACGACGTCCTTTTCCCTGACAAATTTGCAATTGGCCGACAAACAGGCTAACATGCTGTGAAATTCCCCTTGAAATTAAGTGAGCGCGGAGGAGATGCTAAATCACAAGCATGGCCGCTTGTATCAACAAAAAGTTGTCAAGCAGAATTCCCTTTTTAGGACATAAAATATATTCCATGGGAGCGGGTTGGGCATTCCCTGTCCGAGATAAATAAACACGGGCATACACGTGTTGCACAGGTGCACTTTGGGTCGCTTTATTGAACTAACGGTAACAAAATAAACAGAGGGCAAGCGCCGCTATGAGCTCAGGTGACACCAAGGCACTCGACAACAGGCGCGCCGCCAAAAGTGAACTATACATCACAAGACTTGGAGAGGAGTTGAAAAAAAAACCAACCCACTCCCCAGATCCTCCATTAAACTCGACAGAATCCTGTCGTCGTCGGTGACGGAGCTAGCGAAGCAGCTGCCAGTTACTTTCTTGTCTGAGCAAATAATCAGCCACGGTTTTGCTTGTCAAAATGTCATCCGACGGCACTGCAAACTCCGGCCATGTTTTAACATAGCGTGGCGGGAGTTTTGAGCCGGTGTGAAAGTAACCTTTCCGGCTTCAAAGGAAGTCTTCAGAGAAGGGCTCCAGGCGGTCGAAGGAGGGGATGAAGGAGGGGTGGGGGCATGTTTCTGAAAACTTTCCATGCAAGTGGAAAATAAGCTAACCATATGGCGAGATGGGAAGGGGTTGGGGTGAGGGCGTGTTGTGGTGGGGTTTGTCCACCCCGAGACACCCGCTCTGACAAAAGAGGAATTAAAAAGCACTGTGGGTGTTGATAACGCGAAGGCAGGCAAAGGACTCTAGAAGTCATTTCAAATCAGCTTCTGAGGATAACCCACACCCCCTTTGCAACTTCACTCTCCTTCCTGGAAGCATTTACTCCACCTTTCAGTGCAGACAGCACAGCGGGGGCTTGCAGGGCTCAAGGGGTTGGGCGGTGGGGGGTGAGGGTTCTGAAAATCCCAGGGAGCAGCTGCCTGGAGAACTTTACACCCGCAAATAACATGTGATCCCACACTAGTGGCAGCCTAAATGGCCTCCCTTTGGCCATTTAGGGAGAGAAAATCCCTTCTCGATCTGCTGAGCCGGGGGACCGGAGGGAGGGGGGAAGCAGGGAGGGGCAGTTGAGGGGAGGGAGGAAAACAAAAAAAAAAAAAACCAAGGGATTGTTTTGACCAAAATGTCCTCAGCTACTAAAGTGTGCTTACACAAGCATGGTGCCGGTGTGGCTCACTTGAAGAGACATTTCAGCTATGCGGTCATACATTCCGCTGAAGATTTGCCCAAGACCATGTCGGGTCAACAATTTCTTGGCGAAATGACTTTCTGATTGAAAAAAAAAAAAAGGTTTTGCCGCTCTGGTCTGTGAAATGAAATATGTTTGGAATAAAGTGCTTTAATGACTAACAAATCCCTGTAGATGGCGGCGTTGTATTGCTTTTGCATTGGAGATCAGCACCGCTTTTGAGAAGAGGATAAAGATTAGCATGGCACGGGATGTAGACATGAGAAAAATCTAATGTTTCTGTGATTTTAATTTAGCCCTCAAGTGAACCCGTCATATCTCACACTTTAAATCATGAGGTGGGGGTCCGAGATACTGGGTTGTTTACATTACCGTCATTGCCCTCCTCCACATCCACTCACCAAAGCTTCCCATCAAAGGGGAATCCAAAAGTACTTTGAGTGCCTTAAAGTGACTCATGACTTCCTCTTCCACCCCCACCCCCCCAAAAAAAAAATAAGTCAAGTCGATTATTTACACAAGGTAATAATTCAAGACTTCCTTCACATTTGTACAGATGACAGATGATGACAGATGACGGCTGAAGAAACCTTCTCATCAATTCAAGACTTCTTAAGATCTGACACCAAGTCCAGCCACATTTAGCTCATATCTCTTCAGGGGCTTTTTGATGTTAGCCCATCTCTGCAAAAAAAAGGGGGCCGGATGAGTGCGAACGAGTCCCCGTTAATCAATGACTAGACGGGATGGGGATACTCGGGATCGCCTGAAAGAGCCCGAGAGTGGTTGAGCGCGCCGGGGGTCATTTATCTCTTGATGATCACAGCCCGGGCGGGCCTTCCTTATTTAATTGCCTCGTTCACGTTTAAGCAGCCAACAAATCTCCGGGACGCGGGGGGCATCAAAAAAACCTTCTCGTCCATCACCGCTCGAGAGGGGCCAACGAGGGAGGCATCGAAGGGAGGACTCATTTGCTCGTTCGCCACGGGGGAGTCGGAAGGAGGACGGCGAATTATATCTGACTTGACAAGAGCAAGGAGACACTCTTGGGGGAGTGGGTGGGTGGGGGGGTATCGAGCAGCATGGCTGATTAGTCGCCCCATCAGCACGTGCGTCGCTAGCCGACATTCCGTGGTGGTCTGGAGGCCCGATGCGCAGTAATTGTTTCCATCGGTCAGGCCGACTTGGGAGGGGGGAAAAACTGCTTGAAAGGTAGATGGAAGAGGGCAAAAGTGGATTTTAGGTTATTTTTTCTCCTAACACCCTTCAATTAAATTGTTTATCAATGCTTTCATTTGGGGGATGTTAGACAGGTGATCGATTTAAAAATCGATATGCAGTGGTCCTGATGCCGGACAGCGCCATTCATTATTCGTCGCCTCGTTGTTGAGCCTTATCTTTTCTTATTCGCAAATCAATAATTATCTCCTTGGCCTTTAGAAAAACATGCCACCCCCTTTACCGAAGTAGGGAAGCTACTTATTTTCAAACATTTGGCCTTGTTTTTAAACACATTCATTGCCATTCCCGAATTAGCATTTTGTACCACTTCCTCCATTTCAAGCTCATATAACTCCAGCGCTACATAACTTAGGAACTAACTCTTTTTTTTTGCGATGAAAGAAGAGAGTCTAGGGTTTCTTACGCTGCATTGAATGTTTATGTAGTCCAAAAACTTAATATTCCGTGGGTCCTAGATTTTGAGTGACAATGACAAAAACCCTGGCACTGGATTGCACACATCTTTGCACATCTGGCAGTGAATGAGTTAAAACCAAATTGGCCGTTTGTAAAAACACGGAAGCGAAAAAGCGAAAAATGAGTCATGAGTGGAGGGCGCGCTCTAATTGAGTGCAGGATGAGCGCCCGCTTGCCAAAAGCATCAAATCATTGTTCAGGTATGGTGGCCCCCGTTTGGCGAAATCCCCATTGAAACGGGAGAAAACAAGACCTTATTAGTCCAGCTTTTGCTTGCGCAATTAATGGCTGCGCAATTACACGGCGGTAATGGGGGACTAATTGCATTAGAATGTTGGAATAACAAACAGGCAGCCCTGTTTTTTGGTTTGGCGCTTGTTTTTTTTTTTAAACGCCTCCTTCGGTTCGCAGTAGCGTGGGGACTGAGTGTCCTCAATGAGGCCACGCTCACACGTATCACTTCCTGTCACAGTTTTTCTTTATCCCCCCCAACCCTCTCCCGCCTCCTTCTTTGCACTGCAGAGGGCGACGTTGTTTGTCACAGTGCGACAGTGGCAGGAAAAGAGGAAGGGGCGGGTGAGCGGAAGGACGTGAGGAAGCTTCTGGCGCTTTCTTGTTTTCCACGGAAGACCAACACTCCATGTCGTTGTGCTTATCTCCACAGCCCTCACCTCCAGTGGGGACCTTGTGGCCCCGTGAGAACGCCCCTTACCCCTTACAATCACATGTCAAACATCAGCTCACATGGCACACTTGAACTATATCAGTCTCCATGCTGAAAAAGAGACAAGCTGCAGCCATCTGAGGCAGTTCCTGTGTGGCTGCTGAAGAAGGGGGATCAAAGATGGCTAAAAATAGCCCTGAGGATGCTTATTTATTTTTCTTCCTAAAACACACTGTTATGCAGCACTTGAGACACCCACATATCAATTATAAAATGTTCTTTAGATGGGAGTATCTGTTTGGGGGGGGGCTTTTGGCCACCAACAGGTGCCGAACAGGACACCAGCCACCACCCAAAAAATATTGTAAAATGCCTAAACTCTTAGGCAGTCATGTAAAACATCCCCATGCAAATTTCTCACATCTGAGACGTTGCATGTTCGGGGGGGGGTCACATTTAAGCAAACGCCCTACTTGATCACATTCATGCAGATCAATAAAACATGATGAGGGGCCGCCTTCCTGATGTCTCAATTACAGCTCGAGTGCCATTCATCTCGCCTCTGTCTCTTTGGCCGGGGGGGGGGTTCCACCACTGACAGATGCCGCCCGTGACCTACGCTTGTCACAGCGGGTGGACTGTCTGATGATCTGACCATGCCCCCCCTTCCCACGCCCCTGGGAGGGGGGTCAACAAAGGTGACGCAAAGTACCTTGGTAGCATCACTTAGCAGCATACGAAGTCAAGTATGTTGACGAAGCAGAGTTTGTCACACACAAGCCGCAATCTTTGTTGATTCCCCTACTTACTGGGAAGACAATTGAGTACAGGGGGTGGGGGCGTGGGGGTTGTACCCATACGGTGGGGTGCAAGTGAGTCTTAAAGGAGAGCCCCTATCGCGACAATGCGTGTGTCTCAAATTGCCCACCGCCTTCTCAGGAACCACCTCCCTTTCTTCCCTAATGTAGTTTGAATTATTCATGTGGAAGAGGGGTGGAGGGGGGGGGCATCACACGAACGATATAATGAGCAGTTTGCGATTGTGACGCGGCTAATCTGCATTTAGCGCAGAGGAAGGGGGAGATTGATGAATTTAATTGCTGTGAGCAAACAGCCTCTGCAAAGACCATCAACAATTGATTAGCATTGAATGGTAGCGATTTAAATAAAAGAAAACACATACACACGATGCTACAAATCATCATCGGCGATACGCCATTTTCTTTGCGGTGTTACGGAATGCTACGTGCAAAACCCGGAATCCAGTGTTTGCCCACATTGTCATCTCCAGCAGAAAAGAGGCGGGCATTCGCCATGATGACATGTTATTTCCCTGTTGAGGCTCCTTGGAAAGCTGAAGGGGAGGTATAAGGAGAGAAACCACAAGCGGCTGTTGCCTCCTGGTGGACACAAAATTGACTTCAAATGATGAAAATCATTCAGTTCCTGCTGTTTTCAAAGCTTTGGAAACAGCTGGATGTTTTTTTGGACATACTGTCACAATATACTCACCAGATCAAAGTACTCAAAAGAAAATAATTGAAGCTTGTCTTTCACTAAAAAACACAATTTTGTTTCTTCCATTTTGTTTTTTAACGTGGAGAAATTTTAAATGACAGCAAGATATTTTCAATATGTACATTATTGTATTAAATTTTCAACTGAAAATCTTCGGCATTATTCACTTTTGGGCTCACAAGTCACATTGGGTTTCATCATTTCTTTAAGCGCCGTTTATCTGGCTTCAGAGCAGAGATAAGACATCAGCAGCCGGAAGTACATGTGACGTCACGATATAAATCATCTCGAGTGGACGATTCTTACTGACATATTGGATGGCATATTGGTGTGGGCTCCCGTCACGCGTGCTACAGATGGCGACTATTTTCCACGTGGGCACCAAGTGAACCCAGACAGATTCCCTGATGCTGCGCCATCTGCAATCTTTCCCTAACCTGGCACGGGCCACCTTGTCATATATGTTTCGGTAGCAATGACAATGTTTAAGAGGTTTGGTGGAAAGAGGGGAGCACGGACATTTTACAATGTTAACAGTTACTTTAATGTGTTTATATCATTTAAATACATGTAACTAAACATATATGTTTACACTTTTCATGCATTTTCGTTCATTGGCTATTTTACTGTAATTGCACATGATCATTTCTTGGGTAATATTTCTCCAGCTTTGTTTAAATACATGCCTTAAGGTGTTTGTATAAAAATGAAAACTGGAACACTAAGGTCAGGTGCCGTAACTTGAGGAATATCAAAGGTAAAAACAAACGTTTAACTTGCAAATGCACTTTTATTGACTTTTAAAGCTACATGACATGGCTGCACACTCTCGTTGGAAAATAGTGTGCGTGTCACTTTCATGTCATGTAGATGATATGGCTATTTTGGGCTTTGGTATGAATGACCATCGTGTGGCCTTATTTGGCTCCCCATACATGCGTTCATATTAAGCATTAAAAATTATTTTCAGAATGTTTTTAAATTACTCACAAAGCCTTGTGCTTGTCCTCGGCAAGGATCTGGTCATTGGGCTTCAGTCCGTACCTTTTTCAAGACAAATACGGTTATCGTTAGTCACAGATAATTGCAGTTTTGAGAGAAATTCAATTATATACTCCCACTTACTTATCGAGGAAGTCTTTGTCCACCACTGCAGAAATGTCCAGCAGGGGATTTCCCATCCCGAAGAGTGTGTTTGGACTGAAAGGAAAAAAATCAGACAGCATTTTATTGTATTATGATTGGTGTTTTATTTCATTTTTTAACAGTCATTTCCTGGG
This sequence comes from Hippocampus bargibanti, assembly GCF_051943395.1. Lineage (NCBI taxonomy): Eukaryota > Metazoa > Chordata > Actinopteri > Syngnathiformes > Syngnathidae > Hippocampus > Hippocampus bargibanti. Next base: position 8,978,684 of record NC_142748.1, read on the forward strand.
GAGGGATGTGAATACCTTTTCTGATCACCTTCCTTGTATTGATTGAAAAAATAAAACGAGGTGCACACCCACTACAGTAGAACGTATGTGATACATGTGATCAAAGCCTCGCTGGCTAACTTTCAGCAAACTGTCTAGTGTTAAAAGTTCCATTGCACACTATACATGCACACATGCAATGGATCATCAAAATAGATTGCATGTTATGTGGCATATTTTCCAGTTGAATTCACTGCAAAAAGTGACTGAAGTTATTATTGTCATGCTGCTCGGTAACTTCCAACGTGGATTTTACATCGTGAGAAGTGTTCTCTTACCTTGGGGCTGTCATCATTGTCCAAAAACGTGAATTTTAAACTTATTTTACGGGTTTGTTAAGACGTGTAACGTGCTTTTTGGAATACAGGAAGTACAGCAGTCGGACAGGAGCATTTGATTGGCTCGCTATGGGATGCGTTTGGGGGAAATGGGACAGACCAATTCCACGTACATTTGGTTACTGTATTCGCATTTCCAACGAAGCAGAATAACGTTTTCAATATAACAAAACAATTAAAACACAAATAAGCGTACTTATTTAACATTATTTAAAATATATATATATATGCCTTCATTTTTTTAATTCAACGGGTGTAAGAATGAACATGCCCCATTTGCCCATTTAAAGTGCTGACTGAGCAAATGCTAAAAATCTTAATTTATGGTGATTTAAAAAAAACTCAAAATACATTATCTAAGGCAAACTGCAACGTCAATTGGAAATATTTCTATTTTTGAAACGAAACATTGTATTTTGATTAAAACCGAAGCAATACTGCAGTAAAATAGACGGTTGTGGTCAATCACGTGACGAGGACCCTTCAGGCTCCGGGGCAACGATCCGGCTATTAACAACTATTCTGCCCAAGAAGACGACGCCAACAGCGGCGTGAAAAGTGTCCAGTGACCGGTGCATAGCCGGTTCTTTTACCATTAACCCCGGCGACGCTGTGTGAGAGGCTAGCTAGTTATGTGGCTAAAAACACAAGAGCTCCCATCAAGAATAAGAAAACACCTACCTCAATACAATTTTCCTCCATTTAGAAGCATTTTTGTCTTCACGGGACATTGTCGGTTTAATGATCGTATTTTTGTTGATGATGCTGTGGAGGATGAAGATGCTGAAAGAACTCGTGATGACACACTCACCGCAGCTTCCTCTTGAAATAAATTCAGATGATGCCAATTTCACACTTCAGGGGAGATTTATATCCGATTGTGTCTTTCTCTCAGTTAGACATTAGTCGATAAATAAAATATTAGCATGGGCAAAATAATGCACATTAAAATTAAAAACAACTGAGGGAATAATGCTTTGAAATCACTTCTTTTACAAATGTTACTCTCATGATAATGAAAAAAACTTTCTATATTACTATATTCAGAAGTTTACGTCCAGAAATATGTTGAATTTTCTGATTTGGATTATTTTGGAGAAGTAGAGTGGGGAAATTTACATTTCACAGCAGCAAAGTTATGAAAGGAAGAGGAAAGAAAATAAAGAGGTAGAAAAACAAATTTGCAGGTAACAAATAACCAAACATAACTCAAGTGCTATAAAATGCTTTATTACAAAAAGAAAACTGGTGAACGATGACTAGGCCTGATCGTTACCGCTGGAGTACATTTGACATGATCCAGGCGTGCTGAAAATAAGTGCACAACAGTAGGATATTTGCATAGCGAGGCACGTTTTTTTGTTTTTTTTTTTCATTGGAGAGTGGTCAATTCAAGGCACATAGGTTTCTTTTTTTTTGCTTATGGTGATTGTGCGTCTTCTAGCAAAAATTCCTGACCATGATTGTGCACAACAGCGTGGCGTTCTTTGGAATAGTTTTTATCCCAATTTCTACAGCGCAATCATTGTAATCTCTACGCAACGCAAGTGAGCCGTCTGAGGCAGAATTTGCTCAAACCGTATTGCTACGTAAAACCAACAACAAGAAAAATAAAAAAGCAGTGTTTCTTTTGAATGCTTGTGATTATACAGCAAGTAGTATAAACCAGTTATCCGATTCTGCTTAGTTGGTCCAAAACATGGATGCTAATTCATGTTAGCCCGTCTGTGACGTTTGGCTTTGTATATTAGCATTAGCTCAAACACAATTTGGTTGAGCGGTTGGAACCGATTTTACAATGAACGTAAAGTTTTTTCTAACATGAACGATGTGCCTTCTCAATGAAGATTGAGAAACACTTGCAAAATCAACAGGTAACCGTCGCCCCTTTAAAAGCTTTATGATTGCCTATTAGGTGCAGCATGGCGGCAGCAAACCACAACTTTTGTCTAAAAGCAGCTCCTCAATTCACTTTGACATAGTTCCCCGGCAGCTTAGCAATATTCTGCAAATCACTGCGTCATATCTCGCCGCGGCGAGACGCAATTATCGGTACAACGATGTCAAATGTACAGCAAAAGAAACCCAAGTTCTAAGAAATGCAAGTTCTACTCCAAATATATCCTGTAAATTCCCGGGATGTGTCACGTTCACAGTCCGAATGGAGGCCCTGCCTTTTCACTGATACCACGGCGTCTTACGGACCCAGTGCAAGGTGAATCCAGCATCCGTACGGATCTTGATGGAGGCCGCCTCAGCCTCGCGCACCGTCTCCTTGACGGACTGCATCAGATTCTGAGCGTTGTGGACCAGCATCTCGGTAGCCTGGTGGCGTTTGAAACAAAATACGGTAAACACAAGATATATTTCATACGTGATCCTCAAATAGCAAACATCACCTGTTCCGATTCCTCTTCGCTGATGTTGGTACGACCCAACATGGTGGCCTTGACCGTGGACAGGATCTTGAGTTGGGTACTGATGGTGGGAATGCGTTCGCACACCTGGAGTTGAAGCAAGAGAGTCGTTTCAAGCTAGCGGAACCGCGTCGGGCTAATGCGTTCGTACGAGCGTGCAACCTGGAGCAAGTTGGTGCGGATGCGTTTGTCGGTGCACTGCTTGGCCACCTCCTTGGCGAGCCGCGTGACTTCGTCGGAGGCCTTGGCGATGTCCTTGGCGCACTGGATGAGGGCGCGCTTGTTTCCGCTGCTGCCGCGCACCAGGCGCGACATCTCCGCCATCAGCAGGGCCATTCGCTTGGCCGCGCCGATGATGTCGTTACCCTACGGCACAAATCGGAAGTGATTTCGGAGGATGTCTGTGATTTGACCCATTTTGTCATTTTGAAGCAGTAAAAATACTCAGAATCATTAGCATGTTTTTTTATGTAACTTTCGAAAGATATGTTCAAAGGTGGTTTTTCCAATCGTACCTTGCTGGACCACTTTCGGGCCTCGTCGTGCAGCTGCCTGGCAGCCACCATCATAGGCTCATTGACCATGTCGCCGGCCTTCTGTTCTGGGAACTCCTCGTCCTTCTCCTCGGGCGGCGGCGGCCTGGGCGGAGGAACCTCGCCTTCGGGAAGAGGAGGTTTGGGTGGTGCCGGTTCGTCGTTGAGCTACGAGCCGGAAACGTATCCAGTGAGCTTTTGAAGTCAGTGATGACTGTGAAAGGTACGTTTGACCCGACTTACGTTCAGTTGATCCAAATCAGGAGGCGGTGGGGGGAAATCGGGTTCCTGAGGTTGGAACGCCTCCCGGACTTTAGCGACGGCGCCCAGTATCTTGTAACCCGAGTCCAGGAAGCCCTTGCGGAGATCTGCAGTCAAACATGTTTTGAAAAATCTGTTCCAGGAGGCGGCTCGGGCAGCTCAAGCGACGGGCTTACTAGGATCTTGGATGTTCCCCGCCACAGCTTTGGCGTCCATGACCATGGGCGATATGGTCTGACTGAGCTGCTCCGACGCCGCCTTGACCGCCTCACGGAATTTGGGGTCCTCCGAGTTCTCCACCTCGCGTTTGGCCACCAGGAGGATGCGATTGGCTCGCCGGGCGATGCTGGTAGCGCCGGCCACCAGCATCTGCGGCTGCTGCATGTCCATGGCCACGCGGCACTTGTCCAGGTCCTTCTTGATGGCCTCCTCCGACGCATCCAGAAGGGACTTGGTGTCGATGGCCTCGTCAACCAGACCTGAATACATTTTATCGTTACTCATAAAGGCCGTCATGGCAATGTTTATTTTTGAGGCGATACCTGTCATCTTCTCGACATTGTCGATCCACTGATTCTTCATGGTCTCGAAATGTTCGTAGGCAGCCTGGTTGCCAGGGTTCCTCAGCAGGATCCTCGCGGCAGAAACCACCTGCACGCAAAGTCCCGCCAGAGTCGTTAACCAACAGCCTAAATTATGGGAAGCGTTTGGGGAAAAGCTTTGGACGAGACAGAAGACGTCGCTACCTGCGGCGTTAAATCTCGGGTGGACTTGACGGCCGCTTGGATCCCCTCCACCGTGCTTTTGTTCGCCGTACCAACGGCGGCCGCTTTCTCCGCCGTGGCGCCCAACCTGTTGGCGTGGTTCTCGAAATTGGCGGCCCGTTCGTCAAACACCTGCACGCAATCCGATTAGACAAGTCAGCCTGCAAGGTTCTGCAAAAGCGCTTCCAAGAATGTCTTTGTGGACCCCCACGCTGACCTCGTCCCTGTTGGGGGCATCCAGAGGTGCGGTGGCGGCCACGGCCAGCAACTTAATAGGCGTGGTGGTGTCGCTGAAGATGTCGGAAACTTCCTGAGTCATCGCCGTCTGCATTTTCCCTTTCAGGTCCTGGGAAGGGACGTGCGGACGTTAGCGTTAGCATGGCGTAGCAACTAGATTTCGATGGTTGTTTACTTCCTTGTATTATTGATGAATATTTACTTCTTGAACATTGTTGCACTTTTGTTGTAATATTTTTGTATGTAACATTTATGACATTTTTTTCTGTCCCTCGACAGTGTTAGGGCTGCGCAGAAATTTGCCTTGTAGTACTACTGCTAGCCAGCATGAGGAGTCGTTTGGCGATCTTACTTTGAGGGCCTCTTGTAGCTGGCGAGCGACGGCTCGCGCCTGCGGGGAGTCGCCCTCACCGCGAGCCGCCAAGTCGGCCAGCTGGGCCATAAGTTGTTCCACCTGCTCGCATTTTCCCAGCAGTTCTTGCCTGAAGGGACCCGGAAGCGCGTTGGCTAGCCTGCGGCCCTCCGCCACCAAACCGCGAATGGCCGCCTGGCCTGAGGACGGACGGAGAGAAATTTACCATCACGTTTTTCGCTGGATTTCGGGATAGTTGAACGGCGCCGGATAAGGGAGGGGTGGTTACGGACCTACGCCGTTGTCGTCGACGGTGGGGTTGTCGATCCAGCGTTGGGCCTGCTCGATCTTTCCTTCCAAGTGGACGTCGGCCTTAGCGGGTCGACTTTTGGCCACTGCTTTGTTGGTTTTGGACTGGAGATTCTGCAAGGCCGTGGCGATCTGTTTGGCGAAGGCTCTTGCTTCGGGGGTGTCGCCTTTTCCTCTGCGGGACACATTGACAATCTGGATTAACTCCGAACCACTTAAGGAAAACAACATTGGCCATTTTCTTACTGTCTTCTGAGATCCGACAACTTAGCAGTCATGGTGGCGATCTCGGCGACGGAGCGTAAGATGTCATCCCGTTCTTTGGGGTCCTCGCACATGTCGGCGATCTTCTTAGCCTCCATCAGCAGAGCCTTAATGTTCTCCTCACCCTCTGGGGCGCCGTTCGGGTCGGCCAGCCAATTCTGCGGACGCCGGGGAAGAAAAGCAGTTTCAAAGAGTCGCCTCTGTGGCCATTTTGGCTTCCACGGTGCGGTAACCTACCTGGGCCGCGTCCATTCTCTTGGCGATGGCCTGTTTGGAGTTGGTCATGGCCTCTAGCTTGCGAGCGGCGTTTTCCACCTTGCCAGTGAGGACGTCCAGACCTTGGGACACCTGCTGGGCCGTTTGCATGGCGGCTGGGGATGTGCCCTGACCTCTGGAATGGAACACCATCAAGCGCCATGCGCACTTATGTAAACAAATGGACCTTCTTGTGGAGAAATGCAACCGTCTGGCTTCAGTCGGTACCTGGCCCTCATCTCCGACACCTGGTCAGTCATCAGACCCAAAGTCTTAGTTGTTGCCAGTATATCCCTGCGCTCCCTCCCTGCACACAACTCGCCGACTTTGCCGGCTTCGTCCAGGATTTGCCGGACGGCCTGCTCGCCCGCATCTCCTGCGTGGACGAGAATCTCAACTGTAACCGAGTCCATGTCAGCCGCCCGGGTGGGTGTTTCTAATGGGGTTGTTACCCGGCGGGGCGTGGGGATCGCGCAGCCAGTTCTTCGCCTGAGCCATCTTGGAGTCGATGAGCCCCAGGGCTCGTTTCATAGCCTCTGTGTCCTTTAGTAATAGACAGAAGATGATTTTGTTTACTTATCTATTTATTTCTTTATTTTTTTTGGGTGGCATCCCCCCATGGTATAACGCATGCCGCATCTGCTAGTGTGCTCTGCTCGTTTAACCATTCCTCAATCCACCGCAATTTAGTAGCATCGCAAATTCAATCTGCGCACTGTAAAACAAATTCGCCACAAAAACCAAACAAATAAATAAATAAAATAATGATCATAAAATGCACAGACAGACACAAACAGTTGAGACATGCCAGTGACAGACAGAGAGGTGATGCTTACCTTCTACAGAAGGTGAATGTCGAAAAGAACAGTGGAAAAGAAAGATAAAAAAGAATAACCACATAAATATAAGATCTGATCCGAAAAATGATGACAGGAAGAAAAATCGAAAGCAAAATGGTGAAGAAAGACAATTTTAAGACAGGGTAGTTTGATAGTAAAACGAAGAAGGATAGTTAACATGCTCCCCTAAAAACTCAATATTCTGTGGGTCCTGGAATTCGAGTGACAATGACAAAAACCCTGGCACTGGTGTGGACACATTTTTGCACATCGTCTTACAGTGAACGAGTGAAACGTATTAAAAAAGATTTGACGCAATCTGTCAACAATACAATAAGAAGGCAAAACTGTTTTTTAAAGAGGTTTCGCACTGGGAGACCACTCCCACTTGAAGTTCATTGTCAAAGTCAACATAAAATGAAGTGAACAATTTTTGTAGTGAAGTGAACAATTTTTGTTTAACTCCAGCTAGCTTCACGCTAGCACCTAATGAGTGACAGCCGCTTCCGGAATAGTTGTAACCATCACCAGGTGACCAAATAAAGACCCACCTTGTTTGCCCAGGCGTCCTCATCCCAGGACGTGAGTTGCAGCACTCTGATGATCTCCACGATCTCAGCGCTCATCTTCTCATAGGTGAAGTTGCGGTTCTTAAGAGCCTCCTCCACGCCTTGGCTGCCTGACGTCTTGGTGGTTACGAAGATTTTGATACCTGGACAGCGATAGGAATGAATTAGAGAAAAAAATGGAGGATTGGGGGGGTTTAAAGGCATCACGTCACTACCTGAGATGAGGATGGGCAGAAGCTCTTTGACCGTGTTCATGGAATTGACGAGCATGACGCGGTGCTCCTGGTGGGTCAGCTCCTGTTGCCGTTCGTCGATCATCTTGGCCATCTTGGTCATTCCTAGAGTTTGAAATTCACGTTATGATGGCGGCCGAAAAAGGGTCAGCGTCATTTTTGTTTGTTTGCCACCTTTACCTGGTCCTAGATTCTTGGTGTAAGTGATCAGATCCGCCATGGACTCCACCACCTCTGCCACCGTCAGATACTCCAAGATGCCTTTACATACCCGGATTATCTTGCGGACCTACGTCGAAGGCACCAGGGAACAATTACGAGCGTTCAAACATCGGAAAACGACTTTGGATGGAGGCGTTGAGATACCTCCGCCTCGTCAAAGGTGAGGAGAAGGTCCGAGGTTCCCGAGAGGATTCCCCGGGAGCCGTCAATGAGGTAGTCCCGAGCGGGAACCGAGTACGGGTCGGCTTTCAGCATGGAGGCAGCTTTGACCAGCTTGGTGCACGCGTTCTCGACTCTGCAGGGCATGGATTCAACTTTAACGCCCGACTATTTTTATGTTCAGGCGAGCCTATTCTAGAAGCAACGAGTGCCCATTAATCGGACCCCCCTGCCAACGCAGGTACTATATTTAGCAGCCAGCGGAGCATTCCAACACATGCGTTGACGGATGACGACGGGGTGACGATGTGACTCCCAGGCGCCAAATGCGGTTCATCTTCTGACCTTGTGGCGAGGAGGAGGTCTTGGGAGGTCCTGAGATATGCCCCCCACCCTCACCCCGGCCCTCCGTGAGATGCAACAGGCAGCAGCTGATCACTGAGTAATGGTTTTAAAATGATCTTCTCAAAACAAGATGCAAAAGGCACTTAACATACCACGCGTGACCTTTGCATGTCCAACACAAGATGATGACGACTTACTTGATGAACGCCGGTGGCATGTCCCTTTTCATGATCTGGTCATCGGTGGTTTGGACCGTCTCCTTGCCCACCTGGAAGAACAACAAGACGGATACATCACAAAACGTTTGGATAGTGACTGAAAGTCAATATTCGGCCAGAAAACTCAAAGACGCAAAATGTCAGAGGTTGTCCTAAATATGTCTTTACATCCGATTGTAAAGACCACCAACTAACGTCACCGTTCAGTTGGTCGCTCCATATTTATCCTCAACGTTGGACACTCGTTAAATTGGCGAGGAAAACGTAGGCAGTCAAGTCAGGAAGACAAGGCCAGCACCTGTCACGTCCTCATACTCAGTTGCAGACTACTTGCAGCACGCAACACAATGAGGCTGGAAGGACTGTATCTTTCCAAGCGACCGATCGTGACTACGGCGACCGTTCTCTCTGGACACTGGCGAAGCATTGTCCAACAGGGGCCCGTTCTGTCTGAGACGCCTTTCATTCTCTCGGCAGAGTGATGTGCCGGTCGACAAAGCCTGGTCTGTTCCCACTTGAGAGCGGCCACTTCATCCACGCCATTGCCTCCATGTTTCCACTCCAGACGCTCCCCATGTGGACCGGCGGCGTGCCATTTGCGCACCCGGCGCATCTGGGAAGCCTTTCTGCACCAACACCCCCCCGAGCTCCTCCCCCTAAAGTTTATTCTCGGCTATGAACCGGCATGAAAGTGAAAAAGGTGTGTCCCGAGACTCGCCTTTCTTGTTCCAGACCGAAGCGAGACTAAAACGTGCTTGCCACTTGCCGCTCCCCATCTGAAAGAGATTCGAACGACCGCAACAAAGCGCCGTTTGTACTCCAGTTTCCATCTGAGGGAGGACACGGAGGGTTGAGGGGGGGTCGGGTCTTGATTTATTGAAGTTGTGCACGTGCAAAAAAAACACACGCACCCAAACAGATGTGGAGGCACAGCAGGATGGCTTCATACAAACCGATGACTTTTGCAGGCGCTTTCGGGGCTAACGTCTTCATCAATCACAAGAAGGAGTCATGCCCTACTATCACCTCTGGTAAAAGTATATTCAACCCTGCGTTCCCTTGGATTTTAATCATTTTAGTGCAATGTCATGTCACGAGCCTTCCTTCGAAATCATAATCTGAGGAAACAACACTCCCACCAACGAATCAGAGTCAGCATGCTACGCTTGGGGATATTTTGCGTCTCCGATGGGACGTCTCGAGGGGAAGGCGCAACACAAACAGGAAGTGAACCCTCAACGGAATCACCCCAGCCCAACCCCCTCCGTTCTGGGCATTCCTCTCCTGATCCCAAAGTCTATAAAAAGAAAAATGGATGCAGCGCAACACGACGCGGAGAGGAGTTTGGCCGCGCAGACAAAAGTAGCGTCCGGGTTTACAATAGCCAGGTTCCTTTTTTTAGCCCTGCGTTGGTTTGTCGTGTCGTTTTTCCGGTTGAAGCCACTCATTTACACTTCCAAAGCGCCCTAAAGTGTATAGGGATGCATGCTTGCTTGCTGGGAATTCCTCACTTAGCCAGCATTCATTTCTCATCAGCATCCGGCTCATCATTTTGGAGAAGAATAAAAATAATAATAATAATAATAATGCCGCGAGGCTCAATCTTGCTCTGATATATATATAATCTGATATAGTTTTTTTTCATACAAAACAAGTATTTTATTGATTTTTTATTTTTATTTATATTTATTTTTTTACATATATATTATATATATATATATATATATATATATATATATATATATATATATATATATATATATATATTACTTTTTATATTTATATGTTATTTTTATCCTTATTTTTTATTGTTATTTTTGTTATATTTATTTATTTATTTACATATTTATAAGTATTTCATTTTATGTATGTATTTAAAGATTTTCTTTTTTAATTGTTTTTTTTTTATTTTGTTTTTAATTTTCTTTATTAATTAATGTATTTATTCATTCATTTATTTGTTGATTTGATTTTACATAAGTTGTAACGAGATATCGATCATGATTTTTACCAACCACCAAATACGAACTGGAAGTAAATATTGCTCTGAAAAATACTTCCGGGTCAGAAATAAAAAGAGAAGCACATAAACCACAGTATGTGTGTCACAACGTGCCTCATTGTGCCGCCTGATGCCTCCCTAATTGTTCACTGGAGGCAATTATTATTAGTATTTCGATTTTCAAATCCCGATTATGACTCCGGGAGGCATTCTTGGGTCTTGACGCAATCAAACAAGTCATCTGAACGTCTCCAACGTGACTTGGTAACATTTTCCAGGCTCTGTCGCAAGATGAGCATCCATCAAAATTCACACACAGGAAGCGCGTACGCAACATGTGGTTTCCTACCCAGCACCGAAAAGGAATAATGGTGTAGTTGCGCCCATCGGATGTCTGAAAACTTTGTACTATGAGGACACGATGACTTTGCTACCATGGAACTGAAGTGACATCATAGCAGTGTCAATGTTATATGGTTGCCGTGGGAACTGGAAACAGTGAAAACATCCATTGATCAAGCTGTCCAAAGAAAATTACAAAGGAACTCGAAGTTGATGCTTTTCAGTGGTTGTGTCAAGCACATTGATTTGCCTTTGCAGAGAAATTGCCTTGTCATTTTTATAAATTATCATTATTATTATTATTATAAGAAGATCATTTCAATCGATTATGTTGGAAGAAGTAAACATTGACAACATGCAGGACCAAAGTTTGACATCTGTGGTCTCTACGGCCACTGCAATAAATGTCTTCTCAGGCTTTCTTAATTACTCATGTCAATCAATTTATCTTTGCCCGAATTGTATATTATTTTTCTTTAATAGAAGAGGTGATACTTCTGACCTGAGACCCCTAGAGGGTCTGCGATTGCCCTTGAGGTTCATTTATTATCTTTATTTTAATGATCCCTTTTATCAACCTTGATTCAACTATAAATAATTGAACTGACAGCTAGACAACTCGCTCAAGGTACACTTTGTTATGATTTAGAGTGTATAATCGTGTAGTTTCGGTGCAAAGTTGTGCCAAAGTGAGGCTACGGTGGGCAAGAGGGGCCATTCTCAAGGGGAAAAAGGGCGTCAATGCCTTTGCCCCGTTCAGTAACTTGAGTCGCATTTCCACCTCTTTGATGCCCTAAATGAATTCCCCACTCCACCCCCCGTCAACCGTCTAGTGACATCCCAAAAAGTTTCTCGGAGATCGACAAGTAGCAGTCGCAAGCAACGCGGCGGTTCACTCACCCGGACCAGGTTGCTCACTGCAGCTTGCACAGCCGCCACCGGTGCCGTCAAGTCGGGGATCGCCTTTCCGTCCACCTCGCCCTCTTCATGCATGATCACCAGATGGGAGATCTGCTGAGCCACCGGCTCCAGGATACTTTCTATCGTCTTTGTATGAAACACCGGCATAGTGATCGGAGTTTTTTAAACACACTGAAAGGAAAATGCGGGGGGGGAAAGTCAAAGTTGCAAACACCGGAGGAGGCCGCTGCTCCCAGTCAGACGCCCTCTTTCGAGTGACGTTTTTCCGCTCCTGCAAGCTCGGACACTCGGCGTAAGAACCATCAAACTCCCTTGACTAACTGAAGCACGCTGACGTCAAGTTACGACGCCCCACCTTCCGACCAATCACAATGCCGGAAGGGCGGTCTTGCTCGTTTGTCAATGGCGGAATTGAACCGTCGCTCAAAATCAGAGCCCTCCCTTTTCTTTCCTTTCCGTATCCCATTTGGAGAGCAGATTCCATGAGCTGCTGTCTGCAATTACGTAATAGATTCTTATGCCCTAAAAAGGCCAATATGTGTGTGTAGTCTTTGTTACATTCCACACGCGGAAATTCAACCGGTTGGACGTGTTATCACTTTTTTTCTGCACGCTCCACAGTTGATCACACTGCAAAAAAATAAATAAAAACAACATACTATTACTAGCTTGTCATACACACCTTAAAAAATAGAAAGATGACGACGCTGAATATGATGTCACCGGAAAAATATTATTGTCGTTTTATGGTTGATATTAGCTGGCCAAATTATTGCCATAGACAAAAAAAAAACAATCTGAATGAATGGAGAATAATTGTTATTAATATTAAATATATGATTGTACTGTTTTCACTATAACACTATATATTATGGCTCTGAGATGTATATTTGTATTTAATTACTGGTAATTAAATACGGTCCGACATCCCTGTTTTGTACGTATAGATATGACAAGCGGCAAATGAATTTTTAGCATATGCTGCAAAGAGCTGCAAGGCAGCATCTCATTTCCTAAAAAGGAAGTAAACAAGCCACTGCTGGATATGTTTTCCATCTCGACTTTTGCATGACAGCATATGTGGGTGAGACGGAGGATATCTAATTTGTGTGTGTGTGGATAACCCCGGCACCCGCCACAATGGACCCGACTGTTTGCACCCTCTTCTGAGCAAACAAAAAATATCCAAAATTTGTTCTGGTACTTTTCGACACACGCTGACTATTTATCACAATGTAATCGAATGTCTCCACACCGGTCTCAATATCACCATCAGAGACGTCCTGCTGTGGTTTGAGGAATGCGCTTACTGTTGACATGACCCTCCCCACTGTGGAATGCGTTTCACTGTTAAGTGGGCGGGGAGGGGGGGGTCACCCTTCACCCTCAGTCGAATAGTTTTTTTTTTTTTTTTGGGGGGGGGGGGGGGGGGGGGGGTGGATTAAAGTGCAACCCCAAATGCGTGAAAAGTGAGAAGGAAAAGTGGAAAAAGGGCGCCGTCTTGCGGACACATGAAGGAAGTGAAGCCAAGTCGAGTGATGGTCCCTCATGACCACACGAGGGAACCAAAGTCTCACAACATTCTGAAACAAAAATATGCTTATTTTTTGTAATATAACCACCCAAAACTCTTCCATTTTCGGTAATTTATATGAATTTATGAAACCATGAAAATGCCTGCTTGTGGAGGAAAGCAGCAGTTCATAAAAAACTAATAGTATCACTAAATTGTGGTTGGTCCTCACATGGTAAATATTAATTTCAATTTATCATTGGACATAAAAGGATAGTTATGGTTAACCTGTAAACCAGCAATAAAAAGAATATTGAGTTTTTTTTTTGCATTATCTGTTCATTTATCTGGCAAATTTCCCCCCAGTTTAGCCTGCAAGTAAAAGGACAATGGAGCAGATACCTCCATCATCCCCCGTGAGAAAGTGCTCTCCTCAGCCCTGACTCAGAGTAGGTGCTCGTCCACTCGCTCCTCCCCCCCCCTCCTCCTCGCTTTTTCTGGGCTCACAGGACTCCCTCGCTTGTCACTCAATCCTTCCCCAGCGCTCAACATCTTTGGGAATCCCCTCCTCAGGTTCTTCCCGGTGGACGCCCGTCACCCGGAGTCACCATCGCCACCACGGAGAGCTCGGCTCTGGCGGCCCGGCCGCTTCCCCGGCTGAGCATCGGGCGCAAGACGCTGGTGGCGGTCGCCGTGGGGGTCATGCTGGTGTTGGTCCTGGTGGTGCTGATCCCGGTGCTGGTCAGCTCCGTCGGAGGGGGCGAGGAAGGAGGCGGCGGCTTCGAGATGCTGGGCGGCTGCCGGATGGTGTGCGACGCCTTCCCCGCGGCGGAGGAGCCCGTCACCGCCGAGCAACAGGCGGGCGAGCAAGCCGACAGCAGCGACCGCGGCATCGGGCCGCCGCCGCCGCCCACTTTGGCCGCTCACGCTTCAGAGGGAAGACCCGGACGCCCCGGCGAGCCGGGACCCCCGGGGCCTCCCGGAGAGCCGGGTCCGCCGGGACCCGAGGGTCCGCCCGGGGGCACCGGGATTCTCGGCTTCGGGTCTCCGGGCTCGCCGAACACGGCCACGTCCGACGCGCCGCCCCGGGTGGCTTTCTACGCGGGGCTGCGCAACCCGCAGGAAGGCTACGACGTCCTGCGCTTCGATGACGTGGTGACCGACATCGGCGGCAATTACGACGGCGCCACCGGCAAGTTCACCTGCAAGATTGCCGGCACCTACTTCTTCATATACAACGTCCTGATGCGGGGAGGAGACGGCACCAGCATGTGGGCTGACCTGCTCAAGAACGGTCTGGTGGGTACCCGGCGTCCTCAAGACCGCGTAGCGATAAAAGCTCCCGTGGGAGCTTTCTGAAACAAAAGTCAATCAATCGGGTCAAAGCGATTGATAATTGAGTGACGTGAATGAAGATGTCAGGCTTCTTTATTGCCTAAAGCTACCTTGGTTAAACTGAGTGCAGGAACTTCATTTCGTCAAGCCGGTTTTCATATAAGTGAATGAAGAATTCTGTGCTGTCATCTTGTGGCATCCGTAGGCGATAACAAACCATTTTTGAAACATGTTAATTACTTACAGACTTGGTGGGAGGGCCATTTTCTGATTGATTGACAACCGTCCACTGGATGGAGTGTGTCTTTTGTGCAAAGTTAGTCAGGATCAGATCCAGAACATTCAAGACCAGAATGACGATGGTGGATGGATTAAGGGTTGAGTCATTGATAAATTCTGCAAAAACAACAACAACGACTGTGCAGTGGCAGGCACGGACGCAAAAGGGAAAGCGAGTCGATCCGCAAGCCTACCACACATCAAACCGTCGCCCGAGGTCTTTACAAACAAAGTTCAAAGCGCTTTGAAATAAGAAAAAAAAAACTCTTTTGCCGCCGCCGTGACGTCCGTTCATCGGGCCAGGCGGCGCCGGCGTGAAACCGACGCATCGGTTACGTTTTACGGATGATTTGTTATGTCTGCTAGGCCTCAGGTGGTGATGCTGATCAAACACCACAGAAATCCAAAGCGCAACGCAAACACGATGGGAGTCCAGATACGAGGTGCAACCTCAAATAACACTTGTTTACCTGAGGAGGCTCTTTCGTAACCTTAACGGACCCAAAGCGCCTATATTTGGCTTGGTTAACGGGGGGCTTAAAAGGCAACAACAAATGCGGCGCGTCCGTTCGAGGCGCGCCGCTTGTCAAAAGTTTTAAGGGTGTATTTGAATGACCTTTCGACCTATGGTGCCTTCATGACGCATATGCGACGTGACACTCCAGTCGTGGTGGCTTCAAACAATCCGCGCAGATGGGAAGCGATGAGCAAAGTTCAAGACTTGGAGAAAGCGAGAGAGAGAGATAAAAAAAAGCTTAAGAGACTGGGAGGGTGAGGGGGGGGGTCATTTGTTGGCAGCACTGTACATCCTCTCAGGCGGGATGAGTCAAGATGAAGTCTTACACTTGAGTCACCACGTTCTTAGAACCACTACGGACGCAGAGGATTCCTCAGATCAGCACGTTTTGGGATGGGGGTGTGGTGGGTGGGGGGGTCGTCTGCAAAAGACAGGCTTCATAGGTTTATATGTACTTTGAATGCACAGAGCAATGCAGTGGACGTCAAATCACATTGATCTCAAATTCACGTTCTCCATTGAAAACAATGGAAAAACAGATTTGGACAAAATGTATAGTGGGTGTTCCATTGAAAGGAATGGAACGTTCCCTTTTGTTAAAAAAAATAGCTTTTTCTCCCTGTCTGATACAAAACGACGTTTTTTTTTTCGGTACATTTGTTATTTGTGATTAATTCAATGTTAAAATTTCATTGTCATTGTCATGAAATATAGTTATATTTCATGAACGAATGTCGAAGATTTTAATAAAATGCATTAGAGTCGCCGTCTTGTGGCGACAATCGGTATTGCATGGAAAACCATTGAAATGAATGGGACGTTCCTTTTGTTAAAAAATACATATATCTTCTAGTCTGATACAAAATTACATTTTTTTTCGGTACATTTGTTATTTATGATTAATTCAATGTTAATATTTCATTGTCATTGTCATGAAATATAGTGATATTTCATGAACGAATGTGGAAGATTTTAATAAAATGCATTACAGTCGCCGTCTTGTGGCGACAATCGGTATTGCACGGAACACCATTGAAATGAATGGGACGTTCCTTTTGTTAAAAAATACATATATCTTCTCGTCTGATACAAAATTACATTTTTTTCGGTACATTTGTTATTTATGATTAATTCAATGTTAAAATTTCATTGTCATTGTCATGAAATATAGCCATATTTCATGAACGAATGTGGAAGATTTTAATAAAATGCATTAGAGTCGCCGTCTTGTGGCGACAATCGGTATTGCACGGAACACCATTGAAATGAATGGGACGTTCCTTTTGTTATAAAATACATATATCTTCTAGTCTGATACAAAATTACATTTTTTTTCGGTACATTTGTTATTTAGGATTAATTCAATGATAAAATTTCGTTGTCAATGCTATGACAAATAGTCATATTTCATGAACACATTTGGAAAAAGTTATGGATAAAATGTATGGGTGTCGCCGTCTTGTGGCCACGCCCGGGATAGCATGACAAAAGTCAAATTCTTGCTCTCAACCCAAAGCAAAATAACAAGAATCACTCACCCCAAGTCATGCGGGTCCCATTAATTGTTGCATTTTCTTCATTTCAGGTCAGGGCGAGCGCCATCGCCCAAGACCAGGACCAGAGTTACGACTACGCCAGCAACAGCGTCATCGTGCACCTGGACGCCGGCGACGAGGTTTACGTCAAACTGGACGGGGGCAAAGCGCACGGCGGCAACAGCAACAAGTACAGCACCTTCTCGGGCTTCATCTTGTACGCCGACTGACGAGCGGCGGTTCCTCATGAGCGCCTGGCGGTGGGCCGGCGTGGGCTCGGAAATTGCGCATCGGCGGCAAACGGTCGTTGTCTCCGGGATGATGTTCACGGTGATGGAGCGTCTCATTTGTTTTCTTTTATTTTGGTTCATCATCTGTTATTTCGAGACTTTACATTCAGCCAAAAAAATGACATGATGGGTTCTCTTCTTTTATATTTTGGGCGGAGCGGGCGATATCCATCCTCCTTTGATGCAACATTTGCAACTAATTCACACCCTCTAGTTTAAAGTCAAGCACGAAGATGGATATTAAAAAAAATGCCCCATACATGTGTGTGTAACTTCCACTTCGGACCCAGGCTACAGTTAGCTCCAAACGTACTATGTCGATGGATTTGGCATCATTTTGAAACGTTATTGACAGGAAATAAGAAGAAAAATGTGTTTTTCCATGAATGAGGGGGGTGGAAAATGCCAATTGGTCAATTTGTGAATAGTCGGGGGTTCACTGCGATATGTGAATTTTGTCATGCATGCATCACAGTGTGTGTGTGTGTGTGTGTGTTCAACCCCTTTCATACTCGTAAATCTTTCATGTGATGTGCTAGCAATGAGCATCTTGCATGCAAAAATCTATGAGCCCTTCGACAATGAAGAAAATGTGGTTTTTTTTCTCCCTTCATTAAAGAAAAAGTTCCTCACGTCAACCTTTTCTTGTCTTTTTCCTCACACGCGGTGATTTCGGAACGGCTATTGCAAAATAGGCAACTTTACTCCTAAAAAAACAGACAAAGATGACGGATTAATAAAGTTTAGATGAGCGCAACGTCGCCCAGCAGGCAAATCGGATCCAATTAATTCCTCCTTTGAGTTAGCGTCGGTATTGCGAAATGCTAGCAAGGTTTAAAAAAAAGTCGCAGAGATGATAAAGAAAATATCAAAACAGCAGTAACGACTGGATTGCTTTGCAGTGTCATCAGAGCATCGGTGTTATTTAATGCCTCGGAGTCAGACAGCTCACTTCCTCCAGACGCAATTAAAAGCGAGCCAGCGTGCCTCGGCAGAGGTCGAGCGAGAAGCCGGCCGGCATTCCTCTCTGCATCGTCAAATTAGAGACTTCATGTCACAATGTCAAAAGACGGAACGACCTCGAGGCGCTGCGACAACGCCTGCTACGGACCAACCTGAGAGCATCTGTCCGCTCCTGCCGAAACGCCTAAGAATAAATAAATCGAGAGGATAAATAAAAACAAAAATATGGCGGCAAACGTAAAAATAAAAAGCATCTAAATAGCAATTGCGTAACAGCTTAAATAGCCAAACAAAGTCAACAGTTCGCTCGCATCAGTGGGCCACGCGAATTGATGTGACGGGCCGAATTGGGCCCCCGGGCCTCGATTTTGGCACCCGTGATATAAATGGATTGCGAAAGCTTTTCCCAATCATCCCCAAAGCCGACCTGCGGCGACTTTGTGACATTCATCCACCCACTGGGAGAAGCTAGCGCAGTCATGTTAGCATGATGCGCGCTACGCGGCGTCACCGATGAAACGGGCGGACTAATAATTCCTTCCCCGAGACGAATAACTCTTTGTCATGGTGCGACATGGTAGCCCGCGGAGAGCAAATAGAGCAGAATTTGTCTGTAAGGGCAATCGGAAAAGCACCGAGAGGCCTGCGCTGGGCCTGCGGTGGGTCTACTCGTGTGCAGCCATGCGGGACGCCGCCGCGTCTTGGGAGAATGTGACAGCGGACGTCCTCGCCGTCTCATCCGCGGGAACAAGTCCAGTGTGTCAGTGACTCAACACTAGTCGCCCCCCGCCCCACAAATGACGGAACCGGTTCTAACGCGCAGAGACGGGTTGACTCTGGATGCTCTGCTGGCATGTTGCCTGTCTCTGCACCTCACCCGACGATGACGGAATGCGGCGTGACATCGCGCGACGGAGGCGCGTGACGCTAGCATTCAAGATGGCTGACCGCGGAGGGCCGCTTCTCGCCGCCGACGGACTTTTAGACTTACCTAGACGAGTTATGGAGCACGTTTTGCCTTTTGTCCATGTTAGTGCTATGTTGTAATAATAATAATACATTTCATTTTCAAGCGTCTTTCAAAACTCTCAAGGTCACTTTACAGTCACAGGATAAGTTTTTCTGTGGGTGAGCAGTGGCAGCCACACGCTGCCAGCGTTCACTCAACGCGGATGTAACCCGGATAGAATAGTAAGAGAAAGATAGAAAGCTAGCTAGCAAGCCAATAGATAGCTAATAGCTATGTTACAGTCTAAGCTGTTGTTGAAGCGCTCTATAAATCAATATGAATGTATTGCATTGAATTTTGGAAAATTGATCCATATTGATTTTTTTATATTTATTAGATGCTGCATGATCATTTTTGCTCGCTCATGTGTCGATACGTATGACAAGTAATGCTGGTGGACGTATTGAAGGCACAGCCCACTGCCACCCATCACTCTGCATTAGCGCCTCGGTTAGCTTGGAGGGCGCAAGACCAGGCCAAGTGACGTACATCGGCGAGGCGCTGGTGACTCAATGCTCTCGTCCGCGGGTCTCGATGCTCATATTCTATCCAAGAAAGTTTTCCATGACAGAAAACTCGCCGCCTTTCCCGCAAATCCGACTCGGGGGCGAGCAGAGAGTCGGGAAGACGTGGCGAGAAACGGTGATTTGTTTTGTTTATGTTTAGCGGCTCGGTTTTATAGCTCAGGAAAGAAAGAGTGGACTAAAATATAGTCAATTTTTACAGATTAAAAGGGTTCGACACGGATATTTTTGAATTTCCTTCGCGTTATTCCCCGATGCCGGCAAAACAAAGCAGCTCAGATCATGGATGGATAGCTCAGCTTTTGTTTATTTTTAAACATTTTGGATGAAATCGGTGCTTGACGTACATTTTGCACACACGTACAATTTTTTAAAAAGTTAAAATGTCAGTTTAAAAATTGCCTTACAATTAAAAATGGAAGTATTCAAAAAAAAGACAGGTGCCAGTATTTTTGCTAATTGATCAAGTGTGAAATTAATATTTCTTAAATTATTGTATTATAATTTAGGCATTCTGCTAATTTATGGAAAAGTCATTTGTTTGTCTGATGTTGAAAAAAACAACTTTGCATTTAACTCATTCCCTGCCATTCACGAATGTATTCAGAAATTGAAAATATGACGTAGAGTGCCATTCCCAATTTGTTCAGGTTTTGTTTTTTCATGCTTGGGTGCCGATAAAGCGCTGGTTAGCCCTCTGGCAATGTTTTCCTTTCCACAAGGGGGCAGCATTTCCCTTTTTTCCGTGTTAGCGCTTTGTTCCAGCTTCAGCTGTTGTTAAAGTGCTATATCAACCAATATGGATATATTGCATTGTATTTTGGACAGCCGCCCTCATTTCAAGCTCATATAACTCCAGAACCATATCATTTAGGAATTAACCCTTGGACACATTTTTGAGAAGTGAATGAGTTAAAAGCCATCATGGAATTGTCCTAAAACATGTTTAAAAGGTAACTGTCATTTGGCTATCAATTAAAGTGCTTTTTTTTAGTTAGATATCCTTCTAAGCCCTGGTAAGAAAATGGCCCTGATGACTCACCTCACAGTTCAGCGCCCAGGTTACCCGTCTACCTGCCTTTCACGCCCTATTACAGTCATCCGCCCTCCGTTAGGATAAAAGCATCTTAGCGGCATAGAGCAGCATCGCGCCGAGGCCGGCGGTGGCGGCCACGGCCACCACGCGCACCGGGAGGAAGTCCATGGAGTCCTCCAGTTTAGTGTGCAGCCGCAGGACCTGCCGATGGGTGTCCTCGCGAGTGCCCGAGTTCTCGATGACGTGGCTGGCAAGACCTCGCTTCTCATTGAGCGGCATCTGCGCCGCCAGACGCTGCTCGGCCTCCTCCGCCGTCAAGCCGTCTCGCTGCATGAGGCGTGCCAGCTGAGTGGCCGGGTCACTGGGAAAGGGGGAAAAAAATGATGCTGAAATGCGGGAAATGGAATAAAAGTACATTGAATAATTTGATGTTTTGGATTTAATTTAGTTTCTGGAATTATTTGACGCTTGCTTTTCATCAGAAGCCTCACCAGTAAACGACAACAGTGTGGTTGAGAAACTGTGTGAGTTTTCTGGTTTCAAAGAGAAGCGGCACGTCCAGCACGACATAGCGATAGCCTAGAAAAACAGACAGAAAAAAAAAGCACATCATAATATACGAAATAATAAATGAACACACGTAAGGGTGACACACAAAATGCTCACAAACTATTTTTTTTTTTTTTTTTTTCAAATAAAGTTCTACCTCGCAGGAAATACAACACGATCTGCTTGAGCATTTCCTTATGGATCTCCGGGTGTGTGATGGAGTTGAGCAGCCTGCGTTTCTCCTTGTCGGCGAAAATGAGGCGGCCCAGCTTCTGCCGGTCAATCTCGCCGCTTTCCAGGAGCACCTCACGCCCAAAGTGGAAGACGATGCGCGAGTGGGCCGGCGAATGGGGTTCCACCACTGCATTCAAAAAAACACACACACAAAAATACAGTCAGATGGGCAACAGTGTTTGCACCCTGTAGCCAATTTGTGGTTCAATATATTTTATATATATATTTTTAAAGTTCCCTGTGAAAAGCTAACCTTCAATTCCTTATACTCCCATACCTTTTCTGGCCACGACATCTGCATCAATGATGGGACATCCAAGCTCGCGCAGGATCAACGACACTGCGCTTTTGCCTGAGGCGATACCTCCCGTCAGGCCCACTAAAAACATCTCCTAAAAAACGAAACAAAAGGAAACATGACATAAATATAACATTGTGAGTTATACATGGTTAAGGCACACAATGTACAGTCAAAATGGGTGTTACATCAACCTATATTGAACAGTTTTATGTCAAATGGAGATTATACATGCAACTTATGTCATGTACTTGGGTGAGCAATTAATTGTTCTGGCTGTCAATATACCATGAGAGTATTTCCTGGATATTAGTTGACTCATTGGATTGATGTGACATTTGATCAGCTGGTCCTATTTGTAGCAAGACAAGATTATACTTAAAACTAACACCCATATAAACGATGTATGTTGTTAACCACTTAACAACAACAAAAAGTTAGAATATAGTTTCCTTACTTCGCTGTTGTTAGCCGACCCTGAAACGAAGACGAACGAACACTTAGCTCCGGACTTCAAACTAATGCTAAAAAGCTGAATGTCAACGACAGCAGCAACACGACAATAAATGGGTCAGCAAAAGACGCCATCGTTCTCATTAGCGTGTCTTGACAACTTTACAATCGGCATTCGTGGATGTTTTCCATTAAAATACCTGTAAGTCTCTTGAGGTCAACTACATGCTAAAAACCGGATGTTGGCGATTGTGTGTCTTCCAAAATAGTTCCGACAGGATAACAACCGGATGTTGGCGGTTGCGTGTTTCAAAATAGGTCCGGTAGTACAAAAAATGGTTCCGGATACACGGAAGTACATTAAATAGGTTCATTTACTTTACTAAAATATTCTTTAACAAGACCATAATTGAGTAAATAATGAGTAACATTTTATAATAAAATAATATACATTCCTGCTAACAACTCAAGAATCTATCAACATAAATCAGTTCTAAACCGTTTTTAAAATTGATTATATTATATATATATTAGAAATTTAGATCTTGATGAATATTTGTGGCGCTTGTAGAGTGTCGTTACAATAACAAGTTGCTATTTTTTTCCTGCAGTGGCACCAATGCTTACATATGAGATCCAGGCTGAAGAGATTGAGAGGTGGGTTTATTTCACATAATCCAAAAAAGAAACCTCAGCAAAAATCTTTGGAAAAACATTTCTATTCAAGACTGAAGTTAGTCACCTCAGAGACAACAGGCGCATTTTGACAATATTTGGATCGCTTCCCTTTGTGCACAGTTTCTCGACTGCCCTCACCCTCCTCCAGCTCCAGTCGGCCTCTCTTCACAAAGTGCTCGATGCGTGACTCGAGACTTTCACACAGCGGACGCTCCAGCAATGGACGGTATTTCCTTTGGCGGCTGCCTTCCACCAGCAAGCATAGGCTAGACGACACCCCGCCTGTGATTGAAGAGTTTGGGCGAGCAGTTTTAAGCAGACGTACAGTGACTTTGATCCATTCCTCTTCATCTTTGCAAATTCTTACTTATGGGCTCCAACCCGCGAATCATGTCACGCAGGACTTGAGCCTTGACTGCGCTCTGCGTCCATTGTTGCTGAAGAGAAGACAGGGCGACACTAAGCTCCTCGGACTCCCGTTTCCAGCTCAGGCCGTCAAAGTGGCAGTCATACAGGACAAGCGGGTAGTCCACCGCCATGCTAAATGGACATTTTTTTTTTAATATACGCAGGAGAAAAATGGATGGCTAGCCTGCAGTGAAGTGACCTGTATTGTGGCTTCCTGGGGTTGTTGTGAACATCAAGGAGGCTGTGGATAATTTCTGGAGCTTCCAACTTCTGTCCGATCAGAAGCAGCACGGCCATCATGCAGCGAACCTGCAGCGTCACGGCAATGCTTCAATTCACGTTTCACGAGTTTATGAGAGAAGGTCATCAATATGTAGATTTGTATCCCACCTGGTGGTAGAGGAAGGCGAGCCCTTGAATCTCAAATACAAACAAGTCGTGTGGGTCTGTGCTGTCGGCACGTCGGGGTTCTGCCGGCTTGACTGTCGCGGACAGAATGGTCCTCTCAAACTGCAGGACGCCATTGCCCACGTCCATCTTGCACAGGTTACGGAAGTCGTGGGTGCCCTCATATCTGATGGTGAGTATATAAAAGATTAATTGTACTCAAGATACATGACATATATTTTTAAAAATCTCTTGGTTTTGTTCCACCTTTTCGCAGCATTTGCCATTTCCGCCACATCCAAAGAGCCTCGTGGAAAATAGTAGCGATACGTGCGGGACTGGCAATCGAAACGGGCGCTGAAGCCCTCGGCGACAGGGGCCCAGTCTAAAATCCGAATGTCCTGAGGAAGGACTCTGTTCAGCATTTTCACATAGGGAAGCTCGGATGTGACGACAGCGTCTTTTTTGCCGTTTTCAGGAAGCGAGACGCTCAACCCGGAATGCTGTGTGGAGCGTAGGTCGATTGTTATCACCTGTCAAAGACAGAGGAGAGAACAAATGAAGGAATGTGAAAATAACTAAACATAGAAAAGAGAGAAACTCACCTGGGAAAAGGCGCTGACGCCTTTATCCGTGCGTCCGCACCGGTGATAGTTTGAGCTCTGGCGGTCCTGAATGAGGCGTGTCTTGAGAAGGGCTTCGAAAAGCCTGGCTTCCACTGTGTTGTCCGTGTTCTCCTGGACAGCGAATCCCTGGTATGCCCATCCCAGGTAGGCCAGACGTAGTGCAACATGGCGGCGAGGGTGTCCAGAGAAGTCAAACGGCCGCCCCTTGCCTGCTTTCTTCCCTTTTTTAACATTTATCTTCTCGTTGTTGGGAGACTGATTGCTCTCCATGTGGTTTCCATTCAGCTGGGACTTGAGCTTCTCCAGTTCCTCTTCCAGCTGCTTTATCCTCTGAATTAAATTCTCAGACATTTTCCTTTAAACAGAAGGGGGAAAATGCGTTACCAAAATGAAAAGATTCAAATGGCTTCAGGATAATGAAAGTTGTTGAAGTACTGTACTCAAGACTTTTAAAAACAAACGATCGTTAATATTACCGTAACTTTTTACGGAAGTAACAGCTAATCTTGCAATAAAACAACAGTCTACCTTTGCTTTTAACGCCAGGATAGTTCAAAAACGTGATATTTTCTTTGAAATTGCTTCTCTCGTTCGATTTTCAGAGTTGTTTGTGCATTTGCAGCAACGCTTACTTTACGGTTGACTTTACGTCATTGCCGAACTATTTACGATAATGTCTGTCTGCCTCTGGGAAATGAAGTTTGCAAACGGATGAAATAGATTGATTGAAATTATACATTTTTTCGACCATATTAATTCCCTTTCTCGTGTAATTTAACCGTGAATACAAATAATGTGGAAGTAGGGTTATTTTGAATAAAACACCCAAATGTGCAAAACAAATTCAACCTAATATGCATGTTTTAGTAATACTTGGAGAAAACCATTGCAGAAAATTCACAGAGAGCAAGCCCAAAATCGAGATTCATCATGCTGAGACAGCCATGCAAACCAAGTCACTATATTCAGATGTAACGGACCCACAAGCGATGTGCAAAGGCAATCTTTTATTAAGATATACATTTATTTTTGGGGGGGAAAAGGTTATTCATAACTAGCAGCAAATACAGATCAAAAAAGGTTATTTGCTGCTCCTTTAAAAAAGAAAATCTAATTAATTCTGTTCTCCATCACCTGAAGCCATGATATGGGTTTATTATCGCGGACACCACCTGTTCCATCGCAAATGTCTTAATTCAAATGTCAAGAGTGTTTCTATCGGCCATATATCAAGCACATAATGTCAAAATTGTGCTTTCAATTTGTGAGTTACTCTGTCTGTTTTTTTAAATTAATATACATGCTAAGTCTCAGATACTAATGTTAAAAAATTTGAGACGGAATGACACGTTGCGTATTCAACTAAACCGCATTAGATGCAAAACGCCATAGGCGGGCTAATGGAACTGATTGACACATACTAGTATGTTTTCAAATGAAGATGCCAGAAGTAGCACAGGTAGCGGAAAAAAAAAAAACAATTACTAGCCGGACAGTCATTTGACTTGAGCTCAGAAACGGCATCCCACAGCCTTCGTTACCAGGCAACAGTTGCCACGGGGTGAAGCGTTCAGCCACAAGAGAGCCTCATTCCACCCTTGTTTTTTAACCGCATACAGATGAGTCCCAATCGAGCGTCCACATTTGGCCTTGTTGTGGGAACAGGATGCGAAACTACTTAAGACGATGGCGCCTCTTATGATCTTCCTGGCAACAGGAAGAGCAACCATTGCCAGACTGGACTTCGTTTGTGCCTCGCGATTTGCTTTTTTTCCTGTTTACAATTCCTGGGAACTCACTGGAACGATCGTGGTGATAGCCTGGAAATGAAGCGCGACGGCGAATGCGTCGGGTGGGGATCTCACAAGTATGGGGATGAAAGTTCATGTTGTGAGGATGGAACTTCCATATTTGGTTAAGAAAAGAGCAGTAGCTTCTTTTGAATTTTTAATATAAGAAAAAAAACAAAAAAATAAATGCCTTATCCCAAGAGATAGTTCACCCAAATAGACATCCATTCTTTACATTTCATATTAAATAAACACCTGATGCCTTTTCATTTTCATTGACCGTCGTAGCCGGACCAGAAAGTTAGCGTCAGAGATAATAGCGCATATTGAGGTCAGGTTTGAGTCAGCCATTGTCATGGCAACAAGAGTCACTGAACAAAAAGTCACAAAGGCGTCAGTTCAGCGGGCCGCGCCCTCCATACAGTAGCAGCACCGAAAACGGAGGTGAAGACATCTCATTTACAAGACATTGCCGCCCTACTCGCTTTTCCTGATTGCCGGGGCCACTCTGGTCGTTCGTTGACTTTGTTTTGCACATCTGTACTCCTCTTTTTTGCGTCATCGCCGCTCTTTTGTGTCTCCCACATATTCCCGATTGAGGAGGCCTTTTTCTTTTGTTTACCATCACATGTGACTCGTTTGATTTTCGAGAAAGCAGGACGGCAAAACAAGGAGTTTCCCGCATCGGAGAGGGAGAGCGGGGGTCCCCCGGGGTCACGGACCGCATTCTCCTCCCGACATAAGAGGCGTTTTTTTTTGCACAGGAGGAGGCCCGTGGGATGAATCACTCAAAGTGAAAGTCAGCTGCTATTTTAAAACGCAAGGATGGACGGCGAGGATGGTGGCGAGCCAAAGACTTATGTGTCCACAGTGCGCTTGCTGCTGCGGGGGCGCACACGCGGCAAAGCGCACCCGCACGCCGAGGCGACGGGGATGAGAAACGCCGCCGGGTTCTCATGTCCAACAGGTAAAACCCCCCCCGACTTGTTTTTGTCCCCCCCTCTCCCCTGTTTCTTATTTACGAGCGTAACTTGAGCGCATCTCCCGCGAAACTTTTTGGCTTCCGTTCAGGAGCGTTTTAACACCCCCTTTGCGAGGCGACGGCCGCTTCGCGCTTGACCTTTTTTTAACTCGTAGCCTTTTGCATGAGAACATTGCAGAGCGCCATCGGTGGGGGGCGAGCGACATAATGACTTTCGGGAGGTTTGCAAGCGGCCGCTTGAAAGGCTCTCAGACATCCTCGCCGTCCGGTCGGAGAAATAAACGCCTTACCGCCGTTTGACGTTTCATTTCGTCTAAGTGGTACGTGCTGACAAACATTTGTAACAAAGAGGTTGAGTTACTTTGCACTCATGCTACTAACATATTTCCCAAAATAGACACCATGCCTCTGTTAATCACCGGACATGTTTGTTGACTACTGAGAGAAATAAACGCCATACCGCTAATTGATGCGTCGTTTTGTCCAAGTGAAAAATACTGCATGTACATTAAACAGTTATGATTGTAAATACATATGTCAGGTAGGGCTTTGGGTTCTAAGTCGGTAACCTAATCATTATTATTTCTCTTATTTTTTTCTTAGGTGAGAAAGTTCATCAGAATCCATCAAACTTCATCAATGGCGCCACCGAAGATGACGCAACACTGAGCTGCAAGAATTCACCAGGAAGTCACATGACTGGTATGTTTTGTTTTGGTTTATTTTAGGAACATAATCAAGGTCATGTTTTTAGTAAAGCCCCGCTACTGCGTTGTGTACACTCAAACAGAAAAAAACACAAGCCACAGTTTGGACGCGATGGAGCTCGCGGCGGATGACATGGAAGCATCCGGAAACGAGAGCCGTGACGGGACGGAAGGTGAAACGGGTACGTTCGTTCGCCATTGGAAGGAAACCCATGTTGGGATTTTTTTTTGTGATCACATGACACTTCAATCACCAAAGTCTCCAGCTCACCTGCCAGCAACAACGGGCTGGTTAGTGCCAGCTGGGGCGGAAAAACCAAATCAATGGCTGCTCGGTGGTGATTGGTGCCATCTTTTTTCAATCTGCCAATCACGTCGCACCTTTGTGACCGCACCCATCGCGAGATGGGTGCGGTCAGGTGAATAATTACCTTTGCTTCGAGTTGATTTCTTTTGTTTTTGTCTCCTCAAGGTTCGCCCGTTGACTTTCTCAACCCGCCGGAGCACGTGGCGGTTCGGGCGGGCGAGCGGGCCTGCTTACGCTGTGATTTCCGCTCCGCCTGCGTCCCCGTGGCCTGCTGCTGGATTTTCAACAGAGGAAAGGTGTCAGCATCGTTTTGCTTGGTGTGATCTTTAGAGTGTGATCGATATATTTATGTGTGTCGGGTTGCTGAGGTGTGATACATGATGATACTGTGATATCACTCGACAACATTGACTGTGAGAAAACTGGCCATGATTCAATGATACCGTTGCCGATAAATGCATGATATCACGCAAAAAAATGTCTTGAAAATAACAAAAAAACTCGATATAACACAAAAGCTGCTCACGACTAATTCTTGTTTTCTACAGGCGGTTCTGTCAGACCCCAGAATGTCTGTCAGCAGCGACGACGCGCAAAGCAGCCTGGTGATATCCGAAGCCCACCCGGACGACACAGGTTCTTACACGCTCATTGCTCGGAACCGAAGCGGATCCTCTGAACACACGGTCTCCCTCAGCGTCATACGTGAGTATGGACTTTGAAAAATGACCATATGGATGGCCAAGTACTTATTCCCGAACATTTGCAAAAAGATCGCCCCGACCCGCCCGCGTCTCACCCGGTGATCTCCCAGCTGTCGGCCGAGTCGCTGGTCCTCTCCTGGACGGGTCCCAGTTTTGACGGCGGCACGGCCGTGTTGGGTTACATCGTGGAGGTCCGGAGGCAGGGTGCCGACGCATCTGGAGACTGGGCGGAAATAGCAGAACGGTGTAAGAACACCTCCACTCAGGTAAAACAGGGCTTGGAGCCTTACGGGAAGTATCGCTTCCGAGTACGGGCCTACAACGCCGAGGGCGTCAGCGAACCGAGTCAGGAGTCGGACCCCGTCACGATGGCCGCGACCAGTGAGTTGCTTTGGATGTTTGACAACGCCCCCCAAACTCACCTGCTCAAAATTAAGCCCTTGCTTAAGTGCCGCTTCGTTTGTTTGTTTTTTAGAAGAAAAGAAGGATGATATGCGACCCTTTGTCAAAGTGGTGATTGATACCAAACGGGAGCTGAAGGACCACTACAACGTCCACGAGAAGCTGGGCATGTATGTTTTGCCAGATTTGAAAATGATATCGCGATACAGCACCAAACATATGGACACAAATGATGATTATCAAATGATATTGTGATACATCACTGAATCTATCACATTTGTTGATCATGCAAATGATATTGCGATGCATCACAATTGATGATTATCAAACGATATCGCGATACAGCACCGAATGTATGAGAATATGGTGCTCATGGATGTACTCCAAGACAGGTTCAGACACCGTTAACTGTTCTCCCGTCCAGGGGGAAGTTTGGCGAGGTGTTCCGTCTGTCCCACAAAGAGTCGGGCGATGTGTACGCGGGCAAGTTCTATCGGGTCAGGACCTCCAAGGAACGCTCGGCCGCGCGGCAGGAAATCGAGCTGATGAACTGCCTCCATCACCCTAAACTGGTCCAGTGTCTGGCTGCCTACGAGGCCACCACTGAGACGGTGATGGTCATGGAGTAGTAAGTAACTAGGGGGGGGGGGGGGGGGGGGCTACGTGAACCCAAATACGGGATAACTTCGGACGGGACCGCAACTTGGGTCTTTGCATCTGTCCATCGTAGCATAGCGGGCGGAGAGCTTTTCGAACGTATCGTGGACGATAACTTTGAGCACACGGAGCCCACCAGCGCCGGCTATATGCGGCAGATCCTGGAAGGGATGATGTACGTCCACAAACAGGACATCGTCCACTTGGACCTCAAGCCCGAGAACATCGTCTGCACCGACCACACAGGAACATGCATCAAGATCATAGACTTCGGCTTGGCTAGTAAACTCGGTGAGGAACCGGCTGAAACCGAGAGCCACCAGGACCCGGTCGGGATCTTGACAAGACATTTTGGATGTGTGCTTTTTAGAAGAGGGGAAGCCCCTGCTGGTGATGCACGGGACCCCAGAGTTTGCGGCACCCGAGGTGATCAACTACGAGACCGTGGGAGTGGAAACAGACATGTGGAGCATCGGAGTCATCTGCTTCATATTGTAAATGGCCCTGTTGGCAATACGGTTTGAAATTCAAGAGGGAATTCAATTCTCATCCCCCAGTTTTTCGTCTATAAATAACACGGTGGCAAAGGCAACGCGTTGCCATCTTGGCTTCAACGGCAGAATACAATCCGCTAACCCTTGTATTACACCAAGGACATGGTTTACGGTCTGTCTCGCGAACCCCCGCCAAGGCTCAACAGGCCAAATTTGGATCTTCACCTTCATAGTTGCCCCCTTCTTGAAAGTTCTTGCTACATCGAACCCTCGCCCGTGGGGGTTAGCGTCCAAGCCTGGGATGATAGATGACCCCTTGCAAATTTTTTGTTACAATAGCCTATATTAATAGTTTCAATCATAACACTTGTAAGTCATTTCAAACATGTCTTATATTACCCATAAAAATGAATAGCTTATATATGATTTGTTCCTGAAAGTGCGAGGATTATCACTAAAACCTAGTTCCTTAGCTCTGCACAAGAAGGTGTCAACGTGGTAATATTTTGAAAATGGATCGTTGCCATGGACTCTTACTCCCTGAACCCCAACCCGCAGGCTAAGCGGCGAGTCGCCCTTTCAAGGAGGCAGCGACGCCGAGACCTTCGCACTCGTCACCGCAGCCCAGTACAAATTTGACCCGGAGAGCTTCGAGGACATTTCCGACCAAGCCAAAGACTTCATCAGTGGTCTTCTGAAGAAAGACCGAAGGTTGGTAGCAAGCGCCAGGATGGTCACAGATTTGAGTTTTTACCTGTCATGTCTTTTTTTTGCTTCACTTTCCACCCCAGGAGTAGGATGTCATGCATCGAGGCCCTGGTCCACCCATGGATGGCCTCCTTCACGGCTCTCACTCGACCCACAAAGTCCCTCAGGAAGGAGAAGATGAGACGATTCCTGGCCAAGTGCAAGTGGAAGGTAATGTTGGTTACGGCACATATCACCACTCAGCAACAATTATAGAAAAACATAAAAATAAAACAAAAAATGTGTTACTAGCCGTTTTTTGGACAACACTGCCACCTTCTGGAGTAGACTAAAACTGAATGGATCCCCTTTTGTTTCAAGTGTGTTTGAGCGCAGTTTTTCTCTCTGTCTTCTAAAACTTGCAGAAAACTGGCAAGGCCGTTCTGGCCCTGCAGCGCATGGCCAACCTTTCCAACAAGCCAGACTCTCCTGGCAGCTCTTCAGACGGTAAGTTTGGTGAACACAAACAAAACAATGCAGACTGTTTTTCCCCCCCGTCACACTCACAATTTCAAATGTTCGTCTTATTCCAAAATGGAATCATTTTCCTCAAAATTCCATCATTTAAACAGCTTCTTCCCCCAAGCCATTAACTCTTCAACAGTAGCCAAAATGGAACTGTATAGTGCCACTTAGCAGTTTTTTTGACGACGATACTAGTGCAGCGTGTTCGACCGGAAACAAATTCCTTGTGTGTTCTACATACTTGGCAATAAAGATGATTCTGATTCTGATCAATAAAATGGACAAGCATTGTTCACAACTCTTTTTTTTTTCTGATGAAAGAAGAGCGTTTAATATTTACGTATTGAATGTTTATGTAGTCCTAAAACTCAATATTTTGTGTGTCCTGGAATTCGAGTGACAATGACAATAATCCTGGCACTGGAGTGGACACATTTTTGCACTTCCTGGTAGTGATTGCGTTAAAAGCATGTTGGAGGTCCAGGAAGTGCAATTACAAATTTGCGCCCCCTCCTTTACCACAAATAATATAATAATAATAACCCCAAAAGCGCACTATTTCCTTTTGATCCAGAGCCAAGCTGGAGCCAAGAGGCAGAAGAAGCCATCCGCTCGTTGGATAAGCAGCTGCATGGCGAGCCTCGCTTCCAGGAGCCCCTGAGGGATGCCAGTTTCCCCACGGGAGCCACCGCTTGCCTGGCGTGCCGACTGGACGGTTAGAATGACGGCGGGGGAGCGGGGCTACATTAACCCGGGAGGCAAAACAACCACATACCCCCCGCCCCTAAAAAAAACACATATATTTTGATTGGATTTGTAATTAAATCACATCATGTCAGCTATGAGCTGAATGTCGCCAAAGTCAAAAATTCATTGCAAAAACTAAGTTGACCCCCAGACAGGAAATTAGTTTCAATGCTGCAGTATCATGACATAATCAAATCACATGATGCCTACATTGACTGTATGTTGCCTTATGTCATTTACCTTTTAGGCTATCCTCATCCAGAGGTGCAATGGCTCCAGGATGACAAGCCGCTACCAGAGTCGTCCAGAGTGAAAATGCAGTACGGCGAAGACGGCCACTGCTCGCTGATCCTGTCCGGCGTGGAGATGTCTGATGCGGGGGTGTACGTGTGCCGGGCCAGCAACGAATTGGGGGCGGCCTCGTGTTCTGCCCGACTCGCGGTAGACACGTAAAAGGGAAATGCACGGCAACGTCGGATTGGCGGCAGACGTACTCAAGTATTCCTCCTTTTGAAAGAAAGCATGCTGTTACAAGGTCAAATGTTAGCATTATTCAAGATGAGTGGAGAAAATGTTGTTGTTGTTTTGCATAGTCCATGTTCAATGTGAATCTTTTAATAGAATTCGTAAATAAAAGCACCATTTTAAAACAATCATGAGTTGAAGTCACATTGTCACTACAGTAGGCAATTATTCCCAATTTTTTTGTTAAATGACACGCAAAAGCTCCTTAATTTCTCAAACGACTACAGTAAATAAAGACCATTGATATTTATTGGGGTAAATTCTCATAGGCAAAAAAACAATGGAAAAAAAATACACAATTTAGAACGTTTAACCGTTGACCCTTAACTCAAAAGAATTGACCAGTGCGAGTCATAAAGACTAAAGTTTTTAAATGGCTTGAATGAGAGGATGTGCAAAAATACGCCATTAGATGGGGTTGCGAGGTTGCAAAAGGGGACCTCCGTATTCCAGGTTTCCCAATATTTGACCCCACTTTACCTTGGAAAAATAATATATTCACCGCACTATATACACTCATTTCATGCATGATAAAGTTATGGTAGTAAAAAAATATATAAAAATTCCGATGACAATAGCTTCGTTCACATATTTTTGACCCCGCGTCATTGTCACGGCCGTGATGATGACGTTTTAAAATTTCCATTTTTGTGGCCGTTTATCGCAGCAACTGAGATTCATTTCAGCCTACAAAAATGGCTGCAAAGCGATCAAAACTGTCCAGCAAAGGGGACTGACTACCTTTGCTGAGTTCAGTGTGAAAGGCACACGTTCAAGTTGATCTTCCGTGTCAAAAGGCGACTTCAGATGCATATCAAGTTTCATGGTTGTACCATTTCTTCTCCTCATGCCTGACCGTCTCTGTTTTTCCTATTGCGCTTCCCGTCTCTGCTGCATCCTTTTCTGAAGTAGATTCCACGCTTTATATACCTTTGCGGAACAAGATGCGCAAATGTCAATCTTTATTTTTGAATACTTTGCGCACAAAGAAAAAAAAATCCACCTGTTTGCGAGTGACCTCGGGCTCCCACAGCGTGCTGAGCACCACGTTGGCGTGCTCCAGTCGCTCGGCGTTGGAACCTTGGCTTTGGAGGCGGCGCTGGGCGTCCTCCGGCGAAACGCCGTCTCGATCTATTATGCGAGACACCGCCTAGAGAACAAAAAAAGGTTCTAATTTAAAAACTATATACTTTGATACGCCATAGTGATGACATGTAGCATACCTCCTCCTCGGGGATGATGGTCACCCACACCTCATGGACCATGTCTGTCCAGCCTGCTTCCAGCAGTACCGCTGCATCGAGCACGCAGACATCTTTACCTGACGGAAAAAAAAAGGATGAATGCTCTGCGACTTCTGAGAGTATCAATAATTAAAATGCTACCTTGTTCCCTGGCTTGGATAATAATGTTCTTGACTAGAAGTGCAATTTCAGGCCACACGATGTCTGTTAGTGCTTTTAATCTTTCCTGCAATAGGAAAATACATAAATAAATGGACCTCGACATGTGACTTAATGTTTTGTTACCTGTTTTCCAAACACCTTCTTCCCTAAGGCGCGTCTATTGATGCTTTTATCATCATTTAGGATCTCTAAGAATGATTACAAAAATGAAATACAATGAAAGTGAGGATTGATAATTCTCCAGTGATGGCTGTGAGGCCATACCTGATCCGAATTCCTCCACGACGCGGTGGTAGGCGCCGGTGTCCGGCTCGTAGACTTGGTGGCCCAGTTTGTCGCAGTCGATGCGGACCGCTCCCAGGTCTTCCAGACGCTTGGAGACGGCGCTTTTCCCACTGCCGCTCGCGCCCGTCAGGCCGATCACGTACGGCTGGAAAGGGAGATGGGGCGTGTCCTAAAGCGAGAAATCAGATTGAGGTAATGTAGAGATCGGTAGAATGATTTTTTTTCCCTGAACTTAAAAAACAACAAAATTATCGAAATTAGTACTTTGGGTGGAATGAGGAGCGTTCCCAGCAATCGGGAGCGCAGGCTGGATGAGCTTATCTTCTCCTCCTCCGTTTCTGAGTGATGCGCATCCTTGAGCAGTTGGATTTCATGAAGAACCAAAGCAGGAAGTCCCTGATTTCGGAATGACACAGGAAGAAAAACAAAAAATAATATCTGTTAAGCACAACATGGTCACTGTTTTCCATAAACCTGGGGCGAACTTTACATTTTTAATGCGAGTCCTATTGACGGCCTCGCCCCCCTTGCGTGTCTCCTCGCTGACCACGATGCAACGCAACAGCGGATCGACCACCGACACCCCAAGCGGGTCATCCAGGGGAAAAATTTCCACCTGTAGTGAGGGTTTGATGTCCCGCAGAAACTCGTGGAGCTTTTCTACGCGTAGGTCATATGGCTGGATTAGCTCCTTCAGGACCTTTTCTGTCGGCGACAAGGAGGAAATTTGAATATTAGTGGGCCCATCGCCCAACGAGGTCAACAGTCAAAAGTTCAGGAACAAAATGGGATGCATTCAAGAAATTCATGCTTGTAAATCTCCAAATGTCCAAAAGTGTAATCCCCTAATTATTTTTCCAACGGATTAATCGATTATTTAAATAATTAGTTGCAGTCCTACTTTTCAGCATTCCCTGGTCACATACTCCGATGAGGAAGCGTCTTGTGGCTAGCAAACACGACACGTTCAGCAGGGTCTTGTGGGCTCCGTGAAGGCGGTCGAAGGTGCCGCCCACCACCACGTCAGGATACGTCTCTAATGGTTTCCCATCCCCTTGCGGTTCTTTTATTCCGTCTTCCGACTCTTCGTGCGGCGTGGACGGCTGCGGGCGGAGCAACACCGACGGCAGGTCGGGCCGGCAAGCGTAACAGCGCCCGGCGTAGCCCTGCAGACACTGCGTCACCTGGTGCGACTGTGCCGGGTCCAGCAGAGGGAAGTCTGTAAGAAGCACCTCGGGGGAGTGGGATAGGGACTGCGGCGTGGGGAAGGGGCCGCCCATGTTGGACGGGGGGTTGATGTGAGTAAGCAGGACGCGTACGTCGAGGTGTTCACACACGTCGGACGCATTGCTATATAGGCGAGTGATGAGCGAGCATAGGTCGACGGCCGGCGGGATGAAGACGGGACGCGCTTGGCCCCCGCCGCACAGGTTGAGTCCCGGGTGGAGGTGGACATAGAGGGTGCGCTCCACCAGCTGCGCAGCCGAGCGAAGCACGGGAGCGATGCGCAGAGTGTGGAGGGGCGACGTCAGTACCAGGATGCCCGTGCTGAACATCGACATGGTCCCGGATGCCATCGTCACGGCAAATGCTGCAAAAAAAAACTGATTGGAGGTAAGACGAGAGATATATGAGCACAGATATACAAACGTTAGACATTTTAGTTAGACAATGCAGGACTGAGCCATGGAGTAAAATTTGAAAATCCTGCTTGTGAGTGCCTATCAATCCCACAAGAGGGCAGCAAAGTCGTTTTCCTTTCATTTGACAGATATGACATGATTGAATTAAAGCTCTGGGTGCTTGTCATAAAGACATTTACAATGCGAACACTTGCACGTTTTCATCTTTGTTTTTAAGTGTGTGAAATACAAACAAATGTTCAAATTGAATGGTGTGCTGTCTCTTCAACGCAGTCATAAACGTAGTTAGTTACTTATTAGACGTCCTTGCCTTTGGCAAACGCAGTTTGTGCCATTGCCTCACGAATCAGTTGAAGTTACTGCAATTTTTTATGATTTCATTGAGCAGAATATTAAAGGCGACCATAGTTAGTTTGCTGGCATACAGCAACACTCCAACCCCAAATTGCGAATGTATTTTTCATGTTTGGGGAGCTATACGTTAGCATTACGTTCGTAAAACTAGCAAGAGTGCATCATTCGGGTAAATAAACTTTGTCAGCTTGACACACGCTCACAGAAAATGCACAAACGAGCCCGTCAGCATACCTGCTTAATTGCGTTATTTGTTTTGGTCCACACTTCTAAGAAAAGGGAATGTTTCAAGGCTATCCCAAATGGCTAAGCAGCTCCTTGAACAGAATACAGGAAGTAAGGGTTGAAGGACTGTCACGTGACATCGCACGGTGACTTGATTGGTTGGTGAAACGCCGCAATGGTGTATGGGAGTAGTAGTTCTTTCTAGGTTACGGAAACTGTTTTTTTACATTAAAAATTGCATGCAAAAAAATTGTATTTGAGTTAATCCATATTCAAAAATGAACGATTAGCGCCTGTGCAATCTATTTCATCCAGAAGATTTCCTTGCAATGCATTTGTAGGAGCCAATACCGGTCAATCATTGTTTATTGAGAAATACTAAGCGTCTTTGAGAATGGTTCAAAATTCTTTTAATTTGAGGCAAATAGCTTGTTTTGACAAAACATAATTAAAAACAAACCAAATACAACTAATTGGGCTATAGTCGTACAAAGACTTGCATGACAGGCCCTGGGAGGTGGCTGGTTGGGGCAGCAGAGGCGTTGCATAATTAGCAGAATATGCACAACATTGGCACACGTAAAAAAAAAAGGACACAATTCAAGTCACATGAAAGCTTTGTTGAAATTCAAACTCTTCTTCAACCTATATGATTGATTCTCAGTATGTTTTCTTTTTTTTTTTGGTTCGTTTTGTTTCGACAAATTCAGTATCAAAATGTGTGTTGACCATAATGTGTATGCAGCAAAATCTGTAGCACCCGGAGTGACAATGTCATACAGGAGTGGATAACCGTACTAGTTGGCTTTCTTATCGGCGGCGCTGTCGACTGCAGCGGTGTCATAATGGCACTTCTCCACGCATCGCCTGGGAAACCATCCGCGGATGCGCTCTCCCGCTGAAAATGAAAGCTAGTTTCTGTATCGGTTCAAATACAGTGAGCCCCGCATATTAAAGATGGATGCCAGAAGATGACAGCAAAGGACTTAGGTTGTATACGCATTAGGTCAAATTATATATTTTTGTGATCGTTTTATCAACAAATTCTGAAATACCGAACAGACCAACGGCTATGCAGGTCTAGGCTGCTATCACATGACTGATTTTGTTGTTGTTCTTACCTTTTGTTTGCTCCTCGTTTAAGACTTTGTCTCCATACATCCACCACCTAAAGAAGAAAAAGGAGATAAAATTCAATTGAGAGAGCAGGAAAAAAATCACATATAAATTCTTGTTGAAAATTGTATGACCGAAGATGGACGGATTAGATGTCTCCTTAAAGAGCAAGTGAGACTCACTTGGTGCCACGGGTGGCCAGGATTGTATCCCCCCGTTGTAGGGGTATCCTAGGTTCCTCTGTGCAAGGGGTCCGGAAAAAAGTCTGGACGCCCTTGGTCAAGGGGCAGCAAGCACCATTGTAGTCCTCTACAGCCTGGTACTGGACCTGCTGGGCGAGCCGCACCGCAAATGTTGGTTATTCGACCAGGTTGGTGCTCCCGGTTGCTAAAAATATCAACCGTCGAGGGATGATGGCCCATTGGCTCATTGTCGCCGCGTACTTACACTTCTCACCCTCTTGTCGGCCTTCTGCTTGAGTTGCTCGATCTGCGGCAATGAGGGCAGGGACACTTAAAACCGACTCCATCATGACAGAGCCGCAGCGGAAGGGAAAAGGAAGACGAGCTAACCGTTAAGGTGTGCTGGTGACACTGGGGGTGGACGGGCCACAGCATGCCGTCTCCTTTGGGCATCCCCGACCACGTGAAGACTTCCTTCAAGTTGCGCCAGCGGCTGCCGAGGTCGTACGGGAAGATGAACTCCTCCCCAGTTTGGTAGTGCTCTATTCTGTCTTTGGCCTGCTTGGCCGGGAGACAAACCTGGTCTTTTAGTAGTCCGATTCCAACCAAAATAATTTGAAAACCATTTTGACCTTTTCCTCGATCCAAGACTCGATTGAGGTTTTGTTTCGAAGGATTACTTTCATCTGAAAATAAATAATAATATATTTGCATATTACGTAGCCAAGGAAGGCATTTTACATGACGAAAAAAAAAAAAACATATCAAGCCCATTACCCCCCGTCCGATTCCAATGTACCTGTATGACGAACAGCATGCCAACAGCGATAGTGGTACCCAGCGCCAGTCCCAAAGCAAAGAGTGTTCCGGCGAAGGCGGCGACGCTGAATGGCATGAGGGGCTGGCTCTGACGAACAGCACTCATGTCGATCCTCACTGTGCTCCAACCGAAGGAAATCTGAAGAAAAAAAACCACTGTCATTGTTCTTTCCTGACTGCTGAATAAATGGAAATATAATTCAAAGCTAGTTTCGGGAATTTTGTGAAAAACTCTCCAATTCATTCTGTTTGTGGTGATGGTGCAATACTTAACGTGACAATGTGATTTGTCGCCCTTTCGTGGCATCTATGTACAAGTGCAAACCTTTTTTGGCCATGTTAATTACTATTGTGTTCCAGCAGTAATTAATCTATATAATGTATCTAGATATTCTATCACCGCATAAAATAAACAAAGTTTCACAGTTTGGAGTAAAGGGGGTGCGCTCGCTCACCCTCTCATAGAGCTGTGTGTACATGGTCATGATAAAGATGGTGGCGGCATGTGCACAGCCAAGCGGGGCCAGTAACAAGAAGCTGGTGAAGTAAGCGTGATTCTGGTGTCCGCAGCAGTTGTTGATCCATGGGCAGTGGTGGTCCATCTTCATCACACACCTGTGGCGATTGAACACACTTGATGTCAGGAAATTTGCTTTGGTCGAAAATCTGAGTGAACAAAAACTTTGCAGGACCTGTACACATTTGGAATAATTGTCACTATTTCCTCTGCAAATTAATTTAAATATCACACAAGCAGCCAGGCATGTGACCGGTACCTGTTACACTTGCGGCAGTGGTGTGACCTCGGGGCCTTGAACCCTTGGCAAACTTTGCAAAACTGCAAGTACAACGTGTCGTCTTGGTTCTCCTATTTGGGAGGCATGTGGAGCAAAGAGATGCACAAATAAATGCGAGATAGCTAATCGAACGTTATGATCCCCACGTAGAGTGCTTCCTCACCGGCTTCCACCCGAGAGGGATGTACCCCGGACCGGCGAACATAGCGTTGAAATAGTTGTAGAGGATGAGGACAGTCCAATTGATGAGCATGATGAAATTGATGCTGCCTCCGGCTGTGTCCAGAGGCCAGTACCAAATTATGGAATCCAGCACTGCCACGGTGGAGCACACTGCAATGACTGACAGGGCAATGACAGGCCCCCAGTGGCACAACCGGCGCACCTCGTGCAAGTTGCCCCACGCCACCAAGTTCATGATGATGCAATGGGCACTATTTGAAATACAACGGTCCAATGGGTTATTTTGTGTTATCTTGCAAAGTCAGCGGTGAGGATGGTGCACATATTTTGACGGTTCTCCCTCCGGTGACCCAGCAAAGGGATTGATCTGGCCTCACTGGGACATCCTGTGTGCCTCTGTTGTTTGTACTGAGATTGAGCAGCATCATAGACTGGTGCTCTCGGGAGTATTCTACCCAGTCCTGCTCCCCATATTGGAGGGAAGAAACAGTACGAATGACATCTAGAGACAAAAAGAAAAATACATAAATACAATGTTAGATCTAGCCTTTGGTCTGTGTCTATAATGCCATACCCAAGCTAAAAATTGCATTCAGGGATCCTCTT
This sequence comes from Hippocampus bargibanti, assembly GCF_051943395.1. NCBI lineage: Eukaryota > Metazoa > Chordata > Actinopteri > Syngnathiformes > Syngnathidae > Hippocampus > Hippocampus bargibanti. The sequence continues at coordinate 9,019,080 of NC_142748.1, forward strand.
GTAAACAGAGGGGATGTTGTAATTAAACTAATTTGCAGGTTAAATTGGCCACAAAAGCAAAACAAAAACAAAACAAACAAACACTTTGCTCGCAGGAATATGTGGGTATCTATTTCACCATGTGTTGAACATCACGAACGACTACAGCATCGATACTTGCTAATCAGCTAGCTTATGAGCGGGTACCTCAAGACGGCCGTCAAAAAGTGTAAACGCGAGTGCCAGACGATAATGTTACTTACTGATTTAGAAATCACACTTTGTGCTGGTGTTTGGGTTTGATTGACATCGAAAAAATGGTCAGTTCAATTGACCGAGTCGATCACTTCCTTGTTTTCTTCTTCCGCCTTTCGCGAAGGAACCTTTTTTCTTGTCCTAGTATATTCCGGACATTTTTGGAAGTTATTGTCCTATGTTTTCAATTTATTATTATATATTTGAAAATTCACGCCAACAGCGTTATACCACATAATTCACTCATTTAAATGAATTCAAATGATTTATTTAAAATTAATAATGTGTAATTTCACACTAATAGGTAGGAAAAAAGAAAAAAGAGAAGGAGCTGTCAGTTCTTTGGCGGATGTATTTTGGAGATACACAAGGAAGTGACAGCCGACTACCTCTGTTTTTATTTTTGAGAGCTTGTAACCTCCGAGATTACTTGCAACTAAACGGACACGACACAATGTCTTCAGACTTCGAAGCCTACGAGCAAGACTTTGGAACCATTACGGCTGACGTTACCAACAAGATTGGCAGAATTCCCAAGCTGGGTGGAGGTAAGCTTGTGCACGGCTCATCGTCTGCAGACGAGGAAAGCTCATGATCGCAGATAGAGCATCAAGTTTTGAGTGTTTCAAGTCATATATGCGTGCTTTCAAAATGCAAATGTGTGTTTTAGGTAGTTTGCACGCTGAATTCGGTCACTTTCTTTCTTATTTTGTGTGTCACTTGCTCTGACTCGTAAATGAATCTTCCACCTTACAAGGGGTATTCAATAAACATTGCAACCTGCATAAATTACACGTTAAAAGTAATAAAAAATGATTAACATTGTATTCTTTAAAAAATGATGCATGCAAATCAACACGAATTGATGAAAATGAACAAATGCACTAATTATTAAAACAAATCGTGAATTAGCAAGCAGTTTTAAACAAAGTAAATATTTGTAGTACATTTTTTTCACGTGGAAAAGTAGGCAGGTTCTATATACTGTATTTATTGTGTTAGTAATACCCCAAAATCAAGGATCTCTAACTCGGTTTACATGCAGGCCATTGGAGATTGTGTCTGTTTTTTTTTTTTTTTTTCACAAATGAAGGGGTTCAAGTAAAATAATATAGTGCTGTGCAACAAATTTGATTTCAATTTGTACTAATTGCAGTTCAGAACACGTTCCTCAGTGGTCTGCAATGCTTTATCTTGAAATTTGGGTCTTTTGAATTGATCGTTTCTACAGCAAGTGCAGGGCGTTTTGAGGTAGAAATCGAAATTGCAAATTAAATCTAAGAGAGAATCCGAATTAATATTTGGAATACAATAGGAAATTGGAACCTCTCGGAATTCAATTCAACCAAAGTGACTGAGAATTGACACGACGTCGTTTCCCCTGTCGAGGCAACAAAGGCCTCCCGCGCATGCCAATAACTACGAGGCATCATGCAAACGCACCGGCGGCGTGTAAATATAGCTTCAAATGTGTCCTCTTGTTGCAATTTTTTCCTTCTTCCCCGCCCCCACCCGCCACCACCATTACCACCTTTTTTTGCGGGGGCTGTTGTCACAAAGTGCCTCCTGATCAATATTTGTTTTCGTCTTCTTCCCTTTTAGAGGAGAAGACACAGCTGGTTCTAAATGTCGACAAACAGCTTGAAGAAGTCAGAGAGTTGGTACGTCTTTGATGGCTCATTTCCATTTTGGAAATAACGAACTGGGCGGAAGTGTCGGCGCGCCCCGTCAAACGTCAAGGAGGCTCCCCACTTTTACGTGAATACTCATCTGCTAATGTCCTTTTTTTTCTCCTTTTTTTGACACATTTCAAGCCGTTCTCACCGAGCAGGAGTCGTCATGCGAACAAGCCCGACAAGAGACAAATTGTCTCGTTATGTCACGGTGATTAGTCAAAACAGCCGCCTTCGCCACGCATCAAATGCACTTGCACCTCATCCGGGTGGATTTTTGTCGACGTTTCCCTCCGTGGCGACTTTGATGGCGGCGAGATGAGTGACGCCTCCTTGCGATCCACACGGGAGCGCGCTTAATTACCGGCACGCCCGCTTGTGTCATTTTAGCTGAAGTTGACTATTTTCAGAGCTGTCATGTTTATGCCACAGCGCATGTAAATGCAATTGAGCTGACAAGAACACAAATGTGCTGCGATTACTTGACGAACGAATGAGGAGGATGTTGGTATGATGATGATGTGTGAAAAAAAGGCAAATATTTCTAAATAATTCTGCTCTGCAAGCAGTGAAAATCCCTCTAAAAAATTGAATGAAAGATTACACTAGAATGCAAAGGCAAAATTATCCACTTTGAATGTGTTTTTTGCAGTTGGAGCAAATGGACCTGGAGGTGCGGGAGATCCCCGTCCAGAGCCGCGCCATGTACAACAGTCGTCTGAAGAGCTACAAGCAGGAGGTGGAGAAGCTAGAGAAGGACTTTGTAAGTACTCGTGGTGCCCGGTCGTCAAGGGAGAATTGTCAATTTTTAATTTTGATGCATAACACCTCTCACACACACCCAAAAAAGTGAAACACAACTAAACAGTCCTTAGGCAGCGATTCTATGGCTTGCCACTAGAGGGCGCCATCTCAATACATTTAGCCAATGGCGGACATAAAGGCTGTCATGAAAAGCAACCGCCTATGGATGCACTTTGCTCACGGAGCTAGACAAAACCGGCGCCTCTCAACCGCCACTTTGATCACGCAAAGAGGAGGCCCAACGTCGGCTTAATCTCATCAAATTTATCGGGTAAACAGAACCCGCCGCGTTCAAAGGAGCCTGTCGACGTGTCCCAGCGGGGACGACGGGAGTCCGCACATGTCTGCCGCGGCTTGGGAACAACACTCCCATTTTTTTTCTCTTTTGGTCTCGCTTTTAAAATGATCGGGTGTCAAAAACAGGCTTTTTTTCTCGTTATGTCGAAATGCGATGAGATGTCAGCCATAAAGCATTCTACTTTCATGATACGAAGAGCGAAAAGAATGCATATAATTGGAAAACAAAATTTAGATTAAAAATAAACAATGGCCATCAATATATTTGGGATAATATGCAGTTAATTATTCGTATTTTTAAAGTCATTATTATGGAAAAAATGTTTTTTTTCCTCTTTTTTTTATTTGCAACCCTTTAAAATTTTGGTTATATTAAGCATCCCTCCTTGCTGCTTTTTTGTTTCCAGCTGATGGCAACATTGCTCCAATAATAACAAGAAATAAAAGGTTCACAACAAGGACAATATTGGTCTCCATTTAGCAAATGACTCCATCCGTTTTTCTGATGTCTGATGATAAAATAAATTTTATTGCGCCTCTTGATCTCCCGTATTTTTTTCAAACAGATGTAAAAATAACGCGACAGAGATACAGTTAACATCCGACTCACAACCGAGTTCTGTTCCGACCAAACGGTCTGAAGTCAAAACGGTTGAATTCAGTCGAATTCAATTCAAAATGTTGTATCGAGACTCGGAAGCTAAATGAGCGTAGAATTAAAATTTTAAAAATAGGGTCTGGAGGTCATGGTCGTAAGTCGAGCTGGTCATAAGTCAGATGTTACCTGTACTTTGCCCACATTCGCTCGGAACCGAACCCCCAAAATGGGTAATTTTTTCAAGTAACCCCCCCCCAACCCCTGCAACATTTTAAGGTTATTGTTTCACCCCCTCCTTCACTTCCCTCTTGTGGCCCACAAACGTATACTCTTGACAAGCAAATGGTGCAAAAGGTTTCTCTTTTCTATTGGTGCATTTAGTTGAATGTTCCTCGGTAGCTATTCGACACAAAGCGCGAGGAACCTTATTGATGGGCGTAGCAAAAGTGGGAAATCGAGACGGGCCGTGGTCAAGGTGGCGTCGGCCTGAGAAGCGAGGACGCAATGTTCCCGTTCACAATGACTTCATTGATTACCTCCCGCCCGGCTCGGCGACTTTTGTGAGCTTGCTACTTTTTCATCCAGATCCCGCTTTTCAATCCGCCTTCATTATTACCCCCCCTCCTCCGTGTTTATCTTCGTCACATTGTGCGAGTTGACTATAAGATGGCCGCTGACCCTTCCCTCCCCCCACTTACGTCCCTACTTCACTTCAGTGAGGCCTCACTCGCATTGTGTGCGTCATGACGCTCACCTATCCTTTTTGCTCATTTCTGTTGTTTCGCGTTTGAGTCACGGTCAAGTGGGAGCTGTGACAGTGCCTTTTCATTTGGAAATTCCCCAAAAATAGAAAAAGACGCCCGGGGAGGTAATTAATGCCTTTCCAAAGCCCAACCTTGAAATGCGGAGCACTTTATTTGCCAGACAAACGGATACGTTGAATAGAATGTTCGCGCAACCCCTCTCACCCCGCCCTTCCATATGCAACTTTCTTTATATTCATGTCTGTTTTTCCGCTCTATCAGTTTCATCCGTGACCTTCTTGAAATAACTACAGCTTTCAAATGGGCCCAACAACATGCAATTTGTGTTTAATGAATAAGGCCTTGCAAAAGGGCAAAAAAAGTCATTTCATATCCAACTTTGCTGAGTTTTGTGTGAAACTGTTTTTTTTTTTTTTCGCCAAATGGGATTAGGTAACCCTTTTTTTTGAAGCGGGTATTTATTTTGTGGTGCTATGTAATCGCAACTTGTCGTGTTGTGCTGGTAATAGGCCACTTGGCTGTGTTCTGTGTAAAACGACGGAAAAATACAGATCGTTATTTGAGGGAGGCATTTTTTGGGGTGGAAACAGTCACACTCTTTGCTGTATTCGTTTTTGAAGGCACTCTGAAGCAGCCATGTTGCTGAGGTGTTGAGTCAGTCATTTTGTGGGATTTTGCACAAAAAGTCAGCCATTTTGCAAGACGTCAATGAATTAACATTTTGTCCTTTTTTGTGGATTTTAAAATGACATCTCAATGATACCCGATTTCAAGCTTTCGTCTCGTTCATTAGTCCTTGCTCTCAATGCCACATTCTCGAGTATTTTGTGCTTGTGGGTTGTTTAAGGCATGAATGAATATTTTTAATTAGCGGTCGGGAACGAGTCAAGGTTGCGGTGGCTTGACCAAAAAAAAAGAAAAAGGAAAGTTTTGAATGTCATATTTTTTTGTGTGTGTGTTAATTTGAAAGCCGAGATGTAGTTTCTTCACCATAACACACTGGCATTGTTGTAATCCGCCATGAAGGCCTCTCGTTGTTTTGACCTCGGTCGTCGTCAAACAGCGGCGGACATGACAGTCCGACACGAGTTGGGTGCTTTAAAAAAAAAAAAAGATAAATACCCCCACCGCTAACGCACCCCCTTCCTCACTTGTTCTAATTCAGCCAAGGAGCCAAAGCAGATTGACTCTTTTCATGCTTGCGGCAGCCCCATCAGTGACACCAATGTCTGAGCGCTCGCTACTCGCCATGAAAAGCCCGGCGAGATTTATCATGTAAACAAATGGATCTTGTTGTCGTACACATGCGTCCTTTCCCTTTTTTTCCTACAGATTTGTCACGTCGGAGGCTCATCTTTAACAACATGCAAGTTTGCGGGATAAGCCCCTTTTTCCTACACCCGCCTCGTGCTGACTATATATATTTTTTGTGGGATTTGATATTTGATTGGCAGTGGAGGGGCAGAGCAAGGTTGGAGGATGGTCTCACTCAAACAACTGCAGAGCATTTCTTATTTATTTGTTTGGATCGGAATTCATCTTCGTCCTAGCAATTTTTTGACAAATTGCACAGGAAACCTTTTACAGTCTTAATATGTGCAAAACTGTGTCCACTCCAGTGCCAGGATTTTTATTGTTGTCACTCGAATACCAGGACCCACAGAAGATTGAGTTTTAGGACTACATCAACATTCAATGCAGCGTTCTTTTATCAGGAAAAAAAGTTAATTCCTAAATTCTATGGGTCTGGAGTAATATGAGCTTGGAATGAGGGTGGCTGTCCAAAATACAATGCAATATATACATATTGGTTTATATATGGCTTTAACAACAGCTGAAGCTGTAACAAAGCGCTAAAATTGAAAACAAGTGTAATACTGACCTTTTGTGAAGGGGACAAAACAATGCCAGAGGTCTGGCCAGTGCTTTATCAGCACCCAAGTAAGAAAAACAAAACCCAACCTAATTCGGAAATGGCGCTCGACATCATATTTTCAATTCCCGAATACATTTGTGAATGGCAGTGAATGAGTTTACGAACAGTAATCACAAGATTATTAATAACACATTTGAATGTGAATGATTATTTTGCCATCAAAAGCCCTTTCTCGCTTTTTGTTTTTTTTGTAGCAACTTGTATATATTTTTTTGACTCAATACCCGGAGAACAAAAGTTTATCTCTTTCCAAAGTCGTTTCTTTGACCGCATCGTCAATCACGTGATCTCTTCACGCTAAACACTTGTCTAGATGGCCCACTGCGTTTTTTTCCCCCCAGATTATTTGTTTGTTAGCTCACAATTCGTTCTCCTCTCTCGCTTATCTCACAAAGTCGCAAACGCTCACTCGTTGGCTGACAGCGATCAGTATAGCTTTCAGACGCTTGTCTGGCTGTGCAAAATAATAATAATCATAACCCCCCCCCCCAAAACAAAAAAAAACAAAAAAAAAAAACAATAAAAGGCCCTCCCGTTGTCCCCTCACTGTCCTCGGGCCTCGTATGATTGAGTGACTTGCCGTGAATGTGGAGGGAGGGCGCAGATAATAAGGGAGGGAAACATAAAGACGCAGGGTGATGATATGATAACATCCCCTTCCCCCCACCACCCGGCTACCCCCGCTTCCCTTCTAGCGCATCACTTTCTTCTTCGCCATCCTACCCCCGGTGTCTGCAGCCCGTTCCGCGCAGCGCCGTAAACCAGAAGTGACATGTGACACCCGCTCCCCAGTGATGTGCTGACAAGCGGGTACTAGAATAGGTGACAATGTTCTTTTTTTCCCTCCAAGACTGGTTTAAGTATGGAGCATTCATGAAGTATTCATGAAATATATTATGAATCATTGGATTCTCTATCACTCTTTTTTTAAGGCATTGGAATTTTGCTTGAACAGAGAACAACAGAAGGGTTCATGCCCATAGGAGAAATACTGTGTGTGTGTGTGTGTGTGTGTGTGTGTGTGTGTGTGTGTGTGTGTGTGTGTGTGTGCGCGTGTGTGTGCATATAAAATATAAATAAATATTAATTAATAAACAGATCTAGGAGCAATATAATATATATATATATATATATATGCTTATAATATCAATAAAATATTAGTTATATATAATATTTCTAAATTATTATATATATTATTAAAATTATTATACTAATATTATTAAAAATAATGTAATTAAAACACAAATAGGAGTATAATATATGTTTATTAATTAATATTTATTTATTTATAATTTATATGTATTATTTTTCTCCCCGACATAGTTGAATGACCGTTCCTTGACCGCCTATGCGTTGTACAAAGTGAGTTTGCTGTGTTACTAAAAAAATAAGAATTAAAAAAAATGTTTGGAGCATGTATTACATAACACAGCATTCATTTTTAATGTATTTTTTGTGCATAAAGAGATTAATTTTTTTTCCAGAATATTTTATAATTTTTGATTTAAAAAACATTGTAATCATATTTGAACACTTTCCATAAATGTTAATTTCCCGTATAGCTATTAAATATGGCTGCTCGTTATCAAATAAGAAAAAAAAACACAAAGAAGAAGCACATTGGCATTTCTTTATTTATTGTTAGCCAAGTAAAATAGTTGCAAAAGTAATTTATATATATACACGTGTGAGTCTATATGTGTTTATTTCCCAAAAACACTAAAATTTGAGTTTGGAAATTACATCCTGCCATGACAATGTTTTTTGTTTTGTTTTGCAAATTCCAAGACAAGACCCAAAGACTCCCGGGAAAGTGATTGGGTGGTTGTTGGACTCTTTTCTAAGTGTGTGTGCGTTGATGGGAGGGGGGACGGTGTTCTCATCTGCATGTGAATGCGTCCCCCCGTCCGCCATGTGAAATAACAAAGTAACACCTCAATATGTTAGCGATAATCATCTAAGTCCTGATGCGCGTCCCGTGCTATTCTTATGCTAATCAAGTCCGCTATTGGCCAGCAACAATGGTCACGTTTGCAAGAAAAACCAAGATAGTCTTCGGCGAGTCCATGTCCACCGCACGCACACACGGGCAGGCCGATTCGTCCGTCTTTTGTGTCTGGCCTTTTTATATATATATTTTTTTACCACAGCAGTTTTCAATTTTAGATAAGAGCCCGCGAACAGACATCAAACTAAAAATGAATCGTAAATGGAGGTCAAAAATAAGTCTCTTTCTAAAGTCCGGAGTTTTCCAGAAAGACCAGTCCACTGCTGCGTCTAGTGTATGTATTCATGTTAATACTTGAAAGTTAAAAGCTGCGTGTGTGTTATTTTTTATTATGATTATTTGTTCATAACAAAGGCCAGATCTTTTTTTTTGTATGACAGCTTTCAATTTTAGGTAAGAGGCTGAGAATAGACATCAAACAAAAAATGAATCACAAATGGAGGTCAGAAATAAGCCTCATTCTGAAGTGGAGCGACGGGTTAAAAGTGAAGACAACAAAAAAACTAAATGTGTGTGTGTGTGTGTGTGTGTGTGTGTGTGTGTGTGTGCGTGCGTGCGTGTGTGTGTGTGTGTGTGTGTGCAGGTGTGTGTGGAGATATCGAGGGGGTTTTGGGGGTGTTTTGTGTGCCTTGTGTCAGTAGCCACAGGCTAATGGGCCGCTTGGTTGCTAGGCTTGCCAGGTAGGCTACCTGGCAAGTCAGGAAAATCCCTCCTCCACTTTGCCATAATCTCACCTTTCTCTCCGGTGCTAACCTGGGGAGGCCCAGTTTATTCCCCCTACAAGACCCCCATTTCCTCCCCCTGACGCCTCTACTGTATCGATTCCATCTTGCGAATCGACGCTGTCTGCCCGACAGCTCCCCCCGACCCCCATTCCTCCGTTCCTTTCTCGCCTTGACACGTCCCAACCATTTCAAACTCCTATAACTTCAGACCCATATAATTTAGGAATTAGCTCTTTTTTTCTGATGAAAGAAGAGAGTCAAAGGTTTCTAACGCTGCATTGAATGTTTATGAAGTCTTAAAACTCAATAATCTGTGGGTCTTTGAGTTACAATGACAAAACCCTGACACTGGAGACCACCTCCCTGCCCCAACCAAACCTTGGACAGCTCCTACAATCAAAGCCCTCCATCAAATTGCTCCCTTTTTGTCGGGTCTGCCGCACTCTTCACCGCCGCCATCGTTGTCTCCTGGCCTCTCAAATGACTCGACGGGTTGCTGCTATCATAGAGACCCGAGCTTCAAAGCCGCCCCCCCGGAACCCCTTGTCACCCTTCGGACCATCTGTGATGGATGGTGGTCAAACGCAAAAAAAAAAAAAAAGACGCCTCACCTCACTTTTGGCGTGCTTGATGATTTTCTTTTTTTTGTTGTTATTGGGTGACACACTTTTTACCTTTTTCATGGAAGGAGAGTGAACACATCGCAGGCGTCGAGTGGAAAGCCACCAAAGGCGGCAACCTGTGAGCTAATGAGAGGGGCCCCCATGCTGTTATCTGAGGCACCCGGCTCCTCTTTTCTCTGTCGTCGTTGCCTTTCGATCCAAAGGAGGCTCGCTCTGTCTCTCTCGCTCTGTCTCTCTTTCCTTTTTTCTTATTTTCCGTGTACAGTAGCCCCTCGTGCGAGCAAGGCGAAGGAAGTCGGCAAAGAAGGGAATAAAACAAACGACGTTCTCCTGTGCTTACTTGTGTCTAAGGGAGAAAAAAAATACATGTATTCAAGCTTGTGCTTTACTGTAAAAAGAGGGATGGAATTTTTTTTTTTCCTGAAAAAATATTTTCTAAAATAAATAAAAGTAAAATCTGATTTTTGAAGAAACTACCTGTTTTCAAGAACATAAAGTTTCATCATTTTAGGAATTGGGGGAAAAATATACATTTTGTATGTAAGACACCAATTCTGAAAATACATAATACATATATATATATATATCAGAAAACATTTTGCATTAAGTTGCACGCGTTCAAGAATAAAAACAATAAATTACGAGCATTTTTTTTCCACGTCAGAAAAAAGATTATCTAAAAATACAATTTAACCTCCCTTCCACAAAACTTTTTTTTCCCCTTGAAAATAAAGGACTTTATTGGCAGATTACGACTTCTCAACTATATGATGGAAATATACCCGAAAAAAAGTTGAAACATGTTATGATAATGAGATAACACACACAGAGGATTATGCCAAACCGATTAGCATATCTGCCGTGAATGTTCTGCGTGCATATGTAATTATGTTTTGATGGGTGACGAAGAATGCCCCCCCCCCCCCCTCATTCCTCCATTCCTCCATTCCTGACAGGACACCCAACACCTGCGCTATTTTGACGTCGTTTGCATCAAGTTCAAGAAGTACCTTTGTACCGTTGTCGCGTGTGCGCTAGTGGGATTAAGAAAAAAATCTTCACCCAAGATTAGAAACATGACAAAAGACAGACCTTTTGAAAAAGATAACAAAATAAATAAATAAAGCGCACCCTCCCATAATTATAGCAATACGGACCATTTTTTTAAAGATAATTTTATTTCAAGATGTTGTCTGAGCATCCATATGCAGGAGATATGAAAAGTCGACACAACCCCAGGTCAAACGCCAGGTGTTCAGATCAACCGTCCGAACACATGAAATGACCTTTGACCTTTACAGCCCATTCAGGGAAAAAAAAGCTTAGCCTCCAAGCGTAATTACCTCCTGTTATTCTCAACTCGTTTTCCTATTTTGAAGCTTTTCGGCTGCAAATTCGCTTTTTTTGGGGGTATGTTTATTATCAAATGTGTCAGCGTATTACGGCGGTACATGTCGTTGATGTTTGACATGAAATGGCAAGGTGCTAATCATTGATGGGGGGTGTTGTTTTCCAGAGGGGGAATCCAAAAAACCCGTGGGGGGTTGGATAACTGCGACGCTTTCATTACGCTGACATTTCCCCACCCTTTTGTAGCGTTTTGCTTTAGTTCGCCGTGGCATTGCGGAAGTGCTTCACACACAAACAGCTATTTAGAAACATCTTTGTTGTTTTTTTTTCCAAGACATCCGAATCAATGGCACTCGCGACGCTGCTTCGGCTCAATTACGGCTGCAACGTCGGCGCTCCCCCGAAGTTGCACCCAGGCTCTTTATGATGACTCTCCACTTAAATGCAATACGTGGGTGTTTTTCTGTTTTTTTTTTGCCTTTGTTTTTGGGTCTCGGTTTTATCAGCCGCCCGCAAAATCAGGAGTGTCTTTTTTGTTTTGCAAATTCACGCCATTGTCGTTGACTCTTTGAATTGGACGTAGTCTCCGCTGAATTAGAGGACTTTACCCCCTCCCCTCAAAAGATATGATACTATTATACATATAAAACTAATACAATTACAGTTATAAATATGCTTTTTTAATACATTTCAGTCTTCTGACTTTTCTATTATGCATTAAAGGCTTTCTGATTCCGATGATTCTGATTCTGATACTATTCTGTCTTGAAAAACATGACCTAAATTCACCAAAATATTCCACATTTATAAAAGCTTTAAAAATGACTTCATCTCTAAAAATATATTTTGTTATGTTTAAATGATGTATGCAATTTTTTGTAACTTAAAAAAAAATATGACATTTATTTAATTGTATTTTATTTATCATAGTACCTATGCTTCTCTGTGACTGTAAAGTGTCCTTGAGAGCTTTGAAAGATGCTTAAAATGTAATGTATTATGATTATTGTTATATAATCTATCAAATTTAACAAAAGTAACCACCATTCCCATCTATTTTGATAGTCTATGACTCATGTTTTTCTTTAAAATGTACTTTTATTATTATATGTATTTGATTTCAATGATTGCTAATGTGCAAGGACATTATTCATATTGATAGCTGGCCTTTATTTGAAAACCCTCATGATGTGTTCACCAGGGTCTTCTCAATTTTCAGCTCATTTCAAATGAAAAGTAAATACAGCAAAACATCCCGCTTGGAAATAAATTGTCCTGTCAGCCCGTTTATGTTTTCATATTCATTTATTTATATATTTTTGCCTGGGACCATCCTCCAAAAAACAGCGGTGAGGCAGAGTAGTTTTTTTTTTTTTTTTGCTTGTTGGTGGTGCGAGCGAATGCGGCTGAGTAAACACTTTATCGCCCGCGCTGTCTGTCGCCACACGCTCATTTTAGGAGGGCAAGCCGACAAGTTGTTTTTCCACGGGCCACCCACCCATCTTTAAACATTGCCGTCCCACTCCTGCAGTTGTCTTATTTTTGTAACGCCCTCACCCTCACCCCCACCCCCAACTCGACATGCATGTATGTGTGTATACAGAGTCAGTGGCTGATGAATTATTCCCTGTCTGAATCCCGGCATTGGCGTTATCACAGAGGCTGCCAATGCACTGGGATGACAGTGGTGACAGACCCCCCAGCCCCCCTTATGCCTCTAGTGCCCCGCTTGCAAGAAAAGATTTAGTGCTGACAAGTGCTCCTTCCTTATAATATCACCACCCACCACCCAATGAAAGGCACTTATAAATGAAATGTATCATTATTAGTATATTCTTATTATCGTCCCACAGACTTTTGATTGACAGCTTTTGATTGTATTCATGTGGGCATTGTCATTTCCGTCATAATTTATAATTAATTTCTGCTTTTTTAGCCCTCTGTCAATATATTACAGAGATCATAAATAATAAAAAAAGCCCCCTAATATGTTTGTATTGTTCTATATTTTTGGAACATTATTTTCCCAATTCAAAATGAAATATGATGTGTAAAAATAATAACGATACAAAAACACAATGTCCTCTTGTTTGAAACGTTTTTGAGAGGATCATACTTCAAAATACTACATTCAGTAGTCGTACAACGATAGTAGTTGTAGTAGTACAACAATATCTCCATGCTTCGAAAGGTGCTGCTGTTTTGGTTAGCGAAATTTCATCTTTTAACATCAAAATGTCTTGGCTGCCCTTTATGTTATTTTGTGTGTGTGTGTTTTTTTTTGTCAGTCCCAAGGAAAATGTTTTTTGGGCCTCCTTTTTGTCACCCTCTTCCATTAGGGGGCCCTCGTGCTTCAGGAATGTTTTTTATTGTTCTTCTCAATACAAAAAAAACAACAACGGTACTAAGCAATATTTCTCAACTGTCTTTCTCCTTTTTTGCCCCCCTTACCCACTCCCTTTCTTTTTTCCCCCTTCCTCCTGGCAGAAAAGGTCACGTATCGCCTACAGTGACGAGGTGCGCAATGAGCTCCTGGGGGACGACGGCAGTTCCTCGGAGAGCCAGGTGAGCCGCTAATCAGCCTGGGCCTGACTGGACACCGACCGGTATGGGAGGCCGACATCGAGGCCTGGCGGGGGTTGGTTTGGTATGGTGGTGCTTAGAGGGACATTGGGGGTAGAGGTGGTGTGATCCCCTCATCCTCGCCAGATCTGAGGAGGACGCCCGGCGTATTGTCACCAAGTCATGCGGAAGGAACACTGTTTAATGCAAAGCTGGGCCGACGCGGGGCATGGAACTGGCCAGATTGTCCGCAACCCACCCACCCACCCAAACGAACGCACGCACGCGGGTTTGCGTGCACAATGCAAAGCAGCAGTTCAATCGCAAACTGCAGGCACGCCGCAGCTGGGTGTCGCTCCGTAATAGGCCCACAAACACAAAACGGTCAAATCTGCACATCTGTCAATCAAGAAAAAAAATAATACCAAATAGATAACCCACTAGTGTGTTAAAACTGGCTCTGAAATCTCAGTTTGGCAAATAATGATTTTAAAATATCTGTTTTTTTCCACTTGCCCAAGTGCAAAACAATTGCGCAATACGGTGAAGATTTTATTGTTTCCATTGCACAAGCTGTCAAAAACAATCAACCCAAACTATGCTCAAAGTTCAAAAACAATCCAAGGTTGACTCGTCACAACATTGCAAAGTGATGAAATCAATCTGATTTTTTTTTGTGCATGAATAAAACTAAAATATTCATTCATAGCTGTTTTGCAAAATAGCTCACGTATGTTCAAATTGCAAAATCAAACCTATTTTTTTCATAATTGCACAGCCTCAATAGACAAATAGAGATAGACAAATGGTGCTCCTGCTTTGTTCAAAATGAAAAAAACATGTTTAATACATAGCAGCTATGAAAATTACTGAAAGTAATGAAAAAGACAATCATACTTTCAGTCAGTTTTATATCAACTGCATTTTTTATCCCCTTTCCTATTTGCACTTCAAATTTGTTGAATACACACTCCCACATAAAACCTCTTCCGATTAATAGATTGTGACAATTCAAAATGCAAAACGCTATTAGACTAAAATAAATGAGATTATATTTAGAAGTAAAATAAGCCATGTTTTTTTGCCCTTATCATCTCCTTATTACCATTTCAATGATCATCCATCATCTTCCAACATATGCCCGTGTGTGTGTGTGTGTGTGTGTGTGAATGTGTGTGTGTGTGTTGATAGAGGCTGCGTAATTGATATGCATATTTGCCGGCAAATTAGCAAGACACAAAAGTGATGCGGGCGAGTGGGAAAGGAGATCCGCTGTCACCGATGTCACGTTTGAGACGCTGACGGCCGCCGATCAAGGAAAAAAGAAGAAATGGGGGAAAAAAAGAAAGACAGATTGGGCCATCTTGTTGGGAATACTCTTCTTTTTTTTAAATAGGTTTTTGCACACCGCTTGGAAATAATAATTCAGATTTGAATGAGAATTAAAATATGTGCTTCATAAATGCACTATTTTTTTCATGCCCAAATTCTGCATCTTCAGATTTTATGCCAATCTCAGTAGGTTAAATATAATTAAACGTTTTTAATCATAAAAACTCTTTACAAAAATAAATAAATAAATAACTGGCAAAATTACTTGTTTAAAAAACTGTTCAACTTAATAAACTTAAAAGCAATTTGGAGTTGTCCTTTTGGGCCTAGTTTTGCATTTATTTCAGTTCAAGTTACATTCTAATCAGAATAAAGAAAAGAAAAACTAATAATAACAACAACTGTACCATAATAATTTGCCCAAAATGAGTATTAAAAAAACATTGAGATCCCTCTAAAACCACTTTTTGGATTTATCTGGAAAATAAATCCATATAGTCTACCCTAAAAATAAACAGAAAATTTAAATAATATATCATTATGTATTATTTTATATATATGTTTTTATTTTGTATCTTATTTCAATTTTTTTATTATAATTTATTCAGTCAATGATTCCAGTCTTGTAAAACCATAATAGTAAACAAAAACAAAAAAACATTAACAATCTTGATCTACAAACATGGCGGTGATTGGCTTATTACAACCGAAATAATAATAATAAATAAAACAATAAAAATCTTTATCTAAAAACTTGGCGCCGATCGGCAAGAAAAAGGGACCAGAAATCATGGGGGCAAGGAAGGGGTCAATAAAATCGCTCGTTCCCCCCTCGGATGGTGCGGCATTAGGCCCTCGCCGCCGCCTCCGATCATTACGGCTACCAAATGTGGCGCTTGCAAGGCCAAAGGATTTCCAGCTTAAGGAAATCGTCCGCCGTCCCAAGTTCCGATAATGGCTAAAGGATCATTTAATAGAGTTGCACATTTATTCGTTATCTGTATGCCAGCAGAGGCGGAATTCGTGCTATCACGTGCTAGCCACATTTTTTCCCCCTCCTCCCTGTCTTTTTTTGTCTTTTTTTTTCTTGTTCTCCCACACGCACACATAAACGACACGCCGAATAGTTTCGATTTCAGTGGCAGCAGAAGGCTCGGCCACGAGAGATTGCGCCGGTTTCAGCCGGCACCGACCAGATTTTCCCGAGCTACAAAGAAAGCGAATTACCACTTGTGTCGAATTCCGTATTGGGGAAGGGGGTGGTAGGAAAAAAAAAGATAGGGGGGGGGATCTTTTGTTGGGAGTAAAAAAAATGCTGATTATCATAACGGCAAAATTGCAGCAGTGCAATTTTGAATACTGGCTGGCTTGGTCGGCACCACAAAAACAGAAGGCGAACAGGGCATAATTCCGACATTCACGGCGGCGTTCCACAATGCAAGGGTGCGGCCTTGTTGGCCGCGCTAAAGACGTTGTGGGGCCAACAAAAATCAAGCTCAAGAAAAAAAAGGGGAAAAAAAACACTTCTCAAGCAGGCCTTTTGTGCAAAGTCCTCCCGTGGGCATTTGCAATCGGTCAGGCGGCACAAACCAGCCTAGAAAAAAAGTTTTGTTTGGCGGCCCATTGAGCCATCGTCGGATCTGCTACACTGCCCCCCCCAATACCCTACTTGGATTTAGCGTCAACTTAAACTTTGCCCTTTTAAATAAGCCAATCAAGCTGTGTGCATGGACCCAAAGAGCATCTTGTTAGCTGCGACCGTCCGGCGCTTTAGAAAGACGGATATTTCGACATGTTTACCTTGCGAAGCTCAAATAAGCTTCTGTATTTATTGGTGGAAAGGACAACTATCTTATTCTTTAGTTTTCTTGTTGCTGATGTACACTGCGATTTAAAATTCTTTGCAATGTGTGCTAAAAATCATTTATTGGCACGTTGAAAAACATTAGCTGGCCATTTCTACGCTAAGTTCGCCCCTCTGCAATGAAAAAGGGTCACTTTTTCTCCCCGCGGAACTCTTTTTTCAGTTTCGGTACTTTTGTTTTATCCGGAACGTGTCTGCCGACTGTATTTTCCAGTGTATAAGGCGCACCCAAAATTTATCTTCCAAAGATGACTGCGCCTTATACGCCGGTGCGCCTTATATGTGAAGTCATATTGAGACACCACAGGTCCATTTCACCCCCTCTTGTAGAAGAAGTGCTGCGTAACCCCGGCCTCTACTGTCGCACCTTACAAAGTGGTGTGCCTTATTTTTGAAAAAACATTGATATATTTATATATTATATTTGGAAAGTTTTTTTTCATTCATTGACGGTGTGCCTTATAGTCCAGTGCAGCTTATATATGAAAAAAGTTAGAAAAGTCACCACTTATAAGGGGTGCGTCTTATACTCCGGTGTGCCTTAAAATCGGTAATTCCCGGCACACCAATGCTGTGAAACTCGGCGACGTGAAATCCCATTTCAGAGAATTTACCAGACTGACAGTTGAGAAACACCAAAATCAGTGTTTTGACATATTTATAACACATCGTAAGCCCATACGAAAACACACTCCCTTTTCTCCGGCAACATCCTTCCCCGTGACTTTGTGGCTAATGCTAACTGTTGGTGCCAGGCGGCGCACCCGGAGTCCTCGCTATCGTTGAATGTGACAGTGCGACGATTTGATCTTTGTTTGTGCACACAAAAAAGTCGTCGCTCGGCGGCGTTTAGCGCCTTTGCCTGCTACACGGCGTACAAACAGAAAAAAATCGTCAAGGTTAATTTGCCCCCGCCGCCGCGTGATGAATCCCTCATCTTGGAAATATTTCTTCTCTCATTTCCTTCTCCTCTCACTCTCTTTCTCTCTGTTTTTCCCCCTTTGCCCGGCTCTCGTGATGCAGTTGATAAAGTTGCGAGAAGAGGTAAGTGCTTCTCTGACTATATAAATTGCTTTTTTTTCTCCTCCTCCTCCATCCTTACTGTCCTTCCACTGCAATTTCTTTTTGCCCTCCTCGTCTTTTGCGCAGAAAATGAAATCGGGCTCATTTGGACCGACTTTGGTCTGAAGCGCTTAAAGGTCAAGTCACAGATAATGAGTTCACCCCCCAAAAAAGATACATCCTTGAGTTTTTCTTTCTGTTAAACTTGAAAAGCTGAAGAGTTTTGCCCCTCCCCTTTTTCTTTTCAAACAACGAATCTATAACTTCATCCGTCAACAATTGACAATGTGGGTTTTGTTGTGATGAAAATTTTGCTCGCGACACAGGGATGATACGCTCAGAATGTTAACGTTAGTCTCTTAGCCAATCAGGATGCAGAACACAATGCACTATATTAAAAAAGGCAAGTTTAAAAATAAATAAATTAACCCTTTTACACCGAGCATCTTCATATGAACACAGATAAATTCACTTTCAAATGCATTAATGTTGTTTTTTGCCACATTAATTATTGTAAATTATATATATTTAGATTATTGTTAATTATATACTCCGTTTGAACCTATTTGATACTCTTTTGATTCTTTTAAAATGACTTTATCAGTGTTCATATGAACAAGCTCGGTGTAAATGGGTTCAATTATCTGTAAACAGTGTTATAGTGAGGGATTACTTTAATTGCGAAGACTGTATTTTATCAATAACAACACTCATTATATTCATACCTATTGACAATTTATGATATAAAAATCTTTCTTTTTTGGACTGTGGGAAGAAGCAGAGTACCCCAAACTTGAATCCAGAGAACTGGAAGTCAGACATGTTAAGTGCGGTGTTCATGTCAACATCTTAGCATTTTCCTATTTTTGCCGAAGCCCATCCTGGTCCTTTGCTTTTTATTCACAGATGCTGCAACGTGCCACCTTTTTAAACGTTCCAGCTGCTTTTTTCCCCCTCCCTCTCTCTCACCAAGCTGTGGAGTTGCGCTCCTTTTCACGACGATTCATAATTTAATCGCGGCAACCCAACAGGCCCAGATGCTGTGTTTATTTATTTATTTATTTTTTGTAGTTGTCCTCCAGTTTGCCTCTCTTGCTCCTACACTTTTGTTAATTTCCTCCCCGCCTCAGGGTCAGGAGACACCTCGCGTTTACCTCACCTGTCGACTCCCGTTTTAAAGCGGCTTGGTTGTAATCAGCCCCGATTGGGTGCCCCCTTTTTCGCCGCCCGTCTTCAAAGACGGCGCAGCTTATACGCACTTAAGCTCGGCTTTAAAGAAAGAAGGGGGAAGACAAAGTATAGTTTTTATTCCTTCTTTTTTCTCTTTCCCTTCACCCATCTCTCTTCAGCTGCAAAACATGTTTAAATATTTAGCAGCCATATTCACATCTGTTTGACACTTGTAATTCCTCGTCTTACAAGTCCCAAACAAACGGCGCGGAAGATCACACAGTCAGTCTGAATCACAGCTGTCATCATTATTCACTTTGACTCACCCGCTCGTCCTCCGCCCCCTGATTGAAATAATAAGGAAATCATCTGAACTTTGGAAAATGCTGAGAGAAACCGCACCGTGTTTGATAGCGGAAGGAGGAAAGAGGGGAATAGAACAAAAAAGGAAGCAGGAGAGCGATAAAGGCAAGAGAGAGATTTCTTTTGAGCTCCAGCTGCATTGTTCCGGTGCTTCCTGTTAATAACTTACAACTGAGGAGCGTTTCGCCAAACGCGCATCCATAACAACACAATTTCTGCTTCCCTTCAGATAAAATTGTAGGTGACAGATAAGGGGGAGGGGGGCAGATAGGAGTTTGCGCTTGTATTCACATAACATTTAGCTTTGAATATACTGTCGATTTGGATCAATAACCTTCATTTATATCACCATCACAATTGATACCAAATGTTGATACCGTTGCATAGTAGATGCCGAGAACTGAAAATATCATTTTTTTGTTCTTCCTCTAGTATCGATGCTGTACCGTCAAGTCAAATGAATACACTGCATGATATCGATAATCCCGGCTATCGATATTCTGATATCGGTATTTTGTTTCACCCAATTATCGATATATGTCCTGCTTGAGTTAGCGACCCGTCATGGGATGCTGAGATCACTTTTTCATCCCAAAACTAGTATTGTTCTTCTTCTTTCAAGACAATTGATGATTGATACTGTAAGTGATAACAATCCAATACATGTATCTTTTATATCAATATATTATATATCAATAATTTTCCTTCATTGTGTGTCTCTACTGTACCCTCAGAGATAGCTGAAAATATATATATTTTTTTGTTTTTCCTCAACTAATGATGCTGTATCATCAAGTCAAATGAATACAATGCATAATATTGATAACCCCGGTTATATATGGGTATTTTGTTCATCACCACCACAATTGATACCAAACGTTGATACTGTTGTATAGTAGATGCAGAGAGCTGAAAATATCATTATCGTCAATTGAGTGCACTGCATAATATTGATAACCCCGGTTATTGATATTTTGATATTGATATGGGTATTTTGTTCATCCTGCATACGTATACATATTTTGCTGAAACCCCTCATATCAATAATTTCAACTGGAGGAATCCAAATGAGTGGTATATTTCATTAAAAAAAGCTGAATTCATTTGCACCCTAATGATGCCACGCGTCATCTTGAGAAGCGTACTTTTGCCGACAGTTCTGGTGAAAATCGAGATGATAGAATGGCAATGGTCTTGCCTTAAGTGATGTATTTAAAAAAAAAAGAACCTCCGTGAGCTTTTGTCACTATTAGGAGCGTCACAGCGTGTCATTATTGCATTCTTAGAGGCTGAACCCTCACCCTTTCGCCTCGGGTTCTTTTGCCGTCGAACTTGGGGCGCATTATTCTTAATGATCACACATGCGCACACATACACATCCAACTCTGCCACCTCCAGCGCTATCTCCACCCCCACCCGCACCACGTACCCCCACACCCCCGGCCCAGAACGGAGGAAAAGAAGCGAGAGCGATTCAGGGGGGAAAAAAGGCTTTGAAGTGGCTTCCCATCGCAGCGAGTCTGCCGGCCGTCTCTCCCCGAGACGTGTCACCTTTTGCCAAGAGGGAATAGAAAAATCACGTTTCCGATGGTAATGATAACATACTAATCACTTGGGCTTCTTTGAAGAAGCAGGGGGAGTGCGCCACTCTTGTCAGTGTGCCCGTGCGTGCACTGCAGCCACGGTCGAGGTGTGTTGGCTTCCACGTCGCGCGTCAATGCGTCGCCCGCCGCCGCCTCAGCTCTTCCGTGGGGGCTCATTATATAGCCAAACGTGAGGCTGTCGCCATCCGCCACAAAGCCTGCCACTTTCATTCAAAAAAAAACTCACTTGCTGCCGTTTGCTCCCTCCACATCTTTCTCGAGACTACCTTTGCTTTTAACTACGAAAAAAGTAAATCACGTATTCGGAACGACATCCAAAATAGAAGCAGTTGTCCAAATACAGTTACTGCATTTTCCGGTGTATTAGGCACACTGGAGTATAAGCCGCACCCCCAATGTATGTGTATTTTCAAACTTTTTCTATATATAAGGCACACTTTCAATCAATGACCTTCAATGAATGACAATATAAATATATAAAACCTTTCCAAATATAACGCACACCACATTATAAGGCACTTCAGTAGAGGCCGGGGGTACGCACAAATTCTTCTCCAGTAGGAAATGGAGTCGTGACAGTCATTGCGAGACCTGTTGTGGATCAATATAACTTCACATATAAGGCGCAGGGTCATTTTTGAAAAAAAAAAAAAATCAAGGTGCGACTTATACACAGCTCAGCACGTTACACTGTTGATATCAATCCCACCACTAGTATCAATATGCAGTATTACATTGAGAGCAAATGATATTAGACACTATATCGCTGTATTATGATGTTGCAAAAAAAAGGCAGGCGCTGGCTTTAAGCGACAAAAAAGCCTCTCTGCGTCATTTTAAATGACATCCGTCACAAAGATGGAAGCCATCTCTCCATCCCCTTTGTCTTATCGTCAAACTTGGACTCATTTGCAACTGATTGATTAGCTGCTACGTGTTTTTACAGCCAAAAACACTCTCCACATTTCACCCACGTCCCTTATCTGGGCATCAACTCGTTTTATTTTTGTCAACATACGCATGACAGAGGCCATCAAATGCCGGGCCCTGTTGGCGTAAACATGGAAGTCTTTCATACTTGTGATCTGTTGTGGAAATGGAATATATTAGCTGCCATACTTGCGATAAAGATACACAACAATACATTAGTATCTTTGCACGATGCTTTCTAAACCAATATGTATGTATTGCATATTATTTTGGACGGCTGCCCTCATTTCAAGCTCATATAACTCCAGACCCATATCACTTAGGAATTAACTCTTTTTGTTTGATGAAACAAGAGAGTCTAAGGTCTTTTACGCTGCATTGAATGTTTATGTAGTCCTAAAACTCGACATTCTGTGGGTCCTGAAATTCAAGTGACAATGACAAAAACCCTGGCACTGGAGTGGACACATTTTTGAACGTTTGGCAGTGAATGAGTTAACTACATTGTCATCCGTGAAGGTTATTGGCAAACGTCGGATACGTCGTTTTGGCTAAGCGGCAGCGCTTCTTTTGAAACGCGTCCCGGTGCTTTTTCTCTCAATCAATGTTTTTTTTTTATGTGTTTTTTTTTTGTTGTTGTTTTTTTGCTAAACGCTTTCTACGTTTTGTTGTTGTCATCGTAGAGAGCGCATCTGTTGGACAACACAGAGAGGCTGGAAAGGTCATCGCGACGACTAGAAGCCGGCTACCAGATAGCGGTGGAAACAGGTACGCCGTCTTGTCTTTTGGATTCCGTGAAGGGATGAATGAGCGACAGCAAATTGGCTCGCTCGCATGCCAGGTGGGTGAAAATGTGAGGGGGTGGGGGGATTGTGGGAAGGTGGTGTTTGGCAGAGAAGTATGTATATATATAAAAAAAATCTATATATAAAAAAACTGGTTCCTTGACGCCTGGTGACATTTTCGGGTGCACATCAAAGGTGAGGCGGGCCGGGAATGAGAAAGCGAGCGACGCTTCCCAAAAAGGAAAATTCATGCATACGCCGTGCCACACCGGGTGCGTTTGCTTGCGTCTGTTTGGGGTGTTTTATTAATATTTTTTTTTCTTTTATAAGCATCTTACCAAAATGGAAGATTTTCTAAATAAAATAAAAAATATTTCTGAGGTTGTTTTTAGCATTTAAGAATTCACATCAGCTCATTTGGTTCTGAAATAGATTTAACCAGTTAGCATATTTATTTATTTATTATTTTGTTATTATTATCCCGTCTCGTTTTCCTTGCCAACGTCGTATTCCACCGAGAGGTATCAAAGGCGAGTTCTTCAAGTGTCGTTCCGCGGCTTCCGTTGTCGTTTCCCAGAAAGTTAGTCAATTTACACTATAAATGGCACGCGTGCGACTTTGACACATTTAATAATTCAAGTTGAGGGAGGACTGCAGACTTTTGTTGTTGTTTTTTTTACCCCGCCTTTCCGTTCATGTAACTATTCGCGGATACATGAATACAAGCCGCAGCATTCTTAAAAAATGCGCGTAAATCGTCATCGTCATCCGTGCTGCAAATTCTACGAAAGCCTCGCAGAGCGAACTTGGTTGCTTGTCTCTTCTATCTGTGGAGGGACTCGATGTTGAGTCTTCAGGAATAACACACCGCTCCTTAACAATTATGGTTTGGTTCAGGAACCAAATCCAAAATAAATTACCATATTTTCCGGCATACAATGCGCACCCCCAGTGAATGGTGCATTTTCAAACTATTTCATATATAAGGTGCACCGGACTATAAGGCCAAATAGAATCCATAAATACATACACGTTTCCTAAAGCAAGTCAAAAAAGTCAAAGTCAAAGTTAGCTTTATTGTCAAATATGGTAAACGGAGTCGGTGGCTAGTGAAAGTAGGTACCAGACCTCAATATGACTTCACATATAAGGTGCACCGGCGTATAAGGTGCAGGGTCATCTTTTGAAGAAAATTACAGCTTTTGGGTGCGCCTTATACACGGGAAAATACAGCACTATGTTGCGGCCGCGTGGCCCCTTTGAGAAATGCAATTGACCGCCAATGGAGAAGTGCAACTTTGAAATCTATTTCACAGAACAAAGAAACGGTTGGTGAAATTCTTTTTTTGTTTTTTTTTTTCACCTCTCTCCGTACTCGAGCGTCGTTCGTCTCTTGTAATGACCGCCAACAAAAAGCTGGGATGCTTCTGGGTCAGCTTTAAAGGCAAAGAAGAGGGGGGGCGCACTTGTTCTCAGAAAAGACAAATCTTCACGTATCATCATCACATTTTAGCATTTGTGTTTTTCTTTTCTTTTTTCTACACCCCCACTCCGTCCTTTTAAACTATTCTCAGTGTCTCGCGTGTATTTAAAGAAAACAAAGGCTTGTCAAGAGCGGTGAGAGCCCTCAAAGGGATAGTGAGTACACTCTTTGGACACACGGCTCGATTTATTTACCACACGCGGACCCCCTCTCCCCAACACACTGACAAGCGGGCTTTTCTATTTCTCTCATGAATAAAGTATAGAAGTTCGTTAGCGAATAAGAAAAAAGAAACTTAAAAGGGCAAGTCGCCGCAACAAGCAAACGTGCATAGCAGTTAGCTTTGCCTTGGAAAAAAAATTATAACCGCCCTATGTATCTTAAATAAAATAATTTTATAATCGTCGGACATGACAGGGATCATGACCTAAATCTAAATTAAAAACACAAAGAAGAAATTGTCATTTTCTACATGAATGCAAATGCATGATGTTATTATTAGACTTACAAAAAATATTCTGATGTAGTGAAATGTATTACCACTTTTGGTTTGTATCAGTTTTATATATACAGCACATTGCTGTTATTTTTTTCCTTCCAAATGTCAAGTTTGGTATCACCGTGACCAAACAATCCACAGTGATGATTGGTTACAACACGAATAGCTCAAAACGTCCATGGGCTATTGACATATGTCATTTTTAATCTATTTGTAAAAAAAAAGAATCAATTTAGCCGTCGCATTCGTTCAGTTGTTAGAAATGGAAATGAATTGAATGCATATTGAAAGAGACGCGAAGAGGGGGGTGGCATAGCTCATTTGGGATTGATTTCACTCCCGTTTTGATAAGCCGAATGGACTTTGCTGCATATGCCACCCCCACGTCCTTCAAAGTTTATGGCATGCCAGGTAGAGAGCAGCACCACGGGCCATCAACTTTATTAGGATGTTAGATAAGCTGATTAAAGCTTGTCAATCAAAGGTGCCAGAGACTCTCAATCAGAGTCAGGCGGAGGGGGTGGATGCACCACATTGTTTCTTTCTATCCGCCTTTCCTGCGCACACTTCCCTCTTGATTTTTTTTTTGTCATAAATCATTGAAGCAAGCAACAAAGTGGCAGCGGCGACAGTAACGGAGGCTAAGCTAAGCGAGGGCGCTATGATGATGTGACGACACTATTAAAGGCCGCACCGGCTTGTGTTAAAGCGCTTTGATTTAGGGCGACGGCGCTATTAGACGAGGGAGGGAGGCAGGCAGGCGGGCTCTGATGAGTCGGTGCCGCAACCAAAGATTAGTCGGCGGCCGGAAACAAAAACAAAAACAACCCCCACCTCTCCCCCCTTAAAAAAAGACAAATAAATACGGCATTTACACAATTTGTGCTCACCCCCTGTAGTGTGGGGATTCCCATAATGGTATGAGCGCAACATTGAAGCGGGCCTCGCTATGTGTCAGTGTAAAAGACCAACCCAAAAACTTTGGTTATTTATGCCCCAGTATACAACCGAATTTCCGTTTGCAACCAAACTGAGCATATTACAGTTTGTTTTATAGTATTTTACAAATGGCCTACACAATTATTGCATGTTTATCCAGTTTATGCTGTAAAATAGTTGAAAAGTGCTTTAAAAAAGTTGTTTTCTAGCCTCAGAACAAATTAAGAATTTTTACATTGATTATAATGGAAAGTGCTGTTTTGGTTTTCAAAAAGATCAGTGTTTGAACTGGTTTCTGGAACCATTTTTTCGTCATAAACACCAATCTTCATATTTTAAAGCTGAACTAGCATCATGCTTTTTCAAACAGAAGACTACTTTGGAGATCTGAGAGCAATTGTGAATCAGTCGAGAGTAAAAATATGGCAAAAATTGCATTTATTTTATCATCTTTTATCATCTTTGCCCTTGGTTTCAGTTCAAGTTAGCAGTCGTCACTCACAGTTCCACCACCTAAAAGTACCTTGGCACCGATCCTCTCCAAACACGATAAGAAGATCTACTGCCATTGGGGAATTATTATTTCATTTTTTTATTTCCCGGCCAAGCTGGAGTCTGTTGATTCAGCTCTTGGCGTCGCATTGAGGGCTCCGTATGCTCACTGGCTTTTGTGTACCCAAGGCCTTTTGTCCGGCGGCACCTCAGCGAGCGCAGTTGAAGCGTAAACAATTTTTTTTCTCCCCTTTTTGCCCTTAAATCCCCCTCCTCCTGCGGAACAGCTCAGTCCGAGGGTGTCAAAGATAATGGTGATTTATAACGGCGCTCGGTTTTTCTCATTGGCCCCTGCGCCCCCTTTTTCCATTCGCCAGCCGTCCCTTCCTCCTCAAACAGATTAAAATTAAGCCGTAAACATGTGAGGACAGAATTAACACGTTTAGCCAGTCTCCTCATCCCACATCCCATTTTTGCCGAGGCTGATCCCGCCGCCGCCGCTGCCGAAAAAGGGACGACGCGTCAGCCATTTTAATGACTTGCGACCGTTTTTTTTGAAGTCCACATGAAAAAAAAAACCATGCGCTCGCCGTTTGTGGCGTCTCTAGATACGGCGGGGGACGAGGCCCGTGCCCGTGTTTGGCGGTGGGGGTAGTGGGGGGCACGCGCCGCAGGCTCGGACTCCGGGGTTCCTCGATAGCATCGGTGTCATTTTCCTCGTGTCGATAAGACCGCGTGCTGACAAGGTCCGATTAGAAGGGTTGGGGGAGGGAATAATTATAGCGACGCCTTTCATCCGGCGATAAACAGCATGCCGGCGGCTGGATTTTTTTTCTCCTTTTTTAAAGCATATACATTCAGGAAATAGAGTTAACTAAATTTGAAGAAAAACACACTTGCCCCCCCCCCCCAACCACCCCCTTTCCTCCTTCAAAAACATGCTTTTTCTTCTTCTTCTAAGGCCTCCTTTTCTCCAAGCTGTGAAATATTTACATGCTGGCTCTGGGCGTCATTAATCTAACAATTATCAAATGACGCCCTATTCCGTGTGAACGCACAATGCTACGTTGTGGCGGCGTAGCAAAAAAAAAAAGTCATTGATTATGCTATACCTCAAGGAGTGTCCTTTTGTGTTTTGTTTTAATTTAAGCAGCCAAATTTCCCCATTGTGGGACGAATAAAGGTTTTCTGATTCTGAATGAAAAGAGAATATGCAAAGCACATTGTGGAACGTAGACAACAAACAGCGAGCATGCGGGGAGGAAAAGATATGACAGGTGGAACAAAACTTGAGTAAAAAAATGTTTGACTTCTTGAACTAATATTCCCTGCTGCTATGATATTTCTCAGAATGAATGAAAACGTCTCTGGGTCAATGTGACCCGTGAATGGATCTATTATCAAACAAACACATCGGTATTTGTTTAATTAGTATCTCAGAAACAACAAGAATTGCGTCAATTTGACCCATGTAATTTTGCAAAAGTCTTAAAATAGTGGCTGCCACAAAAATGAAATACTACACTACTGGGCCTTGAGAAAACAAAATATTCAGGACCAGTAAATTACATTTTTGGCGTGAATTATTGGATGGCGGCAAAAAATGAGTCAGCGAAAAAAAAGGAAAAGTATTAACATATTGTATATTATATATATTAATACATTATATATATTAATACATTGTACATGATATTGGATTGGATTGGATTTGCCTTTATTAGTCTCGCAGTGGAGAAATTGACATTTCACAGCAGCAAAGTTATGAAATATATAAATATATTGTAATTTTTTATATATATTAATCAATTGTATATTATATATATTAATATATTGTAAATTATATATATAAATATATTTTATATTATATATATGTGTTTATATATTATTATTAGTATTTTTTTTGCATGATGCATGTATGTGAACACGTGTGTTCACATACATGCATCATACATGCACATATATGCACATGTTCACGTGTGTGTGTGTGTTGGTTTCTAGACAGATGTGCTTGAAGGACTAATCCGCTTCCCCCAATTCAATCGGTAGTACACCTGCTCACACCCGTGTCTTAAAAACGGGCAGATATAGTTTTCTATTTTTAGGTCTCAATGAGTAAAAAAGACCCCCACCCCACCCCACACCGAAACACACACAAACACGCACACTCCGAGTCTTGTTGCATGCACGTTGACCTCTGGCTGACACGGAGGGAGCTGGAGGAGGGTAGGAGGCATCGATGGGAGGAAGGGGGGGGAGGTTTCTGGTGGAGAGGGGGGGCAGTGTGGTGGTGGTGGTGGGGTTGTTGGTCATAGGAAAAAAGAGAGAGCCACAGAGAGAGCAGAGTCGAGACAACAACTGTGAAGAGCGGCGCAGGGTTCAAGAAAAGCAGTTTCAGAAGGAAATGGGAGACAAAAGCGAGGACTCAGAGCCCCCCCACGGGCGCTTGAAAGGGCCAATACATCTGAGGCGCCCGCCGTTATATTTAAGGAAAAAAAAGATGGGGGGGGGTGTAGAAAGGGAGAAGCCGTTGGCAGAAAGAAACAATGCTAATCATGACTCCATGGATGACAAACTAGCATGTTTTTACTCTGAAATTAGCATTTTAGCATCACAATGCATAATCTACACAATTCAAATATGCTTGATTTGACATGTTATTCATTCCTCCAACAAGTCTATATGGCATTTATGAATCAATTGTTTATTTATCTCATTTGAAAAAGGACACAAAACAATTAATTTGATGTTAGAATTTCACTGTGGGCCTGAGGCAAAAAGAAACAAGGAAAAAATCTTAGATTATACCTAAAAAGGCAATTTCTGACAATTCTTAAATATAAGTCAAATATTGATTTCACTTGGTTACTCATCCTCCAAAATAAAAGTAATCATCAATTTTCAATATACTCATCCATAATTTAAAAGAAAAAAACTGCAAGTACAAAAAAATTACAGAAAACTGAACCGTACATCTGCACAAAAAATCATTAAAAACATCATGATACATAATATAAATGCATAATACTAATTAAGATTAATATTGTTTTCGTTATTGAGTATTTTTTGGTTCAAAAACAAATATAAAAACAATTATGGAACAGATTTCAAGAATCGAGATTTGATTTTGATAAAAAAAAAAAGCTTATATTGCTTATACCTCTTTTTGTCCCCTTATCTGTCTCACATAATGACTCTAAATATGAGGACCACAATTGCAAAGATGCACAATTCATAAATAAATAAGCAAGTCTGAGTAATAGAAAATAAAACAGAAAAAGATGTCGCGTGTCTTTGTTTTGCACTCTTGAGGAAGCAGCGCTTTTGCTGCTTCTCCACAAAGCTTTTGTGTTTTTTTTTCAGCACGTGCCGACCCGATAGCCTCAATTTTGCAGCGTGACACCTCGTCAGATGTACAAATAAGAAAGAAAGAAAGAAAGAAAGAAAGAAAGAAATTAAAGGAGGAAAAAGAAATGAACAGTACAGCAGCAGCGGCAGCATCTGTGAAGTGAAAGTGCCTTCGGGAAGTCCCGCGAAAAAGAAACATGCATTATTTTCAATGCTGGCCTTCTTCATCTGCATCTTGCGACATTTACATTCCTATCCACCCAGTCATATTAACTCATTCACTGCCATTCCCGAATGTATTCAGAAATTGACAATATGACAGAGTGCCATTCCCGATTTTTTGGGGGGGGGTTTTGTTCATGCTTGGTTGCCGATAAAGCGCTGGGTAGACCTCAGGCAATGCTTTATTCCTTCCACAAGGGGGAATCATTTCCCTTTTTTCATTTTGGAGCTTTGTTCCAGTTTCAGCTTTTCAGCATTGTATTTTTGGACAGCCACCCTCATTTCAAGCTCATATTACTCCAGACAGCATATCATTTAGGAATTATCTCTTTTTTATGATGAAAGAAGACATTCTAAGGTTTCTTATGCTGCATTGAATATTTATGTCGTCCTAAAACTTAATAGTCTGTGGGTCCTGGATTTTGAGTGACAATGACAAAAACCCTGGCACTGGAGTGGACACATTTTTGCTCATCGTCTGGCAGTTAATGATTTAAATGTCTCCATCTGTCCTCACGTCTTCTCAATGGGACAGCCTAAGGACCTCCAACCGTAACACCCCCCCTCACCCCCCACCACTTTCTATCCCTCGAGCGTGTCAAAGGAGCGCCCCGCTTTTGCCCATCAGACGGACCGGCCGCCTGTTTAAGACACCCTAGCAAGATGAAACGACGCCGGTTCGGGATATCAGCTGGCTGGCCCATCTGCCCATCCTTGGCAGGAGGGGCACAGCGGGGACTTGGTTTTTTCGGGGGGGGTCTAACCTCGGGGGTGCTCGGTGACTCCTGTCGGCGTTTTAAGTCGATTTGGGTTTGCCTCATTGTGGTCACAGTTTGCTAACTCAACCGGTGGTGCTCATACGCCACCTGAACGTGTCGTCGCCCACCTCTAGTCACAACATTAGGGGAAAAAAAGACTCCGTTTAACATTCTAGGAAGCAAACAAATAATAAAAAAAAGCTTTCAATCGGGCGGCAAACGCTTTTGTCACCAGCAAGAATCTTGGGAGGTTGCCGCTTGAGCGCATCACATGACGACTTTTTTGATAACATGCTGGATGTTATCACAAAAAAAAAAAAAAACTCAACTCTTGTTGCCACACCAGGGCAACGCGAGCAAAAAAAAAAGCTTTTGTCTTGGAGGTGGGCTAACCGTAAGCGGTGCTCCACCGCAGTTGCTCGGCGTGTGAGTGCGTCGCTCAGCTGGAGTCGCAAACTTAGAAGATGATATTGTTTGTCATCGTCTTACCAAAAATAACGCCGCTATTCTGGCAAAAAGAGAAGAAGGCTTTTGTTTTGGGAAGGGGCCTGACTTTCGCGGGGCTCAACCGCTGCTCCTTGAGTGCGGCACATAAGAAACACCCGTCTTGTTTTTAGAAGATAAAGCCCCCTTTAAAAAAATATAATAATAAAATAAATATTATTGCTATTTTGAGGCAAAATAAGGAAGATACTTTTTTTTGGGTGAGAGGCAGGTAACCTTCAGAGCGCCCCGAGTGTGTCACCCTAAAAAGAAAAAGAGTTTGTCTTTGTGGCAACAATAAATAAATACATAAATAAACAAATAAATACATACATACATAAATACATAAAATTAAAAATGTTGCTGATCAGCCACAATCGAAAAACATATAAAGAATCAATAATTAGATAAATAAGTAAATGAATAAATGCATGAATAAATAAATAAACAAATAAATAAATAACATGTTGCTGATAAGCTGCAGCCAAAAATAAATAAATAGACAAATAAATGAATACATAAATAAATAAATATGGTTCTTATATGCTGCAGCCCAAAAACTAACAAATAAAAAAAAACTGATAAATGAATACATACATACATACATACATACATACATACATACATACATACATACATACATACATACATACATACATCGTAAAGTGTCCTTGAGAGCTTTGAAATTATTATTATTACATATATACATACATAAATCACAGTTTAAAGTAATAAACAAAAGAGACAACAGAAATGTCCCATATGGGGGCGTCACCCGTTTTTCTTGGGGATGGGATGGAAATTGAATGATGGTTTTAGACTACAAAACAAATGTTTACAGTGTTTTCTTTTCTGTTTTTTGTTCCAAAATGACCCAACATATACACCAAGAGCAAAAATAACAACCCTAATCACTCATTCCTGTGAATTAAAAAAAACATATTGTTCTGGTTTCATCGGCCGTTGATATTATCGAACCGGAACCTTCCATGAAACCTCCTTTTCCTCGCTTTTTCCCGCATTCTGTTCTCCGATAGATAGGCTGCGCCCTTGAGCTGCCGACGAAAGTGGCGCCGCCTGCTCTCACCACAAAGTGCTTGAGGGGAGTGCGCCTCACACACACACCAACCAACCATTTGGACGGGTGTGTGTGTGTGTGAGCCCAAGTTCCTAAAAAGAGAAGGCGAAGAGAAAGTAGTTACTCATCCATCCCTGTTTTTGCCAACGGGTAGCAGCACCTTCATCCATGAGCACGCGTGTGTCCTAAAGTCATATGTTCATTCCGGATTTAGACAAGAGAGAAGCGATTCGGGCAGGGCGGGAGGATGTGGGGAATGGGTGGGGGTGGTGGTCCTCCTGCGTCCTGCGCTCTAATGGCTGTGGTGTCAACTTTGACTGTTGACTAGCAGGTAGAAATTGGCGGCTAAGTGGCCGACATGGTCCCCGACGCTCACATCAGTCGGAGGCTCGCCGCGTGAGACGTGCGCCGGCTAATCCTAAAGGGCTGATGTATGCGCGGCTCATGGTAGCGAGCGGCGAGGGCCGCTCGGCTCGGTCCTTCCCCGAGCGCGTCTCTGATCTCGGGTTAGTCGAGCATCAATCAAGGCCAACCGCCGCCCTTTTTTTTTTAAGTGGACTTGTGAAGGACTAGCTAAGGTGGCCTAAGGGAAGCGTTTGCTTGGTCTGGACCGTCTCGTGGTTTTCTATGTCAAGGTGCAACATGCAGAATTCATGTCGACTTTTTAAAAAAATGTTGAGCCAATTATACAAATAACAAATTTTAAGCAACAAACTGCCCCTTTTCTTTATGTTTTTAGACATTTACCGACAAGGGAAGTAGCCAGATGGGTCTGACAATTAAAGAGAAATATACAACGGGTCTCGACGTGGATCCGATCACCGCACGTTATCCTGCCAATTTCCCCGTTTTATTCCCTGCGCTTGAAGTCAGCTATTGTGGAGCTTTTAATGAGCTGCTTAGACGTTAGGGCCCTGACCACCAGACCTGCTGATCATTGTTATGAAAGACCCAATATATGGAATTTATGCAAATGCAGAAAAGGAAGTGCCTTTGAGGCGTGCACGCGCATTCTCGCAAAGGACACGGCGCTGATTAAAAAATCTTGTTTTGTTTCCGCAGTGACAGCCCCGTTCTTTCACGCTTCATTTTCCACCGTCCGGCTATCTCGCGGATATTTTTTGCGATTGCCAAAACCCCAAATGCAAAATTAACCAAATTGATTTGTGTGAATTGGATTGGATTAGCCTTTATTAGTCTATATTTCGCAGCAGCAAAGTGATGAAAATAAGAGGAAAGGAAAGGAAGAAGTACAAAAAATACGGGAGCTGTGTAAAGGTAGCCACATCTTGGAGTCAAAACAACAACAACAAAAAAACTAAATAACAAACTAACTAAATAACGAGTTTCGGGAGTGGCATGATGTGACTCGAGGGCACGCGTCTTGAGCCACCTGGATTTATTTAGGCCAAACATTTCGGAACCCGTGTCTGTCCGGGCCCCGTTTTCCTCCACCGCGGGGGCCTCCGAGCCATGAACAGAAGGTGCCTCCTCACAACTCGCACCTGAGCTCCTCCCACCATGGGACCGAGGCCCTTCCGCAGCCAAGCCGCTTCGCTCATTCTCGCTCGTTCGCATCTTTTCACTCCCAGGCTGTGGCCTGGCCTACTTTTTTACCACTCGCAACATTCCGGAACCTTTTGATGTCGACTTTGTGGGCCCTCTCACCTAACCATGCATACACCCCCCCCCCAAAATGGAGTTTGTTTACGATGATAGATTTCACACAGATCGGCTACAAAGTGAACATTAGCCGCGCTCATTATCAAGAGCGACTTTAACTCATTCACTGCCAGACAATGTGCAAAAATGTGTCTACTACAGTGTCAGGGTTTTTGTCATTGTCATTCAAATTCCAGGACCCACAGAGTATTGAGTTTTAGGACGACATAAACATTCAAAACACAGCGTTGGAAATCTTAGACACTCTTCTTCTTTCATCAGAAAATAAGAGTGGTGAAAAGAGGTGACAACCCCCCCCCCCCCCCCCTGAAAATCCAACTCTGGCCCGTCATTGAAGTCCTCGTTTTGGTCTCATGACACATTTTCTTGATGACAGTAATTGTCACAAAAGTCAAAATGTACGCTAGGTTGCGGGCTGTGGTTGTAATTGCTAGGGAATTCTGACAGTTCCCGGCGTCCCAACATAGTTTCTCGAAACTGCAACACGGGCAAAATGTAATTGCAACCAGCATACGTCCATTGGAATTGCCCTCCCACACTCCCCCACCCACTTCCAAGCCCCTCAAAAGTTTGTAGTCCACTTCAGACCTTATATTACTGCTAATGCAGGTCACGACCGACGTCGCGACGTGCGTCTGTGAGACTAATAAGGTGATCGGCGATTCTACGCAACGTCTGAGGTGGTAATTAGTGGCCGACTTTGAGTCGATAGGATGTGGAGGGGGTGAGATGGGTGGGGACTGCGGCCGCCTGTTCCTTAACTCTGATGGGGGTTACGTTTTCTGCGACAACTGGACCAGAGTAATCAAAATGTGTTAATAATCCCTTCAAAGGAGTCTCGCCGGATTTGAGAAGCCTCAGTGAATGTCAATCGCCTCTCAAGACCCCCGTTTCTGGCAGCGCCGCACCCTCAGATGCCCTCTGTCACTCTTTTCCTAGCTGGACATTTTGAAATTGTTAGAAATGATAAACGAGATTACGAATTATTATTTTATTATCGAGAAAAAAGTATTTTACTTCAATGCAAAATAGAATCTGGTTCTTTTTAGGTGGTTATCCTATTGAACATTTAACAAGAAACAAGAATGAGAAAACATCAATTTTAGATGTAAATATATAGTTTAACTCATTCACTGCCAAATGAATGGCAGTGAATGAGTTAAAGATACCATTGTACATCTTTTACATCTAGATTGAACATATGTCCTTTCCTTGGTCAGAACCGATCGTGACCAACAAGTTCCACCCTTTTGTTGGAAAAAGATCTCCAAAGTCAACCCTGACAAACCCAAATATCCAGAAGGGTTCTTTCCAAATCTTCCCCTTTCTAAGATTGAGCGTCTTGATCGATTCAGCCATCGATCTATGCGATGGTCAGAGTAGTAACGTCGGTTCAAAAAAATGTTTAGGTTTGGTGCATATTGATCAGAGGGAGGCTAAGTAGCTTGGAGGTTATTGATTAGGCACAATTTGGATTTAGGGTGTTGCATATGTTTGAATGGACAATCGCCTGCTGCAACAAAAAAAATGAGTAGCCATGATTCAGGGATTCACTAGAGTCCAATCATAGATTGCGGATAGTACCAAATGAGCTCTTTTAGCACTGACAGATGGGCCCTGAAACAAACCGAGATCTATGCAAGCTTTACGGAAAGCAAAATACGGAAAGCAATGAACGCCTTCCTGTTTTCAATGGACCTTTCATTGAAATGTCAATTTCCCGTCTTATTACGTCGTCCGGTCAGTTTGCTACGTAAAAGGGTAGGTAGCGCTGAGCATGCAGAATTCACCTTCAACAGCTGGTGGCTAGCATTAGCTAACGCAATGAAACTTTTCCCTGATCACAGACGTTGACGGGGTCGCGATGGATGGCAACGTAGCACCGTCCTGCTCTGGCTATGAACGTTGCATTGGCGGATGGATTTCTGGTATACATTTGTATATCGGCGGCATAGCGAGCGTGGCTGCGAGCGTTTAAGAACTCATTGACTTTCTAATGATTAGCGGTCAGGCCCCCGGTCCACGCTCGTACCAGGCATTTGGCCCTAGCCGCCGCACCGAGCTCCCCGCGGCCACTCTTGCGCACTGGTATCGACGCAAACCCCGGACTCCCCCGCCGCCACCCCCCGAACGCCCTTCCGGCGAGCACGTCAAAGCCTATTAAACACCCGGTTCCGAGATTACAAGCGCTGGGATCTTGTTTTGTTTTGTTTTTTTGCCCTGGTTTGTCTTTTTTGGCTCTCATGTCTTTCGCCTCCATCTCCTCTTGCGGAGCCTCGACGTTCCGAATGAAGAGGCAAGCGTGGAGAAAAAAGGAGTAACCTTTGACAGGACTTGTTCCACTTGCGCGATATGTATGGTGAAGTATCGATCCGAAGCCGGCGTTAGAAACTATAGCCAGC
The DNA here is from genome assembly GCF_051943395.1 of Hippocampus bargibanti. Lineage (NCBI taxonomy): Eukaryota > Metazoa > Chordata > Actinopteri > Syngnathiformes > Syngnathidae > Hippocampus > Hippocampus bargibanti. The sequence continues at coordinate 9,055,148 of NC_142748.1, forward strand.
AGAGTCGCCAAGTTGACTTTGCTTTTAAGTCCTACACATTTTTATTCAGGATTATTATTATTTTTTTTCCCTCTTCAGTTCGGGGAAACTTTTTTCACATGCTCGCTGACCTCTGAAAATCCCATGAGCCACGTGCGGAGAAATAAGACCCCTATGTATTTTTTTTTTATAGAATGTTAATTTCTAGATTTTCTTTCTTTTTTTATTTTAACATTTATTCTTATGTATATGCGTTGAAGAAAAGTATTTACAAGAGGATGAGTCTTATTTTTAACTCATTCACTGCCAGACGATTCTTTTTCCCTTTTCTTTTTCTGCGACTCGCTCCCGAGAGACCAAAGTGGCTGTCAACAACGTTTGTCCAAACAATAAGCAAAAACATCAGAGCTCATCAATTCATCTTGCTGTGTGCGTGCTTGCACGTTTCTTATTTATTTATGAAACATTTGTGACGATGGAGGGAAAACAACAAAATGACAACCACACCAAAACCACCCAAGGGCATGTGCCAACACGTTCCATCAATGTCATCCCGCCTTGATTTTCCCACCCCGCCCCCGTCAGTCTCACTGCAGGTTGCCTCACCCCTCCCCCCCCAACCCCTCCCCTTAACACCCCATCAAATAAGAGAACAAAAGCTTTCATTTACTTTTTCAACTCATCATTATTTTAGTGACCGATAGTCCCACGCCCATATTTGCAAGCCCGCACATCCGGTGGTGCGCCATGTGTTCAAAAGACACTTGGCCCACAAGCGTCTTTTGACACATATAGGCCAAGTGTTTTTTGACACTTGGCCCCCAAGATGGTTGCAGGAGCTTCGGAGGCCCGCAAGATTGATGCCACCGGCTTGTGACCACGCGGGGAGACACCCTTGTTCACAAAACTAGCGCCACAAGGGTGTTCCAACTTCGCTCCAAGCTCGCCATCAACACAACCCCCCCACCAGTCCTGCATCTTGTCCTACCAGACAACCCCAAACCCGAGTAGCTCAACGACAACAACCATTGGGGGAGCCCCACTTTTGTTTACGGGTGGATCCCGGACCGTGCCCGTTAAGGGCTTGATCAGGGCTAAATTAATCATTCATGCTCCCTCTCAGTAACGGGCCTGAAATATTAATGGCAGTTGCGGAATAAATTGAATTCCCTTTTTTTTCGCTCTGTGATTAGAATCCACCGGCGCCCTTGCACACATATTTGTTTATGCCCTAGAGATGAGGAACGGGGTCACTATTGGGAGTTTGTCGAAACACACACACACACACCCTTCCTTCCTTTCATTTTTTTGCCACTTACACGTGTCTACCACCTCCCGGTTTATGAATATGTGCATTTTTTTACCCAGCCTCGAAAGCGGACTATACATTAAACATGATACGCTTGTACCGCCACACCATACTGTATGAACGCCGTACAACTGGGGATTTGCGTTTACATTTTATTCTAATTAGTTCAGGTGGTTTTTTTTTTCATACTTGGGTGTGCGTGACCTGTATTGCCGCCCCGATTGGTTTTTTTTTTGTGTTCAATATACATGAAGTTTGTATTTGCGTCCAACGGAAGCCTTCCTTCCCACTGTATTGGCCTGTCAGCGTCGCATCCGACGATTGTCATCTCGCCGGGATGGGTCATTCGTCAATGTCAAGGCAGGCAATTGCCGTTGACACCGGATAGATTCCTGAACTCGCCTGTCTTGTTATTCTCCGTTAACATTCCCAACGCTGATGGCGACTGGGGAAACGGGGGGAGGGTGTGCTTGGTGCTTTGTCGCAATTAGCCTCCATTAAACCGCGTAGGGAGCACACTTTAGCTAAAACACATTCAGATGCCAGAAGACGGTATCAAGGCGCTGTACGCTGGTTTATGTTGCCATTTGTCATGTTTGAAGCAGGTGTAGCCGGGGGGAGCTTGTCCAGGTCAACACCCCACCCCCCAAACGGTCTGGCATTTTAATCCAGTTCTATTTGTAATGACAGGCCTCTGTCGAGCGCTGAGGAGAGCCCATGACAGCTTCCAATCACTGTCAGGTAAAAAGTCGCCCAGGAATGTGCCAAAAACGACCCCGCCGCCCCTCCATCTCTCCCCTCACCTTCTTCCGCTACTGCTGTTCTCTGTGACAGCTGCAGATAAGTTTCAGACGTAATATTTGGATATTTGATAGAAATTAGCGGTTTTTAATAAGCTGCAGTTGGCCAACTTCATTTTGGTCAAGACAAAACACATTTATTTCAGGCGGGGGGGCTTTTTTTTAAACATACAAAAACAGCGCCATATCCACTGACAAACCAACCCCCTCCCCTTATGCAGAAGTGATGAAGGTCCAACTCAGTGAAGTTGGACCTCCCGGTTGGACGCAAGCATGTTCCTTGCCTTCTTTTGGCACCAAGTTTTCCTCCAGGTGCCGTCTGTGCCATTGGCAGAAGCCGGCACTTTGGGCACGGCCTCGTCCCCTACTACCCCCGCTGCCCCCCCAACCCCCTTCTTCCTCAAAGGCTCGCCTCTTTCCAGCCCCCCCAACCCACCACGAACCCCCCCTTACAGTCCCTGCTGCTCCGTAGCCCAGGGAGCTCATTAAGGCCAGACTTCCTCTTCATTTAATCCATTTTTCATATCTTAAAAAACACTCCCTGATCTTAAAAAATCCCGGCTAATTTAAGCTTGAAAAGATTGAAAAAATATCACGGGGCAGGAAAAAAAGGGAACGTGGGCCTGCGTGTCTTTTTATAAAGTCTGATGTCGGAATTAAATGACCATGAGACGATGCAGAACCTGTTCCGGGTTGTCTCAACTGGCCGTCGTCGGTGCGTCCCTTGTGCTAGCTTTGCCTAATAGAAACATCGGTAGCAACATGCTCTCGTTTCTGCGTCGCTTCAATTATGCATCGCCCTACGGAGAACGATCGCCTTCCGTAGACTCACCCTTGTTGGGGGCAGGTGGTGGGGGGGACGCAGTCCTGCACAAGGAAGCTCATAACAGTAATTCAGATTTAAAGATTGGTTTTCTTTCGTTTTAGGAAATTTATTAAGTGTTTTGTTCTGTCCAAGTTAGCCTCGTCAAAAGTTGTCTCAGGATTTGTCCTTCATCTTCTTTTACGAGGACAAAGACTTTTTTTAATCCCCTCCTCACCTCCTTCCGGAAGCTATCAGAGCATTAATATACCTCCCAGGTACAAAGGAGCTTCCTCAGCTTTTGACACTTGTTTCGCCGAGGGTCTCTCGGGGAGCTGCTTACACATCCAGCTGACGGATGAGCTTGAATGGCTAAGCAGTCCCCCCCCCCTCCATTTTCCTCCCCACCACCCTATTCGCACTCTCATTAGCCCCGGTGACCGAGGTGGAGCACGTTGCCTGGAAAGGGGGCCGGGTCGGCGCCCCTCGGTGGCCATGCCGGGCCGGGACCCTGCACCGGGCTGTCAGGTGTCAGCCTCAATCAAATTGGAGCGTGCTCATATTAGAATAAAATATTTGCATGTCCGGCCGCACTAATTCCTCATAAGTAGCTGCCTGGTATTTATTTATTTCTCTTAAATTGAATCATCTATTGAGGGAATGAGGTTTATTTATAAACACCCTTAAAAATACCAAAATAACAGAATATTTGTTCCAATATAATCTGGAATTATAAACAGCGTTTAATTTTTACAAATGCATATTTATGACAGTGCAGACTACCCCCTCCCCTCCTCCCAGATAAAATGAAAGTGTAGTCACACAGCAATGCTGCACAATGCCTTGTAAGCCTCAACACAATCAGCAGTGAATAAACATGCATTTATTTATTTATTCACTGCCCCCCCCAACCTCCATTCAAGGTAGACAACCAACATGCGGTTAGCAAGAAACGATCTCGGCCATAAGAGCTCCCCATTGTTCGTCCTCTTATAGGTTGTATATCCCACACTGCGCGACGTGCCTTTCAAGCACAATAACTTGACGACTGAATGAAGAAAGGGACAGGGGGGGGAGGGTGGGTGGGTGGGTGAGGGCGGGGGACCTGCATGCTGTACACAAGTGTGTTGAAATGCCTTCGCATGTGGTGCCGCGCCGCGTCTTCACAGTGGCAAATGACAATATTCGGCCTTCAACTGAGCACCCTCCCCTTGCCCCCACTCGCTGTTAAATGAGGCGCGTGATGTCGCCGGCCGATGTATAATAGCGCTATTATTGTCCTTATATCACACTTTTATTGCCGTTATCCCTCAAGTCAAAGACAAACTTTGTGTGGGAGTTGCTTCGTCATCCGTCTTTTGTTGCTGCTGCTTGTTAAATGCGCCTTTATATTTGAACGGCGCTATCCGGACATTCAGCTTGAATTTTTGTCCGGTCACCAACCTATTTTTTTCCCCCTGAACTCACTGCCAGATGTGCAAAAATGTGCCCACTGCAGTACGAGGGTTTTTGCCATTGTCACTTGAATTCCAGGACCCACAGAATATTCAATTTTAGGACTACATAAACATTCAGTGCAGCATAAGAAACCTTAGACTCTGTTCTTTCATCACAAAAAAAGAGTTATTTCCTAACTTATATGGGCCTGTGGTTATATGAGCTTGAAATGGGGGTGGCTGTCCAAAATACCATGCAATTCATACATATTGGTTTATATAGCGCTTTATATAGCGCTTTCTTGTTGGTTTTGTCGCCTTTTTTTATTTGGCTAGATTCTTTGGCAACTTAATGTGGCCTTTTCTCACTTAGTGCAAAAACGTGCGAACGGACGGTTGGTGGGCCTCGCGTAGCGTTTAATAAGCTATTTAATTTGTTTAGCGGCAAGGGGCCTGTAATCAGAAGTCATTGAGTTAAAGATGCTCGGAGGACTCCGAAGGGGAAAAAAATTAAAAACCGCAAGGAGGCGGCTCCCAGACAGGCCTTGTCAAAACATGCAAATGAGCTTGATGCCGTGTTCCATTTTTTGACAAGGATAATGAAGGCATTCCAATTTGGGACATGTTAACGGGCTGCGGAAGACCTCCTCCCAGATCATCACTCATCATCAAACCTGAACACTTGCGTCAAAATGTGTGTGTGTGTGTGTGTGTGTGTGTTTTTTTTTTCCTCCATCGCCCGTCTCCCATTTGATTGGGTAATGAAGTGTTTTTTGGAGCGTTAGATCTCCTTTCGTGGAGTTTTGAGAGGACGGGCAGTGAAGGAGTGTGCCCGAGGTGTCCTGTTGTACACATAATTAAAAGGCAAGAAATGTTATGTTGGCCTCTTTAATCTGCCCGTCAACTCTCCTGATTAAAGACGCCCACGCCTTTAATCAATGGTAATGCCATGATTAGCGCTCTTAAACTGTTGAAAATGAACGTCAAGTTACCCCCCCACCCATCTCCCACCCGGGAAGATGTCTCTTGCCAGGTCTGCTTTCCCGACAAATTGGGAAACTTTTCACCTCTGCCCAGGTCGTGTTGTATTCGATTTGGAATGACAGCTCGTGGTGCGTTCGTGGCCAAAATGGAGTTGAAAATGTCTTTTTTCCCTTCCACGAGAGGGCAGCATTTCCCTTTTGCCAATGTTAGCACTTTGTTTCAGCTTCAGTTAAAGCGCTATAAAAATAAACATGTCTGCATTGCTTTGTATTTTGGACAGCTGCCCTCATTTCAAGCTCATATAACTCCAGATCCATATAATTCAGGAAAGAACTTTTGGTCTGATGAAAGAAGACAGTCTAAGGTTTCTTACGCTGCATTGAATGTTGACAGTCCTAAAACTCAATATTCTGTGGGTCCTGGAATTTTAGTGACCATGGCACTGGAGTGGACACATTTTTGCACATATTTGGCAGTGAATGAGTTAAGCAGCATTTGTTTTCCTTTTTTCCTAATTATTTTTGGAGCAATGCAAACTCCATTGTTTCACTTTTTCCAACAATGTAGACAGCTATGGCCATTTCAAGTGATTCAAAAAACTTGACTTCATTGCCAAAAGCGTAACGTCAGCCCTGACGTCGGCTAGCCCGAGGCTTAGTTCCGTTCACCAAATTTTTCGTAGAAACCACCCAAAAAACGAGAATGCATTTCAGCTGAAGCATGTCGCGTCCAAAATCTGCATCTGTTCCCCATTTGCGCATTTGGAAGCAATTTGAGGGCCAATTTACTCCAGATTGTTTAAGCATGCAAGACAACACAAAACACCGTTTTGGCCATTTGTCGACATGAGTGTGAAAAGTACAAAACCGATGTTTTCTTTTTACGACTTCATTTTTGCAACTCAGGAGAAAAAATTGACACTTCTTAGCCTGTCAGATAACTTTGCTGTAATCATTTATTGCTTTTAATTGTTCTGCTAGCTGGTGCGGTACGCCGATCCATAAATTCTGACAAAATATCCACACTGTGAGTAACAGTTATAGATTTTGCAGGTGACGAATGAACATTTCCGCCTGCTTTACCAGCATCCGTTAATAGTACGCCATCTTTCAGTGTCAAACTGGTCGTTTTAAGCAGCCACTAGGTTGCTAATGAACTTAAATGAGTTTCATCTTGCAGTATTATTATTCTTTGGTGTATTTTTTTTAATTCTGTGCATGACATCTTTTTTGTTTACTTATTCCAGTTTATTATGATAACTTTTAGAAATATTTTTTCAACAGCGGAAATTCCTACCGGACCCTCCACACCCTGCCCATTACATTTTCCAGCGACTCCCCTCAACCAGACGCTTCCATGCGCACCAAATCCTGCAGACATTTAAACAGCTTTTTTTCCCCCGTCGCCTGTTGGCTCTTCAATTTTTATTTTTAATTGACGACCTAAAAAATAACAATAAATACAAATCTCCGACCTTGTCACAGCGAAGCGGCCAACGTCCATTTATTTTCATTTGGATTCTTGAGTAAAGAGCATTTGATTAAGTCCAAGCAATTTGCGCTGGCGGCAGCCGCCCTCTGCCACCGGCGCCGGTTGGCGTTCGGGCTAATTTAATGGAGTTTGTTGAGCGCGTCAACACAATGCCTCTCGACGCAGGCACAGTTCCATTGTCAGGAGTCTGTTTACAGTGCTAAACTGTTTTGCGTCTTATTATTTTTTGTATTTATTGTAAATATTAAGTGTCATGCCAGGTATTAAATGCGAGCGGGCCTCCATGAAAATGCCGCAGTCGAGGAAGTTGCAGCTTAACGAGAGTGACTTTGAGGGGGCTTAAATAATGCATGTAAATTTGAAGCTTTGAGATTTTGAAAAGCGGTTGGAAAGGGGGTTTAGGGGGGGCGTGCTGGAATGCAGCTTTCAATTCCCTGCACCTTTGCTCATTTTTAAACAAATGCGTCTATTAGCAAGCTGTTCTCCTGCCGGCTCGGTCATTTATACCCATTACGCCGCCGTCTTATCACCCATAAGACTGCCTCACACCGCGCCGCCAATTGTCCATAATCAGCCGTTTAAGGCGTCGGCGGAAATTTCTCACTCGCGCCGCGCTTCGGTCTGACGGACAGGCAAACGATCCGGCGGCGGGGGAGCCAGGCATGGCGGAGGGGTAGGAGGAGAAACGGAGAATGATGAATAGGCCGAGTTGAGTGGCTGAGTAACGGAGATCTGTCTTAATCAGAAGTGATTTGTCAGAACAGGAGCCGTGCGGGGTCAGGGCGCCGCCGATGAATAAAACACAGCCCGGCCAAGTGAAGAAAGGCCCTGCAGATCCGCCATGACTGCCCTGCCACGAAGGGGAAGGGCTATCTTGGGATAGAATTTTGGTTTTTGACTTCAAAATGGCGCCACGATAGTGGCTGCCTTTACAGCACCTCCTGTATTTTGTTTTTGCTGTTGTGAAATGTACAAATCAGAGGCTCATCTAATGTAATTTTTAATGTTTTGTAGAAACTATGCGCACCCCGCCCGGTTGGTATTGGACTTCTGACTACTTCCCACACGTCATTTGTTTTTATTTTGGGTGAAAATGTGGTCGGACTCACCAAAACCCAGAACCTCACTTGTAGCGGAATCGTCAGCTCGCTTACCCTCATAGCCTGCGGGCTCGGCATCACAAATACATCCCGGTGTGAGTCCAACTTTGATGAAAGCTGATGAAAGCGTGTCACCAGCCACTTGTAAAAGTTTTTACTCCTTGGAAAAAAAGGAACAAAATGTACAAAGACACGGTAACTTTCGGCACCGGGGAGTCACTGGCTGTCGACTGCTCCGCTTTGTCGCACACACTGTCTTAGTGACAGAAGAATCCAAGTTGGGGGGGAGGGTGGTCAAAAATGTGTTCCCGGTTTCTCTGGATGCCCCCTGCGGGGTCGCCAAAGTGTGTTTTTGTCACAAATACAACAGTGCAGGACATGAAGATGCCCCTGTATCCCCCAGGTGGATGAAAGTAGTACCTGCAACTACATCTTTTGTCTTCTAATGAGTAGAAACATATTTGGCCTTGGTGCCATTTTATGCTGAGCAACTAAATTGAAGTGAGAGGAAGGAGCTCCATTTCGTTTCTATGTCTCATTTCCCTCTTAAATGCAGGCTTCCGTTTTCCAGGCTCATTCTTTCCTCGCGGCTTTTGCTCGGAGCTGCGCAGTGTCGTGTAATGTAATAATGGGCTTGTTAAATAGACCTTAGGGTACGGCCATCTTGAGCAAGCGAGTCAGCGCCAGCTCTCAGCGTCGGGGTTATTTAAATTCTTAATCGCTGCTTAAACTGCCAGGGAATATTTGACTGGCTAACGAGCAACAAGTCCAAGGCAGCGGCTGTACAATTTCTCCTGCTCTCTCTCTCCCCTACACCCAACCCCTTTTTTCCCATGATAAATGTGTGTGAGTTTAGCATACATTGTTGTTCTTGCCATGAAGTAATGAAGCCTGCTAGGGAAAACATTGATAATTAGGATGAATGGAAATGACGCAACCGTGCCAGATAATGAGTCACGCTCTCGATAAAGTCCGCTCAATCCAATATACTTGTGGTAGTTGCCGTTTTTGTATTTGTGTTAACAAAGTGTTATTAACTCATTTACTGGCAGATAATGTGCGAAAATGTGTCCACTCCAGTGCCAGGGTTTTTGTCATTTTCACTCAAATTGTAGGACCCACAGACTATTGAGTTTTAGGACTACATAAATATTCAATGCAGCGTAAGAAACCTTGGACTCTCTTTTTTCATCAGAAAAAAAGAGTTATTTCCAAAGTTAGTTAGTGGATGTACAAAATACAAAACTTCTTGATTTATATAGCGCTTTAACAAAAGCTTTGGCCACATCTGTAGATGCCATGAATCCGGGGGCCTCTTTTCAAACCTGAATGTACTTCCGGGGTGGAAAAAAACACCCAAACAAAACCCAACGCGAACCTCGCTAACTGCGCTGCTTGTCACAATCGTTTATTTAGGGGAGAAAACACGGGCGTGACACAGAGACGTCATTTAATTTCCGCTACCGCTGCCTTCCTGTTCCTTTCCTTGTTCTACTCGGATAGCGACAGGAGGAGGGGATGGGTCGAGGAGGCTAGGGGTGTGTGTGGGGGGGGGGGGGGGGGGGGGGGGGGGGGGGGGATTATTAATACCTCTGCTCCGTCTTTTTAATCTGCCCTATTTGTCACATGTGACTGTCTGACTGCGCCGTTTAATCTGGGGGATCCTTCAATCTGTCTGTTCCCGGATTAGAAATTAATGAAGGCAGGAAACGTCGCATTTGAGTCACTTACAGTGTCGGCGAGCTAAAAGCTTTCGGCAGATGAATGGCGTGTCATCATTTGTTTGACGCCGTCGTCTCATTTTCAGACCAAAACAAAACAAAAAAAATAATACAATGGCATCTATTTCTTCCCCCCCGTTGCACTTCTCTTGTTTGGCTGGCAGATGTAGCCCCATGTTTTTCCTCCCCCTTCCTCCCAAACAGGATCTCTGCACGTGGGCCCTTTGGTGTTGCGGCACCTGTGTAGTGTAATACAGTCAGCAAGTGTGTTGTTTATCCCGCATTTGTTTGGTGCGCTTGAAAGGCCGTCTTTGATCCGCGCAAGGATTCTTTACTCCCCTTCCTGTTTCATCCTTTCGCCTCCATCATTTTAAAACTCTAATGCTACGTTGATGGAAGGAGTGTCATTTTTTCCTGAGTGGGGAGGGACATTCTCTTCTTTTTTTGTGGGTGTATCGAACCCAAGGGACAGAAAAAGATTGACAGTGACCAATGATGAATTTGTCAGACGCCTTGTCTGCCATTTTTGTTGTTGTTGTTGTAATTGTGCTTTAATATGTTTGCTCCCACTAGCATTTCAAGAAAACAGGGATTCAAAAAATATACGAATATACCGTTGTAATGGATCTTTAATACCTAATATCTAATCCATCACATTCAACTGCAACTGATTTGTTTTTCCGCAGAACAAGTGGGCCAAGAGATTCTCTCTAACCTTCACACCGACCGCGAGAAGATCCAACGGGCCAGAGAGAGGGTAAGCAGCTCGTCGGTGTCTCCTCGTGCTTCTTTAGTGTTTCCGTTGGTTATTTATTTGAATGAGTTGGGTTATGTTTGCGTATACAACAGTGTCCATCTTGTCATATGTGGCGGAATCATCCTCTCACAAGATGGGCTTGGATACTAAAAAAAATTAAAAAATGGCGCTTGTGAGCATAAAGTATCCCAAACTTCTGCGAGAAGGAAAGGAAAGCAATGGCCTACTAGAACATCCAAATTAAAATGGTGCTGGATCAGAGGCACTTTAGACAATAGCAGTTGTAGGTTGCCTCCATTTTAATGTTTTTTTTTTAAATGTAATAAAAAAACAACTGCTCTTCTTGGCGTAGCAAACAGAGAAATAGAGAGAAGGACAAGGCAGGTAGGCAGGAGGAGAGCAAAGACAGGCGAAAAGGGCCTCCCCAGCCCTGACGGCCCCCTCAACGCAGACTGCTTAAGGATCACAACAAGGCAGTGGGCCTCGCTCAGGCCTTTTCAAAGGAAATCAAACATCTCCTTTCAAAAAATGCTCCACACTGTCTACTGAGGCTACCTTCTTTCTTTTTTTTTTTAACTCTCTCTCTTTTTCTTTCTACTTTCTTCCCGAGAGTCTTCTTTACTCAACGCCCCCCCATTGCACTCGCACAAACACACACGCGCAACTTTAAAGTCCATTGACGGGGCATAAGCGAAATAAAAAGAAGCCAGGAGATAAATAGATGCGTTTAGAAGAAGTCGCTAACAACTATGGAAATGTTTGATGCATGAAGATTTGTTGGCTTTTGAATCGTCGTGTTTCTGCAAACACACTCTCCCACCTCCACTTTTAAATCTAGCCACCATATGCACACACCGCATCAAGTGCTACAGTACGATCTGAAGGGGATGCAGCATTTTTATTTTGATTTTGTGGTACAAAAGAGACAAAAATAATAATAATTAATTCACAAAAAGACAACAAATGGAGTTATCTCAACCTGACAGGTGACGACGGTTCTTTGAACGGGTATGAATTTATTCGGGAATTGAAAATATGATGTAGAGCAGGTATGTGTTTTTCTTGCTGGAACTGCCGATAAAGTGCTGGTCAGCCCTCTGGCAATAGTTATTCATTGCCATGAGGGAGCAGCATTTCCATTTGTTCCATTTTAGCGCTTTGTTTCAGTTATTGTTCAAGCGCTATATAAATCAAAATGTATTGTGTTTTATACATCCACCCCCATTTCAAGCTCAGATAACTCCAGACCCATATAATTTAGGAATTAACTCTCTTTCTGATGAAAGAAGAGTGTCTACGCTGCATTGAATGTTTATGTAGTCCTAAAACTGAATATTCTGTGTTTCCTGGAATTCAAGTGACAATGACAAAAACCCTGGCACTGGAGTGGACACATTTTTGCACATCGTCTGGCAATCAATGAGTTATCATTATCATACTCCCCCTCCCCTTTCCAGCTGCGAGAAACAGACGCCAACCTGGGCAAGAGCTCTCGCATCCTCACCGGCATGCTGAGAAGGTAAGCGGCAGGTATGAAATTCTACCGACGCATCGCCGACATCGCGCGGGCGAGCCCACATGATTAAAAGCATTGGACCCCCACTTGTTCGGTTCAGCCATGATGATACTCGATGCGGATGAAAACCGATATGAAACTTTGCGCCCCCCCCCCCTCACCTCACCCTCTCTGTGTGCCGCCGCCATCAAACACTCAATTCAAACACAAATAATTCAATAGTCGCCGCCGCGCCACCCGCTCGCTCAATCACATCTCCATTTCATAAAGTGCCAGCCCCCTGAACCGCGACGCCGGGGTTTTGTTGTCACGCCCCCCCCCCCCCCCCCTCTCTCCGCTGTCGCCCCACTGTGGATTTTGATTAAGAGTAATATGTAAATGACAGCGCCTAAATGTAAAAACCGAGGGGGCCGGGAAGGAAGTGCCAATTGAAATAGATGCTTCAGTGCCCGTAGACAATTTGGTTTTGCAGGGGGAGGAGCACGAGGGGGGGCTACGAGAGAGGACAGGCCGACTGTAACCGATATTTCTGCATATGTCTCCATTTTGTCATGTTTGATTACGGCAAGGGAAGGAGAGATTGCCAGCCAGGGGGGTCTTGGGGGGAGTACACGAGGCATGGGATTGGGGGTGGGGGTTGGGGGAGGTCAGTCACCCATAACTGTCCAACAATCATTCATCATCCCGTCTCCAGGCGCTAAGTAAATAACCGTCTTATTTCAATATTATCATATTAATGTTAAAGTTCAGCTGTCACCTAATGGGAAGACTTAATCAGACGTAGCGTCCCAACAACCACCCGCCTCGCCCGACATCCCCAAACGCCCAGCTCAAATCAGGATTTATGAGCGCTCCCGCCCTCACACACTTTTCTGCCGCTTGTCAAAGCACAAATATTTGGATTGTGTTTGAATAAAAAGAAAAGTTGCCCTTTAAGGCGCATCTCAGAATTTTTTTTTTTTTCGAAGTGAACGGAACTAAAATGCAAGACTTTTTTTGGTGGGGGGGTGGGGGGGGGGTCGTCATGGACACCCGAAACGATGACCATGTGCGAGCAGTGTCCATCGCGTTCGTCCACCGCCGCCCCCCTCCCGCGCCACATGAATATGGAGCTGTTCTGCGGCCGGGAGCTTGCTCATGTTTTCCGTCTGATATCCAGGCCCCTCCATTCCCATTTCAAAGGGGGTTGGGGGGTCCACCCGGGGCCTTGACTTTTTCATCTGCCTGGCGACCGAATCGACTACCTGCATGTGAGATCAGCTGCCAACCAGAGTCCGACTGACAACATTGCTGATTCGCTCCTTCTTGCCTGCTTCGCTGACCCCCTTTTTTGGGGGGTCCCGAAATGTGCCATGTTTCCAAGTCCCAAATTTTCGCTGCTAGTACAGGCAGTTGGGAGGATGATATTCGCCTATTTTGGAGTTCCGCGAGGACCCAATGGCTCGAGATAGTCACAAGAAGGCGTCATGCCAGATCGCCCTTGCATTCTCCAATGTGCTGTTTTCGGATCTGAGTAAATCTGACAAAAATCCTCCCTCTTCCGTAGTGTTTTCAGGCCGTACGTTGCAAACGTTCTGCTCGTGGGTCTGTTTTTGCAGATTTGGGCTATGTAGGTCACGTCACTGAATGTGGCATCCCCGGACCCCGCTTTTGAAACGCTCGATCGAATGAAACGATTCGATTTGGGCAATAATTGAAGCTGAAAGATAGAGCGCAATGTTGTTTATGTCTTTCGCTGTCGTCTTTTGTACTCTGCATTGATTTATTTAGTGTTGATGCCGAGTTTTAGGGGCAGACGAATAGGGGAAAATGGGGGGTTGCACACAGGACGTCATCTTTTGGGGGGGGAAACCTTTATTTGTAAACGGTATTTGATGAATATTTTGAATGACGGCAGCTCTTTCAAAAAAACGTTTCATGATTAGAATCTGGACTATGTCTTTTTTTATGTTTTTGCCTAGCGGCACGACATTCCCGCTCGCGTTTCCCTGTGATCTCGCCCATAGATCCCGAAACATGCCTTTGCTTACGATGCCATATTGTCGCACCCCCCTCATGGGTTGGTCTCCATCCCGCCGAGGCCACCGGGGAAGCTTTTCAAATTCAAAGGTCTTGATTCTGGCGTTAAGTATAAAACGGGGAATTGTGACTGACCCCCGGAATGGACGCAGCTGCGCTCTGTACACGAACACACGTCCCACGTTGGGAGTCTTTGGTTGGTTAAGCAAAGTTCTGAATTTATCACCGTGTTGGGCGTGAATAGAAAAAGACCATTCATGAAGGGAGCGCCATTTTGGTCAGCAGCTGTGGTTTTATGAACTCTGGTATATACACAGCGGTGGAGGTGTTTATTTGTCTTATTTACCTGTTGACAGATTGGGACCTATTCTGTTTTGTTGAACAATAATTAGAGTCAGGCATTTATTTGCGATCTGTTATCTTTTACCCTCACCCCGCGACAAGACATTCATCTGTTTGAGGAATTGCCTCGTATAGGCAAAACAATACTTTGGCGATACTTCCACTCGACTAATAACAGGGTTGTGTGTTTGCACAAGCCGCCGCTGGGACAACGGCAGTGTTGCTCGCCTTACCCTCATTATTCGCCAAACAAGCGCCAGCGCCCCCTCTCTCTCTTTCTGGCTCTCTCGCATCATCTTTTCCTCTCTCCCCATCTCCCATCTCGCCCATTAGAGAGTGCTGATGCCGTGCTTTTGGTTAGGCCCCGTTAGAGGAAACTGATGTTGACAAGAGAAAGAATGGTGGCATTTTTTTGTTTTGGTTTCAGAGGCACAGTCTGAGGCTATCTTCTGTTCTTTAGATGCCATGGGGTGGGTTGAAAAAAATGTGTGGTGCTGCTGTTTTGGTCAGCAATAGAAGCTTGTGTTTTTTTAATTTTATTTTGTACTTACATTGTAATTAGAAGTGCATTTCAAAACTCTCAAGGACACTTTACAGTCACAGGATAATCACAACCATTTTTTAATTTATTTATATTGAGCTGCTGATGAATTGGGGCATTTTTATTTTGTTTTATATAGGCATTTTCCTTTATTTATCCATCTATCGATCCATCTATCTATCCATCGATCCATTAATTTTTAATTAGTTTGTTTGCTTTTTTCATTTGTTTATTCATTCATTTTTACAACTTGGGTTGTGCGTTTAGTAACTGCTCAGAAACCCATGATAGAAAAAGGTCCGTTTCCACTCTGTGTCCTTTAGTTCCAGCCGTCACTCCAAAGAACTTTTGGATAGGCTTCATGAACCCACCCCCTCAAACCCCCCCTACTCTTCCAACGGGCGAAATCAGAGGCCACCGCGGCCCAACAGGCGCTCGACGGCGGATCAAACGGGGCGGGCACCCTTGGAGTGACACCTGGAAGGCACTTCAAGGGACCCCATCGCCACTGATCTCCCGCCGTCTTGTCAGACTGACAGTCAGTCGGGGTTAAAGGAGGGCTAGGAAAGAAAAAAATTAGATGCTTGATGACACATAAACTCCATTTTCGGGTGCGGGTGGACCACGAAGATGCCTTTGTCGTGGTGCTGAATTTATTTTGTTTACTATCGCAAGCTCATGAGTCAAGCTAGGTGGCCATCATGGCGATTTTGAACAATCAGCCTCAATATAAATGACAAAGCATGACCACTTTGGTGCATTTTTCCCCTTCGCGTGACCAAATTAAGCCAGCGTATACGCTCATCTTTGTGTGCAGCACTGACACAAATCATTTGCGTTGTTACTCTCATACCCGGATTGCATTCCGATGCCCGTCGAGCCTCGATCGATACCCTGTAACGTCCCGTGGCCGGTTTCTGTTTTTAGCTTGCGGAAGTTGACTAACTGTTGCATAATTAAAAGGTCTGAAGTTAATCCGTAAAAGACCATTTGGCATTCGTCTCGCACCTTCTCAACATAAAAATACAAGTAAAACTCGTTACGCCATCCCTGATAACGCCCCGCTGCAGGCAAAATATCCCCTTTTGGCCGAGACGTTGGCGGCGTATGTTCAAGCCTCGGCTGAGCTTTTCGGGGAGTCGACCGGTCGTGCGCGACTGCTAATGATGGGTTGCATGTAACCGCCGCCTCGCGTTTGTTTAGCGAGAGCGCTACTCTGCGACTGCCAGCACATCTCTCGCCATCCCCGTTGGCCTTTGGCCCGCGACGGCCAAACCGGCTGGCATGCGCGAAGCGATTGGGGGAGTGGGGGGGATCTGACAGGCTTTTGGACGAGCACCCCGATGTTAAGCTAGGCCCGTTGCCAGCCCGTGGTGGTCGAGTGGGTGGCGAGGGGTGGGGCCCCGGGGTTCTCCACCGCGGTTTTCACGTCTCCGTGGCGACTGGGATCTCGGCTTGCACCTCCAGGGTCAACATCATCGTCCCGCGAGCTGTCTCACGCAAGAATTTGCTACTGTACGGTGTAATTGGGTATTTATAGCCTTGGCAGCCAACGCCTGTTTTGTCCACGGCAACGTCAAGGCGCACATTCACAAACATGTCACAGCTTCTGACACGACAAGAAGAGTTTGCAAGCTTGCGGAGGTGCGGCTGTTGTCCAACAAAAAAAAAAGGTCATTTGCCCCCGTTTAGCTGTGCCGCCGTTTGGGAATGTATTCGCTGAACAAACCAGACGCTAAAGTTACCGTTGCTAAGTTACGTCGGGTTTTTTACCTGATGAAAAACTCCACCTTACGATGGAAAATGAGTATAACATTCGACAGATTTACCCAAATAAAAAAAAATCCTTTTAGGGTGGAGGCTGACCGCTGGGTCAAATCTGACCTTTTGTCTGTAAAATCCGTGAAACTGTACAAGCCCTTATGTTTTTATTTTATATATTTTTAGGGCTCTGAACAGGCCCAAAACTTTGTCAGTTGGTCTCGAAATGGTCAGATGAGGGTTTATAGCAGGTGGTTTGTATACAAGCGGTGCCAATGGATTTGACATCATGGTGAAAAGGCACATACCACACAGCCCGCGTGTTAAATTCTTATCGTGTACTGCCCAGGAAAAAACTACCCCCACCCCCCCAAAAAAATCACATTTCTTAGCTTATGTTTGTTTTTCATGTCGGGGGTCACGCGGGCACATCCCGTGGGCCAGTGGCTGAACTTTAACCCCTCTTGGGCCCCCCCAAACACCTCCTGTATTCGGATGGCGCCAGCCTTGTAACGTCGCTTGGGTGTTGAAGGCGAGTCGTGAGGTTTTTGCCGTTTTGGCCTCGCATCCCCGCGTTATTTTCCCTTCCCTTCCCCATCACCTCATCTGACCTGACGGCATCATTGCACGCATATGCCAGCAACAAATGTTTCCCATGTTTTTTTTTTTTGTCTGGATTGTTTGAATGTTTGAATAGTCTCGAGAATCTGTTCCGAGACGTCCAAGCGCAACCACCCCACATGTTTTTCCCTCTTTGGATGAGAATGTCGGAGGGGGGACAGGACTTTTGACGCAAACAGTTTTCTAAAGACCGGTTTCACTCTACCGATCTGTAATGACATCTTTTTGGGAGAAACGCGGAGGTACAGAATTGAAGTGGGGCGCCGTGTTCGCAAAGCGTATAATAGTGAGGGATACCGCGTCCACGGGCAAAAATATCATATGCAAAAAAGAAAAAGAAAGAAGGCATCAAGGCTGCGCAGGCTGAATGATTTTCGATTGGATTGGATTGGATTAGCCTTTATTAGTCTCGCAGTGGAGGAATTTTCACTTCACAGCAGCAAAGTGATGACAGTAAGAGGAAAGGAAAGGAAGAAGTAAATACCGGAGCTGCTGTAAAGGCGGCCCCTCTCACGGCGTCATCTTGAAGTCAAAACAACACGAAAAAAATTACATTACAAATAATGTCACACAACACAAAAGACACAGACTGTATTTCAATCTAAGGCACGTTCCTGCACCCTCTTTGTTATATAAAACCGTTCTAGATAAAAGATGAGAGAATCAAAGCCTCCTTTTCACCAGCGGATCAGGTCATGGTGGAATGAGCACGTCTGCTACAAGCGATGTGAATGTTGAAAGCAAACACAAAGCTGTAGCATCCATTGGCCAAGAGATTGTCTCACATCTCCTTTACCAGCTAAATGCGCTTAAATTCCAAGCCGCGACACGCATCTGCGCTCTGCGCTGACACTCCTTTCTTCTCATCGCGGGCTCCTCAAGCCATTTTCCTCCTTGGCGGTGTCGTTTTTTTACTGGTTGTCTCCGTCTTATGTTTCAATTGATTTGATAGCGACCAGTCATGGTTGTCGTAAGATGGCAGCTAGTCCAGGATGTTCCTGCGCCTGTTTTGTGGAGCACACATTTTTTTTCTTCTTCTTCATTTGGCCTCTTTCACACAACTCGCCCCATTCCCGACATACTTCCACTCCCGATCCAGTCAATCAGCCGTGCTTACAGGGACCCGGCATTTCACTGGGGCTCGCCGTCGCCACCGCCGTCCATTATGAGCGCGGTGAAGCGCGGCATTGTAAAGCGGAACAACGGATCAACCTCGGGACCATCAGAGCCAGCTAGAAAGACGGCCAACAACAAGCCCTGTCACGCCGTCAACAGCCTGATTGTTTGGTAGCAATTGTGAGCGGAATGCGGACGGTTTAATGGGGACACGTCGCTGTCTATTGACCGGAGGTTGGGTGGCGGGGCGGTTGGTGCTGTTCATGCGCTATATTGTACTTTTGTGTATGTGTGACGTTGTTCTTTGGCAATCTTTACCGTCGTACAAGGGGTAAGATGCGGGCCAATTGTTCTGTGTATTTTCCTATTGTTTGTTATAAAATGTTTACGTTATTTTGCAAAATAGTCCTATTGTCTTTTAAGGCCTTATCCCTTGAATCACCCCCATCCACTTTTTCCCCCGTTCGTCTTCTGTCTACGAACGGTTAATGTTAAGATCTAGGAGTGGATCAATGGCGGTTATCCTTTGATGTGCCGGAACACGTTGCGAACGGCGGCTTCTAATTGGAGCGCCCAAGCGGCGATCGATGTCGGACGTAATTGCCTGACACGGCGAAGGGCTGTGGGACTTTATTACCATTAATATTTAGACATGACGTGGGAGGACCAAAGTCGGGGCTAAATGTACACGGGCGCTGCGAAGCTTTGATCTCGCCCAGATAAGTAGATCGATCGGCGTGTCGGTCGGAAAGGGAAAAATAGGTCGTGCAAGTGTGGCGAGAGCCGGGATGAACAAATTAGAGACGCCCGTTCCTCTCGGATGCTATTGAATTTCGCTGGGAAGTTTCCCTTCAGCTCTAGGGGGGGAGAAGGTCAAGCCTACTCCTCCCCCCCCCTCCTCGTCCAATCTCGTGGCCCGCCGACGTCAACTTTTGGGTTTGGGAAATAACAGCCAGCGTCTCATTAGCAGACTAACAATGCGCTTGACGGGCTTGTTGCGTCTCCGAAGGCGGTTTAAGTTTGTCTTGTCTTGACAGCTGCCATTGTTTAGGACACGGAATAGCAACCGGGACCCGATGGGTCTCCCATGGGGTTGCTCAGGGCCGTGTCATCGGTGTCGGCGAACACTGAATACTGTTATCTAAAACCACACGGTGATCACACTGAATAGCTCGATATTTTAGCCCGAGACGACTGGATTTCTTTCCCTCTTTTGGAAATAAGCGATTTTCTTCAATGTTGTTTTCAAGGGAGGGTGATGGCGAGCGGTTTTTTGGAGCCAAGCTCCAACTTTCAAAATAAGGCCATAAAAACAAACAAAGCTCTGAAATTAGACTTTGCCCAACATAGCTTTCCTTCTCATTTTACACACCACTGCGGCTTCCAGACCAGAATAGACGAGTCAACCAAATCCGCTACGCACTCGCCGTGGCACACTGGCGGCAGCGGTGCTTGACCATCAAATGCCCCCTCGATCCACCCGACCCACAAAAAATAAAATGCCACCAAATGTCAAAAATTAAATCATTCGCTGTCATACCCGAATTTATTTGGGAATTAAAAAGTGGAGCGCTATTCCTCGATTTGTTTGGGTTTAGGTTTTTCTTCCAGGGAGTGCCGATAAAGCTCTGGTCAGGCCGCTGGCAATGTTTTTCCCTTCCACGAGGGGGAAACATTTGCCTTTTGTCCATGTTAGCACTTTGTTACAGCTTCCGTTGTTATTAAATCACTATATGAATCAAGATGAATTGTATTTTGTACAGTGGCCCCCATTTCAAGATCAGATTACTCCAGGCCCATATAACTTAGGAATTAACTCTTTTTTCCTGATGAAAGAAGAGTGTCTAAGGTTTTTTTACGCTGAATTGACTGTTTATGTCCTGAAACTCACTATTCTGTAGGTCCAGAGTGACAATGACAAAAACCCTGGCACTGGAGTGGACACATTTTAGCACATCATCCGGCAATGAATGAGTTAAGGCATGATGACAAATATTCCATAAATTCCAAAGGGGGAGAACAATTTTAAATATTTTTAAAGTTATGTTTTTAAATTCTGTGATTGTGTTAAAATTGCATTGATGTATTTTAACAGCGCATGGGTGTGCGAATCGCTACCCTAATTTCAGATTTTACATATTTTCACACAACCGTCGTTGAAGTGAGTTAAAGCAACACTTTGCTTGTCACAGGATTGATTTGATTCATTTTCCAAATATGGGTGCGCTTTCCTATTCGCTCACTTCCTGAGGGGTCCGCCCCGCTTACATTCTCCCACGGGGGCTAAATCGAGGGGGCGCGCTTGAGGCTGCCAAAGCTTCAGCGGAGCTTTGGATGAATTGTGGAAGTTAGGGTGGGATTTTGGAGGGCGAGGGGGGTTTACACCTGCTCTGGCCTTTGATCACCCGCATTTGTCAGAAGTTGTGTTTGTGAAGCAGACGTTGGAAACATGCAACTTGCACTTTGTGGCGGCGGTTTTGTGTGTTTTTTGTCATCTTTTTTTCCGACCAAAATGTAAAATACAGTGTTGAAGTTGTGATCTCCGTTTAGCGTAAAGCGTCTTCCTTGTCGTGACACGTTGGCTTTGTGGAAGCTCCTGAACTTCCGAGTCAGACTGTTTGCACATTCCTGCCGCCGACGGCATGTTGACCTTGCAACTTTGCGCCGACCTTGCACTTTTGCCATCCAAAAATTCCCATTCTCCACCTGGGGAGCTCAGGTTTTTTTTGCGATCCTTGGATTTATGGAAAATGGATTATTTTTTTGACTTTTGGTAGCTTTTCAAAAGATTTGAGAAGGAAAAGAAATGTACAAACTGCCCCAACAAGTTTGTTTTGATACCCGGGGACCCGCATATCAAAATGGAGCTTTGAGGCGCCGGGACTTGAAAAAGACAAATATTTGACAGCCAAGGATGTTTGTAGCCTTTTCTCAGCTCACCACCTTTTGCACCCTCACTCCTCTCCCCTTTTCCAGACTCCATCGTTCTGTCGTTTGCTTTTTCTCTTTGGTGTTTGCTCTTCGGGGAATTCGTTGACCAGGAGAAAAAAATTGATCATGAATCCTTGATGGACCGTTCCTCCATTAATTTTACATGGTCGTGGCTATGTGATGTGGAGGTGGATTGGTGACCCCCCCCCCAACCCACCCCAAAAACAAATATCAATTTGTTGGTCACACGGCTTCTCATCCAACTAACACTGTGGCTTCCTGCAAATATGGATTGGCTTTTGCATTTCCAAAAAGTCCCAAAGCCCTCCCCCCTCACTCCCCCACCCCTTTGACTCTTGAACCCACTCCAGCAGCAAAAAAAAAAAAGGTTGAAGCTGCATTTCTCGTGGCGCTTGACGCCCACGCCGATGCTGAAACTCTCTCGCTGTCCTCCGAAACAGTTAAAGCAAAGCAAAAGTGTATAAATGGGGCGGTGGGGGGGCACCGAAGCATGTGTGCAAATTTAATGCAAAGGCATGGATTATTTAGGATGACTAAAGCTTCCCTTGTCATGTCCCTTGTCAAACAGTCATCCAGAGAATGACATGAGAGCCGGTGTCTCCCGTTATCGCACTTGCGTCGCGCACTGAATCTTAAAGCCGCTTGTGCTTTTATTTTGAAAGTCTGACTTTTGCCCGGATGCGTTGTTTGGCATCGTGGTGGCATTGCATCACTTTCCGAGCGACTTTGAACGCGGATGCCTTTTGAAAGGCCGCGCTTAGCCTGGTGAGTGACGTTGTCACCTAACTCCAATTGAGTCGCAGTATTTCGAAAATGTGCTAATTAGAAAAAATCCTTATCTTCTTCATCTCTCTTTCGTATTTGACATGGAGTCCATGCTTACTCGCCGTCCGGTTGTGGCCCGAAAGGGAAGAGGGGTCCCAGTCTAAGCTGAGCAGCCTTGTTAGCCGTGTGAATTAAAAATGGATGAACCCGGACAGCCTCCGTGCGGTTCTCCTGCCTTCAACGGCTCAACGCAAGGGGGAGGAGAAAGGGGGTGGTGGAAGGGAGAGGGGGACTATTGGGGAAACCCTCAAGGAAAACCTTGATCCAAGGCAGCTCGCCCGCAAAATATAAACCTGTTGCTTCTTGATGCCATCCAAATGTTTTTTGGAGCGACGCAATAATTGCCAATCTCTTAGAATTGCTATTAGAATAATGAAACAATAGAAAAACAACAATTTTCCATCTGTGGGGAATCAAGAGATGATCTTTCAATAATTCATTCGCGTTAACAGCTTGCAATTAAATGCCGGGCGGGCAGCTGCTCCGCTCAAAATGGCGAGGCGGGGCGAGGGGGGGGGGTGAAAAATATAAATCAACAAATAAGTATAATCGTTTATCTTGAACGGCCCCTCGAGAGCAACCGGCGGAACGTAAACATGGCGGTGGGATGGCGCCCATTTTTTTTTAATCTTGTGAACTATAAATAATGTTAAAATATGATGAAAAAAAATAGTCAAATAATTTATCGTTGGACATTAGGAATTTTTCGGTTCTGTCCAGAGTACAAGAAAGCTTTTATTTGTTTGTGATTTTTTCCAACAAGTTGGACACTTTGGTTATGGAGCTTCCCCTCCGCCGTGTCCGTCACTCAAACCATTTGTGAGCGCATTGATCTTTGCCCCCTCACACCCCCCACCTTTCCCATTCCCGTCCCCCCTTCTTCTCTCCAGCTCTCTTTCTGGCCCGTTCGCCAACCGCCGTTGCTTCCCAGGCTCTTGGCGGCCAGAGTCAGAGCAGCTCAGACAGCCATTGATTTCTATTTTATCGGGCTTCTGCTGCCGAGGAGGAAGCCCTGGGAGACGAAACTCGCCAGCTAACTTTGTTCTTCGCGCACATGTTGAGGCCTTTTTTTTTTGCCTACTGGGGGGGTGGGGCCGCGTTGAGCAGTTTTTGGAGAATATTTGGAGGCGCAGGAAAATAAAACAGTATGGCTAAGTCACAAGATGGCGGATCACGAGATCAATAAAACGATCTGACTCTGCACTTTCAGTGGCGGCCATTAACTCATTCACTGCCATTCACGAATTTAATCAGGAATTGAAAATATGATGGCTGCTTCTGCCGCTAATTTGATTATTTCAATAATTGACTAATCAACTCTATTGATGTCGTGCAAAAAAAATTAAATGGCATGCTACAATGGACGAAATTGATCTGAGATGCGAGCGATTTAAATGCAACTTGCCAATCAAGGTGCCGGCGTACCAAAACATGACGCACCCGCACATGCATGGTGAGGTGTACCCTGCCGCTCATTACAGCTAATAAGGCTGCGGAGGGAGGG
Organism: Hippocampus bargibanti; assembly: GCF_051943395.1. Taxonomy (NCBI): domain Eukaryota; kingdom Metazoa; phylum Chordata; class Actinopteri; order Syngnathiformes; family Syngnathidae; genus Hippocampus; species Hippocampus bargibanti. The sequence continues at coordinate 9,078,724 of NC_142748.1, forward strand.
AGGCATAAAAAAGGATGGAAGGGAGCAAGAAGAGAGAAAAAGAAGAAGAAGAAGAAGAAGGAGGAGGAGGAAAAACGGGACATTTTAAATTTTAATAACACTGGTACGATTTTGTAAATCTTTCCTGACAGAAAAGTCCTCATTATTTTCATGTGGACTCTCTCTCTTTCTCACCCTCCTTGTAGCCCTGCCAACCCACCCTCCCTATGTCGCTTGCCCGTTTTCTCTCTCTCTCTCTCTCTCTCTCTCTCTCTCTCTCTCTCTCTCTCTCTCTCTCTCTCTCTCTCTCTCTCTCTCTCTCTCTCTCTCCCCTACGTCACCGTCCATGTTTCTTTCGAGCTCTGCGTTTTGTCACTCAGTCTCTTTTTGATTGATTTTACCGTAAGCACAATCACAACCCTCCTCCAATGAAGGCGTTTCATGCACAAGGTAGCTTGACAATTAAATTCACACACCAAAGCGTTTAAAACTAAAAAAAAGAAAAAGTAACACAAGTTTGAGGTGAAATACATTTTTATACCAATGCAAGCGAACAGTCCGTCAAGGTTCAACTCGGCACAAATGTTGCGTTGCGCACAACACCCCCTCCCCCCAAACTGGGATGCAAAATGACACGGGTGAGCCTGACAAGGTTGGGTGACCCGGTAAGACGCACCCGAGTGTCTTCTACTTCGGCTTCGGTCTTAACGTGAGGAAGAAAGGGAGACTGGGGAGATGGTGGGGGTGGGGGGGGCTACAACAGAAGAAGTTCAAGTGTGAAGAACATGCGACTCGTTGATCCTGTCCTGACACGTGGCGAGACGGAACATAACTTATCAAACCACATCCGTCCTGCAATTTTGACAGAAGAGGGACGCGGGCGGGTCTGTGTGTGCGTGTATGTGCGTGTGTATGTGCGTGTGTATGTGCGTGTGTATTTGCGTGTGTTTCATCAATATAGTTTTTTTCATGTTAGACATTGGGTCTCCACGAGGCAAATCTTTCACACACCTAGTCCCCACCATGTAGGAAAAACATGTATGCATGTGTGTGTGTTTGTGTGTTTATGTGTGTGTTAGGTAATAGGAGATTGTTTGAAATCACTGATGAGTTTAACCAAGAGCTGCCTCAGTTCAGTCGTTCTCCTGCCTTTCTCTGTTAGCACCCAGGCTGAAGCTAACAGCCCCTCCCCTAAGTTCCCCCAAAATTAGCATGAACACACACTCATGCTGTGATGCGCACCCCCCTCCTCTGGGATATTTGGCCGGATAAATAATGACAGTAAATAATGCATAGCGTTGAGCTGAGGTTTGGCTAAACATACCACGGCGGCGGCTTCTCCTTGCAGTTGGCGCACCACCGTCACCGCCAGGCACATTTTTCCAGTAATGAGCACTTTTGGAAATAGAGACGTAAGCACATGATGGTGGGCAGTAGGCCGGGCCGAGGGTGACCGAGCCCCCCCCCCACTTCCCCTCACCCACTCTGGTGATAAATGACCACCACCGGGGTGGCTATTCATCTCATGCTTAGAGAAGTGGACAGCGTGCACCCCTTCAACCTCCACATGTCAGCAAATGTGATAATTCTCTCATTTGTCAGCAGCAGCAGCCAACGCTGAGATTTTTTTTTTTTTTTTTTTGGGGGGGGGGGGGGTGCACCAAGGCGCTCGATCTATCTTGTGGACATTTTACCAGGCGCACGCACCCTTGCACCCATTCACCGTCCTCCTCCAAAGTCAGGCTTTGTCAAAATGTTTTTATGGTAAATTCCTTCATTAGTTTTGCTATTAGTATGACTCCCGGCAAACTTTTTTTTCCCTTCCAGCTCGCAAATAAAGTTTTAGGAGCGCTCCTCTCGCTGGCGTGTAACTTTTATTTATCACAAGGTTTTTTTTGGGGCCTTTTAACCCTTTTGGCACTTTTTTCCACAATGAGAAATCACTCAAAAGAACCTCGGATAACTTTGACACTGAGACAATGCATCCCACAATTAAAAGATGGGGTGCGCGTGACATCTAAAAATTGCTGACTTGCGACGCGGCAGAAGTGGGTCTCAAGTGTCATGTGTTAAATGACCCCCCCCCCCCCCCGCCCCCTCCCCAAAGGCTATAAAAAGAACTCTAGCGTGCTAGCGTCACTTTGTCATTCGTAGTTGACTGTAAATCAAAAAACAAAATAAGTCAACATTGGATATTCAAGCATCAAAATTTGACTCACTTGTGATTTTTTTCCTAATCTTTTTTTCAATGTCGCACAATGATTTATGATGACACACAAACGTTTTGCATGTTGGCCCGCCCCTTTGTGATATGCTAATTGTGATCTGAAGTGTCCATTTTTGTCTGTGTTTGCAGAATCATCCAAAATCGCGTGCTGGTCTTCGTCCTGGGAGCCTTTATCGTTCTCACCATCATCCTGGCCATCTATTTCAATCTGCGAGGCCGCTGATCTTCCAAACACACACACACACACACACACACATGATTAATAGCGACAAAAAGCGTTGTTGGACTGTAATTAGGACAAATGGTCACCATGAATCAAGCCTTTCTAACGTTTGACGGCTTTTTTAACCCTCCCGCCCCCCATTCGTCGGCGTCGTCTTGCCGTTTTGTCGTCTTTTTCTCCTCTGTCATGCTCCATCGTCCGTCTCCGGGGACAGAACTCCATTCGTTGTGGACATTTGCACACACGGGAAGTCCTCGCGTTGCATTTTCGAAATGAACTGGGAGATCATATAAGGGGCAAAATCTTCAGATTGTCAGATGTGATTTGGTGCCGTTGATTGGTTAGATGTCAATGTATGTTACATACGTGTTCCGTGCTCGCTCTGCTTTGCTCGACTCAACTTTCTAAACCGTGTACTAATGTTGAAATGGACTTTTACGTGTAATTGGAGATGTTTATGAAAATCATTCTGCTATTTATTTATAAAGGCGTCTTGTGCTCGAACTGTATTTTCTTCATTGAATGTTGATGTAGTCCTAAAACTCAATATTTTGTGGGTACAGGAATTCGAGTGAACATGACAAAAGCCCTGGCACTGGAGTGGACACATTTTTCCACATGAACTGGCAGGGAATGAGGTAACAGGTTACAACTATTGAATTACTGACCGGACTCACAATTTGACGAGCTAACTTGTTGACTATGTTGCTAATAAGACGCTAATTCATTTTTATCAATCAACCTGAAATTGGATCTCCATTTCGATTGTGAGAATACGCATCAAAATGTCTCAAAGCCAAAATTGAAGAGTGTATGGGCTTTTTTTTTGCAAAGTGGCCTAAATTAATCAAAACAGGTATGTTTTAAATTGGAATTGGTAACGGTTTGTAGAATGATTTCATCTGACGCAGACGTTCTCTTTTGGCGCTCATGTTAGCTCGCAAACTAGCGACTGATTGGCTAATGTACACAAAATACACCCCGACCAAACCTTTTTTCCCCTCTTGTCCCAGCTTGATAATGTCAAGTTAAAAATGTTAAAAGACGGGACAACAACTTTTAAGAATAATAACAGTTAATTAAATCCAATTGTGTCGGGATCAAGTACAACCTGATGGTTGGTCGCCAAGGTCATATACGATGCAGTTAGCCTAGCATCACAAAAGCGACCGGCATCTGCTTCAAAGTCTACCATTAACGATTGACAAAATAGCGGCCTGTCCCACGCTGGGAGGGGGAACGGGAATGGGGGGAGGAGTTAATGCCCAGCGACGCATCCATGCGAGCGTTCAGCCTACCTGCACGCTCTTGTATTTCCTCTGTCTCTTTCCTCTCCTGGCACCTTTCCTAAGCCATCCCTCCTTGCCTCCCCTCCCCCCCCACTCCCTCTCTCCGTTCCTCCCTCGCCTCCCCCTTCGGCAGCCTGTCAGACGAGAGGGTGGAAGGCAGCGTGGCGGGCGACGGCGGCTTCTATTTGAAGTTGTAATGGTGTCAAAAAGTCAGGGCTGACTGACAGACGTCAGTCCCACAGGGCCTCATTAAAAACAGCGCCACTTGACAAGGAAATAATTGAGCGCCGGCGACAACCTGAGGGAGGGGGTGCTGGGGGTGTTGGGTAAGGGAGGTGCAAGCTTACTATCGCCCTCCCACCCCCATCTCCTTTTTAGATGTTTTTTATTTTCTTGTCACTACTGTCAACGGGCGATTATGTTCATTAAGAGGCAGCGTTTAAAACTGGCAAGCTGAGACTCGTTTTGAGGGATGTCAGCCCACTACCCCCCCTGCCCCCCATCTCATCCCATTCATTAAATTAAAAAAAAGGTGTTGTAGACTCCACTTCCCAGGTGGTCTCGACCACGGAGAAACATTCCTGCTTCCATTTCCAAAATGATTGCTTGGTTGGCCTTCCCGAGCCCACTCAAAGGGGCACCTGCCCCATGTTGAGACCCCCCCCAAAAAAAATGCCGATGGCTTCCTCGATGGGGGTGTTACCGTGAGAACAAGTAGGTGAAAAAAAGGAAAGAGGAATGGTTCCCCACCTGCCTGATGTTTGTCAGCCATTTACCATGACAAGAGATTGTGATGAGAGGAGCACCACCACCTTAGGGGGGGGCGTCCATTTGGATAAGGCACCCCCCCCCTCTTAGCACCCTATAACGTACACATACCGACATACATGAGAAGACTCGTCACTGCGACAACTCCCCGAGGAGACACAACAATGGTGTCATTTGAGCGCCACAATGAATCCCCTACTGTTGTTGTCAAGCACCCCCTCCCCGGCCCCCTCCCAGCATGGGAGGACACACGGTCTAGTGTTACGCCGTTCACAAGAGGCGCCACATTCTCCGATTGTACCGTTTGTTTAGCCGTCAGTGTTTTACAGGTTTTCCTGGTGATGCAACAATGGCGGCCATTTTGACAGGAAGTGCCCACCCGCCACCATCATCATTGTTCCGCATTCGTCAATATCTTCTATCAGCGATGATTTTCCAGCTATGAGGCTTATAGCGTGATGCGCAGAAGACTTGAATACGGCGCATTTGGAGTTAAGAAGTCTCGTACCGTATTTGGTTTCCCATCACCGTCCAAAAAGGCCACGACACATTTCCCCCGGAGACATCTTGGACGTTGATCAAGAGCGAGCACCTTTTTAGTTGTCCAGCCCTCCGCCCAGCCGCCCGCGTGAGGCAATTTACTTTGCATGCGGCGTCTTAGCCGACACGATTCTAAATTTCCAACTGGGAGGAATCAGCTTGTTCAAAAGGCGGCCTGCCAGTCACGCTCCGCCCGTAGCCCGAGATCTGAGCGCCGCGTGATCACCCGCGACATCTCGCCGCGGAAAAAAAAACGGCGGGCCGATCAGCTTTGATGGAGCACATCCGCCGTGACAGGCTACTGAAGAGCACGCTAATGAATGAGGGGGCGGAGGGGGGTCTGGGGGCTTCAAGGTGTGATGTTGGGGTGCGTTTAGCACTCGCGATGAACAGATGGACCGACGACTCCAAGAATTAGCGGTTTGCCACCAAACTCCTTTCGAGCAGGTGTACCAAGCAGAATTTGACCAAGGAGGGCCGATCGGATTGCTTCTCCATTGAGACCACCTTCGACCCCACACCCCCCCCCCCCCAAAAAAAAAATACAATAATAAGCCTTACTGTTTTTCCTGAGGTAAACAAAACTGGTCATCCGAGGGCGAAGGCAACAACTTTTGCTCACGTCAAGGCCAGCTGAAGACCCCTGTGAGTTGAGGGGGGGGGGGGGGCATATTGATCCCCCCCCCCCTTAGACCCCCCCCCACACCACCATCCCCTCCTATCATGACTCTATGATTCCCTATTTTCTCATTGATTTTTAAAGACGACTCGTGAGATTCTCATGTCCACTTTTCACTTTTTCATTTTCATTAATCTCATCAGGGGATTTCAGCACCATGGACAGATCCTGCATCTCCATTCAATGTTAAGGTGACCTTAATAATAATTGTCCGTATAATTTTTGATCTTCCCCCCCGAAAAAAATATGATGAACCTTCCCAATCAGGGCGTTTATCCTCTGTGACAGCAGCCACACATTTTTTTTTAATACCACAAAAAACTTTGTGGTCAAAAACACCTTTTTTTTGTTCATTTTATTATGTAACAGATTAAATCACAAATAATGACCTTCCGGTTTTCTTGCACACTTCCTCTTTCACAATTGCCCCCCTCATCCCGCCTCCCTTCGACGCTGACAGGGAGTGGAGGTCACCCAGAGAGGCGCCTCGCTGATGGATGCCACTCGGCGCGCCTCATCCGGCCGAGCCGGCAAGTGAGCGGGGGGAAATAAATAAATAAGTAAGCAGAGGCATCAAAGGGATGTTCAAAAGGAAAACAAAGCCTATGTGCGTGTTCGTTTGCGAAACACACACACAAACACGCACGCGCACCCATGCAGAGTGAGGGGGGGGACACTTTTATTTTTTTATTATTTTTTTTTGCTCTCCTATGACATCCAGCTGCAGACATAAGAAGGTAGAAAAATGGCAAATGTTTGATGTTCGGTTTTCCTTCCATCCGGACAGAATATTCCAAAAAGCAACAAAAGCAAGCCTGTCCATTTGCCATTGATACACTCACCTAATTGCAGAAGTGTGTGTGTATGTGGGGGGGTCACGAACAAACAATGATATGCAATGGACAAAAAAAATAGCATTTAGGTTTCCAATCCAATAATTTGATGCCAATGCTAATGCTAAATTGTTCACCCTTCAAGCAAACAGTATTCACATTCACATAGCAACTATAGCCAATGATACGAGTGCCGCACTAATGAGCTGAGAGAGAAAAATAGTGGTGTCATTACGGTGTCACTGCAATATCGGCTGTTCCAGGTGTTCCTTTAATGGCCGACGAGACAAAATGGGCAAATATCGGCCAAAAAACAAAACCCGAACTCGGATCTATTGCTCTTTTTTCATTGTTGCTCTTTTTTCATTGTATTTTTTTTTTCATTTTGTAGCCTGCTAGCGTGGCCTTCACATAGTCAGCATGGGCTCTACACATGAAATATTGAGGAGGTGGGGGGGGGGGGGGGGGTGATGGGTGGCAGGAGACAGGGGATCATGTGCAGGGAGGGAGGGGGGGGTGTTGTAACAGCGCCCCGAATCAAAACAAACTTAGCTTTGGATATTAATATTGTGTTTATTCGTGAAAATATTTTGTGGTTGACGCCTATGATCTAAACCAACTCCTGCTTTTTTGTATTATGGGGGGGGGGGTGACCTGGTAGTGGGGTGTGGGGGTGGGATCTCTCCTTGAGATTGACAGGAACACTGAAAGGGTCGACCCGCTTTGACGAGCTCTCCTGTCAGGATGAAGCTCAGGTGCTCTCTCAGGGCCTCCGTCAGCCTGCACGTTGCTTTCCGGCACAGCGCACCGCTACCTTGATTGACTGCTAATCACCAACACCCCCCCCGCCCCAACAAAAAAAGGTATCCTCCCCCATTTTAGAATCATCTCCGCCCTCAAAGAACTGTAGCAAAAGAAGAAACTGTTTAAATGTCTGTTGGATTGGGTGCACATAGTTCGAAGTCGCTGGAAAATGTGGTGGGCAGGGTGTGCAGGGTACAGTAGGATTTTCCGCACTTTTGTCTTGATTTTTGTAGTGTGGAAATCCTCCAGAGTGGGAAGGATTGTACCAATGATTTTTTTTCGCCGTCCTAACTGTCCGTTGAAGTCGGATTATTGAATCAATACATAATTGAATGATTGATTTGCAAATTTCCCCATTGTGGGACTATTAAAAACTGTCTGATTCTTATTGCTAATATGTTTTGACCGATTGACTGATTTTCACTTCATTGTTCCAGATGCTTGATTGTATTTTCGTTTCAATGGCTGACGGAGCTCCTCCTGACATCATGGCGCCTTGGTCCCACGCTACGCTAGCTCATCGACGTGCAACTTGACGCAAAGACGACGTACGCTCTGGTGTGATGTATAAGGTTTTTTCTATCTTTGTTCTTCATGTGCTCTGGAACGCAAGTTAGGTTGACTTGTTTTTGCTGACGTAGTTAAATTTGATCTGACGTGAACATTCATTCATTCATATACATTTTTTTAATGTAAAAATTTAGAAGACTATTGAGCTACTTTAAAAATCTACATCTGATGTAGAGAATTTTATTTTGTGCAACCACTTGTCGAAACGCCATTTCGTCAACTAAACGGTCGCCTCTTTTCAAATTTGACAAACAGTGCAACCCCAACAGAGCATAACGCTACGGCAGGCGTCTTCTCCCTCTTCAGCCGCACAGCGCTAGCATGCTAATGCGGCCTCCTTAATAGCCCGTATGATGAGACTTTATCTATAGTTTGTGCATATAATCAGCAAACTAAAGGCACCGAGCTCTCCCGGGAGCGAGTTCACCCGCTGACACTTGACATCTTTATAATTAAGCGGCGAGGTCTAATCTGGTCCTCCTCACATGACACCAAGTGGCCAGCCGTCACATTGCGGCTCGCCATTTAATATGCTTATAAGCAAGCATGTATTATTCACATATGCAAATGAGCTCCTGCGCCCAAACAGACTTTTTGACACGGGTGCGGGTGGACCTGCCCTTCTTGCAATTTTCATTTCCACAAAGACAACAAGTTTGCTGCCAAGGACAGTTTGATTTTTTTTCTTCTTTTTTGTTCGTTTAGTTGAGAGTTCATTTCAACAAGTAGAGATTGCATGAAAACATTTTATACGTAAAGTTGACTTTGGACTGAGAAGGATAGCGCCTACTACTGCTGGGGATGACTTACTCAACGTCATTTTTACCTAACTTCATTGACATATCGTGGCTAGTATCGGAGTACGCGATACTTCGCTTCATTTCATTGTCTTGTTTATTGTTTTAAATTATTGGATTGTTTTTTTTATGATAATTAACATTATTTAACTCCATTCACGAATTTATTCGGGAATTGAAAATATGACATAAAGCGCCATTCCCGAATTTGTTCAAGTTTAGTTTTTTTCATGCTTGTGATCCAATAAAGTGCTGGCCAGACCTGTGGACATGTTTTTCCCTTCCACGAGGGGGCAGCATTTGCCTTTTGTCCATGTGAGCACTTTGTTACAGCTTCAGCTGTTGTTCAAGTGCCATTAAATCAATGTATGTATTGTATTTTGTATAGCGCCCTCATTTCAAGCTCATATAACTCCAGACACATATGATTTAGGAATTAACTCTTTTTTGTGTTGAAAGAAGAGAGTCTAAGGTTTCTAACGCTGTATTGAATGTTGATGTAGTCCTAAAACTCAATAATCTGTGGGTCCTGGAATTCGAGTCACAATGACAAAAACCCTGATACTGGAGTGGACACATTTTTGCATGTCTGGCAGTGAATAAGTTAATTATTATCTCGTTATTTAATGTCATTATTTAATTCATTAATAACTATTTTATTGCAAATTTTTTCTTGTTTATTTGGACTATTATGACAAAAAAATAATTATTGATGCATTTAATTATTTTCCATTGACAATGATGCCTTGCAATATGGGAAGACATCATTGTCAATGGAGGAGAGCTGGAGAATTCATATTAAAAATAAACAAAGAGATTTTTAATGATCAATTTCTCATATTTTTGTCCCGGATGATTGAATATATGTTTACGGATGTCTTTTACTTTGTTATTCATTCATTCTTTCCTTTTTTTAAATTAGATTTCAGGTCATTGTTTCCATTTGTTGTTGTTGTTTGCAGTTGGTTAATGGCAGAGCGCAACTCTCGTAACCACCTGTTGTTTTATTGTTGGGTGGGGGGTTGAGGGGGGGGCAGTTCCAATTGTTCGTACCCACGTGTGTACGTGCACGTTGAGGTCACATTGGAATATGTTGCACGAATCCACCAAGTCTCCAGGCACATTGTCCATGACTTCCATGTTTGCCGTTCGGCGTTATTTACCAAACGCTGTCCGACAAAGTATTTTTTTTCGCCGCCCCTCTGCTAAACATCAAAGTAGGAAAGTGCCCCCCCCCCCCTTATACCGCCCTTCCAGGTTTCCCGCCCCCCATCTATTAGACGCCCTTAAGAACAGAGGGGAAAACATCCATTTGCGCCACATCAATAGCTGCTTGCTAATCAATTGAAAACGACACTTGTATGGGGATGCTAATCAAATCTTTGTCTTCTTTGAGCTTTTAGGAGACGCACGTCACGTATTATAAAATAAAAGGAGGTTTTTTTTGTTTTTTTTTTTGGGGGGGGGGGCTTAATAAATCTAAAAGATGCCAAGGTGTTCGTAATGGTCCAAATGAAAGCCCTGAGGCGATGGCTGCAATTAGTTTCGCTTCTCCTTATTGGTATTGATCAAATATGATCTAATGACGAGTTTGGGAGGTGGCTAACAAGCACCATGAACAAAGACGCTAATGCAGGTGCGCTGGTATTAAATTAACTTTATCGGAATTGTTGTTGAGAAGAATTGCTTCGCTATTTTAACGTTGCACCCACTGGCTGTCGTTTAAAGTTTGAGAAGATCTTTCCTGGGCGTGTGTTGTGAAAAGTGAAGCAGGAGAAGATTCTGATCGGGCGGCTTGAGGCCTTACCGCAGTGACGCGAGACAATATGTCATCCCGTGGCCCGGAAGATTCATTATTCATCAGAGGCAAAACTCATTAGCGCCGCCGCTTTCATTGAAATTCATCTGGCCCAATCCTGCAGCGATGTGCGGCGCATTGATTGTTGCGCAAGACCTCAACCCCCCCCAACTCCCCTCGGATGCAAAACTTGAGATCTCATTGATTTCGCCGCCTTTGTTTTCACAAATTCGGACCGAGGAAGACCGCAAGGGCCGAAACTCTGCTTGAGTTTTGGCTACATAAACATTCAATGCAGCGTTAGAAACCGTAGACACTATTCTTTCATCAGGAAAAAAAAGTTAATTCCTAAATTATATGCGTATGGAGTTATGTGGGCGGCTGCCCAAAATACAATACAATACATCCATATTGGTTTATGTAGTGCTTTAATAATACAGTACCTGAAACTGAAATAAAGCGCTAACATGTAAAAAAAAGGAAATACTGCCCCCTTTGGAAGGGAAAAGCATTGCCAGAGGGCATGGCCAGTGCTGTATCAGCACCCAAAAAAGGCCTCGTGACCCAAACAAGCGTGCTGTGTATGGGGTTGGAAGGGGCAAGCGTAGGAGTGCTTTCTCAAATGAAACCAACTTTATAAAGATTGGGATGAATACATTGACAGTCGTTTAGCATGCGGCGCTCCCTCCTTCAGCCCCTGGTCTTTATTAGCACATAATGCTGGTACAAATCGGCACCCCGTAGCCCTCTCGCCGCCGCAACCTTCATGACGCTCTACGTCCTTTTTGACTTTGTATTGTGACGAGCACAATAGCACCCCCACCGGCCCCCCCAACCCAGTATGCCGTCCACACGTTGCTCTGGTTTGTGCCGGCGTTTGACTCAAGGTCAGCCGCCATTGTGCCCCCCCCCCCCTCTCCTTCTCTGTTAATAAGTATGCGACGTTTCAAAAGAGAAACCGATCGACGAGATTCTTCAGCTTTTGCTTTCGTCGTCGGCGGTGGTGGAAGAAAAGCAGCTGCAAATGTAAAATGAGCAAATGAGCGGCGGTGTCAAGTAGAAATCGGAGAAAGGAAGAAAAAGATGGTATGTCGGATTTAAGCGGCGACTTAATGGAAATCGGGATCACATTTTGGATGCTAAGCTCCACCCATGTGAATTTGCTTCGTAAAAATTCAAGTCAGTACTATTGTGACAGATTCATCAATGAAAATCATGATGTGATCACCAAATTTTGACCACAAGCGGGCGCTACTAAGACCCAAACATTGGCGTTTATTAACAGCGCCTGCCTAAAATTCTAGAGTGGGGATGGAGAGGGGTGGTCCAACCCCCTCAGAAGAGCCAATTTGTCTTTTTTTTGTCCCTCAAAAGCTTGGAATGTAATTGTTGAAGAACCCTTTTACCTCTTTTTGCTTGTGTCACAAAGCAGACCTCCTGCTTCCTGTTTGAGGAAGACCCTCCGACAAGATGCTCCCCTCGGCCTTTTAAAGGACATTTTGTCCCTATTAAAACATGGGGGATGGGTGGGGGGTCTTCGCTCGTTGAAAACGTCCGACTTGTCGGGTGGCAACGGGAAGCGCTTCTTTTTCCTTTTGAGACGCCGGGCATTTAGCTGGATCTCAAAATTTGTCAGATTTGGCCAATTTCCTGATTATTTGTTGTAGTTTGTATCATTAAAATAATTCGTAATAATTTTTAAAATGTGTCCACTCCGGTGCCAGGGTTTTCGTGATTGTCGCTTGAATTCCAGGACCCACAGCATATTGAGTTTTAAGACGCCATAAACATTCCATGCAGTGAAAGAAGACCCTCTTCTTTCATCAGAAAAAAAAGTTAATTCCTAAATGATATGGGTTTGTAGTGATATGAACTTGAAATGAGGGTGGCTGTCCAATATACAATGCAATCCATACATAATGGTTTATATAGCGCTTTAACAACAGCTGAAGCGGGACCAAAGCGCGAACATGGAAAAAAGGGAAAAGCTGCCCCCTTGTGGAAAAGAAAAAAAAATGTCAGAGGCCATGGCAAGCGCTATATCGGCACTCAAACATGAAAAAAAACAAAACCTGAACAAATTCGGGAATGTCATTTTTTCAATTCCCGAATAAAGTTGTGAATGTCAGTGAATGAGTTCAAAGTAAGTGAACGAATTAACAATAAAATAATGTATTATTATTTTCATTGACAAAAAGAATATCTGAATTATGCATGAAAAAATGACTAAAAAAATAAAAACAAATGCATAAAATGCCGACGTCTGCTTCCTGACTTTGCACCGTGACGGACAGCCGAGGCGTGCGAGCGTGTGTTAATAAGCGTGCACGTTTGTTTTTGTCCATCATATGAGGTCACTCGCCTCTCAGGTGGACTCCATGTTGGGTGTGTGCAGGACTCGCCGCCGACCGTGATGAATGACTCTCGCGACTGTGGTTGAAAGACGTCATCCATTTTCCAGCGCCGTCCTTGCTTTGGGGGTGAGTAGTAGCCGGCTTGTCGACTTGCAGCGGAGTGAAAATCATAATCAATCACTCAGGTGTCAACAACAATTCAAATTTTGGGGTGGGGCGCCCCTGTTTTGGATGTATCTTCTATTATCTTCTGTATCTTCTAGTATCTAACTCATTCACAGCCATTCATAAATTGTAATATGTATGTATTGCATTGTATTTTATGACAGCCGCCCCCATTTTGAGCTCATATAACTCCAGACCCATATCAATAAGATTTTTTTTCTGATTAAAGAAGAGAGTCTAAGGTTTATTACGTTGCATTGAATGTTTATATAGTCCTAAAACTCAATATTCTGTGTGTCCAAGGAAATGTAATCAAGAGCCTATCCCTCACCATCCCGATGAGTCTAAAAATGGGACCGAATCAATGAGGATAAATTTCATTGAATTAATTATAAAACATGGCATGAAATAGCTTCTTTGGTCCTTTTATATTTGTTTTAGTGACGTGCTCAGATGTAACACAAAAGCTCGATATTTTCCTTTATCTTCCAATGATGAGAGCGCTGAGGGGCAAGGGAGCAGGCTTGCTGTTCACGCTGCATAATAAAGATTGAAAAATATATAAATAAAAATATATCTTTTTTTCTTTTTTGTGGGGCACGGGGGGGCAATGTACAATGACTTGGTCATTCAAGGGAGGGGCCGATTCTCCCTTATAATGAACGCATTCTGCTAACGTGTCCTTTTGTACAAAGAATTGTCAGCATTGTTGCTAAATAAAACGGAACAGGTCTTACATTCATGCATGAATGACAACATTCGCTACCCCTCGCCCCCCTGAAAAAAGGGTGTACCTGTAGTTATGACTTTAAATGCAAATATTGGCAACAAAAGGGGGTGACGCCTCAATGCATAATTAGTCCCTTGCACACTTTTAAAGTAACACATGCGTTTATATATTCAGAATGGTAAAATCGAGCTCACATTGACAGTCGCTTTGGATTGTCGCCATCGGAAGCGACAATTGCTCGGTGCTCGTCTGCTTTGGTCTGGAAAGTGGGGGCTCATACCCATAAACTAAAAAAAACCTGTGTGTGTGTGTGTGTGTGTGTGTGTGTGTGTGTGTGTGTGTGTGTGTGTAAGATGGCTCCCCATGTAATTGGCTGGAATGTTGGAATCTCCAATGCCGTGTTCATCATTGTGTCATTTGTGCGTCGTCCATGTGAAATTCATTGTGAATTTGCTCACAGTTCCATTAAAGCACAGCTCCAAATAGAGACGGCATGTTCTGAAACAAGGAGATAGTGGAAGCGGCGCCCATCACCGATTGATATCACGTACACACACACACACACACACGCACACACACGCACACATACACACTGGAAAAGGATTCTCCCCCTTTTGGTTACATTACAGGTAAGCTGCCAGTACAGGATTTTGTGTCATTTGTTAACATTTAAAATATGAATGTCTTTAATAATGGTGGTAAAAAAAATCCAGTGATTTATTAAAAAAAGAAACTGCTCATACAAGTCAACATGGAGTTTTTTTTTATCAAACTTGGTTTAAAAAGAATTTAGTTGACACATTGTGATCTATTTTTTACATGTGGAGGAATTGTCTTTTTGATAACCTTTTGTCTCAAAGAAAATGTTGTAAGATCGTCTGAAATGGAAAAAATACTGCAAATACAGAAAAAAACATCAAACACAAATTTAGTCTTCCCACTTTGCTTAAAAATGTAGATATTTATGTCAATATTAGAACTCATGTTTACATGGGGAAACCGTTATATTTTATTATCCTTCCACAACCACACCCAACTGCTGAGGATGATAATACAAAATGGAATTTAAAAGAGAGATTTTGAGCACCCGCGAGGAATTTGGGTTAGTCCCACAGGACATCTCACCTGTCAGGCAGGCCGAGTGCAAATAAAAAGTGAGGAAATATTATCTAATATGATGAAACAAAAATAGATCATTGCAGACCAAACAAGGGTGTGTGCTTTTTTCCTCTCAAAAAGGCCTTTGAGGAGGGGAAGATTGTGAAATATTTGAAAATCTAAATAGATGTGAGGGAATGGTGAAGCTAGTTCTCGTTTGCCCGCCCGTGTGTGTATTTATTTTATTTTTTTTTCATGTATGCAACAACTCGTTGGTGTCTTTTTCCTACAGTGTTGCCTTCCAGGTCCTACCTCGCAGGCTCAAACCGAGCCGGCTTCCTTCCTCCCTCTCTCCTCCTCCTCTCTCTTTTTTCCGATTTATGAAAACGTCACTTCAAGTCCCTCCCTGTTTGAATCTCATTAGTTTCTTGTGTGTTTCTCCCTGTCAATAATCCCGATTCCAGACTCTCTCTATTTCCATCCCTCTCTATCTGTCAATCAGCGCCGCCTTTGAACTGAAAACCACTCCGACCAACTTCAACTCTCTCAATCCGAGCACTGCGGCTCCTTCTCCGGCTTCCTTGTTTCCGGCAAGGGACCCCTTTCTTTTTCTTTCGGGGACTTTTTTTCAGTGGGGACCGCGAACGCCACACGCTGTGTGTGCGTGTGCGCGCACGCCTGTTTTTTTTTTTTTTGTCCTGGAGGGGGGCAACGCTACTAACGACACCCCCGAAGTCGTGCAAAGTGGCACTTTTTCCCGGTGGCGAGGAGTCTTTTCAAAATTATATCCAAAAAGTTTGTCCTTTTGGAGGACTTCCACCTCCACCCCCCACCACCACTAACGAGCGCAGCTGCAGCAAGCCAGCCGCCTTCAGTGAAGCTCGTGGGGGGAAAAAGCAGAGCGAAAATGCCGCAGCTGAACGGCGGTGGAGGGGACGATCTGGGTGCCAACGATGAGATGATCTCCTTCAAAGACGAAGGGGAACAGGAGGAGAAAACCTCGGAGAACTCGTCGGCCGAAAGGGATTTAGCGGACGTCAAGTCGTCGCTCGTCAACGAGTCGGAAACAAATCAGAACAGCTCGTCGGACTCGGAGGTAAGTTGGTGCTCTGCAGCCCTCCACTACGCCACCCCCGGAAAAGTCCGATCGAGTGGCCGGCGGCGACGGTTCGTGCAGCGGCCAACTAGTAGCCAAAGTTCAGCCTGGGTGTTTTGCACAAGCAATGCCCGTTTTCACTGTTTTTCTTGCGTTCTTTTTTGTCTCCCCACTCCAATGTCTGCGAAGGCGGAGAGACGGCCTCCGCCTCGGTCTGAAACTTTCAGAGACAAAACGCGAGAAAGTTTAGAGGAGGGTGAGTCTGGCTTCCATGCACATATCCACCCCGTTTGTGTCTTTTGCATTTATTGTTAAAAACAAAACAAAACTTTTGCCCCGTTTTCTCCTTTCCTTTTGCACACAAACACAACTCCGGTACCGCCATGTTAGCAGCGAAGAGGCAAGATGGAGGGCTGTTCAAGAGCCCACCGTACCCGGGCTACCCGTTTATTATGATCCCCGATCTCACCAGCCCCTACCTCCCCAACGGATCACTTTCACCAACAGCGCGCACAGTAAGTTCACCCTTTTGATTGTCGACCCGACACGAAACGCGCAATCCCTGTCACCGGCGTCTCGCGAACTGGGGGTGGGATTGCAAAAGTGGACGGTGGGGCAAAAGTCGACTTTTTGCCACTGTCCGTGAAGTGTACAATTGGAGCGCCCCTCGAATCCCGACTGTCCTCGCTGCTAGCATGCTAAGTGGCTAATGAAAAGGGCTTTATGTGGCAGGCCAAGTATGTTTGTTGTTGTGCGTGCGCGTGCGTGCGTGCATAGTTCCATTTTCCTTAACAATAACAATTTATTATTATTGTTATGATAAAAATGTTGCTTTATAGGGATTTCTTAAATTCATGAATAATGCATTTACCTACTGTTTGCTCAACCCTCATCAAAAATGCCCTCTTTTCCCTTTTCAACAATGTGAATGCTGCCCCCAATGAAATATGCAAATGTGCTGCAAGTGTGGTGCTATTTGCATGTGTCAAATAAAAAAGCAGGAACGCCGTGAACACATTCGGATTGTTTTCATTTGCACTATTATTGCAATGTTATTTTCAGGGGTGGAGTGTACAGTATATCGTCATGAAATTCAAATTTCAAGTTCATCAATAAATGCATATTATTTATTAAGCTCGGCTTTTTAATTATACACCTCGCAGATTCCCACCGGGGCAATGGCGAGCCTGAAGCGCCGTTAACCCGCCCCCCCACTAACTTCCTCCCATTTTACATACTCCCCTTATATTATTTTAAATGTTTGCAATTACGAGTCAAGCACTTTAGGGCCTGTCATCTCATTTTACAAGGTTAAGGCGAAAGCGAGGCATGTAGGGAATTGGAAATCTCCAAGCTGCAATACACCCCTCACCCCTCTTTTTTCAATACAAGCTCAGCGCCTTGCCTCCTATTTGTTTCTTCCATTCGCTATTGTGCACACCTTGAAAATGAATGCGTTGCATGAGGGTGAAAATTAACCCTGTAAAATTTTGAGCCATAGATTTATGGATTTTGTCATTGGGACTAGAATGTTCGGCCTTTTTTATGAAGATCTGTCGCCACCCATCATTTATTCTCTTTAAAACTGACACACACACACACACACACACTAGTGTAAAGCACTTCCTCATACAAGGGGTCGCGTGACGACGATGACGCCTAGCACTTTGGTTTTTCGATTCAACTTCGGCGTCATCCTTTTATGAACGTGATCCACAAAAAAGAGCATTCTCTTTATTTTCCTGATTCTGATTTTACCCGCATCATTCAACCTCTGAAATTTCCTCAAAATAAAAAGTAGTTTTGATTCCCGGATAACATACATTCCTTGAACTCCCAAAGGAAGGCTTTAATTACCATTAAAAAACATGTAATTGCCAGTTCTTCCTTATTTTTTTTTCTTTGTCTATTTTGCATAGACAGAACCATTTTGAGTCATTTGTAGTGGGGTAGCTTTGCTATTTTGTAAGGCAATAATATGTTTTAATGTATTTCATCACTAAAAAAACCCTCAAAATGTCCACTGTAGGACTTCCTTGAGGATGCGGATGGTCTGTAAATAACCCCTCGGACCCCCCCCCCCCCAACATCTCCTCCTGCTGTGTGTAAGCCATTAGCGTCTTTGAAGTGGTCGGTGGCTCTAATATCAATGTATTCGACTTAAAGCCTGCATTAATAATTCACCTGGACATTGATTAGCTGTCTGTTACGCGGCAACTCGCGACGATGATGGAGAAGGAGGGAAAAATGGGGCTTTGATTGAGATTTGAAGGCCATTTTGAAAAATGTATTTATTTATTTTAACAGAACAGCGGGGGTGCCGTAACATCGTTTATGTGACCTCTGGCGGGAATTAATTTTGCCAAGCGAGTTCCAAAGAGGCCGCCAATTGAGTGTCATTTTGACACGTGTCCCGGCTTTAAAAAGCACCCCCCCCCATGCCCCCTCCTCGCTGTTGACTCGGCAGACATCCCCTCAACTCGGACTTTTCCTTAAAGCCGACACAAAGACATGCTGGGCTACAATAGGCCTCTTTTTCTTTCTTTCTCCGCAGCAGGTAAATAGCTTCCGAGTTAGCTTTATCATTTAAACTTTTGTCCAAGGAATTATATTCATACAAATGTAGTAAGCACACACACACACACACACACACACACACACACACACACACACACACACACACACACACACACACACACACACACACACACACACACACACACACACACACACACACACACACACACTGAAACAATCATCCTTTTTTTTTCATTTCTATTTTTTTAAACACCCCCTCGCCTTTATTTTTCTTCATTTCAATAATGCATGTGGCTTTTATTGTCGCGAGAAACGTGCAATGACGGCATTCTTTTGTATCTGTTGTAATTGGCGCACTGAGCGACGGTATCTCGGCTCAACATGGCGGCATTGTCAGCACAACAATGCGTCGTCGTATGGATTACGTGTGTTCGCCCTCCTGTAAATGGATTTTTTTTCTCCTTTTTGGGCCAAAGATGAGGATTTAAAGGATTTTGTGTGTGTGTCTGTGTTGATGGAGGGGGCTACACCTTATCAAATTGGCTTTACATGCTAATGGGGTCTAATTGGTGTCTGCAGGGGAGCAGGGAGTTGGACCGAGGGGGGAAAGCTAGGCGTCAAAACCGCGCAATGTTGCCGGGGCCTTTTGTCTTGCAAATCATTTTTGTTGGAGGAAAAAAAGGGATGGCCGTGGAAGCTTCCAGATTTTTTTTTTCCCTTCACGACTCGTAAAATCTGCTATGGATTTGCCGAGTTAACTTGAAGCGACTGCAAATGGTGGTATGAGGGGGGGTAGGATGTTTGGCACACTAAAACATGGGGCCTGCGATACATTATCGGCCTCGCATTCTCTCGGCTTAATTAGTGCGAAATGTGATTGTTCACGCTTTGCGAGCAGAGAGAGAGTGTGAGCTTTTTCCTTTTTGTAAAAAAATCTTTCCGTTTTATTTATGTTTTGTTTTTTTAAGAGAACAATAAATCACTCGCATATTTGCGCCGTGATTCACGTGGAGGCTCGACCTCTCCCCGGCTCGACATGTGGTAAATTGTGAAGTCAATGAATCGCAGATGTAGAAGTGCGGGAGGGAGGAGGGTGACTAGGGGTGGGGGGGGGGGGGGGCTTTGGAGAGGCAGTACAGTAAGGTTTTGTCAGTGCCAATGGGAAAGATTTTAGCTTTAAATATTTACTGAGAGGATGTGTTTTTTTTAAATACCACCCTCCACATCATCTCTGGTAGCGTTGCTTAATTGTCTAAATCGAAGGATGTTGTCAGACTGAGCTGTCAGCAATCCGAAATGTTTAAAAATAAAAATGCGGATGTGTTTCCTATCAGATTTTTAACTGGTGCGAAGGGAGCAAAATGGCGGCGGCGGTGGTCATGGCGGTAGGGGGGCTTCCGCTGCAGTCACGTCGAGCTTGGATTTGTATTTTTTTTTTCTTCTTGAAATGAACTTTATTGACACTATTGTTTTAACATCTTGGCATATTTTTAGTTTAACGTCGACAGGCTTGCACAAAGGCATTCGTTTGGCAGCTGCGCCGAGTAACCCCAACCCCCTTTTTAGTGTACCCTCACCCCCCCTTTTTTTTCAGTTTTCAGCCGCACTCTAACCTTCCCTCCTACCGTTGCACTCCCCTCTCTCTTATTCACTCCCCCCTTTCCTCCCTCCCTCCCGCACTCACTTGCTTTTTCTCCCGTGCGGTTCTATAGCCGCCGCCACAGTAGTGGCAGCAGCACACAAAGATAGCGCCGTACATCTGCACCGCTAACTTTTGTCGTCTTGATAAATGCAGGCCGCTTAAATCCACGTGTGTTTGCGTTACCCCCGTTTTATTTCTTCCATCTCTTGAATCTGCGGTGATGTATTTAGTTGATGTATTTAAAAAAAAGGCTGGAGTGTAAACAGGCCTGTTATTGTCACCGGAATGCCACCGATAGGTGACCTGAAGAAGGAGACAAATGAAAACGATTTTCCAGCGATTCGGAGGCTACCTCGTGGTGTCAAATTCAAGTTCAGCTACATGAACCCAAGGTGTCACAAGTGCCACAAGTGACTTTTCCTCTCGTTCTCCAAAGCCCGATAGGTGACTAACAAAGAGGGATGTTCCGACGCCATATTTTGTGTGTGTCTGGGCCGCTCGAATGACGTACTCGCCAGTATGTCGTCATGATTCAATACCTCTGCAATGCAATGAGGAAGAAATTAACAACCGCATCCAAAATGATGTCTTTTTTGTATATGGTAATAAATCAAATCGTGAACGAAAATATTTTCATCTTGATGCAACACTGACAAGTGACAGTGATCGATCTCCGATTTCCGATCATGTTGGCCAGAATCTACTCATAAAAAGACGATTTTTGGACAGTTGCGACTGGTTAAAATTCAAGTTCATTCACACGGGGAAAGTAGTTAAAGTGGGAGGGTAAGTACAAGAAAGCGGGAAAGGAGTGCAAGTGGGGAGGAGGGAGTAAGTGTATGGTTGGGGGTGGGGGTTCAGCGGCAGTGGAGTTGGGTTGCGGGGTCACTCTCACAAAAGCCGACTGAATGGAGTGCATAATTGCTCCTAATGGCGGGGCAATGAGAGTGGCGACAGTTCCTGGTTAGATGTCTAAACAATGACCCCCCCCATCACTCCCCAAAACCGAAAACGAGGGCTCCACAAAAAAGAAAGCGGGAACAGAGCAAGGTTAGCCAACTCGCTTTTCCCCGCAGGTGTTGGAAGTCTCGCTGTGGTGGTCTGCCGCCGGCGGATTGCGCGGCAAATTTGGGAAAAGGTCAAAGTGCACCGGTGCTTGACATGCATGTCGATGACAAAGGGCGCGGAGGGCTTTTTTTTCTGAAAGATGAGGGCATGCTACGACAACGTAGTTGTCAAAATAAAAGTAATTTCTTACAAATTATCCATCTGTCCATTCTCATTGATTCACTTTTTTATGCTAATAATTTATATCGGGCACGTACACTCTGAAGGGACTTCCTGTTGGAAATTGGCTTTGCTGTATACTAAACGGCGATAAAACTCCAGACTGTGTCTTTTTAATCTACTCATTAAACTTTTAATTGAAACCGGGATAAGCTCTGCGGAGTTATGTGCAATTGTGTAAAGAAAAAAAAACACACCGCCAGCGCACTAATGAGGCGATCCGGGTAGGCGCATGCGAAAGGTAAAGGGAGATTTGCCATAAATTCATCTGCTAATCGACGGATTATGGCAGGATTTGCACGTTAAAAGCCAGCAGGAAAAAAAAATTGCCGCATGATTTAAAAATGCGAACGGCTAATAAAATAACCCCCCCTACTTTTTTGTTGTTGTTGTTTTTTTTAATCCCTCCACCCTCGGACGTTGATGAACAAATTCCAGTGGAAAAGCAGATTAAGACTAAATTCCAACATTGGCTCCGAAAGCAGATGTTGAAAACCTATTTGCACAATAATAATGCGTCTCTTGTAAAGAGACAGCTGTCAACTTGTGTACCGCTCGAGATAACATTTCATGTGAACAGCTTGTTGTAGCCGCACATGGTCCTGCAGCCTCCCCCCCCGCCTAGCATGTGGGCCCTGCCAAGCATTATAATAACGGTAATGGGCTATGCCGTCCCGAATAAGGACCCAAAAGCACAACGGTGACAAATTGTGATGCAGATTTGCTGTTTATTATTAACATTTTTTTTTAAATTATTTATTAAGAACGCAACAGCGACAAATTGTGATGCAGATTTTCTGTTTATTATTATTATTTATTAAAATAATTGTTTTTATTATGTATGTTTTTATTCATTTTTTTTAGGTTTCATTTGCTATTTTAACGCCACAATCACTGATGCCTTATTTAAACTTCCAATCAGTTCTCCTCGCAGTTCGCTCAAAATGCAAGTTATCATTTTTAAAAAACGGCATTCATTAAATTCACCCAATTGCATTTTTCTTTTAATTTCTTAAATATGATAAACAATAATAACAAACAACTTTTTTTATTTCAACTCATTCATTGCCAGATGTGCACAAATGTGTCCGCTCCAGTGACAGGGTTTTTGTCATTGTCACTTGAATTCCAGGACCCACAAAATATTGAGTTTTAGGACGACGTAAAAATTCAATGCAGCGTCAGAAACCTTAGACTCTCTTCTTTAATCAGATAAAAAGTTAATTCCCAAGTTATATGGGTCTGTAGTTATCTGAGCTTGAAATGAGGGCAGCTGTCCAAAATACAATGCAATACATACATATCGGTTTATATAGCGCTTTCACAATAACTGAAGCTAGAACAAAGCGCTAACTTGGAAATAAGGAAAACTCTGCCCCCTTGAGGAAGTGATAAACATTGCCAGAGGCCATGGCCGGCGCTTTATTGGCAATCAAGCATGAAAAACTAAATCCAGTCATGATTTCGGTTAATCAATCGACACCATCCAACCGCTCCAACTTGCCAGTGTGGTCAATTCAGTGGTGGAGCGTCAGCCATCGTGTGGGAGGTCACTTCCGAAATTGAGCAAATCGACTCGCTGCATTGAGTGAATTGTCCATTGTCCTCCTTGCATGGAAGGGTCAGAGTCAATGAAGTCACTTGCGTCGACATGCGCGACCCTAGCCAACCATCCGGTGGGGATTGGTGAATTGACAAAATCGACAGAGAGCGAAAGTGAGGGAACGGGGATGGGTGGGGGGTGGGCGATGATCAGGCCACCAACGAAGCTTGGCACTTTTTGAGGCGGAAGACGATGCAATTTGGTCACCTCGGAATGACTTGTTTGATTGGAATCATGACCCCACGGTACGTGGTGACTGACAGCTTTCACCGCATCGCCCTGCTGAACAATGGCGTTGGTTTTGCTGCAAGGAGGCAAGGCGTAGGCGAGCGCAGCTAAACCCCAGTGGTGACGATTATATTGGATTTTTTTGGCGTGTGCGTCCACGACGTTTGAATCTCGCGGCCAGCTGGGCTATATACTGCTTTCTCCGTAATGATGGGTCTGGAGAGAAAATTGGGACGAATTCGACAGCAGTTTCCCAAGTTTCTTTTCCTATTTTGAGTGGGAGAGTGATTTATTTATTTATTTATTTATTTTTCTTTCCTCTGGAAGCTGCATAAGTGGATAAGTGGATCAACCCCCGTCAAAGTCCAAAATTGACATAGCAAAACTGTGTCTTTGCGATTCGCTCAAGACACACTCTGCCATAACACGGTGTTCTCGTTGTGCGCACCAAAAATATGGGCTCCTCTGCCCGAGTCGCTTCGGGTCATAAAATAAACGCAAACCCATTGGAAGTTATTTTAGGTCACAATCCATCGGCACCCAATCCAAAGGTTGATAAACGACGGCGGGGGGTTGGGAATCAGAAACCGCAGCCGTCATTATGAAAGTGGAGATTAGAAGTTGGCATGGCTCTACTGCGATGGCCTCCGTGTCATGTGACGGATGTCAAACTGCCCTTTAGAACCTGTAGGCTCCTTATCTTCGCTTTTTACGGCCTCCTCTATCTTTATTGGCCGCTGCGCTTGTGCTGATTCCGGTTTGTCACAAAATACGGAGGAGACCGACCGACTTCCTGGGTTGGCGTCCCGTGGACCGACTCTGGTAGCCCCCCGGTCTTGTTGCCGTTCTCCCTATCTGTCGCGGTCCAGCCAGGCGTTGGTCTGGGTTCCTTTGCGCAAGAATGCGATAGCCGTTGTTTGAACAGTGGCTTGTTTCAGGAGCGCAGGGAAGGGAAGGAAGTAGCTCCGTGTTTACATAGTTTGCACCCCTCCCCACCTCTCCTACCCCCTCTAGTGTCTAATGCACGACTCTTCAAATATTCCCGAGCGTTGAGATGACCCCTACTAAATGAGTGCGCTATGCCTGGGGGGTGGGGGGGGGGGGGGCATATCGACGCCTCTGACAAGCAGCTTGACATTGACGTACGGTCCAGTCGTCAAGCTAATTGTTGTTTGAATTTAGCCGTTACGATCCGATGACAAATGTCTGGCGCGCCGGCCTGCCAGAGCGGAAAATGTTTTGGCGGGGATTGGCGTGATCTTTTGGGAGTGTGTAAACCTGGCTTCAACAAGATGGATAAATGCAATTATTGGGCAGACCTGGAGTGAGGGTGAGTGGGGGGGGGATCCATTTAAAGCCCGTAAAGCTCAGCAGGGTCCATGGTTAATTCATTTGGCCAATTTACGGAGTGATGTACGAGTGTCAGGGCACATTAGCCAGGCTAGGGTGAAGAAGCGTGGCATCGTCACGGGGAGGCCGTGTGGCGAAGCGTCGGTTTCTTTCCAACTCATCAGCCGCTGTTTCGCGATCATCCACAGGACAAAATACAACTCTCGCTACGATACCCCTCCTAAGTCGCTCGTATCGCTCCGACGCGCGTCTCGTCACAGTTGGACGCCGAATGGGTGTTTTAGCGTACCAGGCTGTGAATGTGGAGGCTTGTCAAAGACAGGTGCCGCTCGCCGTCCCTCAGGCTTGACGCACCGCAGCTGGGGAATGACTTAAGGCTTTGCGGTCAAGTTCACGTCAGAGGCCTCGGCTTGAATTCCCTCCTTGACTGGGAAGGAGCTGGGAACAAAACGACTCGATTGGATTCCCGTGGATGAATGGACCTTTTCGAAACCGGAACTGTTCGGACAGAACCAAGCAGACCAAATATTTGGTGGCTCCTTACTCACCTTGAACAACCCATAAAGCAGTAGCAGAACAGTGCCGTTTTCATGAAACCGCAAGTGTCAAGTTATGCTCCACGTGCACCAGGAAGTCCTCCGGGCCTCTTCAGGGCACCCCCCTCCCTGCCCCCCTCCTGCCTCCCTCATTCTTGGGAGTCTGAAAATCCAGCGCTGTAACTTTTGCATGTGCATATGTCATCATCCTCCCCCTAATTCGACTGCTAGCTGCCGCCAAAAGTGCATGCCCAATCTCCAGAGGGAACAACTGTTTTCTGCCGTGTTTAGGCAGAAGGAATTCCCTGCCCCGACTCGGGGGGGAAAAAGGAGAACTTGTGGAAGTTTTCTATACGCCCCCCGCCCCACGGATCGTATTTCATCGGCGGGCCTAGTGGTCTTTACACAACTGTTCCCAGTTAGTGGCGGGATGCCAGTCTTACTTGGGTCGCCAGTTGGACAAATGTTTTTCACTACCGCTGGATTTGGTTTCACGCCGCGCCTCTCGCTTGCCGAGGTATTTAAGGTATCATTTTCAACTTCTCAAGCAGGGCTTATGGGGAAAAGTCACCTGAACACGCCTGGAATTCTGTGCGTATTTTTGGACAGTCGGCACGGATGAGGTATTCCGCGACTGAGGCGGAAAGAGCCCACTCCCAATACCCCCCTGCTTACTTTTGAGTGACAAACGAATTTACCAAACTGGCCCCAAGTCTATGAGAGTCTCCTTTGTTGGCTTCTCGACATCTTTGGCGAGACGACGAGATGCGGTCGGACACGCCGGAGAGAGTCGACCTCTAATTGCTTCAAAATGATGATTGAGGCATCAGCACTGGGTGGATCCTGCGACAGCACTGCTCCCACTTGGATTTTTTTGGGGGGAGCTGGAACCCGACTGAGCCCGCTGGGATTGCTCCCCAATGACAAATGGCTGTCATGAAATCGACCCCCGCCAACCGCAGAAAATCCCACTTTTCTTGGCGTGCATGTTGGAGACAATCCTTTTCTTCATGTTTGGGGGGCGATCAGCCTTGCCGTGCGGTTTCCTCGGATGGGCTGCCTGGAACCGACTGCTTCCACATCTGCACCACCACTCTGGTTTTAGTTTTCAGAAAAATAGAGCCTGTGTATTTTGTTTTTCTCTTAAATACCGCAGCGATCAGTGCCAAACTCCCCCAACATAGTCATGGCCTTGTATTCTGAACTTGTTCCGGATCTGTGACAAACAAGAAGCACCCCTGCCCTTGTGACTCGGCCTCTATCAGCCTTTTACCCCACTTGTAGTGCATCCCTCCAGCCTTGCCTCGTTTTTGGCCATGATTTAGCGAATCAGCTCGGTAAATGATTCAATTGGGCATAAAGTAATTGAAAAGCTGCCTGCTTGCCATCTGTCCGGTGAGATTAATACTCTCTGTAATTAAACGTGACCTTGGGGGCCATTAAGGGAGATTCTGGTGGGTGCCAGTAGCCAAAGATTTAAAGTACTAACAAAAATGTATGGGGTGTGGATACATTGGATGGGGACTTTTACAAAACTCCCTGAAATGTTTTTCCACCCTGTGTGGCAAAAAAAATTGACCGTGCGTGTCCGCACGGTGCATTGATAGCCTCGACGCTCACCGCTGTTTTAACCCCTTATTATAATGTGTGGCTTTGCACGGACTCCTGAGCTTTGGTTACCCCTTTGGACAGCGTCCAGAGACGACAAGGCCTGCTTCTCCTCAGCACTGCGGCGAGGTCATCGTAAAGGGCCCTGCAAAGCTGCGTTATTGGATTTCAGGCCTGATCTGGTTGTTTTTGCAGCGTAAACAGGACATTAAAGACAGAAGGGTGGTGGAAGGGGGTGGTAGGAAATTGCGAGCTAATGAGTCTTTGTGTCAGCGTGAGCGCGGCGGGCGGCTTTGCTTGGAGTTTTCAAGCCTTATGCTCAGCATCCGCTGTCACGGTGACACGCGGTGAAGAGGAGCCAACACCCCTGCGACGGTCCGATTCAAGCAAACAGAAACAACCGATCCGTAAAAGACGTTAGCGTGGTTAAGTCCGTGCCTCGCGATACCTCCATCCCATACTTTCGGGCAGGAACGGCACACAAAAATAACCATTGTAATTGCTAGGCTTGCGTTATGTTGCGGCGGCCTCGTGGCAGCCAGGGCCCAATTTGAAGGTGGCATGGGGAGGCCTCGGGGGTGAGATCTGGGCTGACCTTCAAGGAAGTTGCAGGCCACGGCTAGCACCTTCGGAAGAAGTCGATCTAACCCATCGTCCATTTTGTGTAGCGCTTGTCTGTATTTGCAACTGTTGGAGCCTGTGCTAGCCTCGCCCCGTCGGATTCTGGGTTATACGTTTTGGTTTTCAACCAAATCGGTTTTCCAACAGGTTTCTGGAATGGATGAAAGTCAAAAACCTGGGTTTGACTGTATTCAAAATCCATCATATTTTCCGCGGCTTGCCTCAAATTGTTCCTCTTTTCTAAAGTTATTTTTATGTATTTTATTTAATTTTTTTCAGTCAACCATGCTTCCACCCTCCTCCTGTCTTGGCAATCCCTCCCCACCCATCTCTCTCCCTCTGTATGCACTCTGATTACCTCTCCGAACTGGCAATAAGTTGATTGCTTTACAGAGATGATGTAAGCCCCTGCCCTCGGGTACATCAGGTTGGATTTCTCCTTCTTTATCTTGTAAAGCCTAAATTAACAGCTGGTTTGGTCTGAGTTCTCCCGGATCTGACTAAAGGATTAGGCCTGGTTCTCATGCGAGTCAATCCAGTTTGATTTATTGCAGGTCTATCAAAAAAAGATCAATGGGACGCCTTTTGAAAGTAAATCCTTAATCGCTCTTTGCACTTACGTGTCATCATCGGGATTTTTTTTTTCGCCCCTTTCTCCTTTCCCCCCATTTCTCACTCCCTCATTCTTATTCTTTCCATACACCTTGTCTGCCCCATACTCCCTTTTTCCCCTGCCACACCTTCTCCCAGTCTATAATGATGATTTGCTCTGCCAACAGCATCAGGGTAGCCGGATAGATTTTTTTCCTGTTCTCATTAGCGATATATTCAAGCAATGCGGCTCAACCAAGTTGGCCGTTTGCGTTGGGCGGTCGTGCTTGCAACCTTTTTCACCATTCATGTTGTATTGCGTCTTCCCCCCGTCGCTCATGCCCGACTTGGTAATAAAGAAGTTGAAGAATTCATGTGTTTGGGTCTTGTCACCTCTGACTCTGCAAATCCATATTTATGAGCGCAAGACTGAAATGACAATGCTAGTCGTTGGGATGCTCGCTGGTCCTCAACGAATATTCCTTTAGCTTCGACAACGAGGCTAGTCGAGATCCCTTTGGTTCATCACAGCACCGTTTTTGCATCTTTATTGTTGGAGGGTGTCCGTTCATGGTACTTCGCTACCATGACTCATCAATGGTTCTCGATACGTTTGTATCGAAACGTTCAAGGAGCCTTTGCGGCTGTAGTTGCAAAGCAAGATGGCCAAATTTATGCTTGAAGACGCTTGAAGACGTCACACAATGACGCCGCCAAGAGTAGGAAAGATGACTTCACGGGTAGCCCACGTAGGGGAGGGTTGATATGACCTCACCAATCTGAGCGTGGGAACATATCCAGTCGCCTGCGTTGAGGACACCCGGCTTACTGTTTTTCAACAGTCTCTAAGGCTCCTGAGCTCGCTTTTCCGATCTTCCATCAATTGACCGGCGTTCACACGCCCCCCACCGCAACGCCGCCCTTCCCGACATGATGCGGCAGATGAATATGCCTTAGATTCAGGTGTATGGTGCCGGCGCGATCGGCCCGGCTGACTGGCACGCAGACCCGGGGTTCTGCAGGGGTGGGGTGAAGCCGGGCTGACAGGATATGTGGGAAGGAAGGGGCTTGCTGTCAGCCAGCTGGACCTCTTAATCCTACAGCCTTGGGGAAAGGGTGTGTGTGTGTGTGTGTGTGTGTGTGTGTGTGTGTGTGTGTGTGTGTGTGTGTGTGTGTGTGTGTGTGTGTGTGTGTGTGTGTGTGTGTGTGTGTGTGTGTGTGTGTGTGTCAATTCTAGTGCACACTTCTCGCAGCTGAGTCCACGAGCATGTTTGTGCTCCATTGAGGCAACCACGGTTTGTTTACTGCAGTCTTGCCTTTAAACGCCGCTCTCTATATTCATATCCAGATAACGGCGTCTCTCGCTGCTTGACGAGGGGAGGAGGGGTGTTTCAGGGGAACTTGTAACACCAGCAAAGCATATCGTAGCCCCCTTATCAATGTATTGTAGTCATTGCGGGTTTAGCTAATATACTCTTCAGAGGTGCTACTTGGGTGATGACATGGCTAGCTTGATTTGTCACCATCCAAACGCGTTTCGCACGACACCGTGGCGTGAGAAAGCGAACCATTGCGATGCATTCGTCGTATTGACGTCGTATATGGCGACATACCATGCAAGTTTCTTACCTTGGTTTTTCTATTTATTTTATTTTATTTTTTGCTCTTTGCATATATCACAAGCTGGCAAGCTAAGAGCTTGGGACTTCCCCACGCCACACACTCCAAGCCTTTGATCGCTTGCTTTGGAGGTAACATCAAACGCCGCGGCATAGAAAGGCAGCTACTACTGTGAAGTTCAATGTTCAACTTGATGGCTTGGCTGAGGGCTTTTGCCTCCCCACCCCCTTACCCCCACCACCTTCACTAGGCTGCACCCCTCAGCCTCTCTCCTCCTCTAGCCCACCACCAACACTTCCACCGCCGCCGCATCTGCACACCTCCCTCGATCCCTCTACTGCATCTCTCGGCTCACAACCAGAAAAACACCAAACACCAAGGTTTTTAATGCCTCCGACCTCACCTCCATTTAGGTTGAGGGCGATGCGAGACCTCCTCCCCGCGTAATTTTCACACGTCCACAAAGGTATTGCTGTCTGGCCAACGTGGTTAGAAAGGGCAACCTCCTTCTGTATATTTCAGGCGGTTGCATCAATGCCAAGCGTGAGAAATCATCAGAAAAAAATAGTTAATTCCTAAATGATATGGGTCTGGAGTTATATGAACCTGAAATGAGGGTGGCTGTCTAAAATACAATGCAATACAATACATATTGGTTTATAAAGCACTTGAACAACAGCTAAAGCAGGAACAAAGCGCTAACATGGAAAAAAGGGGAAATGCTGCCCCTTGGTAGAAGGGGAAAAAAACATTGCCACAGGTCTGGCCAGCGTTTTATTGGCACCCAAGCAAGAAGAAACAAAACCCGAACTAATTCGGGAATTGCACTCTATGTTCTATTTTTAAATATCCTGAATAGCAGTAAATGAGTTAAAAAAGACAACCTGGTGGGGAAATAAAATATACATTTTTATTCCACCACAGTGAATGCCACTAAATCGTTGTCGTAATCGGACTGCTTTGCTTTTCCAATATTTAAATGACTTGAGACCAGCCAAAGTGCTCTGTTAAATGTTTTTTTCTCACTTTCACTCTCTTTTTTGCTTATGAGCTTCCTTGACGGTGCCAATTAGCAAAAAAGAAAAGCAGTGCGGCCTGCTTTTCTTCTTCTCGGCTGCAGCTTCCTAGATAGACTTGAGCACATGCTCATGTTTTGGTATATCATTAGCTCAGTGTGCGGGGAGGCGTGCGCCAGCTTCTGCTGCCTTATCTCCATGTCAGTCAGGGCATACGTGTGTGCGTATGTGCACGCATGTGTGTGTGTGAACATCAGTTGTAATGATCTTCATCGAGCCTGTCGGTGCGTGTTAGCGCCCGGCTTCCCTCGCCCCCGGAGCAAACCGTTCCCTTGCTAATAAATGCAAAATTAAGCTGATCAATAAATGGCCCGAGCTCATTATTGACACGTTATCTTCGGCGTGGGATTTTTATCCAGGGGCGGGTGCGGGTGGTGGGGTAGGCAATGCAAGGCCTGAAGATACCAAAGTGGGGGTGAGAGGGGGGAGTAAGAATATGGACTTTATTGAAATTATTATAATACACATAAACAAAGTAAATTAGTTTCACTCAAGTATTGTTGTGGTTCTGTTGGATTCATCAATAATTGGCATGTTTGTGACGCGGGGGAGGATGATCGGAGATCGTCATTTTGTTTGCAGACTTGTGCAAAAAAATGTTTTGATCACTGGTCGTTGTGATACCATGTCGGAAAAAATGTTTTGATTGTTTGTTATGAAAATAATTCCGCAAAGGGATTGTTTTATTTGACCTTGATTGGTTAGTGTGCAGATTAACATGCACACACAAATAAATAAATGAATGACTACATAATTAACTAAATAAATGAATTAATAAATGAATAAATAAATACTACTACTACTACTACTACTACTACTACTACTACTACTACTAATAATAATAATAATAATAATAATAAAAATAAATGCTAAATAAAAATAGTAAATAATAAATGATAAGCAAGAAATAGTAAATGATACATAATAGACGATCTTACATAATAATAATAATAATAATAATAATACATAATAAATAAGAAGCAATAAATAGTAAATAATAATAAAAAATAAAATAATTAAGGAATAATAAGCAATAAATAGTAAATAATGAATAATAAATATAGATAATAATAAATATTAACTAATCAATTACGTCTGTGTAAGCTCTCAGTCGTACAGGAGTGGTCCATCGATGAGAAGGTTTCTTCAGCCGTCATCTGTACAAATTTGAAGGTTTCGGACGTTTCGCCTCCTATCCAAGAGGCTTCGTCAGCGAACTAAAGTCTGACTGGTCGTGTCGGCCCTATTAACTAATCAATTAATAAATAAATACTAATCAATTAACTACTCAATCAATTACTACTAACTAATCAATTAATCAATAAATAAATTAATAAATAAATACAAAACTGATGATATGGTGGTAACATTTGAAGGTGATGTTTTGATCACCGTTGACCTACATCAAAACACCTCGAACGATATCAATAAAACTTGAGGAGCGTAAATCGAGCAGGTGTTTGCCTGCTGCATTTGATTTGAACGGAAAAGCGGATGTCCAAACATCTTGATTACGCCACGACACAAGCGAGGCATAACCTTTTTGGGACTGGAATTGCGATGCGTCATTTCTCCAGTTATGAATATTCAGGCTGGACTGTTTCCAGGTGCACTTTCAGGTGCCAGCGAGACAACACAAAAAAAAAAACGTTTGTTTGCTACTCAACGCGTTTCTTTTGTGAGGATTAATTGCCTGTATGTGTACGCGGTGCCTCCTGCGTGATACTTTGGGATTGATGAATATGTGTAGGTGGATTGGTGTGATAGTGCACGCCGGCGTTCCCGGCGTGTCGGAAGTCTTTGTTGAAGCCTGAGAGTGCACACATTGTCTCCCATGTGAGGAGCAGCTTCCTTATATCCCGTCTGCCGTTTAACTAATTTACGGCAAACTCTCACAGAACAAAAACAAAAACACACCCACAAAAAACATCAAGAGCGGCTCTCCTCGTAGCGCTATAATAAATAATGGCATTCTCCGGTAGACTGTGGGCACTGCACATTTCACACCCTTAGCTGAGCTCAGCAGGCGCTTCACCTTTTTAACTCTCCCCGACCCCCTTTTCGTGATGAGCTTATGATCAGGGATCCCTGACCTCCTCCCAACCCTCCCCTTGGTCTTGCCTTTCACCAAAAAGCAAATGGGACCATCTCATAGGTCAGTCCGATCAACATGTTTGAACGCCAGCAACCCAAGAGTGTGCTTGATAGAATAGCGCTACAACCCACGCTATATTTTTGCGCATTTCAAATGAATATTGTGAACATATTTGCGACTAAAGATTTTGTTGTTGTTGACTTGTGGTTCACCCTCATCACCAGTCCGATTGGTAGAAGTCCTTTTAAGCCGCTGCTATTCGCAGTTACTACAATCTATTTTTGTACTCTTGGGCCTGCACACATGTACGAAGACCGTGTTACATTGTCGGCCGAACATTCCGCGGAACCACATAGCAATTAATTTCACATCTAGTTTCAGCGGGAAAATGGCTTCAGGCAACACGGTGTTACTATTTATTTCCAAAATGCTTTTGAAAACACCTCTGCGCTGAACGCCAGCGTTTTCTCGGGCGCGTAGAATTGCCGAACGTGACTGCCTTTTTTTAAGGCGGACAAGTAAATCCAGTTTCTGCAGTGTTAGCACAGGTAGATTGTAAGGAGCATTTGTCGGCAGGCGAGCCGAGGGACCCATTTGTGATCCGTACTCACAACACGAAGGGTGTTCACCCAATGCCAACAAAACGACGATTGATGTCTCGCACGCTCGAGCCAAAAGATTAAAAGGCTTGGCACCTTCAAGTGTCATCATTATTATTGTTTTCTTTTATTGTTGGCCAGCTTTTGAGGAAGATAACTGTAGCCGTTAGCACAAGTGTCATTTGTTAGGGTCGTTTTGTACGTTGATTGCTTGTTGGGCAATTAGCCAGATTCCGCTTCCCCAAAAATGTTTGAACGCTGTTTGTTACTTGACAGGATTACTTTAAATATATAAGATTATGCAAATATTTTAATCAGGGTATGTCAGTTCGAAGCAGCAATTGTTTGGCAAGGAGCCCCAGTTGGGTGTGCCTTGCTCAGTGGCCAAAATCAGCCGGGATAGGTTCTACCTCAGGCGAAAAGAGAAGTTTTCATTTTGGATAACATCCATTCAAACATTTCAACAGCGTTTATCCTGATCTTTGGGCTGCCGCAGCCTATCCCAGCGGACTTTGGGCGGAGGGTCGGACTACACCCTGAACTGGTTGCCAGTAAGTCGCCGGGGCAGAACATCTGGCGCGACTCTGTTGGATTAGGAAGCATCTTAAGAAAAGACTCCGTGGCGGCGCCTGATGCTAAAGGTTGCCAGGGAAGGCATGTTCATTAGTCAGGCTGATGGAAGCCTCGCCATCTCCTGCTGGCCCTCCATCCTCGCCGACGCTATTTATAGAGCGGCCAAGATACTCCTAATGGCACGGGATGAGGGAAGGTGAGACAGGGGGAGGGAAGAGTTTGAAGAAATGGAACACGGTGGACTCCTCTGAGCCAAATTGAGAAGGTGATAGATTGCACTGGAGCCAAGTCCTGTCACTGGATCTTCACGTCAAATCCAGTGAAACTATTTGAAAAATCTGAATTGACCTTCCCAATGATGTCAGAGGATTTGCGAGGCCTGTTCAAACATCTCCGTTGATTTGAAAATGGTGAAGATTCCGACGTAACCGTTTCAGACCTGGCTAAAAACATCAGTTACGTAACCTTCGTTGTTTGACTCGCGCATTTGTCCACACCTACTAAGTCAACAGCGCAACAGCAGAAACTGTATTTATCTCAGGAACCAATGTTCAAGAGAGCAGGTCAAGTGTCGAAGGTCAAGTGTTGGTTGACGGAGTCTTAAAACGAGGTTACGGGAAAAAAACCTCAAGCAGTTGACACTGAGGATTGGTCACCAAGTCAATGGCAGACCAAAAAATAGACAAATATTCAATTTCGTGAGTCTACCAAAGAATTCGTGAGTTAACCAAAGAATTCCCGCCGTAGGGCACCCAAACTCCAGGAATTTCCATATTTCCGGATTTTTCCTGCTTGTGAATTGCCCCTGGCTATCAATGCAGGTGGGGTGTGTGTAATTTTTATTTCCTTCTCTCCAATATTTACACATAAAATGTGTATCAGTAGACCCAAGTTGCCCACCCTGCTAGTTTTGCGTCAAAACTTCATCCGGTGACCTCTCCAAAAACATCTGTATGACTGCATTTGTTTGTCAACCTAGGATGGGGATTCCAGCGAAGAAGAATTAAGCTTCTTCTGACCTCTGTCACACACGAAATTAAAATGTCACATCCTCAACAACTGTTGTTTGCGCCTTGCCTTCCACCTGTTCCTCAGAACCCACTCTCACTGCAAACAGATCAAGTGAAGACGCCATCTCGGTGCTTTTAAAGGGATCAGATTGGAGGGAAACGAGTTGGGTTAATCCGTTAATCCGCGGGTAGTTTACGCCCTGTTTTTTGTGTGTGTTTTAATGGGCTTCTCAAACTCATCTTTATCTCGTCAGACTTTAATAAATCTCTTTAAAGCGCCAGAAATTTGATTGAGTGTAATCTACGTGATGTCAATCCCATCTTGTTGGTTTAATGTATTTATTTTCCAGGCTTCTTTTACCAACCGAGTTCCAAATACCGCTTTCAGGTGTGTCCAATTTGCGCAAGTAGGAATTTTCCGCACAATCGTGTATGTTTTATGGTCGGCCATGTCTGACAGATGGGTCGGAGCTCTGCTGTGGTCCCGTCGCCGCACACAACATCCATATGTTGACTCTCAACCCAAGCTGCTATTTGTCTGTTTATGACCCCACCACCCCTCCTCCCGAATGTTGCCGCTGTGGCTGGGGTGCCTGTCAGACCCTTCGTCTGTCCAACCCCTCCCCCACCCCATGCTAAAGAGCGAATCAAAATTTGAGCGCCATATTGTCTCGTACGTAAAACTCTTGCTTGTTGGATCCGTCTGTTACCGTTTACTCGTAATCCCACAGCGAACGTGATGCGCTTTGACTTCTGTTTCGCAGTCGTGCGATACAATTTCTCCGATGGCAGCTTGATTGACAGAAAAAATGATGGAAAAGTCAATGGTTTCGTTTCTTTTGACTCTGTGACTGCCTAACACGTCCATTTAAATGGGTCAGTTGGACTCATTGATTCAAATTATAGCTTCTTAACACCCAAGGTATTTCAAGACTTTTACCTTTAATCAGTGTTTCTTTTAACAGTCTGAAAATCAGAAATAATTCCAACTCCAAGCCCCCAGCGACCCCACAAAAAGCTTTGGTTAGCCTGGGGTGAAAAAATTGCCCCAGCAAGAGTTGAGTTCATTGCGATACAATGATTTGGAGGACCCCGTTGTCTTTCACTTCATCAGAGACAATTGAGTCATTCAGCTTCTATTGTGGGGCCGGCAAGGGGTGACGAGAAGGGGTGGGCTTGGAAAAGGGGGGGTGCAATCTGGGTGGTTTTTACCATGTGGTGGTGGTGGGGCGGTTGTTTGAGAAGGGTCGGAGTGCAGGAAGAGAGACAAGCGGGGGGAGACGAGAGAGTTATCCTGCAACTCTGCGGCAATTTGTCACTTTGGAATGGCTCTTGAGTTACCCAGGAGAACCCCTCCCACACCCCCTTCATAGCGAGAGAGTTTTCACGTTGTGGCAGAGGGGGCGGGGAGCAGCCGATTGGGGCTTGGGAGCAGCAGACACAGGTCAGAGGTTGCGGCCTATTCAAGCTCAGGCAGTGTGTCCGTTGATGGACGGGGAGAGAGGGGAGTTTCGGGGTGGTGAGGGGGGTCTGAAAAGCCGGCGCTTGCCAGGGCTCCGTTTTCCTTGGCATGCATGTAAAAGCTGCAGGAGATTAGTGCACCAGGACATTTGCAATGGGTGAGCTAAAGTAGGGCCACTTGTTTGTACATGCGCCCTTTCCCCGCGACGGAAATCAACCCAGTGCCACTCTTGGGATGGTGTCACCTTCACCCTCTCTCAGAATGTCCTCATGCTACAGCTGCGTTGACATATTTGCGAGCATTTGCGCGCATGTAGCGATGGGACATTCCAACTGTTCGCCCCTCCGCTGCAGCGTCGCTGCCCTCGCTGGCCTCGCCGGCTGATCTCGCGCACTCATCTTGAATTACCTTGTAGATGACAGCAGCAACTCTGCAGACGTATACAGCACATGCGTTGACTCCTCATTGGCTCGTTGCTGCAGTCTAGAACCACTTTCGCCAAATTGGAACGGCCAGATATTTATTCCCCATCAAATAATGAAGCCGAGTGTTCGTTCCTGTACCACGAAAGCCCTAAAACGCTCACTCAGCAGTATTGAAAGACAAAAATGCACTTTTTAGACACACACAGGTAGATAAACTGGACAAATAATGATGAATCTGCTCTTCTTTTCATGAGAGTTTGTAGCTCTCAGTGTATGTAGCAATGTGCTTTTTAATGCCAACGCTTTGCCACAACCAAGATGTCGGCATCATTGCGTACATGTCAGCTTCCTTCCATCCACGCCCAATCATTCTTCTCTTGTCCCTACCGTGAAAATTAATTACCGGTGTGTAGGGGGTCCATAAATATTCTACAGACCTCAACACAGGTTTTTAGCTCCCCCACACACACGTATAAACAAGCATAAACAAAGACAGCTTTCCAGCACTAAAATCTGTCTTGTGGTCATAAGTGAGTAGTGAAGACCAACCCCCGTCCTCCTCACACATACACACACCCTCCTTTGCAGCGGTTGTAACCATGGTCATGGAGTCAATAACTCCCTCCAGCTTGGACCGCTGGCATGCACCCCACAGTGAACTCTCCGCTAATTACCACTGATTTAGACACAGTCTCAGGAAGGGTCGTGACACACTCTCTCCGACCAGAGCTGACTCAAACACACGCGCACACACATATACACACACACGCACAGATATGCATACAAACTAGCGGGCATTCCAGCTAGATGGCAACCCAAAAGATCGTTCATCTGACCTTGCGCTTGTATGGCAACATATACAAAAAAGGTCAGCGTTCAAAATAAACAAAGAGCCGCGCTCGTGCTTTTTACGCAACGTCAGTCTGATACCATCTCGACCTCAAGCAAACTACTCCAAGTAGATGTCTTGTACAATATTATTCTTGAGACAAAAAAATACTGTGTGCTCAAAGGAACAAAAAGATCCTTCTTCTGGAACACTCTAACGCCCATGTCTCGATTTCAATAGGACACATTAAAGTAAATTTCTTGTGGGTAATTTAAATTGAATTGATTTGTGTGTGAAATGTCACCCAAAATTGGGTCGGCATTTCACCCCACCCCAAAATAAAAAGAGTTGATAAATCAATTGTTTGAAATGTGATGGAACACAAAACAAAAAAATATCTGGGTAGGAATCGTCTTCCTGGGGGAAAAAAAGGATGAAGATCCTGGAATGATCCATTCAGTGTGTCATCCCGTTGTGACAGACATTTCACATGACCCTTGTTTCTGCTTATCTGTGTGCCAACGTGTGACGCGGAGCGAGAGCGAAAGGCTTTGGCTGAAACGTCTGATATGGTCCGAGTCAATCATTTATGCGAGCCGTCAGGAGGTCTAGCCTGCTGAGACGCCACGCTTGGACTTTTTTTTTTACGGGTGTCAATAAAAGTTGCATTTATGACACCAGGTCACCGCCAAGCCACGATCTGCATGGGGAACCTCCACTTTACCTTGTCCGGCTTTAATTTGGGGGGTTTATTGGATTGGATTGGATTGGATATGCCTTTATTAGTCTCACAGTGGAGAAATTTACATTTCACAGCAGCAAAGTGATGAAAGGAATGAAAGTAGAAAAACAAAATACATCATGTATTACATGTACATCATGAAATTGAAAGTTCTCATTTGACTTTACGTTGTTCTCATTTGTTTTATTGCATTAACATGTTTTGTTCTCTTTGTTTTTTCTTTCTCCCCATTCAGTACCTACAGATGAAATGGCCCCTGCTGGACGTTCAATCAGGAGGTCTTCAGAGTAGACAAGCACTTAAAGATGCCAGGTCCCCGTCACCGGCACACATTGTTGTAAGTAGCAAACACCCCCCCATCTCCTTCTCCAACGCAAAATGCAGCCCCTTTTCCCCTTCCTGACAGTTAATAAACAAATGTCTGCGGGGTTGTTTTTTGCACATTTTGACTCCATTGGCAAGGCACGTGGGCCGTTGTCCGACATTGATTATCCTACCCCCCCTCACGTGGAGATACAGGACTAAACTCTGTCAACGAGAGAAGCTGGCCGGGCCCGAGCATCTGTCCACCGCGGGCATGTCGATACCGAATTAGGCAGCCAGTCGCACTCCAGTTTCGTTGTTTTTGTTTTACGCCCAGAGGCGGTAAATTTTCCAGAAGGTTGAGTGTGAGGAGGGAAAATCAATGAGAGTGCATGCTAGCAAATTAGCAACCTGAAGTTACTATATTTTGAGATGCAGAATTTGGCAAAACCGATTTCCAATCAGGGAGGCTAGAGAAAGTCATCGAGTCAGTTTCAGGAGGATCAGGGTGGTCTACCACCAACTCATTCACTGCCAGACATGTAGAAAAATGTGTCCACTCCAGTGCCATTATCACTTGAATTCCAGGACCTAAAGAATATTGAGTTTTAGGACTACATAAACATTCAATGCAGTTTAAAAAAACCTTAGACGCTCTTCTTTTATCTGAAATAAAGAGTTAATTCCTAAGTTATATGGGCTTGAAATGAGGGTGGATGTCCAAAATACAATGCCATACATACATCTTGGTTTTTATAATGCTTTAACAACAGCAGAAGCTGGAACAAAGCGCTAACATGGACAGAAAGGTAAATGCTGCCCTTTATGGAAGGGAAAAAACATTGCCAAAGGTCTGGCCAACGCTTTATCCGCAAGAAAAAAAAAAAACCTAATAATTCGTGAATGACGCTCTAACGTCACATTTTTAATTCCTGATTCAATTTGTGAATGGCAGTAAATGAGTTCATGTAATTAATTGATTTTGGGCAGTTATTTCAGGATTACCTGAAAATGAGTCCATAAGCAGAGGTAGGCAGGTAAATACTGGGGCTTTTTTTACTTTTCTTGAAAATGACTCATCCGGCCGGCTTTAAATGCCCGCGAGTCCTCGCATCCAACTTCCACGAGCTCTTTTTACAATTTCTTTTAAACGCAGTTCGGGAACAAAGTTTATTGCTTGACGTTGCAACCTTTGTGCACGAACAATGGAGCTTCTTTCTCTTTAAAAACAGTCCCAAGTGGCATGTTTGTGTTGCATGTTGGGTTTTTTTGTAATATTGATTTTTGCTGTTTTTGGATTTTGTCACGATTTTACTAAAATGGTTCTGAATTATCTTGAGAATATGACAAGACCACAGGTCACGATCGGTGAATAATTTCATGGATTAGTTTAAGTTAATGAAGTTGAGCTCACCTACTTCTGACTGCGTCTTTGTTGGGTCAAGAAAAACTCTTGAACTCGATGATAAATAACTCAGTCCATTTATTTTATTTATTTTTTTCTTCGTTCTTTTCCCCTTCAGCACACAGGCCGCAAAGCTCCGGGGCATTGCAGCATCATCACGCACGTACGCACGCACAAGTTGCTTTTGCCGCGCGTGATGAAATTGAACGTGAAACGCAGCTTGTATTGTTGGCGCTTCGTCTTTCCTCCTGCTCTGCTATCAACGTCTTGACTGCGAAGGAGGTGCGACTGAATGTTTCCTTGGTTTGCATCATACCAACTGTGTTGCATCTGGAAAAGGAAAAAAAAGGGGGCGGGTAAGGGAAGGGGGGGTGATTACTTTGGACAGCGTTCAGTGTCACTCAATCAATCTTTTGACCGTAACCCGGCCTCGTCGTTCCAGCGCGCGATTCCCCTTATCAATAAGCGCCGTCAACAATTCCTTTTTTTTCCTGGTGTGTGCAAATGAGTGGAAATGACCCCTTGACCTTGTACCGCCCGCAGCGCTTGTATCAGGGCTCCTCCCGCCGCGATAAGACGACGCCGACGATTGGTCAGCGAGATAAGGGTGTTGCTAACGAGCAGCCATACGACACGGGGGCCATGCGAGGAATCGAAACCACTGTAAATTAAACCCATTATGATACAGACTTGCGGTTCGGGGTGTTAAACCGTTTGCTAATGTAGCTTGGTGACAATCTGCAAGAATCTTTTTTTTTAAATACAGGAAGTCATTTTAAGTGCCTAATAAATAGTTTTGTCATCCGGGAGGGGCTTAGAGTCAAACTGCTTCTCCTCCGCATTGAGAGGAACCAAATGAGGTGGCTCAGGCATCTGATTAGGACGCCTCCACTGGCCGGGAGTACGAACACTCGCAGCGTCAACGTCTAGTGAGCAACAATGCCGCCATTGTTTTGACGGCTTTCACGAGCGGTGGGAGGACGACTGGGGGGGACGGGGGGTGTTAACCATTTCCCGACTGTGCTTTGACGAGCGTGTCATTGTGTCGTCAAGGCTGTGAAGGGAAAGTGTCCCGGGTACTAGGAAATGGGGGCAGACCGCGCCCCCAGCCCACTCACCCCCATGCCACCTCTCACCTTGAGTGTGTGATAATTAGCAAAAAAAGGAAGTGGTGGAATCTGGACATTTTTATGACTCGTGAGGACCCCCCCCCCCCACCCTCATTATTTCAGCGCTCTTTACTTTCACATTAGTAGTATGTTGAACTCTGGGTGGCACTTGGAGGGGGTCACATGACTGCCCCACGAGGTCAGCGAGTGAATGGACAGTCAGCGGATCAAATTCACCTTTCTTTGTCACTTCTCTCTCCAGTCTGGATTCAGTGGGGGGGGCTTCCTGTGGTCTGAATGGACCGTGCACCTGGACCGTCGGAACATTTATCCAGGAACTTATGAATGACATGAATGACACTTTGGTTAGCAGACACATGTTGTCCTTAGTAGACATTTGCTCAAGGGAATACTGGAGGAGGAGGAGGACTGGGGGAGTGCATGGTGGGGGGTGCAGTTGTCCGGACGCAGAAAATCCACTCGCCGTGTTGACTTTGTCAGTAAGACAACAATGACTCCCAAGAGTCCCGCTGATCCTTTCAATTGAGGACTCGTTTTGAGGAGGTCTACTTTCCGACCAAAACAAACTCAGCTGTGATGTCATTTTTAGTGGATGAGAAAGTGGCAAAATGGCCGCTCCATCACATCATCCACGAATGTGATATTAGTCAGAATATCAGTGGGCCTGCATGGAATTTATTCTTGTAAATATTGAGATGGAGAAATGGGAGCAGCTAACTTTTGCTGGAAAAAAAACCCTGGCCTAACCTTTTAGTGCGCTGACCAACTTGGCTGCCTGAAAGCAATCCGACAAGTTGCTTTCTCGGCGCAGAGATCACTGGCTTCTATTTGCACTTGCACTTAACCCTCCCGAGGGCCGGCTGAGGGAGCTTGCGCCAACAGCTGCACGCTCGACAACGCCGTACAAAGATGGGATCTGCTGTGTTGCTTTATTATTATTATTTTTTGGGTGTTGCATATGCATACTTAGCAAATGAATTAAAAAAGGGCATTCAAATATATTATTTTGTGAACTACAGTAAAGTCTCGTTATATCGATATCGGATATATCGATAGTCCCGGTTATATCGATACTATTTCTATGCACGCACGGAGAAAATTACATGCAAACAGGGTCGGATATATCGATAGTCCCGGTTACATCGACATCTTTTCGGACTCCCTTGAATATCGATGAGAAGGTTTCTTCAGCCGTCATCTGTACAAAAGTGAAGGTTTCGGACGTTTCGCCTCCTATCCAAGAGGCTTCGTCAGCGAACTAAAGTCTGACTGGTCGTATCGGCCCCATTTATATATCCCTAATGTCCAGACCTGGTGGCGCCGGACACAGCTATGATAGGTCCCTACTCTCAGGTTGGGGGGGGCGCGGGACCCCCCCCTGTGGCCCCACTGATTGTTCCTACATTCCTGACTAACGATTGGCCTATTACACCCACTCCCCCCGGTATCACCTCATCAGCATAACGACCCTCATCAGCATTGCGAAAGTTGCCTAACCTGTTTTGCCTGAGCAGGCTATTGTATGAACGATCCAAATTGAACCTCACACCACCAGCCCGGTTTAATGAAGGATTTTGTTGTTTTATAAGAATCGCCTCTTTTACCCCCCTTTCAAACCATCTATGTTCTTTCGCTAAGATTTTAACCTCATTGTCGTCAAATGAGTGGTTGCTAGCTTTTAGGTGCAAATGTACTGCCGATTGAGGCCCACTAGTATTATCCCTGCGATGTTGATAAAGTCTTTTTTTTGAGAATTTGTTGAGTCTCCCCAATGTACTGCTCTTTACAATTTTCATTCTTACAATGTATGGAATAAACTACATTACTTTGTTTTTCATTTGGTAGCCTATCTTTTGGATGCACTAATTTTTGCCTTAACGTGTTTATCGGTTTGAAATAAGTAGGAATTTTATGTTGCCAAAGGACTCTTTGTAATTTTTCAGAAACTCCTGCAATGTACGGTACTGCTACTCCTCTCCTT
Organism: Hippocampus bargibanti; assembly: GCF_051943395.1. NCBI lineage: Eukaryota > Metazoa > Chordata > Actinopteri > Syngnathiformes > Syngnathidae > Hippocampus > Hippocampus bargibanti. Next base: position 9,121,928 of record NC_142748.1, read on the forward strand.
TTAGAATCTTGAGAATTATTGGTTTCGTTCGCTATTCTTTCTTTCTGACATTTGTTGAATGACCACTGAGGGTACCCACAGTTAGTGAGTGCTCTCCTGATATGTTTTGACTCCTTTTCTCTACCTTCAATGCTAGTTGGTATTAGTTTAGCCCTATGCTGGAGGGTTCTGATAACTCCTAGTTTATGTTGTAAAGGGTGGTTAGAGTCAAAAAGTAAGTATTGGTCAGTGTGCGTAGCCTTCCTAAAGACTTCTGTTTTTAGCGCTCTGTCCTCTTTTATAATTACTTTACAATCCAAGAAGGCTAGTTGGTTCTCTTGAATGTCCTCACGAGTAAATTTATATCGATGAATATCGATATAACGAGACTTTACTGTACTTGTAATTTGAACAGATTTTGGAAGATTACAGTTACAGTTAGTTTGATATATGACCGATTTTTATTCTGGCTTGTGCAACTTTAAAAGACAACCGACACCATTTTTTTTTGTTTCCTAACTGACATCAGAAAAACGTTTTATAGCATTTAAAATACCCAAAACACGCAGGCTGATATTTTTAGTCAAATTAAAAACACCAATAAAAATTACTTAAAGTGCTGAAACTGCAAAAAAATTGAAACCGGAAGTGGCCAGTTTCAGAAGGTCCCGCCCTCTTGTTCGTGACGTCACGCCAAGACATCTTGCCTTGCTCGAGAATGACAACAATGGCTTCAGATTCGGAAAAGATGCTTTTTTGTTACTCATCCAGTTATGAATATGATTCAAATAGTTCTGAAGAGGAAAGCATAAATGTTTGCAACTGATTCCGTATCAATTAGAGCCATCTGGACTCCAATGTAGCGCCCAGAAAATGCAGAAGATGGCGACCAAGCTCCGTTGGAAATGGGCTGATTTGTTCGCTGGGAATTTGTGTCAACTAGTATCAAATAGTAGTCTTGGTGCAACACACAACGATTCACCATTGCGTTATTTGTGTGTTGTCCTTCTAATTTCGCCATCAACACAGATCAACACGAAGTTTTCCGACCAAACAAATTACCCAAAATCCGTTGTGTGTCGCCTTCTTTGTCAGCGGCGTTCCAGACGTGACGTCACTTAGGGCATCGTCACCAACTCAAAAACAAGACTTCCTGAATATTCAGCGCGAGTCTTAAAGCATAAAATATAGCTATATGCGGTGGAATCTTTGTAAAATAAGCTCCGTAGAAGTCATTTGAAGTGATTTTACAAATTATGGACACAACTTGTCCGGAGGCGTCGGTTGTGCTTTAAGAGATTTACAATTGGTCGCCCAATTTTAAGAACAATAAGCTACTATGCAAATTTCTCTAGTGTTAAATTGTATCTAATTTAAATCAGCACTTTTTTGTGGTGCATTTATTTCTTTCTGTTTTTAATTAGACCATTCTATTCAATGAATAACGCCGGCATTTCCACTGAATCCATTCCCCTTCCTTCTCTTCTCAGAAAGCAAGCAAAATGTCCGGCAAGCGTAATATCATTCGAACAAGGATCCGACGACTACAACCAAAAACGAACGCCATCTTTTCTGCTGCTTTCTGACAGTAAAAACGCTAATAACCGACTCGGACACGCAACCTCAGAAGAGGCCGAATCCGGAGAGACGAGCTCGTCGTTTGAATAAGTCAGAAAATAAGGGAGTGTGGGATATTTCTAAGGAGAACGTCTTGCTTTTTTTTTTTTGCATAAATCCCGCTTCGCTTTGCTTTGTGCGTGCGTTTGCGCGCGTGTCTGTGAAGAGCTCATATAATTGTGTGACTTGGGACCGTCCATCTTTGCCTTTCAGGGGCCCTTCTGCTGGGAATTCCCTGGACAGTCAGATCTGAGCCTTCACCAATTTCATTTGGTGAGAGACCTTTGAATTCCCCCAAGATTACCATGCTAGATTTTTCTTTATTGATTTGTTTTTATTTAATTCCACACCGCCAAAATTAACCCTTTGCTAAATGTTGATTTGAAAGAGAAAAAAAGATACCTTGGGATCCTGATGATGATAATCCCGCTTTGATTGTGCTTTTTGCTCAGTCAGTTGCTGCTGCATTCTTGCCGCTTTGTTGCTTCTTTGGCTTTTTGAGCTTTTTTTTCATAACCAAACTAAATCTGAAATTTTCACTTTCTGTGTGTTTGGCCCGCCCCTTTCTCATACTTTTTCCGTCTCATTCTTAACATTCCTTGGTGATCCAACTGATGCAGCCTCCATATCAACTCATTCACTGCCATTCACAAATGTATTCGCGAATTTAAATATGACGTAGAGCGTCATTCCCAAATTTGTTCTGGTTTTCTTTTTCCTTTCTTGAGTGCCGATAAAGTGCTGGTCATGGCCTCTTGCGATGTTTTTTCCCTTCCTCAAGGGGACAGCATTTCCCTTTTGTCCACGTTAGCACTTTGTTCCAGCTTCAGCTGTTGTTAAAGTGCTGTATAAACTAATATATATATATATATAGTATGTATTGCATTGTACTTTGGACAGGCGCCCTCATTTCAAACACATATAACTCCAGACCCATATAACTTAACTCTTTTTTTTCTGATGAAAGAAGAGAGTCCTTGGTCCTGGCGTAGATCAATTTTTGCAGATCGTCTGGCAGTGAATGAGTTAATAAACACATTGTAAAAATACTTTTGTTGAAATAACCGCCATTAATTTTACGCTACTCTGAAATCAGCCCGTTTTGAGGTGGCGGCATTATATCATGCAAATGAGCTGCTGGATGCTTCGTGGCATGATGACATGATACCACAATGTGTTTAAAAACAAATATATACGTGCCCACATATGGAGACCCAAAGCTTGGATTGTATTTTGACTTGCAACACTTTTCTGCTAAAATATAAATAGAGCAATGGACAGATAGAAGATGCGTAATGCACCAAAGCCCCTAGGAAAAATGGATGCCGGTTTGCCATCTTTCTTTGACCTGCACGTCCTGACGTGTTTCAACCTCTGGGGGCTGGAACAGATCCCACCGGGCTGTGGTGGGGTTGAATCAGGACTTCCTTCTGGGATCATTTCTTGACTCGTTGAGCTTTTAAAGGCACAAAATGGGCTTGATTGCACCAACAAGACGAGCTAAACACATAGAGAAACCGTGCCAAAGTGTGTCACCTTGGCCGTCTTTTCCTCTCATGCGATGCGTCTCTGCTAGAACTTGTTTGACGAGGTCTGGCAGGAGCGCGTTTGGGTGTGCCCGCCCGACCACTTGCTCGCCTGCCTGCCTTACTGCCTGTCTGCCTTCCTGCCTGTCTGTCTGTCTGTCTCCCATGTATGCATCGGTGTCACACAAACACTTTTTTCACGTCCCGCCGTGGAAAAGGCGTGACCGGAGTTTCGGATGACAGCTCGTCAGACGCAAGTCGAGTCGCAGGCGTCGCTTGTCACGGCCTTCAACAACTTGAACTCGTTTAACCCCCGTCCGGTGGTGTTAAGTAGGCGTTGGAAAAATGCTCTAATCACAGTTTACTCGCTTTTATGTCAATAATTACGGTCAAAGTGGCATCCATAATCCATTCTATTATTGACAAATCGTACAGGCCCCTTTTTTTTTTGCCCGCCGTAGTCCAAAATCGAGCCGCCCGTGGCAGCTGGCGGCCCGGCCCGTTGAGTGACAACAGAACCGACGGCTGGCTGTGTGACTGTCTTAACCCCAGAGGCCGTTTCACAGGGAAACTTGTTTTGACACAACTCCAGGTGTCTCATTGTTGGCTCTGGCATGGTTCAACAGATTTAGCAATTAGCACTGGGCTGAGGGCACGGGAAGGGTGGCGACGAAGCCAGGAGAAGCAGGAGGAGAAAATACAACAGGGAAAGGATGGCGGTGGAGGGGGAGGGAGGGGGGAGATGGGGGATGACAACTTGGCTGCAGTGATGGAATGAAGAGTAAAACCTGTCATTTGACAAAACGACGCAAAACTAAAATGCAAACAAACAAAAAGATTACTAAGGGAGAAAATCACAGTGTGAAATGTAAATTTCTCCACTGCGAGACTAATAAAGGCAAATCCAATCCAATGCCAAAGTACAAAAATCAATACATAGCAATACATATATTTTAAAAATATTCCTATTACATGTAGAGAAAAATAAATAAATATTGGAGAAAATAGACCTGGATAAAAGCTCAAATATTCAGTGCAAAATCACACAAAAACGAGAAAAATATTAGAGAAATAATAGGAATATTTTTGACATACACAAATATCGCAAAAAGAGTTTGATTAAAAAAAATAAGAATTTTCATAAAATATTATAATTGGACATTTAAAATTGACAAAGTAAGCTGCTAGCATGTGATATCATCAAAACATACTGTATCATCATCATCAATCAATACATACTACCGGAAACAAATTCCTTGTGTGTTCTACATACTTGGCAATAAAGATGATTCTGATTCTGTATATGTATAAATGCATACATTTAAAAAAATATCCATATTAGATGGAGAAAAAAAATAATAAATATTGGGGAAAATAGACCTGGATAAAAGCACAAATATTAAGTTTATTTTTTAAAATACGTAAATATCTAAAAAAGTTAAAAAAACAATAATTTGGATAAAATATTTCTTATAATTGGACATTTAAAATTGTTATTAAAAAAATGAGAATTTGGATTAAATATTTAACATTGACAAGAAAAGGTGTTATGGTAACAGGATCTGTAATGAAAATATAACCAATATGTAAAAACATAATAAAAACATATTACAATGCAAAACAAAAAGTTAAATAAAAGCTGTTGTTGATGTCGCCATGTGTGGGCCTCGTCACATTTCTGTCCCCATGAATGACCCGCTTTGTTATTCCCAAGAGGTCTGCCCACCCACTTTTTCAATGAAGTTTCCAGACGTCAAGCTTTTGAGAAGAAGGTGAATGCATTGTTATTTTCTTTCATAAGACACGGCGGCGGTCTGAAGCCACACAGACACAAACAAAGTACGCGGTGTGCGCAAACAAAAGGGAGACGGGCATCATTGTGAAGAAGAAGCGAGACCGGGGCCTTGCTCACAATGCTTGTGTCGGCCTTTCATGGAAAACAACAAACAAACTAAAAAATAAATAAAAAATAGATCATGTGGCTTCATGTCAAAGAGTGCCGATAAATGTTCAGGGTCAGGGTTCTTCTTCTTCGGTGGTGGTGCAAGTTGTGAAAATGCATTGGATAGGGGAGGGATATTTGAATTCCCGAAGGAACAATTGGAAGTTTCGGATGAATACACCGTCGCCGTCAAATTTGAACGTTGTGCTGGAATGCTGAGTGACTCCCTTGAGCTGCCTGGAATTCTTGTTTGTTGGAAAAAAAGAGGGGATTTTCTTGGAAGGTTTTGCAGGGGTATCTTCCCAATCCCTCTTACTCCACCGTCACGCTGTCGGTGTACTGGAAACAATGCTTTCAGGTTGGCCGGCCCAGTCAAAACCCAATTTATTTGATTTTTGATGTTCTTAGCACTTCCAAAAAAGGCCCACCTGAACTCCATCCAGTTTGTTTGGCACTCGTCTTGTTGTTGTGAGTAGATAGATTTTTTTTTTTCCTCGAGGCACCTTCTTCCAAATCGGTGCCGCACACGTTGTCGTTGCGCCAAAGTTTGGTTTTGGAAGGAATTTTAGATGAGGCGTCGTTTGCGCTCAGCCTGCATCCTGTCCTGGAAGTTTTTTTTGGCCACTTGAGTGAGTGAGACGAATGATGATGCGATCAGATGGCGTACGCATACCTGTGCAGGTGTGCACATGCTCGGCGAGTTACTCATCCTCAACCTACCGGTGTGTTGTTGTGGCCTTGCCAAAAAGAAATTTGCCAACAGGAGTGGCACGAGTCAAAACATTACATAGCGCTGGCCTAGTTGAACGCCAAATGCTTAACGTGGTACTCAACTCCATTTTATTTGGGGAGAAAACGTACAAAAAAGAAGCAAAGGTACAAGAAAAAAGGCAAAATGTTTATAGACTTACTGTATACATATATGAATGTATATGTATATATGTGTGTATATGTATATATGTGTATGCATATGTATATATGCATGTGTGTATGTATATGCTGTATACATATATGTATGTATACTGTATATATATATATATATTATAGCATAAATGATGTCAACAAAAAAAACAATCCTAAATTGGCACCAACAATCTGATAAAAAAGCAGACAAAATACATTAAAATATTAGATATAAAAATAATTTTCCATGAAATACAGATGTGAAACAATACCCAAAAATTAATCAGCCTCAACAAATAACATTTAAAAAATGTAAATTCATGACAAACTGTTAACAAAATCAAATATAATTCAGAAAATACTATGAAAAATAATTCCAAAGAAAAAAGATTCTACCAACATAAAATAAATATAACTAATCACAAAAAAAACCACAAATTTAAATTTTGATCACTTTGTGCCCCCAAAAAACAAGACACGTTCCAAAATGACAGAATAAAATATCTTCTGAAAAAATACAAAATATTCCACCTGCTCAGGTAGCCACTTGCATAAAAATGAACAACTCAAAATTCCATTTAGGGGAGGAATAACAAACCGGAAGGAGTGTGTGACGAGGTGAAAAGGAGAGCTGGATTTGCCAGATTAAGGGGGATGATCTTGCTTGATGGCTCAATCCTGACGGCATATCGGGCGTGGTACGTCCAAACTAATAATGGCGGACCGGTGAAAGATTCCCAGAAAAAAATAAACGAGCCTGTCATGGAATCGATGTCAAAGAAGCCGCCTGGCCCCCATTCAGGATTAACATGACCCAAACGCATTTACGTTGTATTTATTCATTCTTTGATGTTTATGTTGATGTTGAACCGCCAGACGTTGAATCCACTCCCTCCTCAAAATAATCTGGTTTGGGAGATGTTAGGATTTTTTTCTTCCAGCCCCCCCAACGGGTATTGTAATTGGCAGTGTCTCCATCTTGCGTCGGAACGTCAGACAAGCTGAGTGGCTGCCGAGGCAGAACGGGGGGCCAGCCTGGCTGATTGGCGTGCAGCGAGGCGTGCCTAAATCAAGCGCCGCCATGAATGGCTGCCTTGCGTGTGGCTGGCATTCGCCGGGCAATCTTTGAATCTTTTTCTGTGGAATAACGAACGCGGAAGATGCTCCCTTGAAGCGTGACTTCCATCCTTGGCTTTGTTTGCTGCGTTTTTAGCCCCACCGTCCCCGCATTTGTAAGGTCTCATTGTAACTCGACTCGATTCGTTGCGTCTTGATGTTTGCATCTGACAAATTTGTCTGTGGTGTACAAAAATAACTGCTGTGACTCACTTTTGGGTTGAGGTCTAGTTTCGATTTTGTATTTTTGAAGATAATCTCGATACTTTTGGTCAGCCCTCAGGCCGTCGGTTATGAAAGTGTTTCAAATAGCGCGAGAACAAAAACAAAAAAACCTCTTGACTCTTGGATCACGTGATATGAGAAGTGTCGAAACCTGTCGGGCTGGATAGAATCGCTTCGGTGAAAGAAAAGGAAAAAAAGGGGCGGTCAGCCACAAAAGTCCGTTTGTGTGCTGATTAATTTCAGCCTACTTAATTATTAGTCAGCCGGTTGTTTGGTTTATTGCATCAGTCATGGTTCTGAGACTTTGGAAGAAAGACTTTGGGAAGATGATTTCACCGCAGTTGTCGCTTTTCTGTAGTCTGCGGCAACCGTGGGTGCCAAAACAAACTACAGGAGCTGCTGTAAAGGCAGCCACTCGCGCTGTGCCATCTTGAAGTCAAAAACAAAACAAAATAATGTGACACAACACAGTCTTCAATTGTTAGCTCTTTCTGCACCCACTTTTGAAGTTTTGAAAGCAATTACAAAGCTGTCACATCCATTGACGAAAAGAGACTGTCTGTCCCACGTAAATCCGCTTCAATTCCAAGCCGTGACACACACGCTTTGTCGCTCTGCGCTGACACTGTGAAAATGCTGAACATTACAGACGCAAAAAAAGCACAATCGCCCCAGAGCTGTCCAGCGATGACAGTAAAATGGCACTGACATTCCTCCCAATCAAAAACGGTGCTGGCATATTTCGTGCTGAGAACACTCTGCCGTCATTTCTGCTTCTTCTAATTAGCATTAATCAATAATTATGGGGGGGTGTCGTTGACACCAGCTGGCAACCATTTGGGCTAACATCATACACTCTCGAACAAGATGATGCTTGGTAGGAGCGGCGCTTTGGTTCGGGGTCAGGGGCTTGGGGTTAATATTTTCTGTCGACACTCGCGATTCCACAATAGTCGATGAAAGCAGATTACTGTCACTTCACTCCCGAATTGCGCCTTTCGGAATCTCCCGGACAGAATTGGCATCCTCCACGAGGGGGAAATTTACGAGACGGCCAAAATGACTGCGCCTGACAAGCTTCCCTTGGCCTGCGCCGCGCTCGCTAATGCGAAGCACATGCTCGCCCGCCGAGCATCCGCATGGGCCACGCACCTGTTTAAACGCTCTTTAGCCTCGCTGCCGTAAATTCAGGCACGGTCACGCCGGAGGCGGGCCGGCTGGAAGCGGGGGTCAACTCGCAATGGTTGTAATCCTCCTTGACAGAATGTCGTCCTTGTGTTTGGCCAGGCATTACAGCGTGTTGGAGTGCGTGTCACAAGGAGGGGGGAGGACAAATTGCCGGTGGTGCGATTGTTGCACTCTCCATACTAATGCGGGCGCTTGTGTGTAATCACCTGGCCGCCTGCCACCGAGGCCCAATGGAGCTTCCAGTTCTGGGCCAAATGCGGGCCTTTGACAGGCTAAGATGAGGTCACGGCCCGGAAGCTCTCTGTGCATGCTTGCGGCCACTTTTGTTGTGCAAACTGAAATATCTCGCCGGCGTCAGGTGGAAACCTGATTACTACAAAATAACCCTGGCCCCCCAAACAACATGGACGGTTGTTTGTCTGTGTGCTCTGTGATTGGCTGGCAAGCAATTCAGGGTGTCCCCCATCTAATGAGGAACAAGTGGATAATGGATAGATGGATGCCGCAATTTTTTTTTTTGTGGGTCAGGAATCGTTTGCAAATAGCCAAAAGCCTTGGAGGCGCTTCACAAGTCCCCCCCTTTTACCTGATATGGCGTCAATCGCACGTCTACCGGGCCCCGCCGCCATTTTAATTGCGTCTCGTCAGCGCTGACGGCTGCAAAATAGAAGCGGGGAGGCACATGAAAGGCCTTCTACCTCCTTCTACGAGTCGCCCCGGCTTCAGAGAGCCAGAAAAGGCGATTGGTGTGCTGCTGCGGATTCCCTGCCGCAATAAGTTTGATGGGCTAATTGTAGCCCCCAGTGGACACGGATCCACATCACAGCGATCGCGCCGACGTTGAAAAGCACACTTTTCGACACGCTACGTGCCTTTGATTCTTTTTTTTATTTTATTATTTTTTAGTAGCCTTCCTTGAATATACGGACGGACGTTCTGTCCATCCGTCTTTCTGTTTTTTTGTTTTCTCATGTGAGCACTGGAGGCCTCTTGGTGACACTTTCTCTGGGCCATTGGACAGTAGGAATCCTGTTCGCCATTCCTTTATGGTCACTGCATCTAATAGGCCTCGCAGACCTTTTTGGAAGCTGAGAAACGGCAACGCAAAATGGCCTCGCTGTCGTACTAATCAAAAAGGACTCTGCTTGTTTTCCTTTTCGCATCAAAACGGAATCAATATCCAAAACTTTGCAGCTCCATCTTTCGCATCATGTCACAGGAAGGGGGAAAAAAGAGGGGGGAGGGCACAAGGAGATGACACCAACTCGAAAAGGCGGGAGAAAATCGATGGGAGGGAATTCACTTCGGTTTGTGGAAACGGCGCTACGGGAGGGGAAAATGTGGAGAAAAAAAATCTCTTCTTTTTCCTACCCAGGGAGAAAACATCTGAACATTTTGAAAAAGAGTTCTTTTGGTGTGGTTGACTTGCGCGGTTACGCTTTGTTTCATCCGAGTGTACAGTCAGCGCGTGTGCAAGTAGGTTGCCTTTGGAAAAGAGTCCTCGTGGCGTGTTGTGGGGGTCCTCGGCGGACACGCATGCCCTGCAGGAGACCGAATTATGAATACAACATGAGTAAACAAGACACCTACGTACTTGCCATTAAAATAGTGTTTGCAGTTTTGGATGGGAGAGCATCCTTGGCTGCCCAAAGCTCTCAAAGAGGCCGGCGTTTAATGAGATTCCGTTTGCGTAATCGACTTTAACTCACTCATTGCCAGACGATGTGCAAAAATGTGTGCACTCCAGTGCCAGGGTTTTTGTCATTTTCACTCGATTTCCAGGACCCACAGAATATTGACTTTTAGGACAACATAAACATTCAATGCAGCGTTAGAAACCTTCGACACTCTTCTTTCATTCGAAAAAAAAAGAGTTAATTCCTAAATTATGTGGGTTTGGAGTTTTATGAGCTTGAAATGGGAGCGATCGTACAAAATACAATATAATACATATTGATTTAGTTTATTTCAAGCTTACTTGGTTGTAGAGTTATCTACATTGAGAGTGGGGGCGGCTGTGGGGGAAATGCTACCCCCTCATGGGAGGTAAAAGTATTGCCAGAGGTCTGATCGAAGCTTCAAATGCAGCCCCCACAAGAAAAAAACAAAACCCGAACAAAGTCAGGAATGGCGCTCCACGTCATGCTTTTCAATACCCGAATAAATGTGGCAGTGAATGGGTTAAACACAACATATGGAGCAAATGTAGTCATGTAGCTAGCCTTTTTTATTCACTTCTTCTTTTTATACAAAACCGTTTCCTAGCATCCTAGGTGTGTTGTTGCCCCCTTGAGAACCGCCCAGGTAGTTCCACAATTTTTTTAATGCACACGAGATTTTACAACGAAATGATTCGCAACACTTCGCAATGTCATCTTGGATCCTTGGATTTTTTTTTTTTTTTTTTTAAGTAAACGCAGCAGCTGTGAACAAAGAGCACAATAGCGCGCGCAAACTCCAACCACAATTCCCAGCCCGAGCCGTGAATGCCATCCAGGCTGGAGTCGGCTGGTGGAGTGGGTTGGGGCGGGGTCAGTGTGACTGGCACAGTTGGCACCTTGACACTCGGATGCGTCGACTGAAGGGGCGGCAGTGATGCGCCTTCAGCTTTCATATTGTCGCCGCTTCCTGTTTTGAAAGCCGTGAAGGAGCAAAATTTCCCCGCAGATGCAAAGGCCGTCGCTTTTGAAACGTGTCCAAGCGCAAATGTGAAAAAGAGGGGGAATGCGCGCTGATCTGTAAACATCTTCACCGAGGGGTCGACGGAAAAGGAATTGTGAGGAGGAGGGGGTGGAAATGATACATTCATTTGCCCCCTTCTTCTTCTTCGCCTTCGCCGTCTTTTTTTGTGTGTTGTTTTTGATTCGCTGATGAAAGAGAGGCGGCGTTTTTTGTTCGCAGCCAGCTGTATTGCTCTATTCAGCGTATAGGGTGGGGTGGGGGGTAGGGGAGGCACGGAGCGGCACGAACAGCCACCACCCACTTAACCCCCTTCCGAAAAATGGCTCTGTGGCATCTGCATCCACGCATCTCCGCATTCGCCGCAGCCGACGAGTATTTATAGAGTTTGTTTTGTAACCTCTGATCACCAAGCCACCAAAAAACTTTTAACTCATTCACTGCCATTCACAAATTTATTTGGGAATTGAAATTAGGACGTCGAGCGCCATTCCCGAATTTGTTCAAGTTATGAGTTTTTTTGCGGGGGGTGTAATAAAGTGCTGGTCAGACCTCTGGCAATGTGTTTCTCTTCCACAAGGGGGCAGCATTTCCCCTTTTCCCATGTTAGCACTTCATTCCAGCTTCAGCTGTTGTTAAATTGCAATATAAACCAATATGCATGTATTGCATTGCATTTTGGACAGCCGCCTTTATTTTAAGCTCATATAACTACAGACCCATATCGTTTACGAATTAACTCTTTTTTTCCTAGTGACAGAAGAGAGTCTAAGGTTTCTAAAACTGTATTAAATATTTATGTAGTCCTTGTTGCTGTTCACTTTTGGCCTTTTTCGCTGATTCGGCAAATATGAAACGCCACATACTGGTGCAAAATTGATGTCTGGGACTTTTAGCTGTTTATTGACTTATTTTTGTGTCAGTGTCAATGCCGATTTTTAGTAACAAAAATGTTGGAAGCCGACGTATATTTGTAGTTCAAGTGCTGATCAAACTGTGACATGATCGCTCAGTTTGGCTCTTTCCTATCTTGCACTAACCGCCGCCTGTTTTTCTTGATGGCTTCAGCTCTAGCTGCACGCCTGCAGCAGCGCCACCTGGGGGCCCAATGGTGATAAACACCCCCCCGCCCCCTCCTCCATCTAATTCCAGGAGAGAGGTGGGGCTGGGCGCCCGCCATGCGGGCCTTTGCCGGGTCGCCGAGCATTATCGCTGCGGAGCTGCAGATACGATTGAGCCACTGAAACGGCAAAGCCCCCCCACTCCCCTCCAACCTGTGTATGTGTGTGAGCGCCATAGTGGTGACCCCTAAAAGCTGCGACCCATGAGGAAAAATGGAGGAGATAATCACACTGAGCTGTAAGTCTTGGGGGCCATTTGTTCTCAGTCTTCTCTACCTTGTGAGGTCTTAATCCAGCACAGCCTGCTGCTCTTCATTTTGACAGCACGTTTGCTTTTTTTTTTTCTTTCTCCAATGACAATGCGAATTGGGCCCTGCGAGCGAAATAAAACCTGATGCGTGGGTGGCTTTTTTTCTACGCAGACGTGTAATAATGTCCCCGTAAAAGTCAAGACGGGAAGGGCCTCATTTTCTGTCTTCTCAGAGAAGAGGCATAATTAAGATATACGGGCCCGCTGAATATATAGACTGAAAATATAGACCGGTGGCAGCGTGCGGTTTTCATCTTTGGCTGAAGACGTATCTTTGTGTACGCCTGCGCCGCGTTCTATAAACGGCTAGCGACTCTAGCTTTCGGCTTTTCGCCAAGTCTTTGTAGCTATATGTGAACACGTATGCATCGTTGGGGAATGCGTATGCGAGCGAATATTTTCTTACGTACAATGAGGACATCCATTATACGTAATGGGCTTGTTTATAAACCGGTTGGATGTTTGTTCGTTGGCAGATTTGGATTTTTTTGTTTTGTGATATCAATTCATTCGTAATCGCCTTGTTGCCCCAGAATTGCATCATGTGGTACCACATGTCATCATTGTGTCATCCATTTTGTTTAAAACACCCTCCATCAAGCCGTGTAAGACACTAAAATTGGGGTGAAGTGTTTTTTTTAATTTCCAGGAAATGGAATTCATTTCACAACATTAGAAGTACATCACTCGGACCAATTAACCTCACCTCAGCTCATTAAAAATGTCTCCTTTCAAGCCCCCATCGAGCGGCGACATGTCCGCCAACATGAAAGTGCAAATTTGTTCAACCTCTTAAAAGTCATTTGGAAAGGTAGGCTACGATATGATATCTTGTAGCAGTCATTTGGATCCTTAAAAACGGGATTTCAAATGTGACTCTCGGGGGCAAGGTTTTTGTGATTGCAAATTTTGGCAATCGAATAGAAAGTTGACTTTGTACGCACGCGTCAATGTTGAGGCGAGGGGAAAACATCTCGGCGCAGAATGCAAAGTGCCTTTGGACTCTTTGTCCACCCGTTGTCGTCATAAATCCATTTGGGTGGTTAGTCCTAATCTGGGAAATACGGGATGTAATTGCACCTCGCTGACATTTATTTTGTTTGTTTGTCATTTTGATATTTAGCCTGGTAATGGGTTAATAGCCTGGAGTGGCTCTCTCCAACCAGTGTGCGTGCACACGGCTTTTGTTTATTCAGACTCTTGTGAAGCAGGCTGTCCTTTGTCGAATAATTACAATGCAAATAATTGCAAATAGACTATTTGGCCATTTCGGAAGCTATCTAATATTAAAACACACACACACGGTCCGACAATTTTGATTAAAATCTGGAGAACAGGCTCACTTGAGTATCACCAAATTAAGTACATTTACTTTCAAATTATTTACTTTCAACACATGAAATGCAATCAAACATTGAAAACTTTGTTTTCATCCGCTGCAGGACAGTGTTTTTAATATATAGATATATATAATATGTATTTTTATTTTATTTTATAATTATTTTTTACATTTCCAACCACAGTACATTTTTATTTTTGACTGGATATAAAAAAAATAATTTATTAGAGAACATCAAGCCGACGTGGCCATGTCACACCCTTTTTTAACTAAACCATAAATGTCCAAAAACACAAAATAAAATCGGTTGGTAGGGAAAAAATAATGTTCAGTGGACTTGTGTGAATCATAGCGATGAGTATAGCATCACATTTGCGCTTATTGAAATGTTTCCTTTTGGCTTTTTGTCTGGGCGAGTATATTGCTTACGAGACCTTTTGTCTTGTCTTGAGCCCCAAGGCAAACAGCAGCCCGAAATCTGATTAGCCTCCATTATAGAGAGTGATGTTTTCATCCCGCTGATTCTCGGCATCGCATCCCAGCGTCGGTCCGTTTCATACCGGGAACCGGCCCGCTCGTTTGACAGATAGTAGATACTCCCCCGCGCCGCTTGTTTGGACGGCGGCTGTCTTTAGTGTCACGCGAGAAACAAGACGGCCGAGGAAAGGGAAAAAAAAAATCTGAATAACGTCAAAAAAGAGAGTAGATCGATGATGGGATGGAGGAATTTGATACGTTACGAGCGTCTTCCCTTCGCCGCCAAAGTTGCTTTTGTTCGGGTCCCTCGGAGATGTAACTCAAGCAGAAGGAAGCCACTGACAATAGCTGGATTTGGACTCCTAAAATAGCCTTTTACTTAAAGGTTACGGCTTCACTGAGTTACGCCATCGGCGGCGGCGAGTGAACCGCCGGCGTCCGATTTCAGATTTTAATGAAACGGGCAGTCGCGAATCAATGCCGCCGTGAAATATGAGATTAAATTAAATCAAATACTACTCTGATCTTTCAAAAAAATTATTTTTTTGTATAGTTTTGTTTATTCGTTTCAAACAAGTCTATTCCAAATAATTCTTAAAATGTTTTGAAATGGCAAAAATCCAGCTTCATCTGAAATAGCAAAGTGTATATTTATATATTGAATAAATATAGACATCTATATTTGGAAATAAAAACACTTATATGATCCCATAATATTACCCATTTTAAAATGTTAAAAAAACAATTGGAACCAAAACTATTCCAATAAAAATGTTTTTATAGTTGCAAAGAAATATAATAAATAAAAATAGGTGTATGAACATATTTTAATATTACAACTTGCGCAAACGCCTGCTTTGTTTACCAAACAAGTACAAGAACAGATGCTTTAAATTTGCAACATCAACCAAAAAAAATCATCTAATTATATTTATTTTCATGTGATAATCCCATTTATCGTTTGTAGCGCTTTAGCTGTGAACGCGAGGTCACGTTTAGGCAACTTTGCCACATAATGTTTTCCCCCCGTCTGAAGCAACGCCGGACTGTCTTCAAAAAAATCATCTCGGCGGGTCGCGCATGTGGCAACGGTGTTGGGTTTCAACTTCTGTGGGGAATTGTGATCTGTTCTAATGAGAAATAATACAAAAAAATGGGAGGGGGGGGGGGGGGAGAATGCAGCTTTGACACAAAGCGTTGCCGCGCTGTAGCTCCAAGATAGACGTCGGATTAAAAAAAGAAATAGAAAAAAGAGGTGGGGGGGCAATTCCTGGCCATTTGGATGAGATAAATTTAATTTCTTTTGCTATTTGGAGGTCTTCTTTGAAAACAGGCAATCGTAATGAGCACATTCAAAACCGCAGAATAGATTTCCCTTCCCGCTTCAATTGAAGCCGGCGTTATCGGCGTCCGTCATTCGCGCTTTCCCATTTTCCAGCTGCTAATTGATGTTTTTGATGTTGGCCAAAGGAGAAAAAAATGGAAGCAAATGTCACATGTGAACCGGCGTGGAAGTTAATAAGATTGACTTCGTCGGGTTGAAGCGCGTAATTTCGTTGGTTGGGGGGGGGGGGGGGGGGGGGGGGGTTGTGGCTATGGCGAATTTACCGCATCTGTGGCTAGAAGTGAAATCGACACCATCGGAACAAGAATTTCTCTCGTTCACCAAAAAAACAAAAACGAGAAAAAAATAAGGATACTATTTCCTTTTTCTTCATAGGCGACTGTTTTCTTGCAAGTGAAAGTGCAGATTTTCCATGGGGGGGTCTAGATTTTCTGATTTAGCATCGGAACAATCCGCATTTTTAATGCCGGCTTGAGTCTGAAAAGCTGTGGCGCTTTCGAAAAGGTTAGCTTTTTTTGGGGGGGGTGGGAGAAAAGAAAATGCTGCGATATCATTCGGGGTCAGCGCATATGCTTGGCCGATGTGTAACAGAGCCTGAGTTTAAATCCCCGTCAAATAAAAGGATGGAAACGCCACCGGGGTCGTGCCATCTTGAGCCATTTAGCGAGCTTTCGCGGCTAGCCAAACACAGACGTTATTTACACACAAAAATCGTAAACAAAAAAAAAAAAACGAGTATTTAAAAAAAATTGAGAGTAAAAATAGTTTCCATTGAAATCACGCACTGTTTACGACGCAGTAAAATAATACAATTGTCATGTGGATTATTTCGGTCGAGTGCATTTTTTTAGCTTAAATGGGCCACGACCCCTACTAGACACTTTTCTTTTTGAAACAAAAAAGAAAAACAAAGTCGCCTCTGCTGGCGTTGAGCCCTTCGAGACTTGCGGATAAGGGACATTATTCTCGGAATAGGCAATTAATTCCGTTGGCAACGATCGGTTGAACCCGCCCCCCCCCCCCTACTCCCCCTCACCCTCAACGCCCTCCATTCGCCATTTGAAATGCTAACACCATGAAATATTTTTCTATTGGTCGACGTCCCCTCGGTTAAGCCGCCACCGGCCCGCCGGCGAAGAATTTCATCGACTGATGAGACCACAGGCGAGCCCGATAAAAAGGTTAACTGTACGTGACATGCACTCCGAGTAGCCCCTCCCGCCACCCCCCATTCGCCCGCCGTTACCTTCAACTTGCAAGTTCACCGTCAACTTTTGATTGACTTTATCCCCGTTGTCGCCAAAAGCTCCAAACAATTTTGTTCACCCCTGAAATCAAACAAAGCCACAATTTTTACCGCGTACATTTTGGCCCAAATGTGAATGGAAGTTGGCATACGTCAACCATGGCCTTAGGCTTTGTTTTTTTTTCCTTCCACAAGGGGGCAGCAGTTTCCTTTTGTCTATGTTAGCGCTTTGTCCCAGCTTCAGCTGTTGTTAAATCGCTATAGAAACCAATATGTATGTGTATTGCATTGTGTTTTGGACAGGCGCCCCTATTTCAAGCTCAAATAACTCCAAACCCATATAATTTAGGAATTAACACTTTTCTTCTGATGAAAGAAGAGAGTTTATGGTTTCTTACGCTCCATTGAATGTTTATGTAGTCCTAAAACGCAATATTCTGCGGGTCCTGCAATTCGAGTGACAATGACAAAAACCCTGACATTGGAGTGGGCACATTTTTGCACATCGTCTGGCAGTGAATAAGTTAAATGTAAAAAAATGGCAACTGTTTTGCTATAAATATTCAAAACTCTTATTATAATGGAATTGAAAAATAAGTATACTGCTGATTTCGCAATGTTGAGCAGGTCTTTCATTTTCTTTCATATATAATGTGCTTGAATTACATTAGTGATTATGCAATGAATCCAAAAATGTATTTTCTCTCTCCACAAATTGTGAAAAAAAATGTTAGCATTTGTCGTAAGCATCCTTCAAAATGCCACAGATCTTAATCGCTCTGGTTGGCAGGATTGCTTCACGGAACAAGAGGTGTCAAATTTTGAAGTGAGTGTCTTTTTAAAAGCTCCCAATTGCGGCTTCCTCCAACAATGTCGCCGGCGCGAAAAACATCGACTAACTACCACCACCCAGCGGTAAACAAGAACAAGAAAAAGTGGCAAGGTGTGATTGGCAGCGCGCCGCATTTCATGTTGTGTGCCTGAAGCCAAGTGGCGACGGGTGTTGGGCGCACAGTAGCGCCGCTATCTCGCTCGCGCTGTTGGCTTTGTCTGCCTCATTGTGCGCCTTATTACACGCCCGTATTTGCCATGAAGAATCCTTCTTATCGCCTACGAACGTTAATGGCCATCGTCGCGTCGTCTTGTCATTTGAATTGCAAAGCGAATAGGAACAAAAACACTGGAAAAGAAAATGAATGGTGACAGTATTTTGTTTGTTTTTGTCATGCAATTTCATCTGCTAAGGTGCAAAATATCGACCGTCTGAAAAATGTGACCAGCATCCTTGAAATACTTTCGGACTCTAAACCCAGATCGGGATAAGCGTTAGGTGAATTTGGTTGCGTCTGTGTGTGTGTCTGTGACTATTTTTTTTTTATATCCACTCCGGTCGTGTGAAGGCCTCGGCTCTCCTGATCAAAGCCTATCTTGTTTTATGCGGCTGCTTTGAAGTGGCCCGAGTCACCTACAGGCACTCACTTCATCAACTTCACGAGTGTCTTAATAGCAGATCAATAAGTTTCAAAGTCGCCGTGTTAATTTGATACCAGCGCACGATGTCATCACGCTGAGCCTCTCTCTCTTTCTCTCTCTTTGTGCTTTTCTTGCTCTCCCTTCCACATTTTTCAAGCTGTTTTCAGTAGACAACAATTTAAACCTTCCTATCGTATCAATTATGGAAAGACTACTGGTCTAACTACCAAATGAGAGGCTAAAAGAGAATATTTGTCTGACCTTATTCGGGCTAATATAATGATCACAACCCGCGTATACCATTTAAAAGCATCGATTCTATATTCAAACCCCCTCGGCCTACTTGATCGGAACCTTCACCCGAGATGTGCAATCAGTTTTTCATTGATAAGGTTTCTACTGCGCGGACTCTTGCTTCAAACATCACTTTGGACCCTTCTGTCAATGTTCCGTTGTGTTAAATTCCTTTGAATCTGTGTCCTTGACACTTTTAAAGGATGTGGCTCACCAGTCTTAACCAAGCTGGCCCCCCCTGTGACCGTCTCCCTCCACATTTCTCTAAGGAAGTTCTTTCTTGGCAATTATCAACCGCAGTGTCTCTTCTGGCATTGTCCCCCAACAGTTTAAACATGCTGTTGTCGCACCCTTGTTCAAGAAACCTGGTCTTGAGACATCTTGGAGGTGTTTCAGTCAGGTCTCAAGACAATGCATAGCGCAGGGTCCTGTTCTGGCTTTCTAATGACATCCAATGACACTGGCGATGACGTATGACTGGTTTTATTAGATATGACTGCTGTATTTGATAGATCACAGTATTCTACTGTCTCATTTGCAGCACTTGGTGGGCATTATCGGTAGTGCTCTTGACTGGTTTAGGTCCTACCTTTCTGACAGAACCTTTTGTGTTTGCTTTGGCTACTCTGAGTCACATACTCTGTCATGTGGTGTTCCGCAGGGCTCAATTTTAGAGCCTATGTCATTCTCACTATACCTGACCCCATTGGGTTCCATCCTAAGGAAATTACTTTGCACTGCTATGCACTGCATAGACTGTCGGATCTATGTCCCACTGAGAAAGAAAATTTATTTCTGGAGGAAATCAAAACCTAGAAGGCACAAAACCTCTTGAACTTCACTGAAATGAAGACAGAAATGATACTGTTTGGTCCCAGTGGCCCATGTACAGTCCATCTCATTCCCTCATCCAGTCGACGCTAAATACATCTTTGTGATATTAGCATTCGATAGCGGCATCAATTCATCCAAATTGACCACTTGATACGTCTTTAGCGTTCACATGTTTTATTAATGTGAATTACCAAGAACATTGTAGGAATTCCTTATTATTCTTCTACTTGTTATTTTAACCTTTGAAATCTGGTTCCGCCCAAAAAGAAAGAAATGCTTTGTCTAGGAATGACATTTTTTAGCAATTGTGTGGTTTATTCATAGGGCAAATTACCGCTTAGAAATGGTGTCTATTTTGTTTTAAGTCAGATGAATGTATGTTCTGTTTAGTTGTATTTCTGCTATTATATTTCTTTTTGAAGGTCAGCCTATTTTTGGGGCAGGGGGTCTAAAAGAACATTGTCCCCTTCATTTAAAGAAAATAAATTGCAAGTTAAAACATGTACATATAATTTCACGTTACCGATTTGAACAGATTTGTTATTTTCAAAACAGACTTGTCCCCTTAAAACTTTCAAAGGCAGTTTTTCGGCAGGAGGACTGACTTAAGAGTCAAAAAAGAAAAAACGCCATCTGCTTGCCGGATTTGCAGCTGGAGAACAAAAACCAATTTAGTATGTTCAGCTAAGGGTTGCTAATGGTGTTAAGGCAGCCTGCTGGGTGACTGGTCCACCTCTGGCACTTTTAATATACTCAAATATTTGTCTTTTAAGTTTTGTTTCACTTTTTTTAAATATGTCCCTGTAGTAATCGTAAATGCATTCCTAATCATGCTCAGAAAAGTAACGCAGCAGCACAAAGGTAGGCATAATTATTATAAATATGAAGTTATTGTGCTGATTACCATTTTATATTTGAGTTACTTCAGTGAACGCTGTCACTTGCAGAAAAAACATCCCGTACTGTAACTGTACAGTGCCCTTGAGAGTTTAAAAGGTGCATATAAATGAAATGTATTATTATTATTATTATTATTATTATAAAAATAAATAATTGTAGCAATGGTCTAAAGGGAACAATTATGGTGGTGAAAGGATCACATGAACCAAAAAAAATAGAGAGAGATGAGTGGCAAAATAACAAACAGCGAAAAATTTAGATCAAAATAATGATTGATAAAAAGGAGAAAACAAATAGCCGGAAAAAATGCTGAGGGTGCGAAATTGACTTTGGAATGATTAAATTGCTTTGAAAAATGACTTATTTGCCTTGTTCATGCTGTGTGGTCCGTGGTGGTCTTCCACGACAGCGTTCCTCCGTGGGAGAACGCGATATGGCGGGGGGCCGCGTTTTCTTCATCAATCTTTTAGGATGGATTTATGCAGCGCGTGTGGCAAAAAAAAAAAACGCGTTGTCCACACCCCACAAAAAAAAGGGAAAATGAATAAATCCCGCATCTCTCATCATAATACAAGAATTCAAGTATCTATTTTTCATGCCCCTCCTTAGTCCCCCTTTTTTCGTATCCCCCCTCAAGTAACTATGAAATCTTGCTTCATTAAAAGTGTATTAATCTCGCCCGGTCTCCTGGGAGTCACCTTAAAGACGATGTTGTGTCTTTTTCTTTAAATTGTCGAAGTAGTGGGGGAGTAGAAGGGAAGGGAGGGAGTTTGGAAAAAAAATCTTCCAGATTTGGTCCCTGTCAGTCAGAAATAATTGTGTGCTTAATCTTGTCCCTGATGGATGACTCAGAGTTCAGCAATGGGCCAGCTCCAATGACAAATACAATATTAATATTCATTAAGCGCTTTGACAATGCTAATTTTGATGCAGTCGTCAAAAAGGGCCTCGCAAAGTTGGCGGCCAAAAGCATCAGAGCGCCGCGCGCAAGGTGGCGAGATAATTTGTGCTGCTTTCGCGAGCGAGCGAGCGAGCGGGCGAGCGCGCGTGCGGCGGTGGCGACGAGCCTTTTTAAAGTCTTAAAGCGGAGGGGAAGAAAAAAAAGAAGCGGGTGGAGGGTGGGGGGAAGGCAAGGTAGCACAAACAAAATAAAAGAGAAAAGGGAAAAAAGTTCAGACGCATTGGAAAGCAGGACCGTGGAAGTAATGCGATCAAGAGGACGCGGCTGGGAAGAAATTTTGACACCTTTAATGTGAAATACTTTTTGTTCTTTTTTTCTTTAAAAAACGACAAAAACGACCCCCCCCTAAAAAAAGCTGGCATAAAAAAGAGAGGACGCACAAAATGGTAAGTCTGTGCATTCTTGATTTTTCTTCCCCTTTCTTTCATTTTTTCCTTTTTTCTCCTTGTTCTGTCTTTTTTGATTGATCTTTTGGATCTTTTCAATTATCAGCATTTGAAGATCAATAGTGTTTTTTGGTGTGCGTCGGTTGAAAGGCTCACAGCGGTGGTGAGCGGCTGGCGGCTGGTCGTATCGCGGCTTTAAGAGTGGGCTTCCTCCTCGCGCCGACGCCACTCAGCCGCAATTTTCCTTCATGGCAGCCCCCCCCCCCTTTTTTTTCTTGAATTTTCCCACTTTGGTCGTTGTTGTTGATGTCGGAGGTGGACAGCCTCGCCGTTGCGGCCTCTACCTTTTTCGACAGTCTTGGAAGTCTTGCTTGCTCTTTTTGACGCTTCCCCCCTGTGGAAAATCTTCGGAATGCTGTTTTTTCTCCATCCCTTGATTTTGTGTCTAATGTAGTGTGACCGGCGCTGAATGGAGTGAGGCTATTTTTTGTTAAGGTAGGGGGTTCATGTGGGGGGGGGGGATTACTGACATGACGGGAGAGACACCCCGCTGCTTGAGTTTAGCCAAGTTAGGGCAACTCGTAAAAAGACGCAACACTCCACGCTCACCTTATGTCCGTCGAGTCGGTGAGTGAAAGCCTCTCTTTCTTTTTTTATTTTCATTTTATCAAAGACGGGAGACGCGTTCACAAAAGAGCCGTTCGGGGGGGCTGATGAATATGAAGACGCACGAAGGGGAGAGCGAGGGAGACCCTGGCGGACCTTGTTGACGGAGCGTCGGATGGCGCCCGGGCCAGGCCGGCTCGGGCGGCTTCGGCCCCAAACGCCTCGACCCCGAAGGGTCACCCGGTTGCCCGGTCGTCGCCTCCACCGCCGCCGTCTTATCGGCTTAACCCATCGGGGCGTGAGCGAGGGGGGCCGCCGTAGACGAGGTGCTGCCCCCCAGTGGATTAGTGGCTGACATGGTTGGTGGGAGTCTGCTTGGAGTGAGTGCGCGAGCGCAAGTGGCGGCATGCGCGTTTTAACCAGGAAGCGAGCAGCATCCCAAATCCCGCTCTTTTAAATGGTAAGACTTTGCAACATTTTTAATTCCTTTTACCATGTGCAAATGTTGTTTTTTCCCTGCATGGCTTCCATCGTCCTGTGCGATTTAGTTTTCTTGCTTTTACAGTGGGGGGCCATGACGCCTTTTGGGTCATTTAGAACACTTGTGTTGCTAAGTGACAGATTGATGAAAGGCGGTTTGATGGCTTTTGTCCTGATCGGCTGACAGGAAAAAATGTATCCGAGGTGTCCGGAATAAAAGAGGTGACTAATTATTTATTTGCTGTTTTTTAGAATTTATTTGATAGGAGTGGGCCTTGTGGATTGTTTATTTCAGGAAATTTGGACTTTTAGTTTTATTTCCGTGTGTTTTATATTAACTCATTTATGCCGAGCGTGTTCATATGAACAAAAATACATTCATTTTCGAAGACATTAATGTTGTTTTTTTCCACATTAATTATTGTAAATTATATTGTTGTTCATTATATACTCAATTTGAGCCTATTTGATACTCTGTTTTGATTTTTTTAAATGAATTTATCTGTGTTCATATGAACACACTTGGCGTGAATGTAAGCTGCAACCATCAAGAACAATATTTCAAATAGACTTAGCTAATATGTTTTGTGGCACTTGTTTTGTTGAATAATATTTTATTTGACCCCCCAAAAATAGTTTAAGAAGCAAACATTTTGATTTATCATTGACATGAAATTGTGATCTTTGCTTTTGTTTACAATTCTTGCCGCACTTTTAGCACAGTGGAAGCTATTTCATGCACACTTCCTTCTAATTTTTTTGTATTTTTATTTTTTGGGGGAGGGTTCCCCTCCTGTGTTGTTGATGCTGCGCGATGGCGAGCTGTCCATCATTTTGCGTTGACTGAAGAAAGTGCACAAAAAGGGAGGCGGCGGGAGTGTGGAGGGCCAGGCTGAAAGGACCGCACGGGCAATTCGCCACCGCCTAGTCATGGGGCCTTTTTACTTGTCAAGCCCAGCAGACCCCCACCCCATTGCCGTCACTCGGCGCTAATATGTCGGACTTTCCATGAGCTTTTTTAATGTATTATTGTTATTTTTTTGTGCCTTTTGGGCCTGGAGATGGGACTCTGCAGGATGCCCGAGGACAATGTCCATATTTGGGTTATAAAGTGTTAAAAATTCACCAGCTTTGGCAAACTCTGTCAGGATGAGATGTAAGTAGGTTTTTTTTTCCTTGAAATTTAATGGCTGATTTTGTACGCATTTAATATTGAAACTTTTATTGTGGCTTTTCTTAACGTGTCTCCCTTTTGAAAGAGAGGGAGAGTGCCCATGTATAAATAATATAGGCTATCAATATTTAATTTGGTGTGGTTCTTGTTGCTAGGCGCTTAGATGTTAGGTTGTTGGAGCATGTTTGGAATTGGAGGTTGTTAAAAATATGCTAAATCCAAATATATTGGCTTATTTGTTTTAAGTTGTCATTTTATGTTTGATTTGCAGGAGTTGTGTGGAAATGCATCATTGTAATATTCCGAAATGGAAATCTTTGTAGGATTTGTTTTCTTTCATATGTCTCATTTTCTCTCATTCCATTGAAATACAAATAAGTTTCTATTGCCGTGTAATTTTTCCCGGGAGGGGTCGTAGTGGCAGTTACTGATTCGCTGTGTCCTTTTGGTGCAATCAATTTTTAATTGTGTTTGGTCTTGGATGGGGACGTTTGAGTTTGTTGAAAGTATTCTCGAAATCGGGACCTCGCAGACCCTAAAATGGCCTGCACTGATGTTTGATGTCACCCTAGGATTGATAAAACTTTGGATGTTTTTTTTTTGTTGCTTCTTTTGTTCTATTTTGTTTTTTTTTTTTTTCACTTATTCCCTGGCAGACGATCTGAAAAAAAAAGTGTCCACTCCAGTGCCATGGTTTTTGTCATTGTCACTCTAATTCCAGGACCCACAGAATATTGAGTTTTAGGACTATATAAACAGTCACTACAACGCTAGAAACCTTAGACTCTCGTCTTTCATCAGAAAAAAAGAGTTAATTCCTAAGTTATATGGGTCTGGAGTTATTTGAAATGGGGGTGGCTGTCGAAAATACAATTCAATACATACATATTGGTTTATATAGCACTTAAACAACAGCTGAAGCTGGAACAAAGCGCTAACATGGAAAAAAAGGAAATTCTGCCTCCTTGTGGAAAAGAAAAAAAACCATTGCCAGATGCCAGCGCTTTATTGTTCCCCAAACATGAAAAAACAAAACCCAAAGAAATTTGAGAATGCCGCTCTACATCGTATTATCAATTCCTGACTGATTTTGTGAATGGCAGTGAAGGAGTTAAATGTCAAATATTTAACCCACCAAAATTTCCAGAATGCCCCCAACCCCTTTGTGAGTACCACCGACTTGTTTTTACAAAGCGACTTGCCTTCTCTTTGTAACTTGTGTATTCCACCTTTGCCAGAGCTTGTCATCCAAAGACTCCCCCTTCCCCTACCATCACCAATCTTACACACACAGTCATGGACTGACGTAATTTTTTTTTATTTTATTTTTTTTTATGGACTACTGTTGCCTGAGGTCATCCACCGCCCCCCGATTCCACCGCCCCCACTCCTTGTCACAGATTTCAAAACTTTCTACGAGAGTGTATGTGTGATGGATGAGGCGGGATGAGTTAGCGGCGGGCCTCGGAGCCCGCCGGAGCGCCGCTCAAATGACTAAGACCCCCTTGGGGGAGATCGGTCGTCCACGGGCGAGTGTAAAGAGAGAGCGCGCAACCAGCACAAGTTCACCCGCACGCAAGCACGCTTTACTCCGTGCGGGAAAGCGGCGAGAAGAGATCAGTTTTTACAGCACGGGGAGCTTTTGTGAGGGAGGGCGGGTGGTGGGGGTAGGTCATGTACCCCCGGGACGGATCTCCGGCCGGGTCGGAGGACGCTGGATTTGTCCAGAGGGTGGGAGGCTGGCATCTCAATCTGGGAAGTTGGGTGAGTAGGCCGCAGCTTTTTTTTCTGGGTGGGGATAATGTTGTAAAGAATGAGATTTTTTTTATTCTTTAAGAAAAAAAGTGGCCACATTTAAATTTTAACCGTCAAATTAAACATAAAACAGATATTGACATTGTCACACAAAGGGTGGATCAAAACATGTAGACAAGCAATATAATACATATGCTGTCCTGTGACTGTAAAGTGACCTTGAGAGTTTTGTAAGGCACCTTATAAATGAAATGTATTATTTTTATTATTATAAAGCGAGCCTGCTTTTTCTGGATGTAAACATCCCAGGAAACTGTTTTTCATCACTCTCATGTCATGTCTGTAGCATGGAGAGGGGGGGGGGGGGGATAGAAAAAAAATCAACACACTTGACAGCCTAACATTTATTTTTGTCAGCATCCAATTCAAAATGTCGATTGTCGACACAATATCGCCCGTTTAACACAAGTATGGGAGCTCAAGAGGCTTTTTATGTTGAAAAATGTAGCGAGAGGTAGTGGAGTATGCGATGAGGGGAGGGGTTTTGGGGGCAACTTGAACGCACGTGTGCGCCCGGGAGTCAATTTGTCAACACTTGCACCAAATAGCACTTGATATTTCAGCGACTTTATTTGCGCGCGACGCATCACGTGTCCTCTCCGCCATTCCATTTGATGTGACGACTATCAAAGGGCGCGGCAAGAGGGGAAAATGAGCGCTGACGAGCGACCTGAGTGGCAGTGTGGGGGGGGGGGGGGGTTGAAGCGCTGGCCTGCGTCATATTTTTGTTCTGCACTCTGATCAAGCCACTGCAAAGTGAATAATTAAGTTCAGTAAAACATCTTGGAGTAACCCCCTCTCTCCCCTACACCCTTTTTTTCGGGGAGGGGGGCCCTGGGAGATACAGAGAGATCAACACTTCCAGATTAATCTGGATCCGGCCAAGAAATGTGATTTGTGAGGGCTAATCAGCGCAGAACGCCGGCGGATTCTGCCTCGGAAAAGATGTTAATTTATCTGGGCGTTTCATATTCCGATGCCGTTAATCTCTTAAGTATTCCTTTTAGATTGTCGGCTTGAATTTGGAGGATTTGAGCCCCCGAAGAGGCATTCAAACCCACAAACCCCCCTTGGCCACGGCAAAAAAGAAGAATAAGAATCGTCTTTCCACGGTCTGACGTTTATGATATCGAAACGTAATCCTTACACCTGGCGGTGCACTTTAGTTTTCCCGCCCGGTGTCAACACCCCCCCCCCCCCCCTCGTGAGTGCGCCGGACCCCGATCCATCACGCCACCACTGTCATCCCCTCCCTGGCCTCACTTGCGCCTCATTAGTGGCCCACCGAGCTGTTGTGACAACTCATCATATCATGACACAAAACAGACACACGGCAGCGGTGCTAGCGGAGGACAATTTGCACCCCTTATCCCGCGCGGGGGCGCGCAAGGTCGCCGCCTTCGCATTTAGGACCCCCGCGAGGTGCCGCCGGGCGGAAATGCCGGCCAACAGCTTTTTCCTGTCTGGCCTTCACCTCGTCACCCCCGTCGCATTTGTCTCGCTCTGTCCTCCTGTCACTTTCGCAGCCCCCCCCCCCCCCCCAATCCCCCTGCCTGCTATTCGCTCGCTGGAGGTCTGACTTGAAGCATCACATTGATTTGACCGCCCCCTCGGGGGCACTTTTCAACACTTTGTGACTGTTCTTTCCAAAAAAAGTACATGAATGCATTCACCAATTGATTCAGGAATTGAAAATATGATGTAGAGCGGCACGCGGCACTCCCATTTGTTCGGGTTGTGATTTTTCTTCTTTGAGTGCCGATAAATCACTGGCCAGACCTCTGCCAATGTTTTTTCCCTTCTACAAGGGGGCAGTATTTCCTTTTTTTCCATGTTCACGCTTTGTTCCAGCTTCAGCAGTTGTTAAAGCGCTATATTAACCAATATGTATTGATTGTATTTTGTACAGGCACCCCCATTTCAAGCTCAAATAAATCCAGACCAATATCATTATGGAATTCCCTTTTTTTCTGATGAAAGAGGAGAGTCTAAGGTTTTTTACGCTGCATTGAATGTTGATGGAGTCCTAAAATTTTACATTCTGCGGGTCCTGCAATTCAAGTGACAATGACAAAAACCCTGGCCCTGGAGTGGACACATTTTTGCACGTCTGGTAGTGAATGAGTTAATGTCAAGAATGTGGAAATATTTCAAATAGCGTAATTGGAAAAAAAGGCACTTTTTTGGAATAGCACCTCTGGCGATCTTAGAAGAAGCAAAACCGGGGGTGTCAAGTCCCACGCGTAGACTGCTGCAGGTCGCCGTACTTGACAATTGAGGCGTTCATTGACGCCGTTTTTTTCCAGCTTGAAGAAAAAAAACAAAAACGCTCGGACGTCTTTGTCTGATGCTATTTTTGTTTTCTCCGGTGACGAAGGAATCCAAGTCAGCGGGGGTGTCGGGGCAGGAAACGTTTCTTCTTTACCCCCGGCCCTTGTCGAGAAGCCTCCCACGTCGCAGCGCTTTGGTCTCTCGGCGCTTTGTTGTGCGACAGAAGCGCCCCCCCCCCCCCCCCCCCCCCTATCCAAGCCTCCCCGCCAGTCAAGTGCGGAGGATTCAGAGCAGGTGGGGAACTTCGTCATCGGCGACCGGATGCTTCCGTTCACTCTGAGATGGTTTTTCATCAACTCTGGAATTTTCATTTTCATGAACTCCCAGAAACCCCCACAAGATTTTTACTACAGTAGCCAAACGTAGAATGGGGGTTTATAATGTAAATCCCCACACTTTAAGTTGAACTGTCCTCTCAATGGCCGAGGCCTACGGACAAAAGGTTTCCCTCAAATAGCCACTAAAGCTTTTCAGAACACCGATGAAGAATCGACAGCATTCTTTCACATCCTAACCCGCGGGAGGCGCAGGGGAGAGGGTGTAAGATCGCAGAGGGAGAGTGACAGAACTCGTCAGCTGCATGCGGCAGCTGTCATCATCCCGTCAATTGTGGATGTGCAGATCAGACCACGAGCGCCTTGGTTTGTGTTTCTTTCTAACGAATCCCGTTCCACTTCGCAACCCCACGTCTCCACATCTAGCCCCCCCCCCCTTCCAAACCCTTCCCTGCTTTGCTCCAGCCTCGCTCCTCCTCAGCCTTTTCAGCTCAAGGCTGTGAATGAGTCCCAGGAGCCTCTCTTGCCTCCCTGGAGTTCTGCGGGGGTTCATTAATCTTTCATTGGGACCATGGCAATAGGGAATGGCACCCCATCCCACCTCCCCGGCCACCTTCCACAATTCAAAATAGAAAAGGTCTTGGAAGAAAGATGGCTTCAATGACAAATCCCAAAATGTACCCTGAACCAGGTAGCCATAGTGGGGTCGACCAACTCCAAAATCCCCTACTTCGTCATACCCCTCCCACCTCCCCACGCCACTTCACTGATCATATTAATGCTTTTTAAAGTCAACCCTACATCCGTCATATTATTTTTTATGCATAGATTTGAGTCACTAATGAGTCGGGATGAGGCTTTACACGAGACCATGCACTTGAGCCCCTTTTCCCTCTCCTTTGACCCCCCCCTGAACATATCATCCGTGTTATGATAAGCCTGATTAGTGCTGCTTCTTTACCCGC
Source organism: Hippocampus bargibanti (assembly GCF_051943395.1). Classification (NCBI taxonomy): domain Eukaryota; kingdom Metazoa; phylum Chordata; class Actinopteri; order Syngnathiformes; family Syngnathidae; genus Hippocampus; species Hippocampus bargibanti. Next base: position 9,151,435 of record NC_142748.1, read on the forward strand.
CGAGGGTAGGATAAGGATGTATGAGCGAACAGGCGAAAGCCACCAGGCTAATCTACAACTGCGCTCTAATCTGGTTATCTGGTAGCCGGGGGTACAGTTTTTGGAGGTGGGAGGGGGGCACCTCCACTGTAATCTTGGGGTAATTGAAAAAAAAAAAAAAAGGAGAGGAAGGCCTTCACCACTTAGGAGCACAAAGAAAAGATTACATAGCTCCAAGTAATTTGGCAAAAACGCAGAAATGGATTTTCGGCTGCTAACCCTTTAAGTAGGATATAGTCCTACTACCCCTGGAGAATCAGCCCCCACCGTCCCGGGTGGGAGGGTGGGAGGGGAGAGGGCAACAGTGGCGTGTTGGCCCAAGCCACTAATGACTCTGGATTTGCATGGGTTGTCTTGATTTTCGGCGGTTTGCACAAGATCGATGACTTGCGCTGCCGCCGTGGTTAAAAGTGCTTCATCACGCATCAAGTTCCAAATGAGAAGTGGCAACAGACCCCCCCCCCCCCCCCCTCCTTTTTCCCCTCCCACCACTCCCCCTGTCACCTCAGGGCCTCATCGACACTCTCTGAATTCCAGTGTGACACCGCAGAAGTATTTTTAATTACAAACCGCAATGTTTTCACTGAGGCCCGGCAATTTGGCACCTCCGCACAGAATACGATACGCTTTCATTTTGGCATTCCTCCAAACGTGAATCCTGACCTCTTCCCCCCCGTCCCCACTTTCTTTTTTTTTCTGCAGTCGAATAAGGTTCCAGTGGTTCAGCACCCTCACCACGTGCACCCCCTCACACCGCTGATCACTTACAGCAATGAGCACTTCACGCCAGGGAACCCGCCGCCACACCTACAGACAGACGTGGACCCCAAAACAGGCAAGTGTCGATACTGTGGATCGAGTTTAGGGGGGGGGGGGGGTTAACTCTACAACCCAATCTGTGATTATGAATAATAAGTAAAGGATTATGAGGTCTCACAGTTTCTAATATACATCATTCTGGGGCCTTCACTGGAACTCCCCGTTTATTTATTTCTGTATTTTAATTTACCGTATTTTCCAGTGTATAGTATAAGGCGCACCCCTAAAGAATGGTGTATTTTCAAACTTTTTCCTTATATAAGGCACACCACATTATAAGGCGCTGGTGTTATGCACAACTTTTTCTATGGGGGGGAAAATGGAGTCTGTGGCTTCTGATGGTAGTTGCGAGACCTTAAAATGACTTCACATATATCCAATCCAATCCATATAAAGCGCATCTGTGTATAAGGCGCAGGGTAATCTTTTGAAGAAAATCAAGGTTTTAAATACAATAAAAGGGCACAGATTGAAAACTAGCCTTATACATCGGAAAATACGGTAATGGTCAACTCTGCCACTTCATGCCGGACCACCATAGAGTTCTATTATGGAGTGTTTTATTGGTCTCCAGTCAGTCTTTGGAGATAATGATGATGTCTTATTACAAGTTAGGGAAATAATGTAGCAGCTGCTGTTTAATGCAGCGCCTAATGGGGAGAGGGGTGTTTAATCGGGGGTGGGTGTTTAATGAACGAGGCATATTGGGTCTGGTGAGCTGCTTTTGTGGCTTTTAAGCAAAATAGCACTGTAAAATCCACTTTTTTTATTTAAATGCTTAAGTCTGAAGGTGCATTTATTTGTGATGCTATTTCAACAATGCTGGCACGATTGAACAAACGCGCAAAAAAAAAGTCTCGTACTTTGGTGAGAAGTTATTTTTAAACCAGACTAGCTAAACAGGACATTTGTATCTTTTCCGGAGAACAGAATGTCTTTCCAACATACCAATAGAGACCGTGCAGAGTCCTCATTGAATCATCGCCAAGCAAAATGTTCAAGTGCGCCACTTTTGGCTGCAAAATTCAGAGGTCGAAAAGCGTCAGTCTGTTTCCAAATCTGTCCCGTTCAACATATCTCAAAATTCCTCACACAATCCACCACGTCCTGATTTCTATAGCGCACGTTGGCATACTCCCATCACCTAATCCAAAGTTAATATTAACCGCTTTCATCCGCCTTATTGTTATTCGTCTTGTGCAGTCAGAAGCGACACTCGTGCCCGCCGTGCTTTGATTGATGCGGCGAAATCAAAGCAGCCCGCCTCCCCAAAGACAATTGTACATTTTTCACCGGCGCTGACACCAAACAGCGATGGCGCTAGTCACCAATTAGCCTAAACCGCTTTTTACTAACCGTGTTTAACAGCCGTGCGGCTTTTCTTGTCGTGCGTACGGAATGATGGGGATGACAACGAATCGGGAGGCAACTTCCCTCTGATCACACGCGGCGGCGTAATGATATTGTTGAGTTTTGTTAACTTCTAAACCTCCCGTCGTTTTACATCATTAATCTCACGAATTGGCGTGACAAACGTGACAAGGATCGTCTTATTTATTTATTTTCATTGCACCCCCGCTTCCTCACCTCTCTCCCCTCTCTGCATTGTGCAGCCGTCGCCAGACGAGGCCTTTGATCAGGAACTTTTTTTTGCTCCTCTATTTCTTTCTCACTTATTTATTTGTGATATATTTTCGCGACGCGTATGCTTCGTCCTCCTCCTTTCCCCGCCCCCCTGTGATGTGTGATGATCTGGATTCTGACAAAAGATTTTTATTCTTCATCCTGTCCACCTCCTCAATGTGCTCGTGTCATCTCCCTTTTTTTCTTCCCCCTCCCTGCAGGAATTCCAAGGCCTCCGCATCCTCCAGATATTTCTCCTTATTACCCGCTGTCACCCGGCACGGTGGGCCAGATCCCCCATCCCCTAGGATGGTTAGTACCACAGTAAGCGAATCCCTTTTATTTTTGTATTTCTCTTCTTTGTACTTTTGTGAACTTTTCTTTCCGGATTGTGAAGAAACATGTCGTTATGGTGCATATTGTCAGCCCCTTAACTACCACAATGTGGCGACAGACAGTTAAAACGATAACATGAAGCTACTCCCTTCAAGTTCAACCTAGTTCATGAGCACTAAAAATTGGATTGGATTAGCCTTTATTAGTCTCTCAGTGGAGACATTTACATTTCATAGCAGCAAAGGAAGAGGAAAGTAAATGAAGAAGTAGAAAAACAAAATATGGGAGCTGCTGTAAAGGCATCCACTCTCGTGGCGCCATCCTGAAGTAAAAAAAAAAACAGGACCCACAGAATATTGAGTTTTTGGACTACATGAACATTCAATACAGCGTTAGAAACTTTCAACGCCCGTTTTTCATCGGAAAAAAAGTCGTTGGTTCCTAAATGATATGGGTCTGTAGTTATATGAGCTTGAAATGGGGGTGGCTGTCCTAAATACAAAGCAATATTGGTGTATATAGCGCTTTAACAACAGCTGAAGCTGGAACAAAGCGCTAACATGGAAATAAGGGAAATCCTTCCGCCTTGTGGAAAAGAAAAAACATTGCCAGAAGTCTGGCCAGCGCTTCATCGGCATCCCTGCAAGAAAAACCAAAACCCCAACAAATTCGTGAATGGCAGTGAATGAGTTAATGGCGCTCAGAATTTTGCATGTCCCTGTAGGGTGAAATTAGCGTAAACGAATGGGGATTGCCCGCCTTTTACCCGAGATCCCATACGGGGATTCTCCCTTGGTAACTCTTGTCAACACTTGTTAATATGACAAAAGGCTACAAATTAAGCTCTGTTAATTTAATGTTTTCTCGCTAGCGTCTAAATAGCGAGAAAGGGCCCCCGAGCGCCGCCACGCCGCCCTTTGATTTGCTGCACTTTATTTTCGGTATAAATTTACATTCATTATTGTTTGTCTTTTGGAGGTGTAGACCTCAATTAGCGTGATGGCTCCATTAAAGGGAGCCGCACTTCGTTTTTAATTATCACAACAAAACACCTAGTTCCAGCTTGGGGAGGGGACCGGGTAGTGTGTGTGGGAGGGGGGGGGGCACACCGAGCGAAGGGTTATGAAATTTAATTAGCCGCCGCTATCAAGAATTGCGGCGTCAAATATTGTCGGGCATTTATTCCCACCCGCCTTTGATCCGCCGCTCTGCAATCCCCTAGATTTTTGTCCCCGATCAAATGAGAATAAAAGAGGCTGACTTGGGGGGGGGGGGGTCTCGCTACCTTTTCGTGTGTCAACATTGTTTCTTTACCTTTCTTCTTTTTCTTCCCAGGCAAGGTCAACCTGTTTATCCAATCACAACAGGGGGTTTTAGACACCCCTACCCAACTGCGCTCACTGTCAACGCATCCATGTCAAGGTGAGTCGAGCCCTCGCTACACACACACATACAAACGCACACACACACATATCCCCCTGTACACAAACCCCTCTTTGCCAGCGTTGCAAGTTTTCCCTGAAGGACCCTCACGCCGCCTTCCCGTATTCCAAAGGCCAAGGGTGCTCAAATATTAATTATATTTATCTTCTGCACCCGCTTCCCCCCTCCCCAACCTTTAATGAGGCCCCCGAAGAACATTTAGCCCCCGCTGCACGTCAGCCTGATGCAAAATCATCCGGGCTGCGTAATTGCCAGACGTAAACAAAACAGTAGCGCTTTGAGAGAAAAGTTATCAGGCATAGTTTCATTCCAAAGTATCGCAATGGACGTTCATGCTTATTATTTGTGTACTTTCAAGTATTTTGTGAATACACACGTGTATGTTTTTCTGTGTGTGTTGTACTCCTTTTTTTAACAATCATGTCACACCCTTGAGAAACTGGCTTTGTGTGGAAAATGAATTGAACTCATTTTGCATTCCTCGCGAGACACTTTGGATACGCTTGACGTAAATCCGCTTCAATTCCAAGCCGCGACAGTTCCACATACGCATCTGCGCTCTGCGCTGAGGCTCCTTTGTTCTCATCTTTCTGGAAAAGACCTCTCCAGATTGTCCCCCGCTAGAGCAGAAGTCCAGACATCTGGCGATGGCGTTCGCGTCCCTAACCGGGTCTTTAAGTGACTGATAATTCACTCTCGACGTTGTCATCATCCTATTTTCCGTCATGGCTAATTGAATCTGCCGGCTGCGGGGTGTGTGGGGGAAGCTAATGCCCCCCCTAATTTAATTACCCAATTGAAAAACGAGAGGCTGCAAGGGGTGCTTCAGAGTAGAGTTCAACACATTCCCCATTGAAAAACAATAATAATAATAATAAAATCAAAAATGTTGTAAATTGTGTATATATGAGCAAATGTCACGTAACGGATTGGCTGACGGTATGTTCCATCAGGGAAAAAAATGTCTCTCTTTCTCTCTACTTGGAAACCGCGCTCTTTACACCTGACCCCAAATTAGTGGACAGGAAATGGATCTGGTACCTGCGAGCACCTTGCACCCCCCCTGTTAAAAATGCATCATGGGGTGAGATAAGATTTTTGGGGATAATGATGAGGCCTTTTGGTACCTGGCTGGTGTGCCTGTGCCGTTGACAGGTGGGCCGCCCTTTGATATGCCCGCCCCCCCTCCACCGCCTCTTCCGAATCCCACCGTTCCTGCTCCGTCTCAGCCGGATCATTACACATTAAACAGGCACAGGAGGGGGGGGGGGGTTGCGCTTCACCTCGGCAATTAAACGGCACTGCTTCGCGATAACCCCCCCGACCCCCTCACGACATACCTTTCTGATTGAGACATACGGGCCCGAGGTCGGGGGCGGAGCTCTCCTCGTCATTCCTTTCTCGGTGTTGATTAAATTGCCGCGTTTCTCCACGATGACGATGGCCCCTGCTCTTCAAAGGGACGGCCGTCATGTTTTAACCATCACCTGGGCCCGCCAAAGGGGGTGAAGGGGAGGAGGTGGGGAGGGGGGTGTTTCAGGCAGCGCGGAGGTGGCGAGGGGACAGGAAAGAGAAGAAAAAGGACAGGGAGGAGGGGGGAAATAGATTTGGAACTGAGGAAATTTTAACAAGTGCACAGAGAGGCGTTGGGGAGGCGCCGGCAGCCCCTAATGATGGGCGACGCTCACCCCCCTAAACCCCCCCACCACCACCACCACCTCCACCAAGCTCCCCATCAGCACATGACATGGCACAAACACCAACGTGTCAGGGATGAAGGCAGGGAAAAGGGAAAAGAGTTTGAAGGGTGTGTGTGTATGTGTATTTGAGGGGGGGGGGGGGGGGGGGGTTGCCCTCGCTCCCCCCAGAGATGGCCTCCAACAGAAAGTAGTTGTTCCTGGCGAGTTTATCCTCATCATTATATTCTGGCTCCGAGCCATGCAGCCAGGCACCGCGAGATAATGAGCTTTATACACACACACACAAGAGAGACAGAAATGGCAGAAAGAGGGTGGTGGGAGTGGGGGGAGGGCAATATTCCTTTTTTTCCCTCCCCCTCTTCCTTCTTCATCCCTCTCTCTTGGAAGTTTGGTCACATGGTGGCCCCCGCACTGTCAACAATTGCGGATGTGCGCGAGTGTGTTCTGGCGGGAACGGCCTGCTTTCAGAAATTGATGGAGAAGATGAAAAAAATAGGGGGGGGGGGTACTGAGAGGAAGGACAACATTTTGTTGCAACTTCGGCTGTTGTTAAAGTCCAATATAAACCAATATGGATGTATTGCATTGCGTTTTGGACAGCCGCCCTCATTTCAAGCTCATATACCTCCAGAAACATCATTTAGGAAGTAACTCTTTTTCTGATGAAGAGAGTCTTACGCCGCATTGAATGTAGTCCTAAATCGCAGATATTCTGCGGGTCTTGGAATTCAAGTGACAATGACAAAAACCCTGGCACTGGAGTGGAGACATTTTTGCACATTTTGTCTGGCAATGAATGAGTTAACAAATCAAAGTATGTTTTAACCCCTCAGCCCCCCCCCCCCCCCCAGATTGGGGAAAATAGTTGGAAAAAAAGGTTGCATTTTTATTTTCCACACAATAAAAGTTTCTCAATGTTGAATAACCGTCGTCCCTTTCAAAATATGTATATCGCTTGCATTCATTTTGTGCCCCCCCCCCCACAACCAACTCCGATTGAATCCGCCTCACGGAACCCCGCCCAACCCAACCGCCGTGCTTATTGTGACATATTCCCCATTTCACCCGTGTCCATTCTGACGATTTACACAGTCTTCTGTCCTCTAGGTTCCCCCCACACATGGTGCCCCCCCACCACGGTTTGCACACCACGGGCATCCCTCACCCGGCCATCGTCACGCCCAACGTCAAGCAGGAATCCTCCCACAGCGACATCAGCTCCCTCAACAGTTCGTAAGTAGTCACGCGATCCCCCTCGTTGATTCTTGGCGATGCTTTTTCAACCTTTATTTGCCACGCAGGAAACAGTCAGACGCGAAAAAAGAGGAGGAGAAGAAGAAGCAGGTCCACATAAAGAAGCCGCTGAACGCCTTCATGCTCTACATGAAGGAGATGCGGGCCAAGGTGGTGGCCGAGTGTACGCTGAAGGAGAGCGCCGCCATCAACCAGATTCTCGGGCGAAGGGTGAGTTCCTCGTTTCGGTCTTGGGAGCGTTTATCCATCGCCACTCTCCCACCATCTTCTGGTGCTTCTTCCAGTGGCACGCGCTATCGAGGGAGGAGCAAGCCAAATACTACGAGCTGGCCAGGAAAGAGCGACAGCTCCACATGCAGCTCTACCCCGGCTGGTCGGCCCGAGACAACTATGTAAGTTTTGAAGTTTACAAGTCGGAAACGGAACGCATTGGGGCGGGGCTCCTCTTCCCTCGCCCCAAAAAACCCCGAAGCCTCGCTCGGATGGTGGAACGTAAAGGTCTTTGTTAATCCGCGAGGTGAAAGATGGCGCTCACGTCACTCACCGCACTTCCGCCTTTTAACCCATTTACGCCGAGCATGTTCATATGAACACAGATAAATTCATTTTCAAATGCATTGTTTTTTCCTCCACATTAATAATTGTTAACTATATATAATTATGTTATTGTTAACTCAATCACTGCCGGACAATATGCAAAAATGCGTCCACTCCAGTGCCAGGGTTTTTGTCATGGTCACTCGAATTCCACGACTCACAGAATATTGAGTTCTGGGATGACAAACATTCGATACAGCGTTAGAAACCTTGGACTCTTATCTTTGTATCAGAAAAAATGAGTTATTTCCTAAATGATATGGATCTGTAGTTATATGAGCTTAAAATGAGGGCTGCTGTCCAAAATACAATGCAATACAATACATCAGAATCAGAATCAGAATACCTTTATTCGTCCCACAATGAGGAAATTTGCAGTCCACAGCAGCAATTGAAAAGGGATGGGGTAGGGGTGGGGGTGAAAGGATAGAAAACAAGATATTCTAAGCATAACAAAATAAAATGTCAATTGTATACTGTGCAGATGTGAATGTGCAAAACCGTTCCATAAGAAAAACTGTACATAGTGCAGAATCAAGAAATACATATTGGTTTATATAGTGCTTTAACAACAGCTGAAGGTGGAACAAAGCGCTAACATAGACAAAAGGGAAATTCTGCCCCCCTTGTGGAAAATAAAAGTGCTATATTGGCACCCAAGCATGAAAAAAAACCACAACCCGAACAAATTCGGGAATGGCGGTCTCCATGATATTATCAATTCCCGAATAAATTTGTGAATGCCCGTGAATGAGTTAAAAATTGTCAATTATTTATATTATTGTTAATTACAGTATTAACACACTCGGCGTCAATGGTTTAAAGCTATTCGCTCTCTGTGACGTCGCATACATTTGCCAAAAATAAAATAAAAAACTGCCCACTGTTTTGAGTGCAGCAGAATCATCGATCAACTCGATGAATCAGCATGTGGCTCATCTTACACTTTCTATTCCAAAATAAATAATTTGCCAATTGTGGTCACAACGCTGCTCGCCTTCACATCCAAAACGCGACTCTCGGAATGTCTATTATTTACGCGTCTTTGTTTACGTCGGCGTTGACGCCGACCCGTGTCGATTCTCCCATATGTTGTTTTTGGCTCAGCGCGAATCCAACCTCGCCAATGATTGGCCATTAAAAGTCCGCTTTTGGGAGCCCATCAAGACTAATTGAGGAAAAGAATCGAGAGGAGCGCAGGCGATACAAGAAAACACAATCCTCATCAGGCAAACTCGTACCAACCGCAGGCCAAAAACAAAGGAAAAAAAAGACGGAGACGCAAACAGTGAATAAATAAATAAGTAAACACAAAGAGGAGTTTGTAGTCTCCCGGTTTCATGTTTTGGGGCGTCCTGCAATATAATAACTAAGGTTCCTGTCTGTGTCTGTCTCCCCCCTCGCCCCTTTATTTCCCTCCCCCCTCTTTCTATTTTTTTGGCGGCTAACCAACAGGGGAAAAGGAAGAAGAGAAAAAGGGAAAAGCAGCAAGCGGAGAGCAACGGTAAGCAAGCGGCAATTATCTCCCATATTAGAGCGACTCCGTCATGTGTCAGCCACATGTGACACGCCGCTAGATAAAAGTCAAGCTCGTTTTTTTTTTGTGTGTGTGTGCGTGTGTTTATACCGCCTTTTTTTCATCATAGTCATGCAATGCAATATTTAAATGGTAGCATTGGCTGTACAGTAACATCCCCCCCCTCCCATCCCTCGTTTCTGTAGTCTTCCCTTGCTAATAACAACTGAATATGCATGAAGCCCCTTAAGACCCCCCTCCTGTCCCATCCCATACCCCCCCTTCCCTTTTTTGCCCGCTAGCATTGTGGTATATGTGTATTTGAGAATACTCTGAGATGAAATTAACAGTTTTTTTAATGCCTGCAGCCTGCAAATAGTAGCGTGTGTGTGTTAATATGCGTATGTGTGTACGTGTGTATAGTGCGCGCATGTGTGTGTGTGTGTGTGTGTGTGGACACTAACTGGGCTGCCACCCCGCTTGCCTTGCTCTTGATCACCATCGAAACAGAAATTAAGGAGGTTTCCTCATTCTGTGACTGCTCCATCTTTCATAATTCACACAAATATTTTTTTCCTGATCATTGTGATTATTGCCGCTGTTGTTTTTGAATAATATACATATTTTTTTGTTGTTTTTTTTGGGTGACGGTGATCTCTTCTTGAAGGCCTCTCTATCTGTTCTTGTTTTCGTTGCAGAACACAGAGAATATTTTCCAAATCCTTGCCTTTCACTCCCTCCGATTACAGGTGCTAATGTCATTTTTTTTTACTCTTAAATATACTAACTATTTTTTTCTTGATTAATTGCTCTTTATCTATCGATGGATGTGTTGACAAATATTTTTTTCCTTCTGCCCTTTTTTAAATGCTAAAAAAAGTGTTGATATCATTTATGAGCGTAGTCTGATGCCGGGGTAAACCTCCTTAATGGATAAAACGCTCCCCGTTGTGCCTCATCTGTAGACTAGCATGGCCACTGGAAATGATTCTAAACCGCTCTTCTGCTGCACTAATGCCAGCGACTAAGCATGGGCCAGATTCGGGCAAATTTTAATATGCAAATACGGACGCGCAATTAAGTGTGGGTTTATTCAACACATCCCATTGTTGCATTGCTGAATGTAAAAAGAAATCAATTGAAAATGTCATGTAACTGTAAAAGTAGAAAGAATGAATATGTGTTTTCCACATTGTCAATTCATGTCAGAGTGGCAATGAAATTTCAAAAAATCGAAAATATTGGCGGCCGCTCTTAGTTTGCATGTTTAACCGGCCCATGCCTACACGCAAGTGACTGAAATGATCAAGGAGTTCATTTTCCAATGCGCCTTATTAATCAAGTCAACCCTGACTAACAACAACTCGTCTGGCCATTTTGATAAATCCGCTTAGCATTTTCCAAACTTTAACTCTCCCGCTTAGATTCCGCTACTGGAATGTGATCGATATCCTGATTTGATGGCGTGCATGGAATGTGGTTGGAATACTAATAATGTGCTTGGAAAACAATCCCATCCAAGACTGGATTTACACTGCAGGTCAAATTAGCAGTTGTGTGATGCAAATGACATTTTAAATAAGGGGGAAAATATGCGCATTCATTTTGTTGGTCTTATTTTTCTTTAACTCATTCATTGCCAGAATATGTCCAAAATATGTCCATGGTTTTTGTCATTGTCACTTGAATTCCAGGACCAACAGAATATTGAGTTTTAGGACTACATAAACATTCAATGCATCGTAAGAAACATTAGACTCTCTTCTTTCATCAGAAAAAAAAGTTAATTCATAAACACTATGGATTTTGAGTTATATTAGTTTGAAATGATGTCCAAAATACAATGGAATACATACATATTGGTTGATAGCGCTTTAACAACAGCTGAAGCTGATAAAATGATGAAAATATATATTAACAAAATCAAGACCAACAAAATGAATGACCGCATTTTTTCTTGCTATTTAAAACGTCATTTGTGTTTGTGTTTTTTTTAACTACTGAACAGAACACTGCTTTTTGCTAAATGGCCTATTTTAATAGCAACATTATGCTTTTTTTAACTTTGTCTTTTCATCCTGCATGCAACATGATCACATGCGGCCGCCACAAAAAAAATCAGCCGGGATTTAGCAGATGTTTTTAGCGACAATATTTCCTCTCCAAGTTTTTTTAAAAACAATGCAGTGTAAATCCAGCCTCGAAGCACTATTAAGAATAGCTGTCAATCTCTATAGACTCAGTGTAACTTTCTCTTTATTTCTCTCCTGCTTGTGCTTTTTATTTATTATTATTTTTATGTTTTTTTTTATTTTGGTGCAACTTTTTTTTCCTTCTTGCTGGCTTCCCCCGCCCCCTCCTTCTTTCTTCACCTTCGCGGCATCAGACCTGAGCGCTCCTAAGAAGTGTCGAGCGCGCTTTGGGCTCGATCAGCAGAATAACTGGTGTGGCCCGTGCAGGTGTGTATGGGGGATGCTTGCACCGAGTCGGGAGGGGGGTCGGGTGCAGACTCGGCGGGGTGGGGGTGACGCCACGCTGGGACTTCCTCCTCCTTTCGCTCGCTTCCTTGTTTTTTTTTGTTTTTTTTTTTTTTTTTATTAATTTCCCCCCCCCCCCCGCCTCTTCTGTTTGTGTCGCCGAGCTATGCCAGCTTCCTCCAGCCACGCCCTGCCGGTCTGTTTTCTATCTCGAAAGGGTGCCTGAGTAGTGCTTGTGTGATGTTGATCAAATTTGGGGGGGGGGGGGGGGGGGGTCATTGACTGGCAGATGGGGGCTTGAGGAGGTCCAAAATGGAGGAGGTCCCAGTGTTAACAGCCGAAACCTCAACCCAGGCTCCATGTGTGTGTGTGTGTGTGTGTGTGTGTGTGTGCGTGTGTATTTTTTATTTATTTGTTTATATAGTTTGTCTGTGCAATGACGTGTCCATTTTTTTTGTTTTGTTTTCTTTTTTCCTATGTCTCCTTTGTGTGTGTTTTTTGTTTGTTTGTGTCCTTACCTCTTTGGCTATAACAGATGCAAATACCCCAAAGAAGTGTCGTGCCTTGTTCGGGCTTGACCAGCTGAGTTTATGGTGCAAACCGTGCAGGTACATACTGTAATTTGCCTGAATGGGAGGAAGGCAATCGCCATCAGCCTTTTTTTTTGTTCCCCCACCCTTCCTCTCCTTATTTCCTTGATGATTTCCTCTCCCCTTGTCTTCCTCGAAGCCATGTTTCCATCATTGTGCTTAACCGATGGAAACTGCTACCCCTCCCCACGGAACTTCCTGCAGTAGCCACATATAAATAAATCACGTTCCATTAGGATTAGTGATAGCCAGTTGGTAGAAATTTGATTTTTTTAACTCATTCACTGCCATTCACGAATGAATTCGGGAATTGGAAAAAAATTCCATTGAGCGCCATTCCTGAATTTGTTTGAGTTTTGTTTTTTCATGCTTGGTTGCCGAAGAAGCGCTTGCCTTGGCCTCTGGCAATGTTTTTCTTTTCCACAAAGGGGCAGCATTTCCCCTTTGTCCATGTTAGCACTTTGTTCAAGCGCTATATAAACCAATATGTATGTATTGAATTGTATTTTGGACAGCTGCACTCATTTCAAGCTCACATAACTCCAGACCCATATAATTTATTAATTAACTCTAAGTCTAAGGTTTCTTACGCTGCATTGAATGTCTATGTAGTCCTAAAACTCAAAATTCTGTGGGTTCTGGAATTCGGGTGACAATGACAAAAACCCTGGCACTGGAGTGAGCACATTTTTGCACATTGTCTGCCAGTGAATGAGTTTGAAAATCTATTTTCGCCCATGAGCCGCCCTATCGTATTAATTGTCATGTTTGCCCTAATTGGCGCCTCCCTTTTATCGAATAGCAATGTGATGCTCGCCCATTTAAACAAAATATATATATATTTTTTAGCCCTGCTTCCTCTTAAGGGGCCCGCTCAGTGACACTCTTTTCTGTGCTCCTCCTCTTCCTCCTCTTCCTCCTCCTTCCCTCTCTTCCTCCTCTTCAATAACCCTGACTTAGTCCCTACCTGTTGTCTTTCTGTTCTGACACAAGCAGTCTTTGAATTGGGAATGCTTTCATGGTAGGTATTTGTTTCTGCCACGTAAAATCCCCCCCGCCCTTCTCCTTCTCCCTTTTTCTCCGTGGCATCTTCCATTTGTGTTGTGACCAATCGTGTCAAACCCCCCCCCCCCCCCCCCCCCCCAACATACACATTCATCCGGATTGCGATAATTCCGTCTTCATTACAGGAGCCGAGAGGTTAAGCGTCCTCTCCGGGCCTCCCGTTGCCGAAAATCGGCCGTAATTTCCCGGGAGGCGGCGTGAGCCAAGAAAAAGAAAGAAAAATCAATAGCGGCGCATATGATGAATCGATGCGCGTTTAAACGAAAAAAATGAAAAAATGGATATGAGCTCATTTGTTGCTCTTTGACGGACAGTTCGCGGGAGCCGTCCATGTACTTAGCGGGCACGCCCGCTTGATGCTTTTCCCGCCTCCTAGCATAACATCCCTAAAACCGCGCATGTATGTGCTTTGTTGGTGTTGCCTCATCTCCAGTAATGTGCTCTCTCTGGTTTTATATCGCCCCCCCAAAAAAATGGATTTTTTTTATTTTTTCCTCGTCTGACTTTCTGTTCTTGCCCTCAAGCGGGTTCACCGCCAAGGTCAAGGTAAACGCACGAGCGGGGGGGGGGCAGATTTTAACCCCCTCCCGAACCAGATCCTGCCCGGGGTGGTCACCTTAGGACTCAAGAGGGGTCTCGAACCTGACAGGAATGCAAACACAAGGTCGTGACCCCTCGTGTACACGTTTGTGTCTTTGGGGCAGGCGTGCATTTTTCTCTATTATTTTTTTTTTTTGAAAAACAAAATTCTGCGGCGAGTGTACAGACTGGGGAGCCCCTCAGGAGGACGTAGAGTGGCGAGCGAGTGGGGGGGCAATCGTAGCTTTTGTCAAGAAGAAAAAGCCTCTTTCATACAGATGGCGTCATATCACAGTTGTTTTTTGTTGGCATTGGGGTCGCTAGTAGCTGCTGTCACGTCATGACATTATTCAGCTAAAGTGGAGTTGAGATTATTTTGTCATTCGTATGGCGCTATCAGTGCAAAGGGTTCCCAAAGACCCCCCCCCCCACCACCACCACCACCACCCCCTCAGTGGCCTTCATATGCAATTTATACGAATTGTTAACCCAGAGAGGGAGCATTACTTGATCTCCATGTCCACTCTCCATCGCCGCCATGCTCATTTCCCGCCTGCTTGATGTCCTATTTCCTACTCTGGGTGGGGCGTTCCGATCATGCATGGCAAAGCGCCGCACGACAGTGAAACGAGGGCTCTGAAAAAGTTATCCTTTCCCGATCCAGGAGGAAAAAAAAGTGCATCCGCTACATCCAAGGTGAAGGCAGCTGCGCCAGTCCTCCCTCCTCGGACGGAAGCTTCCCAGACTCCCCCCCGTCCTCGCCCTCTTCCGCGGTCCCGTCCCCCTCGCCAAAAGAGTCCAAACCTCAGACTGAACAAATGCAACCTCTTTCACTGACTATGAAACCCGCCCACCAGCCGCTCCTCGTCCACCCGCACCTCCTGGCCGGGCCGCCGGAAAACGCCACGATGGCGGCGGGCGGCAAAACGCTGACCCCGGAAGCCGGCGACGCCCCGCCCCCTCGGCTACCGGGTCCCTCGGTGGTGTCCCCCGTGGCGCGGCCTTTGCCGCTGCTGTGTCATTCCCACTCGCTGCAGCCTCTGTCGCTTGTGACCAAGTCCATCGAGTAGCCGTCGGACCCTCGTCGTCTTCTTCTTCTCGCTGTTCATTGGTCAATATTTGACCCGCCAAGGAGCCTGTCAGATTGTCCTCCAGAATTTTCACCCGGAGCTGCAAAAACACCTCAAACCATTTTTTTTTTCAATTGCTTTTCTGCAAAAGTTAAATGGAGCTTACTCAACTTTTGGCCTTCTTCAGTGATGGTCATCAGAGGACCTGGAATCTTCTTGGTTGTCCAAAATGCTTTCACCGCATATCTAAAAAATGCTTTTCCGCTTCTAAATTCGACGGAAAGAAAGTTTCAAATTCAATTTCACATCTTCGATTGCCCTTTTTTTGGTTGTGGACGACATTCACCTTTCATTCCAAATGCTTCTTCGCTCAGGTCAAGGTTTTTTCTCGGTGATATGAAGACCATCTTCCACCGCCATTCTTTTAAAAAAATGGCTTCTGTTTTATTTTGTGACCGAAGAAACCGTTTGAGTGAAATGTGCAAATGTCTGTCAACAAATTCTCCCACAAACTTCCTCAGTCGCGTTTCAGAAGCGAACATCAAGGTGAATTCCGCTTGATCTCAACTTTTGGTCGTTGGAGACGTTTCCCCCCCTTTTGTTTTAAATCGCGAACAACAATGGACAGGACAAGCGACGAACGGCTAACTTTGGTTCTCCTTCTTATTTGTATTAAATACGAGCTTGCGAACCAATCACACGGCGCGTCAGGGCGAGAGCCGAGGAACAAGTTTTTTTTTTCAATTGTGATGTTACTTGTTGTTTAAAAATGTACAGAATCAAACAAATTGGAGCTTTGAGACAAAGGTGGGCGACGTACGAGCTGGTAGGGTCGGGGATATCGTGTTAAATATGCATTCTTCCACTGCTTTTCCTTTTGTTTACCTTTTTGGGGAGGGGTCGGGGTGGGCGGGTGTTGGATTGAAAATTGTCACCACGCTAGGACCAGTAGTATTTATTGCTTTAGAGATTTTGCTCGTTGTATCTCGTTACGTGTCTCTTTTTTCAAGTTTTTATTTCTTTTTTTTTTCTAAAAAAAATAACAAAAAATGTACAAATATGTTTTTCTTAAGGTAAGCGACATATATATATATATATATATATATATATATATATATATATATATATATATATATATATATATATATATATATATATATATATATATATATATATATATATATATGAAATGTGCTGAATGATCCATTTTTACAAGGTCTCCCCCCCATCTGAAAACTGAAATTCCGCCCCCTGTGTCCCGCGTCGATCTCACCAAGCGAACGTCTGCACATATTTCGAGGAACGCGTCAATCAGCCATTCATTACATGAAAACGTTCATCTTTCAGACTGTTGCTCCGCCATGTACAGATTTTTTTTCCCGTGCCAATTTGTATTTTTTTTTTTTTTTTTTTTTTGGGGCGCTAATTTCATCTGTCCCCCCCCCCCCAAAAAAAAAAAAAAACCTAAAACCGACCTTCCACGCTGTCAGGATCCTCCTCCTTTTTCATTTGGGTTCAATGCCATCCTTTTGCTGTGACGTTACATAGATTGCTATGTATGTAGTATAAATGTTGCTATAACAAATGTGTTTGGTAGCAAATTGTCAAATATTAAAATTTTAAAACCGAACAATAATTTAAAAAAGGAAAAAAAAAAAATCACCGGCGTCATACTGTATAAAACCCACACTGGCCAAATTCTGTATATTAGGAGGTTCATTAAAAATACTATTAAATGCAAAAAAAAAAACACAAACTGCCACTTTTAAGTACACTACTACATATAGGTAGGTAGGAAAAAAATAGGCATGTTGATGTTGCAAGAGGCTGTAAAATATTAATGAGGAAGAAAAAAAACGCTACAAGAGAAATCATCCACTCGGTGCCATTGTAGTTGACATGACGCGACTGTAAACTGTCGATTTCTTCTCTGGTTTTATTAAGATGCTAATGATAAATAGTTTGAATGTTTCCTTAACGGCTGTGATGTTCCTGTTCTCTTTTATGCTCTTATCTTTTCCCTTCACTTTGTTTGTCCCGTTTGTTTGTTTGTTTGTTTGTTCCTTTCCCCGTTATTTTCAAAATGGTTCCCCCGAAACCACGTTTTTTTTTGTAATGAAATAAATGTTAATGCTGTACAGTCTCTGTAGCATGCAGTTCTGTATTAATAAAAGCAACTTAGTATGTGCGCGCCTGTGTCGTCCTTTTGCTTCCGCTTAACCTGGACGTGTGTGTGTTTATCTGTTAATTATCAGCAATACAGTAATCGCTCGTTTTTCACTGTTAATGAGGACTAGGACCACCCGTGATAAACAAAAAAATTGACAAAAATCCGTGAAGTAGTTATACAGTGATCCCTCGCTACTTTTTTCCCCTGAAAAAAAAATTGCAATGTACTGAAACTGCAACAAGTAAACTGCAAAGTAGCGAGGGATCGATCTATTAGTCTCAGGATTCTTTTCAGAGGATAAAGAATATACGTCGCTGAGTATTTTTATACAGTTTGCCGTTTGTGTTCAAATATCCGTTGCTTTTCATGTTACAGTTCCGCCATTTTTCTTCTCTATGACTTTGTACATGTCCAACATGCAACAACATGTTGTTTGACCTTCAAAATAGTTACTTCTCGAGGTGCGTTGACGTTCAAACTTTTTTTTTTTTCTTCCATGTGTAAAATTGCCACTGTACTTGCTTTGCTGTAAGAATTCCGAACAGGTATTCCGCTATAGGCTGTCCTCCAATCACGTAAACAACAACCATGGAGGAGAAGTGTAGGGTGTGGGAGGGGGGGGGGGCTACAGGGTGGTCTTTGTTCTCCGTCAATGCATCGTCTAGAGTGCGCACACTCCGTCAATGCATTGACGCGGGCCTCGCCCTTGAACTGTCTTGGCGCCTTGTAAACACGGAAGCGGTTCAATTTCATAGCGAGAAGAACCAAAGGCTTTGTATCGCGCCGCAAAGAAACACGCCTTTTGATGTGGCGATTCGACAACAACGGCGAAGGCCAACGCTGCCGGCGAAGCGTACCCATCCAGCGCGCCGCCATCACATATGTTGTCTTGCTTTTTTTTCTCTCAATTTCTGGATGCTTTTGAGCAAATTGAAAGCTTTGATAATTGGCCAGAGTTCAGCTGCTTTTGAGTGTCCTTTTAGTTTTGGAGGTTGTTTTCTTCTTTTGTAAAGGGAGGCCCTTTGTTTTGAATAAGAAGAAAATAGAGCAAAACAAAATGGAGTCTGTGAGGTCAATTAATATATTTTGATTTGTCTTTTGTCACATAGCGTAGACTACAAAATATTGTTTGCTCCGCGAGTGCAAGTTCACATCCCTTTCTACAGCTACTTACAGGGAACGCTTGTTTGTCCACGAATACAATTTTACCCTCTATAACGAAAACAAAAGTCCGATATGAAGCCTGACGGCACACCTTCGCACTCGTCTGTCCGTACACTTTTCTGACTGATGACCACTGTGTGTGCATGTGTGTATATGTGTGTGTATGTATGTGCACACACAAGTCCAGGGATGCACTTGTGTGCATGTCACCTTGGCGCCACGAGCGCCCTCCTCCCTAATGATGGCGCTGTGCCGTGTGAGCGGCTAACTAGCCTCAGAGTGGAGCAAGCCCCGAGGCTAGTGCCACATCTCTCCATCAAGGTCCGCCTTCATCCTGATTTGCGACGGGACACACACACACACACACACGTTGCCAATGACAAATAATTCATATGATGTGGTACGGTTGAAACTTTGCCACACTGCCTCATTAAGGAGTCCTGACTCTCCCCAGGCTTAATAGCACACCTTGCTTAGTGTCTTTTCTGACTTGATTTGAAGCTGCATGCCACCAGAGGGCCTCAAGAAGGGGAAAAAATATATTTTGTTGTTGTTTTTCCCCTACCTTGTCAAGGTGATGCAACTTTGCGTGGCTGTCACATATCTATAATACTAAAAAGGCTGTCCGGTGGATTGGCAAAGGCGAAGCAAATGAGCAGGTGTGTTCCATTTTGTGCAAAAAAAGATTGACATTTTCATAACTATGTAGAACTTGTGGAGTATTTGTGTTTTTCACCCTTTTTTTCAGGATACATCCCCTCCTAACGTCAGGGGCCCCCATTGTTGAAAAATGTGAGCAAAGCCATCTGCGGTTATCCGGTGCAACTTGGGGGGGAAAAAAGGTAAGGTGAGTGTACAAATGAAATGTATTATTATTATTATTATTATTAGTAGTAGTAGTAGTAGTAGTGGTGGTGGTATGTTAGGTATGTATGTGTACAGTATATGAATGTGTGTATATATAACTATTTTGTGTGTATGCTTATATATGTATATAATATATGTATAATATTTATTTCTTTAATATCGATATAGATATATATATATACCATTTTAGATACATGTATATACTGTATATTCATTTTTATATGTATTTAATGTGCATTTTAAAGACTGTAGTTATAATTGTATTTTATTTATTATACAGTAAAGTCTTGTTATATCGATATTCAAGGGAGTCCGAAAAAATATCGATATAACCGGGACTATCGATATATCTGACCCTGTTTGCATGTAATTTTCTCCGTGCGTGCATAGAAATAGTATCGATACAACCGGGACTATCGATATATCCGATATCGATATAACGAGACTTTACTGTAGTATCTATGCTTGTCTGTGACTGTAGTGTCGTTGAGAGCTTTGAAAGGCGCTTAAAATAATATTTATTATTTTAATTTTATACTGTCTGGAAGAAAGGAATCTGTTTTAAATTAGATATCAAGTAGACAGGATGAACTTAATACAAATATTTATTATTATTATTATTATTATTATTAAAAAGTAATTCAATTGACTATGCATCTTTTAATTCTAAAATACTGGATTATTTTTGTCTTTTTTTTATGTCATCGATGACATGGAGCAATCAAACATTGCCTCCAAAAGCTCCCAAAAATGTTCCTACGGAACTGCCCAAAAGAAATTTTATCGTCGCCCGGTGGGGGGCGCCACCTAACGAGCCAATCGCACGTGGACCGCCCTGAAGCATGGCAGCACAACTTCTTGTCGGTGGTTTGCCGAGGGAGTCTGTGACTTCCTGGCAAATTCCTTCAACCTGCTCACTTCAAAAAACTTCAGCTTGTGTAGTTGCGCAAAAAATGGGGGGGGGCTGAAGTTGAGGTGTTTTAACGTGCTGGAGCGCTTGTTTCCTCAGAAAAAAAAAGTTTCCTCTTCCTGCTCTCGTCGATTCCCCTGGAAAAAGTGCGCACGCTCTCTCGCCCTCAGGACAGAGTGCGGCTCGGCACCGCGCTGCGCCGCGAATGCCTCATAGGCTTGCCAGGAGCTCGGCGGCTCTCAACTTGACGGCTTGCCACTCAGGCAAACACGAGAAAGGGAAAAGGAAAAAGATCCTCTTACACTCTTGCTCGACTTGCACAAAAAGCGCAACATCTTTACTCATCCCTCGCCTCATTCTGCTGCCTTTTGTTTGCAAACTTTTTTTTTTTTTTTTTTTTTGCAGTCGCCATCCCAAATATTTGTTGCAAATCCAATCGATATCCAATTTTAATTAAAAAAAATGTGCAATTTGGCTTGTGCAAAACAAACCCTGTTGGGAGACGGGCCGAAATTGGATAGATATGCTCCCTCTTACGTGCTCCGGTTATATACAGATCAGACGTCATTTTTAATAACAATGATTATTTGCTCACCAAAATCGGCATTTCTTGGTTAAATTAAACAGAGCCAAGCTTGAGGAAAAAGTGAGCTTAGGGAACAAAATGGGGGGGAAAGGGGGCCCGGTGCCCCTTGCACCCCCCCCCCTCCTTCACATCAAAGCACTGCCCTCCAGCGGCATCTTGTGATATTTATTTATTGAGATGATTTTTCCAGAACGCCCCCCCCGAACCCCTGCCTACAATGGTCTTTGATATATTGCCTGGCGGTCTTGGGATAAAACGGGTTCCAGGGGTCACGAGGGGAGCTGGCGGCTGGAAAAGCGGGTCGCGGAGGGCCGCAACGTTTCCAGATGAGGCGCAGGGAACGTGGGGTGGGTGGAGTTCCTTATTGAACACGGGCAGGGGGGTAGGGAGGGGGGCATTGATTACTGTTAAAGGGCCAATTATTGTATTCCGCCGCCGTTTGAAGGAGCGCGGCGCACATCTGAATGAATATCGGAATAAGATGTCCGCACTTTAGCATCGGTTGCAAAGCTACACCAACGTTAGCGGCCCAGCAGCCGGCAGATGGGAAAAAAAATTGAAATACAAACTGAAGATTTTCAACTATTTAAAATATTTATGCATGAATACGATGAACAAAATAAAGCATTTCCAAGAAGCCATTAGTAATATATATATACCAATAATAAGCATTGATAACATTGATTGAGCTATTATTATTATTAGGAGTAGTAGTATTACTTATTATTATTGTAGTATTATTTTATAATTATTGTCACGATGATGAAATTACTGATCTCACATTTCCATCCTCGTTGTGGATTGTCACTGTGCTTTTTGACTCTCGTTCCCACAGGAAGTGTCCCGAGTGCTCGTTTTTCAACATTATGAGGCCATCCCAAAATGCCCAAACGTCCGCTGAGACTTCCTGTGGTGTTTTTTTTTTGGCCCGGCACCGTTTGGCGTATCTCGTAAATGAAGTGCATCCACGGCCAGGCCACGTAAGGTAAATAATATATTCATATATTATCCTCAAGAAGTCTACGTCTTGTTGACTTTTCCACCGCCTGTCAGCCATCTTTGAATTGGGCATGCACGCTTGAATTCTGACCAGCCGTTGACAGCCATGTTGGGTTCCATAGCGCTCGTGCGGCTAATTAAAGCGGCACAAACAATCATCCTCCGCTTGCGGGAGGGCCCATTTAACACAGAGTTGTCATGAAAGCAAATGCAGCCCGAACCTTAAATGAAGATGGATGGAAGGGGTGGCAGTAAAAAAAAAAAGCAGCGTCAACTCCTGGCGCCGTCCTTGTGCATTTCATTCAAAGAGCGAGGAGGCATCAAGCGTGGTTTTGGTTTTGCTGGGGGGGCAAATGGTGTCATCCATCAAGGATGGACACCACGATTTGCCATCTATTTCCTCCTCCATCAAAATCTTACGGCAGTTCGAGCTGCATACAGCAAGCATATGACAATTTTTGGAGGGATAGATATATGACAAATAAATGCTTATTTTGTTATCTTATAAGCTAACTCACAGTGGTCACATTCAACCGCTTCGAGGGGGGAACGAGTCTCACAAGGGGACTTAAGTGTTATTAACCCGTTGACCTTGTGACCTGTGCGGCAGCAGCCCGCCAGGCGGCAATATGTGCGTCGCGTCGTGCTGCCGGGAGGTTGTGGGGCTTCTGATTTATGGCTGCTGACGAGGGAAATATAATTAGATTACATTACGTGAGATTAGATGAGCCTTGATGTAAACCTTCTCACAGTGGAGAAATTGACATTTCACAGCAGAGAAAACAAAATACGGGAGCTGCTGTAAAGGCAGCCGCACTCACGGCGCCATCTTGAAGTCACAACGACAACTAAATAATAAATAATGCGACAAGAGATTGTCGCACATCTCCTGTCCCACGTAAATCGGCTTCAATTCCAAGCCGCGGCCGTTCCATAATAATACGTAAAAAGCCATTCAGTGCATTGAACGGCGATTTAAGCTACGGTGTTTATTTTATTTGCATCTGTCTTTGAATGAATGGCGCTTCAACATGTGTTGTCTTGTCATCCGCAATTTTGAGCTTTGCGCCGTCTGATTCGACGCCACCTTGCAACCCTTTCACGTCAGGCACGCGAGGCGCCGCCATTGACCGAGGAAGTGTCGTAGGGATGCGTTTGAATGTTACGATGGTGCTGCCTGCCATTGATGCGGCAGTGTCAGTCTTCTCCTGTTGTCGATCCTCATCACAGTTTTACTCCCGTCCGGAGATCTAACTGAGAAGCAGAGTTCAGTGTGTACGAGGGATTGTTTTTATACTTGTTGTGGAGTTTGCTAAAAGAATAAATATGCTTTGGAGAAGAAAAAAAAGGAAAAAAAGGCCTGACGTTCACCGAGCTGAGCTGGGAGATGTTTTAAAGACCTCCTCTCACTTTTTCTGCCAGCTCGGCTTTACCCGAGTGGCTCTGCGTTTAAGTTCCCCCATCTGCTTGTCTTTGCATTATCTGGCCTCGGGGCAGGCACCTTTCCCAAAATACAACGCACACACTCGTACTTTCATCTTTGGGATGATGACGCACTTTTGGTGTCGCCCACACACAAACGCGCACGTCGTCTCACACTCCCAACCCATCCGCAGCCGAGATAAAAAGGAAAGAGGAGGCCTCCGGAGAGGCCAGCCCGCTAACTTCCTCGCAGCGTTGCGATTGCAGGCGGCTCCATCGCAAAATCGGCATTTCGACATTTGAGGAGGGACGCCGCGCATTGGGAGGCGAGTCGACGTCTCGGGTGCGTTGCATCAGGGAGAAAAAAGTTTGGAAATAATTGTATTTTAAAAAAGACGGTGAGTGCATTGTACACATTTTAACTCATTCAATGCCATTCCCGCATTTTTCAGGTTTTGGTTTTTCTTGCAGGGGGTGTTGATAAAGCGCTGGTCTGATTTATGCCGATGCTTTTCCCTTCCACAAGGGGGCATCTTTTCCCCTTGGTCCATATTGGCGCTCTGTTACAGCTTCAGCTGTTGTTAAAGCGCTATATAAACCAATATGTATGTATTGCATTGTATTTTGTACAGCCATCCCCATTTCAAGCTCAAATAACTTCAGACCCATATAACTTAGGAATTAACTTTTTTTTCCTGATGAAAGAAGAGAGTTTAAGGTTTCTAAAGCTGCATTAAATGTTTATGTAGTCCTAAAACTCAACAAAAACCCTGGCACTGGAAGGGACAGATTTTTTTGCACATTGTCTGGCAGTGAATGAGTTAAAATAAAAACATGAAAAATACATACTTAACATACGGAAGATAAGAGCAAATTGAAACATTTCATGTCAACATTTTTTTATGGAAATACATTTTTGAAACAAATCTTGTAACTTTTTTTTAAATGATTCTAAAATAATTTTACAACCCCAAAGAATAAATATAATTTGAGCTCAAAATGATAAACAAAATATTTTCTCTTGAATCATTATTTTTTTAATTAAAAATCATCCAATTAGAATATTTGGATTCTAAAATACTGTATGAGTGAGATGACATGCAAATTGATTATTAAAAAGGACGTTTGGGAATTTCTATTGACATTTGAGAAGAAATTTACGCCCTGCGAGTAGATGAAAATGTTTGATATGCTCTTTGGGGGGCAGAAAAAGGACTCCATTTTTGTTCCAACATCGCAGCCATTTTGAGGCCTTTTTATCAACGCCATCTTGACCATTTTATGAAAGGAAGCAGCCATAAGACATATTGTTGTATAATTCATCGTCACCCCCTGCCGTGGCCGCGCCGTGGCGTTCGCATCTCCATCGGACTTTCCTTTTGTTGCCGCCTGTTTGGAAATTGGAAATTTAAACATTCATCGGCCTTAACCAAGAACGGCAACGGAGGCGGGGAGGAGGTTAATAAAAGATGTCGCTGGCATGCTTGAAATGCCCCCCCCCCCCCCTCTCAAAAAAAAAGGCTCACATGTGCACAATAACAAGAATGGAATGACGCCTCCCAGTCCCGAGCGTTAACGTCTCCTGAAATACCTCGCACTGGAAACTCGGAAGCCGCGGACGGCGTTCCCCAGGGATCCTCTGCTGGTATCATTAGCGCGGCTCAAGTGGCGTACAAACTTCAGCAAAACGTCAAACGAGGAGGAAATGTGCTCACATTGCACCTCGTCCTCCTTTTTTTCTGATGCCTCTGCCATACTCCACTCCCAAATTAATATTCCTCCAAATAAAAGTCGGGGACAACTTGAAACTAGTGAGGAAAAGAAGAAAAAGAGTTGCTTGTCTGAAGTGGAGAACCACTTTTTTTTGTTATCAGCTCCATGTTGGAGTCTTCCAAATGATGAGGTCGGTGTTTGGCGTGCGCATACGTCGTGTACCTCAGCAAAAAAAAGAAGAAAAATCTTTTTTTTTGTCCCTCCGGAGGATATTTTGTCAGTGTTTCCGATTGTCATGCATGTACAGATGCAAACAAGCGCTCCCTGTTTTTTCAGTGAGGGCCATTCTGCAACTTGTCATTGCATTCCAAGTCATAGTGAATGAGTTAACATTTCTATTTTATTTGCACATTTTTGCCTGGTCCCTGTGAGATTCTATAAAGGGGCCACTTGGACCCTGTTATGGTGGCAGACTGCAGACTCACTTACTAATTCATACCAAACATGGTCCAAATGTACCATTTTGGCACTAAACACAGTTGTCCCAAATCTTGATCCTAAAGGGCCACCGTCCTTCCGGTCCTAGAACTCTCCCAGTTGCAACACACCCGAGGCAGAATTATCTGGGGGGGTTGCAGCTGCGAGGCAGGCAGCACGGTTACTTGCACATGCTCTTTTGCAATGCTAAAACACTTTAAAATGCTTTTGCTTTGCATCCAAACTTTGAGGTGAACGGAAGCGGTGAAAACCAACAAACCAGGATGGTGTTGACGCCATTGTTGATCGTCACGTGACCACAAACATGCACAGCGGCCCTGCAAACTTTGCAACAACAAGTGGTGAGTATAACTTTTTATCTTTCTAATTACAGTTACACTTTACCACAGTGCCTGTGGTAAAGTGCGATATAAATCAGGATGTATTGTATTAATCATTTGATTACATTCTGAATTCACAATTTTTATATCAATATCTCTGCTGGAATTATGAGTATACATTTCTCTTGGGATCACACATTTAAAAAAAAAAGCCCAAAATAAACCAAAAGCAATAAATAAAAAGTGAATAAAACAAAGGCCACAAAAATTCTACATGTGACAGCATTGATGAATAACAGAGCTACCCCCCAACCTGAACCCCCCCCCCCCCCCCCCCCAGCCCAAAATAAGAAATCAAAGTGTCGCTTGCACTCGAATCATTGCACTTCCTCCCTCCCGCTTGCTGGCGACAGCGCGTCACATCACGCTGCCTTTGATTGGACTCTTAAAATCATTGTCGCGCTCTGTGTGTCCCACTGAGTGCTGCATACTGTAAAGAAGACCCCCCCCCTCTCTCTCCTTTGCCCTCAACATACTCACTCACCATCATCATCATCACCCCTTGTCATGTTGTCAACCACCTTAGGGGTGATTTGATTAGCTTGGACTTAACAGAGCTAATTAAAACAAAGTATTTATAATATTGGCAAAAACGTCTTCATCAGCTGAAAATTAATCCAACAAGGAGACCACTTTAAGAGAATAAAGTCATGTTTTTATTAGATAAATATTGGGAGTGTCTGATTGCTATTTCTAGAAACTCATAACAAAACAAGAGAACAAATGTATTTTACTTGGAAAACTTAATATAGTCTAGGACCGGAATTGCCCTTCGACCCCTTACTAAAAACAGAACCAAAAGTAATGATAAAAAACTTTTATTAATCAAAATGTGTCAATTCCAGTGCCAGGGTTTTTTTCATTGTCACTCGAATTCCAGGACCCACAGAATATTTAGTTTTAGAGCTACATAAACATTCAATGCAGCATAAGTGACCTTAGACTCTCTTCTTTCATCAGAAAAAGAGTTAATTCCTAAATTATATGAGTCTGGGGTTATATGAGCATGAAATGAGGGCGACTGTACAAAATTCAATGTAATACATACATATTGGTTTATATCGTGCTTTAACAACCCTTATGGAAAGGGGAAAAAAGCATTGCCAGCGGTCTGGCCAGCACCCAAGCAAGAAAAAATAAAACCCGAACTAATTCGGCAATGGCGCTCTATGTCCTATTTTCAATTCCCAAATAAATGTATGAATGGCAGTGAATGAGTTCATACCAATCCTGCCCTTCATTATTTATTAGCCGGACACAAAAGACAAATGGGCGCACTAGAACCAAAATAGCCCGCTGCAATTTTCATCGCGCGTGTGTGTGTGTGTGTGTGTGTGTGTGTCCGTGCATGTGTGTCCCTCCGCGATGGCCCGCAGTCGTAAACGACAAGCGTGGCGAGCGTGGCTTTGATATGCCAATCATTCCACAGTTAATTTGTCTTCAGTCACCAGCGCTCACGGCGACCGTTGTGCAGTCATCAAGTCAAAAGACAAAGCAAAGGAACACAAAAGCAGGAGAGGACGCAAAAAGGAATAACAAAATTACAAAATCGCTCACTTTTTCTGAACAATCTTGTTACTTTGATATGTAGCCCGATGAGGGTTGACCTACAGGTCAAACGGGATGACTGCATGTGGACAACTGCAGAGGTCGCGTGAGAACTGCAATTATAAGTACAAGTTTGTCGCAGTTGAGGAATTGAAGTAAAACGTCAATGCAAATTGTAATTTTTGGAGTCTTTGACTGTGTTGCAAATGAAACGAAGCAGCTAAATGCTTTTGTGCAAATAAGGTAAAGTGGTGGTGCCTTCAAGTACCCGTCAAAATAACTCATTCACTGCCAGACTATGTGCAAAAATGTGTTATTGTCAATCGAATTCCAGGACCCACAGAATATTCAGTTTTAGGACTACATAAACATTCAATACAGCGTAAAAAACCTTAGTCTCTCTTCTTTTATCGGAAAAAAGAGTTAATTTCTAAATAATATAGGTCTGGAGTTATATGAGTTTGAAATGTGGGCCGCTGTCCAAAATACAATGCAATACATACATATTGGTTTATATCGCGCTTTAACATCTTCCTTTTCTCTTATGCTCTTCTGCCACCTGGTGGTTAGACTTACCCCCCCCCCCTCCCATCCTTGCCATACCCAGCCACCAACGTCTTCTTCCCACACTGCTTCTGTCTTGAGGAGATCCAAACTACATACACACTTACATCCTTTTCTTTGTGTGTGTGTGCGTTTGTGTTTTATCCACATGACAGCTGATACTTCTTTTAATGACCAACACAATTAACTTCCAAGTAACTAAATTGGGTCTCTTCAGTGTGTGTGTGTGTGTGTGTGTGTGTGTGTGTGTGTGTGTGTGTGTGTGTGTGTGTGTGTGTGTGTGTGTGTGTGTGGCCGTCATTAAAATGACGGCGGAAACGGCAGTAGCAGGCCCCCATTTGCATAATTGAGTAGAGTCGCATGCGTTTTTTTTAGACTCTGGAGACCGCAGGCGTCATCATGAAACGTCCTCCTCCTTCTTCTTCTTGGTCTTTTTTTTTTCGTGTGTTGCCACAACAAAGACCTTCAAATAATAAAAATACTGACAAATGTAACAGCCCACACAAATATCCCCCCTTAAACATCCCCCAACGCTGCCGTAGAATATGTTACGTGTCGATGTTTTTCAATAAGACCTTTCCTCTCCCAAAACTTGCACAGGGTGAAGTAACACGTGGTCCAATATGTGATGAGCTGTCGTCTCCTCGGCTACGCTAACCGAATATTTGCAAACACCCCCTCGCCCCCTTTTTTACCCCCAGCTCCGCCAGACGAGTGTTGGCATGTGAAATGATTGACATTGGATGAAAAGGATGAATCAAAAGTGAAGAAAGGAGCCCACCTGCTAGAATGGAGCATTGCACGCTGGCCCGCTTCAGTAAGTGTTTTTATTCAGTTTTTCAAAATGAATGTAGAAATATAAATAGTGAAAAAATATACGTTCCCAAAATGGATTTGTGATCATTTTCAGAAGTAGCAATAACAAATGCGCTCATTTAAAAAATATGTCGGCATATACTTATATTGTTTTTTTTTATTATATACGTTCCATACAATATTGTTCAAGTCATATTTTGCTGTTAAAAAAAATAATATGATTATAATATTAAAACTATTGACTGACGCCGCCTTCATGTAGTCAGGACGGTTTTATTTTTTTAATCCTCAAAGATTTTCCTCCGTAATTCATTCAAGTCAAGCAGTTTGACTCGCAATCGAAAATAATCTTCCTGGCCTGCGATGTTTATTGATCATAAAGCAAGTCGATGGGAAAAGTGTGACAAATGTCAAGCTGCAATTGGGGAAAATGAAAGCACTCCCCCTCCCCCCGAACCCCCTATTCGAAGGCCTCTACCAGAAGCCTGCCGGGGATGCGGCGTCTCCATGATCCGCTCTCGGTGAGATAGCATCTTTCTATCTGCCCCGCGGCATTACCTCTGTAGGCTGAGGTATTTATTATCGAGAGCGCCGATAAGAAGCCTTGGCGGCTCGCTCCGCTGCTAAACGGTCAGAGTCAGGCGCCGTGAGATTGTTTACGAGCGTGATAAGCCTCGGGACAAACGCTCAACCGATCGACACTTTAACAACTAAATTAATTACAGTGTTTGGCCTGCGACGGCTCACCTGCCCCATCGTGAAAAGGCTCCCCGAAATGACCCTGCGGCTGGGTTGCAAATAGACACTCGGAATGTGTCCTCTGTGTGTTGCTATGCAGAATTGGTGGCACATGACTCATTTGATGCCATTCCCAATTTTATTCGGGAAATTAAAAGTGTGACATTGAGCGCCAGTCCCAAATTTGTTCAGGTTTTTGTTATTGCAGGGGCTGCCAATAAAGCGCTGGCCAGACCTCTGGCAAGGTATTTTTCTCTTCCATGAGGGGGCAGCATTTACCTTTTGTCCATGTTAGCGCATTGTTACAGCTTCCGCTGTTGTTAAAGCGCTATACAAATCAATATGGATTGGATTGGATGTACCTTTATTTGTCTTGCAGTGGAGAAATTTACATCTCACAGCAGCAAAGTTATGACAGGAAGAGGAAAGGGAAGAAAGAAGTAGAAAAACAAAATACAGGAGCTGCTGGAAAGACAGCCACTCTCGTGGTGCCATCATGAAGTATTGTATTTTCTATATTGCCCCCATTTCAAGCTCATCTATCTCCAGACCCATATCATTTAGGAATTAACTCTTTTTTTCTGATGAAAGAAGATAGGCTAAGGTTGCTGATGCTGTATTGACTGTTTATGTAGTCCTAAAACTCAATATTCTGTGGGTCCTGGAATTCGAGTGACAATGACAAAAACCCTGGCCCTGGAGTGGACACTTTTTTGCACAGATGAAGCGATGGTTGCATCCAAAGCGAACGCGGACCACCGCCCTGAACGTTAGCGTAACCGACGTAAAAGGAGGCTAAATTCCACCCGGAGACGAATTCTGCATCAAAGCGCAACCTTTCAAAAATAAAACAACGCGGGCCGTGTTGTTGCTTGAAACACTTTGGGTGTTTTTTTTTTTTTTTTCTTGCTCCAGTCTCGTGCTACAAATCAGTACTGACACGGGCAATCAGAGCGTCCACAGCGGAGGAAAAAAAGGGCGGGTAGTGTTCAAACGCGGGTAGGGGGAGACTTGTCGGGCGCAAAGCGCACAATGCGGCTAATGGCCTCCCGTCTGAGCCTCCCACCCGGCGCGCTTAAAAAAAGAACTCTTTGGCTCTTTTATGTTGCCGCTCGCATTCGCTTTACTCTTTGGGACCGCCGTCCCAGATTTAAAAGCTAGTCACGTGCTGCCGGCCCTTTATTTTGCCGTAAACTCTTGCTTTTATTTTATTCCTTTTTTTTTTTTTTTTTTGCTTTTAATCTTTTCGCGTTCCTCGTGGGGACTTGTTGTCATCGGCGTGTTTTGGAACGAGTGGTGGGAGGTGTTAGCCACAAATGGAAGTTGAAATAGAAGGCGTTTTCGTTTGTTGGGTGGTTGCATAAGAATCTTCTTAACAACTTGTGTTTTATTTCCATCCCTTAGTCGTTTTCAAGGCTAAAATACGATATTGATAATAAATCTTCATAGAATACAAAATCACGCTAGACAGTTATCTGACTTAGACACAGATCACACACCCCCCCCTTAAAAAACTAAATAATTGAATATTTACTTTTGACTTGTTTAGCTTTTAATAAAATTCCACTTAGCTTATTTTTGACAGATTCTCGATATGCAACCTTAATTTCACCAGTGGAGGTCGAGGTGTATTTACGTTTTTTCCCCCCTTTTGCACCCCCACTTGTTTTTACACCGACCATCCTGCATCTGTTTCCCGCCCTCATGTTGCCCCCCCGCCCCTCGCTGTTTTACAGATCTCTTCCGCGATTACTTAGAACCCGCAAAGAGCTGAATAACTGATTAAAAAAAAGAATCTAAAAAACGAAAAGAGGCGCTCAGACGTGTGCGACGACTGGAATCTCTTGAAGTCAAGAAAGCAGCCAGGTGTCGAGTGTTTGGGAGAGCTTCCCGTTTGAAAGAACTTGCGAGAGGCGCGGAAAGACAACGAGAGAGAGAAAGCGGTCGCGTGAAGGAACGTTTGAGAACAATACGCCTGGCGTAAACAAGTCCTCACATCTCTCAAAAAGCGAGCGGCGGCCTTTAGAAAGTTTCCTTTTTCCGCGCCGCGCTCGTTAGCATGGCGAGCGCGTGTTCCTCGTCGCTCGGTTCCGTCCCCGCCATCGCGTTTTTTGCAATTTCTTTTACGCTTCGCGTGCGGTTCTGCCCTGACAACTTTGGTGTCATAAAACCGAAATAGTCTTTTTGAACTCATTCACTGCCATTCACGAATTTATTCGGGAATTGAAAATATGACGTAGAGCGCCATTCCCAAATTTGTTCGGGTTTTGTTTTTTCACGCTTGGGTGCCGATAAAGTGCTTGTTAGCCCTCTAGCAATGTTTTTCCCTTCCACATTTCCCTTTTTTCATGCGAGTACTTTATTCCAGCTTCAGATGTTGTTAGAGCTATATAAATCAATATGTATGTAATGTAATTTATACAGCTGCCCCCATTTCAATCTCATATAACTCCAGACCCATATAACGGATGAATTAACTCTTTTTTTCTAATGAAAGAAGAGAGTTTAAGGTTTCTTACATTGCATTGGATGCTTATGTAGTCCTAAAACCCAATATTCTGTGGGTCCTGGAATCCGAGTGACAATGACAAAAACCCTGGCACTGGAGTGGACGCATTTTTGCACATCGTCTGGCAGTGAATGAGTTTAAAAAAAAAAACGACAAAATGTCTCTCTTGCCTTGGACTTTGCTCACCACTTAGCTCAGTGTTAGCATTTCCAAAGAGACCGCTTTAGTGCTATGTTGGGGGGTGGGGGGTGGAATTCGTCCTTCCATCTGGCAGCAGCTCCGTGCACTTTTTATGTATTTTTTTGAGCGTGACTTTATGTGTTGGCAGCGCACTCGCTCTCCTTCCTACTGCCACCCCCAATGAAATCTCGACGCAGAGATGGCGGCTTCCTTTGCGCCGCGCGGACTCCATCTTGTGTGATCTCGCCGTGTTGTGTAACCCTTTCGCGCTCTTTTTTCTTTTTTTATTATTGAATTTTTTTTTTTTTCCTTTTTGAAATCCCGCCCTTGCTCTTTCCGTGAGTTACGTTTCGTATTGACTGCTCGGCGCTTAAAAAAAAAAAAAGGCAGAAAGGCCCGCGGCTTGCGGCTGGGTGGTGATGGCGAAGGGAGGGGTTGACTCCTGCCGCCCCCGTAGTGAAGCGGAGTTCCCGGCGCTCTCGCAAGTACACTTGCTCTTTTCTTCTTCTCTTGCCTCTTCTTTTCCCGCATTCCCGCACCCCATGCAAAGATCACCTTATGGAAGATTAAGACGTCGGAGCGCCATATTTGCACAAATAACCTTTGCCGCTTTGCCTCCTCATCAAAGCGGGCGAGCGCGGATGTCCCGCCGGAGAGCGCCGCGGTCACGGAGGCCTCGGTCCAAAGCTGCCAGGGAACAAACGGGACGGCTCAACGCACTTTCAGATCCCCTCTTGACTCACATTTGCCTTTTGTTTTTTTGCAACGCGATTTGGCGATCGATGCCGACTGTCATGGTACCAAAACCGCTGATATCGCACTCCTTGTCCTTGTGATCACCAGGCTGCAGGAGTTGGTGGTATCAGGGGAGAAGGTCCGCCAGGTGGTCCCCTCGTACTTCCAACACTTACCGAATGGCTATGTTGGCAAAGCGAAAATCAGAACCAGCGCTTTATTGGCACCCGAACAAAAAAAAAAAACATATCCCGAGCAAATTCGAGAATGATACTCGTAGTTTTACAGACGATGATGGCAAAAAAATGGAGACTGAGTTTGCCAAAATTAGAGACTCAAAGTCTTGCTGTATTATTCAAAACGGCGCCAAATCCAATTGCGCCCACCAAAGAATAGGTCATTAGGCGTATGCCCCGCCCCCCGTCCACCCCACACCCCCATCATAAACTCTTGAGCCCACCCCACCCTCTTCACTGCGTGATTCCTTCCCATCCAGTTTGGCTGTCAGAAGCTCAAAGACGCCAACCCTGGCGCGATATTGATCGGACACTCGATAAAAGGTCACGGGGGGTTGCGGGGAGGTCCATCTTTTGTTCCCCCCCTCCCCAATCATTTCCCATAAGACTCAATGGAGACATCTTGAGTGTCTTGCAAATGTCAGGGAATTTTTTTCCTCTCTCTTTTCTGGGGGAATTTATTAAGTATTTGCTAATTAGCTCCCTGAGGCGTGCACGCTAATTGAGAGCTGGCGAGCTTAAAAAAAAAAAAAGACAGCAACGCACAACTTGTACATAAATTAGCCAGGGGATTAAAAAAATAATAAATAAGCGACTGTTTAATTTAGATCCGCATCTCAGGCTTCCTCTTTTTTTTCGCCACCGTCTCAGCTCAGCGCAACCTGTCAAAAGCATCCGTCGTCAGCCTCCGCCGTTCGACAAAGTTTTGAAGCAATTAGCGCGGCTTTTTGCCGCAACCCAACTTTTTAGCGTTGCTAAAAAGTCTCCCCGCGCAATTAGCGCTTACCGCTATCTCAACCAGCCACTCCCAACACAAAAAGTGCTTTTGTCAAAAATTCTTGCGAGACAAAGGTGGGAAAGGTTGACTGCGGGTGGGCTGTTTCCTCAATTACCACCCCCCCACCTCCTTTTTTTGACACACCCCACCCTTCCTGTGATATATCGTGAAGCGAACGCAAAGTCTTCCAACCTCTTATAAATAGATCACATGGATCAAACTTGTTTTGTGGTTTTAATTTAAAGTGCGACATCAGTGCCGTCAAACTTTTTTTTTTTTTTTTTTTACGCAACCGCAGCCTAATTGCGAGCCTGGTTGCAGGTTTAATTTGTCTTTGTATGTTTTTTTGACAGTAAACATGCGTTGATATCGGGTTTATCTATTTGAACTGGCGTCACAAGTCGTGGGTTGACTCGGGGAAAGTTTTTATTCGAAAGGCTCACGCTCGGCAAGCAAATAGGTCAAAGTTTGTTAACGCGGGAAAAAAAACGTACAGGTTAAACCGCTCCGTGTTTCTTTTTAGGGCGCTCGTTGAACAATGTTGATAGATGACATTTTCAAGCAAGCTAATTATTGGAGTGCACGAAAGGATGTTTTTCTTGTTCGTTGGATTAGACGAAAGTTTTGTTCATCGAGGTCTCCGAATTTTAGTCCTTTTGTAAAAAAAAACTCGGATTGGTTGGTTTTTTTTTTTTGATTAAAGAATATATCTCACCTTATATAGTAAGACATCCATGTTTTTTTCTGAGAGCATTATTTGCATTTTTTTGCATTTGGAGCTATTTTCCATATTGAACTTTCCAACCTGAGCTCATTATCGGAGTGCATGACTGATAAATAAGATAAACAAGGGATCAAAAACTGCCCAAGAACTTTTTCATCAGATGACAAAAAGGAAAACAGTTTGGCTTGACTGTTTGTGGGGGAAAAACATTTTTTAAATCAAACAAGAACAAAGATGCAGATTCTGAATTAGGAGCTATTTTTTGTATGAAATGTTGTTTACTTATCTGACAAACAAATACAGTATATATATATATGCAGAGTTTATATCTTGGCATTTTTTTCACATTTCTAAAATAACCTTTATATAAAAAGGAAAAAAAGTGATTTTATATGCAGCTAATACCCCCCTCTTGTCTTTTTGCAGCTTTCTCGTCACAATCCCCTCGGACTTGGACCCACTTGGATCGATCGCCACTCGGTATTGACCTAACACCTGCCGAGGGCGAACGTTAAGCCGTCCTCGAGCCATGTGTCACTTTTTTTAAAGAAAGAAAGAGCTAGAAAAGTCCACCGCCTTTCATGTTTGTCAACACCGACCAATTTGCATCATGACCTTAAAAAAACAGACAAGGGCATAGCTGCTTTATGGCTGGTCTGTCGCCTAATTAGAGTGAAGCGAGAGGCCAAGGCTGCGATCGCCCTGCAGGAACGCGGTGTGATCGTCTCGACAAAAGCGCACCTTTGTCTAATGAAAGCCCTTCTTCCGTCTCCGTCTTGCGTTCCACACAAAGAAAGAAAGAAAGAAAGAAAGAAAGAAAGAAAACACCTTCCAGACGTCTCGCTAGACAAAAGCGGCGCGGTGTCACTTTGCCGCGCATGCAAATGACAGCGGTCTGTCACAATCGTTTATTGGAGGAGGTCGCGAGCTGGGTCGCCCGCTAGGCGGAAAGGCGCTCGTGGTTTCCCGTCGCTGCCGCGGAGAAACAAGGACACAGAAAAAAAGGAAGGAACAAAAAGAATAAGTTACGGAAACGTGAACATGTGCAGATTTCTCGCCGTTTGTCATAAAGGCCTTTGTACAATCCGGCAGAGGGCGCTGTAGTGGGGGAGAGCAATCTAAATTGTGTTGTGTTTGCTAGCAAAAGCGCCACCTCGTGCCTCTTCGTTTGTCGAACAATGAAAAGCACAAAGGCGTGAATTTAATCAATGAGCTACATTTGTTTCAAATGTATTTTTGCATCACTGTGACACAATGGTTCCCGGTTTTGTGGCCCAAACTCAAGTTCCCCACATTTTAAGCATTCTGATGAGGGGAAGGATTTCTGCACTAAAGTATGGAATTTGATTCCCCCTCCCCTGCGGAATGGTCCCTTTTTCCTGGTGTTGTCAAACAGAATGACTAAACGCGCCGGCTCTTACTAATTTATAAAGTGACGGGCGCGACGCGGTGTGATTGACAATGTGATAAGTGTTATTTGAATATGGCTGACATGAATTATGTAACTACAGGGGGAGGTGGGGGTCCCTCCCTCCGGCTTGCTGCCGTTCCTCCAAGATAACATCAGCGCTGTAGTGTGTATGGCACGCAGGGGCCACTTAAGCAAGAAGCTAGCAGCGACAAATGACACTCCAAATAAATACGACCACTCCATGCGCAAGCAGAAAGCATGAATTAGCGCCTTCTCATCCGTTTTTGGCTAGTTGGGACAAAAACATGGATATATGTCCCCAATGCATTAGTTTTAAAAAGTAAAAAAACAAAATACAGGAGCTGCTGTAAAGGCAGCCACTCTCGCGGCGCCATCTTGAAGTCAAAAGAACAAATAAATAAATAAATAAATATGACAACACAAAGTCACAGTCATTCAATTTTAAACACTTTCTGCACCCTCTTTGTTGCATGAAGCAGTTCTAGATGAAAGAGGAGAGGATCAAAGGGTCCTTTTCACCAGTGGATCAGGGTCGTCATGGTGGAATGTACACGTCTGTCACAAGCTAAATGTTGAATGCAGACACGAAGCTGTAGAATCCATTGAGGAAAAGAGATTGTTTCTCATCTCCTGTTACACGTAAATCCATTTCAATTCCAAGCCTCGACAGTTCCACATACGCATTGCCGCACTGCATCCCCCCATATAATTTCTTGTTGTTTTTTTTAATGGCTACAAGAGTTTTTTTTTATTACTGTGTTTTTTACCCCCTTCTTTTCCTTCTTGCAGCCCCGCCTCCCCAGCCTTTGTTGCCGACATCCACGCCTGCCTGCAGAGCCCCCGCTGTTGTCCCGTCGGCTCCGTGACAACATGTACGCAGAAACATTTGGAAACGGGGCCTCAAAGGCGACGCCTGACAGGCGGCCGTTTGAAAATGGCTGCAGCGGCGCCGGCGACAACAAGCTGCAAAAAAAGAAGAAGAAGAACCCCCGCCACCTCATAAAAGGTAAAAAAAAGAGGTAAGAATGTGAGTTTTGATGATCTGGAATTAGTTGGTTGTGCTTTTTTTTTTTATTTGCTGCCGGTGGTCTTCAGGGAGAAGATGGCCTCGTCTGAGGACCTCGCCAACGAGAGATGTGCGGCCATTTTTATGGTGAGTCATCAAACTTTACCTCAGCGGAATGCGGTGCCGATGATCCATCTCGTATGCAAGCTTCCAATTTGGTAGCAAAGGTGCAAAATCACAAATTTGGCCCTTTTACATGTCCAAAAGGAAAAAGTGCCACTTTCAAAACGATGCAAAAGGCTGAACGCAGCCGCAGGCCCCCTCTGACACGGCCCTGCACATGAACAGAAACACACATACACATGTGCCTTTTGACTTGTTAGCTTTGAAAGCGGTCGCGTGATGGGGGGACGTGGGTCATGTCAGTCTTCGAGTGATTTCTGCATTTTTTTTTGTTTTGTTTGGTTTCTCACACACACTCACGCGCACACACACAGAAAGCTCTCATGTGTTACAAACGTGTAGATGCAAGCAAACACATGCACATCCAAGCTGCAACAGACACATGGCTGCTGTTGAAAAGAAAGAGGCAACCCAAAAATAAATAAATACATAAATAATTAAAGTACTTAAATTATAACTGGATAAATAGATGAATAAGTACATGGATAAAAATAAATAACCAAAGAAATAAATACATGTGTCAATAGATACATGAATAAATAAATAAACAAATAAATAAATTACTGAATTAATTACGACATGGAAAAACAAACAGATAAAAATACATAAGTATATGTATAAATACATACACATAAATAAATACATAGATGAATACATAAATGAACACATACATAAATAATTAAAGTACTTATAACTGGATAAATAGATGAATAAACAAATGAATAAAAATAGATAAATAAATAATCAAAGAAACAAATACATCAATAAATTCATGCATCAATAGATACATAAATAAATACATAAATAAATACATTACTGAATAACTACATGGATTAAAAAAATAGATAATAAATGAACAAAAAAACAAATACACGAATAAATACATACATACATACACACATACACACACATACATACATACATACATACATACATACATACATACATACATACATACATACATACATACATACATACATACATACATACATACATACAACTGGAAGTTCTTATGGAAGCTTTTTCTTTGGCTTCCAGTGCCCTCTGGTGTTAAGAAAGCATTTGTCAGTTTCATCTGAATGGGAAATAGAAAATGTGGACATTTTTGTTGTTTCATTTTATTGTAATTTTTGTTTTGTTTTGCCGGGATTGATGTAATCTTGATTAGATTTGTTCTTCGTGTAGCGAGATAATAATAAAGGAAGAAAAGGAGTCACGGGTGTGAAATCGGATAAAAGTAGTGATTTAATTATAGGCGTGCTTAGTTTTACTTTCACTTGAATATTTACATGTAGTATTTGATTTAAAGATATAGTTAGATGGATGGTATGCTAGCTCGCGACAAGGATATTGTGTCCAAAGATTTTTTTGAAGAAAAAAAAAAATACACAAAATAAGTCACATTTAAATGGGGAAAATAAAAGGCCTAATTCATCAGCGCCAACCTAGAAAACGTGCCAAGAAAAATTATTTGTCATTTTATTTCATATTTTCTTTTTTTTTATTTCTGAAGCTAGCATGGTAAAAAGTTGAAGCATGAATAGTTAAAGCATTTATTATCAGGCTTAATGAAGTCAAGGCAGATGTTTTTCTTCTTCTTCTTTTTATTTCTTCGAGCGGCTGTTGCGGCGGCAGCAGCTGCTCGGGCTTCTTCTCGTTCTTGTTGCAGTCAGAAGCTCATTTCAAACAGCGAGGAACGCTCCGCTCCCCCTTAGGATGCCGCCTTCTAATGTCATCACTTCAACTTCTCTAATGCTGCGCCTTTATTTTATACGCGCGCCCGCTGTGAGACGAGGGCAGGAAAAAAAACGGATTCCAAATCATTCAAACACTTGCGTTGTGTTGAAAGACGACTCTTTCGCTTTGGAGTCTGATACTTTATTGTCATTTTGAATCGGGAGGTGGATGCTTATCGTGCATTATTAATGCTCAAATGTCTTTTTTTGCAATACAGGGGAGGAGAAAACAGTTTAAGGTATGTTTGCGCACATCAAGTGGATGTCTGATTAGGTTACAGGTATACAATTGTGATGACATTTAAGTCTTGTTTTTTGTGGGGAGAAGGTGTTGGAATATGGTATACTAGTAGTATTTATTTATGATTTAGGGGGGGAAGATAAATTCTGTCCAAACGTCATTATATTAAGTTGACATTTCATTTATATGTATGTATTGCATTGTATTTTGGACATCCGCCCTCATTTCAAGTTCATCTATCTCCAGACCCATATCATTTAGGAATTAATTATTTTTTTCGGATGAAAGACGAGACTCTAAGGTTTCTGACGCTGCATTGAATGTTTACGTCGTCCTAATACTCAATATTCTGTGAAGCAGAATTCGAGTGACAATGACAAAAACCCTGGCACTGGAGTGGACACATTTTTGCACATTGTCTGGCAGTCAATAAGTTAATTTGGGGAGGATGGAAGTGTCGGGTGTCCCCGCTGCTTCACCGTACCTGCCGGGACAAGATGACGTGCGTCCTCTAAATAAAATTCAAATGGCCTCTGGCTGTTAAAATTTAAAAAAATTACTTTCATGTTGCTAAGCAAAAAAAAGTGCATGCAGTCAATCAAAGTAAGTCCCCCTCATCACCGACCGACCCCCTGTTTCCTTTAAACGGATCTAGTTCATCATGAGCATAATTTACCAGGGGTGGGAGTGGTTGGCAGGTGGGCAACGCGATCAATAATTGATAGGTGGTTCAATGAGGGAAAAAAAGGAGTTGATTTTTTTTTCCCGCCTCCCCTGCGGTGCGCTTGTCACTTGCTGTTGTCAGAACACATTTGCTTTGATGACAAATTTGAAGATGCGAACAAGGGCGTCACATGTGATTAGAGAGCTGAAAGGTAGGCGGCGTGCAAGGGAAGGATTGATGGAGGGGGGGGGGGGGCAGATTGAGGGCTTTGGAGGACCCACTGGGCTAAACTAAGAGGTGAGGTTTCATCATGTGTCTGTAAACAATGTGCTTTGTTTGAAAGGCACCTGGATGGTGAAAAGTTGGTGGCCGAAGAACCCAAAGTGTGTCATTGTCATCCAAGCAATGAAATTCAGCTGTGTGACCAACAATTGCCCATTGAAACTTTTCCTCACTTGTTGAATTTGCCGTTATTAGTCTCGTAGTGGAGAAATGTACATTTCGCATTGATACAAGCTAACCTTTGACCTTTCAATGCCCGCTTTAATGCCTATTGAAGGCTTTCTTATCATGAGTTTCCAAGTCATGTGACGCGCTACACTTGCAAAGAACGAGAGGCTCGCCGGTGAACACCAAAACAGCCGTGGGAGTATTTTTAATGGTGTTTTTCACATTTTCCAAGAGCTGCACTGAGCATAATTGACAGCTGCATGCATTCGCCGGCGCCGTCCAAGCGCCTCGCGCCCGCTCTTCCAACAAACCTCTTCCTCTTTTAATTATCCCCCCAGCAGAAGAAAAGATGGAGCACATCAGACACATGGCGGCAAATCCGGAGGCCCTGGCGTAGGCTCACAGCGCCGCCGCCGCCTACCCTTCCCGATAGTTTCCGACGCTGGCAGTGACAAGAGAGGTGGCGGTACGCCTGCAGATTGGGCGACAAAGAAGGGCGAGGATGAGATCGCCGGCTCCTCAGTTGGGAAGGCAGTTTTGTTTTTTTGGGGGGGTGATTTTCTTTCTCCCTCCCGCTGCCAAATTGAGCCGACTCCTTGTGCAGGGAAGCCATTGTTTACACCTCAGCGTCGTGCTGCTTTTGATAGCCGAGAGGAGCTGCTTTCTTATCTCGCACGGCAATGTTTTTGGCGGTGACACTTGTTCTATATGGCGGGGTCACCCCCGCGTGTCTGTTTTTGGATTCTGCGAAATCGTACATCACGAACGCCCGTCTCATTGTCGGGATGCTGATTGAGGGAAAAGTGGCCTGCAAGGCCAAGTTTGGATGCTTGTTATTGGCTATGGGCTAAGTTCTGGGGGGGCAGTTAGTTGGTCGCGTATTGCGTTATCCAGCCCGGGTTTTTTTGGATTGGATTAGACTTTATTAGTCTCGCAATGGAGACATTGCACAGCGGCAAAATGATGAAAGTAAGTGCAATGGAAAGGAAGAAGTAGAAAAACAAAGTGCAGGAGCTACTGTAATGGCAGCCACTCTCGCGGTGCCATCTTGAAGCCAAAACAACAACAAAAAACAAATTAATGTGACAACATAAAAGACACAGACAGTCATTCAATCTCAATCGTGTTTTTTTTTTCCAGTCGCCGACACTTTGGGCAGAAATGAACCCCCCCCCCCCCCGAAACCCTGTTCTCCTTTCCCCCCCTGTCTTCCGTCGTCCTCAGATGAAGAGTGTGATGCTGCACAGCGGAGGGCTTTCTTCTTCGCCTCCGAGGGGGAAGAATCAAGAAGGCAACGCGCTACATGATGTTATATCGCCCAATCCAAATCCAAAAGTCAGGTTTGGTCGAACAACATGAAGGCAATGATTTCATTTTTGTAATGACACTTTGGAAATGGACAACCTTTGAACAAAGATGCGTCTTCTTGAGACTTTTTGCATACCTCTGCTCCTGGCGGCCTTCGCAATTAAATTTTACCACGTGAAGTTGAGCAAGTTTTTTGTCTTTTTTCTGCTGTGCATCA
This sequence comes from Hippocampus bargibanti, assembly GCF_051943395.1. Taxonomy (NCBI): domain Eukaryota; kingdom Metazoa; phylum Chordata; class Actinopteri; order Syngnathiformes; family Syngnathidae; genus Hippocampus; species Hippocampus bargibanti. The sequence continues at coordinate 9,193,317 of NC_142748.1, forward strand.
TTTGTCCGAAGAGATGTCGCTTTCTACTTGGCGTTCCAGGTCAGACGCCTGCAAATCCCGCCATCGCTGGGCCACGAAGGCTCCATCTGGGTCAACGACGGTCACTGTGAGCGGCTTACGAGAAGGCCAACTTGGAGCCGGATGGGCGTCATCGCCTGCATCCGCTCTTGCCTGCCGTTCCCACCGGCATGTCAATCAACTTGACAGCTCCAGTTCCCCCCCCCCCCCCCCATCCCTGCATACACTGCACCCCCGTGTAACGCCGCTCACCTTGCACATCAATCAAAATGGATGTCAATCAGCCCGGCTTTTGATTCAATTTAGAGTTCCGCTAGCAGGTCGCGGCATGAAAGGCTCTGCCTGCGAGGCCCACAAAGGAGAAGCAGTCAACCTTTAAAAAAAAAAAAAAAAAACATCCGACCCCAGAAGATTCGCCGCCTTCATTTAAATTCCGCTAATCACACGAATGGCTTCTGGCGCTTTCAGGCAGTGACGTAGAAATGTTTTATCCAAAAATAAAAAATAAAATAAATGAATACATCAATCTAATCTCATGTCACGCCCCTGAAAGGCCCTCTGGCTTTCAAAGTGGAAGATCATCCATCTAAGGGGGCACCCCCCCCCCCCCCCCACTCCCAACTTGTATATACGGCTATGGTGTTTTTGTGCTAACTTAATCTCATGAGGGAGTTTTAAGAGATGGCTTAATACTGAGTATATATATATATATATATATATATATATATATATATATATACATACAGTAAAGTCTCGTTATATCGATATTCAAGGGAGTCCGGAAAAATATCGATATAACCGGGACTATCGATATATCCGACCCTGTTTGCATGTAATTTTCTCCGTGCGTGCATAGAAATAGTATCGATATAACCGGGACTATCGATATATCCGATATCGATATAACGAGACTTTACTGTATATATATATATATATATATATATATATATATATATATATATATATATATATATATATATATATATATATATATATATATATATATGTGTGTGTGTGTGTGTGTGTGTGTGTGTGTGTGTGTGTGTGTGTGTGTGTGTGTGTGTGTGTGTGTGTGTGTGTGTGTATATTTCAGAAACTGTTGTTTTTGTGTTTTTTAGTTTACCTAACCTTTGCACCGAACCTTAAATGGATTGAATTGTTATTTTTGGAAGGAATGGGGACGTATGTATTTTAGTTATATATTATACATTTAATAATACATTTCATTTTTAAACACCTTTCGAAACTCGTTTTTTTCGGTTTAAAATGCCTTAATATACCTGGGACAGATCTGCACCTACATCGATGGGAAATTTGCGCCGTCTGGCGGACACATAAAGAAATTACATCTAGAAATGGGGAATTTCCGCCGTCTGGCGGACACATAATGAAATTACACCTAGAAATGGGAAATTTACGCCGTCTGGCGGACTAATAAAAGCGTTTTTAGCCCGAAAAAAAACGACCATGTATAGGAAGTAGTTTTTGAGCCGAACAAACGACCATGTATAGTAAGGCGTTTTTAGGTTAAAAAAATTCGACCATGTAGAGGAATACGTTTTTATCCCGAAAAAAAACCCACCATGTATAGTAAGGTGTTTTAAGGTGAATAAAACGGCCATGTATACGAAGGCGTTTTTAGCCCCCAAAAAACGGCCATATATACTAAGACATTTTTGGCCGAAAAAAAACGACCATGCATCATCAGGTTGTTTGACAGATATGTTTTTGTTCTGACTGCAATGTTTTACTTTCCGATTACGTGTTTCCGCCCAAGCCGGCCGGAAGCGGATGTTCTCTCAATGCTGAGTTGGGCTAGCATGGATTGTTACCTTCTGTTCCGACCTACCGAGGCAACAAAACGAGCAAGGATGGCAGCTGTTGACGGGTTCACCCAGCTCCAGTTTATATCTTTGATGTCCAAAGTGTGCGCGGAGACAACCATCTTGGAACCAGCGACAAAGATTGAGGTTTGACCACCACGCCGAATAATCGAGCTATCTCGCTAAAGCTAACGTCGCTCCGAGCTATCTCGCTTAAGCTAACGTCAAACCGGCTAATGTTGACTTGTGTCACATCGTCGTGTTGCATCTTCAAGTTCGAAGTTAGCTGTTTTTATGCTTTGGGACTCTGCTACGTTGGACGTGATAAGATGCTTGCATTTTTGTGTTTCAGCTGCATTCGTCATGAGCCTCCCGTAAAAGGAACCGACATTTGACGGCTTGAAAACTGGAGCCGATTTCAACGTAAGTTTGACTCATCAAATTTGTCCCAGCATATGACATATGTTGATTGTGACGTTGGTGTTGTTTTGGCAGGACTCTCTCATCTCAAGTTGCTCCGCATGAGCTGGTGTGAGACAAGAGGATACACCAAACCAGGTTCGATTGAGGTCGCTGTGGCGACCCCTGAAGGGAAAAGCCAACAGGAAAAGAAGAAGACCCATGCCCAAGTCGTCCACAATGAAGGTGGATGTCATCTTTTTTTGCAAACAATTTTTTTATGACAAAAAGAAATAATCATCAAAAGTCATCATATATTATGACACTGAGGTTTCTTTTGATGTGTTGTTCAACTGATTTATTTAATTTTCTTTCAATTAAACAGGCCTGGATGAAACTGATGGGCCCACCAGAGGAGGGACACCCAGCCCCCCACCCACCCAGCAGTGGAAGAAAGTTCGCTCCGGAGTTGTGGTAAGTTTTTTCATCCCCACAAAGACCATGTGTAGTCAGGTGTTTTTTGCTGAAAAAATGTTTAGTGAGGTGTTTTGATTTCCCTTTGTCACAATGACATTTTGCAGGTTGTGCCAGTTGCACGTGCCTGGTCTTGAACCCTGCACTTCTGCGCCGCAAGTATCTGCCCTGCCCACTGGACCATGGGGGTGTGGCTGTTTTCGCTAAAAATTCATCTATTTATCATGCGATACCGCGTTGACACTTAGTAAAATTCTTTGCAGGTTCTCGGCGCTTCGCGCCTCGAACCTGCCTAGCGAGCTCGCTTCGCTCGCTCGCATTGAGACACTTGGCTCGCTCGCTTCGCTCGCTCGCAGGTTCACTCTTGTGCTTGTCGGGGCCTTGGGAGGCTGTCCACTTGTGGACCCGTGAACTCGCTCCAGCGACCTCGCTTCGCTCGGTCGCTTTCGCTTCGACTTGGTTTCGAGCCTGTGCCGCGCAGTCGACACCCTTGTATCTTTCGCTGTGACTTGGTTTCGAACCCGTGCCGCGCAGTCGACACCCTTGTACTTTTCTCAGCGGCCCACGGGGCCCCAATAGAATATCGGGTTTGTTCGCTTATATCCTATTCTGAAGGTCACTGTTGGAATAAAAGCACAAGTTAGACATGCTGCCCAGAGCTGGGATCGAACCCAGGACCTTCACAGCGAGAGTCCATTGCCTTAACCAGTCAGCCACGAGGACCACAAGTATGACTCGGTTGTGGCCTATCATAGACTTTTCTCAAGTACAAAAAGACTTAGACTAAAAAACTTGTCTTTTCTCTGACATCCATTTGAAATGTTGGTTTCTTTTCTCCTATCTTATTGTGAAAGTCATTGATTGACCAAAAGCACAAGTCAGACATGTTGCCCAGAGCTGGGATTGAACCCAGAACCTTCACATCTGGAGTGCACTGGCTTAACCAATCAGCCACAGTGACCACAAGTCAATTTCTGTTCTGTTCTATGATATTCTTTAAAGTATAAAAAGACTTAGACTAAAAAGCTTGTCTTTTCTCTGACATCCATTTGAAATGTTGGTTTCTTTGCTTCTATCTTATTGTGAAGGTCATTGATTGAAGAAAAGAACACAAGGCGCCCAGAGCGGGGATTGAACCAAGAACCCTCGCATTGGGAGGCCATCGCCTTTGCCAGTAAGCCACAGTGGCCAGCAGTAAGTTTGGGTTATGTTGTATCTTGTAGGTCTACAAAGTAGAAAAAGACAGACGCCAAACTTTCTTTCTCTTTCCACAGATGAAGACCAGCATCAAGCGGGGCTGAAAAGGGAAGCCGCATTTGCCACGAACGAGTTTCGATCAGAACTTACCCACGCACAAGATCGGCGTTCAACCCACTAGCCCACGTGTAGGCGGAAGTGCAGTGGACGTGCAAGCGGTCATCAACATGGAGGGGAAAGAGAACGAACGTTGAATTTGTCGCAGCTGAAATATGTTTTCGCTAATGACAATAAAAGTGGGTTAAACATGAGTATTTGTGGTCATATTCAAAGACACTCTGAACGGACCGCAACGCAGGCCTTTAACCATTAGGCTAACTGGTGACAAGTGCCCACGTTGAAAGCCACATTTCAGTGTCCCACACGGTGTCGCCTTTTTTGTCATTCACTTGTGTGAATCATGATTTATTTGACTGTGTTGCAACTGCGTCGCGTTTGACAGCCCAGGCAGTGACATCACCATCACCACTAACGAGCACCTTTTTCCAACAAAGGCTCGGCAGCAAGTTCCGGGTGGTGAGTAACTTGATGTTCCAGCACGTCTGCAACGTCATCACATATCTTGGCAAAGACCGCAGACGAAAAATCACGTCCTACGTGTCTCGTGTTTGCCGATTCTGTAAGGCGTTTTTGGGCTGACAAAAAAAACACCATGTATAGGAAGGTGTTTTTACCCCCCAAAAAACACCATGTATAGTAAGTAATTTTTGAGCCAAAAAAAAATACATAAATAAACAATGTATTGTAAGGCCTTTTTACCCCCCCCCCCCCCCCCAAAAAAAAAAAAAAAAAAAAACGACCATCTATAGTAAGCTGTTTTTACCTGAAAAAAATGACCACGTATACTAAGGCATTTTTACCCCCCCCCCCCCCCCAAAAAAAAAAAAAAAAAAAACACAACCATCTATAGTTAGGCATTTTTTACCCGAAAAAAAACATGTATATAGTAAGGCGTTTTTACCCGAAAAAAAAAATGACCATGTATAGTAAGGCGTTTTTGAGCAAAATAACGACCATGTATAGTAAGCCGTTTTTTCCCCCAAAAAAACAGCCATGTATAGAAAGCCGTTTTTACCCGGAAAAAAACAACCATGTATAGTAAGGCATTTGTAGTATAAAAAAAACAACCATTTATATATCTTCTTTTCCTTTCGGCTTTTCGCCACAGCAAATCAGTGTCCTCCATCTTGATAGGTTCGATCGGCATTTGTATATACTAAGCGTTTTTACCCCCCAAAAATGACCATGTCTCTTCGTACAGGATACATGATTGTTTTTTTCGGGGAAAAACGTCTTTATTTGTCCGCCAGACGGCGCTTATTCCCCATCGAACGAGACGTAATTGTAGTACACGTGTTTGTCCGCCAGACGGCGGAAATTCCCCATTGAATCGATCTTGATGTATTTTCTTAAATTGTCCGCCAGTGGGCGGAAATTCCCCATCGATTTAGATGAGAAGGTTTCTTCAGCCGTCAGTCCCCATCGATTTAGATGTAATTTCTTTATTTATAAACTAGATGGAGATGGAGTTTTCGCCGTCTGGCAGACAAATAATAAAATTACATTTTGATCGATGGAAAGAATAATTATCTTTAAATTACACAAAGATCAGAATCAAAAAATGACTGGACAAATTCACCAAAGGGCACTAATCCTGTTGTTGCTCGATAAATAGATATTTTTTTTTCTCACCAAAAAACGCTTTACTATAGAAGGTCGTTTTTTTTGGGCTCAAAAACGCCTTACTATACATCAGGGGTGTCAAAGTCATTTTTTGCCGCGGGCCACATTATAGTTAAGGTTTCTTCTTGAGGGCCGTTATGAATTTGGGGAGGCCATTAGAATGTTTAAGCCCCTCCACATATTACATATAGAGCGCACAACCAATTAATGAATAACTAGTTTTCAAATCTGAAGTCAAGAATAATGACTGTTATTGTGGTTTACATCCAAAAATATGACATTTTGGTCAGGATCTTAGCAAGTATCATGGAATTTCACAAGTTTGATTTGCTTTCGCGGGCCGAAAAAAATGATGCGGGGGGCCGGATTTGGCCCTCGGGCCTTGACTTTGACACCTGTGCTATACATGGTCATTTTTTTTCGGGTAAAAACGCCTTACTATACATGGTCATTTTTTTGCCTCAAAAACGCCTTACTATACATGGTCTTTTTTTTGCCTCAAAAACGCCTTACTATATACATGATCATTTTTTTAACCTAAAAACGCCTTACTATACATGGTCTTTTTTTTTCGGGTAAAAACGCCTTACTATACATGGATGAGAAGGTTTCTTCAGCCGTCATCTGTACAAAAGTGAAGGTTTCGGACGTTTCGCCTCCTATCCAGGAGACTTCGTCAGCGAACGTGTTGTTCGCTGACGAAGTCTCCTGGATAGGAGGCGAAACGTCCGAAACCTTCACTTTTGTACAGATGACGGCTGAAGAAACCTTCTCATCGATGGACCACTCCTGTACGACTGAGAGCTTACACAGACTTACTATACATGGTCGTTTTTTTTTTGCCTCAAAAACGCCTTACTATACATGGTCATTTTTTTAACCTAAAAACGCCTTACTATACATGGTCATTTTTTTTCGGGTAAAAACGCCTTACTATACATGGTGGGTTTTTTTTGCCTCAAAAACGCCTTACTATATACATGGTCATTTTTTAACCTAAAAACGCCTGACTATATACATGGTCATTTTTTTTGCCTCAAAAACGCCTTACTATACATGGTCGTTTTTTAACCTAAAAACGCCTTACTATACATGGTCATTTTTTTAACCTAAAAACGCCTTACTATACATGGTCGTTTTTTTAACCTAAAAACGCCTTACTATACATGGTCGTTTTTTTAACCTAAAAATGCCTTACTATACATGGTCATTTTTTTTTCGGGTAAAAACGCCTTACTATACATGGTCATTTTTTTCGGGTAAAAACGCCTTACTATACATGGTGGGTTTTTTTTGCCTCAAAAACGCCTTACTATACATGGTCATTTTTTTTAACCTAAAAACACCTTACTATACATGGTCATTTTTTTTTCGGGTAAAAACGCCTTACTATACATGGTCGTTTTTTTTTGCCTCAAAAACGCCTGACTATACATGGTCATTTTTTTAACCTAAAAACGCCTTACTATACATGGTCGTTTTTTCGGACACATTTTGATTCACGACGTGCCGGGCTGTGTACTATTTCGGAACATTTGTCACAAGGCGCACGCACCTTGAGCGAGAGCACCGTGCTGGCCAGGTTGGTCCTCTGGATCTTCGACACGTTGGTGGTCAACATCTCGTCCCTGTACGCTCGTTCTGTGTGGAGGCCGTAACACTTTCCTGATCGATTATTCTTCAGGTGGCATATCTACACGATTACAGAGGGACAAACGGGGGTGCTTTTTAACTTATTCCCTGGCAGACGATCTGAAAAAAAAGTGTCCACTCCATTGCCTGTTTTTTTTTTCATTTTCACTCACATTCCAGGATCCAAAGAATCTTGAATTTTAGAGCGACATAAACATTCAATGCAGTGTAAGAAACCTAAGACTCTCTTCTTTCATCAGAAACAAATGTTAAGTCCTAAATTATATAGGTCTGGAGTTATATGAGCTTGAAATGAGGGTGGCTGTACAAAATACAATACAATAAATATTGATTGACATAGTGCTTTAACAATAGCCGAAGCTGGAAAAAAGTGCTGACATGGAAAAAAGGGGAAATGTTCCCCCCTTGTGGAAGGGAAATACGTCTGTGTATGTGAACATTCGTCTGTGACAACACAATCATAATAATAATCATAATAACAATGCATTTCATTTACAAGCAACAAAGTGCTCCAATATTTGCCACAAAACTGCTCATACAGGACATATACTGTTACAATCATGCTTCTACTGTTCTCGTGAATAACCGTATGCTCATATTCAAATGGTTTTGTTCTGTTGATGTTGTCAACATGTGCCATTTTTGTATCTGTAGCCTATCTTGACCAGCATGCTGGTCAAATATAAAAAAATCAATGCGGTTCCCCCTCCAGAGCCCAAAAAATAGCCCAGCCTTGACGTATCCACCGGCAACAAAGATGCGAATCAAACCTCTGAAGCTGGAGGACACTGACTGATTCGCTGCGGCGACCCCTGAAGGGAAAAGCCCAAAGGAAAAGTTTGCTTACCAAATGGCTTTGTGGCCTCCGGGCCACTAGAAGGCGATATGCGCAGTTGAATCCAATCCACCAACAACAAAACAAACAAGAAGACGAAGGCGCACAAGAATGGACCGCCCCACATCCGCTTCAAAGAGCAACTACTTCCGCTGTCAACAAGCCAAGTCCTCGGTGAGTATTTTTAACTTTTTAATCTGACTATTTGTCATTTTTCCGTGATCGTGTTTATGTGGCCAATTTAGGAGCACGGTTACGATACGTTGCGACAGTTATTCGGCACGTCCACGAGTCGCCCACAGCTGTCAATCAATCAGCGTTTGACTCGAATGTTGTTGTTTTTGGTGTTTAGCACAGCAAACATTTAAGATACCATGCACGTGAGGGCAGATTCGTCTCTAAACTATTCACAGAAGTGCATCGGTTAATTTTTTCAACAACGAAAATTACAATACGAGCTCTTTGTCCGATAGAATAGCAAACGTCTAAACTGCTCAACTATGAAGAATAGTTGAGCATTTTTTGATTTGAAAGGAAGTTGCTCATTGTATTTTAGATGTATGAAAGTAAGTCAGCAACTTAATGAAAAACGATTGAAATTGAAAAGAAACGACTTGTTTGATAAACAAAACACTTACCACTTTTGTTTTTTCCCCCACTTGACGAGATTGAAGAGGCTCCTGGGCCAAAGGTAACAGATGCCAGACTCGGAGGCCACGTGGAAGGGACCCAACTTGCATGTGAACATGTGAGTACTGAGCGGTGTGTTGTGCTTGAAGAGCTCATGTCACGTGGCACCGCAAGGTGGCGATAAAGTGCGCTCGGCTCTCACTCGACTTAAACTTGTGCTACGTGCAATGCACAACAGTGACAAACTGGAAATTATCATGCACTTCTGGGATATATTTTTAACATTGGTGGACCAAGATAGTTTAAAAATATCTGTGGACCAAGATAGTTTAAAAATCTCTTTCTGTCTATCTATCATCTATGTGCACATATGACAGACTTGACCCACTTCAATATTATTTAAAAACTTGACCAACATTTAAAAAACTAATTAGTGTGATCATGTTGTTGAGGAGCACAGGGGACTTTGTTTTTGTTAAGTGGGAGATGTCGGACGTGCTCATGTCCACCTTGGTCTGTCATGAGATGTCAGTGACATCACACATGAGCTGATCAAGCACAAGCCCCCATCACGGGCCTGTCGTTAGTGTTTGTGCCACTTGAACATTGACGAGTAATTTGCTTTCATGTTGTCATGTTAGCTTTTCTGTCCGATAAAATTGTTCAACTTCAATTCCTGTCTTTGCCTTGATATGACTAAATCCATCCTCAACTCACTCAGCCTTTCATGCGTTATCATCATGTGGGACTTGGCAAAACTTGAAAAAACGTGACGGACTTAGAAACATTTTGAAGAAGCGAGTGGGACTTAGAAGATTTTTGGAAAATGCTGCATGTTAAACCCATGGCAACAGTGATATGACTGTTTGGAGTGACTGAAGTGCACCTCTGACCTGAAGATTTTTGTGGGACTTAGAAGTTTTTTGAAAATTCTTCAATGCATAGGCCATGTGAAAGCCATCAGAACAGTGTAACCACTGTCTGGAGTAACAAAAGTGAAATTATAATCTTGAATCTTAGGCAGGACGTAGAAAATTTTTGAAAATGCTTCAATGCAAAGGTCATGTTAAACCCATGGAAACAGTGAGATTACTGTCAAGAGTGACCAAAGTGCACCTCTAACATTGAAACTCAGTTGGGGCTTAGAAATATTTTGAAGAAGTGAGTGGGACTTAGAAATGTTTTTAAAAAGCTGCAATGCTCAAATCATGTTAAACCAATGGCAACAGAAAAATTTGAAGAAGCGAGTAGGACTTAGAATTTGTTTGGAAATGGATGCATTTTAAACCCATTGCAACAGTGATATGACTGTTGAGAGTGACTGCAGTGTACCTCTGACCTGAAGATTTGAGTGCGACGTAGAAGATTTTTTTTGAAAATGCTTCAATGCACAGGTCACGTGAAAGCCACCAGAAGAGTGTAACCACTGTCTGGAGTGACGAAAGTGCACCTCTAACATTGAAACTCAGGTGGGACTTAGAAATATTTTGAAGAAGTGAGTGGCACTTAGAAAAATGCTTAAATGCACAAGTCATGTGAAAGCTGCCTGAACAGTGTAACCACTGTCTGGAGTGATGAAAGTGCACCTTTAATCTTGAATCTGAGGTGGGACTTAAAACATGTTTGAAAAATGATGCATGATAAACCCATGGCAACAGTGATATGGCTGTCAAGAGTGACTGATGTGCACCTCTAACATTGAATCTCAGATGGGACTTAGAAATTTTTTGGAAAATGCTTCAATGCACAGGTCATGTGAAAGCCACCAGAAGAGTGTAACCACTGTCTGGAGTGATGAAAGCGCACCTCTAACATTGAATCTTAGGTGGGACTTAGAAAAACGTTACCTTTTTTTCCACAACAAAGATACGATCCACGTGAGGACAGATTAGTCTCTCAACTATTCACAGGAATGCATCCGTGACTTTTGTCACCAATGAAAAATTGTCAGAGATATGACATTCTTATTCTCCATCAAAAATACAATACAAGCTCTTGGTTTGGTAGAATAGCAAACGTCTCAACTGCTCAACTATGAAGAATAGTGAAGCAGTTTTTGATTGAAAGGCGGTTGCTCATTTAGATGTGTGAAAGTAAGTCAGCAACGTCATGAAAAACGATTGAAATTGAAAAGAAACGACTTGTTTCAGAAACAAAATAAGCGTGACTTATCACTTTTGTTTTTTTTCCCCCCCACTTGACCAGATTGAAGAGGCTCCTGGGCCAAAGGTCACAGCTGCCAGACTGAGGCCATGCGGAAGGGACGCCAACCTGCATTTGGACACGTGTGAGTACTGAGCGAGCGAACTGAGGTGTGCTTCAAGAGCTCGTGTCATGTGGCACCACAATGTGGCGATGAGTGTGCTCGTCTCTCACTCGACTTAAACTTGAACACTGAACATTGACTGGTAAAACGCTTTCATGTTGTCATGTTAGCTTTTCTGTCCAATAAAAAATGGTTCAACTTGAATTCCAGTCTTTGCCTTTAAATGACTAAATCAATCCTCAACTCACTCAACCTTTCATGCGTTATCGTTGGTGCCCTTGAGACTCAGGTGGTATTATTTGGCAAAAAATGGACAAAACCAGTGAGACTCGTGAAATTTTCGGAAATACTTCAATGCAGAGGTCATGTGAAAGCCGCCAGCACAGTGTAACCACTGTCTGGACTGATGAAAGTGCACCTCTCATCTTGAATCTTAGGTGGGACCTAGAAAATGTTTCAAAAATGCTCCATGTTAAACCCATGGCAACAATGATATGACTGTCAAGAGTCATTGAAGTGCACTTCTAATATTTATCTTAGGTGGTACTTAGAATATTTTTTGAAAAATGCTGCATTTAAAAGCCACCGAAACAGTGAAATTACTGTCAAAAGTGACTAAAATGCACCTCTAACATTGAATCTTAGGTGGGACTTAGAATATTTTTGAAAAATGCTCCATGTTAAACCCATGGCAACAATGATATGACTGTCAAGAGTCATTGAAGTGCACTTCTAACATTTATCTTAGGTGGGACTTAGAATATTTTTGAAAAATGCTGCATTTAAAAGCCACCGAAACAGTGAAATTACTGTCAAAAGTGACTAAAGTGCACCTCTAACATTGAATCTCAGGTGGGACTTAGAATATTTTTGAAAAATGCTGCATTTAAAAGCCACCGAAACAGTGAAATTACTGTCAAAAGTGACTAAAATGCACCTCTAACATTGAATCTTAGGTGGGACTTAGAATATTTTTGAAAAATGCTGCATTTAAAAGCCACCGAAACAGTGAAATAACTGTCAAAAGTGACTAAAGTGCACCTCTAACATTGAATCTCAGGTGGGACTTAGAAATTTTTTGAAGAAACAAGTGGGACTTAGAAAAATTTTGAAAAATGCTGCAATGCCCGCCCCAAAACCCGCCCCAAAGCCCGCCCAATTCCCAAACCACCAATCACAACCGAGGGCCTAATTTGCATAACCAATCAAATCAGCCTAATTTGCATAACCACGCCCACTTTCACTATTTTCTAAGTCCCAAAATGAGACTGCGCTCTGATTGGTTAGAATTTACATAACCACGCCCAAATTTATGCCAACCAATCAGGAGGGGGCTCATTTACATAGTCCCGCCTACCTTTCCAGCAATCACAGCCCATTATTGTAATGCTCCACCCACTTTCACAGCCATCGGCGAATCAGTAGCCTCCATTCCAGACAGACCACGCCCACTTTTTGGGATTTTTTTGGGGGCCTGGAAAATTCAGAAAATTTTTTTTTAAATTTTTTTGAAAAAAAAAATTTTGAAAAAAAAATTTTTTAAAAAAAATTTAAAAAAAAATTTTTTTGAAAATAAAATTTTTGAAAAAAAAATTTTGAAAATAAAATTTTTGAAAATAAAATTTTTGAAAATAAAATTTAGATTATTTTTTTGAAAATGTTTTATTTTAATGTTTTAGATTTTTTAAAGTTGTGATGTTTAAGAATAAAGTTAAGAGTTAAAGTGTTTGTTTGTAATCAAGCTTTATTTTGCAGAGTAAACAATGACAAAGAGGAAAAATTACAATGTTGGATGGCAGTCTGCTTGTTGCCGGGCGGCAAAGTGGTCGGTCGGACGATCGTGGGACGGGTGTGTTGATCTCAGAGGAAAGCCATCCAGGAGTTAGAAGCAAGTCCACTTCTCGTGCAGAAAGACCTTCAACGTAAGAAAAAAAATAAAAATAAAAAAAAAATAAAAAAATTTAAAAAAAGTGTTTGAAAAACACTCACCTAAAAGTGGGATGCCATTTCAGCCTTCTGCTTTTGGTGAAGTCAGCCCGTGGCAGCAGACCTGAAACGAAAAGACATCGTCAGTTTTGAGCAAACTCACCAACAGGGAGGTTGACGCCGCGTCGCTTGTCTGAGCCTGTTCAAGTGGACCTGGGAAAAAAAAAAACAGACACACACGGGCTTCAAGAGCATTTCCGATGCAGCCATTTTGAGACAAGATGAGACCAACCAGTGAGGAAGAGGACGAGGGACTTCTTGGGCACTTCGTCGGACCTTGAAGAAAAACAGTTAAGTTGCATGGTGGAAGTGTCATTTGAACGTCGGTACACTTGAAATATCTCACTTGCAATGTCCAAATTTACTTTGCCCGGCAGGTGCGCCATCTTGGTGATGCAGAGTCCACCGTGGCACTTTGACTGGAAGCTTCTCTGCAGTCTAAAAAGGGGGAGAGGAAAAAAAAAACTAGTTTGCATCGATCACATCCGGCAGAAACCGCATCGGCCCCCTTCGCCGCCATTTTGTTCGCCGGGCAGCTCTGGATGAGGTGAGGATGACGTTCCATCTGCACACAAAAACACAAAAAATATTAGCAAGCGTGAATTCAAATTTTTCTATCGTTTTTTTTTTTTTTGTCCAGGAGGAAAACAGCAACTTGAGGCCAGCCTTTCGACCGTCTGGAGATTTCACTAACGTTGGTAATCCACCTAGTTGGAAAGAAGGAGGAATGCAATGCACCAGTCAAGCTTTTCATTCAGTTTGATTTTAATGTTGGTCAACTTGAAAAATTTTATTTGCTCAGCAGGCGCAGCGTCATGGCGGCTTCTTAGTCTGTCTTTCCCAACAGAAACATGACTGGCGAAAAAGGTCGACGTCACTTGAGCCTTTCTGGTCTTCCGAGTTGCTGCCGATTCCGCTTTTGCAGGGCCAAGAGATCCTTTGTCACCACCTGAGCACAAAGAAAAACAAACTGAGTGCAAGTGCACAGAATCTTCAATCGTCATTTTAGACGGTCTTGAGAAACTTCTCCCGGTGCCGCTTGGGGGGGGGGGGGTGTAAAAGAGAAAAATGTTACAAAATGTTCACTTGAGCCATTTTGCTCTTCCCCCCCCCCAAACTCAGCAGACTCCACACCGACCCCCTCTGGATCAAGTCAAGATGCCGCTTCACCTGCGCACACACACACACACAAAAAGGATGTTAGTAAGCGTGAATACTCGTCATTTCCCATGTTGTTACCTTCCTCCAGTTTTGTCCAGGAGAACGCCCCCCCCACCTCCTCCTCGTGTCCTGAAATGAAATTAAAACATGATTTAGGAGATGTATGCGTAGGAGTGTTTTTGTCTCACCAGTGACAGAGCGCATGGGGGAGCCAGACACGTCGTCGTCAGCAGTGGACTGCAGCATAACGGGTGGCCTGAAAAAGAAAAAAAAAAATAGTTAGCAACTTAAACTACGGTAAGCCGTTTAAACAATGCTCCTCCACCCCAGAAAATAAAATAGTCACCAAAAGCCTTTTTAGAGTTGCCAAGCCTGTGGAAAGAAATGACACAATTACAACCAAGTAAGAGCAGAATCTCGTCTAAAATGTAGAACTAAAAACGCTGGCAAACGCTTACCTTTTCTGTACACTGAAAAGGAGAAAAAAATAACGAACATAGTGCCATTAAAATAGCAGGCGACTTACCTTTTGTAGCGTTTAACAGCCTGAAAACGCGAAGGAATGTTAAATTGGGAAAAAAAGTTAAGTTCTAGACGAAAAAGAACCGAAAACGCGAGTAACTTACCTTCAGTGCACGCTGGAAATGTTTAAAAAAAAAAAAAACGAGTTAGTTCAATCGAACATTATATATCGTTTAAACGTGCAAGCGACTTACCGTGCAAGAGTTGAAAAGTCTGAAAACGCGAAAAATGTTAAAATAGAGCGATAAAAAGACCAAAAAGAAACCTTAAACGTTTCATTTGTCAAACGCGAGCACCTTAGCTTCTCTGCACGCTGAAAAAGAAAGAAAATTGCAAAACGAGTGTCAGTTCACTCAAACATTTAATATTGCAGGTGACTTACCGTGGAAGAGTTGAAAAGTCTGAAAAGGATTAAAAATGTTAAAAGTTACAAAAACGAGCAATTGCAAGACCAAAAAAGAAAGTTAAAACGTGCACTTTGTCATACCTTGAGGTCGTCTTGCAAGCGATGCTGTGGCGGTGCAGTCGGCCGTCATCATGGAGGGAAAGAGGACGACTGTTCAATTTGTCGCAGTTTAAATACGTTTTCGCTGATTACGTCAATCGTCACGTGATTAATTAAAAAAAGAAGCAAAAAAAAAGACCTGAAGAGTGGCAATAAAAATGGGTTAAATATGAGCGCTCCTGGTTAAATTCGAACACGGTCCACACAGACCGCAGCGCAGGCCTTCTACCATTAAGCTAACTGCCCCGACAACTTCCGCCCTTAAGGTCATATTTCACTAGTCCACACGGTGTCACCAATTTTAGTATGTATTGGATCAACGGACAAATATAACATCCAAATCAGAAGTTTTCAAATCTGAGTTAGTCGAGTGGTCTGATACTCTACTTACAGTCCAGCTGACTCGTGTTCGAGTGCCATTTCTGCACACCTGAATTTATGCACATATGTGCAGGTGAGAGCGGGTATCGAACTAGAGTCATCTGGACCGGAACCAAAGTTTTAGACCACTCGACTATTGCAGACAAATATTTTTTCGGATTTTGATCGGTAGTCACGAGCACTAACAAGGTTTATTCGAATAAATATAATTCCCGAATAACGTGTTTTCATATCCTAGTTGGTCGAGTGGTATAAGACAATGCTTGCGGTTCAGGTGATCCCTGTTCGAGTCTCGTTTTCTTCTCATCCGTATTACAGCGCACATGTGGGTGAGTGCGGGAGTCGAACACGAGTCACCCGCTGCGGAGCCAAACCTTTTGACCACTCAACCAAGGCGGATGAGTTTTTCGACGAACTTTATTCTCCAGTCATATGGACTGGCATGGTTCATGTGACTGCAAAGGTTCATCTTGTGGTCCACGACTACGCCTGCCTGTCCTCACAAGGGTCGCAGAAAGTCCTGGATCATATCGCAGCTGTCTTTGGGCAGTATGAGGAGGACATCTTGAAATGTTCGCAAAGCATAAAAGTCAATAATTCAACACAAGATATATTTACTACATGATTTATTGTATTGTTTAAAAGATTGGAGACTCCTTTGTTTGAGAAGAAGATGCATAGTTATTGATGGTCGACTGTCTTCAAATATTCATTTGCTTTAACCATGATTTTTTTGACTGTGTTGCAACTGCAGCCGAACATCATGTCTCATGTTTGCAGATTCTGTGACCCCATTTGTGTATTTGGCTCTGTGTAAATAAATAGAAATGCAGAAAAAAAACAGGAATATATTGTTTGATACATTTCTTTATTTATTTGTCGTGGGCAGAGCAATCAACATAAAAACAAATCTGGTATGTTGCATATTGAGGAGTTAGCATGGAGCTAATTCGCAATTCTTGTCCCTGGATGGGCTTCTCGGATAGAAACTGGAGCTGAAAACATAGCAGAGCAACAGTGTAAATGAGCAGAAAGCACATACATACATTACAATATACAAACACGATCACTTGTCCCGCAACAAACATTTTTTTTCTTCAAATGAGCATGCAAAGGTTCATTGCTGAGTTGGTGACACCATAAAAAAAGGCATCACAATCAAAGGCCAAAAACGCCTCACGATACATGGTCGTTTTTTTCAGCTAAAAATGCCTTACTATATATACATGGTCGTTTTTTTAGGTCAAAATCGCCATACAATACTTTTTCGGTCTAAAAATTCCCCATCTCTGACTGGACAAGTTAACCAAAGAGCACCAATCATGTTGTTCACGAGACAAATAGATATAAATTGTGGCAGTGAAATGGGTCACATGAAAAAAAGCTTTGTCTAAAACCAGGTAGAATTTTATGTATGAAATATATGTAAACTAGAAATTGTTGAACTAACACTTGGAATTTTGAAATACAGTAAAGTCTCGTTATATCGATATTCAAGGGAGTCCGAAAAAATATCGATATAACCGGGA
Source organism: Hippocampus bargibanti (assembly GCF_051943395.1). NCBI lineage: Eukaryota > Metazoa > Chordata > Actinopteri > Syngnathiformes > Syngnathidae > Hippocampus > Hippocampus bargibanti. The sequence goes on from NC_142748.1 coordinate 9,210,439, forward strand.
CTATCGATATATCCGACCCTGTTTGCATGTAATTTTCTCCGTGCGTGCATAGAAATAGTATCGATATAACCGGGACTATCGATATATCCGATATCGATATAACGAGACTTTACTGTATCTTTAAATTAGACAAATATTAGAATAAAAAAAATACTGGACCGATTCACCAAAGAGCACTAATCCTGTTGTTCAAAAGACAAATTGATATAAATTGCGGCAGTGAAGTGGGTCACATGAAGTAAAGCTATGTGTAAAACCAGGGAGAATGTCATGTATTAAACATTATATGTATCCTAGAAATTGTTTAAATGCAGCAAAGGTCAAGCTGAACTTAAACTTGGAATTTCGAAGGATTTTCTTTAAATGGTCGTCATGACAATCATTACTTGTTCTTTGGTATTTAACCCATCTTTTTTCTGCTCTTCTCTCATTACAGCCGACGATTAGCGCCGTCTGGCGGACAAATAACAAAACTACATCTAGTTCAATGGGGAATTAGCGCCGTCTGGCGGACAAATAAAGAAATTACATTTAGAGATGGGGAATTAGCGCCGTCTTGCGGACAAATGAAGGCGTTTTTAGCCCGAAAAAACAACAACCACGTACTTACTATACATGGTCGTTTTTTTGGGGTAAAAACGCCTTAGTATACATGGTCGTTTTTTCAGCTAAAAATGCCTTACTATACATGATCTTTTTGTTTCAGGCACAAAATGCCTTACTATACATGGTCGTTTTTTAGGTCAAAATCGCCATACCATACATGGTTGTTTTTTCGGTCTAAAAACACCTTACTATACATAGTCATTTTTTTTTTCGGACTAAAAACGGCTTACTATACATGGTAAATTTTTCTGTATAAAAACGGCTTACTGAACATGGTGGTTTTTTTCAGCTCAAAACACCTTACTATCTATATACCTGGTCGGGTTTTTTTAGGCTAAAAACCCCTTACTGTACATGGTTGTGTTTTTCAGGCTAAACATGATTTTACTATACATTGTCGGGGTTTTTTTTTCGGGCCAAAAACGCTTCATGATACATTTTCATTTTTTTCAGCTAAAACGACCATGTATAATAAGGCATTTTTGCCACGAAATAAACGATGTATAGTAAGCCATTTTAAGCAGAAATAAACAACTAAGTATCGTAAGGTGTTTTTGCCCGAAAAAAATACCATGTATAGTAAGGCCTTTTAGGCAGAAAAGAACAAACATGTATAGTAAGGCGTTTTTAACCCGAAAAAAGAAAAACAAAAACGAGGGGCATTTTTCTGGCACATCGTCAGCCATTATCATCAAGGCAAAGCCATCCATCTTCTTTTGTAGGTCGCGCTGCAATGAAAGACGAAGAGAGGCTACAGGCGGATGTACAACAAGTTAGCGTCTTTAGCAGATCACATGGCGCCATGAAAGACATCGACGTTAGATCCACATCACATGCGTCAAAGACATGCCGTCAAAGTGTCTTGCTATTAGCCCCGAGCCAGCGGGCGGGAAACTCGCTTAGAACCGACACACAAAAAAACGTGGCTCATGCATTTTACATTAACCCGAGATTCTTCTTTCATAAATAAATATCAATTATTGAAATTGTTAATTCGGCACTGGGTAATTGGCTGAGATTCGCATGAATAAATCACTCTGAGCATGAATTATAGAACGTGTTTGAGAGTCTCTTAAGATCAACTGTGAGAGAAAATATGAGTTTTGGCCCCTCTAGTCGTGTCCAATTAAATGATTCCCGCCTTATTTGGCGCACGCGTCAAGCGCTTTGACCTTTCATCCGGATGGATTTCACACAACCGACATCAGTGTAAAAGTCAGACCTTCAAAATAAAAGCATTCAAATATACAAAACAAGGCCTGCAACACCTGGTCTCTATTTAATGGTAAATATAGAATAATAGTGTTCATGGTATTGGGGGGGGGGGGGGGGGGGGCTTTTCCACCAAAATCCTATCATAATACTTGCATGTGGTACGTATGTTTTAATAGTAGTATGAAATATTAAAAAAATATTTCGCTGTTTTTTGAACGGGGAAGATTTTGGGGTTTTGTCCGTGTCCCTTTGGTGCTGCGGAGGTGATTGAAGGGTAAAGTAGTGCATTTTTGGGACTTCTTGAGGTGATTAGAGGGGGTGGTGGAAGGGGCGGGGGGTCAGAGAGCAAGAAATTGTGTGATTCCAACTGTGAAGTCTCCTTTTGTCTTTTTTTTCAGTTGTGACGGCCGGATAATTAAACCTCTGTAGTATTGTCTTGCATCTTTTCTCTTCTCGCCCCACTTGCAGCAACAACGGGGGAGTTTCCCCCGTGGGCCTGAGACTTGCTAAGACATCAATAAGTACTTCTTTCCTTTAGAGCCCTTCATTAATTTGGGGATGAGGGGGGGGGTGATCTCCGCATTTGAAACTAAACATCCAGATATTCTTTTTTAAGATGCTCCGATGATAATATTCATTTAAGAAGCCGTCCCCGATGGATATAAAAATTACAATCTGTGTGTGTTTCCGATTGCATTCCAGTGTAAATTCTGTGATCAGCAGGACAAAAAAAATTTGACAACTTCCAATACAGCCGGTTTGAAGCTCAGCATAAAGATGAGACAAAGAAATGTGCTATTTATTAAAATCTGCACTTTCTTTCATACTTTTTGGTTTTTGTTGTTGTTGTTGTTGTTTTTGACTTCAAGATGGCGCTGCGAGAGTGGCTGCCTTTACAGTAGCTCCTGTATTTTGTTTTTCCTGTAAATCAGCATAAAACAATAAGGGAGACATCACAATGAGGTGTGCAACGAATGGAAAAAAGTGTCACAGTTCGCTCGACAAGTGTGAAGGCTCTTAACGTTATTTATTTGTCGCAATGTCAACGCTGTCACTAAGTCAACCAGTTCAAAGTTTTTAACCAAGTCTAATCCGACTTTTGATTTAAAAAAAAAAATCTAATTTCCCCCAAAGATGATTGGCAAAAATGGCAGAAAGTTTCAAGTGAGACAGGTTTAGGGTTAATTCCCTCCCATTCAGCATAAACGAACACGGGATGTCGTTTGCTTACCTTTTGAGAGCGTCCCGATGGTCCTCCAATGGTGTTGGTGGAAGCCTCTGTAGCAGCATACCGGTGTTGACAGTTTCACACAGAGACGCGGCACCTGCCAGAGCATCCACGGCAACACGGTTGGCATTAGTTGACACAGCACAAGGTGAAAAGTTTGTGTACTTACGCTGCTGATGATAATCCACCTTGTCGGTGAGCTATTGGCCCATTTATGGCCACTTTAGAGCCAAGTGGAGGCTGATGTTGTTCTGTTGGGCCTTCCCTCGCCTTCCCCTTGCCTCCCCATCATGACATTGCCGGATAAGAGCGGCCATTTTTGTCTACCGCGCTCTTGTCAATGATTTCTACACCACCTGAAGGTCCGTGGATTTATAAATAAATAAAATACAGGGATCGATAAAATAATCACGAGGGATTTCTCAGAATTTTGAATGTCAACATATACATCTTTTCTATTGACTTCATATTGTAAAATGAGGTGCACAGGTGAAGTTGAAAACAAGTTTGTGCAGAGTGCAGAAAGCCCCAAGCACTGCGGACTCCTCACCGCCCCCCAAATGCCCCTCAGCGTCCAACATAACTCAATCGTCTGATGGTTTTAAATGCACGTTATTCCATTACTTCAGCCCTGTTTTCTCCCCCGGCCGCTTTTTGCTCTTTTATCTACACCTACGTCGTCATCTGGTATTTGTCCATTTGGCGAGCGGGAGGAGCCGAAGCCTTGCTTACCTTGACGCTCCAGGGGCCATACGAAGTAACATAAGGTGTGGTTTTGGTTGCAAAGTTTCTGTATTTATTTATTTTTGAACCTGGTCATAAATGATTGGTGAAATGCTTCAATATGAAAACAGCACAAAAGGGGAAAAGCAATGAAAGTAAGCTGAAAGACAATTTGGAATTGTTTGAGATTTAATGGACAAAATATAATGAACATTAGTCTGTGATTCAGATATTTTAAGGCCTTGCGGGTTCTGACAGCCCACCACTGCCACGGTCATACTGAAAAGATGTTTTCAGAACCTGCTTTTGTATTTCGCATTGGCGTGTGACCAAAATAACCACCCAACGATGTAAACAGGGAACTAATCCGCCTTGCACCCGCCGCCCCGCCTCAACACTTGGACCACATTGTGTCAGGCCAGCTCAGTCGGAAAAGTTTGCCTTTCACAGTTGAATCAAATTGAACATTTCTGTTGGGTTTGGCAAAATGAGTGATGACGGTGGAGCGCTGGACTGTTGCCTGGTGGAGGAGGACTGGCAGAGGGGACAGACCTACTCGGCTCATTGGCACAGTCTAGGTGTGTCCCGGTTGCAAAGGTGAGCGTTTATGCTTTGGGTATGGGGTTGGCTTATGACTTTCGGGTGTGTATAGGGCTACAGTTGAACTTTATGGTTTGGGTCATTAGCAAAATTCATATTTGAGTTTGGATTCATCACTAGTGTGCCTTCCTACGACCTTGGATCGGAGTTTTAGTTATAAATTGTGCTTGTGGTTCAGGGGAGATGGGGAAAGGTCAAGTGTTAGTGGTTAAGGGGTTGCGGTTTTGGGTCACGTTACAACCAGAAGTACGTTCATCATCGAAGTACATCATTCAAATTTGATTTCTTGTTGATTTGTTAAAATGGGATTTTGGATAATGAAATAAGATTAGATTGACTCTCGTAGTGTAAATCCGCTTCAATTCCAAGCCTGACGCTCCTTTCTTCTCATCGGGGACTCCTTGAGCCATGCATCCATCCAGCCGGAGTCTGTCCAACAGCACCGACCATTGTGGTCATAGGGGTGGGATTACAGTTGGAGTTTGGGGTTATTGGTGGTTAGATTTGGCCTTTTTGGTTCTTCATGTGTGAATCCGTGTGAAGGAGGGACTAGCGATTCTAAGTTTGGGTTGCTTTATGTTCCCCTTCAGCCCCACGGTGACCGAGGCAGAGCATTCGGAGAAATACTGGGAAGCCAGGAGGCTACTGCAGCGCTTCCTCTCGGGGGCCATCGGTCACAGGCAAACTGCAAAAATCCAAAGAGTCTCGTGTTAGAAACTAAGACGGTCATGAAGAGCTTCCTTGGATGAAGATTTATCGATCAAGCAATGGCGCTAAATGCTTTAGCTAATGTAATTTTTTATTAATAAACAACAAAGCAGACGTGAGTGGGTTGTCCTGTTTATTTCCATTCAAAATACGAATATTTCCAATTATTTCAACACAAAATTGACAAAGGTTGATGCCAGAGAGATGATCACACACCCTAATTTTACTACTTGCATCTGGCCACATTCCACATTCCAAATCCTGAGACTGCAAGGCTGTGTGTGTGTGTGTGTGTGTGTGTATATGCGTCTGTGCACAGCTGTCCATCTGCCAGGGATGAACGAGGTGTCAAGGGACCCCTCACCCCATTCGGAAAATCAATTTGAAGAGAACATGGCAATTTTCCACGGCACTTCAGCTGCTGCTGACACCCAGAATAGGTGTTCAATTAATCGAATCAGTGGCTCAAACTGCGTTTTGTCAGCTGTCCTTGGTTGCTTGTGCGCCTCAAAGTCTGACACTGGCCTTTAACCCACGCAATAAATAGGACTCAAAGCCACTAAACTGTGACTATTGGTATACTATGACCCTGCAGAATGCGTCCACAAAATGTCTTTATGCTTTATATTTTGAAGAGTCGTGCTTTCCGCACTATAAGGCGCACTTTGAATGAACGGTGTACAGTATTACATGTTGTCCATGTATAAGTGCGATATTCCGAAGAAACAGGCAAAGCCATGATCTCCTGGTGGGCTGGCAAAGGCAAACCTGGACTGATAGTGAAGATAGAGGCCTGCTGAAGAACTGAAAGCAAATGACGCATCCATTAGTGTTGCTGAAAGCCCTCTAATCTGATGGCATCAGTGCTCGGGGCTAGAGAAAGAAAGCACACACGTACGCGATCAGGATTCGACACTTAGCGTCCCAAAAACTTAACGCACGCCTCAAGCGCCAACGACCAAGGTACATCCACAAAAAGGGGCTATAAGAGGAGGCTCCAAAAGGAATCAAGCTGGCGACTTCCATCGGCAAAAGGGGAAGAATGGAGCAAACGGCAACCGAAAATGGAGTGGAAGCCATGGCAGCCCGTTACCAGCGTTTCGACCCGGCGGCATATCTACAATATAACTACACGCCGCCACGCGCCGACTTTGACAGGAAGGACAGCATTGTGCCGTGGAAACTGGCGTGCCTGCATCGAGCCTTCACTGAAGGTAAAGCGAGATGCCGGATTCCAGACTTGGAGGCTGACAACAAATATTAGCAATATCATTGGTCAATAGGGAAAGTCGATGTAGACGTACAGTCATCCATTGCTACTTCGCGGTTTTGATGCATTGCAGATGTTTTTTTTACAGGGGAATAATGTTCAGAATTTAAAAAATGCCAAATGACTCAGAAGTAGTCGCGTGTGGACCTGGTCCATTTTGACTGCAAAAAAAACGAGGGATTACTGTAATTGTTATTTTCGGTGAGGTTAGCAATTTGTGAACATAGCTTGAATTTTCCAGTGGGATTGGGATGAAACCCTGCCACAGAGAGTGAAAAAAAAGCCTGAGAATTGCCTTTTAGATCCTAAAAAAGGATAATAATAATAATAAGAACACCTTTACTTGTCCAAAATGGAGAAATTTGCGTAAAATTGAGTGCTTGGTTGAAAAAGAAAAATTCTTACATGCACAAAGGAATGTAAAAAAATGACTTGATTTGTAACCAAACAAACAGTCCCTATGATATACACGCCCAGACGATCTTTTACGTAGGTGACATCAGCGGCAAGCTGCTAGTGGACATCGGCTCGGGACCCACCCTGTACCAAGTCCTGAGCGGTTGTGAGGTGTTCAACCAGGTGCTTATGACTGACTTCCTGGAGGCCAACCGAAAGGAGCTGAGGCGATGGCTGCAGGGCGAGGAGACGTGCAGCCTGGATTGGACGCCTTATCTGGAGCACGTTTGCAAGCTGGAGGGGCGACGGTATTCGATGATGTCGTTTTTCATACGGAATGTGGCAATTCATTACATGGAACGCGCTTAGGATTCAACTACTCTGTGAAATTTGTATTAATGTAATATGTTGCTTTGGGGGCCATCTGGTGGTATCAAGGAAGTAGGTTGGGGTGTCCAAATATATTCCTCCACCAGATGAAGATCAGGATTTCAATTGTCCCTTTCAGTGCCTCGGCATGGACGGAGAAGGCGGCCAAGCTCCGTCGGGCCATCACCGACATCCTCCCCATCGACGTGCACCGTCCCCAGCCTATGGACCCTGGCGCCCTGCCCCCTGCAGGGGCCGACTGCCTGGTGTCCTGCTTCTGCCTGGAGAGCGTCAGCCCCGACCTGGCCGCCTTCACCAGGGCCCTTGGCCACATCGGGAAGTTGCTGCGGCCCGGCGGCCACCTTCTGCTCATCGGAGCGCTGGGGGAGAGTTTCTACTTTGGGGGGCCCGGGGTGAAGATCCCTGTGGTGCCACTGGGGGAGGCGGAGGTGTGCGCCAGTCTGAAAGAGACCGGCTACACCCTGATCCGGCTGGAAGTTTACACGCTGCCACAGGACATGAGAGTGGGGGTGGATGACGTGACTGGGGTGTTTTTTGCAAAAGCCAAGAAGGATTGAAAGATGGCGATATTGTCCCAAAAAGTGCTCTTTCGCTGAATGTCAATGAAGTTCTAGATGGATTACAGATGGATTATTATATGGTTAGACATCGCCCACTGCGGGCGCAAAAGGGGTACTACAGGAATCATACTTAGCCAATTCTTGCTCCACTTATTTTTACATTTCAGGATAACATGTTTTATTTTTTGCATGTATTAAATATTCATGGGAAAAATATATATAAACAGATTATTAATATAAAACTGCAATTTTATGTTTGAAAAATGAACTTAGATATACCATACGAATGTTTTTCCATATTGTATTTCAGTTTTATTTTCATGAAAAATCCATTGGTGTTGATATTTTGCATGTGTGGCCACTGTGCATGCATGTAGAGTGAAGTGATATCATTATTAAAAACTGCTTCATTTACTTCTACATCAGTTCACCAAGTTAAATTTTGCATGTCTTAATTAATAAAGACATTACATCAGATGCTTCAAAAAAAATCATGGCGGAGGCTTTATTCGGCCAACAACACAAAGATTATTTTGAAGACTTACTGTACCATGTAGGATAAGCACGTTAAAAGCATGATAGACAAACCAAACCTTTTATACAAAAGAGATTTTCCGCCGTTCTCCTTTGTCTCCGACGTCGGCTTCCTTTGTGGGTCCTAACGCATTTGGCGACAGATCCCTTTGCGCTTTGCTTTGCGTTCCTGCATCTGCAATGAAAAGATGGCAGTGAAAAAAATATATATAAACTGTTTTATTCCGGGTCAATTTTTAACCTCTCAGTCCATTTCAAATATCCCCTGTGAACACTGTTACTTGTCCCATTAGAAAAAAAGGCATATTTTTTTTAAACCTGACTCCAGCTGCGCACTCTTCTCCTCTTCCTCTCTGGAAATTGTGTCACCATTGTCCATGGAGCTCTTGTCTATGGAAGATAGGTGCGCTTGGGCCATTCTCTGCACATCTGGAATATATATAATCACTTCATCATAAATCCATTAAAGTTCATTTAAAAACAAAACAATCGTCCTCAATATCACCAATAGCATTTATTGGAAACTGTTTCTTATGATGACATTCAATTGAGGGGGGGGGGGAGGTGTTCCTGCAGATGTGTCTATCACATAATCCGGGATGATCCTGAACTGCCTCTGCTTCTAATCTCAAATCGCACACACATTTGTTACATAATTGTACGACACAAATTTGGAGCACTGAGGCTTTTGGAGAGCCCACTGACCTTTAAGCGAGGGTGGTTGGTATGTGCCTGGCATCCTGTTGATAGTGTTCGCCTTCTTGACGCCATTTTCTCCAACTGACCACTGCAGGGGGCACGGAGCGGAGCGGCAAATAATATCAAGACACTATAGAGAGACATTAGAAAAACATTTGGTGCAAAACCGATGTACCTGATGAGACCCGGCGTCATCTTCGGGCGATGGTGGGTCCGTCAGTCGAAAGAGGGTGGCGGGAGTGGGCCTCCGACGTCGAATCTGAACACACGGTGAAGGACTCACTCACTTTTTTAAAAACTGGTTAGGGTTGCTTTTGCATTATTTTTTGTTCTTTTGACTTCAAGATGGTGCCGCGAGAGTGGCTGTCTTTACAGCAGCTCCTGTATTTTGTTTTTCTACTTCTTTCTTTCCTTTCCTGCCATCATTTTGCTGCTGTGAAATGTCAATTTCTCCACTGCGAGACTAATAAAGGCTAATCCAATCCAAGACATTTTTCCCCCTCATGGTTCATATTATTCATTTTCTTGATAAAAAAACAAAGTCATAATTCACAACAAAGACTGACGGTCAGCGTTACTAACCATCCTCACACTCTCGTAAAAAAGAGAGTGAGTCAGAACAATCTCTGACAGTTATGTAATTGAATCAAATGTAAAAATGGACTTTGCTTCCTAAAATACAGGAGAGCTTGGTCTCCCAATCGCAGCGAAGAGCGTGGGTTCGATGCGCGGGCGGCTTTTTGGCATCTTCGCGTTTGCTTTTCTTGTGTGGTAGATTCGTGATAATTTCATGAAGATGAAAACTCGATAATTTGCATAGATGTCATTGAACTCTTGATTTGCAATGCCAACCCTGTTTTAAAATTCTCAACCTGTCTTAAAAGTTTGAAAAATTAAGGTTAAATGGCCTACTTTTGCTCTGCATCTGAAATGTGATGCACAATCTCATTTTTAATGTTACTAACAGGGAAGAGGCTTTTTTACTCAGGTCGGCTCTTCCTACTCCACTCTTTTTGATGCCTCATCACTTAGAGAGAGTAAGAGATGCAAAAAGTCAACCTTCAACGGCTCAGTTTAATCCCAATGCTGTACAAACTCAACAGACAGTAATTCATTAAAAAAACTGATGTTGCTCTACTCCTCATATTACGCAAGTACCAGTCAATTTGGTGCAGTGATAAGCGTGCAACAAGATGACCGACAAAATATCGTCAAAGGGTACACAAAGTTCACTTAAATGCACTTTTGGACTTTAAAAAAAAGGCCACTTCTGGATTGAGAAAGAGCGGTCGAAACTTGCTGCAAATAGACGTCGTGTTGTGTTAAATTGTCCTCTTGAGTGCATCACCTGGAAAAGCAGTTATTTGTTATTGTTATTATCACCTTTAAATATAAGATTATTTCAATGATGCATCATTTTAGGCTTTCTATCTACTGAATGAATTATTACTGTTGCTTTTTCATTCAGTTGTTTTGATGTGGATTGCATTTTATGATATGGAAGATATTTTTTAATCCATCTTGAAATGTGACATAATAGACGCCTTGTGTTCATATGCTTGAGTCTCACCAGGTCCACTTGTCTCGGGTCCAACTGGATGGGCACGGCCGAAGGCACAGAGAACTGGATCTTCCTTTTGGCATCACTATCCTGCGGCTTTCGCTCCACTGCAGTCGTGTCGATCCCTGCAGGCAGAAAATGCTCCATGATCACACGCCTCCAAAAAGCTAGTCCCAAAAAAAATGCAATCTCCGTCTCTTCGTGTCAGTCCCACTCCCACGTATGCACACCCCCACCCGGTCACGATGCAACACGGCAAGCATAGGGTGGTGGGAAGGCGTGTGACGTCATCAACCGTTGCTGCAAATATCGCGACATTTACGCACGGTGTCGAGGACGAAACAAACATTTTCTTAAAATTGTGATGTTAACAAAGAGGTCACAAGAAAAGCAAAGAGGGATGCATGTAACTTAACGTCTGCAACACATTGTCACACTCCAAACAAGATGTATTTATTTTGACAATGTGCAAAACAAGTGCGATACAAGCGGTACTTGCCTTACTTGATTCTCGCTTGCAATGGGCTCCCCTGGGTTCACTTTTCCTCGTGGAACTCGTAACCAAATGCAAATAAGATACAAGAGGCAATGCCTTTCACGACAGGAATCATGTTAAAAGTCAGTTTGCACACGGCGACGTCGGTAATCAAACAAACATGCAATGGGGATGTTTGAATTCTGCGTCACGTGAATTTTACGCACCCAATAGCTGTTTAGCAGGCCTCATGACGTATAATAGGTGCATAATTGCATGTTATATTAAAGAAACGGAAGACAAATGAGGAAAAATACCCCCAAAAATAAATAATTAAACATGAAATAAAAATTATGCAATATTTTGTTGTGGTTTATTATACCGTTTGTGCGTTACTTTAATTTGCCACTACGTTTGCAACTTTGCACTCTCTCAAAAAAATTGCATATTTTAATGTAAGTCTTGAAACCATAATGGGAAGCTTAATCCTGATTTTAGTTGAAACACAGACCAAGAGGAGACCAAAATTAATGTTAAAGCCAATATTGAATCACACTAACAAGTTCTGCCCACTAGATGTCAGAAGCTACTAAAGAGAGAAGGAGAATGAAACGAGTAGAGTGAGCAGTTTCATAATTGGGGGGGTTCAGGGGTCAGAAAGGTCATTGAGTCCCACGGATATGACCTGAAAACGATTACAAAAGCAAAATAGTGACTAGTTACCTGTTTATTCTCACGTGGGCGTTGCAGCCTACCCCAGCTGTCTTTGGGCATCAGGCAGGGGACACCCTGAACTGGTCGCTAACCAATCGCTGGCAATCATTTCATTCATAATTTCATTGTCACGTTTTGCTAGTGATCATTATTGGATGCAGCGTTTCAAAATGGATTTTGCAAGTTCATATTCAATTCAATAAGATTCCGTCTTGGTCTAATTTTGCATTGGTCTCCCTTTCTCTGCTTTTTGCCCCCTTCTGAAATCCTGGTATCCCACCCGTGCCAAGCTTGGCAAGCGGGGGCAGCGCTTTCGCTCGGTTCAATTGACTCGTTTAGGCGATGGCGCCCCGACATTGCAGCTTTGGGGCGGCCGCCATATTGTGTCGTCTGTCTCATGTTGTTCACACTTGCTCACGTGGGAACTTGGGGATTGTTCGGGAATTATTTCAGTCATGAATCGTTTAACCATCGTAAAGCCTCATGAGTAAGGTGACCAACATTTTTTTTACCGTAATGTTGCTGTGATGAGTGCTCCCTAATCCGTCTCAACTCATTCGCTGCAATTCCTGAATTATTCGGAAATTGAAAAGTGTGATGTGGAGCTCCATTCCCGAATTTGTTTGGGTCGTTGTTTTTCCTGAAGGGGGCCTCCATTTCAAGGTCAAATAACTCCAGACCCATATAGTTTAGGAATTAACTATTTTTTTCTGATGAAAGAAGATAGTCCAAGGTTTCTTACACTGCATAGAATGTTTATGTAGTCCTTAAACTCAATATTCAGTGGGTCCTGGAATTTGAGTGACTATGGCAAAAACCCTGGCACTGGAGTGGACAAATTTTTTTCACATAGTCTAGCAGTGAAAAAAATAAAAGCCTGACACGAAGACGTCTTTGCACTAGCTGGAAACTTTGACTTTAGTTTTAAATTGTAATTTTTTTGAAACCGTACTCCTGGATATGAACCCTAAAAACCTAAAAACCTTAACATAACACCCTAACCCTGTTGAAAGCGCCTAACTCAAACTTGAAGTTGATGAAATACATAATCTTATCTTGAAAACCTAATTTGAAAGACTAATCTATTTACACATCTTAATCCTAATTTGAAACCCTAATTTAATTAAAACCATATCGTTATTGAGCCGATGATTGAGGTATCAGGTCCTGGCAAAGGCGACTGATACCAGCCATCAATTCTTCAGTTGGTTATGTGGCTTCCTCAGAATGCTTCAAAGTGGATGCATATGATGGGATTACATGTATATTTTTTTTTTGCGATTGACCCCATTCTTCCCCACCCATCCCCCAAGCCCCCCCACGGAAAATAGAACCAGTGTGAAGCCACTCACTTGCCGCTTATTTCATTTTGCATTTCGGTGCCCGCTGACAGATGGCGAGATCTTCTCATCCACCCCCCACCCACCATCACCACCATCTCACCCAGCCCCAGGGGGCTGTCGGGGTGGCGGTAGGAGGGAGGGGGGGGGGCAGTCTCTGTGAATGCGGCCACATGTCAATCAGCGGCTCTCATGTGATGGCTCTCATGCCAATGACGTTCCAGCCATATGGGCCTGGCATCACACGGCCTCGCCACGTAAGTAACCCGTGTGCTTGCTTCCTCTCCTTGCGCGCGTCTGGGCTGCAGACAGAGGTAGGGTGGCTGCAGAAGAAGAAGAGGAAAGGGAAGGAGGGGAGGGGGGAGGAAAGGGGGAGGTAGGCGCTCAAGCAGGGACCACACGCCAGTCTCTTCTTTGCCCTGCACGACGCATGCACCGTCGACATGGTGTAAACAAAACCCATGCAGGTAGGCTCCTCTCAAATGGTTCTTTGTGTCCACCTTGATCTCATCACGCATCCTTGCGGGCATCTTTTTGGCATGTTTTTGTCCTTCGTTTTGCTTGCATCTTTGCTGAGATGTGTGTGTCTGTGTGTCCATCTGAACACTACTTAAGCGGGTAGAAGGATACGGTGGCATATGTTGCAAAGTGTTTATTTTTGGTGGGAAAGGCTAAGGGGAAAATAACAAAAAACTGATAGCATCCGATAGGAGTGTATTTTCAATTGATTTTCAATGTCTACAAGATGAGGCATTTGTTGTTTTGTTTAAAGCATAACAATAACCTAAATCCGCATTCATCCAAACAAAATGGACATTTTTTCTATCAATGCTATCTATATTGGGTGGATTTTTTAAATAAAAAATATTTACTGTTTTCTATCCAGTAGAAGGGTGGTTGAACTTGGGGCCTGTTTATTGTTTAGAACTTGAGGTGCACCTGCACGCCTTGCCACGCCCTTTACAAATGTGATTGTTTTGATGGACACTGTCAAAGTGGTGCTGGTTTGACTATTTGACACGCTGATACAACAGGTAAAATTTTAGGTCATGTGCATTCCACTCATACCTAATTCTATGACACCCTCCCCCCATTTTCATCCAATGTTGCAGATGAAGCCTATCTAATACCTGCATGAGACATCCATTTTTATGTTTTTTTACTGGACCATCATATGTTGATGGTGTACTTTGTAACATTCCACCACCCCCACACCTCATTTTTGGGTTTCCCCACGTGTTGCAGGGGTACCTAATGATGTGACACATCCATTTCCAGCCAATTTGGCTTATAATGCCAAATGTCTCCTTAATAATGTGATTTTGTTGCATTCCATGTTGTACAAGTATTATTCTAATGATGATACTCCATGCGTCCATTCCTGGCCATTTTTGGTTTTCTTATCATATTCATGATGGCCCAGTTATATACAATCAATCAATAATGTGACGCGAGACATCCAATTCCTGATATTCCCCCACCCCTCCTGCAACGTCCACCAGGGGATAGTTTTTCGTGATGCAGGTGTTCCTAAAATGTTACTAGGGACATCCATTTCCAACAACGGTCTCTTCTGATTTATGGTATTATCACATGCATGGTTGACCTGCATGGCTCATCCATTTCCATCCTTTTTAATGGTCAAGCGTGAAGAGTGAAGATGACATCATTGACAGGATATAAACACACGCGCGCGTGTGTCCCCGCCTCTTCTGTTGCAGGTGACAATGTTGAGCCGTCTCTTCAGTGAGGTTCTGCCGGACGTCCAGCGACTGGCGGCGGCGGACTGGGCCGACACACCCGGCGAAGTGGCCAAGAAGAGCGAGCACGATGGTCACCTCGGCGCAGAGGACGAGCTGGACGAGGCGCGCGGCGGCGACAGCAGCAGCCGAGCGGAGTCCGAAATGGCAGATGAGGAGGAGGACGAGGAGGATGATGAAGAGGAGGAGGGCGTCGGAGATGAAGGGCCCGGGGAGAAAGGCAGCAAAAAACGCGGTCCAAAAAAGCGCAAAACGAGCGCCGCCCGGCAGGAGCGCTCCAAGGTGCGCCGGGTTAAGGCCAACGCTCGCGAGCGCACGCGCATGCACGACTTGAACTCGGCTCTGGACAACCTGCGCAAGGTGGTGCCCTGCTACTCCAAGACGCAAAAGTTGTCCAAAATCGAGACGTTGCGCCTGGCCAAGAACTACATCCTGGCGCTGGGCGAGACCCTGCGCAACGGCAAGCGGCCGGACGTGGTTAGCTACGTGCAGATTCTGTGCAAGGGCCTCTCGCAGCCCACCACCAACCTGGTGGCAGGCTGCCTGCAGCTCAACACCCGCAACTTCCTGACAGAGCCCGACCCCGGCCGCTTCCACATGCCCGGCTCGCCCTTCTCCCTGCACCCGTACTCGTCGTCGTCATCGTCGGCGGCGGCGTACCGGTGCCGCCTCGCCAGCCCAAATTATCAAGGCCCGGGCGGGGGAGCCCACAACCTACGCGGGCACGGGTACGGCTCCGGCTTCGAGGCCGCGTACACTCCAGGCGGGGCCTCCCCGGACTACTTGAGCCCGGATTACGAGGGCCAACGAAGCCCCCCGGGGTGCCTTGGCGTCGGGGTGGGCGCGTCCGGAAAGCAACAGGATCTGGACGCTGAGCGGAATTATCACTACCCCTCTATGCCTTACTCCCGAGCCGGGCGAGGTTTGACGTTTGGCCCATCCGGAGCGCGCGGGGGTGGCGCGCACTCCGAGAACATCCCCCCCTTTCACGAAGGCCACCACGAGGGCCCCTATGAGGACATCAGCGCCTTTTTCCACAATTGACTCAATTGAATGACAATCCTCATCGCCTCCTGTAATCCGATTACATACTGTTTGTCATTGTAGGACACTGTCTAAGTGTGTGCGCGTTGTTCTGAGTGTGTGTGTGTGTGTGTGTGTGTGTGTGCGTGTGTTTGTGTGTGTGTGTGTGTGTGTGTGTGTGTGTGTGCGTGTGCTAAATGACATATGTAATCTCAACAAAATGCACAAATAAAACAAGATTTATAATTGTTTATGTGTCAATCTACATGGATATGCACACACCCTTGAATTCTGAAAAAAAAATTAAACAATAGGAGACAAATCATTTACATAGAGATCATTAAAAAATAATAGAAAATATTCAAATATGTGCTTTGTATAGAATGGTGTTGCGCACCGTCGTAAAGGCGTGATGTGCAAAAGCCACAAAAAAGTCCGAAATAAAAATACATATTTTAAAAGGATTTGCAAGAGTTCCCTCGATTTTAAAGAGCAGGGCATCCGAGTTATTAGCTGATGCCAAATCCATATTGCACAAATTTCATATCAGCGTCTTCTCCTTGCACACTTTTTTTTTCTTTTTTTTCAAGTCTTGCACGAAGGCTGCTTTTCCAGGCTGGGACAACGGCATAACTGCAATGTGTTTAAGGGCCTAGCACCTCGGATTTTTTTATATTCTATGCTGATAATAATAGTAATTATTATTATTAGAGTAGTATTATATTCTATTAATAATGATGATAACGCTGAGAGCAGGTGGATATTTTTTGGACCACTGCCTGTGGTCCCATATGTTGCCTTGCTGGTCAAGTGTGCAAAGCTCTGCAGGCACACTATCTTATTACCCCCCCTAAAAAAACAAACAACAACAAATAAAAATTGCGAACATTGATACATCATCACTTTGCTGCTGTAAAATGTGAATTTCTGCACTGCGAGACTAATAAAGGCAAATCCATGAAATCCATCCATCCATCGATATGAATTTAAAATGGCGCGGATGCAAAGTGATGTGTGTCCCTATATGAGTAATTTGAATCTTTCGTTCTTTTCCCTGGGTGAAATGTTCCAGCTTTTGAACCCAGAACATCAACAACAAAAACATTTTAGGGCGGAATGACTCAGAAAGTCATCATTTAAAGGGCTGCACGTGACAAAATCAGAAACCAGTGCACACTAAGCTGGTTTTCAAACGGCAAGTCCTCTACAAAACTGGAAAACAATTATAAATCATGACAATGACTGTCCAAAAAATATTATATTTTGTCTGTCGTTTTCGACAGTTTACCAAAAGGCCGAAATAAAAATATGAGCGACCCACGTCTGCTATTTCTTTTTGCAATTATGGAACACAAAAAGCAAGTGAAATAAAATCACCCATCACACAGAAGAAAAAAATGCACATGCATATCTATCTACATATTTGAAAAAAAAAACTGATTTAATAATTTGTAGATAAATAATCGATCAAATTTCAGCATCTATACATTGAAGTGATTTGTGAGTGTGCTGACGTCCTGCAACTCATCCTCCATGAGAATTTTGCAGGCCGATACAGGTGGCAGTAATTCGCACCAATTCCCCACCAGGACATGGCGAGCGCGTCCACCAGGCATGTTGCCCCCACCACTCTCCTGCAAGTGCTGCTACCACCCCATTCCACGCACGCCCCAACCAGGCCAAACGTCCACAAGGCCCTTTGTGGGAAGGCCTCTGTGTTGCTTTGCTAATTCCAACAACATCTGCTCATTACTGCTGCATAGCCTCCTGGAAAAAACAAACAAGAGCAAAACTGCATTTTTTTAAAGCCTTGCCATGCATGCAAAATTTTAGGATATGTAATGATATAAATATATATATTTGGAAGATTGTGTCACATAAATGGAAATTCTGTACTTCTATTTGTTTTCATCGTCCAAAATGTGATATGGATTTAATCATCATCAAATCAATTAGTTCAAGCCTATTTGTTAAAATGGATGTGTGCAAAATGCCTTAATAAATACCGTGCAGAATGTAATCAAATAACCCAGCGAACTGTTCATTTTGTGTCATGGTATATAGAGGCCCTCATTTCCATATGGACCAATGCACTGATCATATTATCATGTGATTGCATTGCAGTCATTTTGACAGTATTAGCTGAAATGATGTCCAAATTGGAGGGAAGGAAGGATGCAATGGTGCTATTTTCATATTTAAGGTTCATTCTGTGTATGAGGGGGGAAAATCAAACAATGATCATTCCTTTACTTTTGAATGAGTTGTCATATAAGACAAAATAATATTTAAAGTCCCAACAGGAACCTTAAAATAATTAAGAGCAAGTCGTTTTAAGATGAGATAAACCTAAAAACGTTTGACATGCTTCATGACTAACACATTTTTCCAAAATCCTATATATGTGTGGTCGGAGCTCTGTTGCTAACCAAAACAGCAGCAGATAAGCCCCTCAAAATGATTTGACACATCTAAACCCTTTAAAAGTAGAAATGACTATAATGCAGTTTTTTTGGTTCATTTTTCGGTGCTTTCGTCATAATAGATTTTTTAAATGACACATTTCCCCATCTACATCATAATATGTCAATCGATCAAGTCAAGTCTAAATGAATGCCCCCCATTAATATAAGCTACCTTCCCCTTGTTTGATAATTTGCAGAAATACAGGATGAGGTGCATCTCCGTGGATGCAAAAGACAATCAACATATTCATAAACGAGTGTTTTGTTTACCTTCTTGTCACCGCTCCTGTCATGCAGCTCATTAGAGTTTGTGCAGGTGTCCCTAATGAAGTGGCCGCTGAGTGTCTATTATGCAGTGGTGTTTTGCTGCACAGATGGCAGGAGTGTTTTTAATTTATTTATTTATTTATCTTTGGGGGGGGGGGCAATGAGCACGAGGGGTAGGGGGGTGATGGAGAAGTGAGTGAGAAGGATGCCGGCGAAGTCGTTGCCGCTGCCACCGTTGCCGCCATGGCACGGGCACGCGGGCAGCAGTAATTGGCGGCCATATTGAGGGGTTTTGCGGTGCTGCCGGGCGGGCAAACTCCCAGCTGGACCTGTCAGATGCTATTCAGTCCAGCTCATTGCCTCCATTTTTTGGGTTGTTGTTCTTCTTCTTCATCTTGTTTTTTTCCCCCTGCAATATCGCAATGCGCTATACGTACTTCTTTTGTTGCTTTTTTTTCTCCTCATTTGGTCCAAATTACACATACACTTTCCATATCAACTTTTCTTCGTCACAGTCACTGCCACTGCCATTCCCCGGGATGACGACGGGGCTTTCTATGACGCACAAAAAGGAAGTACACGAGTTAGCCTGTCTACATTCTGCGAGATCAATACGACAGACTCTTTACAACATGGCGGACTAGCATGGCTAACATATGCCAAAAAAGGGTAAAATGTGTTGCATTTATTGCTATCCTTTGCATAATTCCAGCAACTATCTTAACGCAAGCTAATAACTGATCAAGAAATGTATTTTTAGCCTCAACGACAACACCATATTTAACAAAAACAACAACATCTCTGAAAGGTAGTGATGTTTTTTCTTGCCCTTATGTTCATGCCTTCGCTGCTTCGAGATGTGAGCAGTGCGGGCTTGTCAAAGACTAATGAACATCTGTCACTGAATTCAAACACACAGATGCTCTCAACACACACACGCACACACACACACGCACACACGCAAACACACTTTAATCGCTGTCCTCGACGCTTTCGTCGCCACCCGCTGCAGGTTTCGACTTTGACCTGAAAGTGAGATTGACCTTGCGTGGATTTCGCCCAATTGGCCGCCGTCTGTTGTCACCAGTTCCCGTTATCGGAAATGACAAAACATCATTGTGCTTATTCCATTCGCTGGCCAAAATATTCGGAATCGGTCTCATTGTTGTTCAAATTCTTGATGTTGGGATTTCTGAACCGGAAGCCATTTTTTAAATACATTTCTATATATTTTTTGTTGTTGTTATTTGGGTTGCTATTTCCAGCAGGGTTATGATGACTCTGTCAAGTGTGTCTGAGCAAACGGAATGGAGTGCACAGCTCTCTGGATTAAAAGATTATAAGGAGAGGAGCGAAGAGAAGATGAGGTCTCCGTGTGGGGGCTAGGGGACCGGTGGGATGTGGGGAGGGGGCACCCGAGCACCGAAATGGGGGGCATGTGAGGGTCGCGTAGAGACATCCTGGTATTGAACATATGCTCATGCATATGCGCCCATAAATGAATGTATGTGGTGTATGATTATGAATGTAGTGATGGAGTGACTTTTAAAATACATGACTGCATAAAAATAAATACTAAATAAAATATATAAATCATCACTTTTCCCCTGAATTAATCTGTCTCAAATTGAGATTCTATTACCAATAAGCTTGGACATCACCATGGTAACTGGAATTTTGCTAGTGGCTTTGCCAGCATGGCACGCGCCCGACAACAACCGGGTTCCGTTCACTCTTGGAGCTAAAGATGGCGTCTGAATGTTAAAAAATAATAATAATGTGCCGTTACGTTGCCTCCATGCAGAAATGCGGAAAGTACTGCGATGAAAAGTGGATGCTGCGTGTGCCTTCGTCCTTCCAGTTGCCAGTGGGAGTGCCAGAGGGAATCAAGCGCCACATGGCATGTTGATGGTGAGGCCAGCTGGGGGGGGGGTTACGTGTGTGTGCGTGTGTGTGTGTGTGTGTGTGTGTGTGTGTGTGTGTGTGTGTGTGTGTGTGTGTGTGTGTGTGTGTGTGTGTGTGTGTGTGTGTGTGTGTGTGTGTGTGTGTGTGTGTGCATTGAATTTAGTAGGGTTTTTGTTTTGCACGTTAAATTCCACAACATCTGTTCAGTAGGCAGCACCATATACTTCTACCAACCTGGCTGGTATGTGTCAAAGCAGCAGTGGGGGTATGTGGGGGCTTGGACTTTATATAGAAAGAGCCACACTGAAGTTAGACACACACAAAAAATAGATATGATTTCCATGTACCATACTTTCCTGTGTATAAGGCGCACCGGACTATAAGGTGCACCTTGAATGAAAAAAGTTTTCCAAATATAATACATAAAAATATAATGGTTTTCCAAATAGAAGGCACGCCAAATTATAAGGCGGCACATTGGTGTCACAGTGTGAATTATCAGTACTGTCAATCATAAAATGTTTTTGTTTATCTTTTATTTTGGAAAATGCAACAACAACAGA
Organism: Hippocampus bargibanti; assembly: GCF_051943395.1. Taxonomy (NCBI): domain Eukaryota; kingdom Metazoa; phylum Chordata; class Actinopteri; order Syngnathiformes; family Syngnathidae; genus Hippocampus; species Hippocampus bargibanti. The sequence continues at coordinate 9,231,441 of NC_142748.1, forward strand.
CTTGTTTTCTGGAGATTGCAATGCTGGTAGTTTGTTTTAGTTTTTCAATTTGTGCAAATGCTTTTTTGTTCATTAGAAAAAGCCAAAACGCATATTTTTTTAAGGATATTGAATCTGTCAGTATTTTGCCTTCTTTTCAAGAAAATGCAGCACAAAGAGCTTGCATTTCTATTTAAAGTTTTCGGTATATAAATAGTAAATAGTAAATTTGACGTGACGGAATACAAAAACAAAAGCAGCGTGATTACATTTCCTTCACACATGTTCATTTTGCCGCAGGCTGATTAATGTGACGTGACCATCCCAATTTGTTGTTCATCACAACAACTGGGTTAAAAGTAATTTCTAGCATGATCGCGTGGAGGCTTTTCCACTAGCTGTGTGCAGTGTGTGTGTGTGTGTATGTCTCAGTCGAGCTATCTTCACACATGGAGGTATGCAGACATGCCACACACACATGCACAAAAGTAGTCCTTCTCATCCTCATCATCCCCATTGGCGATATGAGGGGGAAAAAAATCCCCTCCAGCCCCCTCCCTCTTTCATTTATCTGCCCCCACTTGCCCCCCTAACGCCCATAAGCCCCCCCCCCCCCCATCCCCACCCGTGGCAGCCGATGTCTTTCGCAGCGTGGCGTGCCATCTGTTGTGTTGCACACCCCCCCCCCACCCGCCTCACTCCCACCTCCCCGGCTCAAAAACACACTATCCAACATTAACTCTGTCTTTATACTCGATACAGAGAAAACGTACATTTTGACATCTATCTATCTATCTATCTATCTATCTATCTATCTATCTATCTATCTATCTATCTATCTATCTATCTATCTATCTATCTATCTATCTATCTATCTATCTATCTATCTATCTATCTATCTATCCATACATCCATACATCCATACATATTCAATCTCATATTCAGTTATTCAAATATTTACTGAAAAACGGATCATTTTGCCGCGGTCTCCTAATTTTTTGTAATTAATGAGAAGAGTACGCGTCCAGTGTCCAAACAGAAGCTGGCATCTGTGCCCGAGGGCATCATCCCGGTTCATTCCGCTGATTTAACCCTCAAATGAAAATGGATGCGCTTGCGTCCGCTTTGACTACAAAAAAATGGAGTAACATGTGAAGCTTTGTGAACAGATCCAGCACGTACCCTCTCGTCTCCTCAGGTGCAAATGGAGGCGCGCAACCACGCTGACGTCTCATCTGTCAGCCACGGGGGCCGTGAGTGGCACTTTTGGAACGCTACCAATGCCATTTTTTTCTCCAGTGAGACACCAGGCCCATATTAGAGGACAGGTTCTTTGCTTGGTGCTCCTGAATAGAATTCAAGCAGCTAAGCAATGGCCGCCAGCACTTGCTTTTCTCAGCGAGTTGCCCGAGCCAGCATTTGATGCCATGCTCCTCCCATATTAGGCCCCAAAAAAATTGGGGGTGGGGTAGCAATTTAGCGTCGCCCGTCTGTTGAGTTTACCTGCTTCCGACACCAAATTCCCCAGGAAAAGCCCTGGAATGCTTCCAAAATGGAAGCTTCAAAACAAAATGGAGTATTTTTCTGTTCGTTGTGTCGATGGGGCCTTCAAATGAGTGTTTCGAGCATCTGTTTGAAGGTGACGGCTTCAAATCAGACAGGAATCCATTTCGTGAATGAATTTATTTTTTATGATTTGAATCTATTCCTGTCATGAAACCCTAATTTGAAAATACACTCCTTTTTTTGAAGCCGTAATCCTGTCTCGTAGGACTTTGTGTTTGCCCATATTCGTGTCAGTCGGTCAAAACTGGAAGATGGCTGAAGACCGACATCCGTTTTCACCTTGATCTCAAATTTTCAAGTAAAGCCTTCATTTTAGAGAGCTTTTTATTTGGAATGCAATTTTACCTGAGATATGTATGTATGTTGTTTAATATACAAAAGATGGCCTCCCCGCCACATAAATGAGAAATGAGAAGTGTGAGAGACTGAGCGAGGCACACAGCAGCTGTCCACCTAATTCCTCCTTAACCAGGGCGCTTGTGCTCTGATTAAGAAAACGATCTGGCCTTTAATTTCCCCGTGACACCGCTTAATGCCTGCCGCGTGTCTCAATCGCCTCCAGGAGAGCTCGGCTCCTCTCGCGCTCTTTTTGGCGTGAGAGGGAAGCAAAACTAACGCTCGGAAGAGTGGATTTGACCTTCAGATTAAGGTTACGAGACAGTTATTGTTCCACTGGAATGTTGCAACGTCAACGTGCGGTTTGAATTTTGGGTCTCAAGTCTGGGTTAGGGTTTCAAATTAGGGTGATAGTGCACGAATAGGGTTTCAAACACGAATTGGGACTAAAAACGCCTTGGATTTTCTCCATCCTCACAGACGCCGCATACGCAGCCTCAGTATACAACACAGCGGGCGTGCATGCGTGCCGGCATGCGCCAATGTGGGTGCGTCCGAGCTCGTGTGGGTGCACCACCCGGGCCGCCATGTGGCACGTGTACGCACCGCCGAACGAGGTGGCGTTGCTATGGGGGCCAGGTTGCGTGCAGAACCGACAGCGTACACCATTGACACGGCAGGCTGGCGCTGGAGAAGAAAGGAGTGGAGCAATGCCAACACACCCCCCCCCCCCCCCCCACTCCCGAAAACACACGTCCCACCACCAACACCACCACACACACAAACTCGGCCCCTTGAGAGTTGAGGCAGAGGAATATGGAGATGATCATGTGACCTCAGTTGGCAACACAATATGCAGGGGAGGGTTTCATTTTTTTTTCATGAATTTCAAATTCAGGTTCAGGTTTAATTTTTTTCAGGATTGGTTTAGGAGTCAGGCGTCTAATTTTCATGTCATAATTCATGGTGGAAGGGATTGAAATGAGTCATCAGGTGAGACCTTTACGTCATACGGATCGACACTGTTGTGATGCAAGATCTCTAGTAAATGGAATCTGTTTATATGCGCTCGTTTACATAAAACCAGATTAGCCGCGGAAATCGTTGTCAGCATCACATGATTTGTCAAAATGGAGTTCATTTGACTATTTAGCACTGAAGTTATGATGCTATCAACTATTTTATTAGTGCAGTAGCTTCATTAAAAACAAACACACATTGCACGTAGTTTAAAAGAAGTTCTGGTATGATGATCAGGTTTCAAACCAGTTATGGTTTTGGGATTTAGCTCATCCTCAATGCCCCTTTAAAAGGGGACGCCGTGCAAACGGGGCCGTCTATGCAAATGAGGCGGTTATTACCCCACCGCTCATCAAGCAGCACCGAGGAGACATTAATAGGCTGATGAATATGCATGGAGATTTGTTAATTAAGTTAATTATTCTGCTGAAAATGCATTCGTCTTCCAAGGACATCTTCCCCAGGATTTCAACCTGCTCCGCTCATTAGTCATGCGATGTTTCACGCGGTTGAGAGGGAAAAAAACGGCAGGGGGGAGGTTATTGTTGTTGTTTTTATTTTGTGGGGGGGTGCATGATGTGTCTTAAATTCACATGCTCACAACAGGAAACTCCTTTTAAATGCGTCAACTTCAAACTCCCAATGCCCATTTTCCCCCAAAATATTCTGCACTACCCCCCCCCCCCCCAAAAAAAAAACGACATTCTCATCCTCTCTGTTTCCTGCGCATGCTTCCTCCCTCGCTCGCCGCCTTCTCCCTAATTGCATATTAAAACCCTTTTAAATGAACTTTTGCTGCCAACTTTCCAACACATTAATTAATTGTTTTAGCCAATTAAGTGGCGCCGTGCAAATGAGCCTCGTCGCAAATGGTCCTACAGGGGCACCCCCACCCCATCCCACCCTTCCCCACCTCCTCCTTCTCGTCTCCTTTCCTCCCCATCTTCCCGCTTCCTCTTCCCATCTGCCCTTACAGTTCAAGGCACACGGCGCTACGGAAGCAGAAAGCGTACCCCCCTTATACTCCCTCCCTCATAATACCGCACTGCTTTCTGGACCGTGTCCAGGCCTCGGGCTCCTCGTTCATGTCCAACTTTCATGGAGAGTGAAAGAGGCACATTCACAAAGCTTTAAAAAAAATACATACTCTGTTTCATACGGCAGGCACGAGGTAAGTAGCATTTGGTGACCCCTGCACCAAAAACTGGATCAAGTTGGGATTTTTAAACTCAAGCAGGTTTAAAAATCACGACTTCAAGACATGCTCATTGTACCGAGTCAGCTTCAAATCTCAAACTATGGCGGTTGCATCCAAAAATGAACTTGGATGCAAACCAGCATCGGCAATTGAACTGGACTAAATCCTGGTGGTGCAGTTGCACCCGGTGGATTAGTCCGGGCTGGTGCCAATCTCCATCCCTGCGCCACCCTTCATCCCTTGGCACAGAGAAGAGCGAGTTAGGGTCCCGGCACGTGCCCGTCCCCCCCTTTGGTTTGGCACACTGAGGTGAACTGGAGTCTGATTGATGGGCACCGCCTTCACTCCTCCGTCGGCCTTCCAGTCCTCTTCTGTTGGCACCGCAACTCGCCGCCGCGTCATTCCTGTGCCAATTGCAGCTCTGCTGGGGCACATCAATTACAAAAGAGAACCTCCTTTTCCCCCCTGGTGGCTTTCGACTGCGGCGTTGGGGCCCTCGCGGCTGAGATGTGGAAAGATGGCTTCACGTAATGCCAATCGGTTCACGGATTCCGCCAGGGTTTCAAGCAAATCTTGTGTTTTTAAAATATGGTAAGAAGTAAGGATCTTCTACCACCTTTTTATAGACCGATACCAGTATGAATAATCACTCCGGAGCACTCCTCAATACCAATACCAAGTACTCATGCTGCATAAAATGTTGATTATGAACAAAGACCTTTTTGTCTTTATGACTGGCAGGGTGGATTGATACAGTGTCCTTTTTTCCCTGCTTCGCATATTGGTTTGTGCGGGTTTTAAATTGGGGTTTCAAGCCTTTGTTGGGGTTTCCAAATGTGGCTTAAAGCTGGGGTTAGGGTCTTAAGAGAGGGTTGGTTTCAAATAAGCGTGGGTTTACTGTTGGCACGGTGCGTCGTCTGACAGGCAGGTCCTAATGGGTGGTGGCAAAAGCGTCCCGGGAGAGTCGTAAGCACGTCGGCTGGCACCGGCTCAGCTGCTCAACTGGGCTCAGGTGCACCCTGCCCACGTCTTCTCATCCGCTTGCTTAATTACAATCCCGTCACAAAAAAAAGGAGAAAAAAAGACATTGTTAAAAGGTGGTGCTCATCACCACGGGTCGATGGATGAGATGGTCCAGGGGTCATGGTGGAGGGAAACCTGCACCAAATAGGGATGGCTGTTTTGTGTTAATCGGGCGCCACCTAGAGCAAACGGCTACGTTAAATTTGACTTTCCTTTGATACTGCGGATTAAAAGGAGCAAGAACAGTCTGCAGCTGCCCTTCTTTATTTGCACCAGCAACTTTGTTTTAGTGTACAGTATAGTATTAAAATTGAATTATAATGGAAATAAAAGTATGTATATAATTTGAATTTAATTGCAGCATAATATTGGTTTGGGATTAAAGATGCTAGAACAATTAATGCCTTACCACTTGTCTACAACATCATTAAATAACAATACATTTGTACTGTAAGTACATGCCCAAAAGTGCTTGCGCGTTTAGTACTAGCATTACGGGAAAGTACGGAAGGAAGCAAGGGACCGGAAGTTGTAGGGAAAACATCCGGCCTGGAGTCGAATTGCGAAATCAACACAATGGCGGCGGTGCCTGCAGGACTGATTCAGAACAGTCCTGCTTCTGAACTTTCGGTCCCGATAACTCCGGCAGGGGCTCTGTCTCACGTGGAGCGGGTGAAAACCGAAGAGGTGACCGGTGAGAGTGATTTATTGTCAGGCACACCCTTCTGCCATACCCCTTTAATTAGTTTGGCTAAGCTATCGAGCGAAGGCTAACATGAAGCTACCATATTATTTAGTCTCTGTTTTATGCAGTATATCTTTTTTAATCGTGTGCAATGAAGCGGAAGCATTAATTATAGTTCCTCTATGTATTACAAGCCCGCGTGGACAAGATGCTTCTTTGTTATGTTGTAACATTGTAAGACTGTCAATAGTAATTCATGCATTGATTTTATGACAGTGTCAAATGGTGAGTATACTTTTGCTTTATTGATTGTTGCTGTGTCACTGACAATTTTGTGTTTGGGAGCCCTTTACTGAGCGAGTTGCTTGTTCTGTAGCCACAAGGGGACATAAGTCTTCTTGTGCCGGTCCCAAGCCCGGATAAATACAGAGGGTTGTGTCAGGAAGGGCATCCGACGTAAAAGCTTGGCCAAAACAAACATGCGAATCAAACCTCTGAAGATGGAGGACACTGATTCGCTGTGGCGACCCCTTGAAGGGAAAAGCCGAAAGGGAAAGAAGAAGATGTTTTTTGTTTGTTGGTAAAGTTTGTCCCACCAAAAAAATTAAGATGGTACATAATTTCTATCATATATTTGGTATAGTGCTGGACAATCAGGTCTTTCAATGGCAAATGGCAGGTCTTTCAATGGCAAATGATTTTCTGAACGACCCGATGCGCCACAGCTAAATGTGCACATTTTTCAATTTCCTGGCCTTATCATGGACAAATTACCCATGCAAATGTTATAGCGCCGTGTCTGTTTTCCAGAGTCGGAGAAGCAGAGTCGCATGGTTGCTTTGCTGGAGAGGCTTCATGCCAAACACAACGCGGCCCGCCCATGGCAGGAGACCAGCAAGGTGGTGCGTCAAGCCATGGTGAGACACCGTCTTATTTTTAGTATTCCTTTTCTTACGGAATAAGAGTAGTGCCTTCGTTTGAAAGTGTGCAGTAACTGCATTTACAATGACAAAAACATGTGTATGACGTTGTCTTGCTTGCTCTGTAGGAGAAACGAGGGATGATGAACGCCGCCAGTCACCAGCTGTTGCTCACCTGTTTGGAAACCCTTCAGAGGGCACTTAAAGGTGAGACCAACACCTCTTCAGAGCATCTTTAAAAACCCGAACAGTCTGTAGTCAACAATATTAACGAATTCTGTTTCCCTTTTTTTTCAGTTTCATCTTTGCCTTCCATGACAGATCGTCTGGAGTCCATAGCGAGACAAAACATGTGAGTGTTCATATTTTACATGTATATACAGGAAATGTATTCCAATTGTTTTTGGCTCTTTTTTTTCCAGGCTGGGGTCACATCTGAGTCCATCCGGAACGGAATGCTACATCACTTCGGATATGTTTTACGTGGAGGTGCAACTGGATGGCACTGGACAGCTTGTGGACGTCAAAGTAGCTCATCAAGGAGAAAACCCGACAGTAAGGCTGATCCCAACGCCTAAACTAATTCTTGAAGATGCTACCTTATCAAAATTAATGTTTTTGTTATTCAACAGAGCTGCCCCGAATTGATTCAACATTTAAGGTGAGCGAAGAATGTACCACTGTTGTAAATGAACAAATATGCTCATTTCATCTGTGGGTTTTTTTTTTTTTTTTTCGAACAAGGGAGAAGAACTTTGAGGAGTTTTCCAAGCATCTTAAGGGACTGGTTGACCTGTATAAGCTGCCTGGAGACAAGTGCGTTTTGGAATGTCTCTATTTTTCTTTTAACTCCTCCCAGTGTCGTCTTCCATCTTGACATGTATATATATTTTTTTGCCTTGCAGTAAACTAAAAACAAAGATGTATATTGCATTGCAGTCCCTGGAGCTGGATCTCACCAAGATGCTGCACATGTTTCGGTCAGTTTTCCTGCCTTAGTTGCATAGATCAGGGAAATTGCTGGAAAATGTGATTTGCATTGGGCATCTCCTCATTGAATGATTTCCTTGTTGAAAAATTGATCTGTCCGCCCATAGGCTGGCAACCAACGCCAACGCCGTGGAGACCATCCTGCACGGCAACGTGGGCCTGCTGACAGCGAGGAGCGGCGGCCATCTTGTCACCCTTCAGTGTTACGTGTCGCCGTATGACATTTTCGAGGAGGGAATGGGCGTGCACGGCAACTTAACAGACGGCAACGGTAAAAAACCAGCGGAGGATGTTTGCAGTCAGCTTCACTTTTTCTTTTTTTTTTTCCGCTTGAAAAAATTGACTGTGTTCAACAGTCGCCCCCTCGCTGGGCGTGAGTGTTTCCGTCACCATCGAGGGAACGGCGAACACTTACAAGCTCCCCATTGCACCGCTCATCACTGGATCGCATCCCGTGGATAACAAGGGGTAAACAATATACCTTTACAAAACCGAATCCATTTTAATTTCAATGAATTGAATTTCGATTTATTTTCAGGACACCTTCCTTTTCCACGGTGACCAACTCCAACTGCGTGGATCTGCCAGCTTGTTTTTTCCTCAAGATGAATCGGCCCATGCCGTTCTCTCAGTCCTTCATTCACAGACTGGGCAACGCTACAGGTGAATTATTGAGATATGACGCCCTTGTTTCTGGAGCAACTCAAGCACAAATTTACAGTTTGATCATTGCAAATAAAATGATGACAGCTACTACACTCATTCATGGATTCATTGTGTGTTTTACAGCCATCCCTGTGTTTGAAAGCCCTCCAAGCTTCTCCGCTCTCTACCAGCTGATTGTGCAGAGTCAACTTCAGACCCCGGAGGAAGGGGGAGGAGCCACGCAGCCGCCCTCACACAACATGCACTTCTACTCGGTAAGTATGCATTCAGACGCATCATGGTCAATTGATTCAATTGGATTGAATCACTTGATGGAGAGGAGAAAATCAATTTGAATCAGACATGGGGACATTTTCTCTGCGCTCGAATAGATGCTGCCAGACCAGCAGCACTGCTACTTCCTGAACGGCGACGCCCCGGTGCAGGATGGTCATTCCCTGCAAGGTGCCCTGGTCAGCAAAATCCCTTTTCGACACCCAGCTCAGGTGCCCCTCCTGCTGGACATCATTCGCCACCAGGCAGCCTACAACACCTTGATTGGTAGCTGTGTGAAGCGGACGTACATCAAAGAAGGTGGCCAACCTTTATTTTTGGGTTGTTTCATTTCAATCAGAGACGGTCAGTTTTGAATCTTGATTCATTCACTTTTATTTATTTATTTATTTTAATTCGGCCTTCAGACAGCATCGGCCTGCTGCAGTTTGAGGTTTGCCCCCTGACCGACTCGAGTTTCAGTGTCTCCTTCCAGCATCCTGTCAATGAATCGTTAGTCTGCGGTAAGCTTCGGGACTCCCACACAATTCAACAGAAGCCTTGCTGATCTCCCCTGCATGCTGATCTTGAACCTGTTACTTCTTCTTGCTCATATCTCCCCCTTGAGTTGATGATCGTCAAAAGAAAAGATCATCGAGCAAAACACAACTTTTTTTTATTTTCTAGTTGTGATGGACGTGCTGGACTCCAGACAGGTTTCGTGCAAACTTTACAAAGGACTGTCAGATGCGCTGATCTGCACGGATGACTTCATTACCAAAGTGGTCCAGAGGTAACGGTTTTTGATACGTGAAGAAAAGCTTATTTTGGGCGCAGTGTCGTGTTTTTTTTTCAATTGATATTTTTAATGTAATAACTGGTTCATTAAATCATCTATGAATGAACTGGTTCTTTCCTTTGTTATTTCCTTTATCTAAAGGTGTATGTCCATTCCTGTGACAATGCGGGCCATCCGCAGGAAAGCGGAGACCATCCAGGCAGACACTCCGGCCCTGTCTTTGATTGCTCAGACAGTGGAGACCATGGTAAAAAATAATCCGCCTCCTTCCGGCAGCCCCGCCTACAACATGGCGGGTGGAGATGCAACAAATCCGATGGGACTGTTGGGACTCGTCGGCGGCAGCACCCCTACTGGAGGAGGACCCCCAGGCGGGCCTAATTTTACCGGATCGATCACCTCTCTGTTTGGGATGTCTCGCAATGAAAAACAAGTAGCTGACTGCCAAACTCAAGCTGGCCAAGCACAGCAGGCACAACAACAACAACAACAACAACAGCAGCAGCAGGGCCACACGGACGACTATAGCAAAGTGACGCAGAATCCAATCCTGACGAGTCTTCTGCAGATCACGGGAAGCGTGGGTTCAAGTCCCAGCTCGCAGAACGCGCCTCCACCTCACCAGACTCCGCCGCCGACATCATCGCCTGCTAGTAATACCAAGAATCATCCAATGCTGATGAACTTGTTGAAGGACAACCCTTCGCAAGACTTTGCCGCTCTCTATGGTTCCAGTCCGAGGGAGCGACAGAATTCATCCTCTGGATCACCTCGTACGGATAGCATGGGGGCCGCATGCCCCGGAGGAAGTGCGAAAGGTAAGAAAAAGCGGCCACGAGTCCCAGAGAAGGGAAGCTTGTTGCCTGGGACTCCTGGCGCCGGGGGAGCGGCCGCAGGTAGTTTGGGCATGAAATCTCAACAGGCGACTTCCATGTCGCACCATCAGCACCACGGCGTCTCGCACGAGGACGATTTCCACCGCGAGCTCCTCTCGATGGACGTGGACGCATCTCAGAACTCCATCTTTGACGTCAATCTTCCGGGTGACGGCTTGGACACTCCCCACAGCATCACTCCGGCCCCAAGCCAATGCGGAACGCCGCCCTCTGGCCCGAGCGTGCCTTACCCGCCGACTCACATCCAGGCCCAGCCCCCCGCTGGCTCCGTACCGCCGCGCATGGTGCGCCTTTCCAGTTCTGACAGCATCGGACCGGATATCACAGAGATTTTGTCGGATTTACCGGAGCAAAGCGGGAAAACCGGCGGTGGAGGACAGCATCCAATGGGCGGTGGCGGTGACGACGCGGGCCCGCTCGGGACACCGATTCGGGATTCCTCCAGCTCAGGACAGGGCAGCGCTGTGTTTGACTCGGCAGACATTTTTAACACCAACAGCAACGAGAACCCTTTCACCGATGCCGCCGACTTAATTGCAGAGGCTGCGGCCACCCCCACCAGTGATTCATCCTCGACTAATTTCTTCCCGGATGCGGCCGACTTCAACCCCGACCTGCTGAACTCGGGCCATGGCATCTCCCAGAACTGCTTTGAAGACAGTTCACCCAGCGCTGATGGAGACCTGGATCTGGTTAAGGGTTTTGGCGGGAGCAGTCAGCAGAATACTCCGTCGGGTACGCCCCAGAATCCCACACCGCACAGGCAAAACACACCGGAGCCCTCGCTGAAAGACCCTTTTGATATGGGAATGTTTTTCGGAGGCAACAGCGGCTCTGGCAAACCGCTTCTTGGGCAAGCTCCGGATTTGGGAGACACTCATTTTGGAGGCTCGCAGAGCCCCCTCATGATCGGCTTGGGGCCTGCTTGCGTTGATTTCAAAAGCGGCGAGTCGAAAGTCAAACAACAGAACCTCATGCGGCAAAAGGACGATAATGGCAGCGGCGGGACGAGTGCTTCGGGAATGGGAAGCATGTCCACCGAAGGCAAACAGGTCAAGCGTAGCAGGACTCCATCCAGTGAGGGCAAATCCAAAGAGAAGCAGCCCAAACGAAAAAAGCTGGACCCGGATGGCAAGTCGCCCTCTCACAGTTCAGGCGGACGTCCGTACACGCCCCCCAGTGGCGGCTCTGGCTCCGGGGGGAGTTTGAGTGGAGGAGGCTCCAAATCTCCGGGAAGTTCCGGATGCTCACAGACGCCGCCTGGTGGCGCCACGCCTCCTATTCCCAAGATTACAATCCAGATCCCCAAAGGCACCATAACCGGTGGGAAAACCTCCTCCCATAGCGGCTACACGTCCAGCAGCTCAGCCTCCAGTGGGACGGGCGGAACCGGGGGCACTGGCGGCAGCAAAAGCCACCATTCCCATTCTTCTTCTGGGAAGATCAAATCCAAGGAAGGCTCCTTAGTGCAAAGTAACAGCTCCAAGTCCGCAAGCGCTACGGGGATCAGCACTGGGCCCTCCCACTCGAAATCTACTTCTCAGGCGATGGGTGTTGCCAAACCGGGGTCATCTCCGATCACAAAACACGGACTCTCTGGCGCCGGAAGCAGTGGAAGTGGACTTGGGACTGGTAACAAGATAAAAACTCAAGGCGGCAAGCCTCCCGGATCGCTTCTGAATCCCAGCATCAAGCCCAACATCTCCCCTTCTCACTCTCGCTCCAGCACCTCCGGTGAAAAGCTGTCTTCGCCCATGAAAATGCAGCAGTCCCAGGTACCGGGAACCCCGCCTTCCTCAAAGGCCAAATCCCCAATGGGCTCAGGAGGTGGCGGCTCCGGAGGGTCCAAGTCTTCCTCCGGGGGAGGCTTGAGCTCACAGAAGCCAACGAGTGGGACCCCTGTGACCTCCACGTCCTCGTCCTCCAGCTCCTCTACCTCTTCCACTTCAATGGGATTTTCTGGAGGCTCTCAATATAGTGGAGGGAGCGCCGGAAGTGGCGGAAGTGGCAGTGGTGGAGGTGGGGGTGGCGGCGGCAGTGGGGCAGCGGGCCAGAACAATGCCAACAACCCAAACGCCAAAGGAAAGTCCCCCAGTCGAAACAAGAAACCGTCCCTCACGGCGGTGATTGACAAATTGAAAAGCGTGGGCGGCGTGGGCGAGGACGGTTCTGAAGTTGGACCACCCGGGGTTCCGCCTGGTCCGGTGGCCCCGGCCGGCAACGTCCCCGTCAACGCCTCCAACATGGTGACCACCAAGCACGCCGCATCCTCCCAAAGCGGAGACTACAAGCGTGAGAGGTCGGATAAAGAAGGAAAGGCAAAGGTGTCCGTCTCAACGGGGGCCAGCGGGGATAAAAAGCTGATGGACCCCAAAACGGGCGCGGTGAGCCAGTCCGGCCTCGCCAAGATCATCATCAGCAAACCTGACGGAGGCTCACCCAGCATCAAGGCTAAAGTCACCCTGCAGAAAGGCGGTGAAGGCCCCGGTGACTCCATGAGACCTCAGATCAGCAGCCTGAAGGCCTCGCCCCTGTTCAGCGGCTCCACACCCAAGCACGACCGCTCGTCCCCGAGCCACAGCCGCTCGCCCGGCCACACGCCGCTCAACCACGACAGCGAGAGCGAGTCGGGTAGCAGCTCGGTGGCCGAGAAGTCCCACCAGAACAGCCCGAGCTCCGACGACGACCAGACGCCGCGACCCCTTCCTGCTCAACAGGACTATATGAGCACTGTCCCGCTGGGTTCCGGCGAGAAGCACAAGAAGCATAAAAAGGAGAAGAAGAAGCGGGAGCGCGAAAGGGAACGGGAGAAAGATAAGAAAAAGATCTCAGGCGGACCGTCGTCGCATCCGATGAAGGCGGACAGCTGGTCCCGTTCGCCCATCTCGGCCTCCGAGTCCTCCTTGTCCTTGCTCGCATCTGAGCGCCCATCGCGGTCCAGTCCCATGTACATCAGGAACGAAGATGATGACCTCATGGACTCAGCGCTCACTGGCAACCTTTAATGGCACTCTTTGGATATACTGTATTTAGTTTTTGGTATTCTCGAAAAGAAATACACAAAGGTGACTATTTTTGGATAAACAGTAGAAGATGCAGCGTTTTATTTCATTTTGCAAGTTTCCATATTATAGTCCTTTGTTATTTACATGTTTACCTCAATACATGTAGAACTATTTATTCAGACCCTGAGATCTTTGACGTGTGATTTTTGAACGTGCCATTTATTTTGGGATTAGGAGTGCGGACTAAATAAATACAGTCAAACCTCGGTTTTTGACCACCATCCGTTCCAGAAACTTCTTCGAAGAAAAATACCAGTCACTATTTTAGGAAGTTTGTACCCCCCATAGACCAGGATGACTGTGATTACACAGGAAAAAAAAAGTGCAGCTGTTTTGTTTAGTAATAATCTAGTTTGGACAGAGTGGTTGACTCTTTCATAAGAAAATATGTCATTTTGACAAATTGTCTCACAATACCTTTTCGTGTTTAAGATGACTGTATATTTTAAAAAAAAGTTGATACTTGTTCATTAAACATTTGAACTGGTTCAAATGTCCTCACTGCATCTTTTTTTTTTGGCAGTAGCAGCAACTGAGAGGAGAATTGATGAGATAAGCGCCTTTTGCTCTACTCTGGATCTGCTACTTGTACACTAGAGGGCGTCGTTGTATAAGAAGCTAACAAAGTATCTTCCGGTACACACCTTCCGTATGACCAATTGGAAATGAGGTAGGCGTGCCTCACGAGGAAATCAAACCTGTCATAGAGCGCGCTTGGAATGCTTTTCAGTCAAAGAGTGAAGCAACAAAGTGGTCCACCTGTGTGTGAGAGAGAAACCGGTTTCTGAACGTCGAATTGGACTTAAAACGTGTCAGCAGGCACCTTATATTCTCACCTCCCCATTCAAGTCAACAACAAGGATACATTTGACAGACTGAGGATTGGATGGATGGAAGGTGCCAAACCTGGATGACTCCTGGTCATGTCATCTTTCGCCTCATTTGTCCTCACTCTTCTCTCCTGATCGACTGAGAAAAACTGGGGGTTGTAAATTACAGTCGTCATGACGGAAATAAGCGAGAAGGAGAATGAACCGCAGCGACGGGACCCCCAGAAAGCACTGGCGACTGCGCCTGGCCAAGCTGAGTCCAAGGTAAAGCCTCACATTCTTTGCCTATTTGATTCTGTGGTGGGTTATGGGGATCAGTTTGTTGTCAATAATGAATTGACTGGCACACACTGGCACCGATCCCTGGGTCACTTTGTATCAGGTACTAACCAAAAACAAAACACACTTTATTCATTTTGCTCCAGCATCCCGTCAATGAATCATATCAGTGCATCCACCTTGTTTTTATTTAGGGACAAGATCCTTCCCTGTTCTTCAGTCTGTTTTTATTGCACAGAGACTAGTCTTTGCCTGAGGCTTCTATAAATAGGCTGCTGTGAAGAATTCTGGGAGAAATTAATGATTGAGTAGTACTCTAGTGAGGAGGGAGAAAAAAGGTAAACTGCTATCACAGCAATGGAATTTTTTCTCATGGGTCCTTTGCAAATGGCCTCCAGATACAAAAAAAAACATTTTTGTATTATAGTCACACACCCCCAGAACAACAATCTATGTAAAATTCAAATGCATCATTCATTCTGCTCTGTGTTCGCATGTGAGTTGGTGGAACGTTGCGTCACAGGCGGGGTCTTTATAATCTGCCACGCATAGTTTCATGCCAGGTCCACTTTCATCGGTTCTGACCGTGCAAAGTGATTAGTCTCGTGTTAAATCAAAGGTCAAACCTCATTAGCTGCGGATACAAACTACCACCACGGCCTGCAAAGGACCTTCTTTGCAACCCGTTGACATGCATGAAAAAGCCCCGCGTGAATAGTGAATTTAAAACTCATGGTTAAAATCAAGTCATTAAATGCACAAATCATTTTTTCCCTTTTTCTGGATTTTCAAACAATTGATGTCGCTTCATTTGGTACTACTCCTACCTCCTTTTTGTTTTAGAAAGGAAGCACTTTAAGCACTTTCCATTTTATGCAGTCGACAGTGACTCACAAAAATAAGCTGACTGCAGCCGATCAAGCGGCTGCAGTGACCCAAGTGGAGCAAGAAGTCGTGCTCACGTGGCAGCTTTGTGGCTGCTTCTTTTGCTCTTTTATCCTCCGGAGGAGATTTCAAATTCAAGCACTGCGCTTTCCGCGATCTCCCTTGATGTGGGTGTTCTGTACTTTAAATGAAATTATAAAAATAAATAAATATCCAAACAGCAGCTTTTGCTCAGTTTCATTAAATACCACAAAACAACCAAAACTGTTGTTTTAGATTCAAACAAATCCAACATTGGGGTAAATGAGCCCACACCTCATCGCCTCCCTTTTATCGTGGCAGTGACAAGATGAAAAGAGGCGGCGCTGCTTCCGGTGCCAAGACGTGCGGGCCCGCTCAATGAACCCAATCAAAAGGGCATTTTTTAAAAGGCCTATCGATTGGAGTCTGCTCGCAAGGGATTGCAAATTTGTGCAGTCGGGATGCGGCCAAGGGTGATGGGGATGGAAGGAGAGGGGAAAAAAAAGCCCGAATGACAGCAAACGAGCTTTGAAAATCGGGCTTTTCAGGCAAATGTATTCATGTCCTTGAGCCCCTCCACCCTGACCTTGTGTTCTTTCGTTCAAATGCACTCGTGTGTGTCGTTACGTCGACCGTTGTCATTAAAAAGATGATTTAGTGAAGCAGCATGTGGCTCATTAGTCAGCATTTCTCTCTAGGCTTGATTGCAGTGCTTGAATCAAATGGCCCTCACCCGACTTGGCTTTCAAGCATAAATGCTAACCTTCCAATTTTTAGTTCGTCCGCAACTCGTTGAGGCGGCGATCTAGTCATGTTTAAATGCAGGAGTATTAAGTGGTTCTAAACCAAATTTACACATTTATGCAATATTTTGCCATCGCTTACTTGTATAAGGTAACATGTTTGCCTTTTTTTTTCAGCTGCAGCGTCTGAAGCGTTCCCTGTCCTTCAAGTCTGTGATGCGCAGCAAAAGTGTGGACAACTTCTTCCAGCGCAGCAACGGCGACTCGCGACCACCCTGCGCACTCATCATCGCTCCCTCGCCTTCGCCTTCGTCGCCGCCCACCTTATCCCAATCACCCCTGGCCTATGAGCGGTCGCCCGCCCTCTCGCCGGCCATCAGCCCCAACCCGTCGCTGTCCGACTGGTCGCGCTCGCACTCCGTCAGTCCCTCGCTGTCCACGCCGCCTCTCAAGACTCACATTTTCCACGAGCACATCTTCCGAAGACCGACCAGCTGCGAGCGTTGCAAGCTTGTGATCCAAGGTAATGGCAACTTGCACCCGTTTGATTTTCTGGTCATGTCATTGAACTGGCCATGCGGATGTCCATGCAGGCAACTCCAAGCAAGGCCTGCGTTGCAAAGCCTGCAAACTGGCCGCTCACCTGTGGTGCTCGTCGGATCTGTCCCGGCAGCCCTGCAATGGCAAGGTAGGAAAAATGTATGAAACCTATTTGTACATTCTTGACTTCCTCTGCGACCCATCTAAGCCGAAAACTAGTCTGGTCTAAATTTGGATTCTTGTTTTCACACCAATCTCTGTGTTATAGCGATAGCGTGCAAATATTTCATTTTTTCCTTTGAATTACTCATATTTAATTGCAGTATTAATCGTGGTATCTGGACACCTTAATGGTTCCTCAAGTTGTCGGCCATTGAGTCTGGCTGATGGGCTTAGCCTAACAAGGGGGGGGCTTGTCCCGTACAAAGAGGATCAGTGAGTCCCCTTTCAGTGCAAATATAAGCTGGCCCGCAAAGACGATTAAGACACTGAGCAGCGTGTGAGAGCAAAGGTTAAAAAAAAACAAATTAAAAACGAGTACACCTGAAATTGTTTGCACACTTCCTTTTCCGCCGTTTTCTCACAATGCTGCAGCAATCAATATCTGCCCCCATCCAGCCGGCCTCCGCTTAATTCGGTGTGAAATCCGTCGCCTTTGAGGGGCGCGGAAGCAAGCCGTCATCACTGTCCTTTTGGATTGCTGCGCAGTCATCAAAGCGAGGATTAGACGTCTCGGAAAACAGCCGCACATCCGCATAACTTCTCATGGTGAGCAAGCACATGCGGAAATGTGCTTACCTAGTCATGAGAATGACCTACTTCAGCCTGAAACGTACATATCAAATATTCATCCTATGCAGTTTTTTTTCTCCCCCTTTATGAACTCTTGCAAAAAATTGGGTACAAAAATGTGACATGGACCGATCCCCAACCTGATTTCACATTATCGGTCCTCGTAGTAAAACGATTGGCAACAAAAAGGGCCTGGAGATCATCAAAGGTCTAAAATAAACCAAGAAATAAACGGTGACCGCACCCAGGTGCATGCTCGCGTTCAGTAGCGCAATGTGCCAGTCATCGTTTTTAATATCAGGCTGCAATAAAGCTGCCATGTATTCTTGGTGTGGTGGCATCGGTTTTAATTTAACGTAAAGAACGCCGGCTTCATTTGAGAAGCCTGCTGAGACCTCAAATAATGACCTGCAGGGACACAGAATATACATTTTACATGCACGTCACCTCAAATGGTTCCACTGTTGAGGCTTCTCCGTTTGCGACCAGTATTAGAAAACAAAACGACTTCAAGGTGAGAAAACCGTCCTGTCATTCAAGTCTTATTCCTCGTGCTAAATATAGCTCGCACTGGGTTGCTTGATCTTCTGCAATACGTCCTTGGATGGCGTGGTCATTTTTAGTCGCACTTGATCACACGTGAAACTAAAATAAGAAGACGAATGTAGATGGTAGAAAAGAAATTGTCTCACATCTCCTGACCCAAGTAAATCCGCTTCAATTCCAAGCCGCAACACTTCCACATACGCATCGGTGTTCTGCGCTGATGCTCATTTCTTCTCTTGTTCAGCACTTGCTGACGGCTGCCTGCTCGGGCGCCATCTTGGACTTCTTGTAAGACCTTACCTGTCACCTGTGGTCTCTCTTCAGACGGGAGCCTTTACGCGAAACTTCAGCTCGCCTCTACTAACTACTGAATCGCTGGGCGTCGTCCGGGAGACTCCTGATGTGCAGGGTGAGTGAGGGAGGAGTGTACTTCTATGACGGAACAGTCGCCGGTGTTGTTTTGGGGATTCAATGTCAAATGTGCGGAATGGTTTGTCATCCGGCAGAGGTGGACGACGCCACGTTGGACCCCGTGTACGAAGCCCTGCGGTATGGGACGTCACTAGCTCAGATGAGTCGCTGCAGCTTCGGGAGCATCTCCGAGTCGCCTTTCCATAAGGTAGCTTTGCATCGGTGAAGCACATGTGCCGAAACGACCACAACTGGTTTTTCTCCCACAGGGTGAGAAACTCCCAGACAAGACGGAGAATCAGCCAATCGCAGAAGAGGAAACCATTCCAGGATGTGTGTTGAGCTTGTGTTTCATTCATGCACGCAAAAAATACACAAAATGTCAACATCTGTCTTGATTCTTCATCGTTCTGTGCATGTCCAGTGCTCACCCCTCCTGAAAGTGAGAAGGCCGAATCTGAAGAGCGACTCAGCCTAAAGGTGTGTCTTCGGATTTCCTCGCCTCTTATTCTTCTCTTATTCCATCTTCCATCGCTTATTCTTCCTCCTCTTCTTTTCGACTCCCAAGCGTGTGGAAGTCCACTCCATGCACACCTATGTGGCTCTCTACAAGTTCTTGCCTCAGGAGAACAACGATTTGGAACTACAGTCAGTCCATTTACTGTCATTATTATTCATTCATTTACGTATGAAGTGATCATCTTGATTATTATTCAGAATAATGGTGGCTTGAACTACTATCCTTCGAGACCTGTGGGGTGGGATCCTGGGAAGGAGACAAACATTTCCGTGGCGTGCGTGGCAGGAAGAGGGAAAGGAGCTTATTAGTTGCTGGAGGAAGCAGCGCGTGACGTTACGTACGTTAAAAATCATCGTGTGACATTTATGAGCGACACATTCTGGAATAGAAGAGAGTCACATCAAACCCTCGAGAGTGGCTCCGTTCTGCAGCAACTCTCCAATCCAGTTGAAGCCTAACTTTATTTCCCACTTCCGAAAATAGACAGATTTTTATTGGCCAAAGGTCCACCAATTTGACAGTTTGTATTTTTTTCTGTTGAACCTCTTCTATCCTGATTTTATGGAAACCGGAATAATAATAATAATAATAGCTTCTTCTTCTTCTTCTTCTGTTTATTCTTCAGGCCCGGCGATCGTGTCAAAGTCACAGATGACTCCAATGAGGACTGGTGGAAGGTGAGTCTGGACGTAGCGTTTGACGTCATCTTTGTTCTTTCCTCCCATTACCCTTTTGTGAGCAAACGCCATCCGGGCAGGCACTTGTGCAATCAGTCAAGCCTCCTCCAGTCCGACGAGGCGGCGTGACTTGAGAGCCGCCTGGGTTGCCTTTGAAATTCAATGGCCGTGGGTGTGAGGATACCAAAAGTACTGAATTGAACCACTTGCTGCTTCACCAAGTCATGATAAAATGATCACGTTTGTGGTGTCTGGTGACTGAGACTGCCTTTTGTGCTTTCGTAACAGGGGAAAAGCCGCAGCAAGGTGGGATATTTCCCTGCCAACTTTGTGCAGCGAGTACGTCCTGGCGAGCGAGTGTGGAAGGTCATGGCTGGTTTCCACGGCAACCGAGACAAAGGCCAGATGATGGTGAAAGAGGCCCAGGTGAGCACGCCTGCGCGCACGCGCACACTCACCCAGCGAATGCATTAACAACAATGTATGCAAATGCATGCGTGAAAGTGCTGAAGTGACAGAAGATGGCACATTTGCATCGCGTAGCAGCCCAAGTCATTAAAGAAAATCTCACTTTTTTTCCCTGCCCTGTCTCACTCCCAATCCATCATCCATATCGTCACCCATTCATCACCGCTGTTAACACCCAACATATCCCATCCACCTTTTCCTCTAAATCCGATTCCCATTGTTTGGCCATTTCATTGCCCAAATCACTCAACCGTACCTATTCCCGCTTTCCTTGCCCATAATCGTGTTCGCCACCCCTCCCACCTTGTCGCTCCATATCCTCCTGCCGCAGATCTGCGTGGGCAAGAATGAGGAGACGGACGGTTTCCTGCGGCTGAGCAGTGGCAAGAAGCGAGGCTTAGTGCCGGTGCACATTTTGCTTGAAATATGACTTCGGCGAATAATAATAATAATAATAATAATAATAATAATAATAATAATAATATGAGTACTTGATTAAATTGCAGAAATTGACAGAGACATCCTTTGTAATGCTACCACGCCCTCTGAAAACGCCCTCTGCGATAAACATAAAATGAACAGCTGTTTTTAGGGAATAACAGCTTGTCTTGTTTGGATTTCTTCAGGGCTACTTTTTGATGTAGCGCAAAGTGGGAAATGTAGCAAAAGTGATGTCAGGCTACCTCCCTGCTAACTGGGAAAGCACGATACAACAGTAGGGAGCCGACGGGGAGACTTGGTGTCACACATTCAGTCGCTGTATTCAATGTGTGTTCCTGATAATATTACAAAAAGAAAACTGATAGTCATGAGAAAAATATTATGGCACTCTCCCGTCAAATCACAGATGCATTGGAACCCCCAAAGTGGAACACGAATCACCTCTTGTCGTTTTGAATGTCGTCATTACCTGTGAGCGAACTATAATAAAGGACATCATAGCAATAAAACATGGCCAGCCTTTAAGCGACACGCTACTCTGAATAGTTAAGCCATGTGAGGAGCGACTAATAAGCGACTAATTGATCTCACAATACAGTAAAGTCTCGTTATATCGATATCGGATATATCGATAGTCCCGGTTATATCGATACTATTTCTATGCACGCACGGAGAAAATTACATGCAAACAGGGTCGGATATATCGATAGTCCCGGTTATATCGATATTTTTTCGGACTCCCTTGAATATCGATATAACGAGACTTTACTGTAATAGCAAAGCATCACTTCTAGTTTTCATTTCCATTGGCATGCCTACTGCATCTTTGGTCAGTTTCTCCCGTGACACGTCTGACGTGCACTCAGTCAGTTTGACAGATTCCTCACTGGAGCTTGCAAAGCAAATTGTGGGAAAAAAGTGAAGTCGGGTGAACACTTTGCACTTTTCATCCATTTATTCTATGCACAGCCCACCCCACCACTCGCTTTGTTTTGTCTATGCGCACGTACAGGGAACATACTTGGGCTCAGGACCATTTATTGACAGGCCAAATCACTTTTTCGGCATTGCCCAATAAAGTGCGATTAGCCCTCTGTTTTTTTGTGTGTGTCGTCGTTTGTTTGCCGAGCAGTATTGACAGCCCGTGCAGGAACTGTAAAATTAACTCAAGTGTCATGTCTTGCAACTTCAAATTACTTTGGGAGGATCCATCACTCTTATTTTCCCCTCGCCTCCATGCCGAGATGCGCGGAGTCTCCTGCTCGTAATGAGCGGAAATAATACCATTAACTCCCAATAAAAGTCATTGGCAGCGGAAAAGCTGCTGGCAGGCCATTGAGTCCGTGTGCCTGCTGTGGCGCAATTCCTCAAATGATGACCCAATTTTGTTATCTATTATTTTTTTGGGCACCAGAGATGATGCTCAACGGCACCAACAAACAAACGTGTACTCTAATTATTCTTGTGTGTATTTGGAAACAACAGTACATTGAAATATTTTTGAGTCATTTATAAAATAAATACAGAATCAGAGGGATCACCTCCGAGGGTTTACATTTTTCCTGTTTATATTTACCTCCTGAGGTGCACTCGAAATGTCAGACTATCTTTGGGATGAGCGTTGTGTATTCTCATTTTAATCCTTTGTGAAAAATTACTGATATTATTCTAATGTTCGTCCATATAGGTCTGTATCACACTGCCCCCAGGTGGCTAATACACACATCAAAAGGAGCATCACAACGACCAGGAAATTGAAGCAAAACGGTTTGATTCCATTTCATTCCATGTCATTTTTTTAGATGCATTATTTTCCCATTTTTGTTGGACTTCATTGCAAAAATATTTTCAGTTGAAACCCAGTTCGGTTCTTTGCTGACCTCAGGCGATATACAAACACAACCGTTAAAATGCACTCAAAAATCCATTAACTCACAGAGAAAGTTATTTTTAAAAAGATCTTTCTTTCTAATGGTCTCCGTGGCTCGTGTCACAACACATTTGCCGACGTGTAGAAATGAATTTTTCACCTCGTCCGCCTTAGTTTAATGTGTTTAGCGATTGGTGAATCATGTATTATTTAATTTTTGCTGGCTGCATACATTTGATTTTTTTTGTTTGTTTCTTTCCCTTCAATTGTTTACGCCATAAATATAAAAATAGCAACGTAACACCTAAGCAGGTCGGAGATGGCTAATGTTTGTGATATACCGGTATTGTTGTCCATTGTGGAATTGAACAAAGGCTTATATTTCTTTACCTCGTCCAATCTCATTTAGCTGCAGGAAACAACAGTAATTAAGAAACAAGATGAAGAGAGGTGCAAAAATGCTGATCCGCCTCTGCATCTCGTAGCCTCTCATTTACTTTATACCTGAGATGGCTATTTTTAGATGTGAGATTTCTTTTATATGGCTGCACCATAAAAATAGGCTCCAGTGTGACCTTTTATTTCTATTTATGCTAAAATAACTGCTCACGATTAAACTGTACAGGCCGTAAAAACAGATTTTATTTATTTTTGCTGCCATCTTTTGGCATCATCAGAATCAATTTGTTCAGAGTGAATTCGAAAAAAGTTTGTAAATCGAAGGACAACCGTATTTAAAACCCAAACGTCAGCTGTTTCTTTTTTTTAAGTAAAAATTATTTTTAAATATACAAAAGTGCAGTGTTCCGAGGGGGGGGGGGGTCTGTCATATATGTTAAGGCTCACAATTTGGTCGGGAGACTCACGATTTTGACCACATTTCACTTTATAAAGCAACCATTGACACAATACAGACAGTTCATTTGTAAGGTGAAACAATAGACTGTAAAGAACAAAAACATGTTTATACTCATTGAATGTATAAGTAAACAATGAAAGCATTTTTTTTATTTACTTCTGATTTACACTTTTGTAACGCTTACATTATTTTAACACGCACCACAGAGTTGTGAGTACAAAAAGCTCCCAATTATGATTTCTGAATCTTAACATGCATGGCAGGCAGATTGAACACTCCAAATCGTCCCTGGGTGTGAGTGTGTGACTGTTGTATGTCTTTGTGTGCCCTGCAATTGGCTAGCAACCAATTCAGGGTGTCCCCTGCCTCGTACCAGAATAGGCTGTGAGAGACTGCAGCACCCACCGCAACCCTAATGAGGGATAAGTGGTACGGGAAATGGATGGATGGATGAATCTTAACATGTGTGGTCTGTAGATGCCGAAATTATTGCTGGGGCACCCGCTAAAGGTGCTTCCTGGGCGGCTTCGCTGGTCCCGTGTGACGTCCGAAAGGGGACGTTGAAATTGTGAGAATTTGCAGGGCTCCAGAACGAGGAGCCGAAATTTCGCCCTGGGCGTCGACTAAATATGCTTCCCGGGCGGCCTCGATACTCCCCTGTGACGCCTGGGGGCGCTTAGAAAATATGAAAAAAAGCGCGGAGTTCCAGGAGGGGAGGGCGAGGTTTCCCCAGGAGCATCCGCGAAATGTGCTTCGTGGGCGGCGTCGTGAGTTCCGTGTGACGCCTGGATGGTGACTTTTGACATATTCAAAAGTGCAGCCATCCGGGTGATAGGCCGAAATTTCGCCCGAGGCGTCCGCTGCAGGTGCTTCCCAGACGGCCTCGCTGGTCCCGTGTGACGCCCAAAAGGGGACGTTGAAATTGTGAGAATCTGCGGTGCTCCGGCGCGAGGGGCCGAAATTTCACCCGGGCGTCCGCTAAAGATGCTTCCCGTGCGGCATCGGTACTCCCCTGTGACGCCTGGAGGGGGGCTTAGAAAATGTGCGGAGTTCCGGGAGGAGAGGCCGAGGTTTCCCCAGGAGCATCCGTGAAAGGTGCTTTGTGGGCGGCCCCGTGAGTTCCCTGTCACGCCTGGAGGTTACTTTGGATATATTCAAAAGTGCAGCGTTCCAGCAAGATAGGCCGAGATTTCGCCCAGGGCGTCCGCTATAAGTGCTTGCCGGGCGGCCTCGCTACTTCCCTGTGACGCCTGGACGGGGACTAAAAAAATGTGAAAAAAGTGCGGAGGTCCGGGAGAGGAGGGCGAGGTTTCGCCCTGAGCATCCACTAAAGGTGCTTCGTTGGCGGCCAACCTACTTCCATGTGACGTCTGGAGGGGGGCTTAGAAAATGTGGAAAAAGTGCGGAGGTTTGGGAGGGGACGCCGGGGTTTTGCCCGGAGGCATCCGCTAAAGGTGCTTCGTGGGCGGCTTCGCTACTTCCATGTGACGCCTGGAGGGGGACTTTGAAAATGTCAAAAGTTCTGAGTTCCGGGAGAGGAGGCCGAGGTTTCGCCCTGAGCATCCGCTAAAGGTGCTTCGTGGGCGGCCTCGCTACTTCCGTGTGACGCCTGGAGGGGGTCTTTGAAAATGGCAAAAGTGCGGAGTTCCGGGAGAGGAGGCCGAGGTTTTGCCCTGAGTATCCGCTAAAGGTGCTTCGTGGGCGGCCTCCCTACTTCCGTGTGACGTCTGGAGAGGGGCTTAGAAAATGTGGAAAAAGTGCGGAGGTTTGGGAGGGGACGCCGGGGTTTTGCCCGGAGGCATCCGCGAAAGGCGCTTCGTGTGCGGCCTCGCTACTTCCATGTGACGCCTGGAGGAGGACTTTGAAAATGGCAAAAGTGCGGAGTTCCGGGAGAGGAGGCCGAGGTTTCGCCCTGAGCATCCTCTAAAGGTGCTTCGTGGGCGGACTCGCTACTTCCGTGTGACGCCTGGAGGGGGCTTAGAACATGTCAAAAGTGCGGAGTTCCGGGAGAGGAGGCCGAGGTTTCGCCCTGACCATCCGCTAACGGTGCTTCGTGGGCGGACTCGCTACTTCCATGTGACGTCTGGAGGGGGACTTTGAAAATGGTCAAAAGTGTGCCGTTCCGGTAGGAAAGGCCGAGGTTTCGCCCTTAGCATCCGCGAAAGGTGCTTCGTGGGCGGACTCGCTACTTCCGTGTGACGCCTGGAGGGGGCTTAGAACATGTCAAAAGTGCGGAGTTCCGGGAGAGGAGGCCGAGGTTTCGCCCTGAGCATCCGCTAAAGGTGCTTCGTTGGCGGCCAACCCACTTCCATGTGACGTCTGGAGGGGGCTTAGAAAATGTGGAAAAAGTGCGGAGGTTTGGGAGGGGACGCCGGGGTTTTGCCTGGAGGCATCCGCTAAAGGTGCTTCTTGGGCGGCCTCGCTACTTCCATGTGACGCCTGGAGGGGACTTTGAAAATGGTCAAAAGTGTGCCGTTCCGGTAGGAGAGAGGCCGAGGTTTCGCCCTTAGCATCCGCTAACGGTGCTTCGTGGGCGGACTCGCTACTTCCATGTGACGTCTGGAGGGGGACTTTGAAAATGGTCAAAAGTGTGCCGTTCCGGTAGGAAAGGCCGGGGTTTCGCCCTTAGCATCCGCGAAAGGTGCTTCGTGGGCGGCCTCGCTACTTCCGTGTGACGCCTGGAGGGGGTCTTTGGAAATGGCAAAAGTGCGGAGTTCCGGGAGAGGAGGCCGAGGTTTCGCCCTGAGTATCCGCTAAAGGTGCTTCGTGGGCGGCCTCCCTACTTCCGTGTGACGTCTGGAGGGGGGCTTAGAAAATGTGGAAAAAGTGCGGAGGTTTGGGAGGGGACGCCGGGGTTTTGCCCGGAGGCATCCGCTAAAGGTGCTTCGTGGGCGGCCTCGCTACTTCCATGTGACGTCTGGAGGGGGACTTTGAAAATGGTCAAAAGTGTGCCGTTCAGGTAGGAAAGGCCGAGGTTTCGCCCTTAGCATCCGCTGAAGGTGCTTCGTAGGCGGCCTCGCTACTTCCATGTGACGCCTGGAGGGGGACTTTGAAAATGGCAAAAGTGCTGAGTTCCGGGAGAGGAGGCCGAGGTTTCGCTCTGAGCATCCGCTAAAGGTGCTTCGTGGGCGGCCTCGCTACTTCCGTGTGACGCCTGGAGGGGTACTTAGAAAATGGCAAAAGTGCGGAGTTCCGGGAGAGGAGGCCGAGGTTTCGCCCTGAGCATCCGCTAAAGGTGCTTCGTGAGCGTACTCGCTACTTCCGTGTGACGCCTGGAGGGGGACTTAGAAAATGTGGAAAAAGTGCGGAGGTTTGGGAGAGGACGCCGGGGTTTTGCCCAGAGGCATCCGCTAAAGGTGCTTCGTGGGCGGCCTCGCTACTTCTATGTGACGTGTGGAGGGGGACTTTGAAAATGGTCAAAAGTGTGCCGTTCCGCTAGGAAAGGCCGAGGTTTCGCCATTAGCATCCGCTAAAGGTGCTTCGTGGGCGGCCTCGCTACTTCCGTGTGACGCCTGGAGGGGGACTTCGAAAATGTGGAAAAAGTGCGGAGGTTTGGGAGGGGAGGCCGAGGTTTCGCCCTGAGCATTCGCGAAAGGTGCTTCGTAGGCGGCCTCGCTACTTCCATGTGACGCCTGGAGGGGGACTTTGAAAATGGCAAAAGTGCTGAGTTCCGGGAGAGGAGGCCGAGGTTTCGCTCTGAGCATCCGCTAAAGGTGCTTCGTGGGCGGCCTCGCTACTTCCGTGTGACGTCTGGAGGGGGGCTTAGAAAATGTGGAAAAAGTGCGGAGGTTTGGGAGGGGACGCCGGGGTTTTGCCAGGAGGCATCCGCTAAAGGTGCTTCGTGGGCGGCCTCGCTACTTCCATGTGACGCCTGGAGGGGGACTTTGAAAATGGTCAAAAGTGTGCCGTTCCGGTAGGAGAGAGGCCGAGGTTTCGCCCTGAGCATCCGCTAAAGGTGCTTCGTGGGCGGACTCGCTACTTCCGTGTGACGCCTGGAGGGGGCTTAGAACATGTCAAAAGTGCGGAGTTCCGGGAGAGGAGGCCGAGGTTTCGCCCGGAGCATCCGCTAAAGGTGCTTCGTTGGCGGCCAACCCACTTCCATGTGACGTCTGGAGGGGGCTTAGAAAATGTGGAAAAAGTGCGGAGGTTTGGGAGGGGACGCCGGGGTTTTGCCTGGAGGCATCCGCTAAAGGTGCTTCGTGGGCGGCCTCGCTACTTCCATGTGACGCCTGGAGGGGGACTTTGAAAATGGTCAAAAGTGTGCCGTTCCGGTAGGAGAGAGGCCGAGGTTTCGCCCTTAGCATCCGCTAACGGTGCTTCGTGGGCGGACTCGCTACTTCCATGTGACGTCTGGAGGGGGACTTTGAAAATGGTCAAAAGTGTGCCGTTCCGGTAGGAAAGGCCGAGGTTTCGCCCTTAGCATCCGCGAAAGGTGCTTCGTGGGCGGCCTCGCTACTTCCGTGTGACGCCTGGAGGGGGGCTTAGAAAATGTGGAAAAAGTGCGGAGGTTTGGGAGGGGACGCCGGGGTTTTGCCCGGAGGCATCCGCTAAAGGTGCTTCGTGTGCGGCCTCGCTACTTCCATGTGACGCCTGGAGGAGGACTTTGAAAATGGTCAAAAGTGTGCCGTTCTGGTAAGAAAGGCCGAGGTTTCGCCCTTAGCATCCGCTAAAGGTGCTTCGTGGGCGGACTCGCTACTTCCGTGTGACGCCCGGAGGGGGACTTAGAAAATGGCAAAAGTGCGGAGTTCCGGGAGAGGAGGCCGAGGTTTCGCCCTGAGCATCCGCTAAAGGTGCTTCGTGGGCGTCCTCGCTACTTCTATGTGACGTCTGGCGGGGGACTTTGAAAATGGTCAAAAGTGTGCCGTTCCGGTAGGAAAGGCCGAGGTTTCGCCCTTAGCATCCGCTAAAGGTGCTTCGTGGGCGTACTCGCTACTTCCGTGTGACGCCTGGAGGGGGACTTAGAAAATGGCAAAAGTGCGGAGTTACGGGAGAGGAGGCCGAGGTTTCGCCCTGAGCATCCGCTAAAGGTGCTTCGTGGGCGGCCTCGCTACTTCCGTGTGACGCCTGGAGGGGTACTTAGAAAATGGCAAAAGTGCGGAGTTCCGGGAGAGGAGGCCGAGGTTTCGCCCTGAGCATCCGCTAAAGGTGCTTCGTGAGCGTACTCGCTACTTCCGTGTGACGCCTGGAGGGGGACTTAGAAAATGTGGAAAAAGTGCGGAGGTTTGGGAGAGGACGCCGGGGTTTTGCCCAGAGGCATCCGCTAAAGGTGCTTCGTGGGCGGCCTCGCTACTTCTATGTGACGTGTGGAGGGGGACTTTGAAAATGGTCAAAAGTGTGCCGTTCCGCTAGGAAAGGCCGAGGTTTCGCCATTAGCATCCGCTAAAGGTGCTTCGTGGGCGGCCTCGCTACTTCCGTGTGACGCCTGGAGGGGGACTTCGAAAATGTGGAAAAAGTGCGGAGGTTTGGGAGGGGAGGCCGAGGTTTCGCCCTGAGCATCCGCGAAAGGTGCTTCGTGGGCGGACTCGCTACTTCCGTGTGACGCCTGGAGGGGGCTTAGAACATGTCAAAAGTGCGGAGTTCCGGGAGAGGAGGCCGAGGTTTCGCCCTGAGCATCCGCTAAAGGTGCTTCGTGGGCGGACTCGCTACTTCCGTGTGACGTCTGGAGGGGGGCTTAGAAAATGTGGAAAAAGTGCGGAGGTTTGGGAGGGGACGCCGGGGTTTTGCCCGGAGGCATCCGCTAAAGGTGCTTCGTGGGCGGCCTCGCTACTTCCATGTGACGCCTGGAGGAGGACTTAGAAAATGGTCAAAAGTGTGCCGTTCCGCTAGGAAAGGCCGAGGTTTCGCCATTAGCATCCGCTAAAGGTGCTTCGTGGGCGGCCTCGCTACTTCCGTGTGACGCCTGGAGGGGGACTTCGAAAATGTGGAAAAAGTGCGGAGGTTTGGGAGGGGAGGCCGAGGTTTCGCCCTGAGCATCCGCTAAAGAGATGCTTCGTTGGCGTCCTCGCTACTTCCGTGTGACGCCTGGAGGGGGACTTAGAAAATGGCAAAAGTGCGGAGTTCCGGGAGAGGAGGCCGAGGTTTCGCCCTGACCATCCGCTAAAGGTGATTCGTGGGCGGCCTCGCTACTTCTATGTGACGTCTGGAGGGGGACTTTGAAAATGGTCAAAAGTGTGCCGTTCTGGTAAGAAAGGCCGAGGTTTCGCCCTTAGCATCCGCTAAAGGTGCTTCGTGGGCGGACTCGCTACTTCCGTGTGACGCCCGGAG
The DNA here is from genome assembly GCF_051943395.1 of Hippocampus bargibanti. Lineage (NCBI taxonomy): Eukaryota > Metazoa > Chordata > Actinopteri > Syngnathiformes > Syngnathidae > Hippocampus > Hippocampus bargibanti. The sequence continues at coordinate 9,260,982 of NC_142748.1, forward strand.
GGGGACTTAGAAAATGGCAAAAGTGCGGAGTTCCGGGAGAGGAGGCCGAGGTTTCGCCCTGAGCATCCGCTAAAGGTGCTTCGTGGGCGGCCTCGCTACTTCTATGTGACGTCTGGCGGGGGACTTTGAAAATGGTCAAAAGTGTGCCGTTCCGGTAGGAAAGGCCGAGGTTTCGCCCTTAGCATCCGCTAAAGGTGCTTCGTGGGCGTACTCGCTACTTCCGTGTGACGCCTGGAGGGGGACTTAGAAAATGGCAAAAGTGCGGAGTTACGGGAGAGGAGGCCGAGGTTTCGCCCTGAGCATCCGCTAAAGGTGCTTCGTGGGCGGCCTCGCTACTTCCGTGTGACGCCTGGAGGGGTACTTAGAAAATGGCAAAAGTGCGGAGTTCCGGGAGAGGAGGCCGAGGTTTCGCCCTGAGCATCCGCTAAAGGTGCTTCGTGAGCGTACTCGCTACTTCCGTGTGACGCCTGGAGGGGGACTTAGAAAATGTGGAAAAAGTGCGGAGGTTTGGGAGAGGACGCCGGGGTTTTGCCCAGAGGCATCCGCTAAAGGTGCTTCGTGGGCGGCCTCGCTACTTCTATGTGACGTGTGGAGGGGGACTTTGAAAATGGTCAAAAGTGTGCCGTTCCGCTAGGAAAGGCCGAGGTTTCGCCATTAGCATCCGCTAAAGGTGCTTCGTGGGCGGCCTCGCTACTTCCGTGTGACGCCTGGAGGGGGACTTCGAAAATGTGGAAAAAGTGCGGAGGTTTGGGAGGGGAGGCCGAGGTTTCGCCCTGAGCATCCGCTAAAGGTGCTTCGTGGGCGGCCTCGCTACTTCCGTGTGACGTCTGGAGGGGGGCTTAGAAAATGGCAAAAGTGCGGAGTTCCGGGAGAGGAGGCCGAGGTTTCGCCCTGAGCATCCGCTAAAGGTGCTTCGTGGGCGGCCTCGCTACTTCTATGTGACGTCTGGAACGGGACTCCACCCATCTGGCCATTTTCTAAGTCCCCCTCCAGGCGCTACTTGGAACTAGCGAGGCCGGCCGGGAAGCACCTGCAGCGGACGGCCTAGGCAAAATTTCGGCCTCTCCCACTGGAACTCTGCACTTTTGAATATTTTCTAAGTTTGCCACCGGGCATCATACAGCACTCGCGAGGCCCCCTGGGAAGCACCTGTCGTGGACGGCCCGGACAAAATTTCAGCCTCTTTCCCCTGGAACTCTGTACTTTTGAGTATTTTCAAAATTTTATTTTAAAAACATTACACCTCTTTAAAAAATATTAATAAAATGTTTAATCCTCTTTCTTTCCTGTGGCCTCATGTGGAGTCATGACACACTCGTTGACGTCTAGACAGGAATTTTTTGCCACATTTGTCTTAGTTTTATGCGTTTAGCGATTGCCAACTTGTATATTATTAAATAAAGTATTTTTTTGGCCTGCTTCCGTAGTTTTAACATTTAGCAATTCCCAACTTGTATATTATTAAATAAAATATGTTTTGGCCTGATTACCTATGACGACTATTTTTTTTATGCAAGATTGCTTTATTATAGTCACACCATAAACGTAGGCTCCAGCGTGACCTTTTATTTGTATTGATACTAAAATAACAGGGCTCACAGATTAAATTGTAAAGGACAAAAGAGTTTATCTCAACTGTCATCGTTTGGCATCAGTTTAAAACACTCATTTGTCCACAGAGTCAATGCGAAAATGTTGCCGTTTGTAAAGCGAGGGACAACAGTATTTCAAACCTAAGCTTCACACATTAAAAAGAAATGACCAGCATGTGATAACATGAACCCAAATTTATTCATCACAAAAAGCAAAGTGCAGTCGCTTATTTGCCGGCTTCCTCCTCTTTAGCTAGATTCTTGAGGAAGTCCTCTCTCCTAGCCTGGATGTGCTCTTCTCTTCGCTCTTCATTGGCATTTCATTCGTCTCATTGGGATCCAACCAAACCTTCTTCTTGCCACAGCCCAAGACGCTCGACGCCAAGCGCTTCGGAAGCCTGAGCATACTTGGGAAACAAGTTGGATTAGGCATGTTATTACTGGAGATGCACTGACTGACGAGCCACCGTACTACACCCAATTTGGAATAGTTTCAAAATTCCAATGGTGATTTTCCGCCCCAACTTAACGACAGAAAGTATCACCTTGCTTGTTTTTTTTTATTCCAAACAGAGTTATTGAACTCTGGATCATTCATGGCATCACTTGTCGCGTGAAGCAAAATTTCACCCGATTTCTCATTTGAATGCGTTTGTCTCTCAATTTATGAACTATCAAATGACCTTTATGTCCATTTCAAAATGTGCAGCGTAGTGTTAAGACCTCAGACATGTCGATGAAGTTAAACAACTTGTTTGGACGAGGCCAAAATCTACATTTGTCTAACAAAACGTTTTAACTTACATAAATGCTAAAGAAATGATTGATAACCGCATGTTTAGGAAAATGACCCACATGTGGACATGGAGTGGCTCATACCCGCAGAGAGTTCATGAAGAGGATGTAAAGCCGACAAACCAGACGGTGCGGTCGAAACCACTTCAACCGTCGTCACTGACATCATGTTTACATATGTGGCTATATACAGTGAAATAAACCCATCATTTTCAGCCAAGATGCAAGAAGTAGTACTTGAGTCACTCACAAACAAACTAGTGTTACCAACGACATTAATATGCTTGTGTTGTATCATTTTATTCAAATTTCCCACATATTGGCTCAGCGGTAGGCTCTAAGTGAATGCAATTTTCTTTTCCACCGCACGATGGGGTAAAACGACAAGTAATTGAAAACAGTGTAAAACGTGCAGTTATATATTAAACGTCAAGGTAGCAGTCGCGTTTCATTAGATAATAAAAACCTTTATTTGTCTCACAAAGGAGAAATTCTTAATTTGAGAGAGGAATGAAAATTATTTAAGTAAATAGAAATGATAAAATATAAATAGAAAGATGTGACACCTGAGTGAGGTAGGGTGAGTCCGGAGTTTTAGGTGTGTTTGTTCAATTAATAGTCAATGCAATTCTTAATAATATTCTGCAAATTGTAAATTAGCAGTCAAAGATAGGCGGCGCCGCACGCACTAACGCACTTCCTAAATATTGACGAAAGGCTTTCCTGCCATGGGGGTTTGGACTTAGCCTCAGCCAATCAGAGGAAAGTCGTGTTTGTTCATATTCATGAGCATCCTGAAGCTTTTTGCTCCAATGAACGAAAGGCTTTAATCGCCGCATTCCGTTTCCTGCGGCTTCCGACGTAAGATCGGTACCACAACAACACCCAAACCATCCATGCACTGTGGAGTAGGACTTTACGTTGTTTTTTTTTTTTAATGGCCTGTTGTTTGAAGCATGAGTCGACGTAATACGACATTGAAGGTAATCGAGCCCCCGGCGCCTTGCATGCAACCTTGCATCGCTCGTCTCGTGCTGTCATTGTCATGGAAACAGGCTGACGTTTGCTTCATGCATCTTTTGTGACGTTTGCGCCTGCACGCGAGCAACTTTTATCTGACGTAGCTTGCAGCCCTGTTAACTGCGTGTTCGCAGTGAAGTCTAAAGTGCTATCGCTAAGATTGCACAGTCTTCCCAACATAACCCCTTTACAGTTATCCCAGTTAGCATAGTGGCTAATCCCGCTCACGCATAACGTGATGCAGTAGTGAGGCCAGACGTCCAGATCGCCATTGTTGTCTGTGCGACGAGTTCTTTGCATCTCCATCTGTTATTTAACGGCTTGACCTCCTTATTTATGAAATCGCGTAAGGGAGGGGGCTGCAAGTGCCCTTTGCTTTACCTCCTCGATCATTATTGTGTGCAAACAAGAAGACTATTATTTCATGATTTGAAAGATGGCTCCATAACATGATGTTTATGCTATGCCTTCATCCAAGTACTCAGAAGAGGGTGGTGAAATTGGCCTATTTTACAGGTGCATCCTTCTCGTGCATTAATCAAGCGCCTCCTACATTTTATCAATGAAAGAGCCTTGAAGTTTTTTTTTCATTCCATTCCCCAGTTGCAGTTTATGGTCAGTTAAGCATGAAGCAAAGAAAAAAATATGTCCTCAATATTAAATTGAACTTCATAAGGCCACAAGTATTGAAAATGGACACAGATGAAAGCAAGTGTTGCTTAAAATGTTAAAAAACCCCAAATAAATTGACCTGAAGCAAAAAACAGAACCTTATTTCTTCTCAACATCAAAAGCAACATGGCAACCTTCTTCACTCGCCTTTGTTTAGCCCCCCCCCCACAAAGTCACCCCATAGCGGGTAGTACTCTCGGCCAATGACCTCGTCGGAAAAAAAGCAGTCTCATCAGTGTGCGCGGCGAGCTCTTGCGCTGAAACACAACACGCACACTAGACGGGTGGGTGGCATCCCAGCATCCATTGACAAAAGTGACTCACTACTTTTATTTTCCAAGCGTACGTTGTGGCGAGCAATGCGGGGGAATAAAAAGCCTTGCAGATAAATATTTATGCTCCCTCGGTGGTTCAAATCACCGCGTCAAATGAAATTAATTGTCTGTGTTTTGATTGCTCTAACCAGGTGTCCAGTTAGATTTCGGCTGTGTGTGTCGGGGTTGTGAAGAAAAGGCCACTGAAGGCCATGGAGTTGGCGGACGGCTTGCTTCTGCAGGTCAACAACGGTGAGCAGTGGTGCAACCGCTGGAAGCGCCCCAATGACGACTCGGTAAGACTTAAAAAATATATAATGAAATGACAGTTTGTGTTTATAGTATTTTACTCTTATTACGTATGTATACAGTTTATGCTGTAAAATAGTTTAAAAAGTGCTTTGAAAAAGTTGTTTTCTGGACTTGGAACGGGTTAAAAAAATTAATTGATTATAATGGGAAGTGCTGTTTCGTTTACAACAAATTAGTTTTCAAGACAGGTTTCTGGAACAGATTATGGTTGAAAATTGAGGTACTATTGTAAATACAATCCACCCGCGATTATAAACTTGCCCGATCTAAAATTGCTCTTTTTTAATCCTGTGGTAATATATGTGTCCTGTTGTCCTTGAAGGATCGCAGTACTAGTCCATCCGTTCTGCGATGCGTGGCCACCACGTGGAAGGAGGGTCTTCTCAACAGGAAGAGGCCTTTTGTCGGCCGCTGCTGCCACTCTTGCACGCCACAGAGCTGGGTAACCTTACACGCTCATTCCCTGCCATTCTTGCATTAATTTGACGCGTCTTTATTCATTTGTATATTCTCATCACAGGAAAAGCTATTCAACCCGAGCATTCCATCACTCGGCCTTCGTAACGTCATCTACATCAACGAGACTCACACCAGGCAGCGCGGCTGGTTGGCACGGCAACTGAGCTACGTGCTCTTCGTCATGGAGCGAGACGTTCACAAGGAGATGTTCCCTCGGAACGTGGTGGAAAACGTGCTCAACAGCAACAGGTAGACATGAAAATAGGAAGTTGTCCCAAAATCCTTTTTTCCTGATTGAAAATCAACTTTTTGCTCATGTGTTAGCGTTGAGAGCGCCATCTTGAGCGTGGCCTCCGATTCGGAGCAGGTTGGCGGGAAGCGCAGCGAGTCGGTCAGCAAAGTCAAGCAAAAGGCCCGACGCTTCCTCCAGCAGATGGTAGCCAGTGTTTCGCCCGCCTTCGTCAGGTACGTTTGAGATGGAGCGATACGATCGCTTTTGCGCCGATCTTATCATGGGAGAGTTCAAAGGGCGATCGGCTGACAAGAATATATTTTTTTTTAACTCGCCGTTCCAGGCTGACCGGATGGGTTCTCCTGAGGCTCTTTAATGGTTTCTTCTGGAGCATTCAAATCCATAAGGGCCAGTTGGAAATGGTCAAAAAAGCAGCGACGGAGGTCAGGAAACATCCCAAATGTTGAACTCATTTGCTGACATTCCCGAATTCATTCGGGAATTGAAAAGCGCCATTAAAAATCAATCTGTATAGATTTTATTTTGTATAGCCACCTCCATTTCAAGCTCAGATAACTCTAGAACCAAAAAAGCTAGAAATGAACAATTTATTTCTGATTAAAGAAGGTTTCTTACGCTGAATTGAATTCTTATGTAGTCCCAAAAATCAATATTCTGTGGGTTCTTGAATTTCAGTTAGAATGACAAAAACCCTGGCACTGGAGTGGACACATTTTTTTGCACATCGTCTGGCTGCGAATGAGTTAAAAATGTCAATCCGTCCAGCAAAATGTCGTCCCCTAATTGTTGATGTTGTTGTGACCCCATGCAGCATAGCGCTCCCATGGTCTTCCTGCCTGTCCACAAGTCCCACATTGACTATCTGCTCATCACGCTGATCCTCTTCTGTCACAACATCAAAGCGCCGCACATCGCCGCCGGCAACAACCTCAGCATCCCCATCCTCAGGCCAGCCTCATGTCGTGTTTGCCCAAGTGAAAATAGCCACGGTTTACACGTTTGTTTGTTTTTTTGTGTGTGATTTCAGCACCCTGATCAGAAAACTGGGAGGATTTTTCATACGGCGGAAAATGGAGGAGTCCGGGGACGGCAAGAAAGACGTTTTGTACAGATCACTCCTATATGCTGTGAGTTGACTGCTGTTATGTAAGGAGAAAAATGTTAGGGCTCATTTTCTGGGGTCTCCATGTGAATTCCCACACCAAACACTCTTTTTTTTAGAACTTGCTTGAGAAAGCTTTCAATAAAATCGCTGATTTAAAAACAACAGAGGATTTATTGTTAATTTTTCTCGTCAATTCCTTTCAACCAGCCTTCTTTATGAATGCCCCCTCCCCAAAAAATAAATATTTTCACTGTCTTTTCCAATTTGCATCTTCCATCTTCTCATGTGATCCACTGCGCTCTCTTCAGTACACAGAAGAGCTGTTGCGTCAGCAGCAGTTCCTCGAAGTCTACCTGGAGGGCACGCGCTCGCGCAGCGGCAAACCGTCCACGGCACGCGCCGGCATGCTGTCCATCGTGGTGGAGGCGCTGTGCGCGGGCTCCATCGGCGACGTGCTGGTGGTGCCGGTGGGCATCTCGTACGACCGCATCATCGAGGGCAACTACAACAGCGAGCAGCTGGTCAGGTTGCTCGGTCGGCGACGTTCGGTGGAGGCGGCCGGCGCGGGCGCGTCTGATTTCTTTCCGTCCGTACAGGGAAAGCCCAAGAAGAATGAGAGCTTGTGGGGAATCGCCTGCGGCGTCTTCCGGATGATGAGGAAGAACTACGGCTGCGTCCGTGTCGACTTCAACCAGCCGTTTTCCCTCAAGGTGACATCACACTATATGGCTTTGTTGTGATTCTCTTTTTTTTACGAAGAAGCCGACATTTTTGACTGAGATCTCCGCAAATCGGATGTGGAGCATTCCAGAGAATGGCGTTCCAATGTTAATGTTGATGTTAAAAAGGGTGAAAATCAACCACATTTCAGTTTTTATAGTATTTTACAAATGACCTGCTTTATTATGACATTTATATGCAGTTTATGCTGAAAAATATTTCAAAACGTGCTTTAAAAATGTTGTTTTCTAGACTTGGAACGGATTTTAAAAAATACATTGATTATAACGGAAAGTGCTGTTTCAGTTTTTGCACCAATCGTTTTCAAACAGGTTTCTGGAAAGATGATGGTTTAAAATCCAGGTATCACTGTATTTGGAAAAGCTTTTTCATTCATTGAAGGTGCACCTCATAGTCCAGTGCGCCTTATACTGTATATGGAAAATACAGTATATAGAAAATCATGTGTATGCCAAAATCTATTTCTTATAAGTAAAACAAGACATGTGATTGATTTATTTATTGATTGTGAACGCAGGAATACCTGGACAGCCAGAGAAACCGCCACATTGCACCCCCGCTGTCCCTGGAGCACGCCTTGATGCCCGCCATCATCGATGCCCAGTAAGTGCAACTCTCTTCCTCTTGCGTGCCACTAACGCCTTCAAATAAAGCCTCCGAAATGCCCCCTCCCCTCCTTTTTTCCACTTCCTCGCAGCAGGCGCTGTCATTTGACATTTTGCCGCGCCAGCACTTGAGTTGACATTACCCTGGGGGTCATTTGAGTTCATTCCCATTGCAGCAAAACACCCGTGACCCTTTTTTTTAATGTATTCAGGCCGGACGCGGAGCCGTTCGACGGACAAGAGGAGGGTCCCCAGAACAGGGAGCTCCCCGAAGACTTGTGCAGACGACAGCTCATTAACAACCTGGCCAAACACGTTCTTTTCAGTAAGTTTGACTCTCCTCGCTCGTGGATCTTATTCCTTTTCAATGTCACATCCCAAGGTTTGCTTTATGCTGCAGCAGCACTCGAAACCGGTCCACCCCCGCCGACCCCCCACCGGCTTTGTCAGCTGCATTGTCCTCCTCTATTTTTTTTTAAACCCCTCCATCGCCAGCAGCCAATCGCAGCACCGCCGGCTGTATGGCATGTTGTTTTCAGCCAATTGGAGGTGGAGGAGGGGGAGCCCAAGAGGGGCCGGAATGTACCTCTGGTGTTCCGCTGCTTACCTCTCAAAGGACCAATACCGTACAATGACCCTCACACCTTATAATAATAATAATACATTTTATTTTAAGCACCTTTCAAAGCTCTCAAGGACACTTTACTGTCACAGACAAGCATAGATACTATCGTAATAAAATACAGTTACAAATAGAATACAATAAATAAAATACAATTGTGAATATTATGTGATTGATGAGAGTTACATTTTAGAAGCCATCTTTAGATCACTCCATGTTTTTTACCGCTTGCAATTCTATAAAATATCTGATCAAACAAAATGTATTGTATTTTGCATGCTTTAGTCAGTCATCGATGAGAAGGTTTCTTCAGCCGTCATCTGTACAAAAGTCTTTGTACTGGAAGTCTTTTGTACTTTTGTACAGATGACGGCTGAAGAAACCTTCTCATCGATGGACCACTCCTGTACGACTGAGAGCTTACACAGACGTTTAGTCAGTCATCCCTCTCACATCTCCGTTTGAGTCGCCACCACGTCTATTTCTGTTTTTTTTCCTTCTCTCATCCCCACGTAGCGGCGAACAAGTCCTCCGCCATCATGTCCACGCACATCGTGGCCTGTTTGCTGCTCTACCGACACCGACAGGTAAACATATGCTCATTAAAAAAAAAAAGTACTTTTAATTTGTAGGGGTGATTTTACTCGACCGTGCCCTTCACCGTGAAAGGTGGAACAAAGGTCACATTGCGCTATAACGACCCAGAGATCAGGTTCGTCTCATCAGGAGGAACCGCGACGTGATGGAATCCTGTGCGATTCCTTCCGGCAGGGGGTGGCGCTGTCCAAGTTGGTGGAGGACTTCTTCAACATGAAAGAGGAAGTGCTGTCCCGTGACTTTGACCTTGGCTTCTCGGGCAACTCTGAAGACGTGGTGATGCGAGCGTTGCACCTGCTGGAGAACTGCATCACCGTCACCGGCGGGGCCAACCGCAACGGCGAGTTCACCATCGCTCCCAGTCACACCGTGCCGGCTCTTTTCGAGCTCAACTTTTACAGCAACGGCCTCTTTCACGTCTTCATCGCCGACGCCATTGTCGGTATGTTGCGGAAAGTGTTTATTTTCATAACAATGACGCCAGGTTACCTGAGGTGTGGTTGAATTTGCAGCCTGCAGCGTCCTTTCACTTCAGCGGGAGCAGGCGGTGGAGTCGCAGGCGGTGGAGTCGCAGGCGGTGGAGTCGGAGGCGGCGGCGCTCGCCTCGCAACAAGCACCGAGCGTCGCTGTCGCCGACTGCCCGCTCAGTCAAGAGAAGCTAATCCGCAAGGCCGCCGGGCTCTCACACTTCCTGGTCAACGAGGTCGCCGTGGCGTCTGTAAGTCTTTGCATCGTCGCGATCAAGCTTGTGATTATTCATTTCCCAGATACGCTGCTTTGAATATTTATGTAGTCCAAAAACTCAATATTCCGTCCTCTCGCAGCCTTGCCAGACTATCTACCAGGTGTTCCTGGACGCTATCGCCCGCCTCATCCAATATGGCGTCCTCTATGTAGCCGAGGTCAGTTTGGAGAGCTTCCCGTCGCCCTGTCGCTCTCCTTCCTGATGCCTCTGTTGCGTGTCAGGAGGACCAGGAGGAACTGAGCCCGAGTCCCACGGAAGACCCGTGGCCTAAAAAGTTTCCCGAGCCGCTTTCCTGGAGGAGCGACGAGGAGGACGAGGACAGCGACTTTGGAGAGGAGCAGCGGGATCGCTACCTAAAGGTTCTTCTTTGCTTTTTAGCCCATATTTTAGTCGGAATGCTCAACTCGTTCAATTCAATATCAACAAAAAAACTCGACTTGACGTTTGGCCACTTTCCCTTTTTCCAGGTGAGCCTGTCGGCGGAGCACCAAGAGTTTTTTGTGTTCCTGCAACGGCTTCTCAGCTCCGTCCTGGAGGCCTACAGCGGCGCCGCCATCTTTGTCCACAGCTTGTGTCAACCCATGGCCGAAACTGAGTACACGCAGCGCCTCTTCAGATACTTGCTCACGCGCACCGAGAGGAGAATTGCTGCTTACGGTAAGTGAAAAGGATTACGATGTCATTATGTGTGCAAAAATGTGTCCGCTCCAGTGCCAGGGATTTTGTCATTGTCACTCAAATTCCAGGACCCACAGAATATCGACTTTTAGGACCACATAAACATTAAATACAGCGTTACAAACTTTAGACTCTCTTCTTTCATCAGAAAAAAATAGTTAACTCCTAAATTATATGGGTCTGGAGTTATATGAGCTTCAAATGAGTTAAGAGAGATTTTTTTTAAAACTGGAACTACCTTCCAATTTTTGATCATTTGTCCTCGTGTCTTTGTGTGTCTTCACAATTGGCTTTTCTTTTCTGTCTTCAGGTGAAAGTGCAACTCATTACCTGGTGAAGAACACAGTGAGAACATTCAAGGATCTCGGGGTAATCTAAATATATTCCGAAGGCGAATGAAAAGATCAACTTTCTTAGAATTTAATGAGACCGAGGCAAGGGCGTGTTTTTTCTTTTTAATTATTCTTTGTTTTTTTTCCCTTCAGGTCCTCAAGGAGCGGCGAGAAGCGCGCGTGACAATGCTGGAGCTCAGCCCCACCTTCCTACCTCAGGCAAACCGCAACAAACTGTTGCAATACATTTTAGGCTTCTCCCTGCTGTGACCCCGAAAAGCCCGCGAAACTCGTTGCTTCAAGCTCTCCCAACCCACATAAGGGCTTCTTAGTTGTTCCTTCAAAAATACGACTAATCCAGGTGCTACCCGGAAGTGCCTTTACGTTTAGAAGAAAAACAAAAAAAGCTCTGTCTTTTCCCCGTAGCAGTCCATCTCCATTACTTTGTAAGATACTATTGCAAAAGGCAAAGTTGCCTTTTAGAGAAAGCCAAGTAGCCATGGCAGGCAGAAGTGAAATCAAATTTAGTCTAGCAGTTCACTTAGCTACTCTAACCTGACAAATCAATCCGGATTCACATTCCTTATAATGAATATAAAGTTATTTATTAGCAGTAACTAATACAATTAAAGTGAAGGTCAAGTATGTTCCGGGTATTTGCGCCCTCTGGCGGACACGGCGCTCCTCGCATTTATCGACATTGCCTCATTCAGGAGCCGCCTCTGCATTATCTTCTAGCAGCTGTGAATTCAAATAACACGACTGATTCTTTTACCATTCTTGTTATTTTTAGACGTAAATCCTCTCAGTGGGTCTAAAAATGAGTTTTTTCCCCCAGGATTAAAATAAAGCAGGGGGAAAGTTCTCAAAAGCAGCAATGGATGTGCACGAAAGGTCTAAGTAAGTCTACTGAAGGAGTTTTCTTCTCAATTGTAGATGGTTATTTCATGTTTAAATCTGCATGTTTTCATGCAGATTTTCCTTTTTTTGTGACTTAAACGCGTCTAAACGATTTGGCAGCATGTCAAAAGTTTTGTTAAAAATGTGAATGAATTGGACTGAGGCGGAAATCGAGTGAATTTTAAAGTCACTCTCATAGACTGTACTGCATGTTCTCCGTCACGGGCGCTCGGCTGTAAACTTTGTGTTGTATTTATTGGTTCCAAGTGTGTGAAATATGCTGAGCCCTGGTGAATGTATCGCGGTGTCGCGATTGTCCAAAAATCAAGTGGATTTGCTGTTTGGACAAAAGGAATACGAACGGAAGTCAAAATGGAAGTTTTACATCATCACACGGTATGAAACTCAAGTGAGTGAATGAATGCACGCTTTGCTGTGGAAGGTTAAGAATGCCTGTAACATGGGAGCAGGTGCCTTTTTTTGTTTCAAATCCACTGCCGTGGTCTTTACTTGTATTTTTATGCATGTTAATGATTCGAAATCAAAGAAAAACACTGTATAATATATTAAGTTATAACAGGAAAAAAATCACCAGCCAGTAAAAAAAATCATGATGTGTTTGTTTTTATGTCTTAATTTTTGCTTTCCCAGAGCAAAGAATTGTCATTAGAATCATACACAAGATGTTGCGGCGTGAGAGAAAAAAAAGTCGCAGTTGCGCTTTATCGCCACAAGACGGCGACTTTTCCCACCAAACGCTGATTTCGATTTAAAGTGGTTGACGTTTTAGTTCCCAAAATTACATTAATAAATGTCATTAGGTTTGTAAATAAAAGAGGAATAGATGTGTTGGGACTTTTGCTTTTAGCATCTCTTAGAAAAGAGAAAATTAGTGTTTCAGTCCCTTTTGCAAGCCTCGATGTGTTTGGAGGACAGATCATTGACTAGTGATGATCATAGTCCATTTTTTGGGGGGTTAAATATGTTTTTTTTTATGTTGCTTCTGTTTGAGGCAACTGGTGACAAGATGCCGAGGGGAGAGAGGAAAAAAAGTCGCAGTTGCGCTTCATCGCCACAAGACGGCGACTTTTCCCACAAAACCCTGATTTCGATTTAAAGTGGTTGACGTTTTAGTTTCCAAAATTGTATTTACTAAACGTCATTAGGTTTGTAAATAAAATAGGAATAGATGTTTTTTGACTTTTGCTTTTTGCAGATCTTAAAAAAATAGTGTTTCAGTCCCTTTTGTAAGCCTTGGTGTGTTTGGAGGCCACATCATTGACTAGTGATGATTATAGTTCTTTTTGTTGTTGTTAAATATGCTTTTTTAATATGTTGCTTCTGTAAGAGGTGTGTGTGTCTGTGTACAATGGTTGGCCCACCATTGTTATTCTTGCACAGCCTGCAGGTCTCCCAATTGACAAGCGGCCTCGTATTTTTAGCAGCGTCACCCTATTTTCTGACCAAATTTGACATTGTTGCAACTCACGCTTGCTCTCCTTCGTTCCCATTGTGTGTATATGTATAGTTTTTTTGGGGGGGGATTTCAACTTTTTTTTTTAAATACTTTGTATTGTCTTTCTTTTTCTTCCACCTGTTGTCATCTGCCAGTTGTTTTGTTGACTTGTCGGACGTGTTACTCGGGGTGTTAAGAATCAAGTCGTCATGAAAAACATCTCCCGGTTTATCGGCGTAATCCGCTTTTAGCGGCTTTTCTGCCAGCGGAATCTTAATTCTGTCACGAGGATGCTGGGAAAGGGGGGTGGGGGGGGGGGGGCTGCAGGTCTGTGGTGGGATGGGGTATGTATGAGAGCAGCTGGAATTTTATTTTTACATTTTTAATTCTACGCCTGGCACCGCATGGCGCTAGCAGGCCGGCAACATGTACGACAATTTTGGCCAGCCAGTATCTCACACTCGCACAGCGATTGACCATGTGATGGTACCGGAGTTTGCGAGTCATTTAGCCTCAGAGTCTCTATTCAACATTTTGAATGGATTTGGACTTAGGACCATTTTGACTTACGGCCGTTTGGTCGGAACGGAACTCGGTCATAAGTCTGATATTTCCTGTATATATTTTTAATGGTGATTTTTCATTTTTTTAATTGCATATTTTTCCTCTGGTACGGTGCTGTTAAATTCATCCTTTTGAGAATCAAGTTCCACTTGGCCCGTGTCAATATTGATCTGGAACACACTACAGTATATAAAAATAAAAGGTTGAATGAGGGCAGAACACAATAGAAAGCATCCATCTCTCCGCTGAATACAAAAGCCATGTGCTGATAGCGGCTTCCATGGCTTCTGTCAGCTCTCTCGCTCTCTCTCCCCTCCTTCTCTGTGTTGTTCTGCTCGCTCTCAGACCAAGCGAGCGCCCGATTGGTCGCCGCCTTACAGGGACCGGGATGCAGGAGCGCAAGGAGGAGAGCGCAAAGATGCGATGAGGGATCGCCACGCAACTTCCTCGCAACATGTTCGGATGAAAGGGGCTCCTTTCTGTCCCCCTTTTTTTTTCGTATAAAATGGTGGACCACAGCAGTCGGCACCTGCATCACACCCCTGGAATGATGTGACCCTACTTGGACGCCCATCTCCCGAAAGCGGGCTCAACATGCCGGTGATGAAGGGGCTCCTGGCCCCCCAGAACACCTTCCTGGACAACATCGCCACTCGCTTCGACGGCACCCGTAAGTGCTCGCTACTTCCTGTACGCTTTCAATGTCTTGATTGGTTGGTTTATCTTTGTATTGTGACAGGTGGAACAATCAAATGTTCTTGTGTAAAAATGTATCCACGCCAGTTCCAGTTTTTTTTTCGTTGTCACTCGCATTCCAGGACCCACAGAATATTTATTTTTAGGACTATGTCAACATTCAATCCAGCGTAAGAAAACTTAGACGATCTTCTTTCATTAGAAAAAAAGTTCCTGCTGACAGTAGTTGTGAGACCTCAATATGACTTCACATATAAGGCGCACCAAGACCAGCAGGCTCAAGGGCAGTTTCTGCCAACGGGCAGTCAGGTGACTAGACTCCCTCCCAACCCTGCCCCCCCCTGCTCTTTCCTACTGCCACATTCACTGAACTCTAAGTACACTATCATCCTGAACTCTATTTTTGTTGTTTTATTTTACTGCAAGACCTCACGTTAACCTTTTTTTTTTTGTTTTGCATGACTACACTACCTCACTTTACATACGTCACTACCTCACTTTACATACGTCACTACCTCACTTTACATTCCGAAATTGCATGTATTGTCTGTTGTCCATTGTCTGTCTTTTTTAGCCACGTTATAAGTGTCTTGCACGCTGGGTCCGAGAGGACATTCTGTGCTGTATGTCATGCATATTAGCATATTTGACAGCTGACTTTGACTTGACCTGCGTATAAGGCGCAGGGTCATCTTTGGAAAAAAAATCAAGGCGTTTGGAAAATATGGTAGTTGCCAAATTCTTTTTGGACAAAATACACACGGTGCGTGCTTTGCGCTTATGATGACCCCCCTCCCCACCAAGAATAGTCTTATTTCCTCCGACATTTGGCGCCCAAGCGGCCGCGCCGGTGTTCACGTTAAGCCGCTGCTTCGCAACTCTGTTGTTTTGTAGCCGCGGCCTCCTCCGGGGAACGCGTGCCTCTTTGTAGGCTGCGGCCATTGGGGATGCGTACGTATGCGCACGTGTTCCCCGTGTCTCGTTTCAGCTCTCCTCCTAGCCTTTGTTGCTACAAACCCTTGGAGGCCCGTGCTAAATTTGCCATGAAATATGATGCAATTTTGACATATGATCCTAAGGAGTGAGTTGTTGTTTATGTTACTGTTTTGTTGTTGTTTTTGGTGATAATTGCCCCACTACTTATTTATTTATCTCAAGTTGTTGTTTGTCTATTTGAGAACGTAGCATGAAACATACTCATCGAGTTGACAATGACCGCGAATTATGAATTATGATATGTTGAGCTACATAAGGTAGACCAAGGCGGATATCGTTTGGTGGAAAATATGTCAGATACGACGACAGAAAGAAAAAAAGATCAAGTGCTGACACGGGAGCCGCCAATGTCAAAACAGCGCCTCAGACGTGTCAATCTTGGCGATTGGTAAACAAACCAACAAACACTCGTTTGACATATTTTTACACAGCCACAAGATGCTTGACGTCAATCCATGTAAGTTTTCTGTTTAACTCATTCACTGCCAGACGATGTGCAAAAATGTGTTCACTCCAGTGCCAGGGTTTTTGTCATTTTCACTTAAATAACAAGACCCACAGAATATTGCGTATTAGGACTATATAAACATTCAATACAGTGTATAGTACAAGGCGTTTGTAGTTATCAAAATAAAAGATGACTTTTCATCGCCAACTCATGAATGGCATTTGCTGATTATTTCTTGATTAGACAGCAACTTCCTGCTGGGCAACGCGCAGGGCCAGCGCGGTTACCCCATCGTGTACTGCTCGGACGGCTTCTGCGAGTTGACGGGCTTCACGCGCACCGAAGTCATGCAGAAGAACTGCAGCTGCCGTTTCCTGCACGGCGACGACACCAGCGAGCGGGTGGCCCAGCAGATGGAGAAGGCCCTGGAGGGACGCCACGAGTACCGGGCCCAGGTGCACTTCTACAGGAAGGATGGTATGAAGAGCCAAAATGGAGGACTGGGGGACAAAAATGTCCTTATTCACAGCAGTCGGGTACAAAATGATGTCTTTGACATCCCACTGAATGAGTTAGGGATTTTTTTTTGATTGGATTGGATTAACCTTTATTAGTGTCACAGGAAGACATTTACATTTCAAAAGTAGTAAAGTTATGGAGCAAAGAGGAAAGGAAGAAGTAGAAAAGCAAAATACGACGGCGCCATCTTGAAATCAAAACAACAACAAAAAAACAACTAAATAACAAATAATGTGACACAACACAAAATACACAGACAGTCATTCAATCTTAAACACTTTCTGCACCGTCTTTGTTACATGAAGCAGTCCTAGATGAAAGAGGAGAGGATCAAAGCCTCCTTTTCACCAGTGGATCAGCAGAATCATGGTGGAATATGCAGGTCTGCTCCATGCTAAATGTTGAAATCAAACGCAAAGCTGTCGCATCCATTGACAAAAAGAGACTGTCTAACATCTACTGACCCACGTAAATCCGCTTCAATTCCAAGCCGCAACGTTCTTCTTCTTCTTCTTATTATTATTATTTCCTCAGGTGTGTCCTTCTGGTGCCTGCTGGACATCGTGCCCATCAAGAACGAGAAGGGCGAGATGGTCCTCTTCCTCTTCTCATTCAAGGACATCACCGACAGCCATGCCAAATGTCAGCGCAACAACACCCGGGAAGGTAAAGGCATGATTTTCTTGGACCATGGAATGGCGGGGTCAGGGGGTCAAATGTAGTTTTTGGATGTTCTGGCTGTTTGAGTATATTTCGCACATTTTTTTCACGCAAGTTTTGGAGGAGGACAAACGTCGGAGGAGGAAGGGCGACTCCCGCTTGAGCGAGGCCCGCAAGCGAGGTCGAGCCGTGTTGTACCAGCTGACCAGTCGCTTCTCCCGCCGGGCCAAAGGTGACGTCAATCTGGGCGGGGTCAGTACGCCGCCGCGGCACAAACACCTTCTGTTGAAAAGAATACATTGAATATGAATCTGAAATCAACATAAATGTATTCATGTGGAGAAAATAGAAATGGTATCAACATTTTTGGGTGTTTTTTTTGTGCAAAACAAACCCTCCAAAAATGTTGGTGGACCTCTGTACAGGTTGTCTTTTCAAATTTTTGATATATTTTAAAAACAGTTTTGATCTCAAATATTGTTTTGTTTTTAAAGCTTTGGTGTTTAACTTATTGACTGCCAGACAATGTGTAAAAATGTTTCCACTCAAGTGCCAGGGTTTTTGTCATTGTCACTTGAATTCCAGGACCCACAAAATATTGAGTTTTAGGACTACATAAACATTCAATGCAGTGTAAAAAACCTTAGACTCTCTTCTTTCATCAGAAGAAAAGAGTTAATTCCTAAACTATAGGGTCTGGAGTTATCTGAGCTTGAAGTGAGGGCCGCTGTCCAAAATATGCAAAAAATGCAATACAGATTGGTTGATATAGCGCTTTAACAACAACTGAAGCTGGAACAAAGCACTAACATGGAAACATGTGAAATGCAGCCCCTATGTGGATCTATCTGGCACTCTACGTCATATTTTCAATTCCCGAATATTGTCGTGAATGAGTTAATACCGTGCATAATTTTAAATAATGTAATGAATTAATTTTGCCATTGAACATTCTATTCAGTTCTGCGCTAGGTTTTTAAATATATATGTATCTCCTTGTACTTTTCAAAATAATTTTCAATTCTAAAGAAAGAATTAGCTCTCCGCTTTCTCCTCCAAAGCCTGACGATAATTGTTATTTCCCTCCTGAGTAAAATAAATAAGTAAATAAATAAATAAAATGGCGACAGCTTTCCTTGACAAGGCCCTGACACGCATTCGAGTGTCGGTCAGCAGCTGTTGATGACAATCCAAAATGCTCCATTTTTTGTTTTTTTGTGGCTCTGTCCACGATCGACACATCCACCAAATCTCTCATCACGTGTTTCACATCTTGTCTTTTGGCGTATCCGCCCGCCAGAACATGATGGATCGTCTTTCGGTGCCGGAGTACAAGGTGGCGGCTGTGCAGCGCTCTCGCTTCCTGTTGCTTCACTACAGCGTGTCCAAGGCGCTTTGGGATTGGCTGATCCTGTTAGCGACTTTCTACGTAGCCGTCACGGTGCCCTACAACGTCAGCTTCACGCCTTACCAGGACAACGTCGCTGCTGCCCGTTCCACCATCGTCAGCGACATCGCCGTCGAGATGCTCTTCATTACAGGTCGGATTGCGTCGCGATTCTTTTGCAAACTCGGATCAGATGCGCTCATGCTAATCATGTGACTTTTTTCTTTCGTAGACATAATCCTGAACTTCCGCACGACCTTTGTGAGCCAATCAGGTCAGGTGGTGTACCACTCACGTTCCATTTGCATCCACTACGCCACCACCTGGTTCTTTGTGGACTTGGTGGCCGCTTTGCCCTTTGACCTCCTCTACGCCTTCAACATCACCGTGGTGAGGATGCCAAAACCACCAAGATCCGGTCGTGTGTGGGCAAGAATAGAACCAAGTTCTTATTTTTTCTTTTTGGTAGACCTCTCTGGTGCATCTTCTGAAGACGGTGCGCCTGCTGCGGCTACTGCGGCTACTGCAGAAGCTGGACCGCTACTCGCAGTACAGCGCCATGGTGCTGACGTTGCTCATGTCCGTTTTTGCTCTCCTGGCCCACTGGATGGCCTGCATCTGGTACATGATCGGGCGCAAGGAACTCGACACCAGCCACACCTGGGAAATCGGTCCGTACGCTTCAATGTCTTTTCATCATTTCAATTTCTTGAACTCACTCACTGGCAGATGATGTGCAAAAAAATGTGTCCAGTCCAGTGCCAGGGTTTTTGTCATTGTCACTCAAATTCCAAGACCCATCAGAATATTGAGTTTTAGCACTATGTAAACATTCAATTCAGTGTAAGAAACCTTAGACTCTATTCTGTCATTAAAAAAATAGTTAATTCCTAAGTTATATAGGTCTGGAGTTATCTGAGTTTGAAATGGGGGTGCCTGTACAAAATACAATACTATACTATTTATTTATGTAGCGTTTAACAATAGCTGAAGCTGTAACAACGAGCTAACATGAACTAAAGGCAAATGCTACCCCCTTGTGGAAGGGAAAAACATTGACGGAGGTCTGACTAGCACTTTATCGGCACCCAAGCAAGAAAAAACAAAACCCAAACAATTTGGGAATGGCGCTCAACGGTATATTTTCAATTGCCAAATAAATGTGATCGTGGCAGCGACCCGAGTTTTTGCACGTGCCGCAGGTTGGTTACACGAGCTGGGCAAGCGTCTGGAAACGCCGTACGCCAACAGCACATCGGGGGGGCCGTCGGTGCGCAGCGCCTACATCGCCGCCCTCTACTTTACACTCAGTAGCCTGACTAGCGTCGGTTTCGGCAACGTTTGCGCCAACACAGACGCCGAGAAGATCTTCTCCATCTGCACCATGCTGGTGGGCGGTACGTAACCCTGACACACCCACACACACACACACACACACACCGGACGTGGACCGACAATGACATCGTAACCCTCTCGACACAGCGCTGATGCACGCCCTAGTTTTCGGGAACGTGACGGCCATCATCCAGCGCATGTACTCGCGCCGCTCGCTCTATCACACCCGCATGAAGGACCTGAAGGATTTTATTCGGGTGCACGCGTTGCCCCAGCAGCTCAAGCAGAGGATGCTGGAGTATTTTCAGACCACCTGGTCTGTCAACAACGGCATCGACGTGAACGAGGTACCTGCTCGCGCCCGCCCCGCCGGTTCTTTTGAACTTCTTTTGACGCTTGTGTGGGGGAACCCTGGACGCGCAGCTGCTTCACGACTTTCCCGACGAGCTTCGCGCCGACATCGCCACCCACCTGAACAAAGACATCCTGCAGCTGGCCGTCTTCAAGGGCGCCAGTCGGGGGTGCCTGCGCTCGCTCTCGCTGCACATCAAGACGTCTTTCTGCGTTCCTGGCGAGTATCTCATCCGACAAGGCGACGCCCTGCACGCCAACTACTTTGTCTGCTCCGGATCGCTCGAGGTCCTCAAGGACGGTGTGGTGCTGGCCATACTCGGTTCGTACACGCCACTGCCGCCTGGAGATTCATAACGACATTGTTGAAGCCACAAAATATTTTTGGGGGGATTTTTTGACTCATTCGCTGCCATTCCCGAATTCTTTCGGGTTTTGGTTTTTCTTGTGGGGGTGCTGATAAAGCGCTGGTCAGACCTCTGGCAATGTGTGTCCCCTTCACAAGGAGGCAGCAATTGTCTTTTTTCCATGTTAGTGCTTTGTTACAGCTTCAGCTGATGTTAAAGTACTATATAAACTAATACAGTAAAGTCTCGTTATATCGATATCGGATATATCGATAGTCCCGGATATATCGATACTATTTCTATGCACGCACGGAGAAAATTACATGCAAACAGGGTCGGATATATCGATAGTCCTGGTTATATCGATATTTTTTCGGACTCCCTTGAATATCGATATAACGAGACTTTCCTGTATGTATGTATTTTATTGTATTTTGGACAGGCATCCTCATTTCAAGCTCATATAACTCCAGAACCATATAATTTAGGAATTAACTTTTTTCTTGTTGAAAGAAGATACTCTATGGTTTCTTACACTGAATTGAATGTTTATATAGTCCTAAAACTCAATATTCTGCGTGTCCTGGAATTTGAGTGACAATGACAAAAACTCTGGCACTGGAATGGACACATTTTTACACATCGTTTGTCAGTGAATGAGTTAATGATGCCGCTAAATAATCATTGATGATCATTTTTCCCTCCCCGTATCCAAATCTGCCTCAAGAAATATAAGCCAATGTATGATCTTATTAGTGTTAGATTTGCATGTCTACATGTGCTGCTTCGCCTTTTGTGCTGTTTCACCTTTTGAGCGCCTACATTGAATGTAACCTAGTGTCTTGTCTCTTTGTTTCACACATTATTAATTCATTTGTGAATTCATTTATTCCTTTTTTTGTGATGTATTAATTTTTTGTGATTTTTCGTGGCAGGAAAAGGCGACCTGATCGGATGCGACTTGCCGGAGAGCGAGCAGGTGATCAAGACGAACGCGGACGTGAAGGCGCTCACCTACTGCGACCTTCAGTACATCAGCGTGCGCGGGCTGAGGGAGGTGCTTCAACTTTACCCCGAGTATGCCAGCATCTTCGCCTCCGAAATCCATACCAACATCACCTACAACCTGCGGGAGGGCAGCCAGGACCAGGTAGCGACCAATTAGCGCAAATAGTTCAGCACTAGATCATAAGATAAATAAAAATAACTTTTTAGAAGTAAAAGCGTTGTCATGGGAACAGACCGTAGGATGGCAGTCCAACCTGCCAGATGGAAGGCTATTTTTAGGATTTATCAGAGTCAGGGAAAACCCTTCAAATCCTGGCTTCAAGCTGGTGTTTCGTAATAACTTGCTGGAAGGAGATGAGATGGTGGGTGGGCAGCGGGCGGGCGGCGTGGGACGGCCGTCCGGGTGGTTTAATGACCGCGCCTCTCTGCGGGATGACGACTCGTGAGCAATCCGAGTGTGACAACCAAAACCGGTGCACTTATTATGTTCTAATGAAGCCCGCTGGACTCGGCCTAGTAATAAAGGGGCAAACTTTTCCAATATGGGTCACTTGCGGTGAGACCATAAGATGCTGGCGTCGTCATAACAACGTCGCTCCAGGGACTGTTTTCAAAGAAAAATGTCACAAAACGTTTTTTCCATCCCACTAATGTCTGAATTATGTATTTCTTTTTATAGGGGGGAAGAAAATCAAAATACAAATGATGTAATTGGGGACCTCACCTTTTTTTGCTCTCTGCAGGGACTCGGCAGGTTTCCAAGGTCGCCCAGGATCTTACACGTGAGTCCATCACAAGTGTGTGTGTGGTTACTTTGATTTATTTATTTTATTTTTCCATTCGGAGTCAAAATCTGTCCAAAATGCTCCATTTGAATCCACCTCTCCTCTTTTGTGTGCATAAGGAAGCGCGACTGAGTCCCTCGGCGCAAAGAAGCAAGCACGAGAATTCATCCGAGGGCTTCCAGCCGTCGCCATCGGCGCGGTCGCGCCGTAACTTGCTGCTTCCCAACCTGAGCAGCCCCGTACGCCGCACCTCGCTGGGAAACCTGCTGGGCGACGAGCTGCGCCAGTTTAACGCGCTGCGCCGCTGCCGCTCGCCCAACATCCGCCGCGGCTTCCTGGGTCACGACGCCACCGCCGCCGCTGCCTCCTCGCCTCAGACTCCGGTCAAACCGCAGCCTCCCAAGCTCCTCATCCCCACCGTCGCCTGCTTTGGACCCCCCAACCTCAGTCCCAGGTATGCTCACGTCATCCATTTAGGATGTTTTTGGTGTAAATGAAGCTCCTCAACTCACCAAAGAATAATATTGTTGAGACCGGAGTCCGACTTGAACGCGCTCTCTTGTCACTCGGCTCAAGAATCGTGGACGGCATCGAGGACAACGGACGCGTGTTCCATTTCAACGTGGAGCACGCCGGGCCGCAAGCCAAAAAGGGAAGCGTGGGAGCCCAAGGTGAGTCCGGTTAGGGACATCCGCCCTCATTTCAAGCTCATATTCCTCCAGACGCATATCACTTAGGAATTAACTCTGATGAAAGAAGAGAGTTTTTTTACACTGCATTGAATGTTTATGTAGTCCTAAAACGTAATATTTTGTGGGTCCTGGAATTTGAGTGACAATGACAAAAACCCTGGCACTGGATGGACACATTTTTGCACCTTGTCTGGTAGTGAAAATAGTTAGGAATAATCGCATCTTTGTCGGGATTACCGCAGAGTCCATGCAGAGTCTCTTCCTGGAGAGTGAGGAAGTGCGGCAGAGTATCAGTCAACTCCATCAAAAGGTCAGAAGCAGCAGGTTTCCACTTTAAAACGGCCCTAAAGCGTATTTGCTCACTTTTCTCTTTTGCACAGATGAGCTCGTTAAACCAAGAAGTTTCGGAGCTGGCCGAGGGCCTGCGCGGCATCATCCACCTTCTCCAGGTTCACTTCAACGCCCATCAAAATTCGTACCACGAGGCGGCGCCTACTCATCCGGGCCACCGAAGCCACCCTTCCGCTTCCCGCTGCCCAAAGGCGACCTTGTCCGCGCCGCCGACGTGGACGTCGGGTCCGACCGCCATCAGCCGATCCCAGCCCGCTTTGGACCTACGTCCCGATGCGGACCCCCTCGCCAACCTCCCGCCGGCCGGTTCTTACCCGCTTCTCGGCCTGTTGCAAACCTCACACGATGACGTCGGATCTTTCGTTCAAGACATGCATTCCTCTTTCATCCCCGTTTGTACATCCCCGCTCCAAGTGGACCACCCCGGTCTTAGTCTAGGACACCGCAGTCTCAATCTAGACCACCACAGTCCACTATTGGGCAGCCGTGGAGAACCCGAAAGCACATCCAGGTCCAGCGTTGGCGTACAGACGCAGAGTAGCGAGCAGTCGTGGATTCTGGATCTCACGGATTAAAAAAATAAAATAAAAAGACTTGGAGGAACCCCACAAGGCCATTGAGCACCACTTATGTTGCCTGGTGCCTTTTATTTAGTTGTATTTTTTTCAGGGGTGTATTGGGAAAAACGTGGGTGTATACTTGGGAGAATCGCCAAGAATGAATGCAGAGTACAAAATGGAAAGGAAAAAAAAAATCTGATATTTTTTTACAAAATTCTTGTTTCATCAGACAACCTTTGTATGTCCCACAATGATTATTCATACAATGATAAATATCAAATGTGCAATAGAAATAAAATAGTCCCCAAATCAGTGTTTAAAAAAAAAATCATTTTTCATGTCAAAACGGTTTACAAGTAGCCTGGCATGAAACAAAGTCCAAAAGCCCCCTGAGGATGGTTAGTATTACATCACATCATTCCAGTAAATCAATGATGTCAAGTCACGCAGGAAACCCAAAATAAAGGACTGTAATCTCACCCCCCTATTCCGGAATGTACTGAAAATCAGATCGATAATTCTTCTCGGGTCCAATTGTAATTGCTCAGAAACATTTGGTCTGATTGCTACCAAAAAAACGTCACTAAAAGTCGAACATTTACTGCTAATGTTATGAAAGCTTTGAAACTTTCCCACGTTGCTTCATATTGGATTTGAAGGGCAGGGGTGATCAATAATGTGTCGCAATCAAGTATATTTACTTTTTTTTCCAAACACCTAGCATGTTTTTGTACTATTGTGTCAAAAAGTAATTTCCTGGCAAGGGGGTAAAGCTGCATATAAAGGAGACCACGCTAGGAAGAAGAACAACAATCCAGTCAGATCTTCACCTGAACAACATGAAGTGCCTCGTTGTTGCTCTTCTCGTCTTTGTGCTCGTCTGTCAGGGTGAGTTTTTATTCACACGAAAGCCCGTTTAATTTGGCTTATTTCTCACTTTTTTTCTCCCTTTCCTCCATTGGTTTTAGGCGAGGCCCTGCAGTGTTACTGTGGAGGAATTCGCCGGTGTCCAAGATCGGTGGAAGTGTGCACGGGTTCCAGCAACGCCTGCGCCAGCGTCATTTTTGAAGTCGCCAACCGTGAGTATTTTGTTCCAGTCACTTCACGTAGATTGTATGATGCATTTGTATTCAAGCCTCCAACTTAGCACTACCTATTGAGCTATGTGTATTTTTTATTTTTGTTTTTCATCCCCAGCCCCCAGCTACTTTCAAGGTTGCAGCACGTTGAATAACTGCCATTTGATGAACAGGCCCGGCATCTCCACGGCAAGATGCTGCACCACCGACTTGTGCAACCGTTAATGTTGTTTAATAGCACGAAAACGTTTATATTGATGCTTGAATAATAAATTCCTGTCTACGGACTTCCATTGTGTGCTATTATTTTTTTTCAAGTGTTTGGGCATTCATTGGAGTCAGTTAAAATGGCGGTCAGCAACTTTTAGTGAAGTCAGGCATAGACGGGCAGGCAAAAGATTCATTCCAAAAAGCGCATCGCAGCCACCAATCCGAGGTTTTTGTGGACTTCTGAGGAATTCTTGCCCAAAATTGCAATTGGAAGTCTTTGCTATCAAATAGTAAAAGTTCAGCAGTGCTGGAAAAAAAGTATCAAATAACTTTTGAAAAGATGGTGAGCATCCAAATATTGCTTCATACTGTATATTTTTGGGGGTCACCAATAAATGTATGTTGCAAAAAAACTCCTTACATGTAGGTATGTTGAATTCTAAGGATATTTTTGTGTTCTATTGTGTAAGAAAGTAATATCTAACCAAACGTAGTAAAATGTAATTTATGATACTTATAACCAAATAATATAATTTTGCGTTTATTTAGTTTGTCGAATTTGACTCTCCGTAGCGTGACGTCATCAAAATGGTGCCGGAAGTGTGAACTACGCACCCGGAACATACACCTGTCGTTCAATTACCAATCGTGCGATAGCTAAACACGTTTTGCAGGCGTTTGCTTCTCTGGTTTCGGGGACACTTCATACCTTTTGGACTTCGAAATTCAACCCACTCTTCGCCGCTTTTCTCGAGGTAAAATTTTGTTTGTGATGCATGTTTTTTAATTGTAAGTGTAATATGTGTACAAATGAACACAGCATCCACATATCCCATGAAGACTGTGCTGAGGCCATGTCGGTGACATGAACCAGGATAAACACTCCCGAGCAAGGTAATAAGCTTGTGCAAAGTTTCAGCTTGTCGGTGATACTTATGACTTTAACTATAAATGCAGTAAACTGTCTGATGACTTGGACTGGGAACAACAAATGTGGGACGTTCATCTATGCATCACCAAAAAGAACATCTGCTTTTGTGCATGCTTGACATCCTCACTTCCTACACCTCCCATGGTAAGTAAAGTTGTGCTTTCTGTTTATGTGTTTTTATAGTTATTACTGGTATTAAAAATAGTATAGCAGAAATTAGAGTTGGTGCTTCCTTTGGAGAGAAAATTAAAACTAAAATAGAGAATTAAGATCTGCATTTTGAAAAAAGAGATACAGTATATCTTTACTGTTTGCAATATGGAGTGTGCAAGACATACGTGAACCTGTGCGTAAACAAAAAGAGTAGCTGCTTTTGTGCATCTATGTTAAAATGACATCCTTACTTCCCATAACTCCCAAGGTAAGTAAAGTGGTTTTTCTGTTTATGTGTTTTTATCTTTATTACATGTGCTAAAAATAATAAAGCACATATAAGAGTTTGTCTTTAATTTCTTTGGAGATAAAAATGTAAACTAAAATAGAGAAGCTCTGTATTCTGCAAAAAGAGATACTTATTTACTGTTAACAATGTAGAGTGCAAAAAAACAATGTACCTTCAATCTGTGTGTCAACAAAAAAATGACATCCTCACTTCCCACAACTCCCAACTGCATTAAGGTAAGTAAAATTAAGTTAATACTTGTCTTTCAAAATAGCATAGCAGATATAAGAGTTGTTACTTAAGTTGGAGACAACATTAAAACCAAAAATTCCGAAAGCTGTTTCAATTGTTTTCTCAAATTCAGTATCGTTCTTAACTCTCTTTGTCAACTGTGCTCGCAGGCTTATATAATAATATCAAGATTTATTTCTTTAGATATTCTGCATTTTTTAAACCAAATAAAATTTGTATTATTTATAGATGGTTTTTAGTTCCCCAAAAATGTGCTATGTTGAAAAAGGACCACATAGGGTGTTTTTTTTTTTTTGAAAAATGTCTTTATACTGTACATTCTTTGACCAACAGGTAGGTCGCTTACACACACACAGACACACACACATGCACACACACTTGTGCTTTTCACCATCTTTGATTCCTTTCTGCTGCTTTCATAACTTAAAATAAGTTAAATTAGAAAATAATAAAACCGGCACTTGAGAAGGAGGATGACATGACATGAGTGGTTATTGAGCTCAAATGAGGGGCGGGTTTATGTATGTTGAAAGTTAAATTAATTACTAAACTTTTTTTCCCAGCTTGTGCCAATTGCAATAATCGAATGATTGATTACATTTAGAAAACCACATCCAAATGCTATGCTGCCGTCTTGTGGCTACTATGGGAAATTACAAGACTTTTTGGGCAGAGATTAATTACTGTATGTATGGGTCAGGTGTCAAAGGTCAGGGTTGGGAGTCCCAGAGAAAGGTGTCATTGTGCAGCACTTGCGCCAGCTTGCGATTGAACGGCGCATAGAAGTGGCGCAGGACGCGTTGCGTGGCAGGGAGCATGGGGCCCAAGTCTTTGTCGGCGGGTCTCCTGCTGTTCGAAGCGGGGCTTCTGTTTAGCTCCGACTCCATCGGCTGGCTCAGTGGCCCTGTTGGTTCGTTCAATTAAAAGTGGAAAAAAAGTCAAATAATCAAATATATATTGCCACCAGAGGGCATTGTTGAACAAGGTATTTCATCGTCATTGATAGAGTCATAACATTTTATGGGGGTTGGGGGCGTTTTTATTTTAAAATAAAATATAATCTAAAAGTTGTATGCTTTGAAGATAGTAAAAAAATCATATATAATACTGCGGCTGATTGAGGAGCTTAGGCTCAAGAGTTCTTCTGTACCATAGTTTGTGTCTGTAATCAATAATAAAGTACTGGCCCAACTGAATGTATTTCTGAGTAAAGTAAGAATTCCGTCCCCTATGGGTTGTATGTTCTTATAATTACTGAGCCCGTGTTTTTGCACTTTTCCAATCAATGCAACGCAGTTGCAACATTACGTGTGGCTTGTCCGGCTGATTAACATTCTGCGTTGCATATCGATCACCAACGCTCACCAAGGTCAAGGAAACGGAAAACG
The DNA here is from genome assembly GCF_051943395.1 of Hippocampus bargibanti. NCBI lineage: Eukaryota > Metazoa > Chordata > Actinopteri > Syngnathiformes > Syngnathidae > Hippocampus > Hippocampus bargibanti. The sequence goes on from NC_142748.1 coordinate 9,289,181, forward strand.
GTGTGCATGGTGTACTTCCTGTTGGAAGCGTGGTCTTCGAGCCTGAGCACGAGGATCTGCTCATGGCTGAAGATGCTCAGCCAGTCCAGCAGGTAGACCACATAGAGGCCCACGTGCAGTCGCACCTGCACAAACAAAACAGAAAAAAGGTTTTGGTTGCATCGACCGAATGTTGAGAAACACATTTTTAAAGTACACTTAATCAAAATGCATTTGCGTGGTTAATTTTCAGTTTTCATAATTTCTTACTTTAACTCATGAATGAGTTTTTGACCATTTTTTTCCTCAAAAAATATAGTTGGTTACTCAATATAAGACATTTTCATTGTATTTAAATGTTGATTACATTAGATTGACTTTTTTATCTGAAAATCAAAGTGTCGACGTTTGGTCCCTCAAACTTTTCTCACGGGAAGGGGAGGACAGCTGGAAGGCATTTTTTTGCATGCTCCAACAAGCATGAGGTCATATTAGCGGATGGGCAATTAGGCCATTGGTGGAGCGTGGCGAGCCCGTAATGGGCCGGTGTGTTCTGGGGGTACTGGGACGGCACGGGGGGTGGCAGTCATGAGGGGTGGGGCTCATGTAGAGAACGCTCGGCGCCAAGCTCTGCGCTCTGTCATGCCGTCTGACTCACGGGCATGGCGTTGTTGACGCTGGTGTTGTAGACGCAGGAGCGAAGCGTGTAGTCGGCCAGGCAGCCGTCCAATAGCTGGAGGGACTCGGACACCCTCTCGTGGAAATCCTCCGCTGACTTGTTGGCGATGCCAAAATACAAGTAGTCCGAATAGAGCCTGAATCACGTTAAGAACTTTGAAAACATGGACTTTTGTCTGTTGATAGTTAAATCTAGCCTGGCTAACCGTTAGATGCTCACCTTTCCACCGGGTCCCTGAGCATAACGATGAAACGGGCGTCGGGCTGCAGGGCGTGCATAAAGTCCTGGATGAGGAAAGGGGGCTCTCCACTACTGGTGGTGTTGTCGTAGAAGTACACCCAGGCGTTGTTGTCCCACATGGTGGAGGCGCTGGCTTCGCCTGCCAAAGACAAAAAGTGGCCGGATGGGAATTTTTGGCGGGCCAATGCGCATATGGGTGGGGGGTGGGGGGGGGGGGTGGATAGAAACGGTTTCCAGTAAAGAATTTGTGGTCACGGAATGAATTGGCAACCGCATAGATGTGCTTTGTAACCCCACCCCCAAGCAAGGAGACATTTCGATGTCATGCTTTGGAGTTGCTGGTTTTGCTTATTTGGTTCGGGTGTGGGTTAATTAGTCGCTTGGTTAGAAGATAATTTGTTGATTAATAGAGATTGTATCATGCAACTGCAAACTACTGTCCAGGAGGCTACTTGTGACACAATTTTACCAATGATGATGTTGGGCCGACTCGGCGTCCCACTGTCGTTGGCCGCCAAGCTGCCTTGGATCAGGTGAGCGGCCTGGTCGAACAGGTCCAGGTAGTCCTCCACCGGGTAGCGGTCATGGAAGCCATCGCTCAGACGGATGATCCCTGCAAGGGGTTTAAAAATAAAGGGCCACTGTTACAAACGGCTGAGAAATTGTGGTTCCATCTGAGCCAATGTTTCCGTAATTACAGTACGCATGGTAACATAGCGGAGTGCTCTCCAGTTGGCGTGCAATTTGCGGATAATGATCGTGGCCCGGTTGTCGCCGTACAGTGGGAAAATGCTCCCCCAGACGCATCATTATTCCATGTGTCGCATCGCAAGGTGTGATGACGGAGGGCAACGCTAAGAAGTGCAGAGCTGCAGGATTCCCCCCTCTCCCATCAATCGATGTTTCATCTTGTTGGTTTTTGATCGCCTGCGAGATTTTTTTTCTTCTGATGGATATGGTGTGTCAGTGCTGCTGCTGATTACCATGCCTAGGAATATCATGTATGTTTTTAAATATATACGGTATATGTCAAAGGGATCTATGACGTGTTCTTAAATGCTTTGAAGCACAGTTGCTAGTTACCCCATCTCTAATTCTTATCCCATACCTCGCCTGCCTTCATTTTTTTGATCAATGCTTTATTATAATTCACTTCACCCAATAATCCCTTCATGACATGACCAATTCAAGAGTTCGGCATCGAACGGCGGAATTTGTCCCCACCCACCTTTTAGATTTTTTTTACTCAGAGTAGTGTACAAAGACCAAAATCCTGCTGGTGCATTAACAAATAGAAATACATGGGTGCAAATGGATAGCTAAAGGATCAAGCGAACTTTGCTATGACTACAAAATAATAATAAATATGAGTAGTAGTCATAGAGATAAGCGCAAATCTTTCTCGATACTATCTGAGCTCATCATTGCACTGTGAGTGATCAATATGTTTTTTTGTGAGTTTGAACGTCATCAAGGGTAGACTCGAAATGCATTGGAAAAGATTACAACACCTCCCTGGAATATTGCAACATCAACAATATGCAAGTGATATTAATCAAAGGTTTTTGTTCAGCAGCTCAAAAATTTCATGAATTAAAATGAAAAAGAATCAATGGTGATAGACGCGCACTCAAGGCTCGAAATCGGCGCGCAAATTGAGTCATCGGTCTGCGATTTGCGCGGCAGCTGTTCTTAGAGACGGCATTAAGAGATTATAATAGCTGCAACGCCTGGGAGCGTATGCCTCTTTCAACTCAGTCATTCTCTCATCTGTGTCCGTAATCAAGTCAGCGTGATTTTTGAAGCACGGCAATCACGTCGGCGTATCGAGCTTCCGTCGAACCCCTGACACCCTGCCTGACTTCACGACCCCTGATCGGCGCTGCGACCAATTTAAGCACCTTTTTTGTCTTGAATCATATTCGGATTATTATGTGCACCCAAATTCAGATTGTTGGGTGAAGCCTGTCCGCAATTTTAGCCAACCAAGTCACTTGCAGTAAAATTGTTATCAGACTCGAGTTTCTCACATCTGAGCCGAACGCAGCTGGGTACATGTTTTGTAAGTTGGCGATATTTTAACGTTATCTCGCACTACTAATTATCTCAGGTTTAAATCCAGACTGTTTTAACATGACAAACATCTGGCAAACTCACCGAACCTCTTGCGAGTCCACCAATGTGGCTCTTTGAAGGTGGAGAACTTGACGTCGGGGTGCAGCCGCAAGCGGTCGTAAAGATCCGTGGTGCCGCACTTCGGCTGTCCGATGATGTAGAAATACGGCAGGCAGCGGATGCGGTAAAGTTTACCGTCGCGGCTCCACAAATGCTTTTGGAAAGTATTCCTGAAATGCCGGAAGACGTCGCGGAAGCGCCGTGCGTAATGCGCGTACAAGTTGGCGCTGTATGGGTTTGAGGTGGCGTTGCCCACGTACTCCTCATACCAGCAGGGGTTGCGGAAATCTGGAAGGAATTGGCGGGGGATGACCGAAAACATCTGGAAAGAGGGGGAAAAAGATGATCAATTCTACATTGATTGAAAATATTTGCTAGAATTCAGCAAAAGTCTGACTTGGACCTTCAGATCTCTATGATTCGAATTTTGAATCAAATGGGCAGATTTGAAGTCGTTAGCATTGAAGATAACAGCTATTTTTTACGCTACAAATGAATCCTAGATAGACTTGAGATGGTTACTCACATGTTGCTCACTGAGAACCAGAGCCTTGAGCTCCGGTAGCTGTCGGGTCCTGTGGAACTCCACCTTAGACACGATGGACTTGACCACCAGCTGAAGGTGTGCGTAGTCCTTCACGTAGGACAGGTTGAAGGCAAATGGTCCCAGGGGGTTTACCAAGTGGTGATAAGGCGACGGCGTAAGCAGGAGATCTTTCCTGTTCCCCGTCAGTACATACGAGGCCATGATGACAAACGTGACGGCCACGCCAAGGAGGACGCCGCACAGTCGGACCTTGCGGAACCAGCCGGGGGCGCTCCAACTCCTCGGGAGCTCGGGCTTCACTTGCAGGATGGCGAACAGGTTCATGGGCGCCCGGTCCACCTGAAGGAGCAGCGGCCTCTTGTGATAGTCATCCCCGGCCGTGTCCAACTGGGTGTACTTGTAGTCCATGTTGGTCACGGTCCGCGAATGCTGCCTCGCAGCGGCGGCCCAGAGTTTTGAGGAGGTCAGGTGACGAGCGTCCATGGTAGGATGGTGACAAGACGCCACCTCATCCGCCGATGGCTCCCTGACAGGGAAACGAAACCAGGGTCGATTTTTGTCATTCACAGAGGCGGAATTCGTCGACGCAAACGCAGTCTAACGTAAGCCACATTTGTGGAAAGCACAGAACGTGTGGGACAAAACCGAGAAGTTGCGACATTTCTGCCGGCGTAGCAAATTTGACACGGTCATGACTCATTTGCGGTTGATGCTTGTCAAAGTCAGACGGTCTTGCAACATTTCTCAGTAATATCTACACAGGACACGATTGGTCATTTTCCCTGACTTGATTTAGATCAACACAAAAATTAAATAAATAAATAAAGCTGTGCCCAATAAGCTACAGGAAGTCAGCCTTTCAATTTCGGTTTTGTAACACAACCCAAAATGTTTGCCCTTGAATCCAATTTTACTCAGCAGCAAAATATTTGGTCGGCATGTCATCAGTAGACCCACCAAAAAGTCTTGACAAGCTAAACTCCCAAGGCCACACAATATTTTAGTGCTCCAGTCCAACCGCCCCCTCCCCTGCCGCGCACAATGTCAAAATAGGAGCAGTGATAAGTAAACGTGGAATGATTCCAAAGGAGCATCGGACATCCATCCCAGCAGTGTCGGTGTGGGTCGCATGCGGGATTGTATTATTTTAAAATCATATTTCTCACGCGGATCAAGAGACTTAAATGGGCCAAAGAAAGAAACCCCCGAACCCTCAAATTTTGAAAACAAAGCTGTTCCAGATGATGCAGATAAGTGAATGCGACACCCAAGAACACCCGGGTTTGAATCACTTATGCAGCCGTGTTTCAGCGAGGATGTGCCTCTCCACCTGCGCTCATTCATCAGGCGATAAGAAACGCAGAGGAGGTGACTCATCAACCTCCTTCCAACATCCCGCTTCCCCACAGGTGCACCCCCATTTCCCTTATCTTTTTGGACCGATAAGAGGATGCCTCATCCTCGCTTAGTCAATGTCATTTACCTCGCCATCTTGCCACATCAACGCGGGCATGCAGGCAGAGGAATAGCAAATAACTCGCCTCCCTCCCAGCTTGGCGAAGAAGCTTCTTTTATTGACGAAAAACAGCCCAGAGGAGCAGCTGAAACTAGTCAGATAGAAGAACTTTTTTTTGTATGTTGCATACATGAAAAGTTGTGGTACTTAATCAGTTCACAGGTGTCAAACCTGAGACCCCAGGGCCCACATCTGGCCCAATACCATCATTTTCTGTGGCCCATGAGAGCAAATCAAACTAAAATTCAGATTCTCGTACGTAATTCTTAAAAGAGAGAGAGAGATTATAAGCATGATCTTGTTGCCAAACACCTCATGAAAGTAACTTTTTAAACTTTATAAAGAATGTTGGCTTTGCTCACTCTAAACAAGCCGAAAGCTGAAAAGGTTTTCCGCCATCAGATTTTTGAGGGACATACAAAAGAGCAAAATGACGAGTGTAAATGGCGCGTCTTAAGTGTGTCAACAAAGAAAATCAATTTCCACTAAGGCGTCAAATGAAGCGGGCGCAAAGCTGACGAGCCGAGCGTGAAATTAATCGTGCGCTGGGCGGAAGGAGAAGGCGGGGTGGCAATTGGATTTGTTTCTCACGTAAAAAGATCGGCGTACATGAGATGCTTTCAAGTGCGTGCCGGGCCTTCAGATGCCGATGACTTGGATTTAAACATTTTGCATCAGTTTGCTCGACGCATAGGAATGCCCTGTTTGGTAACCGTGGGCAAAGGAAACAAGGTACCATGGGATGAGGAACGTATGCATACCCCTGTTCTATTTCTGTGATACAAACAAAACAAAACCGGGGATTGATGACAGACAGTACTTGCCAGAAATTACCAAGGCGTCTTCATTGTTAGCTTCTCAGCATTTAAAAGGGTTGTGTAGACTTTTCCTTTCCCCTCGTTGATGTTTTTTGCGGGTTGGCAACTCAGGTGGCTTCCCCGTTCGGTGCTCGGCTTCCACTTATCTTTTATTCATCCTTTTATCTCGCGTGAGGCCGACGCCACAAGGCCAACTGGGATCTTTATCAGCGTAAACAATCGCGGGGGGCGAAGAAAGGAAACAAAAGAAACCATGTCGTAGCGAGAACGCATGCAAAATAATTGCAGACTTTCCTACCCATGAATAATTGATTGGGCCGAACGTATTATGCGCTTTCAACTCTACGTCTAACTTTAGAACATAAAGAGGCAAAATAACGTCAGACAAGTTGCCGTGTTCGTTTTGCGATCACGCAACCGCACGTCATTCCGATGCAAGCTTGACCAGCAGGAAGAGCGGAAATGTTACACCACTGAGGATTGAAATCCAAGTGCTAAAATAGGAACTACTTTGAGTTTTTTTAACATCCAAAAAATACAATCCATGAAATAGCGTGAAATTAAATAATAAAAAAATATGGGGGAAAAAAATTCCCACTAAAATTTGATTTATATTTAAAGAGAAAAAAAAATACAAAAATACTTAAATTATACTGAAATAGACTATGTATAGAACATAAATAAGATATTAACTCATACACCTCCAGACAATGTGCAAAAATGTGTCCACTCCAATGCCAGGGTTTTTGTCACTCAAATTCCAACCCATAGAATATTGAAAACCTGAACAAATTTGTGAATGGCGCTCCACGTCACACAATAAATTCGGGAACGGCAGCGAATGAGTTTAAAGCACCTTGTTGGCTAATCATCCTCAAAGTATCTCCCGGCGCATAACAGCCAATTCCATTCCCACGTCCGTGACGACAACATCGATATAGCATGATTGAGTAACAATAATATATACTGAGCGCAAAATGGCCATCACAATAAACCAAAGCGTTGCGTGCGTGTTTGCTGACAAACTGTGACTTGTGTTTATGGGAAGAAGGGGGGGTGGACATTTTCAATTTTCCCAGCTGTTCCGCTTCGTGGAGAAAAACAACACACACACACTGTGTTTACAGCCATGATCATAATTAGGAGTCTGCCGCCGCCGCACAATCTTTTAAAGAGCAAGCGTGCGGTCTGATCACTTGACTCTGTAATCAAGGATCAGCACATGAAAAGAGAAGAAAAAATCCACCATAAACACCATAGATGATCCATGCTGATGTGAAAAGAGGAAGAGCACGAGTGGGTTGTTTTTTTCCTTTTCTTTTTTCACCGCTGTCTGACCTCCATCCACCCCTTTTTAAGCGTTTAATGTCAAAGGAACGCTCATAGCTTAGTAGCTACTTTGTCTTTTGTTGATTACGGATGACCTGGTTCTCTGATTTCAAGGAATTGAGCAATTCATTTGTCCGCAAAGAAGGCATTCATGCGGGACTTCGCTCTAGGTCACAAATGTTTGCAGGACATTCGCCAATGTTTTTTCCCCTTCTTCTGTGAAGGGAACTTTGAACAAGAAACAAAAAAAGTGAAAGTCAAGCAAACATTTGCAAGCTTGAATGTAGCCTGAAGTTGTTAACTCATTCACAAAGCATTGCCGGAGGTGTGACCACCGCTTTATCTGTATTTGAGGCCTTTGTTTAATCATTTACTGCTCAGTGCAAAAGGGGCATCGTTCCTACTACCCAACAATTAGGTTCTTATGAATCAAACGCACTGTCAGTAGCCCAAATGTTGGTAGCCACGTGTCATAAACCTGAATCAGAAAGCCTTTAACCATCCCACAATGAGAAAATCAAAAATGATTTTGATGATGATGATGACAATTGGCAAAAGTGTTTTTTTACAGCCATCCCTAGTCTTGCCATGTGGATAATCTGAAAAATGCCCATTTGGCTACATCGGGGTCAAAGTCTCTGATGTTCCTGTCTTGAAAGAAAGTCCCTGGCCCATTGTCCCCAAAAAACTACAACTTATCAGGTGACTTGCAAGTGTATTCTTGGATTCTTTCGATGGGCTTGCAGCTGCAAGCGCACGCGCACACGTGCAAATTTGGTGCGGCGAGGCATCCATGGCGTGTTCTGAAAGGAGGACATTATACGCGCCTCCCGAGCGGGGCGCCCGCAAAACTTTTCCACCTTTCCATTTGATTCGGGCGTGCGTGTCAAGCCTGCGAAAGGCTTTGGAAAGTCGCCTCACCGCAGCGGCGCTCAACGCGCCCAAATGTCAACGAGCGCACTTGAATGGGAGAACGCGATGCGCGAAACGTACCATGAGTTGTCGGCGGCCCCGCTACGCCGCCGCCGGGGTCAAGCAACTTCTCGCCGCACCTCCCGTGTCCATTCCCGCGAGGGATCTGTGTCAACGGGAGGAAATCCACTGCGATGGAATTGTGTGAAAGTGTACGATGACCTCAAGCTGAATGCTGCTTGTCTCCTTGTCTGTCTTTCTTCTGTCCTTCCGTCCTTCCACCTTTCCTTTCTGCCTGCGTTCTGAACACTGACTAGCGCGCTCGTTCGCTGCTTCTCTCTGACTCCTCTCTGATGAAAGGGAGGGGGCAGGGGCAGCCCCTCCAAAGGCATCCATCCCACCACCGCCACACACCATGTTATTACATATCGTCATCATACACACATGTATTTTCATCTGTAGTATGATCAAAAGGAGATGCAACTGAAAATCTATACATCAAAACGCTTTTGCGCAGGACAGAAAAAAAGTTTTGTCCTGAAAAAAAAAAAAAACATTCAAACGCTGTCACGTTTACGACTAAAACACAGCTAGGTGCACTCGGACACAAGGAACATGCTTTTTCCCCCTTAAACTGATTTGTTCCTATAGGCTAGTGCAACGTATTCACACACACGACTCAACAATTACATACATACATATTAGCATATAAACATATTAGCATATTTGAGAATAAAGCTGACTTTGACTTTGACAATCACCCGCACTACCGAAATATTTCGTCATAGTAACACCAGCTGAAAAAGGCGCGTCACAACAACATCCGTGACACTCTGACGAAGGCGGAAGTAATTGAACACCTAAAATACACTGTCTGTAAGAAAAGAATCTAAATTAGATATCAAGTAGACAGAATGAACTTAATACAACTACTACAGGAACATATTTATTGGCACACACTACCGATTGTGAACGACGCACGTTATATAGTTGAATAAAATACACATGCACATTATTTTCATTGGGGGAAAGAAAACAATGTGGAAATGTCAACATCTTGCCATACACCGCCACAATGCTCATCATGCTTGGCTTGTTGTGATGTTGTGGAGAATCGATGGTGGGGGGGGGGGGGGGTCGCCACCACCACCAGCAAGACAGCCGCGGCTCAAAGGCTGCTCCCATTAAGACAAGCGTGGATTTATAGGCCACGTGCGTAATTGCCGTATGGTTCACTTAGCCAGCGAATACATACGTCCTGATAAAAGCGGCGCTATGTAGTGTGTAACATAACCTAGCGGATTGTAGTGTAAAAGCAGGGTCCTTCGTCTGGGGATTTATTTGGGAGCAGGCACACGTGCGGTTGTCATTTCGCCACCACATCCATCAATGCGGCACATGCTCGTGGGAATTTTATGTTATAATTTCATAAAAAAAGAAGATAAATGACAGCACTGAAAACACGGTTGGCATAAAAAACAATCTGGTGACATTTATGGTATTAATTCTATGCATTTTGGAAGATTTGGAAGATAAAACAAATAAAATACAAATGATACTTATTTTCCTACAAGAAAAAAAGTGAATACATTTAAAGAATGCATTTTTTTAAATCCACATTGAATGAATGCTTGTTTTGTTTTTCCCCTCCTATTCCCGAGCTTGAAGTGTCCATTTTATTCAAGACAAACTTCTGGACGCTTTTCAAATAACTGACAACTTGCATCATTTTTATTATTGTTTGCACTTCTGGCAATAAGCAGGCAGCCATCTCGGGGCGGGAGGGTTGGGGGGGGGGGTGTAGGGGTGTTCCTACCTCACTCTCACTCACTGAATAGATTTTTCCACCATTTCATCACAGGACTCTTTGTGTGGTGAAAGTGATCTCAGGTTTTATTAAAAAAAAGTTTAGAAGGCAGATTTCAAAATTAAACTAATTCTCTCGAGTCCTCTTTATTTTGACGTCTGTATTTTGTTGCTATGTCTGGTTTTAGCGTCTCAGGGGGTCGGAACAAATGGGTGTTGGGGGTGTCTGGTGGTCCAGGAACTTTTTGGTTCCAAGGATCGCGTGTGAAGGCCACGCTGCGTCATGACTACATCGTGACCCTGATCCTGTGTGAATTTACAGATGTTAATCAGACTCATCCATCAGCATTCGTAAGTGGGAAAGGCTATGCTACGCTCTGCCATGCTGTCATTTGGATGAGCAATGCTGTACTTGGCTCACGTTTTCCAGCGTTATGCTATGTAACGCTAGTCTCGGCGATGCTATTATTTTGACATGCAATGCTATCCATTGCCTTGCTTCGCTGTGACAAGCTAAGTCGTGCTACGTCACATGCTGGGGTTTTGACAGTGTGACTGTACGAATGAAGGTCATGTTCCAGGGCCGTACAATAAGAGCAGTGTTTCACTCTGCGGGGGAACCATCTCCCCACACCCTCCCAAAGTGGATGGGGTCACCCGCTGAGCTATTTTAAGGCTGTATACTATAAATATAGGAAGCATTCGTCAGTGCTGAACATAATAGTCGATTATCTGCTATTCGGGAATTTGCGCATATGCGGGAGGGATATAAAATAAATTGTGGAGCTCGTCACTGAGGTGCCGGAGAGTTGAGTGGAAAAGCAAATCTCTTGGCTGGAGCTGGGGGTTGAGTCGGAGGAGCGGGCAGTGGCCGTTTTCCAGCCAAGGGTGCTTCTTACAATCTGTTCACATTGTCTGTATACCACACTTGACACATTGTAGCGTTCTCGTGCTAATCTTTTAAATCCGATCACCTGCACTATTAAATGGAGCAGACGGAACAAAGGCTAGCAGTATTGCTATGTAGCTCAAGATCTGTTGAGCGTTGCACAATTACACCAATCAGAAGCCAATCCACATGAACATGGGCTTATTTTGAAATACGCCAAATATCCCTCGGATTTGGCTTGAAAGCCCATTTTTGATGTTGCACCTTTTCCGCAAACAACTTTTGTCATTTTTCTGATTGCTATCTTGCGTTAGTTTTCTACATATCGTTGAAAAAATGTCATCATTTTGATCTCTGCAACATGTTTTTCTCTGCGCAACCCCAAAAAAGGTAATAGCATAGATGCCATTTTTGGAGGCAGGCTGTCAGTAAAAATGACCTGCACCCCCTTTTGGGTTGATTGTTTTTTGTGCCTCGCAGCAAAGACACCACGCCTCCTGGGGGAAGAAAGGAGCCGCTGCCTCCTCGATGAGACGAAATTGAGATTTCGTTCCAAACAAAACAAGCCTCCTTCGAGCAAACGCAGATAACAAATCACCACACCCTGTCCACTTTAACAGCCTCGGTGTGTTTGAGACTCGCTTGACATCATAATCAGCTCAGTTGTATGAATGCTACTTTCAGAAAACATTATTATTATTTACCCTTTCAAAATAAACTTGCTGATCAAATACATATATTTAAAAAAAAACCTAAGGCTTGTTCTACACCGCTCCCAGCTTTAATTCCAACCGTTTCCGAACGCATTTGCTTGATCGGCTGACTCGCTACGGCATCCCGTTCAGCGTGACAGCTTTCGACTCCCATCATTCAAGCATACGCAAACATCAGCGAGAATGAGTGGGATGAAACAAAACAGAGATATAAAAAACACCCATGGGATGATCCACAATTAGTAATGGATCCTCATGAATATTAATGAGATGCTAGTGTCTTTATCAGCTGTGTGCAGATGACTACCTTGGGCTATTTCAAATGCACGCAGAGGCTGCCGATTATCTCCTCAAACTCTATTTTTTTTTCTTTCACCCCTCTTTACTAGAAACTGAATTTGTTTTGGGGAAAGTGCATAGCAGTGATCTTACAAATCCCAAAAGAAGTGGATTTAGCCCATTTCAGTTCTCAGTGGCTCAAACGTTGACACTCGGATTGTTATATTTACCACGTAAAAAATATATTTTTTTTCATGTATTATACTCGTAAAATGACAACTTTTTCATCGTACCATTATGACAATCTCGTAAATTGACCAGACCATGACGTTATTACACAAATAAGCCCATTTCTTATAAAATAACACCATAAATGTTAGCTTTATTTAGTTTGGATAACAAACCGCCCATGCATGGCCGCCGGGTCCAATGAGGACTTTAGCCAGTACAAACCCCACCCCAAATAAATGGTTCCCCCGGGTTGCCCCAGGTACCTGCATCCCGATGAATAGCGGCCAGTGTAATTGCAGGACATGAGCTCACCATCCTGGGCATCCAGAAATCCATGCCGACCCGTACAGCGGTACCAGAAGCGATTCCTCTCCTTGCTGCCACAGCTGCTTCAATCTTCCTTCCAACCCAACTTCCTTCATAATTCCCTCCACCCATCCACGTTTCTGTCTTTTGGCCCAACGTGAACATACACTGGGATGGTGGCCCGTTTCATCCATGACAGTACAGTGTGGCTTTTTCTCTCCCCGTGTGAAAAATATCTCTTTCTTAAAGTGTCAGAAACTTATCAGAACTACTCCGAAAGTGCCATGTTGGCATTGGGCATCTCCACTGTGGTGGTGGCTTGTCTTCATTGTGTGTTCTCCATTAGGACATGTGGTTTTGTGTTTTGAGACAGAAAGAAACAAACATAATTCAGTGTTTGTTCCATTTGTTCCATCCCACATGCAGAAAAAGATGCCATCAAAAGAATGTTATTTTTTCTTTTTTTGGCTTTTGTTGTCCCCTGTAAAGATGCCAGCAACCAAGCGCGCCGCTTGAGCAAACAAAAACAAAAATGAGAAGAGAGCAGACGTCGCTTAAAGCGCAACTACTGCAGCTATAAATCAACTACAAATTGGTAGTTGATAAACCGCTAATTCCATCTGCTGTTTGTTCATTTTTTTAATGATTAATGTAGATCACTACCATGTATTGATGACTGCTCGTACTAATATCACCGTCCACTGTCCCTTTTGGGCTCTTAAAACGCTGGGAAAATAAAAAGCAGGCCCAGTTTTTATTAGAACGTAGGCTCTGTGGCTGCGGGAACATCGGGGGCATACTAATACCAGCCGGGTCCAGCTGCTTGCTACGCTTGGATGACTAAACTCGATTGGGAAACATCACACGGCCTCTTTCTCTGTCGCAAACGTGCCAGGGTAGCAAGCGGCAAAGTGGCTCACCACTGCGTCGTCCTCTGACAGCTGAGCGCTTACCGCTCAAGCGGGCGGCGGTATCACCAAACTCATCGTGCAGTTGGTGCGGTTGCATGCATGCGGTGCACCTCGATTAGTAGTGCAAGTACCTGTAATTGTTTAGGGACAAAAAAGGCAATCAGAAGGTGACACTCAATAGAAGCGCGTGAAAGCATAACATATTTATTTTACTTTTTTAGATTTTATCGCTAGGCCTTCACTCGTGCTACCTCTGAATCAATCCAGACTGTATAAAACGTGTGATTTACTACAAGTCCATATAATAAGAATTCATGGACAAAATATAATTAACATCAGTTCGTGATTAATATATTTTTTGGCCAGCAGACAAGGCTTTGCATCCCTTGAAAGTCCTTGCCTTTGACCTTCCTCTTCTTCCCCGTCAGTCTCCAGCTGTATGATCTGTGTTCAAGACGCTCCTGGCTCAGGATCTGCCCGTCTGTCTGCGGCTTCCCCAAATATCCCCGGGGCGCATTTTCCGGTGAAATGTTTCGGGTTACGCGGGCGGCCTTGGCGTTCTCGCTTGGCTGCATGAGAGCCTCGCGAGTCTGTCGCTTGTAACTGACCGACGGCAAAGTGAAACGGGAGTTTATCCCCAAACCTCTTCCCTCCAAAAAAGTTATATTAGGAAGTGTGGTGCAACAACTGGTAACGCTTGAGCGACGGGATTTGTCTTTCGTGGCTGCGGCTTGAAATGTCAACCGACAATGATTAAAGGGCAGGTCAAGTCCAACGTTTTCTCAACAAAATGTTTCGTGCACCCTGATGTGGCCTTCTGATTAACATAGTGTTTGTCAAAGGAAAAAATATTAGGACTAATATTTCTCTGAGCCCGTTGCCCAACCTGTAACCCGACCTGCCAAAAGCGACGCTCGTTTGCCAAAAAGGGACGCATCGTCCAAGCCTTGAGGGGCCTCGCTTTCGTTATTTGTGTCACCTGACGATAAAAGCCCGCTCGCTGCTGCCAACCTCGGATTCCTCTCATATTTCACAAGCAAACTCGGAGGCCTTGCTTGGCCGGCTGCCATACGGAATAATGAGGTGTCCTGTGCTGTCTGATTGAAGACACTGGGCCCTTTTGTCGTCCTCTTCTGAAAACGATAACTGCAGATCATCTTAGCGAGATATCGTTACTGCCTCCCCCTCGAAATGTTTGATTTTTCACAAATGCAGAATTACAATGGAAACTGTAAAAAGCCTGAATGTTACGATAAAGTATATTATTTTTCCCACACTCATAATATTTTTAAAAATCTGTTAATTTTACAGAGCAATAAATTAATCGACACTTCTAATATACTGGCAGTTCCTATGTTGCCCTTCTTGGGTCCAGTAAGGTCACCTCACCACCTTGTGGTAGTAATGGTTATTACACCATATCCAAACTTTGTAATTTCCTTTCTTTTTATTTGCAAAATGACAACTCACGCCACACCATGATTGGCTGCAATAATTTATTGCAATTTTTTTTCTTGCATGTAACAAAAGCCTTGCCTTGGAAAAGAAAACAAGATGCAAACCTCGTTTTCTGCTCATTTAAAAGCGTCATCCACAAGAATTAAATGACTACGAAAGAGAAAAAAACTAACACGTTTTAAATCCTGCTCCTTGCACATCCCTTGCACACCTCCATAGTTCAACAAAAAAACCATCCACGTTTCTGCCGCTGTTTCCATCTTTGGAGGAAAGTAGTAAAATAGTATATTTCACATTTTTATTTTAAATAATTAGAGCAGTAGTAGTAGGAGGTAACTTTATCATTGTGCAAAAATGTTCTCTCTCACAAGAGTGAAACAAATCCCTTCCATTAGAAATAAAATTCAAGTGGCAACAAGTACGCATTGGGGGGGGAGCGAGTGGTGATCGCGGTGACGGTGGTGGGGATTCGCTGAAAACCAAAAGCATTTCTGCTGGTCGGGACGTTCTAGAGTCCCGCGACGGTTCTGTGGATGATATCGATGCACTCTCTGAGCTGAGGCTCCTTGATGGTAAGGGGCGGGGCCAGGCGGATGATGTCTCCGTGGGTGGGCTTTGCCAGAAGTCCGTGATCGCGAAGTCGCAGGCACACCTTCCACGCGTCGTATTCTGAGCGGGTTGACAACGCCGCCCCGTCAGCGCCCCTTCTTGCTACAAATGTGGTGAAATGGCGCGGCTAACCTTTGGTTTGTTTGATGACAACGGCGTTGAGTAGGCCCTTGCCCCGCACCGCAGTCACAATATCGGACGGCAGCTTCCTTAGCTCCGAGCGAAGCAGCTGTCCCATTCGCTCTGCGTTCTCCGCCAGCTTTTCCTCCTCCAATACCTGCGGGAAGACATTTTACTTCTTTTAAGTCTTTTCCAAGATTATTCATACTAGTACTTGCTTGAAGTTCAGCGACTTTCGCTTCAAGTTCTTTGTTGAGGAACTATTGGCCACCATGCAAATAAACGATGTGGGTCTTGTAATGAACTTTTGAACTCTGACCTCAAGGGCGGCAATGGCCACCCGACAGGCAATGGGGTTCCCGCCATACGTGGACCCGTGCTCCCCGGGCTTGATGGTCAGCATGACCTCATCGTCGCACAGCACGGCAGAGACCTGACGGCGAATGCAACCGTTAGACATCGCGTGGCAAAAATAATCAATACAAATTTGGCTTGGTTGATAAAAGTTAATAGAAACGCTTACAGGGTAAACTCCTCCCGAAAGCGCTTTTCCCAGAATAACAATATCCGGACGCACTTGCTCATAGTCTACGGCCAGACGTTTCCCGGTACGGGCCAAACCTGTCTGCACCTCGTCTGCAATCCACAGCACCTAGAAAGACGTTTTCCCATGCGATTAAATCCATTCCTTTTTTTGTAAGTAGCATTGTATGTGGAATAACTATGACCCAAGTGCATACTCACGTTGTGCCGTGTGCACAGTTCCCTGACCTTGGTCAGGTAACCGTCGTCGGGCACCAGCACGCCCGCCTCGCCCTGGATTGGCTCCACCATGAAGGCGGCCACGTGCGGGTCCTGCAGAGCTTTCTGCGACGGACGTGACATAACAAAACACGATCAAACCTCCTTTCTCTTTACACGGGGGAAAAAAGTGAGTGGTCGTGGTCATGATCCGGGGTGGGATCTCTTCTACAGTCCCGAAACCAAACCTCAAGTGCAGGAATGTCGTTGAACGGAACCAGCTCAAATCCGGGCATGAAAGGGCCAAAGCCTTCGTAGCTGCTGGGGTCGGTGGAGCTGGAGATGGCTGCCAGGGTGCGCCCCCAGAAGTTCCCATCTGCAGTTAGACACATAGCCCTTTATTTTACAAAACTTTTGACCTTGCCTCTCTTTTAAAATCTCTTTGCTTCTGGCTTATTAGCTTTCGAGTAACGGTCCACTCGTTAGCTTTCACTCACCGGCAAAAACAATCTTGGCTTTGTTGTTGGGGACGCCTTTCACATTGTAGGCCCACTTCCGGGCCAGCTTGCAGGCCGTCTCGCCACCTTCCACACCTTCAACAAAGACCGGCGTCAGCATTTCCCAGCCCCCCGTTTCAACAGACATTTTTCTCCCTTACCGGTGTTCATGGGTAGGACCTTGTCATAACCAAACATGTTGGTGACGTACTCCTCGTAGGCGCCCAGCACGTCATTGTAGAAAGCTCTGGAGGTCAGCGTTAGCATGGAGGCTTGAGCGGTGAGGGCTGCAATGATCTTTGGGTGGCAGTGGCCCTGATTCACGGCGCTGTAGGCGCTCAGGAAGTCAAAGTAGCGACTGCCTTCAACATCCCAAACGAAGATTCCTGAAGAGGGAAACGATTCAGTTGTTCAGTTCATTGCAGATTTTTGTGTTCTGCGGTTTTGGCTGTGTTAGCTCACCCTCGCCCCGCTGGAGCGCCACAGGCAGTGGATGGTAGTTGTGTGCGCCGTATTTCTCCTCACGGGCGTAAATCTCCTCGGAGGTGAGCGGCTGCTGCTCCATTTTGCGTATGATGCCAGGACGTGCCGCCGAGTGGACGCCACGGAGGGCGCCGACTGGCGCCGGGTTCCTCAGGTTGCGACTCAACTGGAAAAACAGGGACTTCATCCTGGGGTGGTTGTGTCTTTGGGAAGGAAAAAGTAGGCACAGTGGAGGCTTTTAGTGTATGTTCAAGAGCAACTAGTGAAATTCCATTATCCTACTTCCCAGTCAAACTGGAAGCAGACATACGACAAAAGCTCCGCGCCGCTATTGAAAGGGAATCAGCTCATTCCTGGCTTTGTGGGGGGAAAAATGCATGTGTGCTCACTCGGTTCTGCTGAGAAACAACCCAGATACTCTTGACATTTGTTCTTGCTTGTATTTTGATGCCATTTGACATTTTAGTTTGTGAAATTGTGACTCTATAGTATGCTTTATCTACATTCAGTTATGTATTGCTGCGCGAGTAGGTTATAATACTTCGGGAAGGGCAATTACAGCATGCTATTGAAGTGAAAGTCCCTTGACTGGATTTTCCTTTGCCCTCAAAAGACCCACACATAGTTAAACTGTAAACTGCGGTCAACAAGCCAACTGCCCAAAAAAACTGCGGACTTTTTTGGCAATGCTGGATTTAACCCCCCCCCCCTGAAAGATGATAGGCTGCAAGGGAGCAGCCTCCAAACGCGCACCCACTTTTTGCATGCATCAAAGCATTGTGCTTAGAAATACGTTGCCAATTGGGTTATGTTATGCAATATATTTTTAATTCAATATCGCATGCATGATCATATTATTATATTAGCCCCGTAGCTAAGCTAACTTTAGCTGTCAAATGTATTGAGTATATACGCGAATTAAGACAGATGAAGAGAACAAAGCATTAAGTACCAAAACAAGGTGGGGTGTAGTTCAGGAGCGTATCGGCGTGGGTCGTGGGTTTAATCCGATGATCGACGTTAGAGCAGGTCGGATTTCGATCTGCAAGCAGTTGTCAAGTGTGGAAATATACTAAACGCGACGTCACAGGAAACGCCCCCATGTCGTAACTTTCGCCGTGATTGCGAAATCAACAGTTGGGCTCCTATTGTCCGTTTAAATGATTGTCATTACTATATTTTTAATGATAAAATATTAACGAAATGTGGGAAAAAAACTTCATTAACAACGCGACTGTAAAAATTTTATTGAGAGCGCCTCTGGCTACTGTCGCGCATGCGCAAAAAAAGGGGCGTCTGTCATGGCGGACACCGGCTGGTCCAGCGACGCGACAAGTTTGAAAGGAATCATACTGGACATGTGTGGAGTTTTGTACGACAGCGGGGAGGGCGACGGGGTGGCTATTCCCGGTTCCGTCGAGGCCGTGAGGAAGTGAGTGTTGATCGGCACTCCAGAAAGCGCATTTGATTCGAAGCCAGTTTTGTGCACACATTGCACTGAATACTACTAATACTACCGTTTACTTTTTGTGTTTGCAAAGGCTCAAAGCTTCCGATCTGAAGTTGAGATTCTGCACCAACGAGACCCAAGCAGTGAGAGAGAAATTTGTAGCCAAACTTCAGAGATTGGGATTTGACATTAGTGTCAGCGAAGTCTTTTCTCCTGCACCTGCAGCCGTTGCTGTGCTCAGGGAACGCGGGATGCGGCCCCACTTGCTGGTGCACGACGGTATTGCCTGTTCATACATGGAATAGTCCAAGTCTTTATTTGTACTGATAATAATGATTAAACAAATCTGGGAAATTCATATCCGAGATTTATATGGCGGTTGTTATTGCTTCCAGTCATGTGATGCAAAAAAATCTGAGAAACCCAATGTTTTATTTTAAACCAGACTCATAAAATTGTATAACATATTTTTGTCTCCCAACAGCTCTCCTGCCAGAGTTTGACGGCGTGGACAAGAGCGATCCCAATTGCGTGGTGATCGGCGACGCTGCTGAAAAGTTCTCCTATGACAACATGAATGAGGCGTTCAGGGTCCTGATCGGCCTGGAGAAGCCTACTCTGTTCTCTCTCGGCAAAGGGTAATCGTTTACCTGTCTTCAGGATGAGAGTACTGCTGTTTTCCACCACGTGCATAAATCATAGCTTTTGCAACATTTAAATGAGTACCATTTCTGTCACTCTCTCGCCACAGAAAGTACTACAAGGAGACAGATGGGTTGAAACTGGATGTGGGAGTTTACATGAAAGCTCTGGAGGAGCGTGGCCACCGCACTTGATGCAATTGCTTCTCATCATCATATTTTGCAATTGCCTGTTTGATTTAATCTAGTACGCTTGTGACGTGGAGGCCGAGGTCATCGGCAAGCCGTCCCCTACGTTCTTCCAGAGCGTCCTCAACGACATGGCCCTCCAGCCACACGAGGTGGGTGGAAGCAAACATGCAATATACTAAAAGTATGAACACGCATATAATTTGTACCTTGTCTTTCCTGCGAAATCCTTCATCTCAGTTATTTCTGCTCATAGTTTGTCTGTTTATTATTATTTTACAAAATTATAGTTTCATTGTACCGCTAGGTGATCATGATAGGTGACGATCTGGTGAACGATGTTGGCGGCGCACAAAAAGTCGGAATGAAAGGCGTGCAAGTCCGAACGGGAAAATACAGGTTGGTGAATTACAGGGTAGTATCATCCTCCAAAAAAACATACATTAATAAATAAAAAATACAAAATTGTGACATTATAAAACACCCGCCTTCCGGGGAGAAATACTTTTTTTTTGTCAACAGAGGGCACCAAACACCAGTTGCTTTTCCCCTTGAGTTTGCGCGTTTTATTGAGATGCCTCCCAAAAAAATTTAGTATAATTTGTTCCACTAATGTCTTAAATTGCCTTGAGGGTTTGACAAAGCCCGAGAGAGAAAGAAAGCATAATTGCATGTGCTAAATTGGAGACCCTAATCACTTTCACGTGTACTGTACATGCATGGCTGCACTTTTTTTTCTCATCCACATCACCATTAGTGTTATTATTCCTCCAGTGAATAATAACTCTGCCTGACAACACTTAAAGGGCCTTTTGAGACGACAGTCTGTTTCTTTGACGAAAGACTATTTTTGGTTAAGTTTTATGAAAATGGAGGGAAATTAAGTTGATCTAAACCACGCCAGGAATTACAACCTCCGATGAGGCCATTAAAACGCCTGAAACAGGTTTGGTTTGATCGTTAGCTCTGAGATTTATGAGTGGCAATGAGTGTGCCGCGATGCCATTTTGAAAGAATTGGCAAATGAGCCCACATCTCCCATGAGCCACTTATGACTTGCAAGTCATTTTTATTAGGAACAGCTACACAAATAAAAGGGTGGTTGGCGGAGGTGAGGGGCTGCAAGTTAAGCAGAAACCGATTCACGTTGGGAGTTGATGAGAGCGCACGACAAACATTTTCACACAGCAGGCAACGTCGCCGTTGCCTGCATGACGGTTTACAGTGTCAACCGTAACGCCTGGCGGACCATGCTTGGCTGCACGTGAGAGCTGAGGCCGCTGTTTCCAAGCTGGTCCGGCTAGATTCTGCGTCGTGTTTTGGTCGTGCAGCATTTCAAAATCATTTTGCAGTGGGGCCCTCTATGACAAATGTTGTCCTCATTGAGGCGACGGGACCGTTTGCATCCCAGCTCACGTAACCCAAATGCCCGGCGGCTTACAGACGTGCGCAAACACACGGTAGCCGCTTCCTCCGGCTATTCACTATTCAATCCCATCTCTTTGCAAAATCCCGCGCCCGGCCTCCTTTCTGGCGGCATACAAATATTTGCCACGGTGCCTTGGCGAGCTTTCAGAGCGCGGGATTAATGGCCTTGTGTATGCGAGGGGAGGGCGGCGAGGGACAAAGCCCGGAGCCCATCTGGAACTCGGACCTGTGATTCGATCCAAGACGCAGGATGAGGCGGGTGAATATTAAGGGCCTCCATTTCATAAACGAGAGCCTTTGGCTACTCTTAGCAAGTGTTTACCCCGTCCGGGAACCATTCACCATCGGAATACCCCGTCAGCTGCTGTTCTTGTTTGGGTCCTCCTCAGGCCCAGCGACCAGAGGCACCCGACCGTCACCGCGGATGGGATGGCCGACCACCTGGGCCAGGCTGTGGACATGATCCTAAGCCACAGGGGCAACCCGTGAACCTTTTGCGCTCGTATTTGGAATGCCGACCCCCCAAAATCAGATTATGGATCGCAGTACGGTATGTCAGTATGTACATATTGGACTTGATTGAGTCGCTTTTGTAGAATGATCAATGACACACCAGCCCACTCCCACATATAAAAAAAAAATCCAATCAGAAAGTAGGTCATCGCCTTGTACCGTGTGAGCGTGTCACAACGCAACTGGGCTCTATCACACCAATGAGTGGGTATTTTCATAGAACCCCCCCCCCAAAAAAAAAGTAAAGGAAAAAAAATTCGGGCAATGCAACCAAAAACTATTTTCCGTCACTGCTCTGCAGGTTCTGCCGTACTCAAATGCATCCCTAGCCCAAAAACAAAAGCCCACTGCCAAGTGATTAATTGAGGTCTTCGCGGTTCGCTTGACCACGAACCCACACAAGCTTGACCGCCATTGGCCGATTAAAGGTAATAAAACTCTCCGCGTAAGGACAAAAGTGCCACTCCTCTTTTTCATTACAGAGTAAAAACCCGAGCGGCGTCCCACCGCAAAGTGTTTGCAGCCGCTGTGGCTTTACAAACACCCTGCGCGTAGTTCAACTCTGCACTTGGCCCAATATTTGCCACTATTCAATTGGAATTACTTTTCTCTAATTTGCGGGTGTTTTTCGGGGGGGCTGGGGTCTTCTGCCCACCCCATATGGTTCTCCCTTTCCTTCCGTGCGCAATTAAGCTGATGATCCAATTTTCGATGCTAAGATGACTGACGGCGCAAAGTCTGAAGTGTGTCTGTCAGGAGGACCATCTCCATCCCCCTTAATACCTTTTGACTAATCCGTGTTATTTTTGTTCATGTATGGAGACCCCCCCCCCCTTCGCTCCCTCTTAAATTGTGCAGATGTAGCTTAGAGCAATAAATCCTACAATGAAACACCATAGGCTGTGTGAAGTAATATTTTGCAGTACCTGCGTATGCACTTTGCCCTTGACCCGGAAACAGCAATGCAATTAAATTCCTGAGCCCACCAAACGACAACTTCAAATTTTTATGATCGCCTTCTACAGGAAAGCGTTTGACTTTTAGATTTGACGATAGGAGCGCGATCTGAGTCAGAGTGAGCGTAGGAGCCAACTGTCATGCAGTAACCTCCCTCGCACCGTTATCTCCTATTGGTAAACGGTCTCCTTCCCCTTTCTGCAACACTGCTGATTACAAAGGGCCGGCAGGATATTTGAGCGTTCCGAAACATTTAAGTGTCGTTGCATGGCGGGGGTTTTGTAACACAATGAGGAACTTGTAAATCACGGCATCGTAATATGATGACTGACATTTGATCAGATGTGAAATCTGGAATGAATCACGAGTTAACCGTTTTGTTGTTATAGAGGGGGGGTGGGTTCTTGGGGTTCCACGGCAAGGTTAGCAAGCAGGCCTGACACATGGCCCACATAATACAAGCGTCCCGTACGTCACCGGGCTCCTCGCAAGTAAAAAGACCCTTTTGTTTGCCCCTTGCAGAGAAGGCCGCGTGGGCAGACGGGGGTGAGGGGTGGGGGTGTCTCTGGGGTGAACCACAGCCTCGCTCCGTCACTCCGGCCGCAATTATCACCCTCCCGGACGTCATTCTAGTTCGTTCGGTCCACTTCACAAACACAGATTCATCAAGTGCGCCGTGGCTTGTCTTGAATTAGGTTAGTTTGCGTTGTCGCGTTAAATACAAAATAACTTTTGAAAACTTCAGTTGCTCCCCCGCGGTGGACCCCAGCTTGGCTCCGCTACATTTTTAATTACCGTTAGCCTCAAAAAAAGGAAAGGAAATTACGCATTTGAAGCGTTTTATTCATATCGAAATATGTTTTTACACCACCTTGTCGTTAAGCGTCGTAAAATATGAATGCTATTAGCGTCCTAACGGATCTTGCGTCCAACTTGGAGAGAAGCCACGTTTCCCTTTTTGTGGGTTGAGTCACTTCCCGTTTGTGCGTTTCTGTGCTTTCGGGTCGTCCAACTTGGCCCAGTTCTGGGGAACCTGTACAAACCTGCAGCAAATTCTCTCCACGAATGTACGGTGAAGGGTTAGCAGTGAAAAAAAAAGACGAGTGCGGTGTCAATTCCTCTCAATCTGCTCAATGTCCAGCTCGCCTCCGAGCAGATAGGCGTCCTTCCCCGTCCACGGGGGCAGCTTATCTTTCTGGTACGTGGAGAACGGCTCCGCCTCCCCAAAGGTGAAACCAGGCTGAACGTCGCCCGTAGCGTTGGCGGCGTGGGATTCCTCGCCGTGTCCACGACGCTGGTCTGAGATTCCGCGACAGCTGAGGCTGTGGAAGTTTGGAAGATTCTGCAAAGATGGCCGGAAAAAACAAGGAAGGGCCTTTGTGAAATGATTCCGCAACGGACCCTGAGTGACGTTGGCACCATCAAGGAGCAATATTAGCAGTTGATGCCGATTTTTTTTTTTTCAGTGCTTTTTCCAGCGGGCATCGCACAATGAAGGCATACATGCTGGGGGAACCTTCAAAGGACTTGGGGGAGAACGGATGCCAGGATCCTGACAGCTGAACACTCGTAGCGAAAAGCTTTGCCTCGCATTGGGACGATCCAATCTTTACGCTTTAATGCGGAGAAGACGCAACAGCTGCCCTGCGACTGAGCACCACGGACAAAGGAACCCAGAAAGCCCCTCTCGATGGCTTACGTAAGCAGCGAACAAGCGTGCTGGAGACTGTGAGCAAACCCCCCCTTAACTCCCCCCTTGTGAAAGGACCTCCATCACCCCGTGCCGCTAAAACATCTAGCAGGCTCATCATCTGTTCTGACCTTGAATGACAGTCCGCAGACGGTGATCGATTGCATTTCAAGGCCTGTTGCAACCAAAATACCCCCCCTCCGACCTCCCCCATAGCTGAATTTACCCCTAATCAATACCTCTTTACAACCACGCCCCACTACTGCGACCTCTGTCGCAGCTGTTTCAGTGCATGACATTGACAAGTAAATGACACACTGCCTCGGCCAGCGAAGCGCCATTAAGCCCCCCCACACGCACCACCTATGCCCATGTGCAGGGTTCTGGAACTTGTTTTCATGAGTTGCCAACTCCCCGGAACGAGCCTGGAACTCCCCAGAACGAGTCTGGGACACCCACGTGCGAACACCAACCTGTGTCATCTTTGCCAGGTCCAGCGAGGGTCTTTGCACGTCATCCGGCCTCCGGCGCTTGACGCCAATTTTCTTGTCATTGAGGACGCAGGGCTGTGAGCTGCTACGAGTGAGACCGCCCGGCACTCCTCTGCGCTCCAGTTCAGGGGTGGAGTCGTGCGAGCTGACCGGCGAAGAGTCACGGGTCTCGCCGATCTGTTCGTTCGAGCAATAGAGCGGTGGGGCCAAGGCGCCGCTGAGCCTGACGCTGGAGCTCCGCCGGATATCTGGGAAGCCGGTCCGAGCGATTCCGCCAGGGTGGACGCTCCCGCCGCTGTGGCACCTCCGCTTTTCCACGGCCGTCCACACCCTGGACCCCTGCGGTCGCCAGGCGGAGCGGTGCAGCTCGTCGGAGCAGGAGAGCGAGCGGCATTGACGTTTGTTGGGCGGCGCCGTCGACGCCAGCGAAGACGCGGCGGCTTCGGTCAGGCTGAGATCCTGCAGGAGGCTGCTTATGGCGCCCGACGCGCAGCCCGCATCCCAACCCCATCGGGAGGTGTTCCGGTGTACCTCGGGGAGGATGTCCCAAATACTCTCCAGGCTTGTCGCAACCCGACTTTGCGGCGAGGAGAGGCCGT
Source organism: Hippocampus bargibanti (assembly GCF_051943395.1). Classification (NCBI taxonomy): domain Eukaryota; kingdom Metazoa; phylum Chordata; class Actinopteri; order Syngnathiformes; family Syngnathidae; genus Hippocampus; species Hippocampus bargibanti. The sequence continues at coordinate 9,314,377 of NC_142748.1, forward strand.
GTGCCACTTCGCACCACCCCCTGGTATCTGCAAACACGTTAGCCACACACAATTTCTTCCTTAATGGCGCCGAGATCATTTCCGGTGATCCGTGCAACCCACACGATGGAAGAATTTGGGATTTATTTAAATGACCAAGGCCCCAAAGTCGCACTTCCTGTTCCCTCTCAAAACCACGAGTTGGACAAGCGTCTCACGACACTGCACAAACGCTTGCTTGTGCGAATGACTTGTGTCATCCAGTCATGTGATTTAGTGCGACCAAAGCGGCTTGCCCGCCGGGGGACGTTTGCTCATTTCCCTGGAGGAAATATCGTCTTTTTTGCTGCTCATCGATACATATTCGTCTTTCCTTCTTACCCGTGAGTTCACGAGAGAAGAGAGCGGTCCCCTGGCTCATGGTCTCAGCCTGGAACTGTGGGAGGAAAAATAAAAAGCGGAATAATCACGCAGGCGTCTTGACTTCATTTTCTCGTGGCCCAGAGGGCAGGAGGGATGGAATTCTTCTTCTACTCCTCCACCTACGTGATTTAGCAAATGAATGGCGGCAGCTGAGCGACTCTATTGTGGCCACCAGTGGAGTGAGTGGAGAAACACGACAGGGGGACGATAATGAGCCACGATGATGTTGAAATTCACTCACCGAGCCCAAATGTGTGCTTTTCGACGTTACATTTTCGACGCCCTTCTCCGGCCTGGTCTTGCAAATGATCACCATGGCGACGGGCACCCCCGTCCCGGGCCGTTGTGGCGAGTGTCAGTCGAGTTGGGCCATGACGAATCTTCACTCCTCTGGATTGTCGATCCTGATGGAGAGACACGCAAAGTTGGATGTTTGTCTCATTTAGAAAAAATGGAGGATTCGGCGCCGTGCGAATGACGCAGGAGACCAAAGTGATCCACAGGGTCAAAATTGTGTAATTGAATCCTCGTGGCCGGGAATAGCCGACCTTGCGGTTATCCACACGAGCTTCCTGGTTGCGGAGGATGCAAAGACCTTATTTACATCCCTTGCCTTGGACGACACAAATGACGTTCAGCAGCATTAGCTAGTAGCATCAACCCCCAAATCAGTGGCGGACCGTCAATGCCCTCAATGCCTTCTGTGCTGGACTAACGATATCCGAATCCCGGACTGATGTTAATTATATTTTGTCCATTAATTCTTATTAAATTATTCCAATTTGTCCTTTAGTTTCCTTTCATTGCTTTTCCCCTGCTACGCTGCTTCTAGACGCGTATTTTCCTATTGAAGCATTTAACCAATCACATTTCAGCCATCATTTGTTACCGGGGTCAGAAAACGACCTGGACGTCTCCACAATCAGTTCTGCAGGCCCTGGAGGATAAAATGAAGTGTCGATGAAGCTGTTGCTTCGTGGGGTTACAAAATCTGACACACCCCAATTAGAGCGACTTGTCCATACATTGGCTAGACTTGTAATCCCCCAGCCAGCAAACATTACATGAGGATTTGGGTCTTGACTGACAATTAGCGCTAATGCTAATCCATGCAACAACCCTGAGACAGCTGGTTTTAAAAAATAATAATACAAAAAAAAAATTAAGCTCAATCAACTTGTTGAAAAGCTTTGCGTCTTCCCTTCCAAGCGACTTACAAAATCCGCCATGTAACATCAATTTCGGCTTCATACGTTAAAGTAGTTTAATGATTGACGAATATTTGCTTGGGTGCAAATAGCGACCGTTTGTTGGATAACGACAAAAAAAATGTTTCGCTGAAAGTGAAAGGAGAACACGCCGTGGCCGACCGCTTGTAGCTCGCCGCGTTCTGACTCTATCTTGTGTCACGGGTGTCTTGTGACAAAGCGCGTCATAAAAGGAAACACCTAATTGACAGTTTGGAACCAGTTTTATTATCGTAGTAATTCACCCAAAGGCCAAACTTTTTCTTCCTTGTGATTAATTAAAGGGCAGGTGCCGAGATGACGGGGCTTAAAGCAAACATACCAAAGTAGGGTACGTTCGCTTCTCTCCGTTTATGAATGAAATGAGCCGAGTGGGAGGGGGTCACCGGGGGTGCGCCGGGGGTCTCGTCCAGCTTGCAGCTGCCCGCTTACCATAAACACAAAGGCTCAGCGTGGCTGCCAAACAGTGGCGCGCTCCCAAGGGAGGGGGGGGGGGGCTGTTTAATTATCCCCCTAACCCACACACACACACACACACACACATAATTGCAGTAACTGCACACACTAGCGCATGAGCCATTAAAGGCCAACAATTGAAAACACAAGCATCCTCCTAAATGCGTCGCACAACGCTGGAACGTGTCAGAAGCGCACTCGCCTCTTTCACACGGAGATCCGGTAAAATTGCTCTGTCATAGTAGATCCCTCCCTCCCCCAAATGTAGCTGCCTCGGAACCGGTCCTAAAGTGAGACATCGGATCCTCAGATTACCATTTCCCATAATCCAGTTCCTAGAAATTAGTTTGCCTCCTTTACAATTCCGCAAAAAGCACATTTTGATACCAACAGTTCAAGTCTGGATTGTTTATTTATTTTAATGCTCTGTGGTATAGCATAAAAAGGGGGAATACTGTCTTTGATCGGTAAGGGGCTTTTTTTCCCCCTTAATTTCATCAAAAAAACAGCTGCATTCCATGTTGCTTCCCCTTGGCATCGGCCATGATTAGTGGGACACTATGATAATTATGAGTGGAAATATCCCGATTTCATGGTATTGCGTTTTCAATTCGAAATTTTTCCATTCACCCAAAAAGGCTATGTTTTTGATGTATTTATGAATGTAAAAATGTTTTCCCCCGAATAAATTCTAAAAATCGTATCAAGAATTTATCTCTCAGTTAAATAGTAATTACTGCAGGATGGAACATTTTCCATTGTTAGAATTGCTGTAGATTTTGAGGGTATTTAACCCAACCCAAAGTAATTCTGCATGCATGCATGCATGCATACCCCCACCTTCAGGTGGGTGCCTGGGCCCCACTCGCCCCACCCCCTTGCACGCCACTGCGCCCCATGTGAGGATCTCAACTTTATCTTATCAAATTCATAACAAAGTACGCTTGAACCTACATAAAGTAAAATGACAATATGTCGTTTTTATCAATGTCATCAGTGAAGACAATTTGCGTGAAAGGGGAAAAAACGTCATTGAATGTGTGCAAATTATTAAAAGAAATATAAACCACAGACAAAAGAGAGATGAACATGATCGAGCAAATAGTTTCATAGCCATAAAGTTATTTAGGTAACAATCACCATCCGTGATGAGTAACGAACAAATTAGTTAATAAATACATTTCGTTATTTACGACTATTTGGACTTAGTCAAAGCTTGAGTCGGGCGTCTAACATTACCTTCTAGCTGCTTTTCAGCGTAGCCGGATCATGTTTGCATCTGTCGTGCATTTTTTTAAACGAACAAACAGATCAAACAAACCAACAAATAAAAAGTAAAAAACCAGGGTGAGACGCGCAGATAGTAATTCGCTGAGGAGTAGTGTAAAGTGCAACATTTACTCAAGTCCAACGCTCAACTGTCCAACATTGCTCGTGACGTCACATTGCAGACGAGACCATTCACGGCAAACCCGGAGGGGCGTCGCAAAGACATTCCCACTGCTAAACTGTGAACAGCAATGCTTTTATTGTTGTCAAACAATCATGCAAATTTCTTCCTTTATTCAACGCTTCAACCGTTGTTGGGAAGTCCAAGCGTATTTTAAAATAGCGTTCACTGAACGTGATGGTTTAATCCGGGCGTGCTGTCATGAAAAGTAATCAGTTTTGCACGAGCACGCGCACATACACAAAAGTGCTTCCACAACATAAAACTTGAAACCTGATAACTTTACCATACCAATGTTCCCCCAGAGGGGGTAATACTGAGATCTTTCTTTCTTAAACCTGAATAATAACTGGTCTGTTATGGGGAAAAAAGATATATACATATATGGCAAACAGATGTCCAGGAAGTGACCTTTGACATTGTTGTACTGACATAATAATAGGAGTCTTCAAGAAAGAATATTTTCACTGTACAAACTGTCTGTCTTTTCAAGTTTTTTTAAAGTGGATTTTATCGATAATACTATACTGTGGAGTGCAAGCCTCAATCACTGAATTTGGTACAGCATAGGTTTTCATTTTTGATCGTACACACACATCCTATATTTTAATTGAGCACACAAAAATGACGCCGAATGGCTACAAAATGGTGGTGCTGACGTCTCGCCTGATGAAGATACTGGAGGGACTCATCCTGGCCTACCTGAGACCACTGCTGACCGTGAAGGACGTTATCATCTACCTCCTCCATTCTGCGCTGTCACACCCGCAGCACTGTGAGGATAGTTATTTATTTATTTACATTTTTTTTGTCTTCTATCTCAGTTGGATCATATTACTGAAGTGAATTGGGAATTTGTCCGTTGCCATAAAGGTAAAGATTTTTAAAAAAATATATATATTGCTAAGCTACTTTTGATCCTCCATTGAAATAGTGTTTAGTGAGGCACACCCATTGGGTGAAACCCTTTCGGTAATCAAGGAGTTACATCTGTTATGTGTCACTAATCCCCCCCGCCAGTAGCCCCTTCTCTACTGTCTGCTTTTTGTGTTAAAGGGCAGACAGGATTTGTGCTTGTTAAAGTACTGAGGTTCCAACCAAACATCTTTGAATGTTTGTTTTACACTTGTATTGTGTTTATTCTGCTCATAGGGGGCGCTGTCTACTTACCAGGAATAGGCTGCTAAATGTGGATTGGTAAGATTCTTGTTTTTTGTATTTACATAGTATTTATAAGCGCCCTTCAAAACATTAAGAACCTTTACAGTCACAGTATCAAAATGTTATCTGTGTGTATTACATGGGTACTTCCATGTAGTGCGCCATCTTAAAATTGATTTATTTTCATTAATGCAATAGGTTACCCAGTGTCTTAGAGAGGTTTTATAAAACGAGCACATGATGAAAACAAAACAGTAGAGTTTCGAAAAACAGCAGTACTGAAGAAGAGTACACATAATTTTGAGAAATTTGCACTGTAAAAAGTGCACCCCGGTCCCACAGAATAAATATGTCCCTACATGGATTTACAACATTATACTACAAACAACAACCTTCAGCATTGCTTGTAAATACTGCAAAAACACCCCCCTCACCACCGCTCAAAAAAAGCATTTGGTACATTCTGTGTGCTGTCTTTCCTAGATTAAAAAAGAAGAGAAAGAAATAAAAATCCCTCCCCCTGCGCATGCTTCAAAGTGCTTCATGTGGTCCGTTGCAGGGCGTTTTCCTGCTTCTGGCCGTCCATGTGCATCTGAATGGACTTCCAAAGGGCCCGGATGTTGCCCTCTCCAAAGCCGATCGACCCTCGGCGCTCGATCAGCTCCAGGAAGAAGGTTTCCTCGGCAAAGAGTGGCTTGGAGAACACCTGCAGGAGGTACCTGGGGAGGGAAACATCAATTTCGAGGAGTGTTTGCTTGCTGAAAGGACACACATGTAGTACACTAAAGCAGCTTTGAACCACCCGGCCGGTTTAGCAGGGGAAAAAAACAATATATATACATATATATTCATTGATTTGACTGCTTTAATATGAGATCACCTCTGCGACTGCGGGTCTGATGAGGCCTGCATCTCTGGGTCGGCATCCAGAAGAATGCCGTGCTCCGCCAACTTCTGGGCGTCACGTCCCGCCTCCTCAATCTCCCGCAGTTTTCCCAACTAGTCAAAAGATTTTTCGAGAGAGTTGTTGATTCTAACTTGGATATTTTAAGCTGCTGTCTATTTGGTGATTTAATTAGCAAATAAACATCAGCAGTTTAGCTCATTCACTGCCAGATAATGTGCAAAAATGTGTGTTCAATACAGCAATAGAAACCTTAGACTCACTTTTTTCATCAGAAAAAGATAATTCCTAAATTATATGGGTCTGGAGTTATATGATCTCGAAATTAGGGTGGCTGTCCAAAATACAATACAATGCAATGCACACATATTGGTTCACTTTAACAACAGCTAAAGCAGTAACAAAGCGCTAACATGGAAAAGGGGAAATGCTGCCCCCTTGTGGAAAAAAAAAATGCCAGAGGCAATGGCCAGCGCTTTATCGGCACCCAAGCACAGAAAAAAAAAAACCAAACAAATTCCGGGATGGCGCTCTGTCATATTTTCAATTCCCAAATAAATTTGTGAATGGCAGTGAATGCATTAAAATGGTTTTGGATGATCGGAAGGAACGGTTCATTTTGCCCGTCGGTATTGGTTCAAACCTCGGAATAGTAGGCAGGCGGCGGAGAGAAGAAGGGCACGCCGGCGTCGGCCATGTTGCGCACTGTAGCCACGATGTCACCCGTGTACAGTCCGATGTGCTGGATCCCCGCCCCCTGGTGCTCCTCCAAAAATGTATCCACCTGGTTACTGCCTGGAGGGAAGACGTTTCAATTTGACAAAATGTCTCGCAAAGTCAATCAATATTTGCTTGACTTTTGTCACCACCTTGATTGGGCAGCGATTCCGCCAGGACAAACTTGCAGCCGGGCTCGTTTTCCCGCTGGCTGGGCAACGACAGGCCCGACTCGCCGCATTTCTGATACTTCATGGCGGAAAGGCGCAGGCCGATGCCCTTCTGGTGGATGACCAGGCCGCTGTCTGCCTCGTCATTTCTGCAAAGATGACATGTTGTCAGTCATTTTAGGGAGCAGTCGGAGCAAATGTTGATTTAATTTTATTTGTGTGCAGTTGTACAGTTAAGTCTTCTTCTTATTTTTTTTTTGTACATGCAATACTTTTTTCTTTTTGACCTCCCCAACACCGCTTTCAATTTTGCTGCTGTAGATGTCAAATGTCCTCATTGTGGGACGATTAAAGGCTTTCTGACTCTGATCTGATGAATGATATGGCCTGGTTTCCATCATGACAATATGCAGTGGTGCGTTCACGCGCAAGAGTCATTTTGTTCAGTGAAAACACTGTATTTCTAAGTGAAAAGAGTTCAAGTCAAATGATCTAATTGGACGTCTTACCGATGGATGAAGACTCTCTGGAAGCCAAATAGTTGTTGGTACCAACTCAGGACTTGCCGGCTGGTCCCGATGGCGCACGCGTAAGTGATGTGGTCCACATGGGTGACAGCCTCCGGGCGGTGCGGTTGCCGCTGCTCCCCTTGGCCGCTTTCCGTCAGCAGGAAGCCGGGCAAAAAGCTTCCCCGGTACTCGCTCTTGTCGATCAACGTGTGGCACACGTTTCCCACCGCGGAGCGCAGCACCGCGTAGGTGACCAGGCCCTGGTGGTCCCGCACGGCGGTGGGCGGCACCGGGAAGCTGCACCCCATCCGCCAAAGAGCCTCGTACGCGCCGTGGACGTCGTCCACCTCGAAGCACACGTTGCACACCGTGTCCACCGGGTGGTGCGGCGGGATGTCGTAAAGACACCCCCCGGTTTGGCGATGCCCCGGCGGTTCCGGATCGACATTGAGCCGGCCGCGGTCTCCTCGGTTCGCCCTCTCGTTGACGACGAACACGGCGGCCCCGGTCTTGAAGGCGAGCTGCCGGCTTCGCTCCGTCAGTCTGGTGGCGAACAGATTGAACTTGAATTTGTTGCTGAATTCGCTGGCCAGCTTGTCCACGTTCGAGACGTGCAGAGAAACGTGATGCATCCGTCTCACGTAGGCCGCCATGTCGCTTGTGGAAAGTCACCACGAGGTGTGTCCGCATTGTGCCACTTGGTTGACTTCTTGCATCCTCGCCCTCTCTCTAACAACTTTTATTAACGCATACTAATCCGATCTATTCACGATGTTTATCAGGGCAAACAATACATGCAGTGGTTGAAATGACAACCCTGTATTTATTGCAAATTTCCCCATTGTGGGACGAATAAAGGTTTTCTGATTCTGATTGTGATTGTTGGAGATGCGTTAATCTGTTTAAATGGCGCACCATAAACATTAATGTGCGTGGGGAGTGGGTGCAAATGCACCGTTCTGCCGTCTAAACCAAGTACCTTGTTTCAATTCTGGTCTGCAGTCATTAATAACTTTTTTGCTACTTATAATAATAATAATACATTTCATTTCTAAGCGCCTTTCAAAACTCTCAAGTACACTTTACAGTCACTGGATACTTGTTTGTTTGCTGCGTCTGTTTGTTCGCACTTTATAATACTTCATGTCATTCATTTATAAGCGCCTTTCAAAACGTTAAAGTACACTCTGCCTGTGGCTTATTTTCGACAAATTAAATAGTAAAACATAAAAACGTCATCAAAACGATGTTTAATGTATAAATACTGCGGATCAAGTGAACGCCTTGTCAATATTGATATTGTACTTTTTCTGCTGCCACAAAATGGAATATAGTGTTTCATCATTAGACTGTACTATATCTTTTTTTCTTTAACGATGTCAAACAGAGACTTTACTCAAACCAAAATGTGTGCACTTTGCATTTAAAAATTATTCTATTCATAATAAATATAATATTAAATATTTAATAGATATACAAAGAGCACACATTTGTGCAAAAAATAGTTATACAATAGACAAACGCACAGTTTGAACTACTGTAATTGATTGTTTTCTTGTCATTTATAGTGATGTCGATCACTAATATTGATTTAATCCTTAACACTTCATGCAAATCATTTTAAGAACCGAGCAGGCTCGTATTTAATTGAAAACAGATTCAACAGATTCTCTTGTTTATATAATTTCGCATAAAATAATTCGCCTTAAAACGTTAGGTTTTTTTCCTCTTAAAATTCCAAATGTCCCACCACACGTTAATGCATCGTGACATTCCCCCCACTCCCTCTTCCGGCTCCCCAGTGCGCACCTTACGCAACGTCGTTGACTTCCGGGTCTCGCCCAATCACGACAGGCGCTCTGCCATCTGATTTAGGACGTCACTAAGTTTATTTGGACGCTTCAAGTCTGCATCGCCGCCATTAAAAAGAACACAAACAAACAAACAAAATACAAGCAAAAATAAACGCAAGTTGCAGCTATTCACAGGATAAACAGTATCTTTTGCGTCGAGGTGCACGCATCCGTCGTGGTAAACATGTGAGAGTTAAAAAAAAAAATCGGTTCGGAAAAGATTCGACCGAGCAGGAGACGGTGTCGGCGGCGCTGGAATTGAAAGGGGGGCTTTACAAGGCATTGTTGCGGTTCCCCAAACAACACTTTAACTTAGACGGTAAGACATTTGCATGCACCCTGCACGAATATGATCACATATTTTGGGCGTGTGGTGGGGCAATGGGTGTCCATGTTAGCCGAGTGTGCTAAAATGGCGAGTTCGCGTTGCAATCTGGCCGCTAAATTCAACCCAAAGGCCGTTAGACTCATTTTCGGCGCTGGCCGGATCATCATCTGCACTGCATTTGCATATCATTGTGAAAACATCGTTTTAAATGCTTCATAATTGCTGTTTTTGTTGGCAATGTCACGTGGTGTGACGTCATCACATTCGCAAGATCCACCCCGACTTGTTGAAAAACATCCAAGGAAATTAACCTGCAAACTTGTCATTTATTTTCTAATGTGTTTGTTTTGCTGCCGATTTTCGTAGTACCCGATGTCCAAGATGTGCACTTCAAATAATTCTTGGTCTTGATCCGCAGGTGATCCACAATGGCCGACCCGTGGGAGAAATGGGCCTGCGACTACTGCACCTATGAGAACTGGCCCTCCGCCACCAAGTGCACCATGTGCCGCGCTCACAGGTCCCGCGGTCCCATCATCACGGAGGAGGTGGACGCGGAACCCGGGCGCCGCCCGTGGGACCTCCGCGCCAGCGAGGGTGGCGGCGGCGGAGCCCTCCTCATCTGCCCGGACTCCAGCGCCAGGCCCCGCGTGCGGCCAACCAGCATGGCGGAGATCTCCGCCAAGTGGTCCTGCCACACGTGCACGTACCTGAACTGGCCCCGAGCTGTCCGCTGCACGCAATGTCTTTGCCAGCGCCCCAAAAACATCAGCCCGACCGAGTCGCCCCACGCCTCCGGCTGTCGCCCGCCACCGCCCCGCTTCCCCGCGGCGGACCCGTGCGAGGAGTACAACGACCGCAACCGCCTGAACACCCGCCGGCAGTACTGGACTTGCTCGTCGTGCACGTACCAGAACTCGGCCGTCACGCTCACGTGCGGCGTCTGCGACCGCCCGCGGGCCATCGAGCTGACCGCCCCATCCGCCGGGCGCTCGGCCGCCGTCAATGAGCGCGACCGGGCGCGGAGGAGGTCACCTCCTTTGTCCAACAGCGAGGACAACGTCCAAACGGACTTCCAGAGAATGAAAATGGCGGCGGGGGGCGTGAGCGGCGAGGAGGAGCGCCGGCTGGACTTTAAGAAGCTCAAGCAGATCCGAAACCGCGTGAGGAAAAGCGACTGGCTGTTTCTCAGCGCCTGCACCGGTGAGCCGCTCGTATTTGGACCGGGCGCCGACCTCCTTTCGCGCCAAGATGGCGGACGACCGACTCGCAAGTGGCAACGCGGCCGTCCGTCTATGGCTTTGACTGAAGAGGGCCTTTGAGGGGCGAAGCGGCGGGGGTTGGGGGGGCGGGGTCTGTTGGCCCAGCTGGCGGCAATGAAAGGGCATGTCTGGTCTTGGGTAGAGTGGCCGCAAGGACTTCCTGGATGGCGCTCAAACCCCCCCCCCCCCCCCCTACATGTAAACACCACCGAAATAGACATTTGCATAGGTCATTCGCATTTTTATAATTGAAAAGTACAAGTAGATACTGTACATACATGCAGTTAAGATCCAACTTACAACCGAGTTCCGTTCCGACCAAGCGGTCGTAAGTCGAAGTGGTCGTAAGTCGAAATCCATTCAAAATGTTGAATAGAGACTCGGAGGCTAAATAACATGGGTATATATGGGTCTGGAGGTCATGGTTGTCAGTACAGGGGGTCGTAAGTTGAGCTGGTCGTAAGTCGGATGTCACCTGTATTTAAAAACCTAGCGCAGAACTAAATAGAATGTTCAGTGGCCAAATTAATAAAATTAATTACAACTATGCACGATATTAACTCATTCACTGCCATTCCTGAATTTGTTCAGGTTTTGGTTTTCTTGCTACGGGTGCTGATAAAGCGCTGGTCAGACCTCTGACAATGTTTTTTTTTTAACTTTCCACAAGGGGGCAGCATTTCCTTTTTTTCCATGTTAGCGCTTTTTTTCCAGCTTCAGCTGTTGTTAAAGTGCTATAGTCTGACTGGCTGGGTGGCTAGTCGATAGCCAGCGAGCTGGCTTTTTATCTATTAGTTATATACCTATCCAGCTAACTAGCTGTCTTGCTGGCTATCTATTAACTGTCTATTAGCTCGCTAGCGAGACCGTTAGTTGAGTTACTTCCGGGTTGAGTGAACGCTGGCGCATATGGCTGCCGCTGCTCACCCACAGAAAAGCCAATGGTGTGACTGTAAAGTGACTTTGAGAGTTTTGAAAGGCGCTTAGAAATGAAATGTGTTTTTTTTTGCAGGCGTGGTAGAAGGAGACCTGGCGCCGGTGGAGGCGTACAAGTCGTCGGGGGGCGACATCGCCCGCCAACTGACACCCGACGAAGTGCAAGTGCTCAACCGGGCGTCGGCGTTCGATGCCGGCTTCACGCTGGTGCACTTGGCCATCCGTTTCCAGAGGCAGGACATGCTCGCCGTCCTCCTCACCGAGGTCAGCGGCGCCCGCCCATTGCGTCTGCGTCTGCGCCGGGTGTCGCTTAGCGCTTCTGATTGTTCTTTTTCAGGTGACTCAGCAGGCGGCCAAGCGCATCCCGTCGATGGCCTTCCCCGAGCTGACGGAGCAGATCCGCCGGGAGATCGCCGCCTCGCTGCATCAGCGCAAGGGCGACTTTGCCTGCTACTTTCTAAGCGACCTGGTCACCTTCACGCTACCCGCCGGTGACCTTGACGCTCTCCGTTTTGTCGCCGCGCTTCCATGACCGTTCTTCTAACCTCCAAGCCCCGCTTTGCAGATATTGAGGACCTCCCCCCCGCGGTCCAGGAGAAACTATTTGATGAGGTTCTTGATCGGGATGTGCAAAAAGGTAAGTAACTAGCTTCCCGAGCGTCGCGCTCCCGTGAGATGCTAACTCCGCAACCGTCCTGCGCAGAACTGGAGGAAGAATCGACGGTCATCAACTGGTCGCTGGAAGCGGGCACGCGCCTGGACAGTCGCCTGTACGCGCTGTGGAACCGCACGGCCGGCGATTGCCTGCTGGATTCGGTTCTGCAGGCCACGTGGGGCATTTACGACAAGGATTCGGTCCTACGCAAGACGTTGCACGACAGCCTGCACGACTGCTCGCACTGGTCGGTTGCTAGGAACCAAAAAAAACAACCAATCATCCATCAATGTGTGTTTTTATTTTGAAATCATGTCGCGGCTAATTTCTCGCCTTTGGCAGGTTTTACACTCGCTGGAAGGAATGGGAATCGTGGTACTCGCAAAGCTTCGGTATCCACTTCTCTTTGCGGGAGGAGCAGTGGCAGGAGGACTGGGCCTTCATCTTGTCTCTGGCCAGCCAGGTGGAGTCCCGTTGCATTGTGGGAAAGCCGCCCTCGCTCTGTATGTATGCGCGTGACATCTTTTTTTGCAGCCTGGGGCGAGCCTGGAGCAAACGCATATTTTCGTGCTAGCGCACATCCTCCGAAGGCCCATTATCGTTTACGGCGTTAAGTATTACAAAAGTTTCCGTGGGGAGACTTTAGGCTACGCGCGATTTCAAGGTGAGCGGACGACAAAAATGTACACACGCATTGTAATTATTTCATTTCATCAATCAATTTGACTCTAAATTTCCATCACATTAGCATTTTTTTGTCAAATGAGGCCTTGCGGTCCAATCATATATTTAAAAACCCCGCGTGCACCTTCGCAGGCGTGTACCTGCCGCTGTTGTGGGAGCAGAGCTTCTGCTGGAAAAGCCCCATCGCGCTAGGCTACACGCGCGGACACTTTTCGGCGCTGGTGGCCATGGAGAACGACGGCTACGCCGACAACCGCGGCGCCGGCGCCAACCTCAACACGGACGACGACGTCACCGTCACCTTCCTCCCTCTGGTGGACAGCGAGCGCAAGCTGCTGCATATCCACTTCCTGTCCGCGCAGGAGGTACGTCGCTAGCATCGAAAACGAGGGCGGGGAGATCGTCTTGTCATGTCTTCGTGTCCGCTTTTCCGTCGAGATGGGCAACGAGGAGCAGCAGGAGAAGCTTCTGCGCTCATGGCTGGACTGCAGCGTGACGGACGGCGGCACGCTAGCCGCCGTGCAGAAGAGCTCGCGGCGCCGTCATCACCCGCTGGTCGCGCAGATGCTGGAAAAGTGGCTGGATACGTATCGACAAATACGACCCTGCGCCGCCGCGCTCTCCGACGGCGAGGAAGAGGACGACGATGAAGATGACGAGTGAGTGGCGCACACTCAACGCGGACAGCACCCCCACCCCTTCCCTCCTCCTCCTCGTGGACTTCCTAGTACTTATTTAATCATGAAGAAAAACGCACTACTTTTTTTTTTTGGGGGGGGGGGGGGGGGGGGCTGTTATGTTTGCAATTTGCCTGACAGACGTTTACCCAAAGAAAAGCCAGCGTTTGATCATTCTTGAAGCTATTTATTTTTGCTTTTGCACAGATGAACTGCTGCGTTCTGCGAGGGAGGGACAGATGGACGTTAGAGTTGGGGCAGTTTTCACTCTAAGACGTAGTTGCTCGGGTAGTGAGGAGGGAACGCCTGCGTTGGTTTCATTAAATTTGATTCACTTGCAACATTGTTTTATGTATCCTTTCCTCTCCCACACCCCCTTTGCCTTGCGTGCGCACATGAATTGATTTGGCAATTGAAAAGTGACGTGGAGTGCCGTTCCCGAATTTGATCTGATTTTGGTTTTTGAGAAAATACTTCAAATATGGTCATAGACAAAACCAAAAAAAGGTATTTTCACCATCTCATTTAATTCAGCAACCCCCCCCCCCCTCGTCCTCCGTGGACCCAAAAATGAAACCACACAACTCAGAAACAAACAATTTGCTAATATTGTCTTTTTTTTCCTTGTTGTTTTAATTCCAACTGCACCGAATGCTAAATGTTCACCTGATACAAGAAACTAATACAAATACTTGTGCTAAAAACAAATGCGTAACCTTGGGGGGGGGGGGGGGGGGTCTGTTTCACACCGCTATGATTGCCCGCTATTGCTTTTGACAAAAGAGTACAGGATGACTCCGGACAACCAAAACTGGATTAGGAAGGGGGTGGAAGTGAAGCACGCGGGACCATGCGGCGGAGAAGAACATCGACTCATTGACGATAATCTCACGAGAAAAGGTGACATGTTTTTTGTTTTTTTTTTTAAGTTTTTTTTGTTACTTCACAGAGCAAAAATAAAGGGGGTGGGGGGTATTCCTGAGTCATGAAGTTTGTCACCACCTGTTTTGTGGAATAAGATTGGAACGAATCAACAATCAAGGGTACAATTTTAGAAACAATTCGCCCATTAAGTACTTTTTTTTAAGTGGTAGATATAGTTTGAACAAGAATGGGGGGAGGAGGAGTGAATGCATTAAAAAAAAGCAGGACGTGGGGAGCAGGGTTGATGCATATCCCAAAAACAAAGTCCATTGGGGTTGCCCACCCAGAATCAATCCCATAAAAATACAAACTCCACTGTTGGTATGGGGGGCACTGTCTCTTGGTCCCGGTTGGGGTGGGGGCTTATGGTCCCTTCTGAGCACTATTGCTCCGTTAGGTGCTCTCTGAGCTCGCCGTGTTTGGAAGGCTGGTTGGGGGACGGGGCCTGCGAGGGGTGCGTACCCGAGGGCATCGCGTGGGTGCTGCTGGGCAAGCCGCCGGGCATCATGCCCTCCAATGCCCCGGGGAGGCCGCCTGGAGCCACGCCCACCAGGCCTGCAGGGTATCTGAAAAAGGCGGAGGGCAGAGAAAAACAAGTTACTTCCTAAAACTGCACAACTGGGGCTTGGGGAGGCAAACACAGCAAAAAGCATTCTACACGGTGAGAAAGCAAATGACTTGAAGATAATATAAGGAGGGCCTGCGAGACCATTGGTTAAGTAGATGAGCAAACGAAGTCGAGCAGACGAAAAAAAGGCGCCTGTAAATGAAATGTATTATTATTATCATTATTATTTTTTATAAATATAAATAGGACGGATTATTGGCCATGATATGTCCTCCCCCATTTAGAGAACTGCAACATGACAGAATAAGCGCGAACTGTCGCCGTCTTGTGGCCACTTTGGGAATCGTTGGGAGTAACAACTTCCTCCGTTCCCAAATTAATTCTAACTCAGTCAGCATATTTTGTCTTTGCAAACAACACACTACAGGAACAGCCGTACATAAAGGAGGGAATCGCCTATACATACCTAGAAGACATAATAGACCATGATGGCATTTCCAATACAAGAGATTATACGGACATATATGAAAAACACGCTGCATCCAACTAAGTGTCTGGATGACAGAAACCCACAATGTAAGTTACAGGTTGTAAAATGTATGGCGTGCGTTAGGCTCGACGGCGTAGAGATATCTCCAGAAATCAACCCATACATAGCATTTGAACGAATATCAAAATTTGACCTTATACTAAAAGACAGGGGAAAAAATGAAATGTGATGCACCACCAGAAGATGTCTGCACCCAACAGCAGCAAGTGTCCCACGACACTAAGTGACAGTGATTTACTTTCCACTTTGGTCATATTTCACATAAACTACTGAGATTTCGCAGGAAAAGGTAACTAATAACTGCTTGAATTTTAACATGTCACCGTTTTGGGCAAAAAAAAGAAAGAAAAATGCTTTTGACCTGACTGAATTGTTTCCCTTTCCGATTACGTAGTTCCGCCCAGGCCGGAAGCGGATGTTCTCCCAATGCTGAGATGTGCTCGCGTGGATTGTTAGCTTCTGTTCCGACAGACCGAGTCAACAAAACCAGAGCAAATATGGCAGACGACTTTCTATCTTTGGTGTCCAAAGTGTTCGCGGAGACAACGATCTTGCAACCAGCGACAAAGATTGAGGTTTGACCACCACGCCGAATAATCGAGCTATCTCGCTAAGGCTAACATCGCTCCGAGCTAGCTCGCTAAAGCTAACGTCGCACCTGCTGATGTCGACGTGTCATATCGTTGTTTTGCATCTTCAAGTTCGAAGTTAGCTGTTTTTGCGCTTTGGGACTCTGCTATGTTGGACGTGATAAGATGCTTGCATGTTTGTATTTCAGCTGAATTCGTCATGAGCCTCCCGTAAAGGGAACCGACATTTGACGGCTTGAAAGATCTGCTGAAAACTGGAGCCGATTTCAACGTAAGTTTGACTCATCAAATTTGTCCCATCATATGACATATGTTGATTGTAAAGTTGGTGTTGTTTTGGCAGGACTCTCTCGTCTCAAATTGCTCAAGCTTCTTCAGACTGTGAGCTGGTGTGAGAGAAGAGGATGCACAAAACTGGGGTAGATGGAGGACACTGATTCGCTGTGGCGACCCCAGAAGGGAAAAGCCGAAAGGAAAAGAAGAAGACCCATGCCCAAGTCGTCCACAATGAAGGTGGATACGTCTGTGTAAGCTCTCAGTCGTACAGGAGTGGTCCATCGATGAGAAGGTTTCTTCAGCCGTCATCTGTACAAAAGTGAAGGTTTCGGACGTTTCGCCTCCTATCCAAGAGGCTTCGTCAGCGAACTAAAGTCTGACTGGTCGTATCGGCCCCATATATATATCCCTAATGTCCAGACCTGGTGGCGCCGGACACAGCTATGATAGGTCCCTACTCTCAGGTTGGGGGGGGGGGGGGCGTGGGACCCCCCCCTGTGGCCCCACTGATTGTTCCTACATTCCTGACTAACGATTGGCCTATTACACCCACTCCCCCCGGTATCACCTCATCAGCATAACGACCCTCATCAGCATTGCGAAAGTTGCCTAACCTGTTTTGCCTGATCGTTATGCTGATGAGGTGATACCGGGGGGAGTGGGTGTAATAGGCCAATCGTTAGTCAGGAATGTAGGAACAATCAGTGGGGCCACAGGGGGGGGTCCCACGCCCCCCCCCCAACCTGAGAGTAGGGACCTATCATAGCTGTGTCCGGCGCCACCAGGTCTGGACATTAGGGATATATATATGGGGCCGATACGACCAGTCAGACTTTAGTTCGCTGACGAAGCCTCTTGGATAGGAGGCGAAACGTCCGAAACCTTCACTTTTGTACAGATGACGGCTGAAGAAACCTTCTCATCAATGAAGGTGGATGTCATCTTTTTTTGCAAACATTTTTTTTTTTATGACAAAAATATTTAATTGTGAAAAGTCATATTTTAAGACACTCTGAGGTTTCTTTTGATGTGTCATTCAACAGGCCTGAATGAAACTGATGGACCACCGGAAGAGGGATACCCAACCAGCAGAGGAAGTTGGCACGAGGTCACTCATCAAAGTTCGCTCCAGAGTTGTGGTAAGTTTTTTCATCCCCACAAAGACCATGTGTAGTTAGGTGTTTTTTTGCTGAAAAAATGTTTAGTGAGGTGTTTTGATTTCCCTTTGTCACAATGACATTTTGCAGGTTGTGCCAGTTGCACGTGCCTGGTCTTGAACCCTGCACTTCTGCGCCGCAAGTATCTGCCCTGCCCACTGGACCATGGGGGTGTGGCTGTTTTCGTTAAAAATTCATGTATTTATCATGCGATACCGCGTTGACACTTAGTAAAATTCTTTGCAGGTTCTCGGCGCTTCGCGCCTCGAACCTGCCTAGCGAGCTCGCTTCGCTCGCTCGCATTGAGACACTTGGCTCGCTCGCTTCGCTCGCTCGCAGGTTCACTCTTGTGCTTGTCGGGGCCTTGGGAGGCTGTCCACTTGTGGACCCGTGAGCTCGCTCCAGCGACCTCGCTTCGCTCGGTCGCTTTCGCTTCGACTTGGTTTCGAGCCTGTGCCGCGCAGTCGACACCCTTGTATCTTTCGCTGTGACTTGGTTTCGAACCCGTGCCGCGCAGTCGACACCCTTGTACTTTTCTCAGCGGCCCACGGGGCCCCAATAGAATATCGGGTTTGTTCGCTTATATCCTATTCTGAAGGTCACTGTTGGAATAAAAGCACAAGTTAAACATGCTGCCCAGAGCTGGGATCGAACTCAGGGCCTTCACAGCGAGAGTCCATTGCCTTAACCAGTCAGCCACGAGGACCACAAGTATGACTCGGTTGTGGCCTATCATAGACTTTTCTCAAGTACAAAAAGACTTAGACTAAAAAACTTGTCTTTTCTCAGACATCCATTTGAAATGTTGGTTTCTTTGCTTCTGTCTTATTGTGAAGGTCATTGATTGAAGAAAAGAACAAGTTACACAAGGCGCCCAGAGCGGGGATTGAACCCAGAACCCTCGCCTGCGGAATCCATCGCCTTAACCAATGAGCCACGGACAGCACAAGGTTTGATGCACCATCATATACTTCTGTGAAGTACAAAAAGACTTAGACTACAAAAACTTGCCTTTTCTTTTTCCACAGATAAAAACGACCATTAAGAAGGCTTGTAAAGGGAGGCGGCATTAGCCATGAATGAGTTTTGATCTCAACCTGCCCAAATACAAGCCCAGCATTCGTACCACTACTCCACTGGGGGCTGAGCGTAGTCGGGGCCTTTGCTCGTATTTGACCTGCGCGGCGGAAACACTCTGTACACAAATACATAAAATAAAGGTTTTTTTTTCCCCCCTCTATTGGTCTATCTTTTATTTGCGTTGTTTCACGAAAAAGCAACTCAGTTATTCAGGTTGTAAAACGACCATGCATAGTAAGACGTTCCCCCCCCCCCCCCCCCCCCCCAAAAAAAAAAACGACCATGTATAGAAAAAAAAGACTGTATAGTAAGACGTTTTTACCACCAAAAAACGACCACATATAGTAAGGTGTTTTTATAGTATAGTAGTTTTTATAGTATAGAAAGGCCCCAAAATAAAACGACTATGTATAGTAAGGTGTTTTTCGCCCAAAAAAAAAACTACTATGTATAGTAAGGCGTCACCCCCCCCCCCAAAAGAAAAAAGACCATGTATAGTATGGCATTTTTTGCATGTTTTGGTGTGGTTTGGGCTCATAAGCTTTAGCCGAAAACATTTCACATTTTAAATCAGTTTTAAAAAAACATTACAAAAGTGGGTGTGTGTAGTCATGTTTTTTTGGGGGGAGGGAAGCGCCACGCATAGATCAGCGTTTTGTTTTTGTTTTTTTACTGTATTGTTCAACTTGTACTTTTTTTCAAAAAGATGACCACGTATAGTTTAGTCGTTTGGTATAATTTTGACTTAAACAAGACAAAACGCTGAACCAACTGTCAAGAACTAAAATGACCACAAAGCTAGGACAACAAACACGCACGCGGGGGGGGGGGCGTTCTAGCATCGATTTGAAATGTTTACCTGCTCCCCGTCTAGGCATTTATTTTGTCTTGGGGAATGGCAGCCGGCAGCGTTTGGTTGGCGTGGCTGCGTGGAACGACACCAACCACAATGGGACATGACGCCAACATGGCCCACCACAACAACATACTCACAGCTTGAATCGACACCTCTTTAGGCACAAATCGTCGGAATCGATTGTTTTTTTTTGTGTTTGTTTTGGGGC
Organism: Hippocampus bargibanti; assembly: GCF_051943395.1. Classification (NCBI taxonomy): domain Eukaryota; kingdom Metazoa; phylum Chordata; class Actinopteri; order Syngnathiformes; family Syngnathidae; genus Hippocampus; species Hippocampus bargibanti. The sequence goes on from NC_142748.1 coordinate 9,333,997, forward strand.
GTGTGGTCACCTGTAGGCCGCGCCGTTGATTTCGGGGTGAACCGCCGGTTGGTCCGTGGCAGCCCAGGGCGCCGTGGTGACAAAAAACTCCTTATTGACGCAGTTCCTTAAGCTGTCCGGGATGCGGCCTGTCGGAAAAGAAGATTTTTAGCCGTCCGCCGTTTGCCTGCGCGCAGCCCAAAGGCGCCACCTACCCGTGATGGCTCTTCGGATTTCGGTGGCGGCGGCCTCCCTCATCTCCAGAGATGCCTGCTCGCTGTACCAGGACGTGTGCGGCGTGCAGATCAGGTTGGGCGCGTCTTTCAGGGGGCCTTGAGCGAAGCTGCAGCCACCGCAAGTTGGCTTGATATCGTCACACCAGACACATTCCCGCGCTAATAATCCTCATTTTTTATTGATTGACTGACCTAAAGGGCTCATTCTCGTGGACGTCCAAGGCGGCCCCGCGTATCCGGCCCTCCTTCAGGGCCTGCGCCAGGGCCTTCTCGTCCACCAGGCCCCCCCGGGCTGTGTTCACCAAGAATGCTCCCTGACGCATCTGCACACAAAACGAGAACTGTCGCATCAGAAGCATTTGGACTTGTTGTCTTGCAGTTCCCCCAACTCGGCACCAGGTGTCAGCCCACTCTTATACCTTCAATTTATTTGTTTATTTTCACTATAGTGATGCAAACCTTTTTTTTATTTTCACTGCGTTTTGTCATTTATAGAGTTGATGTCTCAGGGGAAAAAAAACTAATAAAAAACAACGCAAATCGCATCACGTAGCATTTGCCTTATGTCCATGTTAGCGCTTTGTTCTAGCTTTAGCTGTTGTTAAAGCGCTACAGAAATCAATATGCATTGTTTTTTATACATTCGCCCCCATTTCAAGCTCAGATAACTCCAGACTTGTATAACTTAGGAATTAACTCTTTTTTTCCTGATGAGGTGTCTAACGCTGAATTGAATGTTTATGTTGTTCTAAAACTCAATATTTAGAATGAAAAATGACAAAAACCCTGGCACTGGAGTGGCCACATTTTTGCACACCATCTGGCAGTGAATGAGTTAAGCGTATGAGCGTCCCTGCTGTGCACCTGTTTGATGGTGAAGTCATTGATGAGGTGATGGTTGTGCTCGTTGAGGTTGCAGTGCAGGGAGACGCAGTCGCTCTGGTAGAGGAGGTCCTGCAGCGTGTATACGCGCTGCACGCCCAGCGAGCGCTCCAGCCCATCTTGCAAGTACGGGTCGTAAAACAGGACGTTGAAACCGAACACCTTGGCGCGCACCGCCACCGCCTGCCCCGAGCGACCTGGCCGTCACAAAAGACGCATTGCTTGCTTGTTTGTTTCAAAGTCATTTGAGTTAGCCGGCAACGCTGGCTCACCAAATCCGATGAGGCCCAGAGTCTCCCCGCGGATGCGCGCCGCGCCCGACGCCACCTCCCGGATCTGCTCCACGCTCTGGACCCGCGTGCCTTCCCGGAGAGCCTGGTACAGCCACGTGTTGCGCCGGTACAAGTTGAGCACGTGACATAGGGTGGAGTCGGCCGTCTCCTCCACGGCCGCCGACGGAATGTTGCACACGGCGATGCCTGTCGTGGGGAGGGGGCGGGGTCTATTTGGCCATTCGAATCTGGTCTCGGCCGTCAGACCTACCCAGCTCTCCGGCGGCTTTAATGTCGATGTTGTCGTATCCGCTGCCGATGCGGATGACGATGCGCAGTGCTTTGAACTTCTCCAGGTCCTCCCTGGTCAGGGTGATGGTGTGGTACATCATGGCCCCCACCGCCTCGTTCAGCACCTTGTCCACAGAAACCAACATTGTCACAAACATGGATTGAAAAAAAAAATGAAAATCACCGGCAATGTTTTTCATTGTCCTTCGGAAAAGTAAAAATAACATATATCCATTTCATCCAGGAGGGGCTCACAGCGGAGAAGCCGTCCTCCACATAGAGAGGACCCAGATGAGGTGGCTCGGGCATCCGATCAGGATGCCTCCAGGGCCCTTCCCTGGTGAGGTGTTCCGGGCACGCCCCACTGGCAGAAGACCCTGAAGATGACCCAGGAACACCTTCAGATCCGTGAGGAAGAGCTAGAAGAAGTGGCCGGGGAGAGGAGCATTTGGCTACTCTAGCGTGCAGCGCTAACCTTGTGCTGATTTTCCGACCAATCTTTCAGGTGATTTTCCTTATCAGCAACTTGTCAAAACTGATTTTCAATCTTTCCTGGCTCTCTTGGCTTATCACGGGCCGCTTCCTAGGTGAACATTACCGTCGTGTTTTCCCCCAGAAGACGGCGTGAAAACAACACAAAGGTCTGCGGGTCTTTGGATTGAATTGATCTCCGTGTAGATGCTTGCCTTGCATTTTTTTTTTTTTTAAATTGCATTGTGAAAGGGCGCACAGACTTCCCATCGGCAAGATGCGGCAACAGATAGCAAGCTACCCGATAGCAGCAATAAAAAAGAACCCCTTCTCCGCCAGCTAAAGTAATTACTGCACACCACGCAGTCATAAAACGCCAGTGACGCTTCCCCGGCAACATTCAAAAGGGAATTGCAGGGGGGATAACCTACCAAACAAAAAAAAATGACAAAAACCCTGGCACTGGAGTGGCAGTAAAGTCACTCAACAAAAAAAAAAAAAAAAAACGTTCCGTTACCTTTTCGTGAATCTCCTGCGTGGACTGCGCGTCGCAAAAGGCGACGGTGGCCAAGTCTTTGAGGATGGGCATCTCCACGGTGCAGTCGCGCCCGTCCAGCAGCGCCACCAACGGGCGCGGGTGCATGGGCCCGTTCATGATTGGGGGACGGATGCCTGCGAATGAGGCAGACACGGGAAGAGCTCACGGATCGGATTGGATTGGCAGAAGTAAAGATCATCATATTGATTGTGTTAAATGTTGTCAACAATTAACGTCAGATCACCGTTTGGCGGAACAGGAGAGCCTTTTTTGGCGCTTTTGTCAATTAAATTGAATGTCAACAATTTCCAACGACGGTAATTGCAAGCAAGCTCAATATTTGACAAGGCCGATTGTATTAAATGTCATTACAATTCAAGCGGGTGTGAAACTAGCATGAAAACAAACAAAAGGGTAACACAGCCCGTTGGACCCAAAATGCTCCCCAGAGAGACGCATCGGGCGACAAAGAGAAGATAAAAAAAACGAAGGCGGACAAGCGAGCGGTCCGACATTGCGGAGGAGGATGAGGTGTCGTATGGCGGCCGGTTGTCATGGTGATCGCTTCAAGCAACTGCGGTCGTCGCCACTTCAAATTTCGCCTTCTCGCCATCGCATTGGCACAGACGGAGGTCAACGCAAGTGAAGCGCGACTGACATGGTGGCGAAGGGGGTCACAACGAGCGCTAAGGGGTTAAAGGTCGCACCAGAAGAGACTTTGCTCAAGGCTACGCTACTCGTCGCTCCTGTCGAAACAAAAAAGGCTTGGAAATTGTAAGATTGCCGCTGCTACACTCTGGTTGCAGATGAGGCCAGAGTTTCCATTCTGCTGCGAGAAGGGGGGTAATGGTGGGTGTTTGGCGGGTGGACAAGAACCAGGAGGGGAGAGTGAAAAAGGCATTTACGAGCAGACACGCTCTCCATCGTATTATCTTCAACGCTGATGGTTGCCGGGCAACCGCAAGCTGCCGATTGCAGGTGGGCGAAACAAAGTCAATTCATGACTCTCAAACACACTTTTTTCCTTAGGGGGTTGGGGCAAAGGTCATGCACAAAAGCCACTTGTCCCACCCTGCGCCCCACGCGGCTAGTCAAGAAAATGAGCCTGCACATCTCTACCGCGCCAAGTTGCTCCCCGAGAAGTCAAAGCGAAACCGCAGGATGACAACGCGGTGATCAAACCCCCGTCATTACCACTGACTGACCCCCCGCCCCCTTATTCCGCCCCCTCATGCCAGACTTTAGTAGACATCCAGCAAAGAAAACAGGAAACATGCCGCTTGCCTGGAAAATGTTGCCGCCACATTCTTTCTCACTCTTATAAACGTCGCATGGCGAGGGGGGTGAAGTGGGAGGGGGGGGGGCAGATAAAAATCTTGACGGAAGGAATGGGGGTGATAAAAAGTGGAAGATGATAATCCAAGGATGACCTATCCACTCTCCCGCTACCTGGACCCCTCCCAAGCCCCCACCCAGCCCCTACTTACAGTCTGGGGAGGGCGGGGCGGAAATCAGTTCGATGGTGGATGCATCATCATCATCTTCATTAGCATCATCTTTGCTGGAAAGATTCAATTTTGGACCTTGGAAAAATGCCCCCCCCCAGGATGGAAAAAAAGGCAGCAGAATGGCTGCTTGCTTCTTAGACGGCGGCAGGGGCGACGGCGACGCACCGGCTATTCATCGCTCCCTCCCTCCCTACTTCCTTCTCCCCGTTTTCCCTCCTCTTCCTCCTTCTCCTCGTCGCTTTTTGGGACAGTGTTTTATTTCGGATGTGGACTGTTCACACCCCTCCTCTCTCATATACGCACGCCCCCCTCAGCCTTTGGATTATTTGGTTTCCTCCATTCCTGCACCCCCCCCCCCCCCCCATCTCGACAGCAGCGAATAGCAGAAAAAAATGCAATTCAAGTGTTTTCATTCCTATTTTTTTTTGCAGCGACAGCAGCGGCACAATTTTGTACGCAGGGGTGGGGGGGGGGGGGACAAGGCGGCAGATGATTGACAGGTCGCTGTGCCGAAGGACGGCGGGTGGGCGAAAACGGCCTGTTTAGAATAACAATGTCGCTGCGACTCTGCCACGGAGAAAGGTTGGGTTGGTGCAAGGGGCGGGGGGGGGACACCAAAAGCTATTAGCGGTGACGGTAAAGTTAAATTAGGGGGGGGGGGACACACGCATGTGCATGCCGTGTGTGACGGAGGTAAGGGGGAAACAGCTGCTTAATGAATAAGATCAACAACGAAAGGTTTGGATGGCATGGAATACTAATGAATGATCAAAATATGAATAATGTATTACAGTGTGGTTAAAATATTCTGCGGAGTGCCTTAAACAGTCAAAACCGCAAATGGCGTTTGATTGCTAAGTTACAACCTTTAAGAAAACGAATGATTTCTATCTCATGAGCTTTAAAGTTGGCAGTAGAAAAAAATATATTTTATTCTAGTCAATGACCGTTTAAAAAAAATGACGTCATGATTAGAATGCAATTGCATTCACGAAAAATGGCATTTTTTCTGCCCAAAAATAAATTATGAGACAAACTTTTCTCTCCAAAAAATAACATTACTGCAAATTTTTCAATAGTTCAACTTATTGATTGAGAATAAATTAAATATGTATATTTAGCCCAAAAAATGCCACGTGAAAAAAACATTTGTGTTATAATATATAGTCACATGTTTAAGAGTGGGTATTTAAAGGGAAATAAACTCAAAATTGTTTTTCTTTCTTTTAACCAAGACTTTCCTGATCAAGTAATTGTCGTGGGCTCTGTGTAGCCAAGCGCAAAGACCCCCCGACCCCCTTGGAGAAATCACTAATGGTTGCCAGATGAGGGAATTCGGCCTAAGTGCACTTTTTACTGTAAATGAGTGCCGTCCGCCGCTTTCTCAGAAACAAACAAATATCAAAACGGCTCCAAAACGACAAATATTTTTCACCGGGCTAAGTTGAGGACGTGGGGGAGATGTCAAGGACGAAAAGCCACCGCTGCGACCACGTCAGCTGCAGGTGGTCCCCAGATGTGGTGACTGGGGGCAAAGGGGTCTACTACAATGAGGCTGTGGGGGTGATAAGGACCACTGCAACCAGGAAGTAGTACTGGGTACGGCGTGTCAAAGCAAACCGGCAACCAGCTTGTTGTTCTACCCAAAAAGATGAGAGATGTTTTTTTTATCTCACCCCCTTGGCATCTCCAGCTTTTTGATCTTCCTCTCGACACCCCCACCCCACTCACGGACTCCCACTCGCTATCCAGGAGAGACCAAGGTAAATATGTGCAAAGATTGGTAAGTCTTTGAAACATACTGGCAGACAGATATGGCGATAACACGTTTTGTACCTTCTCTATTATTTCACAGGGAGAAAAGGGTCGGAGGGGGATATAAAACACAGTTGGCCAACACTTCACAGAGGATATTCAATATCCATGAGCTTTTTCATTTGAGGCTGATGAATAATTCAGAGTGACCTGCCCACAACTGAGAAAAAAAGGGAAGAGACACTCGGAAAAAAACATAAACGGGAGGGAGGAGGTGTGCAGTTGTCTGTTTTGGCCGCTGTTGCCATTTGACAAGAGAAGGGATAATATGAGATGGCGGCGGGTAATTTTGGAGCGGAAGGGGGTATCATCGTGAAGCGTTGTAACGTCACGTGAAAGATTGGCTGGAGTAGTGTGCTCTCGGCTGTTGTTAAAGCGCAATATAAATCAATAGTATTGTATTTTGTACAGTAGCCCTCATTTCAAGCTCATAACTGCAGACCCATATCATTTAGGAATTAACTCTTTTTTCTTGATGAAAGAAGAGAGTCTCAGGTTTCTCACGCTGCATTGAATGTTTATGTCGTCCTAAAACCAAATAATCTGTGGGTCCTGGAATTCGAGTGACAATAAGAAAAAAACCCTGGCATTGAGGTGGAGACATTTTTGCACAAGTCTGGCAGTGAACGAGTTAACATCTTTTCACTTTTTAGACAACGCAAAGGTCAGCTAGCAAACCCCGCCCACGCTAATACTCCCAACTAAAAAAAGCCCGGCTGATCCTGAGTGGATTAGCTTCTGTAGGAAAGAAGGTGACGACACGCGATTCGCCACCTCCGCCGGAAGCCAATAACACGCCCGAGTTGACGTCACGTGACGTGGAAGCTACTCACTTGCAGTGCTGCTGTGCTGGACGCCGCTGACGGACAATTCCATGACCGAGGTTGCGCACTTGCTACTTTGGCGGAGAAGAAGGGAACTGTGGCGACTAAGCTGGACCGGAGTGTTTAATGTCATTATTAACGCCACTTAGCCAACCAAGACGCAGAACCCTCCCACCGCCAGACATCTTGTAGAGCCGTGCAATCTTAACGTAAAACTTATTTCACTTTGTCAACGTGAAAAAAAATTCAGGTGAATCAACAATTAAACAAACCTATTGGTCGATATCGGCGTGGCCATTATCGACGATATTGCAAAACATCATTATGACATAGTTGTACTAAGTTCATCCTGTCTACTTGATATCTAATTTAAAGCAGATTCTGTAAGTAAAAAATCTGTTTTAAATCATTATGACATTGTAAATAGAAATAATGAAAACAAAGGTCTCTCAAATTCAGTCATTGTTAAGCGAATAATTTTAAAATAAAATAAAGGAGGGGTGCAAGACAAGTCAACAAGTGCCCCTACGCATGATATCACAAACCCCTCGAGAACTAAACGGCGACAAAGTCGTCATTATTTCCGCTCAATTTTCTCTTGCTCCGAGGGGGTAGCAAAGCACAGCACTACCTCCCTCCACCCCACCCCCACTTTCCTTAAATGCGAAGATTATCCACCTTCTGATTGCCACCGGAGCCCAGGGTTGCGTAGCAACAGACAATTAAGAAATACGCTTTGCGTTTGTTTGCGTGTGAGGCCCGCCCGGCCAGGCCATTATCAGATGAAGTTACCGAAGCAACAAATATCAGCTTTATGCAAATGAGTTTGCACTGCCGCCAAGGTAGCGAAAAAATAAAATAAACAAAAATCATCACGATAACCTTGGTATGGCGGTAATTTAACGCCACCCGATTTACTCAACAGTATAAATGTCCATGTTACATTCAGTGCTGTTGAACGTAATTGAAAAATGATCATAGAACACCAACAAAAGACAACGTTCGGTGGTTCGTGACTTTCAAAAGCCAAGAACGCATCAAAAAAGCCAAGAACGCATTTTCTGTTCATGGTCATCGCTAACGCAATATACGGGGGGAAAAAATACATTAAATAGAAAAAAATTGTGGTTTTCTTCCTCTGCATAAATACAAGCGCGAGAATTGTGCGTTTAATAAGCTTTAAGAAGAGAGCGCAAGTTTCATGATTACTGTCAGAAGAAATAATATTTATGGTGTTAAAAAACAGACAAGGCGTCTATAAAAAAACGGTTCTTATAATAGACAACGGTCTATCTTATTAGACTAATTGGATGACACGCCACTTAAGCACCTGATTAGGAGAGAGTAGAGTGTAAAATAACAACGGCGATATTTACCATCGGAAAATAGAACCAGGGTTCCTACTTTTGGTTTATAGTTAGTCCCTGGAAAACAACCAAATACAGCGCCAGTTGATTCTTAGCAAGACAAAAAGTAGCGATTGCTAAGGAGGCGCATCGCAGCTTAGGGACGTTGTACGAATGTACTACGTCAAATAATATAAATGATGGAGTCAGTTCTTTCTTGTTGACCGTCACGTGACTAACTTTCGTAAGTCTATCAAAGGCCGACAAAGACAAAAGTTAGAGAAGAGAGATCATCGTACTTGTATCGGGCGTTGCGGTCATGGTCGAAACAATGACGGGCGGACCAGTGCGACGTCCGACTAACTTGGAGGTGCTGGGGTTTAGCGCTTGGAGAGCGGCGGCGGAAGCCGAGGCGACAACGCTACTCTCCGGAACGGCGTTCATTCCTTTACGTAGGAGTTGCGGGCTGTGAAGAGGGCTCGGAGCAGCTACCGGTGAGGCAGGGGGAAGGTTGGGGGCTCTTTTCATTAACTCCATGGGGGAATAAGAGCCCGAGAAGGTTTTGGGTGCAGCTCCGGGAGTTCCCGGAGCAGGCGGGGGCTGTTGGCCAAGAGCAGACATGGCGAGGCCAGTGTGGGCATTGTACATGGAAAAATGTCTTCCTTGGTTTACAGCCTGGCTATAACCTGCAGGGCTGATTGGTAAAGCTCCGGCTGCCAGGGGGCGCAGCGCCGGAAAAGAGGTGGTCTCCAAAAGGTGTTGGGACGGAGCGCTGCTGGGTCTCCTCCCGAGAAATTCCCCTAATCTGGGAGACGCCGCTTGGATAGCGGTTGGGGGCTGCTGCATCAGGCCGGGATCCATGGACAAACCTTGAGGCTGGACGTAGTAATCGTTGCGGTGGCTGAAGCTGTTGGATCGGGTACGGGGTGCCGCCGCGCCGGTCTTGGAACTCAGCACGATCCGGGAAAGAACGCGGGCCTGCGCCAAGTTCGGGGCGACAGAACGGACGTCGTTGTCCTCCATCATACCCAGCACGGGGAAGGAATCAAATCCGTGTTGCAGAAGGAGAGTGATGGTACTCTCAGCCAGACCTTCGCCTCGCAAAAATGCCAAGAAGCCGGTGTCCGCCATCTTCTTGGGGTCCGCCGCGACGGGCAATCCAGCGCAAATTCCCGCCGCCGAACCCATCATGGCTGTGCTAGGATCGTAGTTGGGGTCATAAGGAAGTCTTTGGGAGGCTATGGCTCCATAAGCGCGAGGTAGAGCGGCGTCCATTCCAAGCGAAGTCGGGTCCACCGCGGAATCGGTGGCGGCCGACCGACGGGCTTCCAGAGACAAGCTGCCGAAATTGTTTAGTGGTTGGTGAGCGGCGCCGGTCGACTGCGTAGCGGCGTAATTGGGAAAATGGGGCTGAGGTTCGTAGATTGAAGGAGAGCCGCCGGCAATATGCTGAGCGTCCGAGATAATCTTGGATCCCAGAGTTTCCCTGTACAAACGGCTCAGCTCTTGGACAGGAAGGGGAGGAGGCGGCGGGTGTGGTTGCGTGGGGATAGGTAGAGAACCGGCGGCCTGCGTGGAAGGTGTGGCTCTGGCTTGATCCCATAGAGGCCTCAACCCCCTAACGCCGTGCCCGTAATGCAAGGCTGATCTGGTTAGAAGTCGGTGGCTATCCCGAAGAAAGTCTGGGTCTTCGGGTAGCGGACCAGTTGGGGCGGGCGGAAAATAACCATGGGGTCGTGCAGCACCCCGGCCTGACATGGCACGCTTGAGGTAAAGGCCGTCGCAGAGATCCGACTGAGGTGTCTTACTCATGAACTGCCGCTGCCCCGGTTGGTGGACCGGGTCACACGCTGACGATCCAAGAAACGGAACGTGGGTCTTACGATCCAAGTGTCGCAAAAAGCAAGTTCCACTTTCACCGCTGCCGGGCGTCAACGAATTCCTCAGGTCGGAAACGGTCCCGCAGTAACGACAGCGACTTACGGCCTCGTCTCTGTGGCCCTCAGAGAAATATGTACCCCGCTCGCTCGGATTAGGCATCGGGGGAAATGAAACAGACCACAACGGACATGTGTTGCGTTTCAACTCTAAAATTACGTCCACGCCTATCAAAAAATAGGGAGGAGCAAAGAAGTGAAACACTACCCACACCTGAGTTGCAGCTTTCGGTCGCCTCTGATGCTCATTCTTACGTTCGCGCTATCGTGTGGCTCCCAACTAAATAATTCAACCCCTTGAAATATTAGAACTTCATCCAACTTTGGGGCGAGGTGCTAATCCACCCTGTGCTATGTTTGATCACAAAAGAAATTGATCATCGCAAGTGGTGTTAAGAAGATAGTCGAGCAGTGTGAGATCGTTGCAAAAATCACACTGCTGATTGCTTCAACAAAAATGATCTTTCAGGGTGGAGATTGACGTAAATCTAACTCGAATTAAATCAAATCTAGTGGAAAGATTCCTTTGCCACAATTGATCGGCAAAGCAGCAGCCAGTTGCCAAATTTATCTTGTGTGCGTCTCGTGAGGACTCCTCCATAATTAAGTGAGGATGCTATATTACACTTGTGCAACGGGGGACTAGCCTGAATAATACAAGAAAAAGGAAGAATTGCGATATTTGGTGCCAATACTACGACTGCAAGTGGGTTCTAGTTAAAAAGTACAATGCGGAGAACAGGCGTCCAGTCGCCGTGGTGCCTTTGGAGCAATCTGGCCATCTTTCTAGGCCACGGGATGCTAACGGCGGGAATTGGCTGGCCGAGATAGCGGCGGGAATGATTTCAGTAGACAGCCGTTCCACTCAGCGATTAAACTTTCATGACAACTTCATGAATTAAAGTATGGCAGCGGATAATTTGACGATTTCTTTCAATGATTCAATGATTGTTTATTCCTGTTAGTATTTTCGTTTTATAGCGCGAGCAGGTTTTTGTGCTCAGAATGAACCAATCAAATCGCAACACACTTTCAAGCAACTCAATTATCTTTTTTTTCATTTTGGCTTTCCTTCTCAACAGATTTCCATTTTAATTGATTTATCGGTCATTAATGGTGGAAAAATTGATTGATTTTTTTCACGTTGCAAAAACCTGGGATCTGAGCGAGGATGTGCAGAGATTTTGCATCCCCTAAAGGTGAATATTTGCTTTCCTATTTTAGTTTCTGGTGCCGCCAGCAGCACAGATGGGGCGGACAGAAGGGGAGCGGCGACGGCCCACTTGCTTTCTGGTGAGATAAAGTGGGGGTGAATGAGGGGGCGGGGCTAAGCGAGAAAGGGTAGTCAATCTGACGGTGTGGTGGTAAAGAAAAAAAACATCTTGACATTTATTATTTGTCAAGATGCTGTTTTTTGAAGAGCTGCGGTATATATTTTTGGGGGGCCGATTCAGTTTGTTCAAAAAAAGGTAAAGGACATCTTCGTATCTGATCAAAGCACCTTGTGCGACGAGAAGGACGAAAACAGCGGGAAAGAAAAGATAAGGCAGCGTGGTGGCTTTGGCCGGTGCAGAAAGCACGTCGTCCGTCTCGGCGGACACTTTGTCAAAAGGCGGCGCTTCACATCTTGAAGGAGAAGAGCGTCCCTCGCTCCTTCTTCTGCCTGCCAACGGCGCCAAACTGGATCGCGATGAGTCACGGCAGAGAGGAATTTTTAGCCCAGCTGCCAGAGACAATAACCAGTTCGGGCTCGGCGCCGTGTTTGCTTTCTCCTGGAGTCGAGATTGTCGTCATGGCGGCCTTATCGTGTCCCTACATGCGAGTGGTGGGACGAGTATTTATTTTATAGGTCCCCCACGAGACCCTTTGTTGGGACCAGTTTGATTTTCAAGCGAGTTCCCATTTTTAAGTGTTGAAATAAATGATTTATAAAACACCGACAGAAGAGTGATCCATCCACAAATACATTTATTTTGCTAGCATTTTTTTCTATCATACTTTTTTCTATCATACATTTGTTTCAAATGTATATTTTTTGAGATTTTTTTTATGTAATCCTCTGCAAATGTGAGTATTTTATGGGCTTCCCCCCAAGTAATTCATTAGATGGGGCTCCGAAACCCAAGTGATGGACTCAGTGATAAAAGTAGGCACAACAATGACAGAGACGAGATCCTTACCTTCACAGATTCGGTCTAGTCGCTGCCTCTTTACTTTGTGCTTGTCGGTAAGAGACATGGCCTCCGAAAAGGACGTCTCGGCAAAACAAGGGGGCCGGGGGGGTTGACGGTGTGGCTTCGGGTTTACCAAGGCTGACAAGGTTCAGATGCCTCTAGTGCACTGCGGGCACTGCTCCCCGGGGCATAACGCCTCGGCACACACACCTGAAGCGGGGGAGAGAAACAAGTTATGGAACTAAAACTAAAACTAAAACCTAAAACTCAATATTTTGTGGGTTCTGCAATTTGAGTGAAAATGACAAAACCCTGGCACTAAAGTTTTTTGCACATCGTCTGGCAGTCAATGAGTTAATCGCATAATTTCTGGAATTTTCAAATATTTTTGCATCTCACTTTATTGACATTATAGTTCCAATAAACCGCATTCTGACGAAAACCCAAGTCCTGCACTCATGGAAGGATTTACGATGTATCGAGAAGACCTGCTGAGTACAGCATTGCCAAGAAAGTTGTTGATCCCTAAAAAAAAAAAAGAGCGCACAGGCTGGAAGACACGGACGGATAATGTAACACATTGAGCCCAGTAGAGGGTAGTTAAAAGCAATTCAGAGTGGAACTCAATCAAGGAGGAATCAATGCCTGTCAATCTTTTTCCACTTTAACGACTAAACAGCAGAGTGAAGTGAAAACGCATGTTATTTTCTAATCGCCAAACCACATTACCGGCGATGTTGCACAAATGCGTTGCTGCTGTAGAGAACGTGAGGCAAGACTGATGTTTTTTTTTTTTTTTTAATCCCCTGGCCGGCACAAGTAAAGCAAAAAAAAGCTCACACAAAAAGGATTAATTGTTGCAACTAAGAAAACTGCTTGTTCAGTAGCTGAGGCGGCCTTCCTCCCGCTGACGCCGACAGATGTTTTGATGTTAGCAAGCAAACAAGGATCAGGAATAAAAACATTTGGGGGGGAAAGAGGGAGGGTGGGAATCCTTGCCTGAGGTTTTGAAAGTCCTCTGTGGAAAGCAAGGCGTCCAAAAACAGAGCTATCAAATTGTTTACAACGGGGAGGAAGAAGCGCTGTCCAAAAAAAAATATTACGTCGCTCAATAGCAGTTCAAAAAGTCAATTATTTTTTGCAACTGACATTTTCTTGCAGTGATTGGGACATAGTGTCGAAAAGGTCTTTCAGAATAATGTGTAACTTGTATTTATTTTATCATTTGTAATGTATAATTGCATCTATTGTTTTGTTTTGTGATTGAGAGGTGTTGAAAGGCGCTTATAGACAAAAATGTATTATTATTAATACATTAAGAATCGTGGCCGAGTCTTGACTGAAAAATATTTGTGCATAAATTAGATGGCAAACCAAACGTTGGATGAGTGGGCGCCGTGGTTGTCCATCAGCGGAGGGAATCGGGGGTGCAAAGCGCTGGTTTCAATTAGCTACGAGCCCAAACACTTTCTGCGGCCTCGGTAGTCGATTAATGGATTTAGCGGCGGACGGCCATTCGACAAGCGATCGATCGCTGTTGTTGCTTGGGGTCCTTTTACTGAGTAGTTGTGGCTTTTTTGGTCAGTAGACACAGAATCAAACCATTTACTGGTTGTAAGATGATAAATACGAAAGGTTTTGGTGTGAAGAGGCTATGAGAAGTTGGAAATATCAATGGTCGAAGATGATTGCCCCCTTTGTCACCAGGGTCATGACGGGGGGGCGGGTATCAATTAGTCTGCAGCAGAAATGCTTTGCAGCCTCATTAGTCGATTGATGGATTAGCACTTGACCAGTGATTGATCGCCCTTGTTGCTCGTGGCCGCTTAAGTGAGTGCTGGTGAGCTGCGCTTTCAGGCTTTGGTGTTAGTGGGCAAAAGCTGCAAATTATTCTTCTTTTTTGATTGATCAATTGAAATTTCTCAGTCAAAAAGAAATGGAGCCTGTTACAAAAGACAAAGTGTCCAAGGGAGCTGACGCTCGGCGGGCATCTGCGGATGCGACTGAATTATTCAAAAGGTCACGACCACCTGCTTGCTGCGCGGGGGCTTATTTGCCGCCGGAGAGGCAAAACGCCAAAGGAAGCAATTGACTGTGTTTCGCTTCCTGCAATTCTCACTGTTGACTTTGTAGTCTTGAGTCGCTTCGTAACAGGCTCATGGTTTTAGTTTTCAAAGTCTTGGTGTCCGCTTTTTCCAAATCAATCTGTTAGCACGGTGCCAAAACAAAGGAAAGAGGAAACGGGGAAGGTGTGGTCACCTGGCAACACCAACCCGGCTCATCTATTAATATCCCGTGGCAGGCCGCCTCCTTGCGGTGTGATTTTCGTGTTCCGAATGAGTCCCGCCATCCGCGTGGGAAGGTAACAACTTGACACCATTAGAATTTGCTGGAAAAGCGTGCCAAATAAATATAGAAATGAAAAATACCCGTTTATAATCATCATCACGCTGCCCACATGCACGATTTGCTGCACTAGGAATGAATTTTGCATTGCAGTCCGCCGAATGCTATTTACGTCCAATCAATACACTTGCAAAGTTCCACCTGGCGAGGTTATCTGTGCGCTGCAGAAGCTGGAGCAAAAAATAAAGACAATAAAAATACCAGAACAAGGGGAAAAAAACTCTGGAGCGTGCCAACTTGTTGGTGCTAGGCCACAGCAGCGCTCCTTTTGTATCCTTCCAAAAAAAAAGATGATTCAGAGGCACCCGTGAAAGAAACTGAGGTGCTTCCATGACCCCCACCCAACCTTACCGGTCCTCCTTGGAATGTGCCCACAAGTTCCCAGCGGGATGGCGGAGAGCGCAAAGCTTGCCGTACGCAAGCTTTGTATTGGGAGCGTGCCAATTCAAACAATAGAGTCCACAGTACAAAGTGGCGAACCGGATTGCGAAACTGGAATGCTGAAGGGCATAATTGCAAGTGGGTTCAATGTCGGGTTTACGATTGGAATTAATTTGCTGGGCGGAATAACGTGGTGAGTTCATTAAAAAAAATATTGAACTCACAAAGATCAATCGTTGTGGTATTTTTTTCCCTTACCTTTTGGCCGTGTTACCGGTGTTTGAAGAGACGGACCAGGCCACCCAAGCTTCTGAGACACTATCAGAGTTGTTGTGGATGGGAAAACACCTGGAAGTAAAACATAAGGGCTGAGCTGGAAGCATTTTAGATTGCATTGGATTAGCCTCGCAGCAAAGTGATGAAAGTAAAAAGGAAAGAAAGAAGGAGAAAAAAAACACACAGAGCTAAATGTTGAAAACAAACACGAAGCTGTAGCATCCACTGATTGTCTCACATCTCCTGTCCCACGTAAATCCGCTTCATTTCCAAGCTGCGACAGTTCCACATGAGTATATTACACACCTAAATATATGATCTGAAATGATGTGGACGTTACCGTGACGACTGTTGGATTCCCAGAAGAAAGCCCATCGTAAATCGTCCCATTGAGCCATGTTATCCGGACAGACGTGACGATCCTTTTAACGTTTGACACCCCCACACCCTTCCCCACTCCCGATAATGGACTCTCCCAATCTCGGAGCACCGCACCTGACTCCCTTTCATTTTCGTTGACAGGGCGCCACTTCAGTCCGGAAGGGCTTGGATGCCGGTGTTAGAATTCCAAGTGAAAAATGACCGTCGGAGTGCACTCGGCTCGACGGATTAACTGCACAGCGAAGGAAAAAGTGCTGATGGGCAACGGAAGAATAAAAACGGCCATTCATCATTGTGACACGAGGGATCAAACCTGCGCTTTTTCTCAAACTTGAGTTATCGCACGGTAGTGCCGGCGCGGTGACAGCTGCAGAGATAAAGATGCTGCAAACTCAGGACCGGTTCCAAGGGGGCCGTTTCCTCAAGAGGGAGCGTGTTCGGTCTCCTAAAATCATTTCGTCAATTTTTTTTCCTCATACAAATCGCACCGCTGCCGCCGTGCGTTTATGCTGAGATGGCGTTTTTCCGAACGGCCGCGGATATCAGCGTGGAGATGTAATCACTGATCCCTGCTGCAAACCATTTCGGCAGGAAACTAGTCGGGCCTAAATCGCAGTAATGGTTCCTCAGTAACATCACTAACTAGCAATAGCATTAAATTACTTTTGTACTGCTGGAATTTTTTTTTTTGCTACTGAGAAAAAAAACCAAGTCACAGAAACAAACTCTGGAAAACAGCTCGAGTCCCGTTTGTGAACTATCTGGGATTCCCAAGCACAAGAAATGAACCACCGAGCCCCCTACCTCCCATTTATCCACCCATCTGCTCCCAGACTAAAGCGCCCTCCACTCGCCACGCATAGAGGGGGCCGGATTAAATCAAGTGCCATGGAGAGCAGGGTCCCGTGTTACCCTCGCAGGAACCACTTGAGGGTCTGCTTTACTAGCCAATGTTGGTTGCAAACCCCCCCCCCCCCATGCTCCTTATTAGGAAAGCAGAAGGCTTAAGTCAGCCGAGAGGTCACGGGTGGGTCCATAGGGGGGGCGGCGGGGATGGTGAGCGTGACCCCGATGGGGAATGGGGAGGACGTGACCGAGATGACCGCGATAACGGTGGGGGTTCTGGTCATTGTTTAACACCTGATAGAAAGTAGAGGCGGATACGACAGGACACAGAGCGCCACATTAAGACCACTTGACTTATAGCGCTAAGCTATCTGAATTAACTCCGTATATCAAGCTCGGTCGAAAGAGGCCTGATCTAATTGGGGGGAGGATCAAGCAAGGGTGGGGTGGGGGGGGGGGGTGTGCAGACTAACAATTCTATCTGCCGCCATTAAATTTAACCACTTCTTCCCCTTTCTTTCTCTCTCTCGCTCTTTCCAGAGCCATAAAACCGCCAGGAGGACGTTTGATTTATCCCACACCCTGGCCCGGGTTTCTATCCTAACTATCGCAGGCCTTCATTGAATTTTATTTCCCCCCCTCTGTCTCCTAAATGTGATGAGATTGCGACATATCGGCGAAGAGGGGAAGTTGTGCTGGTTTGACAAAAAAACGCTGATGCACAATTACTTTAATAATACCAAAAGCTGCTGCCTAAGTACAAATAACATCAAATAAAAATACAAAATGTCATCCCTCTCTGCAAATGTAATTAAAAGAGTCAATGAGGCAGCGCATTATGAAACGTGGAAAATGACAAAGTGACTGAAGCAAATACTTCTTTTTAGACGTGCACGACCCGGAATCTATTCGGCCGCCTACTTACCACCCACTCGTCGCCGCTTTTCTACCTGACGCCTTCAGATTTTTTTTTTTCTGACAAAAAAAATCTGAAGGTTTTATTTTCAGTCTATAAAACCCTCCGCTATTTTTATTTTTTTTCACATGGCAGCTACGATGAAAGGCTCTAAATTTCCCCAATCCAACCGTGCGGTATGATCACCAGCGGGGAGGATGTAAGCGCTACATCACTCTTAGTGTCAAATACATAATCCGAGCGTGAAGTGAATACACTGGTTGGCGCTCACTCATTTCTCAGCTGACCGGCCTCTCCGGCAAAGAGTGGTGACCCTGTGAAGGGGAGGTCAAGGGGGGTTCCGTCACACTTTCCAGACAGCAAATTGACTCGAAGGCCCCGAGCGGCTAATGGCATAATGAGGCCTGAGGCAGCCCAGAGTGACAGGAAGTCAAAACAGACAGACGCACATGGGTCCATTTTTGGAACATGCAAATTATGGCACCAACTGAAACGACTTTCTCGATTTAGTTTCTCATTCTTTTAACATTCAATTTAATTCTGCCATAAGAATAAAAAGAAATCAATACTAAATGACTAAATTTGTCACACTGTGCATGCTTGGTCTTACTTGGCAATATGTTGGAATGCAGACGGACAAACTTGAGATGCGAGTTTTTCGTGTCAGATCAAATCAGCTCATGCAAAGTCGTGGAGTTTCATGGTGTCTAGAAGAAAAAAAAACACAAGGCTATGAACTCTGCGCTAGTGCGCAGGGTGGTCTCGCCTGATTTGTGGATTCACCTGGGATGTCGCGCGTCTTTCAGTTTTGCTGTGTTTTGTTTGAAGGGAGGTCATGAGAAGTGGAACCCCATGCAGGAACGATAGCACTAAACAAAAAGAGACAAGAAAAAGAGGGTGGGAGTGGGGGGGGGGTCAACACACAGTCTATTCGGTCAGGCAGAAGTGGGCCAAGCTGGTGTCGCACTCAGGAGATGACACACATTTGAGCGTCTGACTCGTTCTTTTAAAAAGACACACACAAAGAATCCCCTGAGTCTTACCATGCTGATACTGTGTTCCATGCACATCAAGCTGACTGAACAAGACGGAGGGTTACAAGCCATGTTATTTAGTTATTTTTTTCACTTAGCAATGTGATCAATGATCGTATTTACTGAAAAAGGCAGTCTCGGCCGGTGACTGTAATTACCTTTTGCGATGACTGATGTCACTGTGGGTAGTGCTAAGTATAGCGCTGCACATGTCATGTACAGGTAACATCCAACTTACGACTGAGTTCCGTTCCGACCGAGCGGTCGTAAGTCGAAAGGTGTGAAGTCGAAATCTAGGGTCTGCAGGTCATGGTCGTAAGTACGGGTGGTCGCAAGTCGAGCTGGTTGTAAGTCAGATGTTACCTGTATTTTTTTTTACGATGAGTCTCCTGATTAGAAAAAAAACAATCACAACAATGGCTCATTCTGCTATTTCATATATAATTTTATAATTTGTGTCTGCTTGGATGTCATCTTCTGTTGATGCGGGAGTCAGTAAAAGAGGGTAACCTAGTCTTTAAGGAGCTTTTTGAACCCTCGGAGAAGAGCATTTTAATTTTAAAAGGCTATACGGTTATCTCCACCACAGAAGAAAAAAAATCACCTCGGGTGATCCAGCTGCAGATTGAGCTGTCTGGTCTCTTAACAGCAACCAGGCTCGGTCGGGCCCAAGTGGAGCAAACTGATTACATTTCTCAAGAGGCAACATTTGTGGCCTTAGGCCCCGGTATTAGTGGAGCCAAAGCTTGCTCTGTTACGGCTTGCCAAGAAGCGAGCGCGACTATTCCGATCGAGCGCTGAGATTCAAATTTAAATGAGCGTTGACATTTCGCATGGCGAATCATACGCGTAATGCCTCGGTCGCTTGTGCAACTGGCGCGCCGAGGCAACATTTTGTCAACAAAAACCCAATTAAAAGCTACTTTTGTTGTTAATTCTCCATCTCCGGGGTTGATGCAGGGGGGACATATGCGACTCTGTGCAGCTGCGGTAAACACAAGCCGCTTTCGTCCCTGTGCTTGTTTTTTTCGCACATGCGAACTCGGCAAGTCATTATCCAACACGAGCTCATCGTTAGCGCAATCATCATTCACTGTTAAGGGTTATGTAATTGCTCTGTTAATCAGTGGGGGGGTGAACTGCGGCGGCAGTACAAGCAAGTGTGTGCATTAAAAGAGATGACGGTTGTAGTTCAGCGCTGGACGTACACGTCACGGATCATCAGAACAACAAGGGCAATACAATATAACACGTCTTCATTTATATAGCGCTTTCACAACAGCTGCAACAAAGCGCTTCACATAATAGTCAACACAAAGCAAAATAATAAACAACAGGAACATAAAATAGTGAACGTCGGGTGGCGCCGTTTGGCGAACTTCCTCCCACGAAATGCTCTTAAGGCAACGTTTTGCTTAACTTGAAAACGTATACGTTCGCAACCCCAAAATGGGTCCCGAGTGCTTGGCACCTCAGTCGCAACCTACGCACAGAAAACAAACAAGTCAACGGTTGGCGGTTAGCGTCGAGAGGCTGGCAAAGCTTCACAAGGTTTAACGCCGGCTGCCGGGGCCCGACCCAAAACGGAGAATGGCGAGAAAAAAAATGCACTTCTATTGTGGCGAATTTGCAACGTGACACTTGGGAGAGCGGATGCATTCACCTTGCTCCAGTGACATTTAAAATAAGCCGCAGCCATTTTCTTTTATTTATTTTTCTTCTTCACCCCCACCGCCAATCCCCTACCGTCTCCCTTTCAGCTCCATGTGCGTCGCCATAATTTGAAGCTGTCACAAACAAATCCTCAGCGCGGAACCTTGACAAATGTCAGGTCCCGTCAAAAGAGGACGACGTGCTTCTGGAGAGAGGGCGAGGTGGGTAGGGGCTGGGGGGGACCTTGGAAACTTTTTGTCAACAAAACGGGGACTCGTGAATATTTATGAGCGTCCGCCATTCACTTCCTCGAGACGTCAGACTGGGCTGTTGATCTGACGGAGTCGCCCGACTCCAAATATTCCAAGTATGGCTTAGCTCCAATTTACACCGTGTATATGTTACATCGCTTGGCAGGGACTTGAACGCTTTTGGTTTTCATTTTGTGGCGTTTTACGTCATTCATTTTATCGTTTTAAGACTATATGCTGCGTGTAGATGTAGTACTTGTCTCGCCGTCTCCTTGCGCTGCCATCATCTAATCTCTGCTGTTACAGCTGCACATTATGTCACTGTGTCCAGCAGGCCAGACTTTTTTTCCAGACAAGGGGGGAAGATAGTGTGGTAAGTGGTGCTGGTTTGGAAGGGGGTGGGGGGGTGTCTCTTTTCTCTCTTTCCTTTTCTTGCATGGGCAAAGGATCAGAGGCTTTAATATGGCTGCCAGGGAGGCAACAGCCATTTAATAACAATGCAATCGTTGCTCACAGCAGTCGTCCGGTGTCGCTCAATACGCCCCGCCGTGTGCAGATGGTACATTGTCTGCGCTAACCCAAAATACCCCCCCCCTCCAGTCACCCCGCCTTCTCTCTCTCTCCTTTTGAGATTTGTCATCAATATTTAACCCTTCTTCCCAACAGAATCAACAAGCAATAACACTGCGGTATTGGTTAAGAGAGGGGTGATCTTTTTTTGGGGCTCCCGCAGGGTTGAGGACATCTGGAGGAGGCGTTTCCATGTACAAAACAAAGAGTTAAGAGCGCAATTGTCACCCAAGCAAGGACGTAACAGGGTTTCATTAGCATGCAACAAAAAAAAGGCGAGGTGAGAGGGGGGGGGGGGTTGGAGGGCGGCGCTCATTCCATTCAAATCAACACAGTTAATGTCGCCATAAGCAGTCACCTTGCCAAGTTACCCTCAAAACTCATTCGTAGGCAATTATGCAGCATTTTGATTAAAACGACCGCTACGACGGCCATTTTCTAACGGCGGGCGTTCATTACGCGGCAAGCAGGGAAGGCCTTAATAGAGCGCCGGCCGTAAACATCGCTCATCATCAGCGAGCCTGCCATCGGATCTCCCCTTTGCGGGGACGGCGGAGGACGGGGCGTCTTCATTTTCTTTGTGTGTTTACTCGATAATGGACTTTGCCCAAAAGAGTTGCGAGCGGCGGATGAAGCCGACGCACCTGACGGAGCGCTGATTAACGACCAAATTACAAAACAAGTCCGGGTCACCTTCCTTAACTCTGTGATGGATGGTCCATACGCGGCCATTTCGATGGCTTTGGCGAAATAACGGCGGCTCGCCACCTGTGAGACGCTGCCTTCTCGCTTTTAAAAGACCAATCAATGCTTCCATAAATCAGAAAACGCTACCATTCGCAGTCATAACGCCGTAGCGGGCGATGCTTTACGGCCTGGCTGACGTAAGCGACCGTGATCCGGCGTCCGCGAGGCCTCCGTTAGCGCTTGCATCGCTTTGTCGCCGCCGTCACGGGTAGTTTGCGAGGCTGCAAATGAGGCTCGCCATCTGTCCCACCTCGATGGGAGTTTTGCGCAGCTCCGGTATGGCTGACTTCCCCCGAATGCCGTGCAAATGTTTGGAGATGTTACATAAGCGGTGAGAGCTTCACTCGGGTCAACGGGGGGGGCTTAAGCAAAGCGTAGCGCTATCCGCGTGACGGTATGGCTAAAAGTTTGAACTCATTCACTGCCATTCCCGAATTTATTCAGGAATTGAAAATATGACACGGAGCGCCATTCCCGAATTTGTTCGGGTTTTGTTTTTTCTTGTGGAAGGACCTACCTTTTGTCAAAGAGGACCAACTTCTACTTCTGTGATAGCTGCCTCGCACGAGTTGATGCGAAATCCAGCACCGGCGTAAAACCGTCTAGTTGCTCTCCTGGCTAGTGAGTCGCTCGCATCAAAAGTCGAGGGGTCCGTTCGGCTCCTTCATGATGGGGGTCCTGCCGCCTCAATTAAGTTGAGCTGAAAAACGACAGAACATTTTTTAGTTAGCTCAACATTGGAAGCGAAATGAACATGTACATTTTTGAACTATTCTTCCAACAACTTCAGTTTTCATGCCATTATCGCACAAATATTTTGGGGCCCTCGCTTGCGCAAAATAAAACGCACGGCAAACCGAACCACTTGTTGGAAACGAGGCTAGCGCCGGTCTTGGCTTCCAGGCGTATTCATTAACTGGACTGATCTGCAGATACAAAACTGCTGAGCGGCACATTGCGGGAGACAAAGTAGCAAGCAGCGCGGCCATGCCGCCCGTTACCATGGCGGCCCTTCACCCCCATTTGGCTGCCTGCGCTCAGCAATTTTCCTCTTCTACGTTGGCCTTGTGTTTTGTTTATGTGCATATGAAACAGGAAAATTCTCTCCAAATAAAACTCACCGCTGAATGGCGAACAATAGACGAAGAAAAAAATCATTAACAAAGCCAGAGGAATGATGGGCAAATAAGGATGACCCACAATCGATAAATCCACTTAGCGGTCCTGTAAACACTTGGGGGGGGGGGGGGGTGCTGTTGAGTTCTTGTCTCCAGAATGAAAACCAAGGGCAACACAGAGGTGGCCATCGCAAATCACATTACCGGGACACCAAATTAACCTGTCCTCTCAAAACATTTGGCCGAGGCGCCATACCCGTATAACCTTGAAAGCGCATTCATCTTGCGAGGGGAAGCCATGTACCCCCCCGCCCCCCACATTGAGGTAATTATTCAATATGATCCTTGGCCGCCAAACGCGACACCTTGTAATTTCATTTCACTTACCTCTATTTAGCGGCACAATGAGGGGTCCCAAAAGACCACTTCCTCCTTAAGATCATAAAGGCCTATTGTGCTCGCCTTTGAGAAACCCCCTCGGTGGATTACGCCAATTAATATGCATTCAATGAAACGACGATGAATTAACGTCGCCGCCCGCCCTGACGACACGACGGGGGAGGGATGCTCTGAGTTTGACATAAAGGCATGACCTAGTAAAGGTACCGTAGAGGTAAGCGCAGCTGCTCGCCAACCACATGAGGTTCAGTGCCGCTTACTTGCGCTGAGGAGGAAAAAAAGGGGGGGGCATCGGTTCAGCAGCCTTATGTAAGACGTATCGCTGGATCTTCTCCCTTTTGAATAGAGCTGAGCGCTCACTGTCACCGTGATAAGGATATTCGTAGCTCCAATTATCCTTCCACTGAAACATCACACGATGGACTCAGCTGTCAGTAGAGTTGGGGGAAAGTGGTGACTGGGGGCGGGGGGGTAGATAACAGCAAGAAAGTCCAATAACTACCTTTCACGCAGACAGTTTCTCCAGTTGTACGCTGGGGGAAAACAAAGATGCCAAACACCCCGAGAGACCAGACAAATGACATGAAACGTGTTACCTACAGCAACGTTGCCAGCGTCCGCCCAATTTGCGGTGCTTTCACCAAAAGAAATAAACCCTGCAAAGTCAGGCTCTTTATCAAAATAAAGTTTACAATATGAAAAGACTTAAACGAGAGACGTCCTCGCACTTGTCAGTCTAAAACGTCCTCGCACTTGTAAGTCTGACAGGTATGCGACCGAAGGGAAAGCTGCCACCATAAATCCCAGCTAATGGTGGCCAGCGAGGGAACTTTTTAAAGCGGAACTTAGAGAAACCGCCGTTATTCACCCGTGGGCTAGGGGGGGGCGGAGGAGGCGGCGGCGGAGAGGATTTCGTTGGAGGGTTTGACTGATGGTAATAAATATTGCACGGCGGCGACAGGGGTCCCCTCTTGGAGAGCCGCTCAATTGCCATGAGTGATAGGTCGCTGCTGGGCAACACACGGTGGAGGACGGCAGAGTGCACATTCCTCACGCGGGGGAGTCGATTCTAGAAGCGAGACAGTAGACATTTTTAATGCAAAGGATAAGAGGGGAAAACAGGAAGCAGGACACTCGTTTAACTTCTGTAGGATTAAAAGCCCACTTTAATGGACTTTGTGGAAGGCTCCACCATTTTAACTTCTTTGACAACAACGGCCTTGATGGAGGACACTTGTGCATTTGACCGTTGGGGAGAAAGATGACGAATAGGAGGAAGGAAATAACTATTCTGGGGATGATAGTACAAGACTGCAAAACTGCAGCAATCAAGGCTTAGTGCACGAGCTTGTTGAAGAAAATGCTAAAAAAATGATAACAGAGCAAGTCACAAAGAACTGGAGGCCCTCCCGCACCACCCAGGGAGAGGTCATGGCAAGGGCATCTGACAAAAAAACAGGTCGGGGTCATTTCCATGTGACAGATGCTACAATTTAGCTGCTAGCTTGTCTGCTCTTTTGGTCATTGGGAGCCACTTTGATTGCATTTGGAGGTGCTCGACGCCAATTTGCCCCCCCACGCAACTTATACTAATACACATTTGTCCTATTATTTTGATGCATTTATAAAAGTCTTTATAAGATTCCCGGTCACAGTTGCATACCTTTTAACGTCGACTTGCATCTTTTTCTGTGACTTAATGAGCTGATCGGCTGCACCTTTGACCTATGGTACTTCAAGTACCGGACAAAAAAATCCGACAAATGAGTACTAACGGGAATATGGAATATCAACAACATTTTATACTTGTCGGCTTGTTTGGGGACTTGTGCACAAAGCTCGGACGATGAATTCCAGCGCGGGGGCCGGGGGTCGAGTCGGTAGTGGCGGTGGTGCCTCTGGGAGGGTGGCTGGTTGCAGAAAAGTGCACGGCGTCGTTCGCCGCACGTTTTAACGACCACAACTCAGAGTGCGACCTTTCAGGGGCCATCCTTCTGACTACGTTTGTAACTTCGCAATGCAAATATGTTGGCTATTTTCGCTGAGACGGGAGGACGGTTGGCGTCAAGTTACCCCTTGCCCCCGAACGGTGCTCATGGAACAAGGTGGCGGCCATTAACGAAGGGGGGAGGAGCGCTGTCAGTCTGACCGACCCGTCTCTTCCCTTAGCGTTTACGGTGGCCGCACATGGCCGATCGAGCGAATCGCGAACTCAATTAAATCACCGACATTCGCTTAATTTACCTTTCAGAACTGTGAAAAGGGGGGAGCAAGTTGACTTTTTTTAGATGCACGTCGCAATCGTTGTCTCCGTCGTCGTCTTGGTGGTCAACGGCTGGGGTAGCATCATCCCTATCCGTAATTCAAGATTCCACTTTATTAATCCTTCAGGGTGGAAAAACAAACACAAAATCCTCTCCTTTTTCTTTTTCTTGCTTATCCGATCGCCTAAAAGATGCAGTTGGAAACACACCACCTCCTTGTTGATTAAAAGCCGAGTCCAACCAAGTCCGGTTTATTTTCTCCCCTCCGCCTCTTTTTTGCTCACTCTGTGCAACTCTCGTGTAAGTGCGTGTGTGTTTTCTTCTCTTTTTTATCAAGGCGGGGTCTTGGCACGTTCAAGCCAATGACATCCACCAAGGACCCCCCACCCCCCCCGTCTTTTTTTTTACTCATATGGTCAAAGCATCACAGACTCAAGCAGATTTGACACTTATCCTTTTCTGTCAGTTAATGATGCTCATGGCGTTTGTTGCAAATAAGGATGTGCTTTGTGAATACCACAGCAATCCATCATTTTGGATTGATGGATTGAGTAACTCAAGTGTGGTGTCATTTTTGATACACGCGTCTGAATGCTGTTTTCTGATGTGCAGATTTAGGCGGGGATGACATACATTTTGTTACCTATCATCCTATCCATCCATTTGAGCAACATGTAGTGTGCACGGCAGCGCTCTCGAGAGAAACAACATCTATTACCCTGCTAATGAATTATCGACGCCATGTTTCCTTCATTTTTGGTGGATTTAGTCGCTCCTGCCAACTACCTTGATCGATCGGAATACTAAGGGGTCAATTATTCACATTTTTATCATGCTCAGTCGCAGCTCTGTTGCAGTTGTTCCTAAAGTGTTTCACACTTTGGCATCGCGTCAAATAAATAGGAATCCTAATCATCCTAGTCCCTGTAAAATGAAAGTAAATATGTCTTGTAAATTCCATACATCGCAGTTAAGAGTTTAACAACAATCAATGAAGGATTCAAGAAAATTACCAAGTTGCGTACGTGCGACATGCATTCTCAACCACCTGTGCTGTAGCAGTAAAATATTTCATCACTTTAATTTTTTGTTGTTGATGATCACGTGTTGCATACGAGTTGTGTCAATATTTTGATTGGCTGTTGAATTGACGAAATAGCGGCCATTTTAACAGCTTGGGCCACATTCAAGTATCCCTGAGTGAAAAGGAGCCTTTCCAATGACAATAAACCGTTTTCGAAGCGACAAGCCGCACGTGAAATCCAAGACGCTTGCCATGTTTTTATGACTCAAGAGTGCTTTAATGGAAAACGCGCTTTATTATGGCGGCGACGCCCAATTTGTCGTCCCCAGGTGAGCGCTTGTTGTTTATTTTCATTGCCTTATCTTTTACCTGTGACACGTTGTCGTTCACGAGAAGAGTTGAAGAAATATGCCCGTTAAGGCCCTTCATGAATCATCGCTGATGTGAAAATGCGAGCGGCAAATAGACCGCCGTTAACCCCTCCTTCAATTTACCTGATGCTGGATATAGCAAAGCAGCCCCACAGAGGTTTTTTTTGTTTACATTCTCAGTTCTGTTTTGTCTTTTAGTCTGTACAAAAAGCACTCTGGCAACGTGTAAGGGTCACCATGTTGTGAGAAATTTTCCTTGGAGCCATAGTGCTGCCGGGCAGGAGCCAACAGACAGCAGAAATTGGGTCGAAGTATGGCGAGATTGGGGCCGGCGGCGTGCTAGGGACACTCGGTAGCAAACACGCACACAAAAAAAAGGACGAGTTGAAAAATGGACACCACCTTTTCAGCCCGTGTATGGAAAAATCATTACAGCGTGAGAGGGTACGCCAAGCCCGGGCTTGCTGACTTGTTATTGCGCCATTAATAACTTTTTTTTTGCGCTGGAGCAGACATCAACAGGCTCACTTGAGGGAGGCGGGAGGGCGAAATTAAAACCATGCGTGTTACTTTTTCATCACGTTCTCATTCGTGAGAACGTGATGAAACAATCCAACATTTATTGGATGTTTAACCTCCAAAATGACACCGGAAAGTGACGTACGCCACCTAAAACAGTGGCATAGGTGACAATCGGGTCTTGAACTTCTCTTTTAATTAAGTATCGGCCATTTTATGGCTTTAATTCTCCTTCTGTATTTGGAAAAAAACATTTTTTTTAGTCAACCTCCCTTGCCACATCTTTTTGACAGACTATTTTTTAATCTCATTTCTCTCCGTTCCACACGGAGGGGAATTGACAGCGACATGAGACGGTTGAAACTGTCAGGCTTTCTCCCGTTGTAGTGGAGATTGTGCTGACGCATCATTTTTTTTTTAAGTAAAAAAAAAAAGTAGCAACTCAAGTGTTTCACAGAGCGGAAACAGACAGAAAAGCAGGAGGAGGGACGGGGATGCTCACCAGAATACAATCGGGAAATTGTAAGAGGAAGTGCAGTGTTTCGTATGAAAAAAAAAACATTCCCAGCAATCTTCGGGAACTGTGCGGGGGACACCCTGAACCGCTTGCCAGCCAATCACAAGGCACATCAAGACAAACAACTTCACAATCACACCCCTGGGACAATTTCGAGTGTACGATCAGCCTTCCTTGCGTATTTTTGGAATGTGGGAGGAAACCAGAATACCCAGAGAAAACCCGTGCATAACATGCAAGGTCCACACGATGGAGGTCGGAGTTCAAATTGAGATGTACCTTTATTCGTTTCGCAGTGGAGGAATTTACATTTCACAGCAGCAAAATTATGAAAGGGAAAGGAAAGAAAGAAGTAGAAAAACAAAATTTGCGCTAACCACCGCACCGATGATGTCATGACGGTCACCGTGGAAACCACGCACGCCGTAGGAAGTAAGCCAACGTGAGATGGACATAAGAGGGGCGGCTTTCGTTTCCGGGTGGGAGAGGTGGCGCAAAAGTGTTAATCTGTGAAATGGGATGAATTTCAATTGGCTGGCAAATGGGATTAAAATGGCGCTGGCTGCACTCGGAAAAGTGGACTGAAAGGAACGGATACGCATGTTTTGCTATTAAAAGAACCCCCCCCCCCCCCCTTACCACTGTACGTGTCAACCAGTGGGAGTTTAGGGGAGGTTCAAGTGTCAGATCGAGAGAGAAAAAGGCGATGCAGGACGCCAGATGGACACAATGTAAACATTGCGCATGACCTTTGCCCACAATTATAAGAGAGATAGAAAAGCCACATCATCTAAAAAAATTAAAGCAAATAAATAAAGACGTTTTGGGTCATTTTGCTGTAAGAAGAGTAAACAATGCAAAGCGTTATACCCACTGGCACTGGAGGTGCAGCATGGCCATGGCAACAACCCCCATTTCCTGGTCATATCTTGAATGAAAAGAGAAGCATAACAGTGCCGACTTGATTACGGCGGTAAAGATCGGGCAATAAAAATAAAAAAAGTCAATTAGCGTGTCCGTCATGTGCTGCGTCGACACTCCGGAATGGGAACAGAAGCTGTCCTCTGCCCAAGGATCAGTGGCGGACCGTCAAGGCCTGCAATGCCTTCTCTACCGGCTTAAAAATATCTGAATTACGGACTGATGTTAATTATATTTTGTCCATTGAGAAAGGTTATTTCCTGGCTAGTGGTACTCTCTATTGGACTTTTTCAACCAAGATTGATTAAGACATAGCACTACTGAAGGCCTAGCGATGAAATCCACTGCCCGCCACTGTTAAGGATGATAGTCAAAAAGTACAGGAGGTGTACCTTTGACAATCACTGCCGTTTAATCCCTGCTCCACAAATGAAAAGTAGTCTGTAATTATACCCCTAAACCAGAGCCCCCCGCCCCTTACCTCAGGGGAGCCACCATCAAACACCGGAATGAGGAATCTCAATCACACTGATGTAATTACGCATTGTGTAGCCTCATGTGTTATGTAGCTTTTAGATGCTAAGTTGCTAATCAACGCGGCGGATTCCCTCGCTGGATGCAATCGCTAAATTAGCCTCGGAGTGTCCCGCCCAGGCCACAAGTTAGGCTCTTGCACGCGCGATATCAAAATCATGTGACTTTATGATGATAATATGATAGTGTGCCTCGTTGTTTTCCCTCCACCAGGCTTATGGCACACTTGGTGTCTTACCACCATCCCTTTGGCAAATGGGCATATGGCGCTAACAAATCGCCACGGAAAAAAAAATCCTTCCAAGCTTTGGCTGGGTTTCTTGCCCCCCCCCCCTCCCCGTGCTAATGGAAAGTGTCACATAACACATTTGCATGACGTGTGATGAAATGCCGCTGCAATGAGAAATTTTGTTTGTTTGATTTACAGAGGACGTCCTAGCGCACGGCGGGGTAAAGCGGCGACACCAAGAATTGTCAGAAATCAGGGTGTCACTGTGTGCACCCCCCTACCCCAATATGTGCCCCCGCTCACTTGTGCAATGCATTACATGTGCATTTTAACTTGAAACGACAGGACTTTAGACTCAATGCTAATGACGCTCAAGTCAATGGTGTAAATTGATTTTTTTTTTTGGTGGTGGGGGGGGGGGGGGGGGGGGGGGGGGAGAGCGACCGCCACCTTCTCATTCCCTCAGTCAGTTTTTCCACACTACTCTGCTGCAACAACTTTCCACAAAATGCATCCCGCATAATCATCCTAGAATTTGACTTGGGAATTTGCACTCTGGCTCCCTGTGGGTCATGCCTTATTGTTCAAATAAAGTTTTTGTAAGTAAAAAATTCCTTTTTTTTTGGGGGGGGGGGGGTTGTTTTTTTCCATCGAAACGTTTTTTAAGGGGGGTTTAGTACTGTAAGAGTGATGGAGCGCTGAGAAATCATTAGCGACGTCGCCACCTCGCCAGGGCCGCGCTCGTGCCAGGCGTCTGTTTTGTGACGGAGATTAATGTTGCGTCAGTAACATTCTTTGTATGACACGGCTCGCCAGCAATCTCGCGACATTGAAAACCGATGGCGGGGGAAGTGAATAAAATAAATAAATAGGAGCCTGGCGTTTTGAGGGGGGCGGGGGGTTGCAATGCTAAATTGACTTGACGTGCGTGGCGTCCCGCTGTTTTCCGCCAGTCAAACGCTCGCTTGCTGTCGGTGGCGTCATGAAAGCTACTGGTGGGCGGGAGGTGGCTCGAGTATGCGGTTGTACGCGCCCAACAAGGCAGGGCTTTTATTTTTCCCAACAAGGCTTTGCTCGGGGGCACGACACATTTCTGAGGGGCTTTTGGATCTCCTGGCCTGATAATTCCTTTCATTATTCAACGCTTTGCTGGCAGATGTAGTGAGGCCACAAAAAGGGGGTGACAGAGGGGGGGGGGGGGGGGGGTTCTTGGGGAAGTGTAAAACGTCTGGGGTAAACGTAGCAGCGTTACCCCAAAAATAAGATGAAATCAATGTCAATTTCCATTTAAAAAAATAGCGAATTTGTTTTCTCCCTGCGCTTATTTTCCTTTGTTCATGAATAATAAAACGTCTCCTTCCACTGAAGTGGAGATGAAGCGATCTCTCGTCGCCTTTCATGTGAATCCTCAAAACGCAAACGGCGCACCTGTATGGGAGCAATGAGGGGGTGCGGGGGGGGGGTCGTGCATACAGACGAATGCGCACCTGTGCGAATAAACACACCCAAAGCATCACACGAGGGCAGGAAGTTGATTTTCGATGACCTTTGACCTGTGAAGAATGGCGACAGACCTGACCATCGCAATATAAGGTATAACTCCATTTTGAAGGGCATTGTAACCTACACAAAATGTTGTTTTTTCCTGCAGGATAGTCAGAGCGACGATATATCCCCAATTTACTGTTGACGCTCAATACTAAAAATGATAATAATAATAAATGTCAATTCTAAGCACCTTTCAAAACTCTCAAGGACGCTTTACAGCCACAGGATAAGAACATAAAAGAAAATATATTAATAAAAAAGGACTTTCAGTCGAGTCTTCAAATTTTTTTGTCTCATATTCTACCAAATGACATCACGCATCCATCATGTGACCTTTCTGTTCTCCTATTTTGTATATTTCAACCATAACGAAGTAAAGATCCCACCCGTCACGCGATTTTATCTTCTGAAATTTTCCTCCTTTTCTTTGAATTGATTTCTCCTCCGCAGTCATTGGCGGATGAACCAGTTTGTGATCCGACAACCCCCGCCCACCCTCTACCCTCTCCCCCAACCGCCTTCAACACCATCTGAATTAATAAGTGTTCCGGGTACGTATCGATTCCTTAAATCGATATCTTGTTTGTGTTGCGGCGCGCTGGCATGATGAGGTTGAAATGGAAACGGCACAGAGAAAAGCAAAGGCTCCTTTTTCAGTCACTTTTGATTTAAAGGACGCTATTTTGATCGACGGGAGCAAAACAAAATGGCACCGGTTCTTTACAAGCTTATTACACTTTACTATGTCGTAGCCAACAAAATGGTTGTTTTAGTCAACATTTAAATACATATATATATATATATATATATATATATATATATATATATATATATATATATATATATATATATATATATATATATATATATATCTACACTGTATATATACATGTACATATATATATATTACCGTATTTTTCGGTGTATAAGGCACACCCAAAAGCCTTAATTTTCTTCAAAAGATGACCCTTATACTCCGGTGTACCTTAAACATGGAAAATCGGATACACGGTATTATGGACTTCGAAGTACCTCTTCATCGAGTCAGCGTGAGCGCGGTGGGGTGAACATTGCAGATGTCAAACCACTGCCGATCCACTTCCTTGTGGGGCATCAGGCCATTCCGCGGTAGGTTGGGCTGGCGGCGGCGCTGACGCCCGCTCACCACCTGCCAGAAGCGCTGGCCCTTAAAGAGGAAAATGGTGTCGTGTGCGTACGAGAAATAGGCAACGTCGATATTCCCGCCCGGGTGGTCGCCGCCGGATACCGGCGGGAACGCCTTTCGGATGGCTTTCGGAAAACCCCGCGCCACCTTGTTGGATTCCACGCTAAAGGCGTATACCTGTCAGAAGACCAAATATAAGTTGCCGATCATTTTAACGTTTTTTTAAATGGATGACATCCTTACAAGGGTGTTTTTGAAGAAGTAAATGCACGAGTCCCTTCGGTCGTACACGGCCGTATCGATGGGACCGGAGATCCCCGGGAAACCTTTGGAGATCTTTCTGGGGTAGCGGCGGCCCTCTGGGTCCTGTATGAAGACCCTGTCGTTGTTGCCGTCGTATTTCCAGAACTGAGTACCTGTCACAACAGAAGGTTCGGGACCCATAAAGCATCGCACCCTTGAGAATTGCGCAAAAGTGGGATTCTACCTTTGAAAAAGTAGACGTCGTCTCGCTTCAGGGACCAAACATGCACATAGGCGTCCACTCCATCCGCGGGGAGCCCGCGCCAGCCAATCCGAAGCGGCACCGGGTCGCCATAGCGCGTCCGGTTGTTACGATTCTCGTACAGCCAGTACCAACCCTCCCTCATAAAGTAAGTGTTGAAACGGACCACCACTCGGCCGTAGGGGCCCCTCTCCCGTCTGATCCAGTCAAAAACGGTGCTGAAGCTGCCCTTGCAGGCGCCTGCGGAGCGAGAACCAAACGCGGGTCGGTCGAGGGCTTCAGTCGAGGGCCCGTTCGGAACCTGGACGGCGGGTGATGCTCACCATAGAGGTTCTGGATGGCTTTCCTGTCCATCCAGCCCATTTCAAAAGCCGCTTCCTGGGGCAGGTAACTGGGCTGCATGATGGAGCCGGCTCGGTAGATGTGGGGCAGGCCTAAAACATGACCAATCTCGTGAACCGCCACCTACATAAATAAATAAATACATAAACAAATATATACATTTAAAAAAAAACAAGGATAAATAAATGTAATTAATTAATTAATCATCATGATCCAGGGTTCCTTCACCGCTCACCTTAAGGAGGCTAATTCCACTGCCAGTATTCGGTGCGGTAAAATGTTCATCGTCGTCAAAATGGATGTCGCCCAGAAACCAGGCGTGAGCAAACTCTTGACCGCTGCCGTCAAATCTCTGATTGCAACCAAGATGTCTTCCTAGACGCCATGTAATTGAATCGCATGAGTAAACGTGGGTGTCAAAGTTGTTAAATGGCGGTTGCGGCAATTCTCCGAGACACCAATTTTGGTCCCAGTTGAAGTCTACCAAACGCAAAATTGTTCAGACAATCCGAAAACTCAAACGGGAACTTCTAGTTTGCCATTGTAGAATAGTTTTTGATGTGAAAATTGTCAACTGCCTTGAAAAAACATAAACATGGCCCACCTGTTCCGAAGCCCAGCCTGACGTCGATGTCCTCCAGCGGTGACCTGTTGTCCTCCACGAACTGCAGCGGCGACACTTCGCTCCACATGCGGAAGGCTAACCTGAAGATGTACCTCTGCTCCTCTACGGAAAGCTGATTGCTGTAGCCTTCGCCGATCAGACGCCACCTCAAGACGTTCTTGCTGAAGGCCGCGTGGCCCGTTTCGCTTAGGTCCCTCTTTTGCCGCCTGCGTTTGGTCGCCAGGGCGGCCAGATGCCGTTTCCTACGTGTCACCCGGGCAGCGTTGGTATCTGAGAGAGCACTTACCGTGCCGTTAACATCCAACGAGTTCGTTTTGGAGTCATTAACGACACGAAGGTGGTCGTCACTTGTTGTGAAGTTGCTGTCAGTCTCATTCAAAATATCAAAAGCGGTGCTGTTTTCAACATCCGAGGTCAAACTCTCCTCAAGTTCACGTCCAGAACTGAACTCTTCCACAGGGTCTTCTGGTTCCTGCTCTGTTTCCTTGTCGGGGACGCCACACCTGGGCTTGTTCATGGCCTCCCTGGTGGCGTCGTCGAAAGCGCCGGTCACCGGAAGGCCAAACAGCCTCTGGAAGTCTTTAAGCGCCTCAGTCAGCGCTCGGTTTTCTGGAGGACGATCTCGAAAATGGGGCACCGAGTTCCCCTCCTGGATGCTCGCTTGGAGGTCATCAAGGAAGTCGTAATTGGTGTTCAGATCCTCGTCGCTGTCTCGCGTCTCCTCCCACCTCACTGGTTTCAGGAAGCCGTATCTGGACAGGAAAAGCTGATCCAGATGCATCATTGTTATGTGGTTCCCACTCCACTCCCACGAATTTGTATTTCATTGCGATGAAATGTAAATTTACCTCTGCCGTGTACTTGTCCGTGATGGTCTGAGCTTGCTGGCCGTTGAACATCTGCAAATCCGAGTGATCGCGATGATGGAAAAGCTTCTCGCCGCTGCTGGTCCATAGAAGCAAAGAAGTGATCAGCTGGATGGAAGTCAGCATCGTGGTGGCGGTTCAGGTCGGGTTGTCCGCTGAAGAGAAAAAAATGTTGGCTGGGTAGGTTTTATAGGACCAACCGGCACACCGGTTCCATCCAACCGGATGCGAGGTGGGGCTTTCCATGGGGTGATGTGTGAATAGCAAACAGTTCAACTTGTTAGCGACAAACAGCGAGGATGTACCGTGCTGTATAACGCTTCGCTGGTTTCAAATGGACTTCGAAGAACACCCACTTTGAAGGGTGAAGCAAAATGAAATCTGAAGACCCCACAGTGAACAAAAAAATGGCATCTACAGTCCATTCATAGACAAAAAAAAAAACAGTCCGCTGACCAAATATTGCAAAAATGTGGCAATTTTAGAGGTCCCCCCAAAAATTCCTCCCATGTGTTTGAAATCATGAGCAATTGTGAGGATGCACAAAAATTCTCCACTCAACTTTATTTACACAAAACTTAAATATCCATCAATGTATACAAAGTTCTGCACGTGGAGCTACTATCATATATACAATAATAAAGCCATAAATCCACATGCAAATTCAATATGACACAATGCATGAAAATCAATGAGGAACCTATGCTGTGCAACGCACAGGTGGTCAGCCATCTTGGTTTCATGATGAACTTCTGCTTTTTTTGTCCATACCAGAACAAAGTCCTCCTCAACTAGTCAATATGGTCATTTTAACTTTAGCGCGTTGCTCATGGCCTCCGCCAGATCCTGCGGCGTGGGCTTCTCGGCAGTACAGCTGACGCTCAGACCCTGACACAATATGGCGTCCCGCGTGGTGGGCCCGATGGCGGCGAACTGCACACAATATTTCGCTTTGCTCTTTTTTTTTTTTACCGATTTTGCGATTTCAATTGTGAATGTTTGTCGAACATTTCAGATTTTACCTTTATTTGCGTTAGCCGCTCACCAGCCAGACAGCGCAAGGCCTGTACACAGAAGTTGACCCCCGACGGGCTGAAGAAGGCCACACTAGCTGGGGGGCCCTAAGGGAAGTTTGTGTGTTTTATTTATATTATATAATATCTTGTATATCTCACAACATATCAAGGGTAATGTTTGACCTGTGCAGCAGCAAAATAGTCTGTAAGATTCTTGACCAGGTCAGGATGCACGGCTGTTTGATAGACAGTCAACGTCTCGAGGGGGACGCCTTGTGGACAGATCAGGAAGTGATCATCACAGGATCAATAACAACAAACTAATCAATTGGATTAAATTAGTGTTAAATCTATTTCCATTACGTCCAATACAAAATAAGTACAATATAGAAAATCCACTCTCGTTCAATGACTGTTTATGGTATTTTCTCTTGATGCATCCTTCTTAACCATTTGCTTTAAATATAGATCTACTTCATTAAAAGGACATGTTACCATTTTCCCGCAAAGCCACAGGCAGAACTTCTCTTTTGATGGAGCCACAAGGGAAGAAAAGAGGGAGGATACCGGTGTCCTCTCCTATAATCAACAAGGAAGTATGCTAATTTGCATTACTTCCAATCAATGAATAACCATTTTTGTTCTTCCATTATCAAAATAGACCGAAAATACGCCCTCGTACGTTCAATGATGACACGCGACAGGACGTTGGCCGTCCCCGTGTCCTCACCGAGTGGGTTCAAGCCAAGACGTTGTACTGCATGCAAGACAAAAACAAATAAATAAAGAAATTATGCATTTTGGCCATCATTTTCTATTAAAGTCAGGAACAGTGAATCACTTCCTGCCACGTAGAACAACCAGGTGGTTTGTTTACATAGATGAGGAAAAAGCATATAGGCCGTAAAAGAACGACAAAAGGTGGGACACACTTCAGGAAGGCACCTCACCTGCTCAGAAACAATAAAAGGACATTGCAACAAGTTGTCACCTGTGCTAACGGCACCTCGCGTGTTCATGTCGGTGGCAGGTGAGTTTACCTAAGGCAGCCGTCGCTTTCCCCACCACGTAAACGCACTTTGCATTCCACTTGTCTTTCGCCACACGCTGCCATTCTGTTGAAAAAGACACAAAGGCCCCGTTTTGTTACACTGGTGTGACAGTTGTTATTGTTTTTAACATTTGAAACAACAGGGTGGTTGTCCAGATCAACTTTTCCATCTGGTTTCACCTTCTCTTCTGTCCTCAAGGCACATCTTCACTGCTTCCACCGCTCTTGGGCTTGTAAATATAAGGCCGCCATATTTTTCTGTTTGGAAAAGCTTTGGGGAAGATATGAATTGTATTTCATGTAAGATTACATTTAAAACCAAATTAAACAAAAATATCTGGTCACCTTTTCTGATAGGGTGTTGAGTGAAACAAACTTAAACGATAGCACAGGCAAAAGGGTTGCCTGCAGGCCGACCTTTGTCATTTCCTGTGGTATCACAAAAAGGGACAAGCATTAAAATATGAGAAAATAATGTTGTTTTTGTTGTTTTCCTGCATCTACCTGGTTGTAAGGATCAGACCCAAGGTCTCCATCACTTGGCTCTTTCAGAAGCAGCACGTTCATCTTGACAAAAACTGCAGAATTTATAGATCATAAATCATTGAGAATATACTGGACATTTGTGGGAACATGAACTGAGCTATCTTAAAAAATTGAGTCAAATGAAAATGCAGGGCGTGAATGCACACAAACCCAAACTACACCCCAACTGTCAGGTTGCAGATAACAACAAAGCTTGGGTGCATGGGTTTGGATGCATATTATTCAATCAAGCCACAAAATCCAACGAGGAGAAGCCACTTACTGACACTACCCGCAACGCACCATAGCGTTTGCGTTGCACCACGGTCCCGTCGATCACATTATTATTAATAAAACAAGCAATTATATTACGAGTCTGAACGTACAGCTGAGCGCCAGGAGACCAATCATTTACAGGGGGGTCGTCTTATTTTACTGTCGACTAACGTATTGCTGCGAGGCATGACTTGCATGTTGCATCTAACCGGTACTTTCAAAATAGCAGGAATAAAATTCTCTACGAGTCAAGAAGAAATACGTGACTTCACATTGCAGCTAAAGAGCAGCATGAATAATTGTCACCCCTTCTTGATTGGTTTATTCCAAGTCGCCATTGACCCTGACCGAGCTACGGCGAGTCCATATGGCCAAACCAAGATTGAAACAAAATGGCGTGCTAGTAAACAAGTATTGCACATTTTGTAAAGTGAAAGGTATGCAACAGAAGAGGTGGCAATATATTGATGCATGCTTAAATCTTATAAATTAGGGTGTCATAGCTACATTATTTCGTCGAGTGACATTGTGGTGTCCACTTGCACATTACGAGTATAATGCAAACCCCCTTCGTTCACAATTGGTTTATTACATTGGACGACCATTGGGGCTCTCCGTCACGCCCATCCCCGCTGAGTCTACGCACACGCTCGGCGCATGTTTGCAGCATGGCTTCGTCAGCAAAGAAGAGGGCGATGGGTCTTGAGAAGAATCCCCCGGAAAGCGATGAAAGCTCGGACAACAGTCTGGGGGATGAAAGCGATTCCTCCGGCGAGGGCAGCGATGCGTCCGAGGAGGAGGAGATTAACGAGGCGGGGATGACATTTTAGAGTTATCTGAATGAGTGCGAGGTTGCTAAGGCTAACACAGATGTATGATAACTATGCACAACTAGCCTTGTGCAGCACTATCCTTATATTTGACCAGGTTGTGCAATTATTAAGTGCATGAAATTACTGTAATCAGATTTGTTTGCTATTTAGGAGGTGACTGTAGACTTCGAAGGGCACGCCGTTACGCACAACGACTTCAATGGCATCAAGAAGCTCTTACAGCAGGTTGGTTGCATTGAAACGAAAGGAAGAAAACAAAACAAAGCGTCTTCATGTGTCGGCTTGCTGCGATCCAGCTGTTTCTGAAGGCTCATGTCAACACGTCAGAGATGACCGACATCATTATCCAGCAGAACCACGTGGGAAGTGTCATCAAAGTAAGTCCATATTTACTGTATTAATAAAATCGTTGTCATTTATTCACGCTCCGCTTTTGAACTAATCTCAAGCAATGCATTATTTTTTCTTTTCAAGCAAGCAGAGGTGCCCGAGGACAGCGACGATGACGACCCAGATGAAGTGTTTGGTTTCATCACCATGGTGAACCTCACCGAACGAAAGGCAAGATTATCCATCGTCCTCTGTCAACCTCGCCGTCAGGCTTCTGTGACGTTTACCTTAATCGTTCGCAGGGCGTGCAGTGTGTGGAGCAAGTCAAAGAACTGATCCTGGACCAGTGCGAAAAGTGCTCCGGCCACATCGCCGCCGAACAAATGGAGCGGATACTCGGCGACACCGCCAAGCCCGTGGGCCTCCTGCTGAGCGAGCGCTTTGTCAATGTGCCGCCGCAGATCGCCCTGCCGCTGCACAAGCAGCTACAGTGAGTTACTGCACCTTCTCCGGATTATGTTATGTGTGATGGGGATTACGTGGGGCACAATGAGTGACAATCTTGGGAGAAAGAACTACAAATTAAAATCAGAATCAGTCAAAACATGATGGTGATTTTGACAGGGAGGAAATCTCCGAAGCGGAACGCACAAACAAGCCCAGTGGGAAGTACCACTACTGCCTGATGATAAGCAAGACCTGCAAGGAGGCCGGCAAGGGCGTTCCCGCATCCAAGGACGAATACACCTTCATCAACGCTGAAGAGGAGTTCTTCTATGAGGTACGGAAAATGCATTTCTTGCTGCTTTTAATCCATTTACCTTGGTTGCCCTTTGAAAAATTGGCCTGTATTATGAAAGTAGCCAAATATAAGTTTCAAAAATGCAATTACAATTATTTAAAAATATATATAAATATTTTTGTATGCTACCATCTCAGTTGCTAACGTTTACCTCTGTCAAACTTGATGGACGTGTTCAAATTTCTTTTTTGGCAGCACGCCGTCTCCACGTTCCACTTTTCCGTGCAAGAGGATACCGACTCGTGCCTGAGCGGCCGCTGGTCCTTCGACGACGTTCCCATGAAGCCGTTCCGCACCGTCATGCTAATCCCGATGCAACGGATCCCCGCCATCATGGACAAACTTAAAGAATATCTCAGCGTGTGACGACTGGTTGCATCGTAGTGATAAATGGAGGGGGGGGGGGGGGTCTGAATTCCCCACATCCCTCCCAAAAAACTATATTATTGCAAATAATTATGAGGATTTGAGAGAATGTACTAGATTCAGATACATTTTCTATTCTACATTTATGAAACTAAATTCTGGCAATGATGAGGATAAATCAAGTGGACTGCAATTAAATTTCTTACATCAATCTGTTCAAAATCCTTTTTTTCAGTTTTCCAATGATAAACTATACATCTTAAAATGCACGTTATACAAAGATTGTGGAAACAATAGGAGTCATTGGAAAAAAGCTACCAGATTGACTTGTACTGGAGCCAGTTAACTTTTTCTCACATAATTTTGTTTTTTTGGTCGTAAAAATAGTGCAACAAAAATGAATAGACGTGGAGAGAAGGACCCTTCGGACAGTGTTTACTGCACATGGGATGTATCAAACATTTGGCATATAAAAACATGGTCACCTGCAATACACATTCGCACACGGTGCTTCCCAGCACACAGACATGTTTTTTGTTTGCAGTAAAACTAGTGCATGGTCCTCAAAAGTAACAAAAGTTGAGTTCCATTTTGGACTTATTTCTGTTTTTTTGCATGTGTTTTAACTAAAAACCATACGCCAAGAAGAAACGATCAAATGATGTCAAATGTTTGCAAATGATATGACAAAATAACATTTTAGCAGGTGTCGCAGTTCAAAGCAGAGACGTCATTTGCAGTCATACGCTAACTTCAAGTTTAGTTTAGCATTGCACGAAATAATAAAATAATAAACTTCCTGACATAAAAAACAAGAATTCTGCATAGTGAAAAAAGACAGTAAAAAATTGTTTAGCCTCCAGCTAAAAAAAATGTGCCCATTGAGATGAATTGAAATTAATGTGTAGTTTGTTCTAACCTAAAAAAAAAAAAACAAAGAATGATGCTCACAAAATGGCCAATGCAACTATTTCCTGTTTTCATAACATGTAAATGAGGTTACAAAAACAAGACAGCATGGCTGTAATTCTCGGCTCCCGAAGTAAAAACAATAAAAGTGCCTGGCACATTGCACTAAGTGGCCATCAATAAATAGCGATTCCGATAAATAATTCACTCGCATGTACCTGAACTCTTAGCACCAAGGAGGCATGTCACCGCCGCCATTTTGAAGGCGGTTGCAAGTGCAAACGATTCCACCGCTGCTGCGCCAACGTCATCATCTGCCGACTTGACGTTGCCCATCACGCGGGGCTTGGGTAGCGTGGCGGGATGCTCGGACACATTTCTGACCAAAATAAAAACTAATATGATACTGAATTGAATGTGTCATTTAGTTGAGATACTGCAAGATGGTGGGAAAACAATTGATTTTTTTGCAAGTTCAGATCATATGAAAAAAAAAATAGATATTTTTTTGGGGGGAGACTCACTTTGTCGGCTGGGGACGTACAGGTTTGGGTCCAAGTTCGGGTCTGGGTGCAGGTCCAGATCCTGGTCTTGGTCCAAGTATGGCGTGAGAAGTCCGTGGGTCAGCAGGCAGGGGCTTCTGAGGGGGGCAAGGCCGCTCCTTTTCCTGATATAAGTGCAATAGCATGAAATCACCACAGGAGGGCGATGTTAGTTAACAAGTCAAAAAGGGATGACTGTATTTGTATTTATTTATTTGTTATTTATATAGAAATGTTTAAAAACGGGATTAGTCATGAGGTACACGCCAGTAATAATTGATAAAATATTTTTATTATTTTTATGTACACATTTTTGTATCGATTAATTTATTTTCCATTTTTATTGTTTTTAAATTCATTGTATTTGCATCATTTTATCGTTCAAAAATAGAAAGCAAAGCATAGCAATGAATTTTTCTGTTTATTTTGATTTATGCAAGGTAGTACTGAGAACTGTCCAGTAATTCGGAAATATTACTTTGGTTTATTCCAGGGGTATTACCAATATATGATTATTTTTAATACATTGTTATGAAACAAATGGCAGTTACAGTTACAAAAACAATTAAAAGTATTATTTGTTTACCATTAAAATTAAATTAATTGATGCATTTTTCCTGTAATGAATGGGCATTCAAAATATAACCCAAAATTCGGCTATTAGGTATTTCTAATTGACTTCATAAAACATTTCTGGATGCTCACCATCCTGCACCCGTTTAGGCGTGGAGCGCCGGCCAACGTCACAGCTGTCCTTCCGGCCATCGTCACATGGACGTGAGGATGAAGATGAAGACGAGGAGGAGGCGGCGTTGCCCCCGCCGCCGTCGCCGCGCCCAGCGACGCGCTGAGCGAGAGAGGCTGGCATTGAGGCAAGCGGCGCAGGCTATGCGACGGGTATGGCGGCGGCGGCGGCGCAAGCTGCGTCTGTGGTCTGCGATGAGTCGGCTGTGGTGAAGATGGAGAATTGTTAACAATCCAGGTAGGTCAGAAACACACCCAAAACCAAATATTTGGTCTCATTTCGGGAGACCCCCCTCCCATCCATCTAGGCAGGACTTCCTAAGGAGAAAAAATAGGTCTACTTGGTTCCTGATCATGTGTGCCATGTTGAAAACACATTCTCCCCGTGTGGTGTTATTTGTAAGTGGGCCATCGCTAA
Organism: Hippocampus bargibanti; assembly: GCF_051943395.1. Classification (NCBI taxonomy): domain Eukaryota; kingdom Metazoa; phylum Chordata; class Actinopteri; order Syngnathiformes; family Syngnathidae; genus Hippocampus; species Hippocampus bargibanti. The sequence goes on from NC_142748.1 coordinate 9,376,490, forward strand.
GCAGTCCCCAGCCGTCTAAGCAGGACCATATCGGAGGTGGACCACAGAGAAACGGACCCCCCGCATTGGTAAAAACAAGCCAAAACATGAGCGCTTGGTGTTTAGAGCAGATGTTGGAAGCGTACACATGAGCTCATATGGAGCCCCCCCCCCCCAATGGAGGAAGAGCAGGATGACCTCACCTGCACCGCACACCACATCAAACAATTTCTGGAAAAGCTTCACGACCAGAACCACATGATTCAAACCAGACTAATGTGCAGCAGCTGGAGGAGGCAATGATGGGTGGGGGTGTTTGTGTGTGGGGGGGGGGGGGGGGGGGGGGTCCGCCCTTTTGTGCAGTTAGGTTGAGTCAAGTCCCGCAATGGGACTAGCCGTTAACATTGTGGTGTCGCAATATACAACATCGGACACATTTTGTCGCTATATCACAGATTTTCATCCGCTAATGCTAAAATGTGGAATCACGCTACCTTGAAAACGTTGGTGTTGGCGGGCGGAGGAGGCGCCGGTCGGGATGGCGACGCCACGCTCGCTGATTGATGCCGCTTGGGAGTGGATGCCGTGCCCGTCGAGGCGCTTACAGACCTGTGGGAAAAACACCTATTAACTCATTCACTGCCAGATGATGTGCAAAAATGTGTCCGTTCCAATGCCAGGGTTTTTGTCATTGTCATTCAAATTCCAGAACCCACAGAATATTGAGTTTTAGGACTACATAAACATTTAATACAGTGTTAGAAACCCAAGATTCTCTTCTTTCATCAGAAAGAATGAGTCAATTCCTAAATTATATCCGTCTGGAATTATATGAGCTTGAAATAAGGGCGACTGTCCAAAATACAATGCAATCCATACATATTGGTTGAGATAGCGTTCTAACAACAGCTGAATGACAGTGAATGAGTAAAATACACGATGAAAAGCATTTAAAAACTGAAAAATAACCTGAGCTTGTCCGTCGGGGCCTTCTTGACGCCGGAGAGCACCCCCCGCAGACTTTTCCGTTTGATGCACACCACCGCAGCGGCGGCCATGAGTGTGAGGAGCACCGCCATGACACCCACCGTCACGCGGGTACCATCTGTTCTCAGAGTGGGGGAGAAAGGGGGTAAAAGGGGGGTGTAAAGTGTCCTTGGGAGCTTTGAAAGGCGCTTCAAATGAAATGTATAATATTATTATTATTAAAGAGAGTGAAGCGAGATCAACGCAATCTTTGGTGAAATTACCTGCTAGTCGGATGGGACCGCTATCCACGCTGCCTCCGAAACCGGACGCGTTGCAGAAAGGGGGTGCACGGTGCGCCTCGCAGTGACAATTCTTCTGATTGTTGCACACCTGCCAAAGATGCCGCATTTAACTCATTCACTCCCATTTATGAATTTATTCGGGAATTGAAAGTATGATGTAGAGCGGCATTTTTTTTCATGCATGGTTGCCGATAAAGCGTTGGCCATGGCCTCTGGCGATGTTTTTTCTTGGAGTGGACACATTTTTGCATGTCTGGCAGTGAATGAGTTAATCACACACACACATCCCTCCCCCCTTTTTGTTGTGTGTTTGTGTGGTGGGGAAAAAGGGATAGGGGCGTGTTGGTGGTGGGGGGCACAAGGACGACCGCCCCGAGACTTTGATGAACAGCTTTGGGTGGCTAATCATAAGTGAAACCATTAAGCTTAATTGAGTGGGTTGCTTTTGGCGTCCTGGATGATTGAGTGTGCGACTCTTTAATGACTCCTGAGAGAGAAAAAAAGAAAAAAAGTGCAGGTGGGCACTCAAGTAAAGCCATCATGGCGGTTGAGGACGGGGGGGGTCTGTAGGTTAGTAAACAATAGACGGCAGGATACTTTCAAATGCAATTGATTGACATTGAGGCGAACTAAAATGGTGATGGGGACGTGTTAGGGTTTGTGGAATTGTATGGATGCAAATAAAGTTTTTTGGGGGGGTTTGGATGGCGAGCGGATGACATCGCGGCGCACTCACCCCTCGCCCGTTGCACTTGGAGGCGCATTCGTGCACCCCAAAAACGCTGACGTTCTGGCAACGGCGGTTCAGGCACATCTAAAGGACGACACATTTGAAAACAATGACAAAATGTATCATGGGGGTCTAGGAGGCTTTTTTTTAAAGTGGGGGAGGGGGGTCGTCACCATTCCATCTCCACACTTGGTCCCCGTCAACACTAGGCCTGGATCTGGCATGTCGTCGCCCAGGTAGACGTGCGTGCCGCGGCAGAGGATTCGGCCCCCTTCTTGCAAGGGGATGTTGGTTTCTATGGAGACGGCGTTGGTGCCGATGACCGGGCGATTGGCCCCCCCTTGGCATTGAACTTTCCCGCACTGGGCGTCCCTGCAAAATACAATACAATACAATATATCCTCATTTGTGCAGCACTACACATAATAGTCAACAAAAAGCAAAATAATAAACACAACAGGAACATGGATGCTTTGGAGTGCCTCATTGTCGACCATAAGTGCATACGTCACTCTAGAAGGAGTGACATCCATTTTTTAGCTTCAGTTTCAAGCTAGCATGGCCACTTTAGAACGCCTCGTTGTTGTAAGCGGTGTCTAGTGGTTTACCCGGCATCACATTTGGCAAAGGATCCTTTGGCGTCTTTGCCGCAGTTGCCGTAAGGATCGCCTGCCGAGTTGACTCTCTGGAAGCAGATCCCGGGCGCGGCTTTGGCCCCTAGCGAAGAGAAAAAAGTCACGTGAGGAAGCGGCAAATGGGTGGGTTGGGGGAGGGGGGGTGGACTTACCCGGACCCCACAGCGTCACGCACTGCTGCTCGTGCGTCTGACACACGCCGTTGTAGCAATAGCCGTCGGCGCCGCGGCAGGCGTGCCCGTCGTGCAGGTAGACGTTGGGGGGGCAATGCGGCCCACCGCCTGTGCAGAACTCGGGGAGGTCGCACGAGTTGCCCGAATCGCGGCACGGAGTTCCCGCTGGTTTCAGCTTTGGAATGAAACGTTCGAATGAGACCAAATGAATGGACGGGCTGTGGGCGACGGGCGCCATACCCGACAGTCGTGGCAACACTGGCCGTGGGCGCACACGGCGTCCCCCTTCAGGGTGCAGGTGGTGGCGTTGCAGCAGGGGTTCAGGCATTCCTGGCCGCAAAACGCATGACTTGTTCTGATTCCCATTTTAGGTGACCCCCCGACCCTAAATCACACCTCGGGTTCACCGCAATCGCACTCCTCGCCCTCTTCCACGTAGCCGTTGCCGCACTTCTGCCCGCCGTAGAGCACCTTGACCTCGGGCATGTTGAAAAGACACATGCCCACCCCCTTGTCCAAACTGGTTGCCAGGTCTTTCTTGCTGCAGCTGCTGAATACAGTCGGGAAGGGAAACCTGTGCGGGTGTAAAAATGGGGGGGCGGCGTGGTGTCAAAAAGGTTTTTAGTCAAACTCCATTTTGCCGTGCATGACGGAGTGCGTTTCATATTATTCCTGGATGCGAACGCACGTCCACGCCCGCCTCGGAGTTTCTTGATCCAACTCCTCCTCGAATGACGTCTGTGTGATGGGATCAAGAGATAAAGAAGAGCCCTCCGAGAATTTTGTCATTAACTCCTTCACTGCCAGACCATGCGCAAAAATGTGTCCACTCCAGTGCCAGGGTTTTTGGCATTGTCACTCGAATTCCAGGACCCACAGAATATTCCGTTTTAGGATGACATGAACATTCATTGTAGCGTAAGAAACCTTAGAATCTTTTCTTTCATCAGGAAAAAAATCAATTATATGTGTCTGGAGTTATATGAGCTTGAAATGAGGGTGGGGGTCAAAAATACAATGCAATACATACATACAGTATTGGTTTATATAGCGCTTTAACAACAACCGAAGCTGGAACAAAGTGCTAACATGGACAAAAAGCAAATGCTGCCCCCTTTAGGAAAACCATTGCTTTATCGGCACCAAAGCATGAAAAAACAAAACCGGAAAAAAAAAATCGGGAATGGCACTCTATGTCCTATTTTCAACGCTCAAATATATTTGTGAATGGCAGTGAATGAGTTAAGAAAATAAAAATGTCATATTTCTCCTGACAAGAGATGACTCACGCCCACGATAGGAGAATTAAAAGGCAGCGTAATCAAATATTTAATTACCCATAAATCCCCCTCCGGACTCCGAAGTGAAAACAATTTCTAAGCACGGGAAGATGATCATCAATCATCAACAGCGTGCATATAGCATGTACGCAGTCAGGAATTCATCTTTCGACGAACACACTCTAACGTTGACAATTCACAGCGTGCTAATCCTCGTGGCCTTTTTAAGATATTCAACTGGAAGGAGTGTGTGTGTGTGGGAGGCGTTGAAAGGGGGGGGGGGGGCAAAGAGGGGATAGCCGGATTATAAAGTGCACTCGGCAACACGGAGGAATATGGATTATTTGCACGCCAAACAACGCTCAATATTCACGTCTTAATTGTATGTCCATGATTAGTTCTATCTTAGCTCTCCGTGCACGGCGCCGTATTTGGAGAGGCAAATAACGGAAGCTTCAAATATTCAAAAGCCGCCAACTTGGAAGAAAAAGTGTGGAACAAGACGGTTTAGGGGGGTGGGACGGCGGCGCGGGTGCTTAAGTATTTATCAGTCACAGCAGAGTTTGTTTTTTTTCAACATTAAATTTGAATGCATGTCAAAGAATAGCAACTGGCTTAGAACGAGGGAAAAGTGAACGGAGGAATAAGACAATTTTTTGGGGGGGGTGGACATTAATTTAATTTAATTTACATTACTGTAATTTAATGTCATGACATGTAATTTCACTTAGTTGTAATTTATTGTATTTTATTTATTGTATTTTTATTGTATTTTACTTTACATTTTTAATATTATTTAATTTAATTTCCTTATTTAATTTAATTTAATTATTAATGTAATGTAATTTAATGTAACATGATGCCATTTAATTTTATGTAATTGTATTTAATTGTATTTTGTTTTTTGTCTTTTTATTGTATTTTATTTTACATGTTTTATTTTATTGTATTTTAATTGTATTTTATTGACCTTTTAAATTGTTCTTCAAATAAAAAAAATATTTGGTGAAAGATGGCTGCCGTGCAAAAAATAAATAAATAAATAAATAAATAATAATAATAATAATTTGAGAGTGCAGAGTCGCGACGCTCACCCGGTGGAAGGAGTCATGATGCAACCGCCGCGCTCCGCCGTCAGCCGGCAGCCGCACCCCCGCTCGGGCGTGTCGTGGTTCATTCCGAAATTATGGCCCAGCTCGTGGGCCAGCGTAACGGCGGCACCCAGGGGGTTGTCGGAATGATCCTGAAAAGCAAGCGGCGGGTCACACAAAATGAGGTATATACAAAATGAGGAGAATACTTGAATATAAATATTGATAATATTTACATATAAAACAATGTACCATGACGATTCCCCCGGACTGCTCCGCCGTGCACATGCTCATGATGGGCGCCATGCCGATGGTGGTGCCCTGGAAGTACACCCCGCTGATGGGGGGGTTGATCATGAGACCGTTTTCCACTCATTCTAAGACGCAATCTATGTATGACTGGCAGATGCAATGGTGAACCCCACCTGATGAGCTGTGCGTTGTCGTGGGGCTTCCGAGGGAGCAGCTTGACTTTCCTCCAGTCCAGGAACTCGTGCAGGGTAGTGAAGGGGTCCTGCGTGACTGGACACTTGTCGACGTCGCTCCAGACCTCCAGGCCCACTAGGGCCACGCGGATATTCAAGGCCCTGTAGAACTGATCGGGGGATGAGAAAAGGGATGAGAAAGGACGAGCATTGATGGATATGTGGAACGGTCGCTGCTTGGAATTGAAGCGGATTTACGTGATGAGTGGGGCTGCCTTCACAGCAGCTCCTGAATTTTGGTTTTTCTACTTCTTCCTTTCATCACTTTCCGAGACTAATAAAGGCTCGTCTAAGGCTCAACCGATGGGTCGGTTACCTTGTCGACGTAATTGGCAATCTCGGCCAGCCGCTGCTTGACTTTCTCCGGGTCCTTGCCTTGCTTCTGAAACTGAGGGCGGGCATTTGAGTCAAAAGAGACGACGGCGAAGGCGACGGCTGGCCTTACCTCGCGGTTGTCGGCCACGATGATCAGCTCCACGTATTTGGTGGTACTTTGGATGTGACGCTTGTGCTGCGACAGAGAAATGGAGACGACGTTTGTTTCGGGTTGCCATCATTCCGTTCTACTGTCGTATGTGTGACCTTGGTGAGTGACACCCATGTCAGTAAACGAGTTTCTAGTTGTGATTTAATCGAAACAAAACTCCAATTCCTGGCCACCTAGAGGAAAATAACGATCTGTGTTTATTGTTAGATCCTTGTCAACCCCCCCACAGGCACGTAATTGTTTTGTGCCATAAGAAAACGGGAAAATTGTGCAAGACAGTCAAGTGTTTTTGAAGCGCCATATGTTTGGCCTGCATCCCGAGAAGCAAGCAAGCAAGCATCCAGGGAATGATTTACAAAAGACGGAGAACAATTTTTAGGGGTGGCGAGTGGGGGGGGGCGGAAAGTCCCAGACTTGTGGGAGAGGGAGAGCTGGAGGGGATGGGGGTCGCGTGAGTCCTCTTGCAGTGCTAACGTCAGCGTTTAGCATCATTCCTGCAGCTTTTTGTTCTCGTGCGAAGGCCTAATGGCCGCCATGAGATCAGTCGGATAGCTCAGGTGAATAATTCAAACAAGCGACAGGGTGATCAAATATAAAATACAGACCCTTGAATAATTTGCAGAATCTACAAAGCACATTTTTTCTGCATTTGGTGAGGCGTCACATCGGGGTCAGGGGTCAAGGTACTTTTCAAAAGTGAATAATTCCCAAAATAAAAAATGAGTAATCCTCACCCTGGTGCTGAAGGACTTGAATGGGTCAAGCAGTGCGACAGGTTTGGACGTGTTAGACTGATGCCCACAAGTGCCGCTTGCCAAGCGGAAGTGTTGCGTTGAGTAGACCCGGTGAGTTCCGTGGGTGCCCTGGGCCATTGGCTCAATCACGTATGATTTTCCATTCACAGATATCAACCCCCTGTGCGCACACGGGTGTTTAAAGCAGTTGAAAATCTTCAGGCAGCCACCATGGCGGACTCACTTGAGTGTGGAGTTACAGGTGCTGAGGGTGACATCCGAATCTGGATAACGTTCCACTTCGCCGTGGTAGTAGCAGTGCGCCTGGGGTGAACGCCAAAAAACGCACAATTGTTTCCATCAATGTATCGCGGACATCCTCATCATCAAATGGAAAAAAAACAACCAAAACATTTCCTACAGAAGAATCAGGACGTCATCTCTATGGTGATTGACCAATACAAACAGAGAGCTTACTAGAAACCTTATTTTGAAATCCAGACAATGTCTTGGAACAATATTTAGAAATCCCTCGCCTTTGCTTTGCACCTGAAAGCAACACCCGAATTTGAACGAGGCTTCAAAACAAACTCTGTAATTGACACCCCATAACCTGAGTTTGAAAGCCGAGCCGGCAAATGTTGACGAGAGCAGTTCTTGAAGCTCCACGTCGGTTTTGAGGCGCAGTAGGAGAATGCAACGATGCCGGCTGACAGCTGTTTTTGAAATGAAAAGCTGAGCATGTGTGATTTAACGGGAACAAGAAGAGCCGTTGAATATTTCATCCCCTTGGACTTTTCAGGCACACTTAGTCTTCAATTCGACACTTTCACTACAGCAAAATTCTTTTCAGTCTATCTATTATGAATTAAACCCCCCTCTACACCCCGAAAAAAAGTGCAATTTGCTTCGGACCTGATCTGACTTCTCCCCCATTCATCAATTATGAATTTCGTGAGAGCAGAAAGTGACAATTTCCCTCTTTTTTCAGTCATTTATAATCTTATAGCAGAGTGGAAATACGAAAAAAAAACATTTAAAAATAAAAGGATGCCAAAAAAATTCCATACCATAGAGTTGTGTGAGCCTGTGACCGCAGTGCCATCAGGTAGGTAATGCGTTTCTTTGTAGCCACTCGCAAACAGACCCCTGATATGAAAAAAAATAAATAACATTAAATAAAACACAAGAAAGCATTTGACTATGACCATAAATCATTCACTGCCATTCCAGAATTTATTCGGGAATTGAAAATATGACGTAGAAATACAGTAAAGTCTCGTTATATCGATATTCAAGGGAGTCTGAAAAATATCGATATAACCGGGACTATCGATATATCCGACCCTGTTTGCATGTAATTTTCTCCGTGCGTGCATAGAAATAGTATCGATATAACCGGGACTATCGATATATCCGATATCGATATAACGAGACTTTACTGTAGTTCGGGTTTTTTTTTTTTCATGCTTGGGTGCTGATTAAGCGCTGGCCAGATATCTGGTAATATTTTTTCCCTTCCACAAGGGTGTAGAATTTCCTTTTTTTACATGTTAACGCTGTGTTCAAGCTTCCACGGTTGTTAAAGCGCTATGTAAACCAATTTGTATTGTATTTTGGACAGCCACCCTCATTTCAAGTTCATATAACTCCAGACCCATATAATTTAAGAATTAACTCTATTTTTCTGATGAGAGAAGACAGTCTAAGGTTTGTAACGCTGTTTTGAGTGCTTAAATAGTCCTAAAACTCAATGTTATGTGGGTCCTGGAATTTGAGTGACAATGACAAAAACCCTGGCACTGGAGTGGACACATTTTTGCACATCGTCTGGCAGTGAATGAGATAAGGAGTGTACGCAAAAATCAATTGCGCAAGTGGGATCAACAAAAATGACAAAATAATATGTTTTTAATCATTTCATGATAGAAAAAGTGAGCCTGTGGTTCGGCAGAGATGCATTTTCACTTTTATAATCTTGCCACTGCAGGAAATCAACAAAATAAATGGAAGCAGCGGGACTTGAAAAAGGGATTGCGATTTGCAGGGGGTGACAAAAGGCAAGATTTGGCATCCAGGAATGGCAAATTCAATCCCTTTCCTGCCACTCTCTGAGCTGCTTTGATAACCCGACCAGGCAAAAGCGCCAGTCAGTCTTTTGTCAGCGTTGTGGAAATACTCGTTCCTGTCTCGTTTCCGCGGATGCGTGTGACATTTCATCCAGACAGCATAAAAAAAAACGGCGCGAACCTCTTGACGACATTCCTCGAGGTAATTGTGACAAATGCGAGAGGAATCGGGCGCGTAAAAATCCCAGTGCGGATCAAATGGAACGACGCCGGGCGGATGGAATCATTTCAAAAGTGACTTGAGCCATAAAAGTCAATCTTGGGAGGACAATTAGTGCAATAAAAGCTATTGGAGAGATTCACCAGGAAACGTACTAAGTTTGGAAAAAAAAAATTGTGAATGGCGGCGGGGGGTGGAGGGGGTTGTCGGGGTTTGAATCCTTTTTCCAGAAGCGGGTCAAGAGTCTGACATCAGTGCCAAGTAGAGCAGACTATTCCCAACGACGACTCAGATGCTGACATTTTTACAGTAACTCCCGGAATTCCACCTTGCTAACCGCCCACTGGACGATTACTTTCAGGCAGGCGCCGAAAATGACGCGGGATCCGTTGACGTCGCCACCTTTGTGAACCATCTCCCTTTATTACCCGGGCTTCATTAATATTCGTCACACCTTGCACGGCGGAACCGAAAAGATGGTCAGATGCGATAGCCATTAGTTTCCGAGGCGATGCAATTATCGCGGTGACAGTCACCTGAAGATTGATGCGCCAAAGCCCAGGCGTGCCCCCACCCCTTTCACATCCCCGGAAATCAATTAAGTGGCATCTCCGTGCGACGTCCGCCAACGACGGATGACTCGAGGGATCCCAATTACGGTGCCTGGCGATGATGAATACCCCACCATCACCAGCCCTCAACAAAGGGATTAAATGATTGGAATTGGGAGAGAAGCGACAACAAATACACTCGAGGATGACGTGAAGAGACGCACACAAAGTGTCGGGGGTAATGGTTATGACCTTGTGGAGCTGTATCGGGCCCCATAAAAGTCTCATAGGAGCTCCAAGTCATCCTTATCATAGCATTGAAGAAGTCCAAAATGGCGCCTGAGTAGGAGACTGTGCAGTATGAATATTCCAGCACCGTTTTTGATTGTGATGATGTCGGTTCCATTTGACTGTTATAGCTGGACAGCTCTGGGGCGATTGTGCTTTTTTTGTGCCTGTAACAGGCAGCATTTTCGTAGCAGAGTGCCGGTGCGTATGTGGAACTGTCGCGGTTTGGGATTGAAGCGGATTTACGACAGGAAATGTGAGACAATCTCTTTTCGTCAATGGATGCTATTACTTTGAAATTTGCTTTCAACATTTAGCTTGTAGCAGACGTGGACATTTCACCATGACGTTCCTAACCCATTGGTGAAAATTACGCTTTGAGCCTCTTCTTTTTCATCTAGAACTGCTTCATGCAACAAAGAGGGTTCAGAAAAAGTGCTTAAAATTGAATCTCTGTGTGTTTGTGTTGTCATATTATTTGTTATTAAGTTTTTGTTTTGTTTTTTTTGACTTCAAGATGGCGCCGCGAGATTGGCTGCCTTTACAGCAGCTCCTGTATTTTGTTTTGTTACTTCTTCCTTTCCTTTCCTCTTCACTTTGCTGCTGTGAAATGTCAATTTCTCCACTGCTGGACTGATAACGGCTAATCCAATCCAATTGTCATTCTGACAGAAAGTTTGGGTAAAAGTAACCCTGGACTATATATTACAGATATTTGCCATTAAAGAAGCTCATATTCACTTTAGTGAAAAAAAAGTAGTCATAAGCCGACGAAAAAAATTAAAACAATCATTTGAAGGCTTGAAATTGGACGATGAGTGCCTGGAGTGCTTTCAAATGGCGTTACATAACGGACACATTTCTCAAGAGGACGGATGGGCCTCGATTCATTCATCTGGCTTACAATTCTTTTAATTAGATGGTTGTTTCATCAAATAAATCCATCCTGAATTAACCAATGCGAAGGGAAAAAAAAGACGGGAACAAATATCCGATAAGCGTTGTTCCACTGAACAAGATTGTTCTTGGATTGTTCCCATTTCCGCCTTCAGGCAGCCATCCTTCCTCGCCCGTCTGTTTTCGGAGGGGCACTTTGACGTGCTCGCCCCAGGCTCCGAGTGACCTTTTAGCCCCCTCACCCACCCACCCCCAAATCTTCAGCCTCCGCCCGTCTTAATGTCAAGGGCCAGACGTCTGGTAGACACTTTCCAAATGTCAATGAAACAAATGGCGTCTCCTGACAAGCAGAGTTAGCAATATGCTAACCTAAATCCATCACGATTGCTAATAAATCCCTTCCAAGATTTGTTTTTAAAAAATATGACTTCCATATTATTTCTTCCATTTCCCATATCGTCTTAGTTATTTGAATAATAAACTCGGGAGTTTTTCTATATCCTGCTGCAAACCTGCTGCGCTGTTATGAGCTGGTCTGGTGCGCCGGTGACTCGGCTCTGATGAACTCCAGATGTCCAAATACAGACATCATCAGCTAGAGGGTTGGGGGGGTGAAGTGCGGGTGTTTGGGGCGAGGGGGGGGCGGGCGGTGAAAAAATTTCATTGAAAGTCACATACTTTTTTTCTGGTTGTTTTGTTTCACTGAAAACACTCCAACCGTCACCTCTGAATGATCACTAAAAAGGCCTGCTAGCAACATTGAGCGGATGCGATGCTAACTTTGACCGGGATAATATCATATTTGTGTCATTTTTTTAAGGGGGGGGGGGGGGGCGATATCCGGGTGTAGCAACTTACTCGTTTTTGCGTAGGCGCAAAAGCAGCTGCTGGCCTTCCACCTCAATCAGCAGCTTCAAGGAAGTCGGGTGATTCTGCAAAGGAATTTGAATTGTGTCTCAATACAACAAGCAAAATGTCCCAATTGGTGTCAAAAGTAATAAATAAACCAAGCCACAAACATAATGACCCCCCCGCCCCACCCAGCATGCCGACAGCTTGCGCATGAATTTCATCCGGAATCTCCAGTGTCCTGCTTCCACTTCCACTTGACGGCACCGGCGCAATAGAGGGGCGATAAAGGCACTGGGGGGCGTTGGGGGTGGCTGGGGGTGTTGGATGAATTAACCCAGAGCGCTTCTTTTTATCACAGTTGACCAGGAACCAACCACCACACATGCCGGCACTGACAGCAAAGCGACGCTAACTTGCCTCTGCTTTATCGGAAATGAGTGTCAGGTTTCGGTTTGTGACCAAAGTGGGGGGGGGGTCACTGTCGGGCCCCGCTTGCAGCTGCAAACACGTCAGTCATTTTAATCAGTGGCAGTTAAAAGGAATACCAGCATGACCATTCAGGGATGGGTCAAGTTTGTTTCGTCTTGTCATGTTTTACTCATGGTTTTGTTTGCTACTTTGGACCTTTTTGTTCTGATGACTTTAGTACAATTTGTCAATTACGCCCTGCATCTCCCTCTTGCCTGCATTTTTAGGGTCCACCACCACCACAAACGCCTTGCAAACTCGTGACAATCAGAGTCCACATTGCCAAAAAGTGCCACAGCACAAAAAAATAAATAAACAAATACATAAAAACATTATTTTGTCCCACTTTTGACACCATTTGAGACACATTCTTGACATGTCACCACACTTGGCTAACAATCTTCTGGACATTTTTTGGGCAATGTTTATCGATATGCGTATCCCAAAATGGTTGCCACATGGTACATATTTTTGGTATTTTATTGTATATTTTTTGCCTCACCTGAGAGTGAAGCAGGTGCATCGGTTTCCAGTCCCGTCCATCGAGCACGAGAGGGATTGTGGTCCCGTTGTGTTTCTGCTCGGAAGTGGCCCAACTACCTGCAGATGACACCCATGTTTTGATTGTTTAATATTGATTTAAAAAAGCAGACATTCATTACATTGGGAAATGTTTCGGTTTTTGACCAAATCGGTTTTTGAACAGTTTTCTGGAACGGATTATGGTCGAAAACCGAAGTTTGACTGTATTTCAGTTTTTTTAGGGGGGTGAAATTCCGCGCAACTTTTGCGATTGCATATTCAGACCGTGTCCTTTTAGCAAGACTTTATTTGAATAATATCGAATCCAAATGGCTGACTGCAAATTTAGTCATGCTGTCATTTTTCGTAATGATTTTACTTTTCCTTCCTCGCTAATAATCCGTTACGCCTTGGGGGTCGACCCAGCGTCATCCTCTGCCAGTTTTCAGTTTCCCATGAGTCGCCCCCTTTAATTGCTGAGTCTGCTTATTATCCAACGTTGGGAAGCAACTGAGCTTTGTTCAACGGGAAGAAGAGAGAAAAAAAAAACAGCTCTCGCTCTCTCTCTGGAGTTCATCATGGTGTCTCTGTTTGGCAAACCCCCCGAGCCGCCCTCCCCGTTGTGGACCCAGCGGGAGAAGTGCATCATTAGCGGATGGAATACCATCTCATCTCAAGCGAAGTCGGGAAAGGACTGCGTAAACGCAAGAAAGATCAAGATTTCGAGTAGCAATACGGTTCGCCGGGTGCGGCAGCATTAAATAAATAAATAATCAAAGGAGGTGTAATTGACGCGTTCAATAAAATAAAACCAGGCTCTCCATGCGATAAGCTCCCTTTATAGCAGTCGCTATACACAAAGATACCTTGTTCCGTTTTATATTAGCTAAATAAATCTGCGCTGGTTGGTGGACACTTTTGTCCGCGCGACCGAATGGCGACTTAAGTGCGGCTTTGTGCTTTGACGCCGGTGAGCCAAAAGGTGACTTTTTGGGGGATGGAATAGACTGCAAAATATAAAATACAAGATGGCGTCTGCAACACGGGCTGGGTGGAAATATATGGACACCCGACGTAAAAATGGGGACGTGGTTTTGTTGCCAAAGTTTTGTCTCTGGGAAGTTTTCCTGGATGGGATCCTCTCAGCCAAATAAAAAAAATATATAGAAAACCTCATCGTTCATCATTCTGGAGCTGCTCTTGTCTTTGTTTGCTTTTACTTTTAACTCATCACTATGCCCTAATTTATTCCACATGCGCTTTATTCTTGGCATATTTCCTCCTTGTGATTCACAAGCGAAAGCGCGTCCTCCCTTGCACTTATTTGTATACCATGCAAAGCTTTCGCACTTTCCAAAGACATTTTTGACACGCTTCAAGAGCTTTATATTATCTGCTGTTTGCTGCAACAAAGCGAATGGCAAAAAAAGGCTGTCAAAGATGACTTATTATTATTACGAGTGCATATGGAAAGGTGGCACTGAGGGGCTTCTTCATTGGGGCGAGCCATAGCTTTGTCTAATAGAAACGAGTGCATGGTTGCCATCTTGTGGCAACTGTAGGCAATGCCCAAACTTTGTATGCGCCATCAATGACCATTTGGCGTAAATAAACAATTATTTTCAGTCTACTTAAAGTGAAATTGGATGGTCTAGCGTGCTTGGTAATAGCTGATCGGATTCAATCGGGGCTGAGGGGTAGTGGATGGGGGCTCTGTCACACAATGGAATCTTTTCAGGGTGTGATGATTGAACATCTCGATGAATGCTAGTGTTCATCTAGTGGTAAATGGCCTTTCGGGGTCGTTTTCTATTACCCCCAACCGCCACCCCCCACCTATTGGCGTAATGAACCCATTCACTGTCACGCCAGTGGGGCTTAATCACCGTTGGAGGGGTGGACGGATGGCCTCGCAGCCCAAAAAGTCATTTCGGCCGCAGCGAGAGCTTAATATCGTCCCAGACGACAAAAGGTGAAGACCACCGTCGACACCCCGCCGTCCGCCTCCCTCCCTCCTCTCTGGCCTTACTTAGCCGGAGCGATGATGGTCAGCTTCTGGGTAGCGAGCTGTGCGAAAAGTTAATGTTAATGCGCTTCCCGTGATGGATTTCATTTACGGCCGCCCTGGAAGGCAAGCGCACGTCTGGCGTCCATTAAAAGGGAAACGCTGAAATTGAGGAGCCAAGTTCGTTTCAGCCACATGGTGGCAGCCTCAAAAAGACAACCCTTTTGATCCGTTTTCAACGACGACCATCAGTGAAGAAGTATTTCACGTCCTTTCGCCTCATGAATATACAGGATTGTTTTGATGTCCAAATGTGAGCTCATTTCTTAGCCCTGCTAACCATTATTTCTTATGCAGATGTAAAAATAACTTATGGTCAAGGGGAAAAAATGGGAGGCAAATAAATAAATAAATAAATAAATAAATAAACACCAACCCTCCAAAACAAACAAACAATTAAAAAGAATATTAAAAAAATAAAAATACAAATAAAAAAAATAAAAAAATAAATTAAATTACAAAAATAAAAAAATAAAAATACATCAATAAACAAATAACACAAAACCCCCAAAGCATTAATAAATACACAAATAAATAAATACACATATAAATACAGAAGTACATAAATACACAAGTCAGTAAATAACACAAAAACTGAAATAAATAAATAAATAAATAAATAACTCGACAAATTCATTGACGTGTCAAATCCACGTGAGCGTGTAAACAAAACCACCCAAAGGGGTGATGGACAGCCTGCCTCTTAATTAACTCCCAGGTTTCATCAATTACGAGAGTGAGTGGGACAGCGTGAAGATGTAAGATGTTCCCTGTTGGGCACATGAAGGCGCTCGCTAGTGTCGCCGCCTACACCCTCAAGGACATCAAACAAGGAAGTCAAATCAGCTGCTGTGACTATTGTCTCTCAGCTGGTTTCTGGGATTGAGGTTGTGGGGGCAGCATGGGAGCAAGCACATCCAGATGCACTTAGATCCTTGGTAGATCAGATTTTCTTTTCATATCATCAAGCTACAAATCCCCCATAGTCAAAAATGTATTTCTTGCCCAAAATGTGACAATATTTTATAGGTAAATTCCCATTACATTTTTTTTCCGCAGGAATGTATAAGTAATGGGAGGAAGATGGTTACAAAATATTGCTAATTATTTCACTCCATTATTGAGATGCATTCATTTAATGTTATGGTTTAAAGCTGAATGTTTTTTAAGTGAACACAATATTTGCATGAATTATATCACTCTTAGATTCTTACTAATTTAATATTACTCCAATGAGTGGAGTGGCGTGGACTTGTACTGTACTGTACATCCATACATGTTTCCATGTATGGCTCTCAGACAAAGCTGCACACACATGCACACGCACACATTACATCGTTACGGCGTGCGTGCGCGTTCCATCCGGACGTACGTCTTACCTCCCGCAGGGTGACGCGCGTTTACGCATAGACACGCTAGGAGTGCAGCCCAAATCCCAAAGTTGCCACCAGCCATGGCGCTGCCCGTCCAGATCAGTGCTGCCGAAACGTCATCTTCATCTTCAGCATCATCCTCGTTATGATCATCCTCATCATCATCAAATGACGTCGTGCAACGTGTGCAAGTTGCAAGGGAAATCCCGTGGACAGCGAGGCATCGTGGGGTGAAGTGAGGGAGTCTGCGAGGAAAAAATGACGGCGAGTAGGTAGAAGCAAGTGAAAATGTGGCAGAAGTAAAAAATCCCAAGAAAGAGAAGGACAAGAAGTGGTTTTGTGTCTGGTGAGCTGTGTGAGTGGCTGACCATGTGCAGGACGAAGTCGACAGGGTCCTAAAACCCTTCAAACCGGAAGCTGGGAAGACAATACAGGGGCGTTTCTGTCTCCAAACAAATATCTACCCCCCCCCCCCCCCACCCAAAAATATAACTAACTAACTAACTGACTAACTAACTAACTGGATGAATAAATAAATAAATACATCTAAACAAAAATTAATTAATTAGTGAATAAATAAAAATACAGAAAGAAATACATGAATAAATACATAAATAAATACAAATAAATAAATCCATCCATCCATAATAAATAAATACATGAATACATAAATAAATTAGAAAGCAGGACCATGACAAGGAAAGATATCTTTTATTAATTAGTTCACGTAGACAATGAATAAAACTTGAGTTGGACAGTGTCACCTTAAAAGTGACCCTACCTCGAATTTTTATTTTTATTTATTTTTTTATTTATGGATAGTAACCCACTCACATAACCAGATGCATCCGCACCCACACTGAAGCAATACTTCAATTCCTTTTTGAGTCTTCAATCTCTGAATCGGACTTTCCGGCATGCTTTTGGCCATTCATGGGTGGGATCGTTTCGGCTATCATAGTGTCAGACATATGGATCCGGAAAAGTATAGAGTGCAATAAAGGGGCCACACCCTCAATGTCAAAAATTAGAACTTGACCTTAATTTAGTACAGTCGTCATCCGATCACTTCATTTTAGCCCTTAAGTGAAAAATGAGGTTGCCCATTTCCAGTCTTCATATCTCAGCTGAGCTTCTGAGACACACTCATGTACTTTGGCTGCGCGCTGTAAGAAACAGCCACTGTGCATGGGGGACAAAGGCGCCATTCTAATCGCTTGCTCTTCGTTAAAATGTGGCAAAGAGGTCACATTCGGCCATCTTGCCGCTTCATAGCTTGGCACTGCCGCCACGGGATGGCCGTCTGCTTTTGGACCACCAGTGGGGCACAGCGGTGGTTCATTTGTTGGCAAGGGGGTTGATCATATGCCATGTAACAAAAAACGAAAAAGAACTGCGAAAAAAAAGTATTATCACTGATACAAAAATGTATAAATGTGGAAAATCCCGTCAGTCGACAGTCAGTTGCTGCTCCTGTGGAGAATCTGATCCAAAAGTTTCTACAAAACAGAAAATATGAACACATGGAGTAATACGGGACAGTAAATAAACAAATAAATAAATATAACGTGAATTTGAAGCACAATAATGGACACCTTTGTTCCAATGTAGACAAAATAAGACACATCATGGAGAGACGGGAAGTGCATGGTCGAAAGTCAAGCCAATCACATAAATCTAATCGATTGTTTATTATACTTTGGATGCCACGTTGCAGACACTAAAATTAATTGCCACCACATAAATGAGAGCATTGTTTCCACCAACAAAAATAGCTTTGTGGCATTTGGGACTGTCAAATGTGAGGCAATACTTCCCTCTGGTGGAACATAAAGAATATCCATAAACATTACAAAACAAAGGGGAAAATAGTACTGTATATATAAATATAAAATACAAATATATTAGTTCTTTGTGCACATATGTGCACGGTACCTTTTTGAAATGCTCCGCTCGCTGTCTATTGGTCAAACAGGCCTCCTTCTTCTTCTTCGCTTCCTCTTTTCGCCTCTTTACTTCTGTTAGTGGCCTGCTATGAAGTAAATGTGAAAAAAGGCGATTGCCCCCCTCTAATTTAATATTACATTCATATTTAACGCATGCATCACCCAATTCCTGACCGGTTGGATTTGAGCTCCTTGGTTCCTTCTCTGGATTTTAAAAGATTATCTAGAAAGAAAAAAGAAAAAAACATGCATACTTTTTATGAATGTACTAACATCTTAAAATATTCGTTTAACAGTCTAAACATGTGAAAAGTAACGTTGAAAAAGCGTTTAAAAAATAGGTCACGAAAATGTGTGTTGTTGTAGTATTAAATAATGTCCGCAAGAGGGCAGTAAGTTCGCGTTTACTGGAAATGCTTGAGCATCGCTGTATGGTTTACCCTATTAAATATAGATGATAAAAATAATTAGATACCTCAAAAGAGGTACATTTATGTCCATGCAGTTTTGCTTACCTAACACAAAAGTCGATTAAAGTATTTCCCAGCTGCATGGCATAAAAATGAGTTCTTATAAACTGCACAATTTGCTCTTCTTACCATTGATGGAGCGGGCCTGTTGCTGAGGTCCTCTGGGTGTGCGAGCAGCACCTGCCCTGGATCGCTCTTTCCTTTCCTGGGCCTTCTTCGCCATGTTTTGCACGCGCTCCTGTGAGCGAGCGATAAAACGGGGCTTGGATTTCAGCAGGGCTTCCTGCACACATCCAAATCACATTTTTTCCCTCTCTGTTATAACTAGTTCACATAGCCTCGAGATATTTTCCACCGAGATCTCTAAATAACCCGTGATTTCAATATGGGGATGATTAACTTCTTCACTGCCATTCAAGATATGGGCCTTTTTCCTGGCAAAAATTCAGAATAACTACTCCAGCATGTCGCCAGATCTCCCGACTAGTTCAGTTTTGAAAGACCCCTGAAAAGAGCTCAAATGACCCAAAACATATTTTAGGATTTCCTCACCTGGAGAGAAATAGTGGGATGGGATTTTTCAAGGTCAAAATTGGTAGGTGCATGTTCAGGACAAGGCTGATCTCGGGTAGGAACGTCGGTGGTTGCCGTTGAGCACCGTCCCTTGACTGCCGGCGAGGAAAAGAGAATCGCATGCTTTTTGCTTTCATTTACGCGGCCGGCGATTGCCGTCGCATTCCACCAAAGGTGGAAGACAAACTGCGGCGCTTGCAACATTTTCAGGTCTTTGTGACCGAGATCAATGTTTCATCAAGGCCGGGAAGTGATGATTACATTTGAGGAGTAATAAGAGCACCTGAATTTCCCTGCGGGGAGGCGTCGGGATCTCCCTCGGAATCGCAGGCCGCTGGTTTCTTCTTACTGAGCTGCCGCTGGAGTTTGATGTTGGCGATGATGGCGGCCGCGTTTAGGGCCAGGACTTCCTCTGGAGACTGGTGAGGGTCTGCAAAAGCCAGCAAAAGCTGATTTAAAACAACTCAGCATGATTCCGACTTATCTTAGTTTCACTCTCTGATGCTTTCTATCTTTTTGACTGCTTTATTTCCTGTATATAATAGCTGTCCATGTGAATCGTTTTGTTACCGCTTTAGCTGTTGTTAAAGCGCTATATAAAATAATATGTATTGTATTCACTGCGCATAGTAAACGAGCAACATGCGCACTCGCTGCTTCCTTTACATAGTGAAACAGATTTGTTAGTGCGAGGATCATGTTGTCTAACCTCCCCAAGGACACGAGCGAAAACCGTCAAGGAGCAATATTTGGATTTTCAATGAGTATGAATGTCGTTGGAAGCGACACCGAGCACCAAGTCAAAGCAGATGAAGAAATCTATTGGATGCAATGGAGTCAGCGGTATAGTTGAAGAATTCAAGCCCCAGAGTGTTGAACAGCAAGACTAAGCGCCGCTATTTTTAGTTTTCGGCAGCCTTTAAACATGCGTAGAAAAGAAATGCTGATATAAAGAAGCCTGTCAAACCTACCCGGAGTTTGAATGAGGGTAAGGCACGGAGTTGAGCTCCATCGAGCGGCAAATGCCTCCCGGTGGTCTTTCTTTGGGGTTTCCTGAAAGTTCTCCCGTGGGAGTCCCAAGCTCCATTTTCTGACAGGCGGTCCCTTGGGTTCTTGTGCGGCAAACTCCGCAGGAGTACAGTCACCATTTTGTACCGTTGCCCCAGACTCAACATGAGTTGGACTTTCTAGTAGCCTCCAGTTCTCGTTTTCTTTGCCATCTGCTCCAAAACTGTTCCTGCTCGGAGTCCTGGGACTGTAAATCTCCTTATGCTCTGTCACTTTGATGATTGCGGGCTTTCTCCGTAGGATCACGGGGGCGGAGCTGACGCTGGTCCTCTGTTCGGTTACTTTGACGATGGTCGCCTTACTTCGTCGGTCCATGGGTTCGTCGGGCTGAGAGTGGACAAATTGGCCGGGAGGCCTGTCCGACGAAGTCAAACTGGCCGAGCGACTGACTTTCCGACTGGAGATGGTGATGGATGAGAATCCCACTTGGTTACGGGCGATGAGAGTGGTAGGCACGGACGTGGTCTGGATGTGTTGCGACTGTAAGCTGTGGCGCCTGTACGGCTGCGTCACCGATGGATGTCCGCTCGCACCGCCGGAATGATCAGGCACTTTGTACTGGGCGGAAGTCGTCAGGGGACGACATAGCGAAGGTTCACCTACTCTGCTCGACTTCTTTTGGGAGTCTATGCGCAGAATATTTGAACAGCAACATGAACGGCCATTGACAAACAATGATTGTTTATTTTACTAAACACCGGATACTGACCAGGAGAACTCCCCCGCGGAGAATTTCTCAGAGGACTCCGCGGGGGATCTTCTGCTCTTCTTACACGAGGTGATTCTTGATATGGGTCCGAAAGGATCTCCGTCGGGGGTGGTCTGGACAGAGTCCCTGACACCCTGTTACTATTCCAGCCTCTTCTCAGTGCTTTCCAGATTCCAGTCCTTCCCTGCTCAGGAGAAGCATAGCTTTGCTCACCTAACACCTGAAGATGCGATGGGAGATGAAAAGTAGTTTTAGAAAGCCGACGCCAACCATGTCTCGATGTCACGTAACACGGGATACCCTCCCCTATAGAAAATGACCTTGGTTTTATTCATCAAGCATGAGGTCTCTATAGTATGACGGCTTTTCTAAAGAGAGTCTCAGCTGCTTTGCCTTCCTTCGTGGTTTTTGCTGTTGATTCTCCGGTCAGATGACTCGGGGCTCGACACATTCGATGGCCCCCGCCAGCCACGGAGGCAGCGAGTGAGACCGATGCAGCACACGGCGTCTGCGACTCATCCCCTCGCAGAATAACAATGAGACTCCAGGCTCAATAAAAAGGCCAGAAAGCAAAAGAGCGGCACGTCTTCCGAGGCCTCTGACACGTTTATCGAGCACCAAGGAATTACCGATGCACCGCGTCCCGGCTTGTCGAGGCATTTTTGCTCTTGTGCGACACTTGTGAAGAGAGTTTTGCTCGGACGTTAGACAGCTTGGATAACATCTAATATTTCAGCAGGAACAGGAACAATAAGAAAAATGGTGGCGGTGTTACAAAATAGGCAAACTTTAAGGGCCCTGCAAAACGGTTTTTCGATACTGAGCAGAAAAATTTATCATACTCCAAAAACTAAGATCTAATTTATCAGCTAATTACAGGTAACATCCGACTTACAACCAGCTCGACTTACGACACTCGTACTTACGACCACAACCTCCATTTGAAAATGTTTAAGTCCACGCCTTGCACTGCAACGCGCTAGCAGGCCCGCAACGTGTTTGACAATTTTGGCCAGCCAGCATGTCACTCTCGCACAGCAATCGACCGTGTGATGGCACTAGAAGGGGCAGTTTGTGAGTCATTTAGCCTCCGAGTCTCTATTCAACAATTCGAATGGATTTCGACTTACGACCATTTTGACTTACGACCGTCGGATGTTACCTGTATTTTGTTTTGAAGCAAAGTTCATGACGAGCATGTTGTTCAGTAGTTTTCCACCATACTCATCGACGGCGGTCCAAAAAATGTGCGGTACCTTTTTGATGACAGGGGACGACCGGTCGGCAGTCCGCCACGTCTCGCGCGGACTCCTCTCCGCCTGGCCCTCTACGGCAAAGAACGTCAGGGCAAAACAAATGGTCACAACGTGTATTTCTCCTTTTTCGGCCTGACACACGCACACACGCATCTATTTGTCTTGCCTCACAATCCACAGCCACAGTGTTGACACTGTCAATAATGGATGTTAGCTTGGAAAAGTGAACGCAGCGTCGACCCTGCGACACTTTTTCCCGTGGCGTTTTTCACAGATAGGCAAAATAATTGCAGGTCACTTTTTGGGGGTCAATTTGTTTAAAAATAAGTGTACGGCTAAAATCTTGAATCGTGATTTGTCACCATTATTAGCTTAGATGCGACTTTATTAGAGAGTGTAGAATTTCCATCGGCTGCTGCATCTGTTGCCATGGCGACAATTTCGGGGTGATACCACCGATTCCGATTTGCTTTGGACACAAACTTTTGAAAACGCCACCACTTTTTGCACCGTGTGATTGCGGCAAAAAAAAAATATAATAACACAAATAATGTGTTTTTCGGCGACGCTGCTAGACAGGAAAGTGCCTCGCCGCATTCCATCTGACTCACCCGATGTCTCATTTGTGTCTCGGCAGCAAAATCAACACCCCCCGCCCGACCCTATTTTCACACCCCCCACGCTAATTTGTGCCTCCTGGAGAATCTTGTCATTACTCCGGCGGCATTAGTGCCCATCCTCCCAATCTATTCCTCACACTGTTAAGCTTTAGCCAAACAGAACGCCGGGGGCACACGGGTAAAAATTACCCATCCTACCTGTCATCCACGTGTCAAATTTGGAAGATTTCGATGAAGCGATTGATATGATGAACATCGTCAACTAGCTTGGAGCTAGTCATTTATCACCTCCCTATTGATTATTTTTTTCCACTGTGCTTACATCCGTGTTCCCAGTCGACGAGGAGAAATTATTTTGATTCCCGCGAGAGGCTCCACGGGGGGTCTTGACGGGATAATCGATGCAGAAACAACAACGGGATGGCGGGTTATAAAGGCGGTTGAGTGACGGACTGCCATGCTTGAAGATTAGTAGAGGTTAGGCCACAAATTCAATCAGTCTACATCTCGTCTTGTGTTTCCGCCGCTAGGTGACTAGCTTCTTTTTTCTCCTTTTTTCCATCAAACGCGATCCCGCCAAAGCAGTCGTGACACGGCAAAGGGGCAACAGCCGCTCTCCATCATCATCATCATCATCATCATCATCATCCGGGATGAGCACAAACCTTGATGGAGGCTGAAGGTTCCTCGACTCTTCAGAAACGTCGGCGTGATTGGCTGTTTCAGTTTCACCTAAAAATAACATTAAAAAGAGAAATTAGCCGCGTCAAGCTTTCACATTAGTAGCAGGTCAAAGGTCATGAGTTTCCATTGTCCAGCAGAAGAGGCCTGGCGGTTGTTTTATGAAAAGCAACTGATCGATTGAAAAGTCACATATTGTTTACAATTTGCCACACATGAAGCGTCTTTTTTCCCCTCTCTCTTGCGCCTGAGCTCCAAAGCAGTCGTAAAACCTGAAGAAATAACGCACAGTAAGCTCTTTTCAAAAGGGATGCGATGCGGCGAGTTTGCGACAAACAGCTCCCTGAGGCACTCTTTCTCCCTGTTTTTTTTATTTTTTTTTATTTAATGTTATTTATTTACTTGAGTCCCCACTTTGGACAATTGCGACTTACAGGTTTGAGAGTCCGCAAAGCCTGTGAGGATTACAATAACAAATCCTGCGGGTCCGATTCGTGACAAAAACGTGCTTTAATAAGGTAGTCTAGCGTAAAGAATAAATACTCTTGAATCAAGTTAGCTTCGACCATTTCAACTTTGTGCTGCAATTTGCGTATGATCCAAAATATGGGTATTTTCTCCCTCTCAAGGGTCCAACGACTTTGATCTCATTTTACTTTTGCTGGGATGAAAACGTTGAGTCTGTTGGATGTGAGACGCCCGTTGCCTTACCTGGGCAGCAAAATGTGTGGAAACATTTTTTCTTCGTTCCGGCGAATCTTCCACCTTCATCACTCTCCCTTGAATCGGGAGCCACCCGGTTTTCACCGGCGTAACATCACCGAGTTGGGACTGTTCCTTTTTGGGCGTCTGTGAGATATGAACCCTTTCCAGACTCCCCCTGCGACCCACTGGGACGAATAACTCGCTTTGGTGGGACTCCGGGCTGCCCGCGGAACCTCTCGTCAAGTTGCCGCTGGACGACGAGATCCCGCTGAAGGACGGAGTCCGGTACGGTCTCCAATTTCCATCACTTGATTCTCTGTCGTCCTGCATTTTGCGGAGTTGCTGGAGCCAGCCGTCCACTTGGACGCCCTCCATGGCGCTTTGAGGGCGAGCGGACCTCCTCCAGCCTATAGGCAGGTGAGCAGCTGGCCTTCGGAGGGTCATCCGTTTAGCGGTTCAGGTAACCACGCCAAAGTCTCCGGTTTCAGGCTGCGATCAAACACTTTTACAGCGGAGGCAACCCGTGTTCAAGTCGAATGCGTGTCAATTGCATCGATCAATACTTACACTCCTTTTTTTTCCACTTGCGCCCAAATTTGGATGTTAGACGGAGATAGTTTTCAATCAATGAGATGCCACAGGGTGGCGTCCCCAGTCAAGGCATGTAGTGTGAGGGATGCTCAGCCAAACAAAGGCGTTACTGAGCATGATGGGGGCGATGGGACGATCCAAGAAGGCACTGGGGGGTATAGATTGAGGAGAAAACAAACACTTGTTGATCCAAGAACGAACCAAATCAGGATTTTGGAACATTTTGTTGAAACTGTTTGTGTTTTCATGAAACATTTTCATTTCCACATAAACTATGCAACGCGAGCATCCCAGATGAAATGATTCTTCATGCTAATGATATGATTTTGTGACAGCAAAAAATAAAAAATAAAAAAATACACACCCGACCCCGCTTCCTTGTAGACTCCCCCCTCCGATTTGGGCCCGTCCGTCCCAGGGATCTTGTGATCAGCAGATGATGATGAGGCTGGTTTGTCCTGGAGCTTCTGTCTGTGCCATGTGACCTTCTCAAAGCTCTTGAAACAGTCAACTGGGATGCACGTGGCGCGGCTCAGTGCGTGAAAGGTTGACGGCGTTGAGATTTTCTTAAAAATATACATAAATACAAATTTTAAAAATGTGTTTTCACTTTGTTGTGGACAAAACAACCTTTATAAGTCATAAACGTAATTTTAAAATACGGCCCTCCTTGCACCAATAACGACGTGACATAAAATAATCTAACAGTACAACAGTAATAAATTGCCATTTGAAAAGACACATTCGGTATAGGTGAGTTTTATAATGACTTTTGTTGGTGTGAATATATTTTACTGCTTTAATTAATCTCATCTCGTATATTAACCTTCGTAAAGCTGT
Organism: Hippocampus bargibanti; assembly: GCF_051943395.1. NCBI lineage: Eukaryota > Metazoa > Chordata > Actinopteri > Syngnathiformes > Syngnathidae > Hippocampus > Hippocampus bargibanti. The sequence goes on from NC_142748.1 coordinate 9,402,119, forward strand.
TGTCTTTGCATGTTTTCTCTCCTCCCAACAGTGCATAAAGCTTATATATTGTTTTACGAGGGAATACAAGCACCCCCAAAAAAACATTAGCCATCTGGGGTGTGGGCAAGACGGGAGGTGCATAATTGAGAGAGTCCTCACACAGCATGAGTACGTAATGTGCGCATAAACGCCGAATGAACATTGGCGATATGGTAGAGTACCTTAAAATCGCACAATTCAATAGCACACTATTTGTCTTCCAACAGTTGGGGATTTTTATGTTTCAAGATCATTGTTCCACGATTAAAAAAAAGAAACTTTGGCCTGTGGTAGAGGAATTTACTATAATTTCAAGGGTTTACATTTAAGAATACCAACAATAAATCCAGATGATGGTTTAACAACAAGGTGAATAGTTGTTTATATTCTTTAGATCTGTATATTTTTATTCTTGGCCCATTATACCCCTTTGTGACTAAATTTATAACATGTAATACTTTCTATAGCAGTAAAGTGGTGATGTAATGCAAACTGCACATACGCACGTGGATTCTGCCTGGTGACAAGTGACGAGTTAAAATATCCAAGTAAATATATTAGCCAACGTTCCTGGACCTGCTTTTGGATGTACAGTATTGGACATTTTTAAGTCATAAAATGTTTTCACTCCCTAAAAATATTGGCTGACCACCCATTTGTTTAAATATAAAAACACCCGACGTCACCCTACCACACCGTTAAATTGAAATGCAGCCTAAATTCTACCTAGCAACAAAGAAACAACATGACTCAATTGGTTACGTAATGCACTTGCAATGTGGCTTATGTGTTTTCCAATCAGCGAAATGTTGAAAAATATATATAGATTGAATGTGTTAGAAATTAACGGAGAACTCTGTTTTGTTGTTACAATAATACGCCGATTCATAAATACTACAGTTTAACGATTGTTTGTCCACTCGAACAGATCAAGCCAGTCATGCTGTTGAATGGAGTAAAATTGAGTGATGTGTGCATAATGATACAAAAAATAAGAACTATTTTTTTTCCATGCCGGGTAGGTAAAATAAAAAGTTTTTAAAAAGTTCCCGTGGTTCCCCCTGGTGGAAGAGTCAGCTGCAGGAAAAAAATGGCGACCCGGAGTAGCTGCACAACTCTCTGTAGAAAGTGAAGCAAAAGTCGAGCGTTTTACGATCGACTAGGCTCGACTGAGCTGCCTCGTGGATTCGAGGGAAAAAGATTGGAGCATGTCTCGCTGGGTGCCCACCAAGAAGGAAAAGTACGGCGTTGGTAAGTACAAAGCAAAAGAAGCAACTCCATCGTTAGCGCCTATTAGCTCTCACATTGAACAAGTTAGGAAGGGACGGGAACAGAAGATACTGTCAAGCCGAACGCGATCGCCAATGTCCGGCTTCTCCTTCCAATTCGGAGATCGTGCGAGCTAGTTTTGACAGCGCGTTTTTGAAGCGGAATGGCTGGAAACGCTTCTTTTGCGCGGTGGCAGTGGCGATGAAGACGCAGGGAAATGTTCTGAGGCGCGCCTCAGCTGCTGTTTCCGCTGCAGACGGACGAAAGGGGCCTCAATCACGACCTCAATCAACTTCCAAACTCTTCCACTTCAGCTTTGGGAATGCAACTTTTTGCACCGCAAACTTATGTACTTCACTGTTGCACTTTACTCCACTTCCCTGGACAAGGTCCTTGCTAATGTGATAAATCACATCAGGGTGAGCTAAATAGTGAAAGTCAGTACCTGGGATGTGTCACAAATGACACTAAATCAAGGGAGTCCAAATGTCTTTGTTTACGGGTTGGATGAAAATCATGGAATGAGGGAATAGCCACTTTTTGAACAATGTATCTCATCAGCTGAGGGTTTGTATCTCAGTATTGGTTGTCCGCCTCTTTTTTGAATGATTAGATAAGTCTTTCCGATCGGTGATTGTGGTTTTCTGCGGCGCAGATGACCCAAAACATCTTCCAGTTCCATGTCCGTGAAGTTTTTAAAGAGCAACAACTTGGAAATGTTGTTTTTTGACAGATGGCGTCAAGGGGGCTTCAGTTTGGCAAGCACAATTCTGTTTTTTTTTTTTTTTTTTACAAAGCGTGCCAAGGATACAGTGGAACCGGTGTGACAGTGTATAATATTCCCCACTGCGCTCCCCTGACGGTATTGATCCAAACAGCCCTGGTATTGTCTGCCGTGGTGCCCCCGCTGTGTGCGCACCCTTTGCCGACTTGACAGATGGTCCAATAGCGTCCGTGATGTCGGTGTGAAACCAAGTTCAACCACGTCGACCGGCATCATTACATAATTTAGACGGGCCTTGGTGATAAAAAAATGCAGCAGAGCCGCCTGACTGTCAACTTCTATTAGGTGGCTTGTTGCGTGAAAGTGGGACCCCCTCCTCCAGCTTCCCACATTTTACTTTTTATTATTTAACTGAGAAAATAATGCCACTGTGGAAAAGCGCAGAAAAAAAGTTTTTCGAATCCATTTTGATCAAACTCCTTGTTGAAATTGAGCCCATTTGTGTGAAATTCTTTGTTTGTTAGCAGAATGTTAATTTGGATGCATTTTTTTTCCACCCGATTTACTTTCTTTTTTGGGTGGGATGGGTCGTTTTCAGTGAAATGCTAGCGTGACTCTCGAAAGTTTGGGTCATACATAAGCTCGCAAAGTTGATTAAAAGGTTAACAACAAACTTTTAGGCATGATGTGTTTGCCGCTGCACCGCCAGCAACGTTTTAATCTATCAGAGTTTTGCTCATAAGCCATCAGGGGGGACTTTGACACTGGACAACCCATCTTCTTCAGCGCACCAAGAACTAATCTCACAAGTCCGACACTTCAAGGCTGTCTATCAACGCTTGTTATGAAAGTCCCCGATGCGCTTTGAAAAGTGCTTGCCTCTTATTTTATTTGCGAATCAACAGGCTCAGCATCTCTTGGGCAATTGGGGTCATGCTGTCCACAGCATCTTAAGTATGTGTTATTTTTGTGTTTATCCCGTCTTTTCCATGGCGGTTAAATCACTCTCGTCACATTTCGGCCTGGATGCCATTTTGGACAACAAGGATATTTAGTCTCATGCTTGGTTGATCATCGCGGTGCCCAAATGTCACCTATTTGGAACCCCGGGAAAATAATTTTGGTTGTTTACGCAGAGTCCTCAGTTATCGGTCCAGACGTTCTACGTTACGCCGTGTGGAACCAGCAATTTGCAGCCATTAAGCCCACTCCAGTGGCAAATTCCAAACAACACCTACGTAGCGGGGTTCAGTGTACAGTACGCGCACCAAGGCGGCGGGGAAGCAAATTACTTTGGAGTCTGTCGCTGATGGTGCTTCATGAGCACTTTCAGTCTGCAGCTCAAGGCCGCTCATTTGCAGTTGCTGAAATCTCAACAGGAAATCAACGCCCCAAAGACCCCCCCCCCCCCCCCCCGTTTCTTCTTGAGCCAATTATAAACAACGGCCCCTTGAAGACGTTTCGATGAAAGTGTTGGCATGATTGGACTAAAATGTGTAAGTATAGAGAGAGGGAGAGACCCCCCCACCCCACCATCATATCCCCTTTTTGGATCGCAGCCAAGCAAGCAGGAAATGTCGCTTGAGATATTAAACAAATCACAATGGATGGAAAGCTTCCAGTAAAGTCGGAAGGAAATAGGATCTTGCGCGGGAACATGAACTGTGTATCATTTTGGCAAGGAAATAGTGTAGTCTCTTTCAGTGTGACTCATCCATTCCAAAAGACACACACTCCACGTCCACCGCAGAGCGCAAGACAAGGCCCATAGACAGCTTTGCAAAGACCCCGCCCTTCAAAGCATCCCTAAAACACATTCGCTTTTCTGTTGCGAGCAAACCTCACAAAAAAAGAGCCGATCCCAAGTCCGAATTTGACCAAAGCTGGGACATTTTGACACGGCATGCAAACCCGCTTAAAAATAAACACACAGGCATTTCCTGCCATTAGCGATGGCATAATGGAGCGCTCCCTGCGGTAAAGTGACCAAACCCCTGTTGCCTTTTATTTATTTGTATTTTTTTTTCCAGGGCCCTCGCCTCACGTCGATACCTTTTGTGTACTTGAAACAAACCGCATGCGTTTCCTGTGGGTCTTTGTTCACATTGTCAGCAAGTGGCTCTGGCGAATTCTCTATTATTAGAGGCCGCAAAAACAACACTGGCATGTGTTTATGGATGACAACCTGACACACGAGGCTAATTAAAATACGATACTAGCGCATTTGATGAATTGCATTAGAATATTATCTGATTGACATTTAAAACAACATGGCAGTCAAAAGCAAATCTGCTGAGTTTTACACCGCCTCCAATGTTTGGTCTTTCCCGCTGCCTGTTGACGATGACTGCGGCGTCAGCGTTAGCCGGCGTAGGCGCTTGTTGTCAATACACGCCACATAAGAGTCCCTTCTGCTCTTTTTCAGCCATCTACAACTACGATGCCCGCGGTGAAGAGGAGCTGTCGCTGCAGATCGGCGACACGGTGCACATATTGGAGACACATGAACGTAAGAATCGGATCGAATCTGACGTTTTCCCCACATAGGGAAGTATGACATCACCGATGCAATACCTACCATGCATTTCTTTTTGCGCATGTCCACTATTCTTTTTTTTTTCTTTCATTCCCAGACTGGTACCGAGGGCATAGGCTGAGGAGAAAATCCAGAAAGGTGAGCGTCGGGTTAATACAGTCAAGTTCTGACCCAGTTCTTGACCCCGTCCATGTTTTTTTGCATTGACCTGTCAGGCTTGTTCTCCATTCCGGCAGGGCATCTTCCCCGCCTGTTACATCCACTTGAAAGAGGCCACTGTCGAGGGCAGCGGGTCAGTACTTGAGCAGCGTGTTTCTATTATTGCGTAATAATGTTCCTCTCCTGTCGAGGGGGTGCCGAATTGGAGACCTTTCAAAATGAATTCAGAGATTTGCTTCCTGCGGGCTTTTCACAGGTTGGAGGATGACTGCTGAAAATGTGCAAAGATGAGATGGTGCATGATTGTGGAGATTGTAAACCTTGAGTTGCCCCATCTCACTATTATGTCGCTCTCTTCCTCACTTCGACATAGTTCTAAGATGCCACTGAATTGCGCAATATATTTGTTTCCCCACCTGACCGATAAATAAAATGGATTAAAAAAAAAGCCAACACTGTCCATGGGCGGTTCCGTTTTGATTCATGAGTAAATCATTGTATTTGTCATCGGTCACCGCAGGCAAAAGGAGACGGTCGTTCCCACGGAGCTGCCGCTGGTGCAGGAAGTCACCACGACATTACGGGAATGGGCGTCCATATGGCGCGACTTGTACGTGGTAAGTTGCAACTTTCTTCTTTCTCGTTCGATTGATCTCGTCAAGCGCGTTGACGGAAATTTGGGATGCTTGCAGGGAGACAAACGCGAAATGTTCAACTCGGTCCGGGATATGATCTACGACCTGATTGAATGGCGTTCGCAAATCCTCTCGGGCACGCTGCCGCAGGATGAGCTCTCCGAGCTCAAACAGAAAGTCACGTCCAAGATCGACTACGGCAACAAGTGAGGGTTTGCTTGATTTTGGAAATGTCGACATTGTCAGTGTAACTGATGAATTCTATAATAGAGGAATGTGAAACGAAAAGAGCTAATTTGATGCTATTTTTTCTCTCTCCAGGTACTTGGATCTGGACCTGGTGGTTCGGGACAAGGACGGAAATATTCTGGACCCGGAACTGACAAGCACCATCAACTTGTTCCGAGCTCACGAGACGGCTTCCAAGCAAATCGAGGATCGCATCCAAGAGGAGAAGGTGAAACTAACGAAATCCTGGATGGATATCTGCCTGCAACCATGCTTTGCAAGCTCTTAAATTCTTCCTTTTGCTTACAGTCACAGAAACAGAATATTGATCTGAGTCGGCAGGCCAAGTTTGCTTCCACGCCGGCGTTTGCGCTTTTTGTCACGCTAAAAAACGTGGTGTGCAAGATCGGAGAGGATGCTGAGGTGCTTATGTCGCTTTATGACCCGGTGGAGTCCAAATTCATCAGGTGAGTCCCTCGAGGAGGACTTGATGAGAGAGGAAACTGTGCCGTATTTATTGATTGATTGATTTTTAATTTCTCCGGCAGCGAAAACTACCTGGTCAAGTGGTCCAGCTCCGGTCTAGTGAAAGACATCGACCAGCTTCACAACCTACGCGCCGTTTTCACCGTCAGTCACTTTTTACCATGGAATGTGATCACCCGTTTACAACCCCCGCCACCCAAAAAAACAACATCACACATATTTGTGATGTAATTTCCTCTCAGGATTTAGGCAGCGAAGACCTGAAGCGCGAGAAGATCAGCTTTGTGTGTCAGATCGTGCGCGTGGGTCGCATGGAGCTGCGCGATAACAACACCAAGAAGCTGACGTCGGGCCTGAGGAGACCTTTTGGCGTGGCAGGTTAATATTCAAATAAATAAAAGTTAAAAAAAAAACACTCAATCTAATCTATTGTATTGATAATATTTTAATGTGCGGAATCAACGAGTCTTCCTGACTGTGAAGCCATTTTGTGTCTGCGCCCCAACAATATTCCAATAATGCTCTCCTTGTCCCTCCCGCCAGTCATGGACGTCACTGACATCATCACGGGCAAAATGGACGACGAGGACAAGCAGCACTTTATCCCGTTCCAGCCGTAAGTGCACAACGCCATCATTCTGTGGCCAACCCCCCCTCCCTTTCGATTCCGTCCCCCCCCCAGTCCTTGACACCTGATTAGCGCCGACCTTAAGAGGCGTGCACTTCTCCTTTTCCCCCCACTGACTCAATTAAGGCAATCTCATTAACGGGCTGCCAGTCTCGCCGACAGGCGGAGCAACCTTTTGCTTAACGCCATTTTCCGCATAATTGCAAACGCTTCGACGGGGCCAACGGCTGACCCGGAATTTCATCCGTCTGCATAAATTATGCTCATTGCAGTCCAGCGACAAAGCAGGTTCTTGATGTGTTTAAACAAAAAAAAAATTGCGCTTTGCCCAGCGCTACCTTGACTTGATTTAATTCATTCCGTGGCTAAGCTCTTAATTAAGTACTTATTTGTACCCGGATCATTTTTTTTTTGGAGACGCGGTTTTAAAACTGCAACTAAATTTCGATTTAATGAAGGAAGACTGAATAAATGTGGGTTTAAAACAGCAGGTCAAAATCCAGTTGGATTAAGAGAGACAAAACAATGTAATGCGGTTCCACTGAATAAAAATAAGAAAAATAAAATGAGCAGAAATAACACCAAATCCTTTATTTTAGGACTAATCCTCTCATCACATTAAAAGTCATATCCTCAGCGCTTGCACCCAAAAAGGAAAAGTCATTGACATTCGCACACAAAGCACCATTGGGCAACAAACGCTCGCTTTTATATTAGCACTTCAATATCTGGCGAGGGACATTGCCGCGGCGCGACGCCAAATTTTGCCCCTACGAGTTAAGCGACCACATTTTGTAAATCTGACATTGTGTCATGAGCATTTCCCGCATTACGCTAGTTTTTCTCAGCATCACCAGCGCATCTGTTGTGAAAACATGACACGTACATAATTATCATGTTTTTTTTTACCATTTCCTGTTTCAGGGTAGCCGGCGAGAGCGACTTCCTGCAGATGGTCATCAACAAAGTCATCACGGCCAAAGAAGTCAATCACAAAGGCCAAGGTAATCGCTTACATGATGCGTGATTGGAGAATTGTAAACTAGCGTATACAACATCGACACAGGAAAAGCGCTCTTCCTTCGTCAAGCATTGACACTGTCACCTGTCACCTAAAATAACCTCCCGCTCATCTCCATAGTAACGGCATACTTCCGCTAATTAACAGACACGCCTCTTCTACTAAGATATGGTCACAGATTTGACACGTCTGTGCAGGAAGCGAAAACATGCAAAGTGTCTCGTGGCTCCGTCTGCAGCTGCAAAGCTGTAAAGCCTTCTCAAAATAAATCTAGCACTAAGCAAAGCTAGCCGTGTCCTTTCAGTGATGGCATCATGTAAAAAAGGCCAAAAGTAAAAACAAAACACATTAGATGTTTTGAAAGGAGTATTTTCATAAAACAGCAAAACCCTTCAAAATCGACTTGGTGGTGTGAGGTTTCATTTGCATCGTGCTTACAATACACTTCTGAGATCGTTACCACATAGACTTAGTTATACTGATGAGGTGATACCAGAGCAAATGGGCCTTTCAGGCCAGTCGTAGACCATAATCAATCAGGACAATAGAAGTAATCAATGTAGCCTCAGGAAATAGTACTCTGCTCCCCCCAACTTTAGAGCAGGGACCTATCAGAGCAGAAGTCTGGCACCGCCACCTCTGGACAGTAGAAATATGTATATAGGGCCAGAGCTACCAGCACAATTTTAGTTCGCTGACGAAGCCTCTTGGATGAGAAGCGAAACACCTTCAAAGCAGTACAGATGACGGCTGAAGAAACCTTTTCATCGAAAATTGTCTTTTTGTCATCATGATTAGGCCTGTGGGTGACCCTCAAACTGCTTCCGGGCGACATCCACCAGATCCGCAAGGACTTCCCTCACTTGGTGGACCGCTCCACTGCCGTAGCTCGCAAGATGGGCTTTCCGGAAATTATCATGCCTGGTTTGTGGAACAATTTTCCCTGAATTTCATGATGTGTTATCCACTTTTAGCATCACACTCATGTGTTTTTATTTACCGCAAAGATGTATTTGTTTGGTAAAATGTTATGGTTTTGTCAAATGTGTTTTTCCGGTTTCTTGAATGCCATAAAGTTGCTGCTTGGCCACTTCCTGTTCCACTGACCTGTTGTTGCTTTTCAAAAGGTGACGTACGAAATGACATCTACCTGACGCTGGTCCAGGGAGACTTTGACAAGGGGAGCAAGACCACCCCCAAAAACGTGGAGGTCACCATGTCGGTGTATGACGAGGATGGCAAAAAACTGGAGGTATAATATCAAAGTTGCAGAATGTTTCCTTTTTAAAAATTATGACTACTATATATGATTGAAGATATTTTGGTTCGCGTCAAGTCTCCAAAGCTTTTTACTTGCATTTGGTCTCATCACTCCATCCAAAATTTGCATACGAGAGCGGCAAGATATTTTTTAATCATCTGTCTCGTGTCCTAATTAAGCTTTAGCGCCCACTTGAGACTTCAGCTAGTGGCAGGCCTTTTTTTTCCTCTTTGCACCGGATGTTTAATTATTGCCAACCCTTGCTGGGACGACACCTTTTGTACTGCAGAGGTCCGTCGGCTAATAGGGAGCATGGGAGCTGTACTTCCCTAACGTGGGAGGAAGATTGTCTGCGTCACATCGTTGACTTTACTTGCGAGCTATCTTGAACAAGAGTGGAACCTACAAAGTCAGTGTGGATTTATTATTATTTTTTTTTTTGGCATCATTCTTCTGTCGCCAAAAGGTTGTCACGTTCAACTGAGGGCTCAGTTATTCCTCATAATTGCCACTTGTCAGAAGCCATTAGCGTCGGACCAGCTCAACATCGGAGAGTCAGCTGGCAACGTGCGAAAATTCAGATTGCGAGGAAACAAAGCCATTGGGCCCTTGCCTCGTCGCTACGCCAGATCCCCCCCCCCCCCTCCATATACACGCTGACCGCCTTAAATAATTAATTTCTCATTTACCCATGAAATCCACAAGGCTTTCGGGAGCTTTGCAGGCAGGTGTGTAAGCATGGGGAAAAAGGCCCGTACGCTTGCAAGTGGAGCGCATTTTATTCACTAAGTGTGATTGAAACCGAGTGAGAAAAGCGCAGCCATTTTGATGATGTGTATTTGTGGCTTGGGGGTGTTTTTATTTACTCAACTGCAGAAGGGGAGGAATTGGCAGCCTGGCAGGGACGCAATTTTGTGTCACTCGCAACAAGTTAAACGCCCCCGGCAACACACCGATTGTCAGCTATGTCATCCCCAACCACTCTGCAGATGAGCGTGTGTTAAAATATGATACGGTGAATGATCCAATTTCACTCCAGGTTTCTTATATAATAATATTTATTGATGCCCCCCCTCACTCTGTATCTTCCAGAATGTCATTTTTCCTGGTGCAGGCGACGACGGGATCAGCGAGTACAAGTCAGTCATCTACTACCAAGTCAAGCAGCCACGGTGGTTTGAAACCATTAAGGTATTTAATTAGTATACCACTTAACCAAAACAAAATGGCGTGTTTGTTGAATTGCTCACGGAAATTTCCAGGTGGCGATCCCCATAGAAGACGTCAACCGGAGCCACTTGCGCTTCACTTTTCGCCACCGCTCATCTCAGGACTGTGAGTAAATCGAAATAAAAGGAAAATAAATCATGTTTTTTAGTCTTTTCCCCAAATCTACCTTCATATTTATGCCGGTAGCAGCTCCTCTGCTCTAAAATATGCGGCGAAGCAAAGTAAACATAAATCTAAAGTGACAGCTTGAGTTAAAGTCAAAAAGCAGCGCACCTTTAACACAATTGTAACTTTAATTGGCCCACAAAAGGAAATGTAGCCTAAAATGAACTCCTTTCTCATACTTACCCCAGTTGGATGTCGTGCATATTCGCCTTTTCTCTCCACTGGCCATCAGCCCAACAATTAGTCACTACGAGGGCTAAACGATACAAGTGGAATTTATGCCACTTCCCTTGCGCTTGTAGATCACAACCTGAACCTTTTCCCTACAAAGTAGATTTTTATCATATTTCTTACTCTTTTGTGGTTAATGTCCCCAAATAAATATTCCTGAATATGTAAACACACAAAGAAAAAACGCATCTAAGGGCAAAATCTCTCCATGTCTTGTGTTTTTCTTTCCACCTCGCAGCAAAAGACAAATCGGAGAAGATTTTTGCCTTGTCTTTCGTGAAGCTGATGAGGTACGACGGCACCACCCTGAGGGACGGCGAGCACGATCTCACTGTGTATAAGGTACGAGAGCAAACTCCTGAAATACAATGGAGGAGGATACGTTTCAGGATGCTATAAATAATCCTTATGAATCGTATCGAGGCAGTCAAATTGATTTAAGATCCAATTTTACTTGACTGTGGCCACTAATGTAATGTCTAATGTTTTCTTTCTTACGATTGGCAAAATATAATTAAGGATCTGCGCAACCGTGAAAAAAACCCTCCACTCTGCTCCATTTTGTGTTTGCAACCGCGCAGGCCGAAGCCAAGCGTTTGGAGGACTCGTCCTTGTATTTGAACTTGCCCGCCACCAAGGTAGAACTTGAGGAGAAAGGATACTCCAGCACGAACAAGAGCACCCACAACCTGGGAAACTGTACCGTCAGCAAGGATTCCTTCCAGATCTCCACTTTGGTGTGCTCCACAAAGCTCACGCAGAATGGTGAGTGACACACACAACCTTCTACCTATCTTAACTTCTCCACTCAGCATGTGTTCTTACAGACGCAAATGTGAGTGCAGAAAAAAAAATCTACAAAGTTCATGTAACCAAAAACGACATAATAATTATGTAAAATTCCCGATCCATTATCAAGAATAGAGCATGTTTAAAACAGAAGGCTCTGCGTTTTGGTTCATTGGAAATTAAATCAGTGCAGTGCGGCCTCTGGCGCGGTTAAGTAAATATTCACACGTTAATGCCGAGGATTTTCTGTTTCAATTGCTCCGCGGCAAGGTCACCCTTTTATGCTAGTTATTTCATTCCGAGAGCATATGTTGACTTTAATGAATAAATCCTTTTGTCTTGCTTTTTTCCCCCCCAGTGGACCTACTCGGCTTGTTGAAATGGCGCTCCAACACCAGCCTGTTGCAGCAGAACCTCCGACAGCTCATGAAAGTGGAGGGCGGCGAAGTGGTCAAGGTCGGGAATGGGCGCTACCTGCAGAATAGACCGAATCAAAAGTTTGTTTTTCAAATTGAGGCACCAAAAAAAAAACATTTTTTCCCTTCATGTTAATTAGGTGCCACAGAAAAGCATGTGTTAGTGTGACGTGGCGCCTTCTGCGTGAGTGTTATTTGTATTAGCGGCGCTTTTCATATTAGTAAATATTTCAGAATCTCACTCGTCTGCCCCCATACGACAGACAAACACGGCCCTGATTTGATTCATCATTTTTATGCGTCACCAGATGGATTTGCAGTAAAAAAAAAAGGAAAGAAAGTAGCAACGATAGCAGCGTTCTTTTTGTTGAAATTAAACACATGGCTTCAGATAAGGGTGAGGAAATCAAAGTTATGGTTCCAAACTCAGGTTTGGATTTCAAAATAAGGTTTTCAGGGTTTGAATTTAGGTTCCAAGCCAGGGTGGGGTCTTCAAAGTACAGCTCAAAGCTTTCAAAGTGGGCTTGTGGATACATTGTGGCACATTGTGTCATTTTCAGTTCCTGCAAGACACGCTGGATGCTCTCTTCAATATCATGATGGAGAACTCGGACAGCGACACCTTTGACACGCTCGTCTTTGACGCCTTGGTGAGTGAGAAGCTGAAGAATTTTGTCACTTAAGTCGAATTTAGTCTTCAATCTCGGCCATTGCGAAGCGAGGTATATAGAACGAGTCATCATTCAGGCCCATCTAGTCTGACTAAATGGGCGTGATGTGTGTGACTAAGAAAATTATTATTTTGAAACTAAGTTGTTGCTGCAGTAGAATTTAATAACGTGTCATCCTTCAGGTGTTCATCATCGGACTGATCGCCGATCGCAAATTCCAGCACTTCAACCCGGTTCTGGAGACGTACATCCGCAAGCATTTCAGCGCCACGCTGGCCTACACGTGAGTTGAAAGGTCGTCACGAGGGGAGCGATGCACTGATGACACGCCATGTGTGTTTGGTGCAGGAAGCTGACCAAGGTTCTGAAAAACTACGTGGACAATGCAGAGAAGCTGACGGAGCAGTTGTTGAAGGCTATGAAGGCCCTGGAGTATATCTTCAAGTTCATTGTGCGCTCGCGGGTCCTGTTTAATCAGTACGTGATAACTGGGCCTTCGTTTTGTGCATAAAAAAGGAAAAATGCAAACATGACATAAAATGTCCGCCATGCACCCCCCCCTGGCAGGCTTTATGAGAACAAAGGAGAAGCCGACTTCATGGAGTCTCTGAGGCACCTCTTCACCTCCTTCAACTACATGATGAACAGCAACTCGGAGAATACGGGCATGGTGAAGGTATTTGTGTACCTTCTTCCCCCTCCCCCTCTTTCATTCTTCTCTATGCTTTCTATGACTGTCTTTTCTATTTAATCTTAGTGTGTAAGGACTGTGATATGCTTGACAGTATGCGCAGTCCAGACTTCCTCAATGTACTTTTCATCACTTCATACTATTTGTTTTATTTCTTGTGTCTCTGTGTCATTTCCTCTCAACCTTGACTGTCCCTGTGAACTGGTGCTCCTCTTGGCTTTTTTGCCCTTTAGCTGCTCCTCAAGGTATTTATCTCATTTCATATCGCTTTCTTCTTTTCAGCCGTTGCAAATTAAAATGTAAATCGCGTTTGCCATTAAAACAAAACTGCGGAGGCCATCTTGAATAGAGCCAATTGAATCCGAATGGACATTTTTTTTTATTCTGATGACATTTTTGAGCAACAGTTGTGGTTGTTTGTGTCCAGGGTGCCGCACTCAGGTACATTCCAACGATTGTCAATGACGTCAAGCTGGTGTTTGATCCAAAGGAACTAAGGTAACAAATAACATACTGATGAGAAGACATTCCCCAATTTGTCACCCAAATATCACATTGATTCAGTCAGCCGTGGCTTTCCACTCCAATGTGCCGTCAGCGCGTCTCGAGCCAAAAAAAAGCTTTATTAAACTCTGCAAATATTTGCTTCGCGGTCACCGGAGTCACAAACCAGGGAAATAAATACTCCAGTCAATCAGCAGTCAACTCGTTGTAAATAAAACACACAATTTGGCGTCTGACCGCCCGCCCTCCAAATATTACCGAATTTTGATTAGTTGCTTTGTCGTGAATCGAAATTGGGGTGATTTCTGGTTATCGTAGGCTCTCGATGACATTTGTTCTTCCTTCATTTCCACAGCACGCTGTTCACAGAGTTCATCCTGAAGGTTCCTCCGGGTCGCCTGGTGAAGCAGAAACTGGACTGTCTGATCGACATCGTTCACAGTGATCTTTTTACCCATCATGGTACAAAACAGTCGACATATGTCGCGCTGTGCTGCTCATCATCATTAACGACTATTTTGTGCTTTCCGCAGATTGCCGTGAGATTCTCCTGCCTCTGATGACGGAGCAGCTGAAGTTCCACCTGGAAAGACGCGAGGAGCCCAAGGCCTGCTGCCAGCTTCTCAGCGACATCCTGGAGGTGCTCTACAGGAAGGACGTGGTGAGGAATGCCAACCTTTTTATTGCAAACATGACGCGCAGGAGTTACTTTTGGGCTGATGTGTTGCTCACCCGTGTGCAGGGCCCCACCCAGTGGCATGTGCAGATCATCATGGAGAAGCTGCTTCGGACCGTCAACAGGACAGTCATCTCCATGGGGCGAGACTCCCCCCATATTGTGAGTTTTTATTGCACACACGACACTTTTAGAGGTTTCAGATAGTCTCTAAAATTAAATCCTTTCACTCATAATTTCACTCAAAATGGTTTCGATCTATGCAGCAGACCGTTGCGCGTCTTATCTTCTTGCATATGTCTGATCACCGACTCGGTAGACGATTGGCGATGCCTGGCAAGGAACGTGTGTAAACTATAAATACTTTGCGCCATTTGCATGACTTTAATCCATCTTCTGTGTAGGCTACAAATATCTAATCGCTGACGTCTTCGTTAGTTTGTCATCGGACGTTGACAAGAGCGGATCATCCATGTGAAATTGTCATTTTTGTTCTTTTTATGGAGGACTTTTTGAGGACACTCAATACTTTTATGACACCCTTAAAATACAACGACAAGCATAATGACAAAATCAATTTTTATTTGAAGAATCAATGCTAAAAAATAACTCATAGCAGCTGCCCCAACTGCCTTTTGCCCTTTTGGGTATTATCTGAAACCCCTTTTACTGCTGCCAATTCAAATCTTAAAGTTGTTTATTTTCTTGCTGTAATGCATCGCGACTCATGTTTTGCCAATCGCTTCGCATAAAATGCCATGGACTCCCTCTACTGTGTCCTCTCCCAGTTTTCCTCTCCGATTCATTGCCGTCCAAGACTTACCGGGTGTTGTGTTGTGCAAACCTCAGGCGATAACGCCATTGTTTGTCAGCTCATTTCATTTCCTGCTTCATTCAGAGCCCAATGAAGTGGCGTGTGTTAATTTAGCCAAACCTACCGCCCTGACGTATTGAGTGTGGACAGAAAAGGCTGCATGTGTAATGTCATCGCTTTAGATGAACCGCTTTTCATCCCCCGGCCACTTTGCATGCTAATATAGCCGCCGGTAAACACAGGCCGCGCCGGGTGACATCTAGCTGTTGAAACAAGTGTGAAAGTGGGCCTTCAGCCTTGCTAAAATGATTTTAAAATGCCCTTTTTAAATCAAAGGAGGCCTTTGAAACCTGTTTCCAAAGCCGTTTAATCATCCATTTTGATTTTAATTTCTTTTCTGGAGGAGCTTGGCGGTAAGCGGTCACAGCATCCCGGCCGATGACCTTGTCCCACTGAGTGGCGTCCTTTCCCGTTTAGATTTATGCATTGGTGTTCTACTCCGCTTCCCTGCGCTCACTCCTTATTTTTTTTTTTCCTGGCGCTCGAACGGAATGTAGATGAAGCGGCGTCACGAAGGCCACTCCCCGCGCTGCCCTTTGGATGACGTCACGCTGGATATTGCACTTTTGCAAACTATTTGTGGTTTTTTTTTTGCATTAGCCAAAGCCATGTCTAATACAAAGGGCGAGTAGTTAACTTACATATGACTAAATGTTGCTTATTCTTCACGCTATTGTTATTTCAATACGTGGCCTTTGCGGATTGACATCCTGTTTGTTGTTAGCTGCGTGACAGCAGGCACTATCACGTTCTCACAGCACACGTATCCCCCCACTCCACCTCCCATCCCACAAAAAAATGAAAACTACTGTTTTCAGATCTTTGCCTCACTGCCTTTTTCTCTTTTGCCACTGAACTCACAGTGCTGCAGAGCCAAGAAGCGGGGCGAGAAATGGCACTGCATGTTAATCAGTTGCTCTCCCGCATTCAATCTCCGAGTGTCTTTTTTTGTAAGCCCTTGGAACAAAATACAGCAGAGGAGAGAATGTTATCGCATAGTTATCACTTGAGTTTTTAAATAACAGGAGGCTTAATTGGCAAGTTTTAAAAAATGGCACCTAATTAGCCAAAAATACATAATGATGTTGAATGAACACATTTGTGTGAATTGACAAATAATTCTGAGTTTTGTAGGTGTCTGCTTTTATTTTTCATAGTTTGCATATGAAATTATTCAACAGTATAAAATACACAGTATTGCACGTAGTTAATCAATTGCACTTTTTTTCCCAACATACAGATAAACACCGAGGTTTCTTTCTCAAGTGCTAATCATAATGTTAAAACATACGTATAATTGGAGTCAAATCATCCTGGCACTTTTTTGTGCACAAACTACTTCCTGTGTTTTTTAGGTTTTGTTTTTATGTGCGTTTCTGACTCTACAATACTATTTATCAATGTTTTTTTTGTTCCCTAGTTATGCCTATTTGTAAAATCAAAGTAGCCCTATTCAACGTTATGTATCATATCGTGACTGTCAGAAAAGGTATTTATAAGAAATGCAAATGCCTTGGTGACAGTAAACATATATTTTTATGTTCGCCCAGCACCGTCGCAAAGTGGATGTTCATCTTTGAGTGTAACAGCACGTGTATTTTGATTTTTGGGGCGGAGCCAACTCCCAAGGGACAGAAATTGTTAATTGTCTGCAAAAAACGAAGTAATTTGTTAAATGTTGATTTCTGTTTTTGTTTGTTACGATTTATAGACCCAAATGCAGTTGTTTCTTTTTCAGCAGCTTCAGTCCTGCGAAAATGCGAGGCTACACTGTACATTCTGTTCAGGCTCGGTTTCCCGCGGCAATACAATCGCATGGAGTTGTTCTTGTACCTTCAATGGTGTTCATTATTTTCAGGGCTGGAACAAAAATATACATATATTATTTTAAAAAGATGATCGTAGCTTAGTGGCATTAAATATGAACACCCCCTCCTGTAAATATATTCCGCTAAAACCTTTTTAAATACAGCTACACATAAAAATGTCTTTTGATGTCCAAAAATGCAATTAAGAAAATAAGTTTCTTTTAACAAGACTTTTTTTTCTATTTACATCTCCTTCAAAGTTAGTCAAGAAGTCAATGTGACATGTTACGGATGGATAAAATTGATCATAGCTTTTTTTTCCTTGTGAGACGACCGCTTTCACATGTGAAAATAGTCTCAGAACTTGCAGGAACAAGTATTTCCTGAACGGCGTTTGTTGTGCTTTGTGGTATGGCGTGGCAAGCCCATGTCGTCCAGGATTTCGCTAGATGGCAACTTAGAAAGGAGCTGCTCATCACATGTTGTCAAAAGTGTGACCCCTGCAGCCCCCAGGTGCGATTTCACACCAATTTTGACAACAATAGCTTCCAAAATGGCTCCAAGTGAAAGCTCCTGAGGCAGGAAAGCGTGGCAGGCCAGACTCTTCTCCACCCCCGACGACGGGTTCACATGAACCAAAGTCTCCATCGGGCGTGCTTCTTGGACTCGGCTTTGGACTTGCGCTTGGGTGTGGACGTGAAGGCTTCGTGGGGGTACGGCAAGGAGGGGAAGTGGCCGTCGTCCGACGGGCAGAGCCTTTTCATGAGAGGCTGCAGTTTGTCCTCCTGCTGCTTGAAATCCAGCTCCACGCTGAAAGCAAAACAGGACGCAATCAGATCAACCAGATTACACCGGAAATGGTCAAATTGATTCCCAAAATGTCCACGGTGAACAAAAATGGATGACTTCCTGCGGTGGTGAGGCTACACTCAGCATTTTGCATCTGCCCTCGCTTTCCCGACTCAGGCCTTTTTTAAACTCGAAGTCGAGACCACTGCAGTAATTGGCAATAAATCACAATCACTTAATTACAGAAGGGGTAGAAATCAATCAGGGTAAAGTTAGTCCGAATTTGCAGCTTTGTGACTGTACAAGCTAATGGGAGATCTACAGTATAACGGATAGGCTTGAACGGGAGGAGAATTTATGTCGGGATGCATAGATCGATAGTGGGAGTGCATTTGGAACATCCAATTTCTATAGCGATTATTCCCACTTGAGGCTGGGTGACCTGGAATCCATTTTAACAAACTTAAAAATGTCCATGGCGAAATATATTAGTTTTAACCTGGAACATCCCCTTAAAAGACTCCTTAAATCACAAAAAAACAGATCTGTCTTTTGTGTTTAAGCACTTTTTATCTTTAATTAGAAAAGGAATGAAAAGCCAAGGATTGTTTGAGATCGGTTTAACCCGCTTCCCTGTCCAAAAAAAAAACACATTTCTTCCACGGGCGTTTCAAACAACGCTCGTCGCATGCAGATGGTCCAAATGTCGGCGGCTTAAACAGATGCCAGGAGAGCCGAGTGATTGGGTGTCTTTTCTCGGGCTTCCAGGGGGGAATATGCTTTTCAAGGTGCCACTTAACATTAGAATCCAAGCATTTCTTGTGCATTTTCAATCATTTTCTTGACCGACCATCAGCATAATGAACACCTAAAACATTCTTACGCACACCAGCCAGTACGATTAACTTATTCGGTGCCATTCCCGAATTTGTTTGGGTTTTGTTTTTTTTTCATACTTGGGTGCCCGTAAAGCGTTGGTCAGACCTCTGGCAATGTTTTTTTCCCTTCCACGAGGGGCAGCATTTGCCTTTTGTCCATGTTAGTGCTTTCTTCCAGCTTCAGTTGTTGTTAAAGCGCAAAATAAGTCAATATGGATGTATTGTATTGTATTTTGTATAGCTGCCCCCATTTCATGCTCAGATAACTCCAGTCTCATGTAACTTAGAGTGGCCTACTCCCACGCTTTGTATTTTCAGCGCAGCCCGCGAAAGGTTATCGACGCAGGCGGAAAAAGTTTGAAGTCGCAGCTGAAATGAGCGCGACGCGTCGGGTCTGTTGCGATCAATGACGTGGTGTGTTTGTCAGAAGCTAATGAGGATTTGCGGCTATTGCCGCCAAAGTATTTCCGTGTGGCCCTTTTATCGCTCACAAAGCCTTAATTGCATCGGCGCCAAAGCATCCGGGGGGCATGTTCTCATCCATTGCTGCCGTTTTTCTGTTTTCCTTCATTTTTTCTTCTGGGATCGCTTGCATGTACCCACACGCGCGTACGCCAACACGATCGCCATAATAGGCTTTTGCTTGCTCTTCGGAGTAAGCTCATCATACTGTTGAGACCGTTGTTGCTCACCATCTGTGGCTACAAGTTATTATTTCCCCCGCACGGATAGAAAAAGCCATTTAAGCTCATTTGGAAAAACTGGTATTTTTATAGTAATTAATTCGCTGGCGGCCATTTACGTTTATAATCCGAAGCCTCCTGCTCGCATTTGCATAGAATCGCATTTAATCCAGTGGCGGGTTTTACTGGTGTCAGGTAGCAATTTGTTAGCTGCGGCAGTTGACCGCTCGCACGGAGTAATTAGAGAAACATCGGATGCATCTAATGAGATCATTAAGACGATTCATCTGCGAAAGGGAATGTTTACATGAGAACATTCAACCAAAAGCAAAGGGGTGTTGTTTGGAATGGCCAAAAAAATCCAATACGGCGACTTTTTTTTTCAAGAAATGAGACAGGGATGAAATTCCGTGACCGTTCCTTGCCTCAAAACCTTCTCATGTGCCTCATTGACGTTCCGGTCAGTCTCCTCTTTCCCCTTTTCTCCTCCCCTTTCCACACCTTGAGGTATTACATCACCCGACGATATGCCACAGAGGCCACTAATCTTTTCATCCCTCTTCTTCTCGCCCACTTCAGATTCAAAGCCGCACACGTTTGTGTGTGTGTGTGGAAAAAGTGCTGAATTCCCGTGAACTCCTTCCCGTCGGCTGCGCTGCCTGAAGGCGATAACGCATTCTGCCGATATGGTTCAGGGATCTTCCCAAAAATAAATAATAATGGGGGTTAGGGGGAATTGAACCCGGCCGGCAAGGGTGGTTGTGTTTGTGTATTCTACTTGAAGTTCTCGGGACTGTGATGCGGTGCCGTGGTTTTCTGCTTTTTGACATATTGATTATGTGTAAGGGTGTGTTCCGCCCCCACCACCTCTCTCAGTGTGTTCTCGCCATCATGAATTGCCTTGGCCCAAAGACCAAGGCGTAATATGGGTCCCCACGTTTATGAACATGGACGACGCCACTTCTCCGCTCACCAAATGACTATATGACAGCAATTGGACCCACGCGCTCTTTGTTTTCGGTCACGGCATTTTTTTCCGAACCTGCTTTCCTCCTCCTTGTGTTCCTCCACCTCCAGAGAGGTAGCGTTCATGGAGACGGAGGTAATTAGATTGCCGTTTAATCCCCCGTGCTTTTGCTATATTTGAGTCTGTGTCCAATCGAGATCATTTTCTTCAAAACTGACGCTGGTTTCAATGCGGACCTTTTAACTCATTCACTGCCATACCATGTGCAAAAGTGTGTCCACTCCCGTGCCAGGGTTTTTGTCATTTTTACTCAAATTCCAGGACCCAGAGAATATTTACTAATAAATACATTCAGAAATGGCAGCATATGAGTTAAAAAGCGGTTACATTTGGGGCCGAGTGGTGCTGTTGTTTCCACGTGTCATTAGGCAAAATCAAGTATTTTGTAAGCTTGTCGCAGATGGGGAAAGTTTATTGTCGTTATCGTACCAGTCGATCCTAAGAGGTCCTTTTACGATGCAAAACAATTGACTGCAAATATGATCCGTTATACTCCAATGGCGTTAAAATATGAGTATCTCCTACTTCGATTTGCTCCAGCTTCATTATGTTTGCCGATTATGTTTGTCGCTTACGATACACGGCGAGTCACTTCATTATAGATTCAATCCGATTTGGAAACGAGGCGTTCCAGTTTGTTCGGATTCAGCCCAGCGACGATACAATTTACTGCAATATGATTCTTTTTGTCAGCTTGCTTCTGCACTGGAAAAGTCTATTGTTGTTTTTAGTCATATCAGAGTTTGCTATTGTTGGCAAAATGCCGTATTATCGAATCGCGCTTACACACATCTCGAGTAATGACTTGACGTAAAAGCCGCACATTACCAAATCAATTGGGGCGTCCCCGTCGGCCATGTATAAGTACGCAAACGCTCAGTATTGAGTTGTTGAAGTTTGTAAGAGGAATTGTCATTTATACCCACCGTAAAGGTTAGCAATGTTCTCCAGAGAGCCTCGGTCTGTCTCTACTCAAGCAGACAGAGCAGAAAGATGAAGAGTAAGAACACCGGAGGGAGACTCAACGTGACTTCCCCGGGTTGAAATCATAAGATGAAACGTGTTAGGGACTCATTTAATGACACCTCGCGAGCTTCCGTGTCACCGACTTGTCCAAAATTGTCACGCTGCTCTCTTTCTGTTTTTGACATCCGGCTCGTGTCACACTACCTTGCCAACGCTTTGAAATGACATTTTGTTCACCTACATGGAAGTACGTGATTTTCTTTTTTTCATGTGAAACTTAATATACGCAAATCTCGCATAACGATGGCACATTTGCATCTTTGCCAACTGGGGTCACGCCACTGACCTGTAAATAATGCAAGCGCTGTTCCGGCATGTGTCGCAGTTGGCCGTGTCCTGTCCGGTGCGATAGGAGAGCCTGCTGGGGGGGAAAGGAAAGATGAGAGTAGTAAGTGTGTAATAATTACAAGCCTTGTTAAGCCGCTCCCGTTTTTCTCGTCGACGTATGTCTCGCCTCTCATTAGCGGGGAGACACGCTGCCCCACCCTGTGCTGAGCGTCCGAGAGAGTGGCATTAACCACGCTTGGCTGATTGAGAGTGGAGGTGACTACCCCTTCTGCACTAAAGGCTAGCTTAATCAAAGCCTGACCAGCCATATTGACAACATTAACCCACAATTACACCTGATTCAGAAGGGCGCAAAAGCTAATTATTTTTCCACGGTGTCACTTCATCTTTTTATTATTGTCCTTTGTCAGGTGGAGGGGCTAAATGTCAAGCCACATTTACTATTTTGATACCTTTTAACAGTGCTGTTGAATCAGTCTTGTCTTGTTTTCTGTCTCTGGAAGAGCAAGATATAAGATATAACCGAAAAAACGAAGCCGACCACCTCAATTAAAAAAAAAACTGCAATCCCCAAGTCCACTTCTTGCGTTTTAGTCTTCGCAAAGAACATATTTAATGCAATCGAGCCCCTTTGAGTACAACGCAAGCTCCATTCTTCCTCAGGCAACAATGAACTTATATTGCTCCCTCCGCTCATACTTGGCTACAAAGATAGCTCTGGTTTTATGTGGCTTTAATGGGATGTTTCTCTCGCGTAATATTCCATCTTGAGCACTGCAGAAGGGGCTTTACCTCTATTTTGTGTGTGTGAGTGAGAGAGAAGCTATCTCCAAACTCTTAAATGGCCTGTTCGACATTGATATTTGATGACCGCCATCATCTCTTGCTGATTTATGAGCACCTCCAATGAAATTTTTAGCGATCGCGTTTAGATCACCGTGTCTCCTAATCATTCGCTGTCCATGGTGCTGCACCAGTCAAAAAGGGAAAATTAAACACCCGTCATAAATTCGACGCTCCTTATCTAATCAACTTCCCGCCATATGCTCTGGCAGATATATTGGGGCGGCGTGGATGCCGACGTGGTATTTCACGCCATTGAGCAGAAGGTTTTTGAGGATTAATTAAAGGCGATATATTTGTGGAAAAATGGCTTTTTAATGGCTCGTATACACATATTTGGGTCTTTGCCTGTCCGGTGACACGACCAAGTAGAGAAGTTATATTGCATATTTTGTTTTTTATTTTTTTTTAATTGCCACTTGGGCGAGGGTCCATCTTCAGACTTGGCCCAACCATTATTTGCTGATTCGCCATCAGCACCGCTTTTGTCTCCTTTGGTTTCAAGTGGATTTTTTTTTTCGTTTTGTCATCGGGAATGCCTTATTTTGGGGAAAGTGACCAAAAAAAAAAGCTAACCGACACCACGTTCCGCTGTACAAACTCATCGTCGGAACATAAAAGCCACTCATCAGCCAGCATTTACTCTACAAAGTCGTCATGGTAACACAGTCTGCTGTCATTCTTCTTCGAGTTATTATTACCGACATTTTATTGAGACCTCCTTGTAAGTTGGCGGAGGTGGCACATTTCCCCCACACAATTTAGGGAATGTCGTATTTGTGTTATTTTTTATATCTATATAATGAGAACAGAACAACCTCGCACTAAGCTAATAAGACAAAATAGCGCTGTTGTTGAGCAGGTCTTCCTTGCGGGGGACTGAAAGCACAAGCACCATTAGCCGTATATTGAGCACCCTGATTTGTATTTTTTTTCCCACCATTTTAAAAAGGTCACCGTGCTGGTGGTTTTAAAAAGAATGTACGTAAATCTTATTAGACAGGAACAGCCATGGGGACTTGAGCTGGTCTTGTATTCACCGATGGCAAATTCAAAAAGCCATTGCTGAATGTTTTGCACGTGGAAATCAATGGTGACGAAACAAAGTTCTCCCCCCTAAAAAAACATGAAGAGCTCCCTGAGATGAGCAATATGTACGCCACTCCGCACCTCAAAGTATGTGATTGCCCAGGGCCTCGCAATTCTCTCATCAAATTGCCCCCTTTTGTTGGCCTCTTTTCTGATAAACAGTCCTCTATTTCCCAGCAGCCTCGATGCTATCTGCCTTCTTTTATAAAAACTCGGTCGCCATTGAGCCACAAATGTGGATTTCCGAGGTCTGCCGGCACGCGCCGTCGCCTCCTTGACCGTGACGTCGCTCGTACTTTCGGCTTGCAATAGCGACATCAATTGCTTGGAAAGAATTGCCTGAATTTTAACGGCTAGATTGAATCAAACGTAGTTAACGTTCAATGATTTAATTTTGGATTAATGCCACTGACGTGGGAGGTGCAGGTGGGATCTACTTACCCCTCTCTGTGGGCTTCCCCCTTTTCCAGTTCTTGGATCACCCCCAGAAGCACCTTGATGGTCTCCTGGCTGGAGCTGATGAGGTTTTCCATGGCTTGAAGCTGTGCTTGAACTTGCCCATCTTGATTCACAGGCACAATTTGCTTACAGGCCTCGTTGTCACCCGCCGCCACCCGCCGGGGCTCGCCCTTTTGGCTCTGCGGCCCGTCAGGCTGGAGGCTTTTCTTCCGCTTGTGCCGTGGCGACAGGCTATCCAAGCACTCCACTTGGGTGAGGGAGTTCCACGCGATGGGCCCGGTCACCTTGCAGGCCCTTTCCGGCGGCTTTCGCGAGCACTGCGACGTTTCCTCGTGATGGAGCGGCCGCTTTTCTCCCGGCGGTAATCCCACACTGGTTTTGGATGCTACGCTGCAAAGCTGGTAGTCCGCGTTGCCGCACGGGCCGTCCGATGCCGTGTGGCGCTCATTTGTATGGAGCAGTGCTTTGGTCCGCCAAACTCTGCGTCCCCCGTGGGCCGCTTCTTCCGCCTCATCGTCCAAACACGGCGGCGGTTCCGGCTTCACCTCCACCACAAAGCAGTTATTCTGACCTCTGTACGTTTCCACGGGCGCCACGTGCTTTAACGCGTGCCCTTTCTTGCGCTCAAAGGGGAACGTCTGGTAGCGCTTCTTCAGATCAGGCGACGTTTGCACCCCTGTACTGCGCGTGACGTTGGGGATGGCTCGTCGGGCCGGAACGGTCATGTACTTGCGGTACGTCGCTTTGTAAGATCGAGGATTCCCGTCCTTGGCCAACTCGGCCTCCCTCTGCTCGTTTTGCGCCTCGCAGATATCTTTGAAACGCACTTGCAGGGCCTTGTTCCGTTTCCTCACCTGTCGACTGGCGTCCAGAGAATACTTGACTTGCAGAGCCAGCGAGGCGGTGGGTAAGGGCGCCACCGCCGCCTCCGAGTCCGATTCGGAGTTGGTGAGCATGTATCTGTCGCCCTCCTTGCTCACCATGTTTCCTACGAGGCGTGGAGAAAGATAGGGAGGGCTTAGTCATAACACTTTGTGTATTACGACCACTTAAACTCAAGTTACGGGAATAAAGGAGAACAAAGGAGCATCAGCCCAGACTGGCGAGAATCTGAATCAGAAAACCTTCAATCGGCCCACAATGGGGAAATTTGTAAGGATGTGAAACGGTCGCAGCTTGGAATTGAAGCGGATTTACATGGGACAGGAGATGTGAGACAATCTCTTTTGGTCAATGGATGCTACTGCTTTGTGTTGGTTTTCAAAATGTAGCTTGTAACAGACGTACACATTCCACCATTACATCTCTGATCCACTGTTGAAAAGGATGAATTGATCCTCTCCTCTTTCATCTAGATCTGCTTTATGCAACAAAGAGGGTGCAGAAAGTGCTTATGATGGAATGACTGTCTGTCTCTTTTGTCTTGT
Source organism: Hippocampus bargibanti (assembly GCF_051943395.1). NCBI lineage: Eukaryota > Metazoa > Chordata > Actinopteri > Syngnathiformes > Syngnathidae > Hippocampus > Hippocampus bargibanti. The sequence continues at coordinate 9,427,651 of NC_142748.1, forward strand.
CACATTGTTATATATTTTTTGTTGTTTTCACTTCTAGTTCGCGCCACAAGAGTGGCTGTTTTTACAACAGCTCCTGTATTTTGTTTTTCTACGTCTTCCTTTCCTCTTGTTTTTATCACTTTGCTGCTGTGAAATGTCAATTTCTCCACTGCCAGACGAATAAAAGCTCATCCAATCCAATCCAAACCTGCATAATTATGGCAAAGATCACAAATAGCCTTGTATTTGCCTTGCTTACTAAACCGCTGCCGTTAATAACTTGTTGAATGGTCCAAAATATCCCTCGGATCCTTTCTTAAATTAAAACAAAACCAAAACCAAAAACTCAGATGTAAACCGTGCAAATTTGCAAATCGGCAAGATTTTGTTTTACTCTTCCCTGCCATCACTGCGCAAAACAAAATCCGACCCGAGAAAAGGGTAAGAATTTTGCATTCCGCAGGCTCCTTAACTCCTGACACAAACAGAGTATAATTTCTCGCCTGCCGATTTACGACAAGCAAACAGTCTGCAATCTCATATAGATGTTGAATCAGACAGGGCAATTATTTCCCCTCAGCTTATCTTCCGTTGACGTTGCGCTCTGTCAACAGGAAGAAAACGTTCAAAGCGTTCTGTTTATTTACCTGCGAGCCACGCAGAGGGAACGTTGCGCCCTCTGTCGCGTTACCTCCACGGCTATTATCCTTGAATTATGCATGTAGGGTGGAGTTACGGGCGGGGCATCTTATTTTACTATCTGAACCATCTTATTGGCCATAGGCCACGCGTCCGCAGGCTCCCCGTTACTGTGACGCCGCCTTCAATCTCCAGGCATAAAGTGTGTCTTTTGAACGTGCTCCCGAAATGAGGTCACCGGCGTTCCAAATAGCGACGCGCGACGTTCTAGGTGATATGAGGGACAATTTGAAATGTCACCCCGCCGGGGAAAAAAAATACAATTAAACATGAATGGAGTCAGTAAGCCTCCCGCTCTGACAAAATCGGGCGCTACTTTTTTTGCCTTTGATCCTTTTTTGACATTTGCGAGCTCTGTAAATCTTGATTTTGATGTTTGAGAGCCTCCCTACCTCCTCGACTGTCGGCCTCTTGCAGTACCAGGATGATTCATCGTGCCAAGCGTCTTCTTCTGAGACTTCTGAGACTAGCCCAATTTTTCTTTATTAGGTTTGGGGGGTGTCTACTTCTGGGGTGCTTGTCAGCGACGTTTCATTACAAATCCAGATTACTGCAGTAAAACAATTCATTGCTCAGTAATGCAAATGTTTTTTCTGCCTATGCTAAATAAACATGCCCCACTTTGAATTCAGATCTAGCCGTCAGCCTCAAACCTGACTCAGCGGTTTTCCGTGTGACAGTCGTCACTGCGGGTAAACTCGTAAAGGGTTGAAATGTCAGTGCTCAGCATTTCCAACCCTGAGGGGACTGAATATTTGCCACTTTTTTTTATTACGCTCGACTAATTTTGTCTTATCTCGCGCTCCATCGAAAGGGAAAATCCATTCATGTTGTGTGCGTAGCAAAAAAAAAAAGCCTAGAATTAATTAAGCACTGGCAAATGTAGCTGCACATGTCAATGAGGGAGGAGACTTACTTGAAATCGTCGAGGGATGAAAATAACAATTCGATTTAATTATGATGCCAAATGAAAGAGGTTCCGGAACGTAACCTTGAGGGACACCTGTTTGATGGGGTGTAACATTAGCCTCCCAGACAAGGTAGGTCAAAGGATTAAATATTTTTTTCCTCTTCAACTGAGCCCATTTCAGTGGACTATGCAAAACTAACTCCTTCAACTTTTTATTCGATTGCTCCCAACTTGAACCACATATCAAAATCTTCACAGCATAGCATCCTGCCGTATTTTGGTGATTCGTGATAAAACCTCCCCTTAACTCAACTCCCCGAGGTCAAAGCTTGACCAAAACATCTTTGGTGTGATGAAGGTTGTTAAAGCGATTCATCGCCTCGTCCTCATCACATGGGATTTTTCCCGCAACTCCCCTCCGTGGCGTTCGGGGTGCGAGGACCCGATGGTGGCCGCTTGTAACTTTGATTCATATCGCTACTGCGATAAAGCTAGAGAAAATCCAGCAAAAAACACCATGGCCTTGATGCCTGGATCCGCCAAGGAATTCCCACTCTCCCGCCCTGCCTGAACAAATGAGCAGAGCAGAGCGACGGCGGCATGATGGAACTTCCCTGTAATCCTGCTTTATCTCGCCTTGTTTTGTCATCCCCCCGCTTATTTCTGATCTCATAATTACAAATGGTTACGAGTGTTTTGAAAGACTCGGATCCGCCTCTGAAGCCTTTCTGGCGGCCGGCTTTAAATTTGATTGCAATAGAAATACCCAATTGTCATTCCTTGAAGCTCAAATTTGACGGCGAAATTGACAGAAATACGACGTTATGCATATTCAAAGCTAATCGCTAAGCTAATTGGCACAGTCTGCGAGCTATAAAATGGTGACTACGTAGAATTCAACAGTTTTTTGGTCCAGTAGCTCACTCATGTCATGCTTGACGGCCAGGCGTGGTCAATTTAGAGCGCCTTATCGTTGGCCGTGAGTGCACTCGCATCACAGTAGGCAAATACCTACTCGGATCTGAAATGCAATGTCGGGATTAATGGCAGACTAACTCCGCCAGGCGTTAAGGGCTGCAGGTTTACTCAGGATAGTTCGACAGCTGTCACGTCCAAGTGTGTTTTTACAGTTACTGATGGACCCACGCCGCCATAGCGGCCAGTAGTGATTGACCGCAAAGGTCAACTCGGAGGCACTATCAGCCTATGGAAAATCCTTTGTGAGTTTAACGGCAGTTTAATACCCCTCAGGATTAAAAGGTGGCTGGAAACGGCCGGATTTTAAAGGGATTGTCTTTCTGGCGGTTGTCCCTGCGGCCGGTCGCCTCGCCGAGCTGTTGCCAGGCAGCATCTTCAACATTTTTTTTCTGATGCTGCGGTTGAGGATGAGATAACGGAAGCAGCGTTTGAAGGACGTGCAAAATCCCAGTCACATTCTGGCTGTATGCTTCAAATCAGAGGAGGAACTCTGCAATGGCGCCGGGGTAGGAGCTCATTTGCATACCTGTTGAAGGCACTCAATGGGATTTGTTGACGTCCTTGCAACTCCTACCAAGTTTCTGACATGGTTTTTCCCGAAAAGGCTTCTGATCGGAATTTACTTGACTTTTCCTCGGTGCCTTTGCTTTGCCCTGGTTGTTATTTACCCTCCTCCCCACACACACAGACACCCCCAAGCGAGCCTCTGCTTGTCCTCTTTGAGGATTTCCCCCTTGAGGCCATCTAAAGCGTCCACGGGTGGTGACATTGGGAGCATGTGTAACAATTGCAGCTCAACGTTGCAGGTCCATCAAGGAACAAAGCAGACGTTTCATCACAAAGCTCAAAAAAAACAAAGTCATCACCCTGCCCACCTCACCCTGACCTTCAAAAGATGACGAGACTTTTTCTCTGCCACAAATCAGCGGAATCTATTCTGCACTTTGTTTTTCTGCTTCTTGACTTGTCAGCAAAGAGCTGTCAAGTCCCGCATCTGACACTCGGGACTGGTCTCCAGTCAGTCACGAAATACAGACGCGCAAAGTGAACCCATGTCACGACTCCATCGACCGCAGATCTGATCTCTACTATGTCTTGGGGATTCTTCACCCGCTCACAATCCCCCAAGGAGACTCACCTCAGTCAGTCGTGCAGCGCAGAGGGAAAAAGATGTGCCGCTTGCATGCCCGCCGTTGGGCGGTAGGTCGGCTACGCCATGACAGAAGTTGTTCGGGCGGGCGGGCACACGTTGGAGTCTGTCGTCATCGATGCACATCGGCGTCCTGTGATGCACCGTCCTCTCAGAGCCCTCACCCGCCCCCAAGCCGCCCCCTTTCGCTCCCCTCGACTGCACTTTTTCCTGCCGGCGTGACCACGGCAGCAGGGGCTCACGCTTGCTCTCCTGCGCACACGCATGCATCCACGCACATGAACATATAACGGCAGCGTCCTTGATTGGTAGAATCGCTCCCCAATTGCCCTTTCCGCCGCCCTCCTCCGCTGCCGATGCAGCCGGCGCCGCTGCTCCTCGCGCTCTGGCTTCCCTCTTCGCTTCTGCTTGCAAGTGGCGGAGTTGTGTGAGAGGTGGAGACAGAGAGAGTGAGAGAGCGAGGATTGAGAGTTAGGAGGGAGGAGGGTCAAACGCAACATTTTGAGAATCTCCGAGTTGAGGTTTTTGTCTTTGAAAAGCATTCCCAATACGTTTGTGTGTGTTGAATTTGGTTTGCAAAAAAGTCCCATTTTCAAGACGTTTGTATTGAATCTTGTATTGCGTTTAATGCATTTTTACTCATTCACTGTCATTCCCGAATTGAAAATATGACGTGGAGCGCCATTCCTGAATTTGTTTGGGTTTTGTTTTTTTCTTGCAGGGGTGCCGATAAAGCGTTAGTCAGACCTCTTGAAATATTTTTTCCCTTCCACAAGGCGGCAGTATTCCCCTTTTTTTCCATGTTAGCGCTTTGTTACAGCTTCACCAGTTCTTAATGCCCTACATAAACCAGTATGTATTGCATTGTATTTTGTACAGCTGCGCCCATTTTAAGCTCATATAACTCCAGATCCATATAACTTAGGAATTCACTCTTTTTTTCTGATGAAAGAAGAGAGTCTAAGGTTTCAAACGCTGTATTGAATGTTTATGTAGTCCTAAAACTCAATATTCTGTGGACCCTGCAATTTGAGTGAAAATGACAAAAACCCTGGCACTGGAATGGACACATTTTTGCACATCATCTGGCAGGGAATGAGTTAAGGATTCTTTTAAGACTAGTTTTTTATTTATGTGCAAAACAGATATCTGTTTGTTTAAAATCTTAATATGTCACTTGTAGAATCAAATTACCTGATTTGATTATTGATCCAAGCTTCAGCTTTAACTCTAAACTGACCTATTTCCCCCGAGGGCTTGACCTCGGGGCCTACAGAGTATAGCTATTCAAGGTTAAATAGTTTGTCTTTAAATGGACTGCTCGAGAGAGATGGAGAAAAAAAAAGGTTTTCTTTTTTTTTTGCTTTTTTGTGCTAGTGTAAGCAAACTGTTCCTCCACCGTCCTTGTCGCCCCTCGTATGTAGCGCACGCACAGCAGCGCGGGTCAAAAAGAACCTCCGTGCTGTCACGCCGACGGCCCTGCTGGGATTGTAAATTGATCTATGGATCGCCTATTTTGCAATTCAAAAAACCGCCGCTGTCGCCTCCTGACCGACACCAGCGCCGCGTGCGCTCAGATCAACTCCTGTCCAAGCCGCATTTCAGCTGCCTTGCGGTCAATCACTCTGCTTCCTATCAAAAATGGTCAGTGAGATTTCCCTGCTGTATCTGCTTTTTGGGGGCGAGTAGAGGGGAGATTTTAAATGATTTTTTCCCCCACCCTGTAATCACTTAGTCTTTTTTTTTTCTTATTTCGCCTTCTCAAATTTCCCCCCTTTAACAGGAAGTGGTTATTGAGGTGATAGGTGTCAGAACTCAGCTTTGCTTTATTGTCGCTCGGCGGGTGGAATCAAGTAGATTAACACCCGAGGTTTGACGACAAATATCGGAGGGATGATCGTTGCGTACTCAACATGGATGGGGTAGCGACGAAAAGCCGAATATTAGCATTTTTGTCCCCGCTAGCACGTGACAGGCATCCGAACGAACGCCTCTCCTCCGGTCGGTCGCCTGCTGGGGCGGCCCGTAAGGGACATAGTGGGCTTTTCTAATCAGCCGAGACACAAGGAGGCAGGCGGGTTAATGAGATCGGGCGAGCCTCCCTCCCCCAGCTCCCAAAATCCCGTCCAATCAACTCTGCAAGTCCATTGCAATTTTGACCTCCTTTGACTGTAACGCACTGCTTGTACTTGTTGTTGCGCAGGGGAGCTTCGTGGCCAGCATGACAGCCACGCTGAGGCAGATGGACGACTATCACTACGCGCATCTGATCAACACCTTCGGCAAAATACGAAGTGACGTGGTGGTGAGTGCCAATAGCAGTGCATCACAATCAGAATCAGAAAGCCTTTAATTGTTGGTTGGGTTGAAAAGAAAAAATCTAAGTTTTGCATGTACAAAAAATGGCCCAAGACTTAAGTGTACAACTGCACAAAAATGTTTCGTAAAAAGAACTGTACAGTAAACAGTTTTGTATACATTATAGGTACAGTTATACAGTAATAAAAATCAATAATACGAAATATAAAATGGTAAAATGACACTAAAAGTGATAAAATTGAAAAATGAACTGTAAACAGTTTGGTATATAATAATATTCAATGGAAAACGTTGCTCAAAAACAACAGATCGACATTGTATATTATCCTATCGTGCAAACGTCACGTTGGCCATTTTATATGGATTTGGACTTACGACCGTTTGACTTACGACTGTTTTGTCGGAAGGGAACTCAGTCGTAACTTACCTGTAGAATATATGTCACTGTATTTAATTTTTTTTTTAGAATTTAGAATTAATATTAAATATGGTGGCTGTGCTATTTACAAGATATAAGTCCAGTTTGCTGTTTTTGCTTGTTGTTTTAGGGGGAGGGGGAAGTTGGATTCTTTTCACGTAGATTTTTTTTTGCAGCCATCGCCACATTTCAAGGGATTTTACCCCCCTCTAAACATACCACTTCATGCTTGTTATTCCTGGGGCCAATAAATGGCCATTTTCAGGGTTTCCAATCCCCCCCCCTCCAAAGAAAGCACTCACGGAGCAGCATGAAACACACTGCACATTTATCATGAAAAGACTCTCTAAAAAGTCTCAAGAAATCATGTCGGAAAAGCTGCTGGAAGTCGGACATTTTGCTTGCAATTGCTAATTTTCCAGTCAATTTTGACCGTTTGCAGCAGTCCCTCAAAAATGTACTTAAAGTCAACCCCCAAAACTATTTGCAGGTGAAATGTGGTCGGTACATCATTCGCCAATGTTTCAATACGGTGTGACTTTGTTTTTCCAGGACTTCCTGATGGAAACCTTCATCATGTTTAAAGACCTCATCGGGAAGAACGTCTACCCCTCGGACTGGGTCATCATGAACATGATGCAAAACAAGTAAGTGGCACGCCGCTGTGGCCTTGAGACTAACGATGTTGACGTTGCTAAGGAACAAGAGTCAAAAGTGGGTTAGCATAGCTGCGTGTTGCCCCCCCCCACCTACCCCAACCCAACCTCACCCCGATTCCACCATGCAAATAACATCAACACCAGGCCTCGGCGGCAGTGCTGTAATCAGATGAGCAGGCGGGAATCATAAATGCTAATCTCTCAACTTTCCGTCCCGCCATTTTCCCTGATTGACGTCTTGTTGTCTTTTATTCATTGCCAACCTGGCTCGCTGCCACCTTGGCTAAAATTAAACAACAACAACAACAACAAAAAGTGACAATGCAGCGTCAGCCGCGTCGCCTCGTGCAAAATTACTTTTCGTCGTTCATTAGACGTCCAAGTGTCCCCTAGGTAACCTAGTGCCTTTATTTGGCTTAAGCTTTCTCACCGGGATATGTATATTTTTTCTTTCTTTTAACTTTGTAAGATAACATTTGTGCACCCGTTTTCCTCCATTGGGCCGAAAGTGACATTTCGGTTGCGGGTCTTTTTTTATTGATGCTAATGTGCAGACTCATAAAGCTACGGTAAGTCAAGAATTTGTCCCTCTACAGCCAAATTTTAGTGTGCTCGACTGTTGAAGGATTTTGATTTTTTTCTTAATCTATTTCCGAGCTGGCAGATGGTAGGAGCAAAGTTTGAAAACGGCGTCCTTACATGGGTGCAAAAGTCACCCCACAAGCACGTCGGTGACTAAACGGACGGCGCGTTCATCATATTGCTGAAATGGAGCTAATCACCTTATTAAATTGATCTGATAACTAAGCCTTGTGACCTTGCCGTTATCTCTTTGCACGCAACTTTTTTTTTTCCTACCCGGCGACTCTAGATGGGGCATCGTTTTCCGACTTGCTCCCTGAACTCAATTAGCAAGTATGATCTGCTGATAAATGTTCATTAGCATACGTCTCTGCAAAGGGGGAGGAAGCGGAGGGGCCCCCGACATACATTGAGGATTCAAAATGGCGGCCATCCATCAACGATAATGAGGCGATTTCTCCGACGGCGGCGCATTGCGTGTATTCATCATAATGACGAGGATGTGCGTACTGTATCCAAATGGCTCTTAATGCCGACGGGGTGGCTTCAGAGCAACTGAAATATGTCGCAGGGAGAGTCGCAAATTTTACGGCGAGGCACCTGCATTTGTCTATTCGCCTTCCCAAAAGCCCCTTAAACGTCCCGTCTTAATATTACCCCGCCGACGGGGTGCAGCCATTGGAAAGCAATTTTCGCATGAACCCCGCCATTAAGTATATCAGCTATATTGGCATGTGCACGCTAGCAGAAAATTGAGTGAGAGGTGCACACTGGAAGGTTAGTAAAAGGCTTGAGCGCTAAGCAAAACCAGATTTTTATTATTATTTTTTGCCTTCCTTGACAGGTGTTAACCTTTGCCTGTCATGATTAAGCTGGCACTTAACTACAGCCGCCCCCATTTCAAGCTCAGATAACTCCAGACCCATATAACTTAATACTACTACTACTACTAATAATAATAATAATAATACATTTTATTTCATGCACCTTTCAAAGCTCTCAAGGACACTTTACAGTCACAGACAAGCATAGATACATCCCCATCGTGCTGAGACGGGCAAGGGGGTCACACAGAGGTGGAGGGAGGAAGAGGATCTGAGGGAACGAGAGGGAATACAATTTGAAGAAGGAATTAACTCTTTTTTTCCTGATGAAATCAGATAGTCTAAGGTTTCTTATGCTGAATTGAATGTTGATGTCGTCCTAAAACTCAATATTCTGTGGATCCTGCAATTTGAGGGAAACATGACAAAAACCCTGGCATTGGAGTGCACATTTTTGCACATCGTCTGGCAGTCAATGAGTTAATGTGTTTGGCACATCAGCGGCAGAAAGTTTTGAGGTCACAAATCATGTATCGCGTCAGACATGGCTTGTCTGACGCTTTTTGTTCAAGTCTTCACAAGCCTTTTAAAAGCTCGGCGCCGTTAAAGTTATTAACTTTTAATTGCGGGACATCACAGCGGATTAGTTAGTCGGACGCTTGTTGTCGCCCGCACGCTTTCAGCCGCCCCGCAGTCCTTCTGCTGCGCCGTCTGGATGCCGCGAGGTGCTTCGCTCACTTCACTTGATTCATTTATGGCGAAGGCAGCTGGGAGAGGATGGAGGAGGAGGTCGAGTTATATAACAAATAGAGTCCTTGGAAAACTGGCCGGCAACAAAATTACCAGGCAGAAATGACTTGGGGCTACTTTTCGGTAGGTTTTTTTTATTAGCGACTTATGTAACTTACTTGTTTTATTCCTTTTTTTTATAAAGTAAATGAGTTACAATGTGCTTAAAAATGCCACACGTCCGTTATTTTAACTTCCCTTCCCTAAAAGTTTCCTTGAATTGACTTGTAGCTCTTGTCGCTCACATGGTGATGGAAGAAAAAAAATTACAATGATTCATCGATCACTTTTTTTCTCCACTTTTGCCATTTTTTGTCTAGCTGTCATTGGAGTTCAAAAAGTGGCCTGTTTGACTTTGGATTTGCTCAGTGTGGTGGAACACGAGTTCTTACATTTTTTTTAGTCCTTTGGCATTTGTGAGACATGCCACTCACAATCGCTGTTGACTCTTTTGTTTTACTAGGCAAAGTAGTTTCACTGCCAAGTGACCTTTTCCAAACTGCATAAAAGGGGAACAAAATGCGATTAGAAGTATGTGTTTTTTTTTTTAAGTCAATATTTTAAAATATCACTTTATGGTGCTCCCGCTTATCCGATTTGAGCACCACAAACACTTTTTTGTGCTCCGCTTATCTTCACAGGGTCTTCCTGCGGGCCATTAATCAGTATGCGGCCGTGCTCAACAAGAAATTTCTGGATCAGACCAACTTTGAGCTGCAGGTAAAAGATGAACTTCTCACCACCTTTGAGAAAGCTGTCACTGTATGAACAAATTCTTTTTCGCTGCGCCTCACATCTGCTTTGTTTGTTTCTTTGAAGCTGTGGAACAACTACTTCCACTTGGCCGTGGCTTTCCTCACGCAGGAGTCGCTGCAGCTGGAGAACTTCTCCAGTGACAAACGGGCCAAAATCTGCCATAAGTGAGTCTACCCGAACGCCCACTTTCTGGTCTGCTCTTGTCTCAGTTGCATGATTGTGCTAATGTGAAAATGTAAAGGAATTACAGTAAAGTCTTGTTATATCGATATCGGTTATAATAATAAAGGCAAATCCAATCCATCCAATCCAATCGATAGTACCGCTTATTACGATACTATTTCTGTGAACGCAAGGAGAAAATTACATGCGCGCAGGATCGGATATATCGATAGTCCGGTTATATCGACTCCCGAGAATATCGATATAACAAGACTTTACTGTACTTGTTTAGAATAACGCGATGAGTTTAGTTGACCATTTTGGACCCGCTGATGTTTCCAGGTACCAGGACATGCGACGGCAAATCGGCTTTGAGATCCGCGATATGTGGTACAATCTAGGTAATTCCGCAATCTTTTATTTTCTGGCCTATTGATCATCTTCCGTCTCCTCTAATTCTTTTTTCGCACCCCCCTTATAATAAAAAAGGTCCCCACAAGATCAAATTCATCCCTGAGATGGTTGGTCCCATTCTGGAAATGACGCTAGTGCCAGAGATCGAGTTGCGAAAGGCCACCATCGCCATTTTCTTCGACATGATGCAGTGCGAATTCCACTTCACGTGCAGTTTCCAGAGGGTACGTCAGGGAGTTTTGATTTGGATTTTTGTCAGCAAAAAAACATGTATATGCTAGCCATTCTTCAAAAAAAAAGATTCTTCTCTACAAAAGTCTGCAATCTTAATGCTAAATCATGATGTAAAACGCCTTCAATGGGCTATCCTAACTAGCATCAATATTTGTCAGAGTTATAAACGTGAAAGAAATGGATATCTGTATCCAATTGTGCAAAATACAAACAATGCACAACAGGGTTATCTCCAAAACTGAATTATTTAAATTATCTTTAACGACTACTGCATTTTTTAAAAATAGCATACAATAACGTGCTATCACTATCGCTGTTGTTTCGCATTGAAAGAAAGACGTTGCTGCTGCTACCGCTGCTGCACTTCAATCACACGGGAGCGATGGGGGTGTCTCAAAACAGGAACGTGGGGGGGGGGGGGGGGGGGGTCATAAACGGTGTGTTGCCACGAGCTGGCTTGTAATTGGGCAAATCCCATTTTGATGTGTTGTGCCGCGATTATCAACAGTGACGCCGCAAGCGACGTCATGTTCTGCCTCGTTACGGCATAAAATGAAGCTTTTCTGCATGGGGGGAATCCACTTTTGCGAAGCGAGCAGGCGCCTTTAAATTACACGCAAGGGAAGTACAGTGAATCGTTTTTTATGGGGTGTCGTTCCAGACCCACCCAAAAAAAAGAAATTGCTTAATTTTCTTAGCCTGAATGCAGAAACTGATCCCATTTCAACGTCATAATCACGTTGTGCCATTTGCAGTTTGAGAACGAGATCATCACCAAGCTGGATCACGAGGTGGAGGGCGGCCGCGGTGACGAGCAATATAAAGTCCTCTTCCAGAAGATGTAAGTTCCTGTCTCGCCGTTGCGCCTATAGATGCCATTGAAAAAAACTATTTGAAACCCGTCTCCAGTTTACTGGAACATTGCCGGAAGCACAAATACTTGGCAAAAAGCGGCGAGAACTTTGTCATCCTGGTGGTTCGCTTGTTGGAACGTCTACTGGACTACCGAACCATCATGCACGACGAGAACAAGGAGAACCGCATGAGCTGTACCGTCAACGTGCTGGTTAGTGACAAACGCGTTGTCACTGCTTAAAAATGCATTTCATTTTTCCCGGTGATGTCCTTTTTCCTCGACAGAACTTTTACAAAGAGATTGACCGTGAGGAGATGTACATCAGGTAAGATGACACACTAGTCATTTTTTAAAAATATGTATAAAATCCAAGTACATTTTTTTCTTTGTCTTCCCAAAGGTATTTGTACAAGCTGTGCGACCTCCACAAAGAGTGCGACAACTACACGGAGGCGGCTTACACGCTACTGCTGCATGCCAAGCTCCTTAAGGTACTTTTATTTTTTAATTGTTATTTCTTATGACCAAAAAGTGGACTCGGACAACTTTCACTCATTTGTGTCAAGCCGCGTGAATTGGGGTGGAGGTCAGCGGCGGATCAACAGAAATCCTTTTAGCATGTAAATGGCGCACTCGGCGAATCAGTACGTAGCAGCGGGGAGCGAAATGGATCGCATTTGTTGCGCTTTTTGGAAGCAATCGAACATGTCCGCATTCGTTTGCCTTGATGATAAAACAGGAACATTTTTTGAATTTTTGTTTCCCCCCCAGTGGTCTGACGAGCCGTGCGCCGCCCACCTGACCCAGCGTGACGGCTACCTGGCCGCCACACAAGGCCAACTGAAGGACCAACTCTACCAGCAGATTATCAATTACTTTGACAAGGGCAAGGTGAAGCGCACCGAAGCACACACTTCATTGATCGCTTGCTCTGTGAAATTGTTTCGCAAACATTGAAAATGTGGATTTATGTGTTTTTTTTTCCTTTCAAATGGACACGTGTGTTTGTTTGTTTGTTTGTTTGTCTTGCAGATGTGGGAGGAAGCCATCATTCTGGGGAAGGAACTAGCCGAGCAGTACGAAAATGAAATGTTTGACTTTGAGCAGCTTAGTGCGTCCCTGGTACGGTCATTCATTTATTTTTCCCTCCAAATATGGTTATATCATAACTCATTGACACAACCGACAATATGATCCTGGCGACGGAACGGCTGTTTCACAACTGCGTATCCCTTCACAGCGCAAGCAGGCGCAGTTCTACGAGAACATCGTCAAGGTGATCCGGCCCAAACCCGACTACTTCGCCGTGGGATACTATGGCGTCGGCTTCCCGTCCTTCTTGCGGGTGAGTGGATTGAAGACAAGTGTAGTTATATTGACACAAAGTTATTGGATTAGCCACATGGAATAGGTAACGTGACCAGGATGACAAATTTGGCTCCCCCCACCCCAGAACAAAATGTTCATCTACCGCGGCAAGGAGTACGAGCGCTGGGAAGACTTTGAGGCCCGTCTCCTCACGCAGTTCCCCAACGCCGAGAAGATGAAGACCACCACGCCGCCCAGCGAGGACATTAAGAATTCCCACGGACAATGTATCCATCATTCTGTAACTATTAAAAAAAATCATATTTTTGAGAGTAGATTTAACATTCCTTAATGTGTCTGTGTGAAGACGTGCAGTGTTTCACGGTGAAACCCATCCTGGATTTACCTGCCAAATTCCAGAACAAACCTGTCGCTGAACAAATCCTCAGGTGGGTGTCAAAGTCAAAAATGTATTAGCAACAATCCTCATACCGGATTGATTTTATTTAATTCTTAACTCATTCACTCCAAGACAATGTGCAAAAATGTGTCCACTCCGGTGCCAGGGTTTTTGTCATTGTCACTCAAATTGCAGGATCCACATAACATTGAGTTTTAGGACGAGTTAAACATTCGATACAGTGTTAGAAACCTTAGGCTCTCTGCTTTCATCTGAAAAAAGAGTCAATTCCTAAGTGATATGGGTCTGGAGTTATATGAGCTTGAAATGAGGGCGGATGTCCAAAATACAATGCAATATTGATGTATATAGCGCTCTAACAACTGCTCAAGCCGTAACAAAGCGCTAACATGGACAAACGGCGAATGCTGCCAATCGTGGAAGGGAAAAACATTGCCAGAGGTCTGACCAGCGCTTTATCAACACCCTTTCATGACATTAAATATTTTTTCTCCCTTGAAATATATTTCTGTAGGTGGCCCAAGCACGCGTGCGTTTGCCCGATCCGCTCACGCGCGCCGTTGAGGCGTATAAATTCCCTTAGATGCGCGAGCCATCGAATGCATCAGTGGGCATAATTAAAAGGGGATGTTTATGCCGTGGAAACCTTTTAGCAAATACACCAGCTTTTATCGCGCAGCTGCAGGGCGCCCCCTCCCCGCCATGCGCCCACGACGGTGGTGAGTGTCTCTGACCTGCCTTTGCCCGAGTGCCTCGTGGCCCAATTCAGGCCGGTGGTGCGTTCAATTTGCGCCGTCAATCATTTGTTTATTAGATCAAGAAGTTCACGCCGCAATTTCTCGCATCACTCTGGCTCTCCAGTAATGCGATTTCAAAAGGTGCCGAGATGGCAAAGAAGGCTTCAGTCATCTGGAGTCCAAGATGTCTCGTGTCACCGGTGAATCATTTGCTCTTTTCTCTCTCTTCCAAAAGCTTCTACACAGTCAATGAAGTCCATAAATTCCAGTATTCGCGACCGGTGAGAAAAGGCGAAAAGGACCCGGACAACGAGTTTGCGGTAAGTCATTGAATTGAAAGGATGGCAATGAATTAAAATGATTTTCTTAATGGTTGACAGTCTTGTCGCCGGATTTTTTTTTTTTAAATGGAGGTCTAACTAGTTGCATAATATACTAAAACAAGTCGAAATCTGTGTTCAGAACATGTGGATTGAGAGGACCACGTACACGACGGCCTATAAGCTGCCGGGCATCCTGCGCTGGTTCGAAGTCAAGTCCGTGTGCACGGTGAGTTGCAGGCCCTTCCTAATCTGATGACGTTCAAGCCCTGCCGATCGATGGCGGCGATTAAGCGATTTGGACGGCCATATTATTATATTATTATATTATTATATATATGAATACGTCCCTTTGTTGTCAGAAGAATCGATTAAGCTGTCGCTTTTTAAATAATGCTTGTTTATGGAAAATTTCCCCCTCTAAATTGCATCGACATGAATTTTCACAATTTAAATTCACCCCTGATGCTTTTCCGTGCATTCAGGATGAAATCAGCCCCCTGGAAAACGCCATGGAGACAATGCAGCTAGCCAACGACAAGATCAGCAGCATGGTCCAGAAGCACCTCAGCGACCCCAACCTACCCATCAACCCCCTCTCTATGCTCCTCAACGGCATCGTGGACCCCGCCGTCATGGGCGGTTTCGCCAACTATGAGAAGGTTAAGCCCCGCCTCTCATTCCGTCGCACTTTTACAGGAGTTGACCAAAGCCCACCAAGAACTATTTGTTTATGTGTTTTGGCTTCGCCCCCACTTGATCCAAAATGTGAACAAATGCAGATTGCGCATTCCTTCCCTCGTAGGCTTTCTTCAACGACAAGTACACGCACGAACACCCGGAAGATCAGGACAAGATCGACAAGCTCAAGGATCTCATCGCCTGGCAGGTGCGACTCGGTGCACGCAAAGTGTGTTGCCATGCCGCCGCTCGGATGCGCTTCAATCATCCTCCATCACGCTCGCTCCGCTCTATAAAAAGGCCCTCGACGGGTATCCCGGGAGACGGGAATCCGGCACACGCATGTTTGTGTCTCCCACATCTCCCGTTGAGCTTTCCAAATCACGATAAACACAATTTGAAATCTATGTATAAGGTTGAAACGTTGCACGTTTTTGGCATGGCGCCGTTCTGCAGATCCCCCACCTGGCCGAGGGCGTGCGCATCCACGGGGAGAAGGTGACGGAGGCGCTGAGGCCTTTCCACGAGCGCCTGGAAGCCTGCTTCAAGCAGCTCAGGGAGAAGGTGGAGAAACAGTACGGCGTCAAAACGCTGGTGAGAATTGAATTCCAAGCTGGGAAATACAAAAAAAAAATAAAAGACCATAGCTCCACCTTCAGGCAGAGTGAGATAGCCACAATGGAAATCACCGTCTTATTTTTATTTATTAGTAAAGGATGTAACATTTAAAATTAGCCTATTTTTAATCATGCAAAATGCTAATATGTGCTGGTCTTTTTTTTCTTCGTATTTAGAAAATAGTACTGAAGGATTTGGCCAGTACAGAGGTTCTTCCAGTACTTTATTTTTATATTTTAAACAATACCGTTACTTATATCTTCTATCATCTTAAAAATAATCACTTTGACTATACTTCCATGCAACACTTGTCATAACCGATTGTCAAACGTAACTTATTAATATGATAATGAATCTCAATGCTTCTTTTTTTTTCTCCCATGAATGCCGATCGCCTTCCCAGCCGGCGGCGGACGAGCGTCGCGGTTCTCGACCTCACTCGATGGTTCGCTCCTTCACCATGCCGTCGTCGCAGCGGCCTCTGTCCGTGGCCTCCGTGACCTCCGTCTCCTCGGATAACTCGCCCTCCAGGCCAGGATCTGACGGGTAACTAACTCTAAAGTACTGGCAAGCCAACGTGGATTCAAAAATCAATTCCTGGCTCGGCGTGGTAATCATTTCATTGTGATCTGCGCCGTGGACACCG
Source organism: Hippocampus bargibanti (assembly GCF_051943395.1). NCBI lineage: Eukaryota > Metazoa > Chordata > Actinopteri > Syngnathiformes > Syngnathidae > Hippocampus > Hippocampus bargibanti. The sequence goes on from NC_142748.1 coordinate 9,444,111, forward strand.
GAGGGCAGTATTATATGGACATAAGCATAGACTATAAAGGAGCTCAGTAAGATGCAGTAATATCTATCATTCTTTGCTGGGGATAAAGAATCTATTTTAGGCCGGTTCAATTTTTTTTATGTAATTTTTAATTTTAATAGATATATATATTTTTTCATGTGTGGTCCCCGAAGAAGATGTCTTTTTGGCCGTTTCTTTACATCTTTTGCGTCGTTCCAGGTTTGCCTTGGAGCCTCTGCTCCCCAAGAAGCTGCACACCAAGTCCCAAGACAAGCTGGACCGCGACGAGCCCGAGCGCGAGCGACGAGACAAGAAGAAGGAAAAGCGCAACAGCAAGCACCAGGAGATCTTCGACAAGGAGATGAAAACCACCGAGATCCCGCTGCAGCCCGCCGAGGCCGTCATACTTTCCGAGACGGTATGGCGCCCCCTTCTGCCTTTGCTTTGGATTGTTTCCACAACAGCCACAACAGAATGAATCTCCATTACATTTTTCGTCTTGTTGCAGATCAGCCCGTTAAGGCCCCAGAGGCCCAGGAGTCAGGTGCTAAATCAGATTGTCGGAGACCGTCGCCTGTCCGCGTCACCGGGACCGCCCGCCCCCTCGTCATCCAACTCATCGTCCTCGTCTTCCTCGCCGGGACCGCCGCCCATCACGCCACGCAGCAAACTCTCCTTCAGTCTGCACAGTGAGCTGCCCTATTATTTGCCCAATTATTGTTCATGTGGAGATCTTTAAAAATTATTACACTGCAACAAAAAAATTGAGCTATGGTGATTTCTGGTCAGGTGTGGATCTGAACGGGGTCGCCTGCACCGACAAGGTGGATGTCCCGCCTCCACTTCCCGTCAAAGGCAGCACGGCGGATTACGGCAACTTGCTGGATAATCAAGACTTGAGCGCACCAACCGCGACCACGCCGCCGTCGCATCAACGGGTATGTACCAGTTTAAAAGCAAAAACAACATTATTATGTTTATTATCTTTCTTTCTTTTAGCTCGAAGCCGATGTGTTGCTCGGACTAATGACCTTCTGTTTGCGACGTAGCATTTACCGCCACCGCTCCCCAGCAAGACGCCGCCACCCCCTCCTCCCAAGACCACCAGGAAGCAGACATCCATCGATTCGGGAATTGTACAGTAAGCGTATAAATACAAACAAACCAAAACTGCCACAAAAAATACAATAAAAAAAATATTGGCTGCTGCCCCTCAAGACTGACACACACGCAGAAACTGTCAAAGACACACACGTTCCTGGCACTCATCACCTACGCTGACAAGATGAATACCTCATTGCAGACCTTTTTGAGTTTTTACCCTTCAATTCAACTCTAATGTGCCACTATATTTGTACAGAGGTTTGTATATAGGATTTTATTTTCTCTTTTGTACCTTATTGTTTGTATTAACGCATTATTAGATATCACGAGGCATTTTTCACAACGCGACAAACAAAGCAACAAAAAAAAATAATAATGCTGTCGGGTGACATTTTACTGGGGAAAAGTTTGACTAAACAAGCGTCTGAAATTTTCATTGTGAACAGCTCCAAATTCACTACTGACAACACTTTTGAATAAATATTCACAGTGTATGGACTTTGCAAGCAAAAATACGTGTGGTGCTTCGTTATTTTACCCACTTAACAGCAGTTGGTATGAATTTCATTTTTTAACCCCCAGTTTTTATATTTGCGGCATTTTCTTCAGTTGCTTGAGTGGTGTGTACAATTCAAAGTATTGTTCTCAAGAAAATAAGTACACATAAAATTAACTAAAGATGACCAAAAAGCTACTTAAATAATATTATTTCTGTACAACTGAATCAATGAATTCATTTAAATAATTACAATTTACATTGTCATTTGGTTCATTTATGGTCCATAAAAATGCAACACTCTCTTTTTTAAATATTTTTCCTTTTATTGTGATCTGATTGTTGATGCAGTAAGCAAAGTGTCCAAATAATAAATAGAATGAGGTAAGTCTGTATTATTTTGAATTTATAATCATGTGATGAGCATTCATGTTATGTGATTGTACTTTATTGGTGCATGGTGCAACTCAGCAGAAAAGTAACTAAGTTTTGACAAGTGCTTAGAAATTAAAGTTATTATTATTATTATTATTATTATTATTATTATTATTATTATTATTATTATTATTAAGCAAATCCCATTTTTATGAAATATAGCCTATTTGTACAACATATCATTTCACATGTTTGTTTTATGTTATTTAGTCCTTTTTAATGGTGATGTTATTATAATGGCTCCACTTGGGCGCAGTAAGAAAAAAAACAAGAGTAAACCGTGAGGCTCACTGTGTTAAATGGAGATGGTATCATCATCAAATGGAGATGTTATCGGTGCTCATTGAAAGGCAGATTGGACCCGATTGAAAAAGAAGAGGTGTGACCGACCCCCCCTTCCAGGGAAGAAAAAAAATCTCCCCGGGAGCTCCACCCTTGCCCATAAATACGCCTCCTTCCCCGGAATGGGAGTTCACTTGCTTCCAAGTTTCCTGTGTGGGTCGTTTGGTTGGAACAATGAACGCCTTTGGATCGCAGCAAGCCTCCAGCCAGCAGCAGCAGAGCAACGGCAGCCACCCCGCTCACGACCTCCTGGACATGGCTGTGTACTGTGACAACTACGGCGTCTACCAGCACCAAAATCTCCACCATCTCCATCACCCACAGAGACCCCCCAACCACCCCTCCGGCTACGGCTTGAGCGACTACGCCGCCCCGCCCACCAACCCCTACCTGTGGCTCAACAACTCCCCGGCCTCGACCTACCTGCCCCCCGGCTGCGGCGGCGGTGGTGGCGGTGGAGGAGGCGGCGGCGTCGGCTCCACTTACCTGCCGTCGGCTGGCTACGCCTCCGGCGGCCAGCGGCAGCTCCTGGCGGCCCCAAGTGGGCTGGCAGGCGCCGACTTGGGCTGGTTGTCCATCTCCAGCCAGCAGGAGCTTTTCAAGATGGTCCGGCCTCCGTATTCGTACTCGGCCTTGATCGCCATGGCCATCCAGAATGCCCAGGACAAGAAATTAACACTGAGTCAGATCTACCAGTACGTGGCCGAAAACTTTCCGTTTTACAAGAAAAGCAAAGCCGGCTGGCAGAACTCCATCCGGCACAATTTGTCGCTCAACGATTGCTTCAAGAAAGTGGCCCGGGATGAGGACGACCCCGGTGAGTGCCGCTTGTTTGAACGCGTTCATTGACACTCGAAAAAATGGCCCGAAAACGTATTTATTTCAGCAATTCTACTTACTCTTCCCCTCAGGGAAGGGCAACTATTGGATGCTGGACCCCAACTGCGAAAAAATGTTCGACAACGGCAACTTTCGTCGCAAACGCAAGAGGCGGGCAGAAATCGGCACCGCGGCGGACAAGCCTGACTCCCATGCCCAGCACAAGCTCTCGGACACGGCCAGCTTGCAGAGCTCGTCCCCGCCCAGCCTGCGCGGTTCACCGGCCTCCACGGAGCCCCGTTCGTCGCCGCCCACCTCGGCCGATCACAGTCCGTGTTTTGCGGGCTTCGTGTCAGGCGTCAACACGCTGCTCCCCACCGCAGCAGAGACCTCATCTCGGGGCTCTGACCGGGACTTTGGCACGGAGTTGGCCCAAGGTCGAGAGGGCACGCCCGGACTGGGCTCCTACTCGCCCTCCTTAATACATGACAGCAGAATGAACTACTACAACCTCAGTAATCATTTCACTGTCAACAATCTCATTTACGGCAGGGAAGGGACAGAAGTTTAACAGATATATACATATATATATCTACATATATATACATATATGTATATGTATATATATGTATGTATATATGTGTGTGTGTATATCTAACTCTGTTACATATATACATATATGTATGTATATGTATGTGTTTATATGTGTATATATATGCATATATATTTATAAATCTATATAGTATGTATATGTATATATTTATGTATATGTATCTAGATATGTATATATACATGTATATAACGAAAAGTTTCCCCATTTTTCACCTCATATATATATATATATATATATATATATATATATATAGTATAACATACCATAACATAGTATAACAAGTAGAACATATATGCTGCACAGTATATATATATAAGTAAGACACTTGTCCCAATGGAGGAAATGTACAAACATTATTTTTTATTAGAAAAGTTACTTGTATTTTGTTTTATTTAAACTCATATTGATGTTTGAATAAAATACTTTTTTATATATTTGTGCTTACCAGTCTTGTCTACATTCACACATTTTTTATTGTTATTGTGATTATTCACCTTCTCCTTTTTTATGCCCACCCCCCAAAAAAATCCTGCCAGGTTGTCTCCAATCAAGTGCCTATAAATCATCAAAGTGTGTAAAAACGGAGACATTTTCCGCCTGTCACCCCCAATCGGCCCTTAAATCGCCACACCGCCCAACCCTGACCCGGTTCACAAGTTCATATTTTTGTTTCCGGCTCGTTTTACGCGAACCTGCGAGGATTATTTGTACCTGTCCCCCACCCAGCTGTCCCCGAACATCACGCACGAAGTCTGCACACTCCTTTACGGAAGAGCATCCGACACTGGAATCAAAGTCGTGTAAAATCGAGGAAGCACCTCTCTGTCGGCGGGATAATTGAGTGCAGTGAAGCACTGCGTGAAAAGCAGAATGAATTGTGATGCACAATGACCGCTTGGCATCGGGTACGCTCCCCTCCTGGGCTCAGATGAAAATATTGCCATCTGAAGATGTGGGAACAAACTATGCCTTTTGTGCCATTATCTGGGAACAAAGCGCAATGTCGGCAAAAATGAGGCTTTAAAGTCATGTACACACACTCATGGTCAACAACAAGGCGCACTAAAGCTGAAATGACTACCCAAAGCCATCTTCAAGTTTGACTTAAAATAATCATATTTATTGCCATGTATGTAGAACACACAAGGAATTTGTCTCCTGTAGAACAGGCTGCATCGGGAAAAAATGCAAAGAGGCACGATACAGTTCTATTTAGGTTACTGTTTAGAGAGTTAATGGTGATGGGGGAAGAGCTGTTTAAATGTCTGCTGGATTTGGTGCGCATGGATCAGTCGCTGGAAAAGGTGGTGGGCAGGTTGCGGAGTGTCCAGTAGGCTTTTGCGCGCCCTTGTTTTTCGATTCGATAATAATAATCGACCTCTACTTGCCCAGTTTACTCTGACATGCAAGCAAAAATCCATCTGATTCTTGCTTGCATGTCAATCAATCAATCGTATCTGACAATGAAAGTTCTTTCTAGTCCAGAAGTGGAAAGTAGCACTTCGATCTGGTCTTGTTTTCGTTATCGAAATTAAAGAGGTTTCTGGCCGCACACCAGTAAGCCGTCCATGTGTTGCATTGAAGACGTGATGACAGCTTCATGACCGGGGAAGATCTGTAATATATGTATGACAGTAGGGGGTGTGGAGGGGGGCTGCTTGAGTGACAGGTGAGGAGAATGCCCATCAGAGTGCTTGACCCGATTGGGTTTCATCACTTCGGTCCATCCAATGCCTGGAAAAATTAATGCATCGCCAAGACATGGATGGGGGGGGGGCGTTTGCCAGTATGAATATATAGATTAAATACATTTTGGATTACATACAACACTCCTAAAAAGTTTTTGACGCCCCCCCCCCCCCCAACCACATCCCTGTCTGAGTATAATCCGTTAACACACACACATTAGGGAATTGTCTGGGGGGTGCAAGAGGACAGTTTAAGAGGGGAGGTGGATGTGGTGGGGGGGGGGGGTTCCGTGGTGACAGCGCACAGCTTGAAGCACCTGCACTCTGTCATTGCTTGCTCGTCGCAGACAGGAAGTGGTGACAGATGACACAGGAAGTAGGTGCACGGCGCAGTGAGTCGGGGGTGGTCGCTGTGGGTTCCGAGCCGGAAATCTTGGTGTGTGCGTGTGTTTGGGGGGACGGGGGGTGCACGTCTGACTACTTTAAACCAATAGTGCCGTTTCACCTGCTTCCATGCTGCACAGAATGTGCGTATGTGTGATAGTGCCCCCAGTTCCCAGGAGAATCCCCCCCCCCCTTTCTCCTGCCATCAAAACAAAACTCCCCTTGGGCCTTAATGAGACCCCCTACCTCCTCCTCTATTATGAGGGAGAGACAGCAGAGGGAAGACAGACTCAGAGACCTTGCCCATTCAACCACCAGTGCACCCCCCCCCCCAATTTGAACTCAGGCTCTACAAATGTTTTCATCCAAGGGCCACAAAATTTCAGATTTCCTTTCAGTCTGCTTAGCATAATGCTAACATACAATGCAAAATGACATAGACAGGCTAACAAAACTAACATTGTTGTCAATCAATCAAAGTTTAAAGACAAACGGTGGTGCAAAATGTGGACACAGGTAGCGATTGGCCCCCGGGTTGTATTTTTGACCCCCCACCCCCACCCCCTCTGACCCCTACATGGAGTGAAGCTTCTTTTCTTGCCTCCCCAGTCAACGTTTGACTTTGGGTCCCTGTAAGCTGCTGATGATCTGGGAGATCAAGACCCAAAATGACAGGCTTTCAGCAAACCGACCCCCCCAATCTCTCCAAAATGCCTTTTTTGTCTTTTTCACTCCACTTCAACCCCCCCCCCCCCAACTCCATTCACTTCTAACACACCTGAGGGAGGTTCATGTTTGCTCATGCGTGTGTGGCAAAAGTTGAGATGGCACCATCATGGACCCCCCCCTTCCAATACCTCCCGGACCCCCTCCTATCTCATAAAGCAACATCATGATGAGATTTTGGGTTTTTTTAATAAAGCTGACAGCATAATAGCCCCCGTTTCCCAGTCCCGACGTCCTGCCACTATATTTAAACGTTCATTTAAGGAACGCCTTCAATAAAGAGCACAATCGGGAATAATGACAAGGGAGGGAGGGGGGGGGGGCACATAATGACGCAATCAGAATGCTGTCAAATGAAAGTCAAGTCTTTGGCCCCGGAATAGAACTTGAGCAATGAATGCTCACATTTGAAGCCATGATGAAGCCGTTTCATCGGAAGAGAGACAGCAAGTAGGAGAACGCGGGCAGGAGTTGTTACGGATGTATTTCAAGTGTTGACAGCGGGTAAAATTTCCGTGGCCGTATTTCATGCCGTCACGCTCACCTGTAATTGATGTTTTATGTCTGCGTGCGTCCGAGGAGCCAAAACGCGGCGGGATAAATCACGGTTGATGATCACGACTTAACACTTTCCCATACGGATCTGGTTTTAGGGCGCCTACCCGGATTTTTTATTTCTCCTACCATCATCTGGTAATACTGCGTGTTTTGTGTTAAAAAAAAACGTTTATTTGGCTTTTTTTATTTGAAAATTATGATTTTTTTTCTGGTTACATTTTAATGTCTCAAATAGCTGGAATTGTTTTGTAACCTGAAAAATCCCTGCATTACAGGAATATCCCCCTCATTTTATTTTTTAAATAATTGTTCAATTCAAACAAGTGTAGGATCATATTTTTTAAAAATAGGTTATATTTTGCCAACTCTGAATTTAACTTCAATTCATAATATTACCAGTAATTACGTTTCAAAAAAACCTTTAAAGACTTCTTTCTTGTGTCCTTATTTGCTTTAAAGATGTCGGCACTTTGAAAGCTGCGATTGCTCCGCCGACCAAGCTTTTCGCCCTTCGGCTTCTACATTTTTACGGCGGCGTCCAAAACGTCACGGTTCTTAATGCTTTGGAAGTCATCTCCAGGAGAAGAAGGAGAAAGAAGAAGAAGAAAAAAGAAGGAAAGAAAGCAACTCGACTAAGTCCTGCAGGAATTTCCTCCCCGGGGGATCCCTGAGTGATGTCCGTCTCCTCCCAGTCCATCACGGCTGAAACTGGATCACTTGACACTCACTCGCTTAAGTGACTTCAGTTCCTCGCAAATCCTGCGCGCCGTTGCTTCTCAGGAACTTGTTGTTCTGGGATTCGCACCTTTGGACCACAATAAAGGGGTCAGAATACCCCACTCCCCCCCAAAAGACGGCGCCTTCATTTCTCTTATCTCCCCCGATCAGTCAAATAGACACGTTTAATTGGATTGGATTGGATTTGATAAGCATTTATTAGTCCCACAGTGGAAAAACTGACATTTAATAGCAGAAAAGTGATGAAAGGAAAGGAAGAAGTCGAAAAACAAAATACGTGAGCTGCTGTAAAGACAGCCACTCTCGCGGCAAAGACACCATTTTAAGCACTTTCTGCCCCCTCTTTGTTATATGAAGCAGTTCCATCATGGTGGAATGTGCACGTCTGCTACGAGCTAAATGTTGAAAGCAAACACGGAGCTGTAGCATCCATTGACCAAAAGAGATTGTGTCATATTTCCTGTCCAATGTAAATCCGCTTCAATTCCAAGCATCGGCGCCATTTTGGACTTCTTAATATTTTTACTGTTGAAGGGAAAAACATTTTTTAAAATATTTTTCTAACATAGCTTGGATGGGAGTACTAGTATTCTTTTTTTTTGTCAAAGGAAGGAAGGCGGCAGATAAGACTGTCTTCACCCCGTGCGTCACCTCATCACCTTGCCGTCGCGTGTCAACGACGGACGGAAGAGGCGAGCTGGGACGCAAAGGGACAAACGACAGGTTGTGGGGGGGGGGGGGGGGGCTGTTGGGGGGTTTACACTTAGCATCGGAGCAGCCGAGCCCAACTTGTAGCGGGGTCGGGGTATGGGATCCGGGGGGCTAAGGGGTCGTAGTCGCTCACCCCGGGGCGACACTCGGGCCTCCGCCTCGGCCCCTCTATTGTCAACAGGCCCGACTTTTCATCCGCCGTGTTTCCTGCCGCCGCATTCCTCCTCCGTCTGATACCCACACCGGCAGGGGCGCGGGACGAGGGGTGACTTGTAACTGCGTGAGCACCCCCTAGCACGTCAAGGGTGATATATGGAGCGCGGTAACACGACGCCTCGGATCCTGAGCGCAAGAATAGGGGTCACGTGCAAACACTCGAGGCGCCGGCGCTCCCGTTTGACCACCTGATGCGGACACAAAAAGACTAAATAAATAAATGCATCAATAATCATGTTTTTTCATCTCTCAAAAGGTGCAGTTTTTCTTCTCAGTGCACCTTTTCCACAGATGACTTCCTTCTTGCTTCCGATTGCCTGTCCACCGTCTGCCTGTAGCGCCCTCTGTTGCTATGGCATGCACTCTACAACCTCATCCGCATACTGTGACGCCCATGCTGCAGGATCATTTTGACTTTTAAATTGGGGGGGGCAAGTCAGGGGTCCGCCACGTCTGACTAATTGTGTAGCGGGGCCCCGAAGCCGATCTGCGACCCCTCAAGCTGTCAGACGCCGTGTCTCCTCGCCCCCTGCAGGGCGTCGCTATTGTTGAAAGGGGGGGGGGGGGGGGGCAAATGCCTTTTTTTTTGTCTCCATCGGCCTGCAACCTTTTTGGGGGGCCATTTTCCAGGGTCCAGTTTGCGCTGGCTCCGGAGGTCAAAAGCCCGCTTCCGGAGCCAAAAGTGGTTCCAGGATTGAATTGCACGCGCTCATTTGTAGCTGCTTGATGGACGGAGCGGCACTCGGCACTCTTAAAGTAGAGCCCTGCAGGCCTTTGCGGCGTCCAGCCAGGTCCATCGGATGGGATGATTGACAGCTTTATGGCTCGACTTCTCTAAGCCATTCATAAACATCAGGGGGGGGGGCTAAGGGGGGTACTTCTGACAGAAGCTGACAAGTAGTAGTGGAAGTGCTTATCAGGTGTCGGCTTGCATCATGGGAACCAGCCAGACCTCTTATTCACCGCCATTCGCAAATTGATTTGGGAATTGGAAATATGACGTAAAGCGGTATTCACGAATTTGTTCGGATTTTCTTTTTTCTTGCTTGAATGCTGATAAAGCGCTGGTAAGAACTCTGGCAATGTTTTTTTTTTTTCATTTCCATGAGGGGGCAGTATTTCCCTTTTGTCCATGTTCGCGCTTTGTACCAGCTTCAGCTGTTGTTAAAGTGCTATTTCAACCAATTTGGATGTATTGCATTGTATTTTGGAGAGCCACCCTCATTTCAAGCTCTTATAACTCCTGACCCATATCATTTAGGAATTAAATCTTTTTTTTCTGATAAAACAAGAAAACCTAAGGTTTTTAAAGCTGTATTGAATGTTTAAGTAGTCCTAAAATTCAATATTCTGTGGGTCCTGGAATTTGAGTGACAAGGACAAAAATCCTGGTACTGGTGTGGACGCATTTTTACACAGTGAATAAGTTAAATATTTGCCTTCAACAAATTGTCTAAATGAAATATTGTGTGGTTGTTTTTTGTTTTGTTATTCTATTTAGTGTGTATTCAAACATCAACAACGTTGCACTTGGTGCATTTCTCGGCGCTTTCGCGACCACGTGTGTCTTTTACGCCCTCCAAACACACAGAAAAAGGTGCTGCACGCTGGGTTGCTCACCTTGTATATCTTTGCCATTCATCTTAATTTGTCACTGAGGGCTGGAAAGGAGAAGGGGGGACAAGGGGGGCGGGGGCATACAGAGGGAGGGTGGGGGAGAGAAGTAATTGCACCCCTGCTGCTCCATTATGGTGTCATTCCTCTGTTAACAGGCGATAACATCTTCTCCCAAGCACCTGAAGCCAAATCTCCACTTTACCTGTGTGGCCTGGACACACACACACACACACACACACACACACACACACACACACACACACACACACACACACACACACACACACACACACACACACACACACACACACACACACACACACACACAGATGAAAGAAAGCCAGACCGAGCCAGCTCAAAGTGGACCGGAACCCATCCGACCGTTCTTGAGAATCCAACAAGCCTGATGGATGGATGACGGGGCAACCCAGCACTTTCTCTGCTGATTGACAGGTGTGATGGATGACATACACACACACACATACGCATCGTAAGCATAGCACTCAATTGGTGCCTTTTGACCCGACGGAACCTGAATAGAACTCTTGCCGAGTGCAAGGTCATTAGAACGCATTCACTGCCATTCACACATGTATTCAAAATATGATTAATATTTATACATAAAAATATATGTATTTCCGATTGTCTGCAGTAAATTCGATGTACCTAATGGAGCGTCTCAGAGTCTCTTTCCCCTCCTCCGCTCTTCCATCCTTTTAACAGAACCCCCCCCACCCAATCCTTGCCACCTGCCCTGCAGTTGAAGGTGTCCATTTCACAGGGCGGGGTCACATTTCACACATCCAAAAAGTAACCCTGGCTAATCCTTTCACAAAAAAGTGTCTTCTTTTAAATCCCATCCAAAACGGAAGAGATTAGCGGCCATCTCTGATTTGATTGTAATGTTTGTTTGCAGGGGGCTTCACTTTCAATGTTTTTTTTTTTTTGTGGGGGGGGGGGGGGGGGTCAGGTGTTCTCCACTCTTGACTGCCCACGTGAGAAGATGAGCTGCCAGATAAAAATGGCTCCCTAGGACGCTAAAGTGGCCAATTTATTTTGAAAAGTTTGACTTGACAGTGAGTATATGGACATTTTGGGGGTTAGCATGGCCGCTTCAGAGCGCCTCGTCGTCCTGCTTTTATTCTACCTTAAAAAGAAAAGGTGGCATGTGAACAGATGACTAATTGCCACATGGCCAGATCAAACAAGGCCCCGCTTCCCGTCTCCTCTCGGCCCAGTGCACATTCTACGAAACATAATCCATATTCACCCCCCCCCCCCTCGCACCCAAAAAAGCAAATTGCGACGTCCCTCCGCAGCCGCCTTGAAGTGCGAGCGGCTCTTTGAAGGCAGTTAGCCGGCGTTACGAGAGCAATGCAAAGATGGACGTGTCCAAACAGGGTCCAGGTGACCCAGGTGAGTGATGGGACTCAGGACACTTGAGCTCCCCTGATGCCATGTCGGCAACAGCAGCTGCGATGAGAGAAATCTTGGGCTTCACTTCTTTGGTCATCTCCTTTGTTTTTCTTTTGTTTATTACTTTTTATTTTTTGGTCATATTTCCATCTCAATTTCAAATCGTAACTGATGACAAGAGCTGGCGAAAAAGTTCTGATCTGCCTGCTCTCTAATCCGGTTGCTATTTCGCTATTTGTTAGCAAAATGCTAGCTAAATGAAGCTTCATGAACCACTTTGTCATGGTTTTTGACTCCTCTAGATGGCACTCTTGGTGGATTTTCCTCTGCACTGACCTTCATATTTAAACCAAGTGCATCATCTGGAGGAGTCCCAAAAATATCACAAGTGCTTCATGAAGCTTCGTTTTCCCATCATTAATATCAACATATTGTCCAGACTCGCATTCACTATTTACACTTTTGGCAATTGGCCGTGAAAATAAGTTAATCCTCGTCCACCCTCAGTTCCAGAGTGTCCTAGTACATCATGATCTCCTTGGGGGCGTCCTCGGTGGGCCGCTGCTGTTCACGCCGCTGCGTGTACGCGGCGTGGTCGTACATGTAGATGATGCCGATGGCGAGCACCGACAGAGCCGCGTATGGGATGAGCAGGTAGTAGCCCAGCAGCATCTCATAGGACACGATCTCCAGATCCACCTGGACGTTCTCCGAGAAGGTCCTCACCAAGTCCTCCGCTACCGTGGTCACGCTGAAGTTGACCGCAAAGATGATAAGCGCCAAGATGGAAAAGCACGCTGGACGCACGGCAAAAAAACTGTCAAGTGAAATTGATTTTCATCTAATTCATACACGACGTAAGTTGTTTTACCGCTGACGGCGCTACTGCCGTAGACGCCGATGGGCCCCATGTACGTCTCGTAAGGGTTGCTGACGCTGTTATACAGCGAGATGAGGATGCTAACGGCCGAGCACAGCAGGCACAAGGCCAGCAGGCATAACGTCACGACGTGCAGGACCAGCGGGACGCCATTGGTCTCCATCAACTTGGGGAACACTGCCAGCAATCAAATTAACATATTTCTTAGCATGTCAGCCAATGTTGTGATATTTTTATGTAAAATGTTAGCATCTTAGCATTTCCATCCCAATTTGAAACAAAACTCCATGATGGACAACTGAAAATTTGTGGAAATTTGCTTTTCCATTTTGCAATTTGTTAGCATACCATTGTTAGCATTTTTCTCAGCTCTCAGATACTGCTTGATCAGCATTTGTTGCTTTCTTCACTCATTTTTCTATCTTATATGAGATCATACCCAATGACTTATTGTCTTTCGAAATATATCCACCTTCAAAGTCAACAGGCGGGCCGAAAAGTGGACAAATCTCCCGTTCCAGTCTGCCGTCGAAGAGCTCCAGCGTGACTGTGGCCGAGCCGTTGAAAAAGCCGCTCCCGTCCCGGGCGCACAACATGCTCTTGGTGGCCCACGCCGTGGACATGGAAAAGCCCAGGATCCCCACTGATATGCAGGTGACCAGCGCACTGGACAGGAAGTGCAGGGTCTTGGTCCTGGATGGCATTGCGGCGACGTTTGGGTCTCAAAATGAAGAAAGGTGAGTGCTCGAATGCGTGTTATCTTCCAGGGTGGAGCAAAATGCAAGCCATAAAACCGTCCTGGTTATGACTATGACCTTTGATTATTCCCTGAAATGAAAACGTGGTTGCCCTGGCTACAACAACGTCGTCCTATTTGGATCCACGAAAGTCCGTCGGTGACTCCAGAGAGATAACAAGCGAGTCTCTGTGACATTTTTCATAAAATGCCTGTGAAGTGAATTTACCAATCATTGGCAGAAGGCCTTCGAAAAGGGTCGGGGGGATCCCCCACTTCAAAGTTGAAGTCCCCTTTCAGGCTCATAAAGCACAATTCAGATGAATGATTTACTTTGGTGTGCATGCACTGCCTGGAAAAGCAAGCCCTCATCGTTTTTGGGAATGAGTGAATACATTGAGTTAACCACTGACATGAATGAAAACGCCCTTGGATCCTTATAATGATTCATTTCACTTAAAAAAAGCATTAATTCCATATTTAACCCATTTATACCGAGCGTGTTCACATGAACACAAATAAATTCACTTTTAAATGCATTCATGTTATATCTCACCACATTAATTGTTAATTATATATCATCATATACTATATTATTTATATATTATATTATAATGATAATTATATGCGTTTGAACCTATTCGATGGTCTGTTTTGATTTAATTTGGATTTTTTTAACGAATTTATTTGTGTTCATATGAACACGTTCAGCGTAAATGGGTTAAGTGCAAATTAAAGGATGAACCAGTTTTATGTGAGGCTTCTTTGTGTGATTTAATGCAAATTTATCTATTTATTTATTGTTTTGATCCAAAAAAACAGCAGGTAATCCACGAAAAAAAGTCTGTAAATAGTTTGCGTATGCATCACGGTCGAGGAAGTCATACAGCTATGCATGTTGTTGTAGTACACAAGATGTCCACAAGACGGCGCCATTTCCCAGGCCCTGGAAAAGCCGGATCAGGGCTGTCAACTGGAGTAAACACGGGCTGACTCGTTGCTTTGCAGACTGGTTGACTCCTCCTTAGACGCCGAGAGGCGGCCACGCCGAATGCTCCCATGATCGCCTCGCCTTCTTTCTCGTCCCTTTGAGAAACTGCACCCCGTGCACACATGTTGAAGCCTCCCCGGTGAGTTGAATTCCATTTGCTCGCATAACTCGTCGCCGTCAAGCCGCCTTCGCGTACTGGGGATGCTTTATTTTTCCCTGCCTTCCACCTGTCTGTGACGCTGTCGGGGAAAGGGGGTGCATTCGTACAATGTGGATTTTACATCCCTGCTAAAACATATTTTGGATGTTCATCACTCCATGTACTCCAAAAAAGCACCGAAAATACGAACGTGTGCGTAAAGTTGTGCATGTCACTCGTGTCCCGATTAATTTCATCCGTGCAACCCCCTCGCCGGTGGGGAGCTGTCAACATCCTTGCCTGAGAAACCCCCCTACTCCAAGAATGACTGGAAAGTAGTAGTATTCATTCACGATTTCAAATGGAGCATCAACAGACTGCCAGGGAGTCCATTTTTAATAATAAAAACTTGCTTTTGCCTCATAATGTGTTATGATGTGTTTCCATGATGGATTAAAGTATGCAAATACTTTCAAAATGCAGCATGAAGATACATTACTTGTCGTAATTTAAACAAAAAAAAAGTATTTTTATGTGTTACTTGGAACCACAAAAAGAAGTCGAGCAAATAGAAAACCCACTTGTTGCCTATTTTACCATTGTAGCTAATTTCTATGGCCCTTTTTATGCTTTAAGCCAATCAACCAAATCCATTTGAAACCCAATAATTAGAATTTACCAGCATATCCTGTAACTTAAAAAAAAAAAGATAAATTGGCACACTCCAAAATCACGATCCCACTGCACAAGAACACATCTTTTAACCATCTTTTTGATCAGCACACTTTCTGTAAAAGATGCATTTTGCGGATTGCCCGAAATGAAAGTCGGGGTCATGTGAGCAGCTCAACGTGCAGGCAGGAAATGGATTGTATCATCATGCGTGGTCCTCCCCGGAGAGAGGAAACGCCTCGCATGTAATCACGCCTTCCTTTTTGCATGACCGCATGTGACAAGTCGGCGTTAAAGGCCACGTCGCTTTCTGATACGTTGAGTATGTGCGCCGTGTTAGCATTAACCATTCACTGGAATTGAATTTTGGAGTTGTAGTTAAACAGACCGAAATATGAATTGTAAATCCTGTCATCAATAACAATCTTAATGCATTTGATGTGTTATTTTTGTAGGATTCCCGTGGGAAGCGTAAACAGGATTAAAAATTGGAATTGGAACCCGGCCTTTGAGGTAAAAAAAAAAATCAATCTTGATTGTGTAACTTTTATTGATTTGTCTTTATCTTCCACTCAAAAGCATTGCGGCTTGGTTGATACAGTCGAAAGGGGTCTGTGAGTTCAAATGTCAAAACAAATATCAATCAATCGACTAGTGTCATTCTAGATTTGAGTTTGTGATCTGTCCAATCTGATTACATTTTTGCGACAAGGATCTTGGGTCGCTCAGTCGCCCCCCCCCCCCCACACTCCCCTCTTCAATTTGGCAATCACTGTTGACCTTGTTTGAAATGAGTCGTCCTTTTGTTGTCCACCAGGAACAAAAAGCGCCATTGTCTCCCTGCTGCCGTGCGAATAATCTGCAGCTGTGCAACCCGACCTCCGGATCGCCTTTAATCCCGATTGCGTATTAACGACTGTCTAATCCGAGCAAACCCCCCCTCATGTCCACCATCACGACGCTTGACATGGCGTCGGCGTACCACCGTCGCTACTCACCTTCCCAAATTTTGGTGCTGATAATATCGCGGCTATGCTAACGCTAGCACTAGCACTCAGAGTGGTTGACCTGCGCAGTGCTTTTTCCTCGCAGTTCTCGATTGCTCCTCCGTTTTCTGCAGTTTACACAATTTTCAACTTCCTCAAGTGCAAAAGGAACTTAACACGACCACGTCACCGTCTGCGGCGATGATGTGGGGAGGCCTAAACGGCTGTGGAGATTTTCATACCCCCGCTCTCTCACTTTGCGTCTACATTCCTAAAGGCAGCCAGGCGTGTTATCAACGTGTGCCTGGAGTCAATAAAAAAGCTACAGGCAAGTTGTAACGTGTTTGCGATGGAAGCCAAATAAAAAAAAAACAAGGAAAATCAAACTCTGAACACGCGATCGCTTGAAGTGTGTGAAAGGTCAAAATGTGTCAAATGGACATCAAATTAGCGGAGACACGCCCGTCGTCAATGTTCTAGGTCATAATTCCCAAATATGGCATTTCAACCAGCCATTTCCTCCCGCTAATCTGCTTTAGCGGGATGCCGTGCTGGGACACGTGTAACCTCGCTATGTGTGTTTTTTTTGTCGATTATTTGACAGCAGTTTGTTAACTCATTCACCGCCAGATGATGTACCAAAATGTGTCCACTCCAGTTGCCAGGGTTTTTGTCATTGTCACCTGAATTCCAGGACCCACAGAATATTGAGTTTTAGGATGACATTAACATTCAATGCAGCGTAAGCAATCTTAGACTCTCTTCTTTCATCAGAAAATATTAGTTAATTCCTAAATTATATGGGTCTGGAGTTATATGAGCTTGAAATGAGGGTGGTTGTCCAAAATACAATGCAATACATGCAGACTGGTTTACATAGCACTTTAACAACAGGAACAAAGTGCTAACATGGAAAAAAGGGGAATACTACCCCCTTGTGGAAGTGAAAAACGTTGCCAGAGGGTATGATGGTGAGCAGGGTGCGGAGGGTCCAGTAGGATTTTCTGAACTCTTTTCTTGAGTGAGTGTCCTAACTGTCCATTAGGACGGTCTTTGTCAGGTCCATTTTTACCCGTCCAGTCTTTGGTTGCACTTGCATACAAAGAAGGGGAGGGTGGGGTGGGCGTTGTGGGTGTGATCAAAACTGTTTCTCTTCCCGCTTGTGAGTCAGCTTGCTACAACGACAAAGGAATTCCCCTTCTTAGAAGCAGCCAGCTGGGGGTACGAGCGCTCGGAGTGTTTGACCCCATTTAACAGGAGACGAAAAAAAAAAGCCCCCCACTGAATTCCCCGCAGGTCCACGCAAAGTCCAGCGGTCCCCTCGCACGTCCTTGCGGCCGCCGCTACATAAACATCCACGACTGGGTGGAGAATATTTCTGACAGCGACAGTTCGAAGCCAATTTGTAGCTAGCGAGAGCGCTGATGTCATCGCCAGCTGTGGCCGATAACATCCAACAATGAGAAGCCAAATCCTCAACGCTGTCCAGTGGCTCTCAAGGTCACTTCCTGTCGTTTTCTACTTACTTCCTTTACCTCCGCTGCATCCTGTTTACCGCAACAAGCGCTGAAATCGGGGGGCACAAGCGCTTTTTGACGATCTGTTTGGGTTTAAATTCAGAGTTTTATCTCACAACTTTATTTTGAAGAGTCAATGTGAGCGTGCACCCGTTGCCGCAATCTCCACTTGGCTGCAACGGTGCTTTTATTTTACTCCATCCCAGTTTTTTTTGCTGTTTCTTTCTCTGCTATTGACAACATGGACTCTTAAAAAATATGATTTCCAATAATGCGTACATGGGTTCTTATGCTCCCAATTGGCACCGATTTCAGAGAGGGTGGGGGGGGGGGGTTCAAAAGGGCATTTTGTCAACACTGGACCGATTGCATTTCCTCAGGGAAGAGTGGCAGTTTGTGTGTCTCACAGCTTATCTTTATAAACGGATTTGTTGTTGGGGGTGCGCTCGCAGATCTTCGTTTGATGCGCTAATCTGATTGAGCGCAACCCCGAGAGTGGAGATGGCGTCCGCAGAGTGTGTGTGCGTCTTTATGTGACACCTCGGTGTCACGTCCCTTAGAGCTGTTTGACATTTCACCAACACACATGCAAATATCACCCCGCCCCCCCTGCCTGCATGCACAACCTGCAGACCACATGTGTTACCAATGGCAACCAGATGTTTATTCACTGCTGTCACCGCCCAATTTTGCCATTTGCCATTTTGCAATTTAATTCGCACTTACTGAAGGAAAACATCTTTCAAAAGGTACCGTATTTTCTATGCTATAAGGCGCACCTTAAAGAATGGTGTATTTTAAAACAATTTCCATATCTGAAGCACTCCCCAGTATGCATTTTTATGAGCTCAAAAATATTCCAGATTTGATCACAATGCAATAATAATGAATATAATTTTCAGACTAATCTTCCAACCAATCTACCTTACTTTGGCCTTAAAATTTTCGGAAATCAACCCCTAAAAACTCTAGACACTAAATGGGTGCATTTCCAGCAGCTCCTGTAGTTTGTTTTTCTACTTCTTTCTTTCCTTTCCTCTTCCTTTCATAACTTTGCTGCTGTGTTACTCCCGGATAGAGTGAACGCTGGCGCCAATGGCTGCTGCTGTTCACCCGCACCAAAAAATCCCGTGACTGTAGTGTCCTTGAGAGTTTTGAAAGGTGCTTAGAAATTAAATGTATTATTATTATTATCTGTGCTGTATGTCATGCACATTAGCATATTTGACAATAAAGCTGACTTTGACTTTTGATAAATACAAAAAAACAAGCAAAAAATGGCTGATTTTCCCATTTTTAATAATGATGTAAAAAAAAAGGCAAATCATGGCAAAATTGCACACAAAAAATGCCTGGCAACATATGCATTATTATAAGCTCAAAGATATTCCAAAATTGATCACAATACAATAATAATATAATTTTCAGAGATGACCAATGTTCCGTCTTTATTTTTTTCCCTGTTCCTTTGCGGTTTTATTGGAATATTTTGCTCTTACATTTTTCAAAAATGAACACAAAATACCAAAAAAAAACAAGCAAAAAAACGGCAATTTTTTCCATTTTTAATCATGATGTCAAAAAATGGAACATTATGGCAAAATTGCAAAAAAAAAAAATCTGCCTGGCAACGTAACTGACATTTTTATATATCCCAGCATGCACCGTGCACTACTTCTGGGGACTCAATATGTCTTCACATATAAGGCGCAGCGGCGTATAAGGCGCAGGGTCATCTTTGGAAGTAAATCAAGGCTTTCAGAGTGCGCCTTATACACGGGAAAATACGGTCATGGATGTGTTAAAAAATCAGGTGACTGTCCAAATGTCCAAGGCATGAGGCTCCTCGCGTGTGCTTCTGTCACACGCTTCCTTTGTGTCTGCTGACCTCTTTCTTCGAGAAGGAAAGCATACGGCGCATTTCGCACATTCATCCATCACCGTAACCTAGAAAAAGAGAGAGAGAGGCGAAACCGTCAACCCCCTCCACCCCCCAACTCCACGCTGTAATCCACCTCTCCTGCGCCAGCCCGTATCCATGGCAACCACTTACCGCGGACCCCCGACACTTTGTAATATTTATCTATTTATTTATTCTTTTAGACGTGTGTGTCGAACGAATGGAGCAGCGCGGATGAGAAGGAAGAGTTCCTTGCTGCGCTTCCAGAAGTTTGAGTTCTTCTGTGATTCATTTTCAGGTGCTTAACTCATTCACTGCCAGACGATGTGCAAAAATGTGTCCGGTGCCAGGGTTTTTGTCATTGTCACTCGAATTGCAGGACCCACAGAATATTGAGTTTTAGGACTACATAAACATTCATGACAGGGTTAGAAACCTTAGACTCTCTTCTTTCATCAGGAAAAAAAAAGAGTTAATTCATAAGTTATATTGATCTGGAGTTATATAAACTTGAAATGCTGGGCACCTGTCCAAAACCGTCTAAATACTGCACATCGTTTGTATTTGCGCTCAATTAAGGCCATAACGCCATTTTATTTCCTCAAGAAAACCTTTTGAAGTGAGTTGAGTCGCTTCACTTGGACAAAAGTAGTCCTTTGGCGCAATCCTGTGCAAATGCCATCATCAATCTTTTCTAAAAGGCCTTTTTTTTCCTTCCTCGCCAATTTTTAGGTGGTCCCATCACCCGCTTTCTGGTTCCAAAGTCACCCTATGATCATGTGACCACGGGAAATCCTCCAGCATCATGTGACGTCCGATTCGGCTAGCTTTAACGGGCGCCATCTTGGGTAAGGCTGTTTTCCAAAATACGACATTGAACCGAGATGGATATGGGTGACCTCCATGACGACGTGGTGTGCTAGTGGCTTTCTAAAACCCCACCCCTCCCCCTGTAGCATAGCGGTGTGCTTTACAGGAAGGTCTGGTTAACTGTAAAGGACAGGAAACTGTGTGTGTGTGTGTGTGTGTGTGTGTGTGTATGTGTGTGTGTGTGTGTGTGTGTGTGTGTGTGTGTGTGTGTGTGTGTGTGTGTGTGTGTGTGTGTGTGTGTGTCGCACAGCAGATGGAGGCCGGCATTTGCTTACACTACACACACACACACACACACACAAAACGCAAACACCAGTATGCACTTATTACCACACAACTGGTAGTCCGGAGGGCCTTGTTCCTCAACATTCACTTTGGGATCGCGTCGAGTGACTATTTGTGTTCTCGAACGGTGCTTTGTTTAAAAAAAAAAACAAAAAAAACACAAATTTGTCTTTGGCAATAGAATACGGGGAGAAAAAAAACACTGCATTGTCGGTGATAAGTAAGCAGGGAGCCATGTTGGGGTTTGGGTTCATCTGGGAGATGAAGCGCGATACTGTGTCTCTCTTCGCCATGGCAACAGCAATTGTTTGCCCTCGAGTCACGTGACCTTCCCCAAGTTCTCCAGTGGTGCTTTTTTAATGTCTTTTTGTTCCTCTCCAAGAGGACGGTTTTATCAAAGAAAATTCCCCCGCATGGGCCTTTCAGTTTGACCCCCCCCCCCCCCCCCCCTCCCACACACACACACAGACATACACATACATCCCCCCCGCCTCATCTCCGGTCCCCACATCGCCTCCTCTTCTTCTTCGACAATCAAGAGGCTTTTTGTTCGGCAGCGGCGGCGGCGCTTATCGCTCTTTTCTCCACCGCTGCACCCCTCATCCGTCCTCCGTCGCCCATTCCCCTCACTCACGGCATTCTCTAATGTTGGAGGAAGGATGCCACGACAAGTGTGAATTTGCCCTCACTTGAAAATGGCTACATATAGAGCGCCATCGAGAAAAAAAATGACTAAATACACGTTTTTTTTTCTGTTTATGAACAAAAATATGCAAAGATTAGATCGTCCTCCATCTTTTTTTGTACCTCCGTGGTTGACAAGATGTCTGCCACCTTGTTTTTCAACCCTTACTGAGCCAAAGCGTATCGTAATGTCACCCAAAAAATAATAATAATAATAATTCGAACTGATTGACTTTATTCCATAGGAATTATTATTTGAAACGAAAGGTATGCTAACATGCCGGCACGTGGATGATTACGCCCAAGCGGGATGATGACTTGCACGTGCGTTTGTTGTTATTTTCATGACAATCTGGAATCAGATTTGGTGCATGTAACGGTTGGGGGTGGGGGTGTAAATCTTCAGATGAAAAAAAATAGTGCCCTGTGAAAATCCAAAAGAAGCTCTGACTTGCCTTGCACCGAATTTCCACCCGCACATTTTCCTCCAACATTTTGAAGGTGGAACCGAGGGGTCGGTAGGGGGGGCATCTGATACGGCAGCGCATCCGCCGACGGGTCTCCAAGGTCATTCGAGCCGGCAGAATCGAAGCCCCTGGGAAGGAGGCGGCATTGATTAATGGACAGTGTGCAAGGGTGCGCGGCGGGGGCTAGCGAGCCGCGTTGAAGCGCCGCAGTGGCCAACGGAATGCTGCTATTTGTGTTTGGATTGGATGCGCCTTTATTAGTGTTGTCAAATATTGTCAGAATGGTGTTCCCAATTTGGATTGGGCACCCTGGCTGCATTTTGCCAACCCCCCGCCCCCCCTTTTTTATGGGATGCTGCAGTTAGCCGCCACACAAACACCTCATTGATGATACGCTTCATCTTTTTTCGCAGCGCAGCTGCCGCACGCGCGCGCACACCTGCAGCCTGGAGGTGATGCGGGTGGAACGCGTGGTGACTTTTTAGTGCTTTGAAAACAAAATGAAACCTCTCACGGTCTGTTGAGTTTCAAGTCGTCTGCCGGCAGGAAATCCACATTGCTTTTAACTCATTCACTGCCATTCGAAAATTTATTCGGGAATTGGAAATATGACGGAGCGTCATTCCCGAATTTGTTCGGGTTTTGTTTTTTTCTTATTTCTGTGTTTTTTCCCTTCCACAAGGGGGCAGCATCCCCCTTTTTTCCATGTTAGCACTTTCAACTACTGCTGTATTAATCAATATGTATGTATTGCATTGTATTTTAGACAGCCGCCCTCATTTCAATATCATATTACTCCAGACACGTATCATTTAGAAATTAACTGATGGAAGAAGAGAGTCTAAGGTTTCTAACGCTGTATTGAATGTTTATGTAGTCCTAAAACTCAATATTCTGTGGTGCCTGGAATTGATCGTGACAATGACAACAACCCTGGCACTGAAGTGGACACATTTTTGTACATCGTCTGTCAGTGAATGAGTTAAAACAACGTTGCGAGACATTATTTTGTTTTATTGATTACTTTTTTGCCCCTCTTTGAGATACAATCGGGATATACCATGCCTGTTTTTGGAATGTGTGAGGAAACCAGAGAACCGGGGGGGGGGGGGGGGGGGGGGGGGAAGAGATCATGCAAACTCCACATTCCGGAATCGAACCCGGAACTGTGCGGTCGGCATGCTAACCACTGGGACCACCGGGTCATTCGTGGAGGAAACAAAAGTCCACTTATTGCTTGTGATTGTCACTCTTGACTGCTTTTTCCTCGCCATCCCGCTGCTGAGCTTCGCTTCTAAACATTGCACGATTTCGCCCCCTTGTGGCCTTCCGCACACGGCGCCATTTTTGGGAATGAATGAACAGGATACGAGTGAGTGCGTGGCTCCATTGTGACTCCTTCTCACTGGATGTGCACATTCCGTTGATGTGAATGGGGGCTATTCTTCCTCGCGGGGGAAATTTAATATCCGTCTTGTTGTTGTTGTTGTTTTTCCCCCCGCAGTCACAATGCTTCTGTTTTTGGTGGCGACCACGACATCATCCAATTTGAGTAGCAATGGCAACCATACGCGAGGTAAGCAACTTACTCATCACTTGACCCCATCGCATTCATTTCGCCCTGAGGAACGCCGTTCGGCTCAACAATGGCCGCCAACGTACTTCGGGATGACCTCATCTTGAGTTTGAGCGCTAGCAGATAGTTTGGATTGCCTTTAAAAATCGGAATAATACCGAACAACTAAATCATGGTGACAAACTGTTTAGAACTTCTATATTGGAGGAGCTTTTTGATGATTAATAATCCTCCTTCACCCCCCCCCCTCCCCCCAGAGGGTGTTCCGTCCACTGGCCATCACGTCCTCCCCACCGTCCTGGTCCTGTCCCTGCTTCTGCTCGTCGTGGCACTGCTGGTCTGGTACCTCCTGAGGTAAACGCCACCATCAATATACTCAGCTCATCGGTACGGCACTAATATGAGTTGGGCTTGGCTTAGGGTAAAGAATATATTACTTATGATACCTGCATTGTAAACGTTAGCCTCTCTTCTTTCATCAGAAAAAAAATAGTTAATTCCTAAGGTATATGAGTCTGGAGTTATATGGGCTTGAAATGGGGGCAGCTGTACAAAATACAATGCAATACATACATATTGGTTTATATAGCAGTTGAACAACAGCTGGAGCCGGAACAAAGCGCTAACATAGAAAAAAAGGGAAATGCTGCTCACTTTTGGAAGGGAAAAACATCGCCAGAGGTCTGGTGAGCACTTTATCGGCACCCAAGCAAGAAAAAAACAAAACCAAACTAATTCGGTAATGGCGCTCCACGTCATACTTTAAATTCCCGAATGCATTTGTGAATGGCAGTGAATGAGTTAACAGGCAACAACACTCCCTGGATTTTTCTACTATCTTTGTGACTGCTTTATTTCCTGTTTAGGATAGCTGTCCATTTTCAACGCTTTTTTATAGTTTCAGCTGCTGTTAAAGCGCTATAAAAATACCCCCCAAAATTGTATGTTTACAAAACAAAAGCTGAACAATTCTGCCAACTTTGGAAGGAAAAATATGCGACCTTTACATAATCTATCTCCAAGCAAACGCCGCTGCCTGCACCCCTCCTCCTCCTCCTCGTCCTCGAGTGCGGACCCTCACTGATTGGCTCGTCGCCAGATTCCGAGGCAGAACTCCGGGTGACAAACACTTCCTCCTCCAGTCGCCGAGGCGGAGTCAGGAAGCGGCGTTCGTTGCCTCCCTCTGACAGCCCAGCAAGCCAGACAGTCAGTCAGTCGATCGCAGGGTGATAGAACACCAAAAAAGATAGAACGCCGTTAGCTCATGAGAAAAACAACCTTCTCCAGCTTCAGATGGTCTCGAGTTTTTTGTGCTTTGTTTATTTTCTGTGTTGTATGTTTTGATTGCAACGTCTGCGTGTTACAGGTTAAAAAACCAAAGGAAAGCGGCGGTCACCACAGTGGACAAGAAGCTACCAAATGGCAATCTGGAAGAGCAAGGTAAGTGAAAGCGCTTTATTGTGATAGTTTCATACTCCACTTCCTGTTGACATCATGAGAAAAAACAAGTCATTCTCGCATTTGTTTGGTTGGACGTAGACGCCACGGCGGTCCTCCTGCCCAGATCACCCTCCGCCGCCAAGAACTACCCTGCGCTCGCCGTGGAACATCTGGAGGACGAGTACAGGTTGCGCTCGGCTGATGACGGAAAACTCTTCCGGGAGGAGTACAATGTAAGCGTCTCGTTTTTTGTGCTTTTTGTTGTCTGATTATTCAAAACACATATTTATTTTGTGTCCGATTAGTTGACGGGATGTGCTAAATAATCAATTATAATAATATTCAATCGCGGTAGTACTTTTTTTTCATGATCATATCATTTTTTTACAAGCAGCGTGAAAGGGGATTCCGATGCAATCTTTCCAAGGTGGTGCAACAGCGCCATCTTCAGGGACTAGTTTATTCACGAACCGCAATTAGAGAAAAAAAAACACCAAAACGTATTATTTATGTATTTATGTATTTTTTTTTAAACCTCTGACACATAAAAAAATAACCCGTTCCTCTTTTAGCATCTGAGTCAGTATTACGTTTCCACTTTTATTAGCGACGCTAATAAAAGAAGCCCACGCATGAAGAAGACGTGACGGGCGTTCGCGGCGGAGGAAATGACTCGAGTGGAATAGCAAATTCAGCGCAGTTAAATTGTCTGTCGGCGTGTCACGTGCGCTGCGGCTCAATTGACAAACGCTTTGTTCAGTCGCTGCCGGGAGGTCACGCCCAGGGAACGTACGAGGAGGCCAACAAGGAGAGCAACAAGGACAAGAACCGATATCCCAACATTCTTCCATGTGAGTATTTTCAGCGCCATTGGTTTGAATATTCATCCAAGGGACTGTCAAATAGTGATGTTGTATATTTTTTTAGCTAAAAATGATGGTTGGATGTGCAAAACGATCCAAAAAAAAAGCTGTGATTGAATTTTTTGTTTTGCAAGGGGAACCATTTCCAAAATGGCCGACAGGACATGAATGCATTAAAGGCCAAAATATACTTCGGATGGAGTTGTTGGACATTTGTGTTTTGACTGCCCTTTGCTAACATAAGCTGCATTGTTTCATGAATTCAATTTTGGCCCTCAGATGATCATTCCAGGGTGGCGTTGACTCAGCTGGAAGGCTGTCCCGCCTCCGACTACATCAACGCCTCCTACATTGACGTGAGCGGAAGATAAATAATCACGATTAAAAAAAAAGTTCTTTATATTATGATGTGTTTTTCCTTAAACAGGGTTTCACCATAAAGAACAAATTCATAGCAGCACAAGGTATGGTGATGTTCACATGATTCAAATTATATTTCAAAAAACAACAACCAAAAAGTAAAAACAACACAATTTTGTCACGCTAGGTCCAAAGGAGGACACCGTCGGCGATTTCTGGAGGATGATTTGGGAGCAGAAGGTGTCAACTGTTGTCATGCTGACCAATCTGAAGGAGAGGAAGGAGGTGAGGGGGTATAGGCCTTCAGTAGTGCTACATCGGAATCAATCCACAGCTGCGAATGTGGTGTGATTTACGACACGTCCACAAGAGGGTGCTGTTGGCCAGGAAATACCCTGTGACTTGAAGAAAGGGGAAAAGCAATGAAAGAAAGCCGAAAGACAATTTGGAATTTTGTATAAAGAATTCATGAACAAAATATATTTCACATTAGTATGTGATTCAGATATTTTTAGGCTAGCAGAGCAGGCCCTGACGGCCCACCACTGCCTTCTAAACATTTGGAATTATTTATGAAAAATTCATGGTCAGAATATAATTTACATTAGTTTGTGATTCAAATGTTTTTAGGCTAGCAGTGAAGGCCTTGCAGGCCCTGACAGCCCACCACTGCCTCTTAATTTTTTTGGGGAGGGTCAGACCTCAATTTTTCGAGCCAAAATTCGTAAATATTACAAATGCCAAAAGAAAAAATGGAGGACCAGGAAAAAAAATGTGTTCACGGCTCTCAAATTACGATTTTTATTCTTATGTCATTTTTTTCTATGCTTAGGACAAATGTTACCAGTACTGGCCGAATCAGGGCTGCTGGACGTACGGGAACATCCGCGTGGCTGTGGAGGACTTCACCGTGCTGGTGGATTACACCATCCGCAAATTCTGCATCCAATCCGTACGCTGACGTCGGCGCCAAACGGGGAGTTTAATCCATCGCTAACGCTCGCCGCCGCTAACATTTGTGTGATGACTCGTAGAAATCCAGCGACGCCGGCAAGATGCCGCGTTTGGTCACGCAGCTCCATTTCACCAGCTGGCCCGATTTCGGCGTGCCCTTCTCGCCCATCGGCATGCTCAAGTTCCTCAAGAAAGTCAAGGCGCTCAATCCGCCCTTCGCCGGGCCCATTCTGGTCCACTGCAGGTACGCACGGCCATGGTTGCGTTCATATCTCTGAAGGCGTCGACCCAAAATTGACATGCTGGATGTTCTTGACCTTTTGACCCCGACCAGCGCCGGCGTCGGTCGGACGGGCACGTTCATCGTGATTGACGGCATGATCGACATGATGCACGCCGAACAGAAAGTGGACGTGTTTGGCTTTGTTTCGAAAATCCGCGAGCAACGTCCGCAGCTCATCCAGACGGACGTGAGTCGGGGCGCCGCCCCCGAAAACGTCTCTCTGTACCTTCGCGTGGTCATCCTCCTCGTTCCCTTTCTGTCCCCGCAGATGCAGTACTCGTTCATCTACCAGGCGCTGCTGGAGTACTTCCTGTACGGAGACACGGAGCTGGACGTGTCGTCTTTGGAGGGACACCTGCACAAGCTGCACAACACCTTCAACCAAGGCGACCGCGTCGGACTCGATGAAGAGTTCAAGGTAATCGGAAATCCGGCCACCGTGGTCACGCATGTCAAGATTTTCGTGTTTTGGTGGCGAGTTAACATTTTCGGGGCATCGGTTGTGCGTCGCAGAAACTGACCAACATGCGCATCATGAAGGAGAACATGAGAACGGGGAACCTGCCCGCCAACATGAAGAAGAACCGAGTGCTACAAATCATTCCATGTAAGGGAAAAGGAGGAAATGCCAACTTCTCTTTCATATTGACTTATTTTTTTATGTATTTATGTGTTGATGTGTTTATTTATCACTTTTAGATGATTTCAACAGGGTGATTCTTTCCATGAGGAGAGGTCAGGAGTTTACCGATTATGTCAACGCATCTTTTATAGACGTAAGGTCCTCTCGATGATGCACGCATTCCATTGTATGATTTATTTATTGATTTAGAGATGTATTGATTGATTTTCATACAGGGCTATCGACAGAAGGACTACTTCATCGCCACCCAGGGCCCGCTGGAACACACGGTGGAGGACTTCTGGAGGATGGTGTGGGAATGGAAGTGTCACTCCATCGTCATGCTGACCGAGCTCCAGGAGAGGGAGCAAGTATGCCAAGTCGCGAAAAATTGCGTGTAAATGAAGAAACAAAAAAACCTGAAAGACTTGCATGGGGGTGTGTTTTCAGGACAAGTGTTACAAGTATTGGCCCAGTGAGGATTCGCGGACGTACGGCGATTACAGCGTGGAGATGAAGGGCGACGCCTTATGCGACGCTTTCAGCTTACGTGACTTGGTACTCACCTTCCTGCCGGTAAGAAGCCTTATTTCATCTCCAGCTGCTCCGGAGGGTCTTTCCAACAACACCCGGCGTTGATCTTCACCATAGGAGAAGGCCACGAGGGTGATCCGGCATTTTCATTTCCACGGCTGGCCCGAAGTGGGCATCCCGGCCGAGGGGCGGGGCATGATCGACATCATCGCGGCGGTGCAGCGGCAGCAGCAGCAGTCGGGCAACCATCCTATTGTGGTGCATTGCAGGTACGCGCACTAGAGGGCGCTGTGGATCTTTTTTTCACTGGGGTCCAAAACAGCCCGGGAGAGATTATGGCTACAGTTTTTTTTTTTTTTTTTGGGGGGGGGGGTGCCATATTAACAACCTGTCACGGTTTTGCAGCGCCGGCGCCGGTCGCACCGGTACGTTCATTGCACTGAGCAACATCTTGGAGCGCGTCAAAGCGGAAGGCCTGCTAGACGTCTTCCAAACTGTCAAGAGTTTACGAATGCAGAGGCCGCACATGGTCCAGACGCTGGTGAGTACCAGAAAAATATATATAAACAAATATACATTTTCATTTTGGGGCCACGGATCCATTTTTTATGGATTTTTTTTTACTCGAGTGAAAGAGCAAAATTATGAAATCCATTTTTTTTCTTTTTTCGTGTGTCTTTATGGCTGACAGGAG
This sequence comes from Hippocampus bargibanti, assembly GCF_051943395.1. Classification (NCBI taxonomy): domain Eukaryota; kingdom Metazoa; phylum Chordata; class Actinopteri; order Syngnathiformes; family Syngnathidae; genus Hippocampus; species Hippocampus bargibanti. Next base: position 9,473,427 of record NC_142748.1, read on the forward strand.
CAGTACGACTTCTGCTACAAGGTGGTACAAGACTTTGTGGACATTTTCTCAGACTATGCCAATTTTAAATGATTCTTTGCCTTATCAATGTTACCGTTTTTTTTTTCTAAAGACGTTTGTATTATTATGAATATTTTTTTTTGCTATGCACTTGTCCTAACATCAACTAAACCTTCGCCCTGCCTGTATTATATATAAAAAGAATTGTACATGGGTTAAATAAACTAAAGTGGTAATTTATATTTTGCAGTATGTATGATAATGGTTCTGATGAGTTCTGTTTATATGAATGTATACTATTGTACTTTATATCCTTGTAATATTTTTTTTGGAAGTTGTAAATGTATTTATGTCCCGAAAGCCACCATTTTTTTTTTTTTGATGACTGCATAACATATTTGTCAAGTCCTCAAATATGATTCAGGCGTCACACACATGGCACATTTAAATAAAGACAATAAAAGCACATAAAAGTCAGGCTTTTTACAAACCAAAACTCACTTTTTTTTTGTCAACACTAATTTTCCTGGACGATTAATTGAAGCACGAATTAGAATATTTGATGATGTCATAAGTAACACAGACAGCACACTTTTTTTTTGTTTTTTTTACATGATTCGAAGCCTGTAAGAGACTTTGTGACCGCATTAAAAACTCAACTTTGGGAAGAATTTCATGGGATAAACTTATTATTGTCTGTGCGTACGTGCATGTGATGGACATTTTTTCAATAATTTCTACAATTTGATCTGGATATATGTAATTCTTATTCCGATAAAAAAGGCAACATTTTTACCAAAACGGTTTATGTATGCAGTATTCATATTTATTATCTTTATGGACATTATTGGATTGGATGTACCTTTATTTGTCTCGCAGTGGAGAAATGTACATTTCAAAGCAACAAAGTTATGAAAGGAAGAGGAAAGAAAGAAGTAGAAAAACAAAATACAGGAGCTGCTGCAAATGCAGCCACTCTCGCGGCACCATCTTAAAGTAAAAAAAAAATAACAAAAACTAAATAACAAATAATATGACAACACAAGACCCAGAGAGTCATTCATTCTTCAGCATTTGCTGTCCCCTCTTTGTGACATGAAGCAGTTCTAGATGAAAGAGGAGAGGATCAAAGCATCCTTTTCAGCTGTGGATATTATATATATTATATTTCTGATTTTATTACAATTTACACATTTTTAAGTTTCATTTCTGTATTTTTACTGACAGTATTTTAGTCAACCGGCAAGGTTGTTATCGTTAATTTTTTTAAATTAATTTGATTAAATCACTCTTTACAATATAGGTTTTTTAATTACTTTAATGTTTGTTCAGTTAAATATGTATTTAATTTGTGGTGGGGATTTGAATTGAATTTCTTCTGTTGATTTTTTAAATGATCTATTTACTTATGAGATAAATCAGCAGTGAAACTTTTGGTTTTGGTTGTTTATATTTGAAACCAGTTGAGGGCAGCATTTATACACATAGCGTTTAACAACAGCTGAAGCTGGAACAAAGCACTAATATGGGAAAAGGGGAGCTGCTGCCCCCTAGTGGAAGGAAAAAAAAACATTGTCAGTACTTTATCGGCACCCAAACAAATTCGGGAATGGCGCTTTTCATTTCCCGAATAAATGTCCAACGATCCTGTTTCTTACCAGCGAAAAAGCTTCTTTGTGGACTCCTCATAATGCTTCCTCAGGGTCCCCATCGCCACGGTAACCCGCCCCCGCCCCGACTGAAGGTCAGCCGCGTATCTGGAGGTCGTATGAATTATGGATTAACCCCCTTGTTGTCGCTTGATCTTCTATTTCCAACTTTTTTTCCGTTCGCTACGCTCATGGACTTTCCGTTGACAACACTGACATCTCCTTAAAGACGAGACGGGGGGACGGAGTGCGGGGGGGGGGGGGGGGGTTCATTTGTTCATGGTCGCAAATGCTTTCCAGTCGCTTGCAGATTTTTCTTGCTGGAAGGGAATTTTCAACATGTTTAAAATGTTCTTGCGGCGAAGGGAGAAAAAAAAAGTCTCTGCGAGCGTTTGGCGAACATCTGCGATCTTGAACGAACCCTGATGAACTTCAACGCATTTTGCCACCTTCAAGATATAGTTAGCTGCGAACTAAATCGTTAGCTAATTTTCTGGAAGTCCCGTCACGATTTCTTACAGAAAGTCTTCCCAGAAGTGTGAGAGCTATCAATAGCAATCCGCTCGGCCGCTAAATACATATGATCTGTTCTCTAATTACATTTTTTTGCTTTTAGTGCAAAGATAAGTACCTTGTAATGTGATATTAATATTTGATGCGTGATTCACGTTGTTAACTGATACTTGGATGTTAAGAAGTCCAAGATGGCGGCAGAGTAGGCGAAACGGTCGGTCCTGTTGGACAGTCTGCAGCTGGATGAATCCCTGGCTTGAGGAGCCCGACGAAAAAAAAGCATCAGATGCATATGTGGATGTGTCGCGGCTTGGAATTTAAGAGGATCTACGAGACAATCTCTTTTCGTCAATGGAGGCTGCAGCTTCGTGTTTGCTTTTAAACATATTTAGCTTGATTTTATTTCTTTTGAACGTCGCTAAAAAAATCCCTTTTTTTTTCAGAATTTTGAGTTAAAGGTGTCACTCATTAAATCTGCCTTGCAACCAGTGAAGCCGTCAAGTCTTTGCAGAAAACAGCCGCTCCCATTTGTACCATATTGCAAATTTTTGGCGGGTGCGCACGCAGCGGTAAGATCGCTTTGACATTATAACGCCATCAAACCCTCCCTCAAATATTTGGATTGTCAATGGGGGGAAAACAAATTATGTAAAACGCCTCAAGGGAAATTTGTCTAGTCCGTGGCTCACAAAAAAAAATGAATCCCAAATGTTCTCTCTTTGTTGAGTTTGGGCTAAACCGGCCAAACGTCATCAAAAGTACGACTGCATCGATTGCGTTGACGGAGGGAGAAATTGACAATTTGCTCTCCCGGTGTACCCTAAAATTTCCATTTACTAATTAGCTATGGCACTGCCCCACCATTGTATTCATGCACAAACAAACCTGGAACAACACACACACACACACACACACTCCCTTGAGTTCCCGCGGACTTTGATATGGCCGTGGACTCAAGGTTTACCCATTGCACTGGAATTTAGTTACGTAACAACCCCCCCTGCGCCCACCCTGTCTCCCACTTACATTTTCAATGGCCGCCGTTCGCTATCCAGGTTTTGTTATCACTGTGTGTGTGCGTGTGCGTGTGTGTGTGTGTGTGTGTGTGTGTGTGTGTGTGTGTGTGTGTGTGTGTGTGTGTGTGTGTGTGTGTGTGTGTGTGTGTGTGTGTGTGTACCAAGGCACTGAAAGGCATTGTGTGTGTTTGTATGTTTGTGTCTGTGTTTGTGTATGTGTGTGTGTGTTTCGAACTCATTTGAATTGGAACGAACCACCAGCGAACTGAATCCACATCTACAACTGTACTCCAAATTGTGAGATCAGCATTAGCATTAGCAAAAGATGCTCCATAACTAGCCATGTCATCGCAATTATAGCCTCTGCAAAAAAAAATGTCCTAAAATCACATTTTTATGAGTTTCATAAATAGATTTTTGTCATGTTTGAAATTGGGTTCCCACGGGGCAAATCTTTCACACACCTAGTCCCCACTATGTTGCAAAAATGTGTACTAGTGTGTGAATGTGTGTTTGTCGGAAAGTTAAGGAAATGAAGGTGGTGATAAAGGTGGAGGGTGAGTCTGAGGAAGAAGGAGGGGAGGGGGTTTGAGCAGCAAGTGCGTATGAGTGTGTGTGTGTGTGTGTGTGTGTGTGTGTGGTGTGTGTGTGAGAGAAAGACAGTGAGAGAGAGGAAGAGGAAGTCAGAGAGAGAGAGAGAGAGAGAGAGAGAGAGAGAGTAGCTTTAAAAGAGAAAGAGAAGGGCATAGACGTACAATTGTGCCGCTGCTGAGATGTCTGCACAAAGGGGTGAGTGCGCTGATAACACAAGCATCACACACGCACACACAAGTAGGTCTGTGTGCAAACAGGTGTGTGTGTGCATGAGACTGTGTGTGTGTGTGTGTTTGTGCATGTTATAGTTAATGAGCAGCTTGTGTCAATTCAATGAGATAATTAATTGTATCACCGTTTCGGGTGTTTTTGTGCTTGTGTGTTAGCGGCCAACGTGTTATTTTGTACATGCTATGTGATGGAGGTGGGCAGGGGTGTCATATTTTCTATAAAAAATATATATATATATATATATATATATATATGCCGATTTAGCATCAGTCGTTCAGAAATGCTGACACCCGAGGGAACTTTTTTTTTGGGGTGTTCGAGAAGTGCAACTGCACACTCAGCGCAGTAGATGGCAGTGGCGCTCTTATAAGTGTGCGCATAAATCTTTTTTTCATTGTTATTTTTTATTATTGTTTTTGCACATTGGCTTATATATCATTTTCTTTAATGTTAGCTTCACAAGGTATTTTTTTTTTTATTGTTGCAGAGGAAAGTTGTTGTGACACTCTGGCTCTTCTCGCTTCCTCTTTCTTTTTTCCTTCTTGTCAATGTCAAACTTCCTCTTACGTCCGAATTGGATATATTCAAAATAGACACATTTTGATGTAGTTATGTTTTTATTCCCACCACCGCCATCCCTTGAAAAAAAAATGTTAAACAAAGTTAGTTTCAACAAGGTCACATGACGCCAATTCCGAGCAGCAAGCATCACTCCCACACTATAAAACTGGTGATGAATGCAAACGCACATAACAAAAGGACAGATATGCTAAAATATAGATCTTATGTTAACATTGTTTCCAGATTTTATCGAAAATGATCTCCGTACATTGAGTTGAAATGCATTATGCAATATTCATGAATAATAAATGACTTTTGTACATTACCGATCATCCAAATAGGAAGATTCGCTCTTGCTGCCATTTATGAATTTATTCAAGAATTGAAAATATGACATAGAGCTCCATTCTCTAATTAGCTTCGGTTTTGTTTTTTTTTTGCATGCGTGGGTGGCGATAAAGCGCTGGTCAGACCTCTAACAATGTTTTCCCCTTCCACAAGGGGGCAGCATTTCCCTTTTTTCCATGTTAGCACTCTGTTCTCGCTGTAGCTGTTGTTAATGCACTATATAAACCAATATGTATGTATCGCATTGTATTTTTGGCAGCCATCCTTATTTCAAGCTCATATAACTACAGACCCATTTAATTAACTATTTTTTCTGATGAAATAACAGAGTCAACCAAGGTTTCCTATGCTGAATTGAATGTTTATGTAGTCCTAAAATTCAATATTTTGTGGGTCCTGGAATTCGAGTGACAATGATAAAAACCCTGGCACTGGAGTGGACACATTTTTTGGCAGTGAATGAGTTAACATCTTTTTTTTTTTTGCACCCGCCCTTTTTTAAATGCATCCTGGATGTGCTGGAGGGGGGGCTGGCACGAAAAAAAAAATATAGGGAAAAATAAAAGAGCGCTTTAGTTAATGGTTCCATCAATTTTGCAGGCCAGTCACACACACACACACACACACACACACACACACACACACAAAGACACAGGCAGGGGATCCCGATCCGTCACAGTGATGACATCATCTGGGTGCTCAACAAGAGCCAAACAGGGGAGTCCCCCGCTTCCTCCGCGCCTACACGGCCGCTCTTATTGGTTGGCTGGGGGGTGAAAGTGTCGCCATGGAAACCTCGAGGAAGGCGCCGAGTTGTTCATTCCAAACTCACACACACACATAAATTGGCCACTTGTCATGGTGGAGGGCTCTTCTTTGCGTTTCTTTCGCTTTTCTTTCACTCAACTGGAGTCGACAACGCAGGTAAGGACGCGACACTTTCTCCTTTTCTTATTTCTTTCCCACCTTGCGCAAACAGCACGCCGCCTTCGATACGTATTTAAGTGTGTATTTTCCCCATCAGTAAACAGTCGGAAAGCCCTAAACACACGAGAAAGACGAGGAAATCCGCCCGGTTTCTTGGGATAGTAAAGAAATAGAGCAGGCGTAACCCTTTTCTGTTCATGTTTAACAACCATCCGTCAACTGAACATCCTCGCTTAAGAATGTACTGGCATTTATTCGGGACCCCAAAAAATAAATAATTTGGTTTGTTCAAAGCAAAAATCCCATAATTGAAATATAATACTGCATTATATAATATGTAAAAAAAATGGTGGGATTTCGTATACATGGCTTCACTTCAAACGCTCTCAGTGGCGCAACCCCCTAAATTAAATCCTGTCAAATTCTTATGAAGGCGATGCACATCTCGAAATAATCACTTGAGTGCAGTTTTGTCTGTCTTCTTGCTCTGTATGGTGCCTCAACTCCCAAAATTTCAACGCACAAGCAGGCGCATCTGCGCGCAAGCTGCTTTAGTGCTAGTGTTAATGCTAACCGTCTTTACCCTCTGACCTTTGCTTTCTACCCGTCTGGTGATTAATCCCACTACTAACCCCACCCACAGACATGAAAGAGAAGAACCCGTGGCACAAGTCCGGGGTGGTGATTGTGGGGGTGATTGCCGTGGTCGCCGTGGTCGCCCTGGTGGTCGTCTTGGTGCTGCAGAACACTCCTCTGCCACAAAAGTACAAGGTAAGATGAATAGTTCATACAGGGTGAAATATTTTGTTGAACGCATGGTATCCTCTTCAACTTGAAAAAAAAATCAGCGCGTGTCCGTTAATACCCTTCACTTCCTGTCCTTTTTCTGGCGAGTGAATCACCTGGCTATCAGGTTGCTAAGGAGAGTGTCTGGTTTACTTGCAAAAACAACTTCAGACTATTAATTTGCATGTAAAAACAAAAATAAAAAAAGAGAAAGAGAGAGACAAAGCGCTAACGGCTGATGATGTCATGGCTTGACAATCACATCTGGTCTTCATGAGCAACTCCAAAGCCGTTAAAGTAAACACTTCCAGTTGCACTAAACTGTTTAACTGCATGTCTGCAAACGCTCAATGAATCATTTGTCACGCTTCAAAGTATCACTGCAAACCCCCACCTACCCACCCCCTGTTTTTTTTTTTCCTCAAACAGTACGGGATCGTACTAGACGCCGGTTCATCGCACACGACTCTCTTCATTTACCAATGGCCCGCCGAGAAGGACAACGACACTGGGCGTGCCGAGCAGAAACACTCGTGCGATGTCAAGGGTACGCCGAGGCACTCGTTAGGCTAATTCTATTTATTTATAGCCGCCCCATTGGTAATTCCGGTCAATTTTAAAGTAAAAAAAAATGACTAGCATACCAGAGTGGTTCTACCAGTGCAATGATTGAACTTGGCGAACTAAAACGAAAACTTTTTTGGGGTAGGTTTGGGTATTTCCAGTTATGCAGGGAAGCCGTGGAAGGCCGGCCAGGCCTTGAGGGAGTGCATGCGGGAGGCCGAGGTACAAATTCCCCAGAAGCGTCACGCCCAGACACCCCTATACTTGGGAGCCACCGCCGGGATGAGATTGCTCGAGTAAGGAATGTCCATTTTGCTTCAAAAAAAAGCTACACTGTAGACATCATTGAATAGATGGAGAGAAAAAAAGTGTGTGGGCACCTGAACCACCAGGGGGCAGTATTATGTATAGACATACTGCATGTCGATCTAAAAAAGAAAAGCAGAATGTGGGCTGTTGTAATAAAAAGCTATGTTTCTCGAGAGGATAAAGAAGATATACCACTGAGTATCTTTATATTGCGTGTCTACTTATGTTGCTACCACTTTAGGGTAAATGGAAGTTGAGTGGTACAGGAAGTACAGTAGCACCTATGCTCGTTTCGTTATCAATTTTTGCGGTGTATGTGTTAGCTTTAAGCTAGCTCATTGCCACCTAAGGATGCAAGCTAATGCCATAGCTTGTTTCCGTGTAGAATTCAAAACAGCTCGGCATCTGACGAGGTATTCCGGGCCGTGTCGGAGACCCTGCAGACCTTCCCGTTCTCCTACCAGGGCGCCAGGATCCTCAGCGGCCAGGAAGAGGGCGCCTTCGGATGGGTCACAGTCAACTACTTGGACGACCGGCTTAAACAGGTTCTGACGCAAGTCCAGTTAGTTTTTGTAGCGAAAAACGAATAGAAAAAAAAACTAGATCTGGCTTTGATCCTTCTGTGTGTGAACCACGGCAGGGCCTGAAGACAACAGGGGCCCTGGATCTCGGCGGGGCGTCCACTCAGATCAGCTTTGTGTCCAAAATGTTTGACGGCACCGAGTCGCCGGGCAACTCGGTGACCTTCCGGCTATACGGAAACGACTACAACCTTTACACGCATAGCTTCCTGTGTTACGGGAAGGATCAGGCCCTCAAAATGGCCCTGGCGTACCAAACGCAGGTAGACGCCCTTTCAGCTCCTGATTTATTTTGTTTTATCTTTCATGAAGGTGATTTTTCTTTTCCCGTTTCCATTGTTTTCCTCGTTCTCCCCCAGGCAGGTCCCTCAGCCATAAAGGACCCGTGCTACCACCCTGAATACTTCGAAACCAAAGAGTACTCAAAGCTTTATGATAGCCCCTGCGTGTCGGACAGGAAGCCTCAGGGAGCACCCGCGTTTTTCCAGCATACGGGAATAGGAAACTTCCAACAATGTCAGGACGTAGTCCGGACCCTCTTCAACACCAGCCATTGCAAATATAGCCAGTGCTCCTTCAACGGGGTCTACCAGCCGCCCGTGCAGGGGATTTTTGGGGTAAGCAAGCGTTGCAGACAAGCAGAAAATTTGTAAACGGCAATAGAAAAACTGCTAGAAATCTACAAAATGTTCCATGTGAGTTTTATTTGGCTGACAAATGGTTTTAAATTTGCCTGTGAAATTTATTGGGAATCGTTAGCATGTTATTTAACACTGTCTAGGTCCTGAGGATACAAAGCAGCCCCAGAGCACAGTTGACATCCATTTTATCCATTTTTTTACGTCTCTTTGATGTATTATTTTTTTTGCAGAGATGTTAGCAAACATGCTAAAAATTTAGTACAGGGTCATTATCGCAGTGCATCTCATTTTTGATATTCTGCCGGTGTCTTGCGTGTGTCGGTAGGCATTCTCAGCTTACTACTACTCCATGAACTTCTTCAACCTCACCGACACGTCCATCCCTCTGGACACGGTCAAGGAAAGGGTAGCACATTTTTGCGCCACACCCTGGCCGCAGGTTAGAAAGATACCATATAAACTGTCTGTGTTCGTATATAAGTGTGTATGTATTTTGTGTAAACACACATTTTTACACACAGGTGAAGCTGCAGAATCCAAGCATCAAATTGAAGTATTTGATGGAGTACTGCTTTACCGGTACCTACTTACTCACGCTGCTGACGGATGGATACAACTTCACTTCTGAAACCTACTCCAACATCAAATTCATACACAAGGTACGTTGCCCTTATTCTCCTCTTGGATAAAAATGTCTCTTCCCTGCAAATACAGCTTTACCTTTTAGTCAGTGCGAGCTTCCTGCTGCTCTTTGTCTCGTCACAGGTCAAAAATGTTCCAACTGTGACATTCCTTTACTTATTACTACTTTACCCTATGCCACAATCTCCAAATGGCTGTAATGCTAAATTTTCTTGCAGTACCCTTGAAGAAAATATATCACGTATGAATCCAGAATCACACACCACAATGTAATTTTTTTCTGCCCCATTCATTCCATTATCGTGATGCCCATAGTCTCCTGTTGGATAAAATGTATCCCAGCCCAAAATAACCAAAAAATGTCCAATCTCCATTTTTGCAACAGCGCCCCGATTTTGTGCCTCAGGATAAAATGTTTGTTGACTTTAGTGGGGTAAAAAAAATAAAGAATTAAGAGAGCATTTTAAAAAACATGCTAACGAGCTCACTGAGGCACCGTCTGCTTCCCAGATCAAAGGAAGCGACGCGGGCTGGACTTTAGGCTACATGCTCAACCTGACCAACATGATTCCAGCTGAGGCTCCGGACAAACCGCCGCTGCCCCACGCCGGCTACGTGGTCATTGTCACTGTGGTCATCATCTTACTAGTGATTCTCCTCTTGTTCATCATGCACGCTGTCAGGCCGAGCTGCTTCAAGCGGACGCACATCGTATAACCAAAAGCGCTTAAAAGGACTACACATGAACTTATATGTTAATATATGGCTGTACAAATTAAATAGCCTGTTGTTTATCCACACATTGATTGCTAAAAAAGTATTTTAATGATTATTTTACATGTAATGCACAAAACGGCATATCTGGCTATGTTTTGAGCGGGTTTAGTGAGTTGTACAGGATACAAAAGTTAATAACTTCAAGGGCGCGCTCAATTTCATTTCGTAAACTAGTTTTTTTTTGTGGTAAACAAAACAAAGGGTTATTTTTGAAGGATCTGGATATGCATCGATTGTTCTGCATTACCTCGTTGAAAGCGTAGAAATGTCGCCGTCTTGTGGCCACATTTATATTGCACACGAAAAACGATTGCAAAGAAAAACGCCTTTCTTTGCAAAAATGTCAGTTTTGTATTGACGTTCCAATTTTTACTGACTACCTCTTCTACAAACTTGGCTGTAAAACTGACTTCAGTGATTGGAATCTTTTGTTTTGATAAGTGACATTTTTCAGGAAAAGATCTTGCACTTTTTTTCTGACTAAAGTAGAGGCGTTAACACCGTGACATAGTAAGTCTGCATTTTTTATTATTATTATTATTATTCTCGCTTTGCTTTTCAGTAACTCATGCGCAATGTTTCGTAACAGAGGTGTGCTGGCGATGGAGTAACACTCGGTCACATTTTTGACGGTTAAATGAAGTGACGTCAGGCTACAACGTGCAGGTAGTGTCTTAGCGCACTTGCAGTCGACCCCCATTTTGACAGGAAGTGGAAACTTAGCAGCCCTTCCTTGGCATTCACGCCCGAGCTCTTATCAGGAGGGAAAATTCTGGGGCGGGGGATGTGTGAATCACAGTACTTTTCCAACACTTTATCAGATTTGGGAAAAGCATTTCCTTAGCCTGCTAGCTTAAACCAACCGTCCATTCCCACGTCATAAGACCACATCGCCATGAATCCGCGCCAACAAAAAAAAATCAACTTCCGCCGGTCTCTCATCGACTCCGCCCACTACGCAGCAGCTGACCATTTTCCATATGGCGCTAGTGGATTGTCCCGTTGACACTGGGCGCCCGCACGTACGGTCTGCCACCGTCCCGCGCGGCGTCGGCGTGCTGCGAAATAGACGGGATGACGCTTTCGGATGCCTCGGCGACGTGTTCCCGCTCGATGATGTTAGCCGTCTCGGCGTCCAGCTCGCGAAGGTCGTCCCGGTAGAAGCGCTGGCGTAGTCGCCTCATCTGCGGCAGCTCCACACACGTCTCCATCAGCACCAGAATGCATACCAGACCCATCAGTAGGTATACTGAAATGCACAGAAATTGACCTTTGACCTGACAAAATGCACCAAAACAGCCCCCAAAAAGACGTTTTTGTTCACGCAAGGCCTTACAAGTGATGACCAGCTTGTAGAGCTGCCGGTTAGGGTTGTCCTCCGTACTGTGAGTCTCTCCCGGAACGTAATCTCCGAGCCCGATGGTGGTCAAGGAGATGAAACAGAAGTAAAGCGACTCCAGAAAATTCCACTCCGGTTCCACGGTGAAGAAGATCCACGCCGGGATGATGAGGACCACGATGGCCACCGCCGCGGAGAGAACGGCGGCGTGGGCGGCGGCGAATTTGGCTTTGGACACGGCCCAGCGGCGAGGGAAGTGGGCGAGGGGACGGTGGGTGACCACCACCATGATCCTCTGCACCACGGCGGACAGGAAGAAGAGGGTCAAGGGGATTCCCACCACTGAGTAGATGATGCAGAAGGCCTTCCCTTCGTCCGACAGAGGAACCGTGTGGCCGTAACCTAGACACAAATGAGTGCGAATGAGTTGAAAGGAACTTGTGTGGTTAATTGCTGAGATATGTCACACGTCACACCAGAGAAGCATTCAAGAAAACGGCTTTGACCTTTCATTGACTTGGAGATCATTTGAAAGACAGCACGTTGCGCTTTGCGAGTGTCTTTGTCTCAAAAAACGTGTTTCTTTGTCAAAAAAGAAGAGAAAAAGGTAACACGCCCATGCTCAAATGGCAATATACCAACGGCTTTTCTCATAAGGCGTGACACCAAAAATGTCATTGTATGAATTGATCATCTTCAACTCCGCCATTTTTCTTTCCTGGCTCAAAATGGACCCCTAATCATTGGTCAAATATTTTTGAGTATTTTATAGTATTTGGAGATACACGAGATGTGAGACAATCTGTTTTCGTCAGTGGATGCTATCGCTTCGTGTTTGCTTTCAACATTTAGCTTGTAGTAGACGTGCACATTCCACCATGACGTCTGTGATCCACTGCTGAGAAGGAGGCTTTGATCCTCTCCTTTTTCATCTAGAACTGCTTCGTGTCACAAAGAGGGTACAGCAAGTGCTGAAGAATGAATGACTCTGTGTCTTTGTGTTGTTATATTATTTATGTCACTTTTTTTTGTTCTTTTGACTTCAAGATGGAGTGGCTGCCTTTCCAGCAGCTCTTGTGTTTTGTATTTTGTTTTTCTACTTCTTTCTTTCCTTTCCTCTTCCTTTCATAACTTTGAAGTTTCATAACTTTGAGTTTTGAAAGGCGCTTACAAATAAAATGTAGTATTATTATTTAAATTACCTTCATCGTTAGACTTTTTTAAAGATAAATCACTATTTAACTCATTCACTGACATTCATGAATTTTTGCGGGAATTGAAAATATGACATCGAGTGTCATTTCCGAATTACGTAGTTCGTACAGTATTGCATTTTATTTTGGACAGCTGCCCTCATTTCAAGCTCATATAACTCCAGACCCATATGATTTAGGAATTAACTCTTTTTTTCTGATGAAAGAAGAGAGTCTAATTTTTCTTACTCTGTATTGAATGTTTATGTAGTCCTAAAATTCAATATTCTAAGGGTCCTGCAATTTGAGTGAAAATGACAAAAACCCTGGCACTGGAATGGACACATTTTTGCACTTCTTCTGGCAGTGAACGAGTTAAGATAAATGACTATTTAATAGCCTCTGATGGCTCTGGCCGTTTTGTGTCCATGAGAGTCCCCCTCCCCCTTTGAGTCTCTCACCCGTGGTGGTCAGCACAGTGCTGGTGAAGAAAAGCGAGGACATAAAGTCCCAGTTGCGACGGCTGCTGCTTTTGCCCAGAACCGACACTCCGTAGTTGTTTGCCTCCAGTGCTTGCGCCAGGAGCCGGCGGAGACTGTCATCCGACACGCACGTATTGTTGGCCAGGAAGTCGCGGCGACTCGCCTCCAGCTGATCGCGGAGTTGGACCTCGTAAGGCAACTCCACGGCGGAGAAGATGCCGGCGCCGACCAGCAGGTAAACGGCGTAGGCGACCACCAGAAGAGCAAAGTTCAGCCCCGGCCGGTGGTCCTCGGCGAAGCGAGCGCAGGCGCTCCCCATGGCGTGGAAATGGACAAGAAATGTACTGCGGAAATAAAACCGGGGGGGGGGGGGGGGGGGGGGAAGAGCAAGCGACAATAGAGCCTTCTTCCTGGTTCATGACATCACCAAGGAGAAAGAGGTGACGCCACTTACCTGGACAGGTGCAGATTTTTTTTCCCCCTTTTGACTGCAATCAAACACGTTTTTTTATTATTCCTATATAACTTTTATTATAACTTTAGTTTGTGAATTTTGGTTTTGTGAGTTTTGGTTTCAGTCATCACATGGGGATACCAGCAACCTTCTGGAACCGGTTTAACTCGATTTTTTTTTTAAATCACAACATTGGACAGACAGACGGGGCACTTTATTGGGTGCTTGCACATCCCAAACTAATAAATTTCTCGCTTCTTTATTTTGTTCACGCCATAAAACATCTTTTTTCAGTCATTAAAACAAATCGTGCACAATAAACTATCGCCCACTGTGGGTTTCCCCTCCTCAAGAAAACAATCAAAAGTTGTGCTTTGTCTCCACCGTGTGGCTATAACTAATACCGACCCCTTTTCAAAATAACCAATACAAATTCCGTGTTCATAATTCGGAAAATAGTACACCAGTCAACTTTAAATAAACAGAGCATAATGACATCCAAATGACAGTCACACAAAAGAGATTTTTTTACAAGCAAGAATAATCCCATGTCACTTCATTAGTGTTCACTTGGACACCTACAAATGGATATTGATTTACAAATAATCAATGCCACGAGCTGATCGTTTTGCAGCAGAAGAGTACTTTTACTTCATTTTTGTTGAATTAGGCTAAGTGAGTGAGTGAGCGAAAGAGTTTATCCAATCAGTCAGTTCAGGGTCAGTGGAAAAGCAGAGAGACAATAATCCAGTTAACAGGCCATGATCCTCATATTCTGCAGATTAACCGAAAGATGCAGGTTGAAGGGGGTTCTAGGAAATGCAGTGCCAAATTGGAATTTGGAATGGATAACACGTTAGTTGGTATGTTAATTCAGTTCATCATAAAGTTATGATGAAAATTACACAAATTGACTCTTTGGTCTTGTAATACTATGTTAAAAGTTTGATTTGTTGACGACAATATTAGACGTAGTGAGATAGAAGCATACATTGTCATGTTTCGTTCCAAAAATACAAAAAAAAACGTTCAAAAAATACAATAGAAACACAATCGGGACAGTTTTATGCACTCTGTTTTTATTTTATTATATATTTATAACACATTTGTCGCCTTTGGCCTTATGGTTGTGGAGTTTGGGTGTTTTGGGGCAGAGGGGTCGTGCGTCATGACGCATTGGGGATGGCGCAACACTGGCTGTGGTGGGTCAGCTGCGCGTCAATGCGGAAATGACGGCCTCCAACTGGCTTTAAGCAATTCAATTAGCCGTGACACACTTCCGCCCCGTGAGTCTGCGTGGATTAACTCGTCCCATTTTGCAAAGCGCTTCCATGACAACACTTCGGTTCTTCTCTCCGTGGCAAATATACAGATATGACGGTGGATGGTACACTTTCCGCCGAGTCATCTGCGTTAGTTCCTCAGAAGGAGCTCGTCTACAATGGATTGCTGCCGTACTCCGATCAGTTGGACCGAGAGGCCTCGGAGCTTTTGGTGGACATCAAGTCAAATCTGTCCAGAGCTGTCCTCTTGCGGGAGCTTTGGCCTGGGGTGTCCTTCTGGTGCAAGAAACTCATGTCGTAAGTGACCAAACTCAGAATAGTTAAAGGGGAAGAGCTTGCCAACAAACTCTTGACCTTAAATAAGTTCCACGTTATTGTAATTTTTACCATTTCTGATTATTATTGTCATGACGGCCATTTTTACATTTCCCAAATATGATTCTCTTAATCTGCCCAAAATAATGACAGTGTTGTGTTTGAACGTCATCTTTCACAATATGGCTTAGCGGGCACCTGACTAACTCACCTCACCAAACTTTCTCATCCCCGCAGGTTCCTAAAGCTCTACGGCCGACGTTTCAGCAAGGACGACCACGTTCTTTTCATCAAGATGCTCTATGAGTTGGTGACTCTGCCTGGTCTGGAGCCGCACATGATGCAGAGCTACGCCCGTCTACTTATTCAGCTTCTCAAGTGGGTGTCAGAAACGTGCTCCGCACGTCCACATTTCGTCTACAAATAATTATAAATTCACAAATGTTCATATAACCTATTGGTCAATTCTGAAAATGAGCACCAACGTTGGCCCACCCACTGCTCTAAAGTGACTTGTCTCCAGGGCGATCTTTTTGCCCACGCAACGATACCCATTAAATCAGATGCTAGTGCCATGTCAACATTCATCACTTGGCCTTTGTCTCGAGGTTGTTGCCACGACGACCACATCCATCACTCTGTCATCGCAGCTTCACGTAAATGTCAATGTCTCAATTGAACCAAACCCCGGATCGCAGGAGAAAGATGGCTGTTATATTTTTGTCCATTGCTTTGCCGCCTTGTTATGGGTTATTTTTCCAAATCTTCCCAAAGAGCGTCTGCTCCTCATTTGCTGGACAAAAATGGTGGTGTCTCTGGCAAGCTATTTATGAAGGATTTCATATATCGTATTTATTTGAGTATAACGCGTAATCGGTATAAAATTTTTGGTTTCACTTTTGGTGTTGGTAATTGTGCAAAATAGCAATGCTTAACTCGCGTTTCAGTGTGTGCGAGGAAAGGAAATGAAGCGTAGCTAAAGAAATGCTAATCAACAATAAAAAAAGGAATTTGCATGATACGGGTCTTTCCGAGAATCAAAACTGAACCTTAACAACAGCGACTATGGAGAATAGCCATGGAAATGCTTCCCCCTCCTGGAAGGGATAAAGCATTAAATATATATGGTATTCTTTTCCCAGGCCTCATTTATAACGCGCACCCAAACTTTGAGCTCTTTTTTAGGGAGAAAATATTGCGCGTTATACTCGAATACGTACGGTAAATGACATTTTTCCCCTCCTTTAAATTTTACATTGAATTCATCAAGGTACTCCGTCGCTGACTTGGACGTTTATACATGGCGAGAATTGCCAAAAACTTGGAAGTTTTGAATAATATAAGGTTCAGCGAAGGATTAACAATTTTCCTGTCCAAACCAGGAAAAAGGAACTGCTTTCAAGAGATGACCTCAAATTGCCATGGCGACCGCTCCACCAGCTCTATGAGAAGGTGGTCCACTCCAAAACAGAACATCTGGGACTCGTCTGGTTCCCCAAGTGAGTCGCGTGGACTGTTCATGAAATGACACGCCGGCGTTGGTGTTTTTTGCCGTTTTATTCCACTCAAATGGGCGTGGTCTTTTCGACTCAAATGGGCGTGGTCTTTGTTTACAGTTCAGTGGAACACATCCTGAAGGCTTTGGTCAAAAGTTGCAGACCGTAAGTTTTTGTGTTGATCACCCTTGGGAGTCTTTTAGTATGGCCTTCAGCGGTCCAGTCCATGTCTTCTTCTAGGTACTTCCCAGCGTCCTCCACCAAGGAGATGCTGGAGGAGTGGCGCCCCCTGCTGTGTGTGTTCGATTCGATCATGCAGAAGGCCATTAGCACCATGGAGCTCTTCTTGCCCACCATCATGCCTCCCGAGGAACACGAGCAAGGTTTTCGGTGGGTTTCGCTTTGCTTACACTCATTTTCATATTCAGTTCTCTCAAAATATCTTCCAACCTTCTTTTTTTCTTCACTTTTCTGGTCAAATTTAGTAGGATGGTTTTGACTTTGCCTTGATGGGAAATCACAACATTTGATTGAATATTTCCTTGTCCGTTTTCCAGGCTATGGTTTGACGAGTTGATGGAATTTTGGCTGTCGGTGCAGAATCAGTCGAGCTGGGAAGGGGTGAGACAAAAAAAAACCCACGCTTGTGCACGCTCGTCTCGTTTATGTGCAAATGTGATATTCATATTCATATTGCTTACGATTGATGTGCTCATTTCTTCCCCGTAATCGCGCCAGGCCTCTGAAAACATTTCCGTTATTTGAGCCATGAATCACATCGCTTTTTATGTTCCTTGAAATTGAGTCATCTTCTGTTTTTTTTCTCCTTGCAGCATTTAGTGAACCTTTTCGCTCGCCTCGCCAATGACAACATCGGCTATGTGGATTGGACCCCTTACATCCCTACAGTAAGTTTTTGATTAGAATCATGCACTCATCGCATATGGTTCCATCCGTTTTTTTTTTTTTGTTTTTTTTGTGCGTTTAGATCTTCACCAGGATCTTGCGCAGTTTGAACCTCCCCGTGGGCGTCAGCCACATGGCGGGTCTGCGCTACCTGACCAACTCCTACGACATCGGACACCTGGCGCTGTGGATCACGGCCCTGCTGGTATTATCGCGTTGAATTTTTCATTGGATTAATCCACTACTAAGTGCTGATCAAATTAATTAGAATCAGAATTCCACAATGGGGAAATTTGCAGTCCACAGCAGCAATTGAAAGGGGATGTGATGGGGGTGAAAGAATAGAAAACAAGATATTCTGAGCACAAAATAAAACAGTCAACTGTATACTGTGCAAATGTAAATGTGCAAAACCAGGTTCCTTCAGGAATCGGCAGCCATTTTAATCCTCTGATTGGTCTTCTCTGAATTTATCATCCTTCATAAAAGCGAACTGGGTGCAATCAAATTATGTTACAAATATGTTCACTATTCATGGTCAGCCTTGGTTCCTATTTTTTCTGATGTATTTATTTTTTCTGATGTGCAAGGGTGGACCAGGAAATCACGCTCAGAAAGAGTTGACCCTCCTGTTTAACAGCATGGCCTCCTTTTATCATCCTTCCAATCACGGTCGCTGGCAGGTTAGCATCCAGCTCACTTTCAAATTGTTAATTCTTACTCCGGTTCGATTTACTCAAAGCTTAGCTGATTGAGCGTGTCTGTGCTCAAACAGTGTCGCCTCATGCGCCTGCTCCAGCGTCTGCCGGCGAGCGTGGTGCGCCGGGCGCATCGGGAACGTCACGCCGCCCCCGGTTGGATCACGCCGGTGCCCGAAAGTCAGCGGTTGACCGACGAGGACCTGCAGGAGTTCACGCGCAGCCTCACAGGTGCTGCGCTGCTGGCCATGTTCAGGTACGGTGCAATTTTGCAGTCATTGAAAATTAAATATACCGCTAACATCTGAGTTACGACCACCCATACTTACGACCACGACCGCCAGACCCTTTTTAATTTAAATTCTACGCCTGGCACCGCAACGCCGAGGCGAACCGGTACTTCCATTTTGGCCAGCTAGCACGTCACACACTCACACAACAATCTACTGCGTGACTGCACTCAATACAGTGCAGATACCATCTCCTGTAGTACTAAACACTGCTTTCCGAGTCCGAGCGTGCGTGTCGGGCGACCTCTTCTGGTCGTTAGCAGGAGAGCGATTTTTCAACATAAAATTATAAAAACGACACACTAAAAGGTAAGTATAACATTTATAAATGAACTGGAAACAGTTTGGTATATAGTAGTATTCAATAGAAAACGATGCTTAAAAACAACAGATTGACATCATATACTATCCTGTCGTGTAAACATCACGTTGGCCATTTTGAATGGATTTCGGCTTACGACTGCTTGACTTACGACCGTTTTGTCCGAACGGAACCCGGTCGTAACTCGGATGTTACCTTTAGTGCCCCTCGCCCCATATAATGGACTGTAATTTGATGTGCAGTAAGACCGGCAGCACGGATGGCGCCTTCGCCCTGCAGAACTTGGCCCTCCTTGCACCACAACTGGCCATTCCGCCTGTGCTGGAGAAGTGAGGCTCCGGGTCCCGCTGTCAAATTCGTACTTTTACCGAAACGCAACCCGATTCATTCTTGCTTTTTGCAGAACGTACGCGGCGATGGAGACCCTGACGGAGCCCCACGCCCTCACCGCCACGCTGGGCTGCATGATCGGCATGGCGCGTAGCCTGGTGACCCCCAGCGAGCACTACCCGGAAGGCCGCGCCCACGTGCTGCCGCTGCTCATGGGCTCTCTGCAGGGCGTGGACCCCAATGACTTTAGCAAGTGTATGGTGAGCGACCGCGTTGGATTTGGAATTGAACGCGAGGTTGTTGACTCCGGCTGCCGCTTTCTAGATAACCTTCCAGTTCATCACCACGTTCACCACGTTGGTGCCTTTGGTTGACTGTTCGTCAGCACCAGAGCGACACGGCCATCTTTCACAGGTAGGCCTTTTCGCGACCGCTTAACTTTCATCGCCATCAATTCAAGATATAAGCTTACAAAAGAAATCACAGACGCGTCTTTCTTCTTCTATTCAGATGGAAAAAGATCTGTGTTTTGCTTCCGCCGAATTTGAAGACTTTGTCCTGCAATTTCTGGACAGGTAGCATCAAATCAAACACTTGTTTGTTATCTCGAGCCACCAAACCCAAATCGGCCATTTTTTTCCCTCCCTTGTGCAGATGCTTTGCTGTGATCGACAGCAGCACCCTGGAGCAAACGCGGCACGACACGGAGACGGACACCCGGACCCAGCTGGAGAGCCTGGTGGAACTGGGCCTGTCCTCCACCGTCAGCACCGTCCTCACGCAGTGCTCCACGGACATCTACATGGTAAGACACACAGACACACACACACGGAGAGTGGAACATCTGACATTTTTTCTGTCTTGCCATGTTAGGTGGCCCTGCAGAAAGTGTACAACTTTGCCACCTCCAACATCTTCGAGACATGCGTGTCGGGCAGGATGGTGGCCGACATGTGCAGAGCGGCCGCGAAGGTGGGTTTGAGTGTCTGTCTGTGTGCACGCATGTTTTCGTGGCGCATTTCCAACACTTTACTTATGTTCCAGACTTTTCTATTCCATTTACTTCCTGTTTTGTTGACTGATGCTTTTTTTCTTCTTCTTGTGCATCTCATTATCGTTCTGCGTTTTCAGTGTCATCCTGCTGAATCTCTTCGGCTCTTTGTCCCGCATTGCTGCAGCCTCATTTTCCAAATTACTAACAGTCAGTATGACATTGTATTTCCTTTTTTTTAATATCCGCTATATGTGTATATACAGGTAACATCCGACTTACAACCGAGTTCCGTTCCGACCAAGTGGTCGTAAGTCGAAATGGTCATAAGTCAAAATCCATTCAAAATGTTGCATAGAGACTCAGAGGCTAAATGACTCCCAACCCCCCCTTTCTGGTGCCATCACGCAGTCGATTGCTGTGTGAGAGTGAGATGCTGGCTGTCCAAAATGTCGATACACGTTGCCGACCTGCTAGCGCATTGTGGCGGCAGGTGTAGAATAAAAAAAAAAAAATAGAGTCTGGAGGTCGTGGTCAGAAGTACGGGTGGTCGTAAGTCGAACTGGTCGCAAGACGGATGTTACGTGTATATGAATTAGATAAAGCTTTTTTGTTAATGTATGCTTATTGGCAAATATGATTGGTCAATATCAGCACTCGCTGGCTTTGACTCAAGTCTGCTTTAACACAAGTTCATTGTTTGAGCCAAAATAAATAAATAAATGCAATTGTAAAAGTACTGTTCGCTCAATATGGCATGCAACTATTATTATTTTTTTAATTGGAAATGCATTTTTGCGCCGGCAGAGTACAAATTAGACATTTCCGCCCATTGTCTCACTGCTGTGTCAGAATATCTAATAAGTATACAATTTAATGAAACACCCTCTTGATAAATCGGTCATTAGATCGCTCAGCAAAAAGTAGCAAAAACTCATCAGAGTTTGTACATTTGTTTAGATGAAGATCTCCGGGGTGAAGAGGAGCTTGATAAGGAGCTCCTGTGGAACCTCCAGTTGCTATCTGAGGTGAGTGCGTGCGTATGCGAGGCAGATGTGTCGCCCTTGGGCATGCAAACAGATCATCTTTTATCTCTGCTGAAAGTTTCGTAAATTTCAGCCATATTGTGGCTAAGCAGAACATATTGTTACCATCTCTGTTGTGTTTTATTACTCCTGTGCGCTTTTCCAGGTGACCCGCGTGGACGGCGAGCAGCTGCTGAAGTACGGCGGCGAGCTGGAGCGCGTCTTGACCACGTGCGTGCGACTGCGCTGCAAACGGGCCTACGCGCTGGCTTCGGTCCTGCTGGAGCACACGCTGCGTTCGCTCTCGCTCATCTACCCCACCGAGTATCGAAGCACGGCAGGCGGCTTCCCCGACGACCTTCCGGTTCGGGTGGGTCGATCGCCCGCTGATTGATTATGATTGGTGATCATAACAAAGCGCTTATAGTTGATGGTTGTTTTTGTCCAGGATTGGGGTCGGCCCGGTGATATTGCGGCTTTAGGTCTGTGCTGGCACGTTCCCAGCCCGGAGGAGGAGAACTTTGTTTTCCAACTCCTGTTCCGCTTGCTGAAACCCGAACTGGGTCGAATCGGGGGCCACGTCTCGGGAAACCAGCCGATGAGCAGGTGTGTAAACACAAGATTATTAGTCTCGCAGTACATTTCAGAGCGATGACAGTCAAATGGCACTGACATTCTTCTCAAATCAAAAACAGTGCTGGCATAGTTGCGCTGCTGAAAAGGTGCAACCGCTCCGCAGTCTCCTTTTTGATGAATTCCGTAGCCAAAAATGCTGAAAAATGATCTGTATTCATTCCACATGACGCACAACAACTCAGTGTCAAAAAATCCCGCAAAAACAACCAAAAAGCAACGCTCGTGATAGCACTTGCTGACGGCGGCCTACTCGGCAATCTTGGACAAGAAGTCCAAGATGGCGTCCATTTTGAAAAATATAACAATCAATGTGTAGCTGAAGTGATCTATTTTGAAAATGTTCCCAGTGCTCGAATTCTTGTAATGTGTGTAATTCGTGTCCTTGTCCACAGGGAGGAACTGCTGCAGAGCCTTGCCATCGTGCAGCATTGCCTCCTCGGGGCGGGCAGCTTGCTGCCCCCTCTGAATGGACCTCACGTCGCCGACCTGTGAGTCATCGCCATGCCGACGCGCACACTTAAAACACAAGCATGGCCTCAGATGCACGCTTCTTATTCTCCGCCTGCCTTCAGAGTGCCCTCCATGGTCAACCTGGGGGAGTTCAAACTCCACATGGGGGTGAAGTACGGTGAGAAAGAACAAACAGTGCAAATCAGGACGGCCGATCCCGTGCGACCGTACTCATTTTTCGCAATTTTTCGCTCATATAGATGATTTACGCGAGAACTATCGAGAGTCGATCTGCTGCACCATGAGGCTGCTTCTGCGTAAGTGAACTACCCGCGTGGACAAAAACACACTCGTGCGCGCCGTGCGTGCTAGCTTGACGTGAACTTCCTTTTCTCACAAATCAGATCACATCCTGGAGCACACAGAGGATGACATCAAGTCACTATTTGTCATCATTAAGGTGATTTGTTTGTTATTACATCCCTTTAAATTATATAAAGGTAACATCCGACTTGCGACCGAGTTCCGTCTCGACCAAGTGGTCATAATTAAAAATGGTCGTAAGTCAAAACCCATTCAAAATGTTGAATTGCGACTCGGAGGCTAAATGACTCGCAAACTCTGGTGCCATCACACGGTCGATTGCTGTGCGAGAGTGAGATGCTGGGTGGCCAAAATTGTCGTACATGTCACGGTGCCAGGCGTAGAGTTAAAATTTTAAAAATACGGTCTGGAGGTCGTGGTCATAAGTACGAGTGGTCATAAGTCAATCTGGTCGTAAGTCGGATGTTACCTGTATTTTGATTCACTCAGCCCAGGGTGTCAAAATCTTTTTTTGCCACAGGCTGCATTGTCGTTACGGTTTCCTCTCGGGGGCCGTTATGAATTTAAGGAGGCCATTAGAATGTTTCAGTCCCTCCACATATTACATATAGTGTACACAACAAATTAATGAATAACTAGTTTACACATTTGAAGTAAAAAATAATGACTGTTATTGTTGTTTACATTGGACAATTTAACATTTTAGTTTGGACTTTAGCGAGCATCATGGAATTTCCTGTTTTGCTTTCGCGGGCCGAATAAAATGATGTGGTGGTCCAGATTTGGGCCGCGGGCCTCGACTTTGACACCTGTGCACTAATCTATGTCGAAGGTCCACTAAAGAAAATTTCTCTGTGTTCTCTACACTAAAATTCTGATCAACTCTTTTGACGGCTGGTGACCACAGATCATCAGCGACGTCCTGTTTTTCCGAGGCACTCACAAAAAGGAGTTTGACGCCCGCTGGAAGAGCTTCACGCTGGTCAAGAAGTCAATGGAAAACCGGGTTAGCTTTCATACTGAGGAAATCTGTCATCAATGCATTTTAACGGCAAACTAACACTTTTTTTGGTTGTTTGTTTCTGCACAGCTTTTCGGGCAGAAGCAGCACATTCGGGCGCTGCTCATCGACCGGGTCTTGCTGCAGCATGAGGTCAACAAAGATGCCATCAAAAGTCATATTTCATGTTAATGGTTGGATTTGATTATATGACTGTCAAATATTTTCCTTTTTTTATTAAAAGATGAGAACGCTGGTGGTGGAGGGCAGCGAATACAAAGAAATCCACCAAGAGCTTCTGAGCGATCTACTATTGCTGTCAACTAGCACTTACAGCCAGGTACAACCTGCACGCATGCGTACAGAATTCATTTTAATGTATATTTTAGCTTCATTTATTAATCGGAATCCCCCGTCAGGTACGCAGCAGAGCCCAAAACGTGCTGACCACCGCGCTGGGAACCTACAGCTTCTCATACCGAGACGTGATTCCCCGAATTGTGCAACTTTTATCACCGCAACACGCTGCCGGCGCGCAGCAGCAATTCAAGGTTTAAGCTCACACGCGTGTCATCTTTCCGGTTTGGTGTTTTGGTTTTTTGGGGGTTGTTTCTAACCCCAATTGGCCCCTCAGGGAGCTCTTTACTGCCTGTTGTTGGCGCACAGCGGCATGTGTTTGGCGAGCCTGCGCGACTGGGACTGCGTGGGGGCCGTGTGGCCGGCGCTCGTCCGTTGCGGACTGTCGCCCGCCACCACCTTGGACGAGCACTCCGTTGGCCAACTCCTGGACGACATCGTCGACCGGATCCATCGGCAGCACGATACCATCGGCATCTTTTTCACCGTGAGCGAACCGATTTCTCATGGCGTTTCTTTGTAGCTTATCTTACTAAAGCGTCTTGTTCAGGTATCCGAGAGCTGCGTGGAGATCGCCAAGAATATGGCGGCGTCGCAGACTTTGTCGGCGCCTTCGGTGGAGGAGCTGAAGGAGGGGCTTCAACGACAACAAATCAGAAATGTTGTTAATGCGAGGTAGGACGAAAATTTCACACAGGGACAAAATGTTATCATATTGTTCACAGGTGTCAAAGTCAAAGCCTGGGGGCCAAATCTGGCCCGCCACATCATTTTATTCGGCCCGCCAAAGCATATCTAACGTGTAAAATTCCATAACGCTTGTTAATGTCCGAACCAAAATTTAAAATTGTCCAATGTAAATCACAATAATAGTCATTATTTGTGACTTCAGATTGAAAAACTAGTTATTCATTAATTTGCTGCGCGTTCTGTATGTAATACAGTAAAGTCTCGTTATATCGATATCGGATATATCGATAGTCCCGGTTATATCGATACTATTTCGGACTCCCTTGAATATCGATATAACGAGACTTTACTGTATGTGGAGGAGATGAAACATTCTGATGGTTTCCCAAGAGGAAACTGAAACTACAATGTGGCCCGTGGCAAAAAAAATGACTTTGACACCCCTGATATTGTTAATAACAAAACATTATTGGCTTTTTCAGGAAATATGAAAAGCTCGTAAATGACCTTTTGGACTGCCTTGAAGACCGAGAGCTGTAAGTGAATTGATGCCCATTAATGTGTGATACCCCAAAACAGCAGTTTTTAAACTTTTTCGACTAAATGCATACGCAATGACTTCTCTTTTCCTATCCGGCGCTGTAGACCGTGGAAATTTGAGCACACGGCCGCGGACTTGCTGTCACTTCTGCTGAGGGATGACCACCTGCTACCGCCGGACGCCGTCCTCTATTTCACGCAGGGCCTCATACACGACTCCATCAGCATACGCAAGGTCTGCTGTAGTTCTTAGAACATTTTAAATGGGATCGTAACAAATAAAAATCGTGGAATTTGTGAATAGGAACTGTGAATTATAGTTTTATATTCAGTATGATGTCCTTTCTCTCCCAGGTGGCAATATTGGCAGTGGCGGGTATCCTGAAACAGCTCAAAAGACCAAGGAAGAAAATAGCAATCAAGTCGTCCGACATTAGTGAGTCGCCCGCTGTTCAGTTAAACGCACATTGAGCGTGAAAAAACTCACATCACACGAAGCCACGCCCCTTCGAGGCAGACCTCAGACGTATAAATATGACAGTGCTAGGAAAGAGTGTAGACATTTATATCACAAGCAACCAATAATAGCTGAGGTCTGGCACCGCCACCTTTGGACAGTAGGTGTATATATATATATATATATATATATATATATATATATATATATATATATATATATATATATATATATATATATATATATATATATATATATATATATATAGGGCCAAAACTACCAGCAACATTTTTGTTCGCTGACGAAGCCTCTTGAATAAGAAGCAAAATGTCCGATACATTCAAAGAAGTACAGATGAAGAAATCTTACTGAGAGCTTACACAGACGTATAGCTAGCGTCTTAATTTCTGCACGCAGACGACGTGGGGGACCCGGAGGGCATGTGGGCCGGGGACCGCCAGTCAAACGGCTGGCTGCAGTACCGCGCATCTGACCTGCCGCAAGACGAGAAGACGTGGGAGTCGCAGCTGCACGTGGAGAAAACGCACGTGGGATACTACTCGTGGCCGAGGTGAGAAAGAAACCGCCGGCGGCCATCTTGATAGACGGTTTGGGGCAGACAGGAATCAACGGCGGGGGAAGGTTGATGTGTTTTTAACGGCGACGCCGCGCTAATGAAATGGGAGCTGTCGCATGGCCCGGCCTAGATATTATAAGCCTGACTGCATGACTTACAGCCTGGCCCAGATAAGACGAGAACGGGGAGGGCTACTTCCTGTCCCCGTTCGCGGGCAACTTGCTGACGAATGGACTTTTTCATTCATTCATCCTCGCTTCTTAAACCCCCACCAGACAGGATAACGTCTCGTCCACGTCTTGTGCCTTGGTTTTGTTATCTCAAAAGAGTTATAAAAAGTCCACGCACCCGTTAAAAATGCATGGCCACTGTTTTTTGGGGGACTAACAAAATAAAATACAAATAAAATATCAACAATTTCTATAAAGATTTGGAAAAATTAGGTTAAACTGGAATTGTGTCTTTAAAAATTAAATACACCGGGGGATATATCAATATCTGTTTATATTTTGGAAGTCTTTTCAAAATAAACTTTTAGTTAACCGAAAAGAGATGCATCATATTGGCAAAAATCATTGTTATCACTTTTTATGTTGACTCTATTTTTTTTTATGTTTACTTTGTCCTTTCTAGAGAAATTCTGATCTACGCTCCTTCGCATCAACTCAAAGATGACCTCCCTTATGAAGAGATGAACGAGGTACGCACGCTCCCATATCAAGCAGGAAAAAAATGTCTCATAATTCTCCTTCTTATTATTGTTTCTTTTATTTTTTTAGGCAGAAAAGATCATCTTTGAATATTTCTCCGATCCGGAGTTTATCGATCAGCTTATGGATTTCCTCTCCCTGGAAGAACGCAAAGGAAAAGACAGCTTCAACCCGCGACGCTTTTATCTCTTTAAGGTACAACTGGTAATTTGGATCGAGGCCTGGACATCGAGTGACCTTTGCTGATTATTGATCGACAGGGCCTGTTTCGCAACTACGGCGACGTCTTCCTACCGCTGATGTGGCCTCGTTTGGAGCAGCTGGCCGCCGACCCTCACGAAAGCTCGCAGCACTGCGTTTGCGAAATCGCCGCCGGGCTCATCAGAGGCAGCAAGCTGTGGAGTTTCAGCAAGGCAATGCACACAATTGTCGCACAACCGAACCGAATTGTTCCACATATTGGAAATTGGCAAATAGATTTGATATGAGTAAATATTTAAAGATTGAATATAGTTAAACATGAAACTCAAGCTAGCACCTTGTTTAACTTATTAGCTGCTGTTCCCAAATTTATTCAGGAATTGAAAAGTGTGACAAATTTGTTCGAGTTTTGTTTTTATTTTATTGCCGAGGGTGGCGATGACACGCTTGTCAGACCTCTGACCTCTGGTTTTTCCCTTCCACAAGGGGGCAGCATTTGCCTTTTGTCCACGTTAGCACTTTGTTACAGCTTCAGCTGTTGTTAAAGCGCTATATAAATCAATATGTATGTTTTGCATTGTATTGTATTTTGTACATCTGCCCCTATTTCAAGCTTATATAACTCAAGACCCTTATTTTCTGATGAAAGAAGATCATCTAAGGTTTCTTATGCTGCGTTGAATGTTGACGTAGTCCTAAAACTCAATATTCTTTGGGTCCTGGAATTGGAGTGACAATGACAAAAACTTATAAAAAAATAGAGTTGAGACATTTTTGCACATGATCTGGTTGTGAATTAATTAATAACTTCCATTTGAGAAGACACCTCAATATCAATTTTGTTTGTGTGTAGGTGGACAAGATGTGGAGCGTTTTGTGCCCGCTGATCAAGATGGCGTTGACCAACATCACAGTGGAAACGTACACCGATTGGGGCACCTGCATCGCCACCGCATGCGTGAGGACAAAAAACTTTTCTTCATTTTAATGCCAAGAAATATAACCCTGAAATGCGTTTGCGGATCCATAGGAAGGTCGCGACCCGAGGAAGCTCCACTGGCTATTCGAGTTGCTGATGGAGACGCTGCTCATCGGCGAAGGGAGCTCTTTCCGAGACGCGAGGTGTTTGACTCGTTTGCGTGGTCGTTGCGTTTTATTTTGACATTTGTAACCTCGTGTTTGTGCCTCTCAGTCTGCTGTACGTGCTTCAAGGAGGCCTGGCACAGCAGCAATGGCGAGTGTCGGAACTCCTGCACAGGCTCCTGACTTACCTGGAACCGAAACTCACGCAAGTGTACAAGAACGTACGCGAACGCATCGGCAGGTAAAACGGCAACTACGGACGCAGATTCAACAAGGACATTTGATTAAAAGGCAAAAATAGTCATTTTTCTGTCTGTCTGAACGTTCTTTTTTTGTCCCGCCTCCTCCCTCTAGTGTCCTGACCTACATCTTCATGATGGACGTGGCCCTGCCCCATACGCATCCCACCTCCTCCCCCCACGTGGCCGACTTCGTCGAGCGGGTGCTGGAGCGGCTCAAGCCCCTCACGTCCCAGGCTGAGATCCACAACCACGTACACGAGGAGAACGCCCCCGAGAACGCCGACGAGCGCACGCAGGCTGTCAAGCTGCTCAAAACCGGTACGAATACTGATTTTGCGTCTCGCAAAACTGAGCAAAAACAACATAAAAATTACAGAATATCAGGTGGAAATCTTACAAAAATATGATCCAGGTTTAACATTTAATAAGAAATGCTACTTTTTTTTAATAAAATGTAATAAAAAATGCTACTTTTTAAGAGAACATCCGAATTCATATTTACGGCACGGGGGAAAAAACAAAACGTAAATAAGTCCAAACAACTACGTTCGACTGCCGTTAACTCAATTGTTGCTTTGTAAAATGATGATAAATGTCTTACTGTGGCAAAGGCGTCCACGGTGAGGTCACCGTGGCAGCTTTACTCGATTAAAATTGCTTTTCATTGTGTGTATGTGCATGCATGTGACTCTTTTTTTCTTTTTTTTTTAGTTCTGAAATGGCTTATGGCGAGCGCCGGGCGGACTTTCACCACGCCTGTTCATCAGCAACTTCAACTCCTGCCTCTGCTCTTCAAGGTAAAAACGTGCACGCACACACCCGCAAAAAAGTCCCCCGGTGCGGCGTTATTACCCACTCCATCTTACTTGGCCATTAGACTCCATTTCTCTCTTCATTTACTCACCACGCTGCCACGCTGCTGTCGCCCTACCTTTGCGTACCTCTTTCACTCTCGCTCTTTTTCTCATTCTGCCTGTCGTTCCCTTTGTCTCTCGCCCCGCTCTCCCGCAGATTGCCCCGGTGGAGATTGATGAGAGTTATGATGAGATGAAACAGGACGCTCGCACATGCCTTTCTCTGATGTCCCAGGGCCTGCTCTATACGCAACACATCCCTCTCGTCTTGGCAGCCCTGGAAGAGGTCACTCAACACGTGCCAGTTTATCTTTTTTATGCGATTAAATTTACGCTAGATTTTAAATACATTTGAATGATGATAATAATGCTCGAAATCTTGTATGTCGAACTTTTTAATGTCCTCTTATTATGTGTTCAGTGTCCTAATAGAAAAGTGACATCAAGTTGAAATGCTCTTAACTCATTCACTGCTAGATGATGTGCAAAAAAATGTGTCCACTCCAGTGCCAGGGTTTTTGTCATTATCACTCAAATTGCAGGACTTGTAGAATATTGAGTTTTAGGACTACATCAACATTCAATACAGCGTAAGAAAGCTGAGACTCTCTTCTTTGATCAGAAAAAAAAAACTGTTAATTCCTAAATTATATGGATCTGGAGTTATTTGAGATTGAAATGAGGGCAGATGTCCAAAATACAATGCAATAAATACTACATATTGGTTTATATAACGCACAGTTGAAGCTGTAACAAAGTGCTAACATGGACAAAAGGCAAATGCTGCCCCTTCGTGGAAGGGGAAAAACATTGCCCGAGGTCTGACCACCGCTGTTTCGGCAAGAAAAAACAAAACCGGAGCAAATTCGGGAATGGCGTCACATTTTTCAATTCCCGAATCAATTAGGGAATGGCAGCGAATGAGTTAAAGAAGGTGCTAGAATGTTAAAAAATCATGATCTTGACCTCTAGCTTTGATACTTTGCCGTTTTCACACGATGTCACAAACGTGACATATGTCCTCCATTTTATATGTGAACACGTATGAACCACGATACAATATTCCATCTGATGATCTTATGAATTATGCGTCTTTTAGCTGGCCGAAAACGGCCTTGTTCTTCACCCCTTAACATGCTTAGACATTTGAAGGTGTTCTACACGAACACACGAGGCGATTCGTGGTTTCTCTTTGCCAACGCTAACCCTGTGCGCGTCGACGTGTGCTCTTACAGATGGCCGGCAGCAGGTCGTGGCACGCGCGCCACTCGGTGCTGACCTACCTACAGATTACCGTCTTCTCCAACTTATTCACGCTGCTCAGCGTGCCCGTGGAGGTGCAGCGCATCCGCAAGATGGTGATGCGTCTGCTGCTGGACGAGCAACTCGAGGTGATGTTATTTTCATATTTCATTATATTTTTATGTCATTATTTTAAATATTCAATGCAATAAAAATGGCTTTGCTTTCTCATCTTGAGTCATTGGACAGCAGGTGTTGATCTTAATCTAAATGGTTACGTGTGCCACCTGGCAACCCGTTCAGGTTGTCCCCCCTGCGCCCTCAATCCCTTCACAAAATAATTTTTGAACTTTCTTAGCTCAATTTGCTCTTCTGTGTGCAGGTGAGGGACATGGCGGGCACCACCCTGAGCGGTTTGCTGCAGTGCCACTTTTTCCCTCTGGATCGCAGTCTGCAGTCTCAACTGCAAACGCTGAGTCACACTCGCCTATCCAAGGCCAGAGGAGAGCTGGCTTCCACGGGTAATCGCACGCGTGCACGTACGCAATCCGTTTCGCAAGTTTGAGCTATCGGTCAAAGGTCAACGACCTTTTTGAAGGCTAGCGATCCATGAGTTGGATACATACAGGTAAAATTCTCAACCGAATCTTATTGATAAAGCTGAGATGAAGCAAAATTGGTGCTTAGGAATAAAAATGAACCATTTTCTGTTGCAGATTTGGTGCGTCGGCACGCGGGAGTGCTGGGCTTGAGCGCGTGCATCCTATCCAGTCCTTACGACGTCCCCAAATGGATGCCGCAGATTCTCATGGACCTGAGTGACCACCTGAATGACCCGCAGCCTATTGAGGTAGTCATTTGTCAAAAAACAGCCATGCGACGGTGACTTGGTGGGCCACTTGAGGACAGTCGAGAGCCCGGGGGTCTCAGACGCACACGTGATCAATGAGATTAAATAATAAATGGTGAACACGACACAATTCAGTACATTTTAGACAGCCTTCACTGGAGAGAGAACAAAAAAAGGGTTTGGAGGTGCCTGTTTCTGTGTTGATCTTTTATTCAAATGAACGCGAGCCATTTATAAGTCATGAGTACATCTTGACTCATTGTGATCGCCATTTTGTGCTCTGGCTGCGTTTCATTTCCACCTTCTCTCGGCCTGTGACGCTAATTCCAAAACTTGCACTTAGCCTTTTAGCATCAATAAATGAAAACCTCCCCTTGTTAAGTTTTTTATCTTAAAAACAAGCGTCGCTACACGGGGGGGGGTTGCTCGAAAGACTGAGCTTTTGACTGTTAGAGCCTTAAAAGCATCTCTCAACCTTCGGACGTGTCATTTATTTGCTTTGAAAGATGACGGTGAAGAAAACCTTATCGGAGTTTCGCCGCACGCACCACGACAACTGGCAGGAGCATCGGCAGCGTTTCACCGACGATCAGTTGCTGGTTCTCACCGACTTGCTGGTGTCGCCGTGCTACTACGCTTGAGTGAGCAAAAAGAAACAAAAAAACAAAAGTGAATACTGCCGTGTGGTTTGGTCGATGTTTTTTTTTTAAAGTTATATCTATTGTGCATTGCTGCTAGGAGGCTGCCCATTGACTCAACCGCCACCTTCTTAACCAGACGAAGAACGGGACAAAAACAGTAACAAGAAAAACCGGTTTGGGTTCATCTTAAAAAAAAAAAAAAAAAACAATAATAATGACTTTAGATCAGTCAATTTGTAACATAGCATAACCGTTTGCTTAAGGTCAATATTTGGCTTTGTAAATATGTATCCAGGGATGTTATAGTACTGTATTTTCTGGAATATAAAGTGCACCTTCAATGAATGACAAAGGTTTTCCATGCAGGAAAAAACATTATTTTCTTTTAGGTGCGCCTTATAGTAGTGCAGAAAATACGGTCATTGCAATCGTGTACGTTACTTTTATGACTAAGCATTGCTAAAATGTTAGCGGCTTTGCAATATATCATTATGACTTTTAGAAATAGTCAAATCCATATGTGATATCTGCAAAATAACACTGTTGAATAAATTGATCTGCAATTGTGCCCAGAGATGTTCCTCTTTTAAGTCAATGTTGCAGAAAAGTCCGTTTGGCTCAAGCGCTCAACTTCGCAAAAGAAAAGTCGCCGTTTCAAACCGGACGTCCAGGTAAGACTAATTTATTGTTTTGCATGTATGAACAAACACTTGCGTAATACAGATGATTGTAACCATTTTTTTGGGGCCTTTTCAGGGTGCGGTTCGAAAAACACATTCAGGCAGCTAATTTACCTTTGCTCTATTTGCCACTATTACGAAACACATGCAAAACCCTGAGGCTAATATTGTGGTATCGTAAAGTAGTGCTTTCAAACTGAGTAACCTGACATCCGAGTAAATCTAGAGATTTTTTTTTTTTTTTTTTTTTTTTTGTTCTCCGGGGGGAAAAATGGCGGATCGTGGACTTCTTCTAATTATGTTGACTCGTCTTCTAGTCTTTGGCGTACAAGCATCTCCAAGCCAAACAAATGCGTGTCGTCGTCCTCGGGCAAGATGTTCCTGACGGCGTCGGCCAGCTGAAAGAGATACTCCGTATTCCGTCCGCTGGGCCCCGTGGAGGCTACGATCTGATTTGCTATCTCCTCCAAGGGGGCGGGGCCCAGATAGTCGGGGTTGTCCTGCGAGCCGATGTAAAGTAGCGTCTGGCAGGGCGGAGGCGTCAATGGCGGTCGAGGGTTGAAAGCCACGGCCATCGCGCGGTAGCCCCCCTTTTCTCGATGGTCTAGTTGGCTCTTCACTTCCTGTTCCCGGCCGGTGGGGAGCTTGTAGGCCACGCCCCAAACGCGACCCTGATTCATTGTGATCATAAATAGGCGTGTAAACATTTGCGCTTATTCCCATTTTTTGATTTGACGTGCAAAAGCAAGGCTAACTTACTCAACTATATGCATCAATATTCAAAGATATGCATCGCTTCTCTCTTCAATGCAAATTTTCTAAGCGTTATCGCCTCCCCCAGATGAGTGGGAAAAATTATCTCCCATCCAAGGTCGCAGTATGAGGCGTCATCCACGCTTTCGTTTCAGCGGGATACGAGATAGCATCTTTTATTTTTTATTTTTGACCTTGGTGCAGTTTGACAAAGGAGCTCTTTTGTATGCTGCTCGGGTCAGAAGATGCGCTCGTACAAGTGACAGCTTACAAGGTAGTAAACGTTAGGATCGTCAGCCGCTAATTGGCGTTTTACGGCTGTATAACGACGCGTTGTTTCATTAATCTTCATCTGCTATGATAGGAAAGGTGAAAGGAAGTTGATGTCGTAAACGTCCGGCCTTGTAATCAAATGTGGAAAGACTAACGTGATGCTCTTCTGATAAAATAACAAAATATTCACTGCAGTATTTATAATTGGATGTCTTTAAATTTGGGCTACTTTTTACTTTTGTGACAAAAAGCTCACTTTTCCGACCAACTATTTCTGTTAAATAACCGTTTTATTTCCACACGGCTAATTTTGATTCGCTGCCGTAGCCTTACCTCGGGGTCCTCCACCAGTGTCACCACGCGACCGGGCTGTGAAAAGAAAAGGTCAATTATGCAATTAAATTTCTTTTTTAATTACTTTTTCGCAGTATCCTTGACAAACCAGCTAACTTCAACTGAAAGGAAACTAATGTTAAAATTAAACTTTATCAACTAAAAGTGGTCAGGTAAGGCACTTGTTTTTTTTAAAGCAATGGTCTCTCAAAATCAAATTCCCATTTCTTTCAGTAATTGGTTGAGTCATTGCAATGTAATAGACAAGTGCAATTGAATTATGACCATGACATTGTTTTATATTCTACGAATGACACGCAGATGTCAAAATAAACAAGTGTTATTTCCACAGTATCTTGCCATACTAGAGATTTTTGTGCGATGATGCAATATGACGTGTAGTAACGCACATGTGACGTCATACTCACTTTCCCTGGTACTCCGCGGTGGTCGGTGCTGCCTTGCCAAAAGCGACGACTGAATCCATTAATGTAACCGATTCGCGTCTCCTCGTAAGGAAAGTCCACCTTCCAAATGAGCGATCCGTAGCCAAAAACCCACATGACAACTCAAAAAATAACAAAATTACGCCGTAATGACAGAATCGCTCCAATGGAAACAAACATACGGGTCATAAAATCAGCAGCAATAATCCGGATATGACAAAGCCTGTCCAATTCGAGGTGTGTTTCTAAATCCGGTTGCGTTTCACCATTAAAGGCTCATTCGTCGGAGGGGAAGCTGTATTTTAAGGCTTAGCACTCTCTAACATCGCTACATCTGATTTATAAATTTATACTATCAATATATCTCGATGGTCATTACAGACATTTAGTGTCCAGTGCGCCAAACACGATTCGTCGTTTTATTTTGAAGTCAGTTTTGTCACAGTAGGAAATTGAGGTCAACCTAGAGCCCAGGTCACCTTTCAATACAGTATGCGATGTCGTACGCAAAAAAACATTTTTTCGGGTCCCCGTTCCATGGTGATTATGATCAATTCGTCACTTTTTAAATGTTGTTGCGTCTTTTTAAAAGGCCTCTCGTTGAAGTTTTTTATGCTGTCAATGCACTTGAGATATATTCCCCATGGTTATTTCAGCAACCGGACACCAGGGGTCGCTGACTTTACCGTGAATTGCAGTATTATATTATTATGTATTCACAAAATAAACGTTATCAGGTATCATACAAACATATCTGTATTATTCTTTGCCCCGAAACACACGAATATATTTATATGCTGACACAATCTTTCTTGGCATGGTGAAATTAACTCACTTTAGGGGCTGTCTGTCCGGTGCAAGCAAGCACCCGAGTCAATGAAAGCTGTTTTGTTATTTCAAATATTTTTCCCAAGCAGATCAGATCACAAATTGATTGCATTTTAACTTATGGATGCATCATTTTATCATGTAAAAAAACTTTCAAATAGCATACCAATGTGGAAACATTGTCCCATATACATACCTTCATCCACCAACCTGAACATGATTGTAACCTTCTCAGAAGTGGAAGAATATTTAATATAAAATGTCTTTTCGCCACCATGTAGTGTTATTTATTCCACTTTAAAAAAAAACTCTGACATCCACCCAACGAACCTCGTTGATTTCTACTACTCCCGCTGCAATTGAGGTCAGGGATGGCGGTGGGTTTGATAAATGGCCCTCCAAAAAAAACCAATAGAATAACAAGTCGAAAAGCTTAATGCATGCCAAAAAAAAGACGCTCTTGATCCTGTGCCTCCCATCTTGGTAAGCGTTGATCTATTGACATCCCTGAAAGGGCGCATTGTGATCATGTACACCGTCGTGAGGCAGATAAGAAAGCCTGCGCGCTCTCAGAAGGCTGTTGAGGAAGCATTATCCTGCTAAGAACGTTCGACACTGCAGTCATGGAATCAATCCTATATTCTTCCTCCACTGTTTGGTTTGGAGAAAATGGCAATGGACCGTTAGGGCACAGAAAATACTATTTGAACCCCACGCACCCTGCCCACCACCTTTTCCCTGCATCCACCCTCAGGCAAGTGCTACCAATCCATGTGCAGACAATCAAATCAATCAAGCTTCTTCTCTTTCGTCATTAACCAATAACCCAAATCTACTGTCATTGATGGTACACTTAGATTACGGGATATCCTTCCATACTTATTTGTCACGTCCTTGTTTATGATGATACGAGTGCAGCTTTTACTACCGTAGACAAATTCCACGTGCATGTGTTGGTTACTGTACTTTATGAAAAACATGCAATTATGTGATATAAATGTGTATATTTATTTATTTATTGCATCAATGAAATTATATCTTTACATGAAGAGAACTACCGAGCGACCCATCGTCTTCTCATCTTGCCGTTGGTCTTCACACCGTAAATGAGGACGCCTTCACGGTAGGCTCAACTTATCAAATTAGGCATGCGTTTATGTAGATGCTTTGTGTGTGTGTGTGTGTGTGTGTGTGTTATCACGACAGCGCTCCCGCAGATCAATGATCCCAGTTGCTTAGCAACGAGCTGATGGCGAGGCCGATGGAGCAGGAGGAGGAGAGCGAGTGAGCATTAAAAAAAGGAAGAAGACGCGCAGATATTTTTAAAAATAAAAATGGCTGTGAACCATTTTTTAGCCCTATTTTAAAATAGATTATATGGCAGCATACATTTTAAAAAAAGTTTGTGTAGTTGTCATTAAAAGGCTTTTTGTGAAGAATTTGCAGGGGAAAAAAAATAATTGAATCAATTTTCAAGTAATATAGCAGCATGGTGAAATTGGATTGGATGTACCTTTATTCATCTCGCAGTGGAGAAATTTACATGTCACAGCAGCAAAGTTATGAAAGGAAGAGGAAAGAAAGAAGTAGAAAAACAACATACATGAGCTGCTGGAAACTCTCGCGGCCCATCTTGAAGTCAAAAGAACAAAAAAAAACACTAAATAACAAATAGACACAGAGATTCATTCATTCTTCAGCACTTGCTGTACACTATTTGTGACATGAATCAGTTCTAGATGAAAGAGGAGAGGATCAAAGCGTCCTTTTCAGCAGTGGATCAGGGACGTCATGGTGGAATGTGCACGTCTACTACAATAAACCGCAAAAGTTCAATTTTACAGTTTTCTTCATAAAATTTCCTCCTCCCAACAAAAAATAACTCAATATTATATCACTGTGTGTTCAATCTAAAATGGCCGTCATTAATTTTGAATCCCAAATTGTGGAAAAATTACCCTATCTATTTTGAGATCTGATAAAACCGGGTGGGAAGGGGGTGCGGATCCCCCAACGAGGCCCCTGTTGACTGGGTTAGAATAATACCGCCACCCATAGAGGCTCTTAAACTTTATGGAGGGTAGAAAATAGACAATTAACATCTCCTATGTCGTCGCCATAGTAACCTTCATCTCCCTGCTCACCCGTCCTGAACCGTGAGCCCCATATATATATAAATATATATATACAATATATTTAAAAAACACACAGTGTGGCTTTGTTTGGTGCCTGTCAGTCACTCCATCTGCCGATCGGTCGGGTGCTAATTCCTGCTGAGACTTTTAATGACGTGCGAATGGACAAGGCGTCTTCTGTGTATATATCCAAGTTAGCGCGCATGTGCTAAAGCGACAATTTGCATTCCTCCGATGAGTACGACCCGTCGCCGTTGTTATAAATGAGCACGAGATCGCAGTGAGGTGACCTGACTCGCTCACCCGTCACCCACATGGCTGTTTGCACTATCGGCAAGCGGAATTAGTGAATGTACGAGCTACACGGAAACTCATTATAACGCGATTAGAGGCAAACCTTGCGTTTAATCTCATTTAGGACGCGGTGGCTGCCCATCAAGCGCAGTGGCACTAACTCAGCACCTTCCCCTCACCTCCATCACCTTTTTTTTCTCACAGCAGGTGTGTGTGTTGAGTGAGATTCCCCTCGTGGCGTGTTTTCGTGTTTTACGCATGCCGCTTCGTTCTATCCTTTCGGCAGCCCTGCAGCCAACTCAAAACGTGTGAGTGTGTGCAGAAAACTGACACACACATACACTTATGAAGTGTGGCTTGCTCATACTCAGGCTTGCATGTGCAAGGTTGCTGATGGTTGAATTTTTATTTGGGGCACTATATTCCACACACATACACACACCCAAGCAGTCCTATACGCTATATGTGCTATGTGCACAGTGACCTTCTCATTGCCCAGTAGGCGAAGAGTCGGTGTGGGGGGGGCAGTGATTTCTGTCAGCTTGTCAAAGGGAATGACGGGAATGCAGTGACGGGGGGGGGGGGGGTTGCTGGATGATGGTTGGATGGATGGATAGATGTGTCCATTATAATTCATGTGTTCTAAATAGGTGGACATTTTTCACCCAAGCTGCTAAATGTTAAAAATACTCCAAATCGGAGACTAATTGTTGGCGCTAAAATGGCGCTGGGGGGTGGGCGTTTGTATATTATTAGAAAGTAACCAATTCAAGTATATGATTGTAAGCGCGCTGCCCCAAATGCAAAGTCAGTTTGCGCGTGCGTTCTTTATGCAGTCATTTACGATCCTGTTGGGAACAACATAGCGGCGCGTCATTTACTACCACTTTTTTTGCTCCAAAAGGTCAACTTGGCCTGCGGACGGCGAGAACGGAAAGCCAAGTAGTTAGTTTGACGAAGGGGTTTTCGCTTTGCCCGTCGGAAATGCAAACGGTGCTGATGCTGAGATTGTTACCGTGGTAACCTTCCCCACAGTCCCCGTTTCCCATTTCCCCCCAACCTCCTCCCGCCCCTTTTCCACACATCAGATCGCAGCTCTTCGCGCTGGCATTTAATGTCGGCGGCGGCGGCGGGTCTCCGTGCTCTTAAATATGCTTAATATCTGCCTCACGGCCACGCCGTGTGGTCGCACACGCGCCGTTAATCAGCCCTTAATGTCTCGCCGGAGTAAATACGTCCGCGTAAGCACAGATTGGCCCAAAAGGACGCGGGGAACGGAGCTATTATTGATGGGAGTGTACGCACATTGTGTTTTCACAAGAGACAAATGCTCGATAAAGGTGCCAAATGAGAAATGAAACATGGCCAATCTTTTGTTCTTCTCAAATTTGCTATATTTAACTCGTTCACTGCCATCAAGTTGGTTGTGTTCACGCCCACAACGGCGCAAACGCCCAATTTTAGCAGCGGGTGTTTACAAAAATAACAAAAGAGAAAAACCTTGCAGCGCACTTGGAACTACATGCTAAAATCTGTCTTCCTCACACTTTTTCCTCTCTTCGTCATCTGTCTCTCTTTCCGGCTCACTGCTTCGATCACTTCTCGCCATCTGTCTCACTCTCCCACCTATCTTTCTCTCTTTTTCCTCCTCCCCCTTGTCTCTATGTTCCGCTCTCTCTTTTTCTGTCTGCGTTCGCCTCTCGCTCTGTCTCTCCTCTTTTCTTTTCCAGATCTGCTTCTCCGATTCCAACCCCTCCCACCATAGCCCCCCTCCCTCTGTTTTGCGCCCGTGTCGCTCCCTCTCCCGTCTCTCTTCACGTGACCACCTCTGGGTTTGCGCCTGTGCGGCGCGTCTTTCCTCTCTCTCGGAGCTTGATCCTCATCATCCGACTGCACCTTTTCCTCCCGCGAACCGAGAAACGGTTCGGAGGTGAAGACGCGCCGTGTGGTCAATCGTGCGCGCGTGCGGGCGATTGGACCGGTACCGCTTGGCCGCGCGGTTCACCTTCGGTGGCGGCGGCGCCGTGCGAACGGGTGGAGGGGTTGGCAGATACCACAGGATGCTGGCGAGGTAAGTGGACTCTTTGTTTGCGTTCTAAAAAGCATGCATGTGGGAAATGGATGCCAAAAGAAGGGGGGGGGGCAATTAATGTCGAGCTAGGATGGGCGAATCGCCGAGATATGAAAGCGATGGCCGCAAATTGGCAATCGATATTTCAACCGCAGTCGTTCCTGCCGTCTCAATGACCAGCATGTCGCCCCCCCTTCATCTTTTGCCTTTATTCATCGCATATGCGCGTTTGT
Organism: Hippocampus bargibanti; assembly: GCF_051943395.1. NCBI lineage: Eukaryota > Metazoa > Chordata > Actinopteri > Syngnathiformes > Syngnathidae > Hippocampus > Hippocampus bargibanti. The sequence goes on from NC_142748.1 coordinate 9,513,590, forward strand.
GTGTGTGTGTGGAAGACAATTTGTTAATTCGACAATAGTCATTCTCCGCAGCGGGCCCCCCCCCCCCCACTGTGATCAAACCCTTTTAAAAAAGCGCAAAGGGGGAGACAAAAAGGCTCAACGGTGCCGCAAGATGTCGTATTGATCCGATAGCCATGCAAAAATAAAAAGGTTATTTTGGAAAAGGGGGTGGAGTGGCGTTATATAGGGAGTTCTTATCAGCCATGAAAAGCCACTTTGAGTCCATATATGCGTGTAATTGTCAAGTCACTTGATTGGCTCATTTTGGTTTCTCGGCAGGTGACTGGAGAAGGATGACAGGGCACACCTGATTACCCCCACAACCCCCCCCCCCCCCATACACACAACTTTGCCCTCATTGTGTAAAAAGGTCAAAGAAGAAGGAAAATCCTGCAATGACAGTGCTACTTTTCACTTTTAGTAGCGTGTGAACAACACACGTCGGTGCGAAGCTAACCTCCGTGGGGAGTTTCCTGCAAGGTGGGTCGAAGGGGGGGGGGGGGGGCAACAAGATGGAGATAGCGCCCAGCGCTCACCTGGTACGAGACCAAGACAGCCTGATGCTGTGAAAGATGAGAAAGTGGGCGTGAATGCGACCCAGGAGCCAGGGTTTTTGACGTAAAGCGCCATGAGGCTAGCTGTCCAGCTCTAGCCTCCCCCCGACCCCCCCGACCTAACCCCCCCATCAAGCGTGTGTATGAGTGTGACGGCCATGTGCGCCTGGGCGGCGGCCCCTCTGCTCTTCCTGGGCCTTTGCCTTTGCAGCGCGGGGGGACGGGCCCACGGCCAGATGCTGGAATTCGGCGGCGTGTCCAGCCAGTGGGGGCGCTTCCCCGTGTGGAACGCCTGCTGCGAAAGCGTGCTGAGCTTCAGCCTGCGGACGCGCAGCCAGGAGGGCCTTCTGCTCTACCTGGACGACGAGGGCTTCTGCGACTTCCTGGAGTTGCTGCTCCTGCGCGGCCACCTGCGCCTGCGCTTCTCCATCTTCTGCGCCGAGCCGGCCGAGTTGCGCTCGGGCGTGGCGGTCGGCGACGGCCGCTGGCACGCCGTGCGCGTGCGGCGGGACTGGAAGAACACCTCGCTGGAAGTGGACGGGCGGCTGGAGGGCTGGGCCGAGGTGAAGAGCAAACGGAGAGACATGACGGTGTTCAGCCACACCTACGTGGGCGGGGTGACTGCCGAGCTGCGGGCCTCGCCCCTGCGCCTCACCGCCCCCTCGGTGCGAGACCACCCGGCCTTCCGGGGCTGGATGGGGGCGCTGAGCATCAACGGCTCGCTGGCCGCGCTGGACGCCTCCGAGGGCGTGACGGTGACGGCGGGCTGCGGGCCGGAGGGCCGCTGCCAGAACGGCGGCGTCTGCAGCCTCGTCGACGACCGCGCCGTCTGCGACTGCTCCGACACCGGTTACCAAGGCAACGACTGCAGTGAAGGTAAGCCGCGAGAACCCCCGTTGACCACCTTGACATGCATCCCGCGGGTACACGCAAACCATCGCGGTCCATATGCGGGGAAAGCTCGGTTATGACGATGCTAAGGAACTTTGTCGAACTAATTGAGGAGTTTCATGGCATGCTTCCGGCATCTGCGGACAAATTTGAAGTGACTGTCAAACCCTTATGACCTTAAACGACTCCCGATGAACCCCGACAGGGCAACTCATCCGTAGACATCCCCTGTGAAATAAGTCACGAGTCACTCACAAGACCACGCCCCCTCAAGGCACACGTCCAACCCCATATACAGGAACAGATACAGTTTATTTCGGTGCCATCTATTCTGTTCTAATCTTTTGGTGGATTGCGCCAGAAATGAGATTTTAACACATTTCCTTGACATGTATTATTACTTTCATATTAGGCTGGGTTTTGGATTGGATTGGATTGGATTGGATTTGCCTTTATTAGTCTCACAGTGGAGAAATTTACATTTCACAGCAGCAAAGTGATGAAATGAATGAAAAAAAGAAATACATGAGCTGCTGGAAAGGCAGCCGCTCTCGCCGTCAAAAGAACAACAAAAAAAACTAAATAACAAATAATAAGACAACATGACAAACAAAGACACAGAGAGTGATTCATTCTTCAGGACTTGCTGTACCCTCTTTGTGATGACATGAAGCAGTTCTAGATGAAAGAAGAGAGGGCGCCATCTCATGGCATCTTAGCGAAGTGAGCGTAGTGGCGGATTTGTTTGCAAATTTTTCTTTAAACAAGGTTACACGCGAACCGAGTTTTCACCGTAGATGGGCTCGTCACACACACACACACACAAAAACGTCTGCATTTTTCACAGCGCCGCAGCCTCTCTCGGTGTCTGTGGACCGGCAGCCTTCACAAACATGACAGGCGGCGCATTCTAATGGCGCCGTAAATGGATTTCTTGTTGCGGCGCCGGCCAATTATTTAATATGTGGACCTCGCCTCCTCCTCCGCCGCCGTCGTCGTGATTCCCAACCACCGCCGTTGTTGAGGGAAATGATCAAATTATCCAGCTTTGTTTGAAAGAAATGTCTTCTGACGCTCGCATTAATGGGACTTGAAGTAAAAAGCAAGAGTCGAACAGTTCCATCTTTTTTTTGGTAGAAATTTACCATAGTTACATTTATCCCGATTAACTCATTCACTGCCGGACGATGTGCAAAAGTGTGTCCACCCCAGTGCCAGTGTTTTTGTCATTTTCACTCAAATTGCAGGACCCGCAGAATATTGATTTTTAGGATGACATAAACATTCAATTCAGTGTAAGAAACCTTAGATTTTCTTCTTTCATCAGAAAAAAAATAGTTAATTCCCAAGTTATATGGGTCTGGAGTTATCTGAGCTTGAAAAAGGAGCGGCTGTCCAAAATACAATGCAATACATAAGTATTGATTTATATAGCGCTTTAATAACAGCTGACGCTGGAACAAAGCGCTAACATGGACTAAAGACAAATGTTGCCCCCTCGTGGAAGGGAAAAAAACATCGCCAGAGGTCTGACCAGCGTTTTATCGGCACCCCACAAGAAAAAACTAAGCCCGAATAAATTCGGGAAGGGCAGCGAATGAGTTAACATTGCGTTTGTGGAATCAAGCCATGAAATCCATACCCTAGTTTCATGTTGGTGGCCATTTTGTCGCTGAACTGAAAACGATGTCGCAAACCAAGACAGGATCGTTTCTCCTTTGATGTTTTGTGATATTTTTTATGTGGCGGCGAGCCAACAGATTTGTCGACGTGCCTTGATCCGCCCGCCTTTTGTGAAGCATAGCATTGCGCTAGTCGAAGCGGAAGAAACTGCTCCCATTGGTTGCACTTGAATTGGACTTGAGCTACTTCCATGCCTGTCACCCGCTAATGCATTCCCATCGATCCGGCTACCCCCCACAAGCCCTGCCCCCACACCAAAGCTGAACAGACCATCTTTTAGCCTGCCGATACTTTGAAGACACCTACGTGCCCGTTTAAAAATGAGAATCGCGCTTCAGAGACGCCGAATATTGGTCGTTTGGGTCTGCACCAAATTGCATTGAGATTCATGTATTCAATCAGAAGAAGCGAAGCGAAGAAGCAGACAAGGTACAACAGGAGTAAATATTTTGTTCCTCACTGGATGTATTCTTGCGGCCTTCTTGTTTAATACGGTCAAATCCGCCTCAGGCCAAAACAAGTGCCACTAGAAGGAATCTTATTTTATGGTGAGTCCTGCGTGTAGCAGTAGGCGGCCATAGTCCTCCAGCCACTTTTGATCCTGCTCACCATGCGATTACAAAAATGAAGCTAAACAAAAAAAAATCCCAACAAGCCCCCGCACACATGTTTTCACGGCAGATCTTCCAAAGCTTTGCCTTTTCATGTGAAGTAGCATCGGCAAAATAGCTTTACATTTTGCCATAGTTGGATCCACTTTAGGGGAATTAGCAGATGCATAACCCCCCCCCCCCCCCCCCCCCAAACATTTAAAACATGGTTAATATGACTTGCTAATTTGATTTGATGAATTCACGTGCAAAAAGCCCTAAAATGCCTTTTGGATTGGATTAGCCTTATTAGTCTCACAGTGGAGAAATTTACATTTTACACCAGCAAAGTGTTAAAAGTAAGAGGAATGGAAAGAAAGAAGTAGAAAAACAAAATAGAGGAGCTGCTGTAAAGGTAGCCACTCTCGCGGTGCCATCTTGAAGTCAAAACAACAACAATAAAAAACTCGAAAAGCAAATATGACACAACAAAAAAAGACAGACAGTTATTCAATCTTAAGCACTTTCCGCACTTAAGCACTCTCCTATCCCACATAAATCCGCTTCAATTCCAACCCGCGACCGTTCCATATATGCATTTTGTAGATAAAAAAAACAAAATAGAGCCATGTCTACCTAGAAAAACACCTTTGGCAAAAAAATGTCAATCCGACACCTTCACACCCCTACGCACCTCCCTTTCGACACCCCCCCAGTATCCCCCCCATACATACACAAATTACCCAGAGCCTTTAGTACAGACTGGCCAGTGTTACCATGGAGACAGCACTAATAGGGTAGACCTCATGCCGGCAGCGTCTCTCCGTCCTTGTGCTTCCTGTCGCCATCGCTATTCCTTTGCCCCCTAACCAATTCCTCATCAGTCCTGTCGCGACCTAAAGTTAGCGCCTGTTTCGAAAGACTTAAGGCAATCGGTGTTCTTTTACAAAGAAATCTGCGATTAGCGAACCCACCAAAAATATGTTGGTGGGTTCGCCATTTTTTAAAAATATAGATTTCGATTTATCCCCTTATCATTGCGAGGTGTTTTAAATGCAGATGACCTCAAATAACATAACGTTCAGCTTTACAGACGCCACACGGGCAACAAGTGGATGCTTTCAATTACAACAAAGATAATTACATCAGACGACTTGCACCGCCTGCTGCGTTTCTCCATTAGCCGCGAGGCTTTGTTTCGTGTTTTTTTTTTGTAAATCGAATGAAGATGTGATGAGGCAAACGTTTCGTCAATTCAAAAAAACCTTGAAATCGCAGTAATTGTTGGCCATTCAAGGGCGGTGAATGCGCAGTTGCGGCGCCATCTTTTGCGTTTACAAGGCGAGAAAGGGAAGCCGAAGCGTTGATCGATGGCCCTGCAGAAGCTCGGGAATTACATGCAGTTACACACCCGCGCCGCCGCGGCCGAACGTATTAGCTGTCGGGCGGCTTTTGTGGACGTGCGTTTTACACCCGGGCTGAGATGCAACGTGCGACGGCGACTTTTAATGGCCTCTTTCATTTGCATACAGATGGATTCGCATTTCGATTGCGATTGATGTTGCCGCCGGGAAGCGGGGCGCTTTAATAGCGGACGTCCCTTGAAAATGCAAGTGGGGGTGTTGAGGTGGGGGGGTTGATTTAGTTTGCAACGTTTTGTCGCACGCTAGGCTGAGAAAACGGTGAGTGTTTCCGTTGCTTGTTTTAATTAACTCATTTACTGCCATTCACAAATTTATTCAGGAATTGAAAATATGACGTAGAGCGCCATTCCCGTATTTGTTCGGATTGTGGTTTTTCTTGCGAGGGGTGTCGATAAAGCGTTGGTCAGACTTCTGGCAATGGTTTTTCCCTTCCACAAGGGGGCAGAAATTCCCTTTTGTCCATGTTAGCGCTTTTTTTCCAGCTTCAGATGTTGTTCAAGCACTATATCAACCAATCGTTACTTATTGCATTATATTTTGGACACCTGCCCTCATTTCAATCTCATCTAACTCCAGCCCCATATAATTTAGGAATTAATTCTTTTTCTTCTGATGAAAAAAAGAGAGTCTAAGGTTTCTTAAGCAGTTTCTTATGTAGTCCTGAAACTCAATATTTTGTGGGTCCAGGAATTCAAGTGACAATGACAAAAGCCCTGGCACTGGAGTGGACACATTTTTGCACATGGTCTGGCAGTGAATTAGTTAATTATGTTCCCTGATTTGGCGTTTTCTTTGCGAGTCGGCCTTTTCGGGGAAAGAAATCTGTCGATGTTAACGCGGCGGACCAGCTGGCACGTTTCAAGCCAGAAATCTTGGCCGGGATTTGTCTCTGAGTGTTACGCAATCCGGCTGTAATGGAGCAAAAAGAATGTGCGTCAAGATCCAAAAGATGCAGAAAAAGGTCATTTGGTTCGTCTGCAAAATTCCAGGGTGATTAGTCACCCCGTCCAAAGATTTCTTTTTGACTTTTTGCTTTCATACGGACGACAAAAATATATATATCGACGCCTCACTCATATAATTCTTGAACAATCCATAAAGGGGCTTGATATTCCGTCACGTTACTCTTTTAGTTTGTCTCAACCAGTGGTTTATTTTGAAAGGTCGCAAGGCTCATTCGCTTTTTTTCCCCCCACTGTGGAAATGAAATGGCCGAATTATCAGCCACGGGCTTCCGCTCCGCTCTCAATTATTACTTTGTGCGCCTCGGAGCGTGTCTCCAGTCAAGAACTCCTCGGCCGTATTTGCATATGCCGGCGCGATAGCGGCGCCTCTGCAAAAAAACATATTGCTCATTAGCCAACTGCTGGCCCGTCGCTCGGAATGAGATGGCGATAAAGTCATTCGGAAACTAACGTGAAACTCAAGTGAATGACTTGAGTGGCGACTTGAGATTTTTCACATGTGTATGTCAACGTTTTAGCGGTATAAAGGGAATACGGTAGATTGTTGACACTTTCATTTACTGTTGACAGGTCCTGAAAGGTCAATATAGATTTTCTTTTAAGCGCTTGAAAAAAAAGCAGTTATGAATGCACAGTAATCCCTTGCGGATAACGGGGACCAGGACCACCCGCGATAGCCAAAAATCTGCAAAATAGTTATTATTATTATATATGTGACATGTGATAACACAGAGGGTGGTGAGAAGATGCACAGCCAATCCACATGTCTGTCAATCATACGATATTGTGCTGTCATTGGGTGACGTTAGCGATGGGAACCAATCAAGCGACACCAATGTGCAAAACCTTGGAGTCATTCGGCATTGAACATTTTTTTCCCCCCTGGAAAAAAAAAATCAGCGATACACTGAAACCGCGATAAGTGAAGTAGCGAGGGAACACTGTAATCCCCCCTGCACTACCCGGTGAAGTCACAATCAACCCAGCTCGTTATGCTCGCCTTGTCCTTGAGGCCTCGCGCGTAGTTAGCATGCTAATCACTCCCACTTACCCGTTCCCGCTACGTTAATAGCGCAAGGGCACAAACGCACACGTAAATACAGGTAACATCCGACTTATTACCAGCTCGACTTACGACCACGAACTTCAGACCCTATTTTTTACATTTTTCAATTCTACGCCTAGCACCGCAAAGCGCTAGCAGGCCGGCAACGCGTAGGACAATTTTGACCAGCCAGCCAGCATCTCACGCTCGCACACCAATCGACCGTGTGATGGCACCAGAGGGGGGAGTTTGCTAGTTATTTCGCCTCTGAGTCTCTAGTCAACATTTTGAATGGATTTTGACTGACAACCATTTGGACTTACGACCGTTTGGTCGGAACGGAACTGGGTCGTAAGTCGGATTTTACCTGTACGTACGCACACAACGTCACGCCGGTGTGGAACCTTGCATGCCCCCTGCCCCCGCACTGCGACGCCATCCCTTCCTGCTATTTCACATCATTATAATGACATCATCGTTGTGTGTGTGTGTGTGTGTGTGTGTGTGCGTGTGTGTGTGCGTGTGCGTGTGTGTGTGTGTGTGTGTGTGTGTGTGTGTGTGTGTGTGTGTGTGTGTGTGTGTGTGTGTGTGTGTGTGTGTGTGTGAGTGTGTGTGCGCATCTATGCCCAAGCCCATGCGCGCATGTTATCTGTCGGGGTGGGTTCGAGGGAAACGAAGCGGCCTCAAGGTAAGTTTGGGTGACCTGCTCTCCGACCCGAAGCGGCAGGTAAGTACGTGTACGATGGTGCTCTCTACTCACAAGTGTGTGAGGAAGTGAATCCACATTTGATTAGTTTTTATTTTTTTAATGCAACTGTATGTGTGCGTGTGGGCCAAACTAATATTAGGCGTCTGCATGCGCGTTGCCGCGACAACCCCAGATCGGTGTGCATGTACAGTAAGTAGTAGCCATGGTAACCCGACGACTTGGCATGCATGTTAATGAATGTCTGTCTCTCTCTCTTCTCGCCTGGCCGTGACACCTCCCCCTTGCCCCCCTGCCACAGAGCACAGCTACACCCCAGGTAGGTCGTCCATGATCTTCTCCAGCTGCTTGATGCTGACGCCGTGTTTTCCTCACATAGCGGGCGCTGATGTGTACCAGAAATAGGAAGTGAAAATGTTCAGTGAGAATGTTGAGTTTTAGGACTACATAAACATTCAATGCAGCGTAAGAAACCTTAGATTCCCTTCTTTCATCAGAAAAAAAAAATCATAAATTATATGGGTCTGGAGTTATCTGAGCTTGAAATGGGGGCAGCTGTACAAAATACAATACACATTGATTTATATAGCGCTTTCCCGACAGCTGAAGCTGGAACAAAGCGCAAACATGGACAAAAAGGGAAATGCTGCCCCTTGTGGAACATTGCCAGAGTTCTGACCAGCGTTTTATCGGCACCCAAGCATGAAAAACCGAAACCCGAACAAATTCAGGAATGGCACTCTACGTCATATTTTCACTTCTCGAATAAATTCGCCAATTGTCCAGTCAGTGAGCGCAAATGAAGAAACTCCTTTATCAAAGTGAGCGCCTTACTCTGTTGTGTATTTTTGCTATTTTTATCGTCTGTAAAATCAGCATCAAATGCACCTTACTAATAATCACCATCCGATGGTCTCTACAATGATCACAAAATGAGACCCAACATGTCTTTGGGTATAAATAAGCACCTTACCTTCTAATCAATGCCCTACTGTTGAGTAAGCAAAGGCAAATGAAGCTCATTTGTCTGGTTTTAGCGCCTTACTCCTAAAATGTCGCCCGCTATATGAGGAAATGCAGCATTCATCGATTCGTTCGGTCTCTTGTCGTTTGTCGTTTCATTTGCTCATTCGTGTAGAAAAGTTCCATTGTAGCTGCTATCATTTTTATTTATTTTTTTTGTCACTACATCCGTCATCATACGTCTTTGCTTTTTTTCTCGGCTTACTCGAAATGCACGGTGTGGCCATATAAAAGCTAAAAGCCGAGTGGGTAAGTGCTACGTTTCTCCGTTTCTCAAGGTGACATTTTGTTAGCCGCTCACGCAGTAACCAAGCACACGTTAGCAATCAGCTCGGCTTGCCGCAACGCCGGCAGTGAGTGGACGCCTTCGCAGTGAGATCTTTGTAGTCGTTTCCACGCATGCGTTTCATTTAGCGTGTTAATTTAACACCCCCCTCCACACCCGATCGCCTGACCCCCCCCCCACCCCCCACCCCACATGATCCTTTGCTGTGCTGACTGTGCTCTTGTTTTCCTTTAAGGTCTGGCACACCTGATGATTGGCGACCAAGGTATGGGCTCTTTTTTTCTACTTCCTCTTGTTATTCTGCTACATACCATCCACGTCCACCCCCAACCTTCCAACACGTGCACACAGACACACACATGACCCCCCCCCCCACCCCTGCCGCCCCACCACCCTTCTCCATCTTCACCATCACATGGCGCAGTTATCTCTTTAGGCGCAGGACCAAGGTCAGTTCTTTCCAGTAATCACGTTTTTTCCCCCTTTGCTGCCTTCTCCCTTGTAACTCATTCACTGCTAAACAATGTACAAAAATGTGTCCACTCCAGTGCCAGGGTTTTTGTCATTTTCACTCTAATTCTAGGACACACAGTATATTGAATTTTAGGACGACATAAACATTCAATACAGCGAGACACAGAGAGCAACTTCTGGCCAGCTCATTTCATTAGGAACAGCAGTGCGTCACTTGTACCTTGTCTAGTGACATGGGAGCGAGCACCTTTGCATTGCTTGGCTGCTTTCATGGTTTTTTTTTTTTTCGGGGGGGGGGGGGGGGTGTGCTTCATGCTTCCACCTCTGCAGTCATCATCCTGTGTGTGTTTGTGCATATCTATGCGTACATGTGGAGAAATGTGGCAACTCTCCCAGAATGGGCATTCATTCCCCTGCGCTTTTTTATCTCCTTCCATGATGTTGGGGGTATGTGGGAGGAAAAAATGGGTGGGGCGGCGTGTAATCTTGAGTTAGGTGATTTCTTCCCCCCCACTCATTTGTTTTTTTTTTACACGGCCCAAAAACAAGTGTCATAGCTACTCTACTGACTCACAATGTTAAATGTTTGGTTTACTATATGTATATATATATGAAACTTCCCCCCACTCCGATATTAATATTTGAACATGCAGGTAAGCCGCCAGTGCATGCACGTGCTTGATCGCGTGCATGTGTGACGTTGCCCCTGATGATTGCAAGGAAAGTGGGGGTGGGGGGTTCCAAATGGTAGGTGCCGCGCCGCATGGCTCCGATGATTGCGCTGTTTGTCTCACATGACCCCCCCCCCCCCCCCTCAGTCCCAATGCGACCTTTGATTAGACTCGCCAACGTGAGGACGGTTTGCCCGCTTGGATGAAAGAAGCGGAGGACGGAAATAGCTTGAATACGGCGCAAATGATGCCCGTAATCAGCAATGGTGGTGTCACGATTCAAAAGCGCTTTTTTTTTCTTTGGTTTTTGGATTGCCTGCTGGATGATTGAGTCCTCGAAAAGTGAGCGCCACTGAAAGTGCAATGGCTTCATCCTCCTTCGCATTTTGTAATATTTCAACCAGTATTAGTTTTAGTTCATGGGGGAAAAAAATACAAACGTTTTTGAATGATTAAATGAATACAAAAAATACATAAATGAATACATTAATATATAAATCCAGATGTAAATAAATATGAAAATAAATAAACATGTAGGTAAAAAAAAATTACATTTGCAGGTATAGTATGTATATAAATTTGTAAACACGTAAATAAGGAAATAAACACAGAAAAAAATGAATAAATGTGTAAATGTGTAAATACGTAAGAAAATAAATATGGATATAATATGTATGTAAAAAAATAAATACATACATACATAAACACGTAAATAAATAACTAAATAAATGAAAAAATGTGTAAATATGTCAAGAAATAAATGTGGGAATATGTCAGTAACGAAATAACTTAATAAATAAATTCGTAAATGAATACGTAAACACGTAAATAAATAAATATGTAAATAAATACATTAATTAATAGATACATAAATAAATATGTCAGTAAATAAATAAATAAATAAATAAATGAACAAATAAACAAATATGTCAGTAAATAAATAAATACATGCATGTATGCATACATACATAAAAATAACTAAATCAATCGGTCACTGTAATTATTTAGGGTGAGCTGATTATGCTGTGTAACGTGGTAACCTAGATCCAAGTTTTTTGTTCATTTTTTTAGTGCAGTAGAACTTTTCTGCAGGGGTTCGACCCCCCCCCCCCCTCGAGTCGCACCCCCTCCTCTATCTGCGAAGGTCGTAAAACGGTGCCGCCGGAGCCTCGTCTAGGTTAGCTGGGTGTGAAGAGGCTTTCTAAGTGAGGAGCCCGCAAAGCCCAAATGACTTTATTTGGCAGTAGGGGGGTGAGTGTCTTTGAAAGATATATACCACGCGTGTCTGCGAGCGGGAGGAATTGAGGAAAAGGCGAGGGAGAGGAATTTAAAGGGGGGGGGGTGGCGGCGGCGGTAGTGATAAAACCAGCCGCTTCGCCTCCCTGTGATGTGCGGCGAGTGGCGGTATCTGCAAAGGCGCAGCAATGCTCCGGGGGCGTCGCTATTTTGGCCCCTGGGGGTGAGATGAGGGGGAGAGGGGCTGCCCTTATGGCGAGTCCCCAGACCTTTCCTCACCTCCTACGTATAAAAACACTACTATTGTTCTGCCCAGGGAGAAAAAAAACATTCCCTTGCGCGTCAGAGTAGCTGCCAACGCCAATTGTTAGGTTACGACATTGCACAATAAAGTCAATATTTAATATTTCCTTTTGCAAAACATCGAGAATCTGCGCATTATTTCTCCTTATTCCTCCTTCCAAATCCAAAGCGACTAATTTCCTGCCGATGTTATTTCCGTTTATTCAGATCATTCATTCCGGTTGACCGATCGTCAATCCACGGCCATTTTTTGTCCTTCCGGGAACTGTTTGCAAAGTCTTGCGGGCTCTTGCGGCCATTGCGCCGTCGACCGAAGCGTCCCCAACGTGCGCCTAGTGTGTCGTTTGGCTTGTTTATCCTGATTAACGTTGCGCGCTACCTCTCGAGCCCGTTTGTCCGCTTAATGGCGCTCGCTCGGTCGCCGGTGGAGGGTTTTTCTGCGCCCGGCGTCGTCGAGTGGTCATCCAGATGACCTTTAAACGTGTACATGAAGACCGAATTACACGTGCGCGCTCAACGCTGGCACACGGTAACCTTTAAAGAGGGCCTGCTGAGTAGGTGAGGGGGGCCTGCATTTGTGTGTTGGTGTGTGTGTAAATATGCATGAGTAAGGCCGCCCGCACAAATTCTTCACGGTCAGCAGACGAAAAGCGCGTGAGCGAGGACGAAATGCGCGTGTGAGAGCGCCTGGTGCGAGCGTTAGCAAAGCTCAAGGGAGGCGGCGGCTTGTGAGTCATCGCTTGTGACACACAAAGCGTCGGCAAGACACCCCCCCCCCAACTCTCTCCAACGAACGCGCACAGATGGACGGGCGCTTCGCCGGTGCGTTTGTGTCCAAAATGGGCCTCTTGTCTTTCCCTACCGCCTCCTCTTCGCTCCGGGATTCGCGCACACGCACGAAAAGCTCTTTGCTGACGCCGCCATATGCCCGCGCGAGGCTGATAACAGGCGCCAAAACGCAGAGAACCAGTCGGTACCAGTAAGGTACAGCATGTTCTGTACCTCATCCTCATAATAATAGTCGCACGGATCCCATTTGCATTTATTGCGTTGTATTTTGGACTGCTACCCCCATTTCAAGCTCATATAACTCCAGAGCCATAGCCTTTAGGAATTAACTCTTTTTTTCTGATGAAAGAAGATCATCTAACGTTTCTTACGCAGCGTTGAATGTTTATGTTGTCCTAAAACTCAATATTCTCTGGCGCCTGGGCTTTGAGTGACAATGACAAAAACCCTCCACATCGTCTGGCAGTGAATGAGTTAAAGATGGAAATTAAGTGCATACATTTGCATTCCACTTTGTTTTTCTGCATGCGAGCTAATGTTGTAAAAGTAGTTTGGTGGCACTGAGTCATTTTTATGACCTGTGTTGAATCATAGTACCATTTTTTTTAATTAATAGTTATTTATGCATCATGCATTCATGATGTTATACATGCAAAATGCATGGCGTTGGTGCTTTATCATATTAATTAATCATATTAAAAACATAATAGCAATGTTCTGTTATTTTCTCACCTATGTGACAGTTACAATATGTTTCCAGTCAAAAAAATATATATTTTTTGAACATGTTAATGACCGAGCCCCATTTAGTGGCGCCCGCAGATAGACGTCGGCCATCTTGGCGCCGGAGAGTCGTAAATGAGGGAGGCAAAAAAAAGTGTAGCCAAGCGATGCTGAGCGCAGATACGACTGGAGAAGGTCGGAGACACAAAAGGGAGACAGGAAGTTGAGATTAGACTGCAGGGAATCATCGGCGATGCAGATGCCTCCACCCGAGCTGCTGACGCACACGCTCGCTCACACTCCTTTTGTCTTTCACACTTTTTTTTGTTTGTTTTTAATAGCCTCATTGCGGGATTTTTCCACTTGCTTATGTGTCACCACAAAGCTTTTTTACAACCCCCCCACGCACACAATAATTTCATTGCACCTACAATGCCACACTGCAATCGGCGATTCACTCCAATGCCCCATCTGGCATTTGAAGTTCATTTCTTTGCTGTTTGCCAACACACACATACATGCGCACAACTACATAAAAACTCAATTATTTTTGGCGCATGTCTGATATTAATACAACAACTGAAATAGCCACGGCATCCATTAAAGACCCCATTTCATCCCCCCCGTCCCCCCATTGGAATGAGCTTGCTTATTAGTTGCGAACAAAACGGCTTCATCAAGCATGTGTGTGCATGTGTGTGTGACTAAAAAGGATGAAAGTAGCTGTGATCTTATCCCGCTTTAAAACAAACACATTGTTCCGCCCGCAGACATTGTCATGGAAACAAGCCGGTTTCCCAGGGTACCAACGGGGATGCGGCCAAAGCGATGGAGGGTTTAGGAAGGTGAACGCAGATCGAGATGCCCGTTCCCCCAAAATACAAAATGGAAAGCGTTCCACCTTAACTCATTCACTGCCATTCTCGAATTTATTCCCAAATTAAAAATATAACGTAAATTGCCATTCCCGAATTTGCTTGGGTGCCGATAAAACACTGGCCATGGCCTCTAGCAATGTTTCCCCTTCCACAAGAGGGCAGCATTTCCCTTTTTAGCGCTTTGTTCCAGCTTCGGCTGTTGTTAAGCGCTAAATCAACCAATATGTATGTATTGCATTGTATTTTGCACAGCTGCCCTCATTTCAAGCTCATATAACTCCACACCCATATAACTTAGGAACTCACTCTTTTTTTCTGATGAAAGAAAAGAGTAAGGTTTTTTTTACACTGCATTGAATGTTTATGTATAGTCCTAAAAGTCAATATTCTGTAGGTCGTGGAATTCAAGTGACAATGACAAAAACCCTAGAACTGGAACGAATGAGTAGTTAGCGTAGTTAAAGCCAAGTCCCCTTTTCATATAAAATCTTTCAGTATTAAAAACAAGTCACGGGATCCACCGTTCTTCTCAACCAACAGCTGCCAGTGAGTGACTTCTGACAGCTTTGATTTATTTATTTATTTACCCCCCCCCCCCCCCCCCGCAACACCCCCAACAGTTTAACCGCATGCATTTGCATACATTTGCAAGCCGCTGCTCGTCTATCTGTTTGCGTTCGTTAAGCGCGTCGTTAATCCACCTGCCGGTTATTAAAGAAGCGATGCCTTCGACAGTGTGTGTGTGTGTTTGTGTGTTGATAGCAAAACTGCACCGTGGGCTAAAAACGAGCACGGGTGGGAGGGGGGGGGGGGGATTGCAGCGTGCTATCTCCACAATGACAGGGGCGCTTTGATTGAAGCCCGCCGTAGTGGGATTTACTGTAGATGGAGCTGAGGTTGTTTTTTTCTCACCCCCCCCCCCCACCCCCCGCCTGTCATTCATCCATCCTTCCTGCCCCCCCACCCTGTATACACCTCACCACCATCAGGTGCGGCGTCATGCACGCTCCCCCGACGTGCGCCCGGGTTCCTCCGTCCGCCATTTTGATTCAGTGCCGCTGCCTCACTCAATCACGACCACCCTCCCCCCCCCCCCCCCCCCCCCCCCCCCCCCTCAAAGAAATCATCCTCAATCACCCGAGTGTCATGGAAACTAAGAGAATTTAGACTGAGACAAAGACATCTGAGAAATTGTAGAATGCAGCCGATTTAGTCCTCAAAAAATCCCAGAATGCCCAAGAAATCATCTGGTATTTTTTTTGTCGAAATGCTAAATTGGATTATTTTGAAAATACGATCATCTTCCTTTTTACGACAAAATCTGTTGTGTTAAAATCAGCTTTCCGTCCAGGTTGTTGTGGCGTGTCGATCTGCGATCGGCGGCGCTTTCCATCGCCAATTACGACCAATCTTCAAAAGTGCTCATCAAACTTTTATTGCCGCTTTCGGATGCTGGATGTAAAAACGGCAATTTAGCTCGGACCATCTGTCTGATGGAAGCCCATCAAGGGGGGAGAGCAGGGGGGGGTTGTACAAGTTAGTCTGGAATTGCTTCAAAATGGCCGCTGTTGATTTTTCAGACTTTAAGTGTGTCCTGTTTTTGTTACGTTTTATTTTGTAAGGCAGCATTTCCCTCCCGCTTTGTTACTTTGTTGACACCAAGCTAAGATTGACTCACCATCCACATCAGGTGTGGCAAAAAAAGTGTGTATACCCCCCCCCCCCCCCCCCCCCCCACCACCACCACCACCTCCAACCGGCAGATGCTGTAGACGTGCCGCCGATGTTGAGGATTTGCGACAGCAAGTGTGAGCGTTTCGGGGTCACGGAACGCCGGCGATGCTTTTACGCGCGTTGTTGTTTGCCTCTGTAAATTTACCCGTGGAAGGGAGGCTGTTAAGACCTCACCAGCACATAAATAACTGATACACACGCACACATAAACACACACACACAGATACCCGACACTCAGTTCATATTGGCACTTGATTTTTTTTTCCACTTCTTCACATTAAACGAGGACAATTTTCCATAATGGGCTTTTGAATTGTGACACAGTCTAGCTAAGCTACACACCCCCCCCCCCCCCCCCGGCCCCCCAGTATCCCCCCCCCCCCACCTTCATTATTCTGTCCGTTCTCCTCACTGGTGTATTTGCAGGCCCGTTCTCCATAACATGCTATTTACACTTGACTCGATTTATTAGACGGGCGCCCCTTCCTCTTGCCTCCTTACCCCGACGTGACCCGTACGCAAGATGGCGGCTCACCACCCTGGCTTGTGTATGCAACGCTCGGTGCCTTGACAAGAGGCCCCAGAGAGCGTAAGGATGATACATTGCCAAACGAGCTAATGTCCTTGAGGGGAGGGGGGGGTCGCCAATGGCGTCCCGGGCGAGCCGCCACGCCATCGGTCGAATTCTAATTGGTCGCTTGTGCTGCGTTTGGTGAACGTTTAGCTACGTCAATTGATGTTATGAATTGATTATTTTCTGTTTATGATGATTTTGATTGTTAATTTTAATCGCAAAGAAATACGATACAAATATATATATATTTTCGACGTATTTTTAACTAATTTGCTGCCATTGCCGAATTGATTTGGGAATTGAAAAATGTGACGTCGAGCGGCATTCCCGCATTTTAGTTTTTCCTTGCGGGGGTTCCGATAAAGCGCTGGTCAGACCTCTGGCAATGTTTTTCTCTTCCACAAGGGGGCAGCATTTGTCTTTTTTGCATGTTAGCACTTTGTTAGCGCTATAGCAATCAATATGTTTTTGTAATGTATTGTATTTTGTAGAGCCTCCCCCATTTCAAACTCAGATAACTCCAGACCTGTATAACTTACAAATTATTTTTTTCTGATGAAAGAAGAGCGACGAAGGTCTCTAACTGTGTATAGAATGTTCATGTAGTCCTAAAACTCAATATTGTGTGTGTCCTGCAATTTGAGTGACAATGACAAAACCCTGGCACTGGAGTGGATACATTTTAGCACATCGTCTGGCAGTGAATGAGTTAATATTATCTTTAGCCTATTTTTGTATTTTACAAGTATTTTTTTAAAATACCTTTTAGGAGAAAAAAAAATAACGGGCATTTTGTCAAGTTGTGTCCCGCTCCGGCGAAATGGCAAACTCACACAACGCTACAATTAGCGTCACAGGGCTGCGTGTGCGTTTTGAATTCGGCAGATTTGTTTGACAATAACAAACATGGGGAGCTTCTTGAAGAATATTTTCCCGCTTTTGTTCAACGCCCACCGTTTTGTCACCTCGGAGGGAAACGCATGGGGGGCAAAGGGGGCAGGAAATGTACTAATCGCTCTCATTATCTTGTCAAATGCGTTTTGTCATCTTTCTTCACTTTTATGATGTCGGAGAAAAAAAAACATGGCGATAATTATCGCGTGTTACTGAGTATTTATGTTTTTTTTTGTTGTTGACAGCGCGCGAGGAGTACGTAGCCACCTTCAAGGGCTCCGAGTTCTTCTGCTACGACCTGTCGCCCAATCCCATCCAGTCGAGCAGCGACGAGATCACGCTCTCGTTCAAAACGCTGCAGCGTAACGGGCTAATGCTGCACACGGGCAAGTCGGCCGACTACGTCAACCTGGCGCTGAAAAACGGCGCCGTGTCGCTGGTCATCAATCTGGGCTCGGGGGCATTCGAGGCCCTGGTGGAGCCCGTCAACGGAAAATTCAACGACAACGCCTGGCATGACGTCAAGGTCACCCGCAACCTCCGACAGGTAAACGCGCACGCTCACCGCGGCGCTCGCCTCCGGCAAGGATTTTCCGCTCAAATGGATTCTTGAATTGTCGCTTTTAATTTATTCGGGAATTGAAATACAGGAAGTGGAGCACCATTCCCGAATTTGTCCGGGTTTTGGGTTTTCTTGCTTGGATGCCGAAAAAGCGTTGGTCAGACCTCTGGCAATATTTTTTCTTTTCCACAAGGGGGCAGCATTAGTCTTTTGTTCATATTGGCGCTTTGTTACAGCTTCAGCTGTTGTTAAAGCGCTATATAAACCAATATGTATGTATTGAATTGTATTTTGGACATCCGCCCCCATTTCAAGCTCAGATAACTCCAAACCCGTACTATTACTTAGGAATTAACTATTTTTTTCTGATGAAAGTAGAGAGTCTCAGGTTTCTTACGCTGGATTGAATGTTGATGTAGCCCTAATACTCAATATTCTGTGGGTCCTGGAATTTGAATGACAATGGCAAAAACCCTGGCAATGCCGAAGCTGGGCTAAAATGGCCCGATCTGTTCTGGTTAGTTTTTTTGATTTTCCAGTCGTCCGCCGGCTCTAGCGGGTGAGTTTTGTCTTGTCATCCAACCGAGTGAGCGAGTGACGACGACTACTAACTTGTGACTAACCCTTCCAGCAGAACTAACTAACTAACACCATCCATGGAATGATTCATACTACTAACCTAACCTGTGCCCTTTTCCTAGCAAAAAGCCTTCTTTTTCGAGCTTTTTCCCCCCGTTTTAGTATTATTTATTTTCTCTTAACCCCCAACTTTCGTCCCCCCCCTACCCGTCCAATTCCTTCTGTTGACAGTTTTTGATTTGCTTTCCTTTCTTCCCCCCTCTCCTACAAAGCACTCAGGCATTGGACACGCTATGGTAAACAAACTCCATTGTTCGGTAGACCCCATTCTAATTGTTTGGCTTTTGACCCCCCTCCCAACCCGACCGGGCTTAAACCCCCCCTTGTGTATTTTTCTTACAACAAAACGAGTAAGCGATAAAAGTATAAGTGCGTTTTTTTTAAGCTTAAGGCAAAAACAGCCTTCCTCACCTCCCTCTACTTTATTCCCTCTTTCTCCCCCATGATCCTTTTTTTTCCAAGCCTCATGACATCTGATTGGGTCAACTTGCATGCCAGTGTGTTGCCTCCACCTTTGCATGTGCAAAAACTGACTACCGTTGCTTTTTTTTTAACGGAAATGGATCATGCCAATCTGAAATGTCCTATGTTTTGGCAAATATTCAGCTTGAACGTTTTTACTTTATTTTATTTGTATTATTTTCCTCATCTAATCATCCTCTGCGCATGGCAAATAAGCATCCAATGCATGTGGAAGTCACCCTATGTGTGCGTGCGTGTGTCGTCATCCAAAAGTGCGTGTTTGTCGTCAGCGCGTGAATAAAATACCTCACCCCCCCCGAGATGGCAAACCTCCCACTCTCCTCACCCCCCCCCCCCTTACTAACAACATCATTGCAACTAACAACAACACACTAATGCCATCGCAGCTTACTAACATCATCAACCTTGACATGATTGAAAAGTACCAACGGCGACAAGAGCAAAAAAAAATCCCAAGATGGAGACGGTGTTTTTCCAAGATCAAGAATGGTTCCGGTGGTTTAGTCTACTGGTGCTGGTTCAGTTGTTGCCCACCTCCCACCACCCCGTCGTGGTCCAGATCGCATCCAACTTGGACAACCGGACGAAACAAACACTCAGCCGTGACACCTAATGTAGAAACACACAAAGCCACAAAGCCATCCAATCTCATTTGGTTGCCAGAGTAACAGGGGGTGGGGTGCAGGGGGGGGCTAATTTGGCTGGTCCGCAATCCTGCGCCTTTGGCTGTGAGTATATAGCGTGTCCTTTCCCTTGTGCTTTGGTGGCGTAGGTGACCATCTCGGTGGACGGCATCCTGACCACTACGGGCTACACCCAGGAGGACTACACCATGCTGGGCTCCGACGACTTTTTCTACGTGGGGGGGAGCCCCAGCACGGCCGACCTGCCGGGCTCTCCAGTCAGCAACAACTTTATGGGCTGCTTGAAAGAGGTAAGGGGGTGGTCGCCGTCGTGATATCAAAATACATCTTTTTTTTCCAATGTCCAATGACGATGTTGACCGCAAAATGGACACCATCGTGCCAGATATTTATATTTATTTTCCTGGTATTTCACCGCCATCCCCAGAAGATTTAAAAACATCCAAAAACAGAGAAACTTCCAACTGGCAGATTCTACCCCCAAATTCCCAGACACCTTGCCAACATCAGAGAGAATGGCTGATGCGGGCTGTCGTTAAGGGACTAGCCGCATGCTAATTAGCCCGGCGGCGACTCACGTGATGCGTCTTTCATTCACTTTGCGCGCGAGCGGCGTAAACAAACGAGGCGACAGATGACGTGCCAAAGAGAGAGCTGGATGCGCCTTTCCATATTTAATAACACCAAGTTGAGGGAGGGGGAGTATTGACTTTTGCTTTTGATTATTGATTTTAATTATATATATGTATATATCTATATTTTTTTATAAATAGTATATATTTTTTACTGAATAGTATATATTTTTTAATAAATAGTATATATTTTTTAATAATAGTATATATATTTTAATAAATAGCATTTATATATTTTTTGGGGAATAGTGTATATTTTTTAAATAAATAGTACATATATATGTATTTTAATAGTGTATATATTTTTTTAGTAAATACTGTATATATATATATATATTATAAATACTGTATATATTTTGATAAATATTCTATAATTTTTTAAATAAATATTATTGATATATTTTTAAATAAATGGTATATATTTTTAAATAAATAGTATATGTTTTAAAATAAATAGTATATGTATTTAGAGTTGTTGTTGTTGTTTTTTTACAAAAATATATATTTTTTTTATGATTGATTTCATTTTGTCATTTTGCGTTTGGTTCATTGTGTTTCGATCTCCATTGCATGCATTGCATGGTTGACGAATATGCAAAGGGTTCCATGACCAAAGACTCCCCCACCACCAAACCAAAGGTGGCCGTTTGGGGGGTCGGGGGGGGTCTCAGAGGTTAATAAAGGCGAGCCTGTCTTTGCACTGGTTGCATCAGAATGCTCAGCACAAGCTTCTCGGTTAGAGAGTGTTCTGTGGTTCTGTGTCAAAGTGCGGCAGGAAGAACGAAAACTGCCCACCCGTCCGGTTCGCTTGACTCAAAATGGTCACAAGGCAACAAGATTTGAAATTCAACCAGATGTTTCATGTACTGGGTCTTTCTTTTTCAATGAGTGGTTCTGACGCAGGGTGCTCATCACAAAGCGCGCCCAGATGTCCAATTATGACTGTTAGAAATGATTCCGAAGAAGTTTTTCAAAATAAAAGACTCAGGGGTATAAGAAAGAAACTTCTCTTTCAATTGGGAACTGTCAGATGATATTTTTCACTTTTTTCCCACCCAATGTGTCAAACGATAATTATTTTGATATCAGGATTGAAAGGTGATTTCTCCTCGTACCCCCTTAACTCCCTCTCTTATTGTCTTATTTTTTCTATTAAATCCCCGAAGGTGGTGTACAAGAATAATGACGTGCGTCTGGAGCTGTCTCGACTGGCTAAACAGGGAGACCCAAAGATGAAGGTACAGTCAGTCTCATCTTCTAAAACAACTGCATTTTTTTTTCTTTATTGTCCCACAGCAGCTTTTAAGAGGCTCTCCTCTGGCTAAATGAAATGATGTTGTTGAAACGTTGCCGCCAAGCGCTGTCAATTTCAATCTGAAAAGGAGACATTTTGCTACTAATAAGCCTGTTTTTGGAGTGGCAACTTCAGCACCATGGAGAGAGCCACGGATGATTTGCTGTGTACTTTGCATATTTATTTTACTTATTTATTTTATTTACATGTTTGATGAAAATATTTTTTTTAAATAATTAAAAACAAAAGGATAAATATAATAAAAATAAGTACATTTTACTTTTTAGAATGGGTTTGTTTATGTATTGAATTTTCATTGGTAATGTGAAAGTCGGAGTTTCTGCTTTTAGCAATTATTATAATCTATATTTTTTTTAAAAGGCCACTCAATATCATGTCATGAAATCAACTCAAATTACAATGTTGTGATATGTTCTTTTTGTTTAATATGATGAGCAAAAAAATACATTTTCATTAAATTTTAGCTCACTTGGTGAAGGATAATAACCATATGCGGCAATATCCGGCGTAAAATAGCACGGCGTGATGATACGGTCTCCTCTCCGTATCTCAAATTTCCTGCAAAGTACCCCCCGCCCCCTTTCCACCGCACGCCACCGTGACAATCGGGGGCTTCATTCTACTCCATCTTTAAAGACTTTCTCCTCTGGCTTAATGGGATTATGTTGTTTAACACGTGGCCGCCAGCCCGAGCGGGCGTCGTTTCAGTCCCCAAAAGGATTGTTAGCGATAAGCTCCTGTGCCATGCGACTCATTTTAAAGCCCCCCACCCCCCATTTAAGGTTAGCGGCGTGGTTTCCTTCAAGTGCGAGAGCGTGGCCACGTTGGATCCCGTCACCTTCGACACGCCCGAGTCCTTCGTGGCGCTTAGCAAGTGGACGGCCAAGAAGGCGGGCTCCATCTCTTTTGACTTCAGGACCACCGAGCCCAACGGTTTGATGCTCTTCAGTCACGGGAAGCCGCGGCAGATGCAACGCAAGGACCCTCGCACGCCCCCCACCGTCAAAGTAAATAATTGGCTTAATGTATGCACCCATGTTGCTGTACTCCATAAAATGATAACTTTGATTTGGATTCTGATTGGATTTTTTTTCTGTCCCGCTGGCCTTTCAGGTGGATTTTTTTGCCATTGAGATGCTGGACGGCCACTTGTACCTTCTCCTGGACATGGGCTCCGGAACCACCAAAACGAAAGCCATCGACAGGAAGGTCAATGACGGCGAATGGTACCACGTGGACTTCCAGAGGGACGGACGCTCGGGTACTTTCTCGTCTTATTTGCTTTAATTTAACTCATTCGCTGCTGTTCATGAATTTATTCAGGAATTGAATATATGACGTAGAGCGCCATTCCCGAATTTATTCGGTTTTTTTTTTTTTTCATGCTTGGGTGCTGATAGAGCACTGGCCAGACTTCTGGCAATGTTTTTTCCCTTCTACAAAAGGCCAGAATTTACCTGTTTTCCTATGTTAGTGCCTTTTTTCATCTGTTCAAGCGCAATATAAACCAATATGTACATATTGCTTTGTATTTTGGACAGCCACCCTCATTTCAAGCTCATATAACTCCAGACCCATATCATTTAGGAAATAACTCTTTTTTTTTCTGATGAAAGAACAAAATCTAAGGTTTGTAACACTGTTTTGAATGTTTATGTCATCCGAAAACTCAATATTCTGTGGAATTTGAGCGACAATGACAAAAACCCTGGCACAAAAAACACATTCAGAATTTTAAAATTGCTAAAATGCCATTTTTATATAACTCTACTTTGCGGATTTTCGTCTATGGTGGGTGGTCCTGATCCCCGTTAGCAGTGAAAAATGAGGGATTACTGTAGTGTAAATCCCGCTTGTCTGTTATCAGAAAACAAACGTCGTCCGATTGAATCTGACACTCCAAATCAATCAATACACGCTGGCGTTGTTTATGACTTTGTAATTGCAAACAACGCGCTGGATTTTCCTCATTCCGCCCTCGTTACTTCTCGATTGTTAGCGGCGGCTAAAAATAAACGGACCCTGATTTATTGATGACAAAATGGTGGACGGCGCTCGCACGCTCGCTGCTGATGATGACTCACAGATGAGTGCGCGCGCGTTGGTGTCGATTGTCATCTGGAGTTCTAACAAAAAGGGCGAGATGATGATGACGACAATGACGATAATGACGATGGCGTTGGTGGCCGAAAGTCATTACCGCGATGCGTGTGATGCGTTCAGGGACCATCTCAGTGAACAGCGTGAGAACAGCCTACACGGCGCCCGGCGACAACGAAATCCTGGATCTGGATGACACGCTTTACCTTGGGGGGCTTCCCGAGGACCGCGCCGGACTCATCTTCCCCACAGAGGTGCGCTGAGATCATTTATGGAAGAAAAAAAATACATAAAATAACACGATAGCATAGTCTCCATTATACTCGGAAAATTTTGATTTAATGTACAATTTTTATTTGGCTTGCCAAATAAGCCAAAGCCAAAATTTGAGATTGATTCTTCAGCCATTGAAGTTGACACACTAATAACACAACAAAATACATATTTTTTTTTCAAATAACGACACAGCTTGGCCTCAAAGTCTTCAAATATGGTGCTAATGCAAAATGGCTAACAAACAGCCACCATGTAGTGATGTATAAAGCCAAAGATGCAGCAAATAGGTTCGACATATTCTTTATCTTCTGAAAAGATAGTATTGCAGCTTACTGACATTCACGAAGCGCTTTGTTTTTGTTTGTTTTGTTTATTTTATTTTTTTATTATCTATTTCCACACAGTCAAGATGTCAACGCGCCCCTTTAAGGCGCGCTCGTTTCGTTGTACCAACGTGAACACGAGTTTGCAGCTCCTGTTAATTAAACCAAACAACCGTCAGAGTTTATTGCGCAGCAATTAGAAAACAGCCAAATGTCAAAGTCGTTTAATGCCGAGCCTGACCCCCCGCCCCCCCTTTACCCCCTCGGCTGCCTCAGGTATGGACGGCGCTGTTGAACTACGGCTACGTGGGCTGCATCCGCGACCTGTTTGTGGACGGCCAAAGCAAAGATATCCGGCGGCTGGCCGAGGCCCAACGGGCGGTGGGGGTCAAGCCGTCGTGCTCCAGGGAGCCCCCCAAGCAGTGCCTGTCCAACCCCTGCCAGCATAACGGCGTCTGCCGCGAGGGGTGGAACCGCTACGTCTGCGACTGCTCCGGCACCGGGTATTTGGGACGCTCCTGTGAGAGAGGTAAGTGCCCCCCTCTCAAAAATAAAAAATAAAAAATCTGAAATGTTGCGTAATGGGAAGCCAGAAAATGGCGGATTTCACATGTGGTTCTTTCGAAAGTATGAAAATTGACTTATTTCAGCCTCCAAAATATTTTTGACGCCATTTTGAAACGCACATATGTTGCCAGCTTCATTCTGGGTGGTCGGGGGGTGGGGGGGCACGATGAAGATGAACGCTCAATCATCATGTTTATGACATGCTTCTAAAAAAATACATTCTGTTATGCAAAGATTGATGAGAAAATGGCGACCCATCCGCAGCAGTAAGAATAGCTCGACGCCTTATTTTTATTCAGGGGGGGAGCCCGCAGCAGGTAGGATCAGCGCAATCGTTGGCTCGGAACCATCTCGACATGACAGCAGGTGGGGATGCGGGAGGGAATCTCAACAGCAACATACGAATGGGGGATAGAGTGGGCAAAAAAAAAAAACACATTGGATGAGGGGAACAGCTCCGTCGGGACTGATACAGCTGACAAGATGGAGTCGGACAAGAAGAAGCAGCGGCGGCCATTGTCGCTGGATTGTGTGTGTGTGTGTGTGTGTGTGTGTGTGTGTGTGTGTGTGTGTGTGTGTGTGTGTGTGTGTGTGTGTGTGTGTGTGTGTGTGTGTGTGTGTGTGTGTGTGTGTGTGCGTGCGTGCGTGCATGCGTGTGTGTGTAAGGGGTCACTAACTGCTGCGTCGCTGGATTAAAGGATGCACAGATGGCGAAGCAGATGGAGAGCGTGATTGGCTATGTTTACGCCTTCTACCTGCGGTTTCTTCCTCCCTTTTTTCTTTTTTTTTTCTCTTTTTTTTATATCCTCCATCGCTCTCCTCTCCTTCCTCGTCCTCCTCCATTGCGCTTTGTTCCAACCCCCCTCTCTCTCTTCTTAAACAAAACACCGCCGCCGTTTAAACTCTCCAAAGAGCGGACATGTTTTCTTTGAAAGATTATTGCACGGGCCGTGTGAAAAAAAAACATTTGGGCGTAGCGGGGGCGTAAAATTGCACACTTGACTTGGTCATCCAATTTGCATCATCCCTGCAAAGCAATTCTGCTATTTTATCAAGCAATGGTGCCTTGAAAAAAACTATAAGTATCATAAAATAATCACGAATTGAACACCAGGCGCACCGCCTTAAATTAATTGCGACTCTTCTTGTTGTTTGCCACTTGGCCACCAAGGGGGTGGTATCTTAAAACGATGCAAATGAACCGTCCAGCAAGTCACGATTTGATCTATTTTGATCCAAAGTATTGAGTCAGGACGTGGACGTGCGCGAGTCTACGTCCTTGTCCGCCGCTGCCGTCTTTTTCGTCGTCTTCTTGCCTCACCATTAATGAGGCCTCATTTGCATTTTTGCTTAACGCTTAACGAATACCCTCCCCTGTTCACACATGAATTCGCTTCTGAGACATGCACGCACGCACGCTCATCAGTATGCCTGAGCCTCCCTCTCTTCCTGTTCTGTTGTTTTATGTCTTTTTTTTTGCCGGAAACGGGAAGAGCGAAGGGGGGTTGTTGAAAAAGCGTGAGAAAAAAAATGGAGGGAGTGCGTGTTTAGCCTCGTATGTAATTGTCCAATAAAGAACGTTGCCTTGGAGGTAAAACAGTTGAGAAGCTGACGATGGTTCCCAGCAGGTAGCGGCGGGTGTGATGGATATGCAAATGGGTATGCAAATTAGTATGCAAACGAGCGCGTGCAGATGGGATCACCTGAGCTTGTTTGCACGGCGGCTGCAAGCGTTTCTCCACATCAGCCGCCGCTGTAGCATATTCTGATGCAACCTGGTCACTGCGAGCCGGCAGCTAGCGATGCTATTTTTAGCATCGGCTAGCTGTTGTGCATCGGTTGTGGCAGCGTTTTCTATTGTAGTTTTGAAAGGCGAATGATTTTTTTTTGTAATGTGCGTCCTACATGGCTGACTACCCCCCCCTACACCCCCTCTCCTCTCCGCAGACGCCACCATCTTGTCGTACGACGGCAGCAAGTTTATGAAGGTGCAGCTGCCCATGGCCATGCACACCGAGGCGGAGGATGTGTCGCTGCGTTTCCGCTCCCAAAGAGCCTACGGCGTTCTCATGGCAACCACATCCCGCAATTCGGCGGACACCCTGCGGCTGGAGCTGGACGGGGGCCGCGTGCGCCTCACGGTCAATCTAGGTACTCACACGTATTTATACACCCCCACCCCCGAATCTTACAATTAACTCTTTCACTGCCATTCCCGAATTTGTTCGGGCTTTGGTTTTTCATGGGTGCCAATAAAGCACCATTCTGCCCATTTCAAGGTCAGATAACTCTAGACCCATATAATTTAGGAATTAACGCTTTTTTTGATGAAAGAAGAGAGTCTAAGGTTTCTTACGCTGCATTGAATGTTTATGTCGTCCTAAAACTCAATATTCTGTGGGGCCTGCAATTGGAGTGACAATGACAAAAGCCATGGCACTGGAGTGGACACGTTTTTACACATCATCTGGCAGGGAATGAGTGAATACCCATCCAAAGAAATCTGTTTCCGAAGCCTACAATTAATTTTCAGCGGTCATGTGACTGATGTGATGAGCCACATGCTGCTTCATCAAGGCCAAAAGCATGCACTTATTTTATTTTATTTTATTTTTGTATGGTAACTATATATTTGAAATCTCCTTCAGGCCAACAAAGGTTAGTTGTGGTGTTTGTTTGTTTTTTTTGTATCTGATCATGTTGAACAGAGGGTCCGAGCTTCAAGCCGCACTCTCTGCTTACTACCAGTGGACCCTGTGCATCGCCCCCGGCAACGCCAACACAATTATTTGACATTACCGTTTATTATATATATTTTTTTAATGAAGCAGGGTACACACATAGCGACAACAGAAAATTAAAGAAAAAGAGTAAAAGAAGAAATGGAAGTAGCTTGACTAACATTTCTCCTTTTCCGTTTTATTGTGGCGGGTAACTTCGGAGAATAAGATACTCAAACGCACGACATAAGTAGTAATGAGCTTCCTGATGGGCTGCACATCATAATCATGGCATCCGTGATAAGAATGTGACATTGAAAATTTTGACATATAATATTTTCCAAGTTGTTACAAAAAATAAAAACACCCTCAATCGCTATGGGTGTCACCCTGCTAGCATAACGCAATTCATAATGGGGCGCACGTGTGGGTCTCTGGTTGTCTGCAGCCACGTCCTCTCTGTGGTTGATGCCACGCGACACATCGGGTAACAAAAAAGGGCGAAGTGCGGGAAAAAACAATCAATCCAACGAATGAGTCAATTTGTGATACGACGACTCCCGTCGTCCAAGTCCAAGATTTGCGAGGTGCTGTCGGTGTGTCGACGTGTGCGTCCCCAGAGCGTGGGGGGGCCGCGTGTGCGGCATTAACCCTCTGCTCTGCTCTCCCTCCAGACTGTATCAGGATAAACTGTACCGCCAGTAAGTCAGCCTCCATCGCAAACCAACACCTCCTCATCCTCTTTTTCTTCCTCTTCCCTATATGTGCTTGTGTGTGTGTGTGTGTGTGTGTGTGTGTGTGTGTGTGTGTGTGTGTGTGTGTGTGTGTGTGTGTGTGTGTGTGCGTGTGTGCGTGTGTGCGCGTGTGTGTGTGTGTGTGTGTGTGTGTGTGTGTGTGTGTGTGTGTGTGTGTGTTCACTCATCTGAAAGCAATCTGTCATTCAAACTCAACCAAACAAAAATAAAACAAAGAAAACGATATTTAACCAAATTCAAATCGGAAGTGAGGACTTTGAATGTACCCATTCTGAGTCCTCACTCCTGCAGTTATTTCAGTGTCAAGTACACTTTTTATTGCTTTGTTGAAGTGGGAAATGCACTTAGGGGGACATTTCCTGTCCAAATGTACTCACAAAAGCACTGAAACAGGAATTTGTGTATGTGTGTGTGTGTGCGCGCATATGTGTGTGCATGCTGGTCGGCCATTTTAGCGCAGTTGAGGGCCGGCTGCAATGAAAGCTTGAGCTAATGAGCTAACTTGCCAATATGTGAGTTAATTAAAAATGTGCCCACACGCCTGTGGGATGGATTTGTGAGTGGGAGGGGGGGCTGTGTGAAGGCGTGTATTTGGCGCGTGCGACTGTTCCCGTCATCTCGCAGCAAGTATAGTCCAACCCCCGATGAAACTGAATTCCCTGGCGCGGCGTTTGTGTCTGTCACGATCACAGAGTGAAGGTGGATGGTGGAGGGGGCGGGGGGCGATGAGGAGAGACGAATGCTCCATGACGGCAACGAGGCAGTGAAATGGACCACCGCGGTTGCCATAGAAACGCCGCGAGCCAGTCACACTGCCCCGCATTCAATCTCTGACGGGCAAATTTTAGGCTATTCAGTCAGCACCTGGGTCACACTTTCTTTTTTGTGATGCCTGCGCCTGACAGCAATCTCCTGTTTTTTTTCATAATTTGTGGCAAAAACAAAACCAAAAATATATTTTTAATACATACGTTGCTCACGCGCACACATATCGACTGTCTTGCATGGTGTGGTGCGGTGATCCATGCTAACAGGGTGAGATGCTCATTCCCGCAGAACAGCTGAGTCTCCTCCGGGGAATGAGCTATACGGCGCTATGCAACGCCTGCGCAGGCACATTCGTTTTGAAGGGGGGTGGCGAATGGCCAACGCAATCCCCGTTAATCGTATTTTGCACTTTCATTCGCCACCTGTGTTCTGTATGTGGGATCGACTGTATGTGTGTATGTGTGCGTGAATGATAAATATTTTGCGCAGCAGGGTGGGGTGAGGTCACTTTTCTTCTCGCCCGCCTCCCCTGTCATTACCGCCCATAGGTCAGCACTCCAACCGCCGAGGCTTGCGGGGAGGGGGGAAGTGGGGAGGGGGGAAGAACCTCACACCGGTGGAGGGGGTTTGCGGATGGCTTGTGGTGGGGCTGTCGAGCTTTGACGGGTGGGGAAGGCGCAGGCGGCTGTCAACGCAGGCAAATTGGGAGCTGGTGTGGGCGCTTCAACACCATGGAGAGATCCATGGTCGATATGCTGACTGTGTGTGTGAATGTGTGTGTGTGTGGGGGGGTATCTGTGTGTGTCTGTTTGTGTGTCTGTGTGTGTGTTTGTGTGTGCATGTGTGTGTAGTGCCACCATGAGCTATGTTGGAGTACTACACTAGGAAAGACATAAGGTGGGGGGGGGGGGTGTAAATATATATATTTTTCAAAATAATGTTTATTTTTTGGGGGAATTAAATAATAAAAGAATATTTGTAGTTAACAAAAATGGAATGGTAGTATGAGAAAATCCAGCGGCGATTATGTTTATAAGCGTAACTAAGACATTTTGGCACTGTAGCTCCACCCTGTGGTTTGGTGATGTACTGTATTTAAAGTGGAGTTAAAAAAAAGGATGGAGTTTAATGGATATCAATGTGTGTGGGCGTGATCTTCATTTATTTTTTTTCTTCACCATGTTCTTCTTCTGTCTCCATGCATCCCTCCCCGCTGTCTCGAATCTTTCGTCTCCGCGCCCTCGCAAATGTATGCATATTTGTAACGATGCTGTGGGACTATGTGTAGGTAAAGGCCCAGAGACCATCTTTGCGGGCTCGGGTCTCAATGATAATGAGTGGCACACGGTGCGGGTGGTCCGGCGCGGAAAAGGCCTCAAGTTGACCGTGGACGACCTGCAGCCCGTCGAAGGTAACCTGTCAATCAAGTCACTTCATTTGGAGATACATCCACCTAGTTACAAACATTCAAGTTACGAACAACGGTACCTTAAATACACTTGTCTTTCCATGAACTGATAGATTTGTAACATGGCTAATGAGCTCTTTCTGTAAAGGAGTTGACCAAGTCCAATGCCAGATCTCCTACATGAGAATGACAGTTTAACAGGCTGTGTCTGTTCACCTCAGATTGACCCCAGATTTTCGGTGTTTCGGGCAACTAAGCAAAAGCGTGAAATTTTTAAATACGATGACTTCTATTCTGTCTATTCTCTATCATATTGTGATGCTAAATGGTTTGTAATGACTAAAGCGTTCCACAAGATGGCAGCAAAGCACTTGTTTTCAATTATCTCTTGCCCGCCACTCTGCCCCCCCATCCCAGGTCAAATGGCAGGCGACCACACCCAACTGGAATTCCACAACGTGGAAACGGGCATCGTGACAGAAAAACGCTTCATGCCGGCCGTGCCGTCCAATTTCATCGGGCACCTTCAGGGCCTGGCGCTGAACGGGATGCCCTACATCGACCTGTGCAAGAACGGCGACATCGACTACTGCGAGCTGAACGCCGTCATCGGCTACAAGAGCATCGTGGCCGACCCGGTCACTTTCCGATCGCGCTCCAGTTTCGTCACCTTGCCCACGCTGCAGGCCTACTACTCCATGCACCTCTTCATGCAGTTCAAGACCACCTCGCCCGACGGCCTCGTCCTCTTCAACCAAGGCAACGGCAACGATTTCATTGTGGTGGAGCTGGTCAAAGGGTGAGCCAGAATTCACCCTCATTGGGTGATAATCAAGAACATGACATTTGTTTTGTATGCTTTAGTTACCTCCACTACATCTCCGACTTGGGCAACGGAGCCCATTTGATCAAGGGCAACTCTAACAGCCCCCTGAACGACAACCACTGGCACAACGTGCACATCTCGCGGGATACCAACAACCTCCACACCGTCAAGATCGACACCAAAGTCACCACCCAGACCACCATGGGGGCCAAGAACCTGGATTTGAAAGGTACGTCGTCATTCCAGCTTGGAGACATTAAATATGACAAAAATGCCCATAGTCTCCAATTGGATTACCAGTGAAGAACTCCTCGTCTCCCGCCACAGGTGATTTATACATCGGGGGTGTTTCCAAAGAGATGTACCGTGACCTCCCCAAGCTGGTGCATTCGCGCGAGGGCTTCCAGGGCTGCCTGGCCACCGTGGACCTCAACGGGCGGCTGCCCGACCTCCTGGCCGACGCGCTGGCCACCGTGGGGCAGGTGGAACGGGGCTGCGAAGGTGAGCGTATCCAACATCCTTTCTTATTTTTTTGTTTGTTTCTTTATTTTCTCTCTTTCCGTTCTCCATTCATCCTTTTTTTTGGGTGTGGAGGGGGCTTGCGGGGTTAACCCACTAACCCAGAGGGAAGCTTGTGTCATCTTTTCTGCATTTGACAGGCATCGACTAACCATCTAACTTGGTTTGCTTTTTGTTTTGTTTTTTTGTTTGGCCCACAAAAGTTACATTGATGAAAGCGGACTTGCAAGGTATCTCGCTTTTTGTTTGCACATACCAGGGGGGGCGGGAGGTTGGGGGGTGCGCTTACTTACACACCTATTTGTAACTTCATTTTGTTTTCCTTTTCATTCCACCCCTACGATCATCTTTCCTTTGACGACCACCTTTGTCCACATGTTGCATTGCTTCATATTTTCTAAATACAGTACTGTACTTACATGTGATTTTTTTTAGGGGGAGGGTGATACTTCAGGAATGAAAACTGAAAAAGCTAATTTAAAGCTAATACTCGACTTGCATTTAAATAAATAAAATGCCCATCCGTCGATTTTATTTTATTTTATTTTGCCCAAATGTGGCAATTGAGCCCAAAGATCTCCCCCCACCCCCAGGCATGTACGTTGGCTTGCGTCTGAACTACCCCAGTGCTGTGCAGTCTTGTGTAAATCCCAATTCGAAAAGGGACCCCCGTCCGTCCTGCGTGGCTAGTGATGGACGGATGGGAAGAACGCTGTGACTAGCATGAGGCAGGGAAGAGAAGGGCAAATCGGGGGGAGGACCATCTGTGCCTTTAAACATAACGTGTATGTTTAACTCCTCCTGCTGTCCTCATGCGGGCTCACCACCCGCATGCTCTCCATTTTTTTGGGACCTCTCACTAGGCCATCTGTTGCTCGTTTGACACCCTCAGCAAACGATAATATATTTGACACGCTTCAGTGTGAACAAAATGGCCGAATTTGATGAAAGCTTCACTCACCTGTCAATCCAATAGATTGACAGGTCTATGATCTGCAAAATGGCTACCGTTCAGTCTAGCATCCTTTCCTATGCCGTGAAAATATACAAACACACCCTCATATAAGACCACGACGACAATCCCAGACCTGAACAATAATCGACGGTATGAACGGACGGTCCAGAATGGGTGTGACGAAAGTCCGCGGGTTCGAATCCTCCAGATGAAATAACCCGGCGCATCCTCCTCACGCGTTTTTCCGATGCAGGTCCCAGCACGACGTGCCAAGAGGATTCGTGCTCCAATCAGGGCGTCTGCCTGCAGCAATGGGAGGGCTTCTCTTGCGACTGCAGTATGACGTCGTACGCCGGACCGCTTTGCAACGACGGTGAGGCGGTCGTCCGGCGTCACGTTTGGCGATTCAACACTGACATGTTAATATTTGAGGGTTATTTTTTTAACTCCAGCTGGCACCACGTACATTTTCGGCCGCGACGGCGGCGTGGTGGTCTACACGTGGCCTCCCAACGAGCGCCCCAGCACACGGGCCGACAGACTCGCCCTTGGTTTCAGCACCCAGCAGAAAAATGCCATCTTGCTACGTGTGGACAGCGCGTCCGGTTTGGGGGATTACCTCCAGTTGCAGATCGTACGTCCCGTAACGCGAGCGGAATTGAGCGGTTGGGAAAAAAACCAAAATAAAAATGGAAAATATGGTTTTTCGCAGGACAAGGGCAACATCCGCGTGGTGTTCAATGTGGGCACGGACGACATCAACATCGAGGAGAGCTCCAAGTTCGTCAATGACGGGAAGTACCACATCGTGCGCTTCACCCGCAGCGGCGGGAACGCCACGCTGCAGCTGGACGACCTCCCCGTCATCGAGCGCTACCCCTCGGGTAAGCATCGGGTGGGCGAGCGTGTCAATTCCGACTGCATATTTGATTTATTTTGAAACTTTTTAAACCTTAAAAATGCTTCCTGTTTATGCTTGATCCATAGCCAAGCCTGTTAAATAGTGTTTAAAAAGGTAACATTTAATTCAGTGTTTTTTTTCTCACAATTAAAAGAAAATAATAACAGTTGGTGCATTTTTTGAACGACAGTTAAAAAAAAACGTTTAAAAAAAATCATGTACTATGTTTAACTAGTGAGAAAAAATAAGGAACACATGTTGTTGTTTTCTTCCCTATGTTCTGTTTTATTCCATTAAAGTGCTAAATCTGTAGCGCAGTCGTCTAAAAGCGATGCTTAATGCCAATTGTTTTGAGGTGTGTGTCCTTTACATGTAACACTGGAAGACGCGCTGGCAAGCGTGTGGCAGCTATAACGTTATTTCCCTTGTGCTCTTGCAGATGTTAACCCCTGAAATGTCTCTTTAGATTAAAGCCAATGAACAGAGAGTAAGAGTCCGCTCAGTGGAAACCATCCCGCCCGTCAATTGGCAACAACGCAGCCGCCGCCGCTGAGACACCCAATGCACAACGCGTGGCGCCGCCATATTGGTTGTGGAAATGTTGTACTTTCAAGCACAGATCTCATTAGCTTGTTTTATTTTTGTTTGTTTTACTGTTGACTCAAAGATGACATAAGTTAAAAAAAACACTCGCACACACACAAATACAAGAAAAAATTAAGTCCACACACCGCCCCCATTTTATCAATTGTAT
Organism: Hippocampus bargibanti; assembly: GCF_051943395.1. NCBI lineage: Eukaryota > Metazoa > Chordata > Actinopteri > Syngnathiformes > Syngnathidae > Hippocampus > Hippocampus bargibanti. Next base: position 9,548,201 of record NC_142748.1, read on the forward strand.
ACTTAACTCATTCACTGCCAAAGTGCAAAAATGTGTCCACTGCAGTGCGAATGTTTTTGTCATTGTCACTCGAATTCCAGGACCCACAGGATATTGAGTTTTAGGACTACATCAACATTCAATAAAACATTAGAAACCTTAGAATCTCTTCTTTCATCATAAAAAAAGAGTTAATCCCTAAATGATTTGAGTCTGGAGTTATATGATCTCAAAATGAGGGTGGCTGTCCAAAATACAATGCAATACATACAGATTGGTTTATATAGCGCTTTAACAACAGCTGAAGCTGGAACAAAGCGCTAATATGGAGAAAAGGGAAATGCTCCCCCCTTGGGGAAGGGAAAATACATTTCCAGAGATCTAGTCAGCGCTTTGTCAGCACCCAAACAAGAAAAAAACTAAACCTGAACAGATTCGGGAATGGCGCTCTACGTCATACTGTATTTTCAATTCCCGAATATATTTGTGAATGGCAGTGAATAAGTTAATTTTCAATGAAATATGCTTTACAATTATGGGCGATACATTTTTAATAAGTCTCTTTTCCTTTGGCTTGAAAATTGGTGGACTCATTCGTCGCTTTATGAAATTTTAGTCCGTCGCTCACGAGCAGATGTGACACATCCAATATGGCGGCCACGGTAGGGCTCCGACATTGTTAATGTTTGCGTCGAAGCTCCTAACAACTCCCCCAGATGAAACATGAGCGGACCGTTACTTTCTTTTCATTGCTCTTCTTTGTGTATCCAGCTCCTGTGCCAGCATTTTGGGATCTGCGTAATTACTACTGTGTTCTCATCTCTAAATTAAAGGCAACATTGATAACGAGCGCCTGGCCATCGCCAGACAGCGAATCCCCTATCGGCTCGGTCGAGTAGTTGACGATTGGCTACTCGACAAAGGTAAAAACCCTGATTAAAATTCCTTAAAAGATTTAAAACACTTCAATATATGATTATTCATACATTTCTATCTCTCTTTCTCTCTCTATATATATATATCTATTGATATCTACGTCTATTATCTTGTGCACCATCGACTAACGTTCTAAAACTCTTAATCCATAATTAAGTCTTTAAACGCTGTCGTGTGGAATAACTGTAGTGCCTGTTGTTAGTCTGTACTTGGATAATATCAGGTTAAAGGGACGATGGAGAGATTTAAATGCTGATAAAAGTGATTTTTAAAAAGAAAAAGAGAGGGAAAAAAGGTGCAAGGTTAATAATGTGTTGTTAGCTTTCTTGTTGTGATGTTTTTTTAGCAATGCAAGTAGCCTGTAGTCCCTTTAACAGCATTTGACGACGTTGTGCATGCTTGCTCTCCGCATCCACCCATCCGTCCGTCTGTCGGTCCATCACCATGGCAACCATCTGTGTCCTTCGGCGGCCCCCTTCCCTCTTCCCCGTCTTCCTGCTGGCTCTCGTCCGTGGCTTCATTGTTTCATTCCAGCCATCTTCTCACCTTGTTTCGGGAGGGCGGGATAGTGTAACACTCAAACGTTGCTTTTGTGTGTGACTGTGTGTTTGTGTGCCTGTCCGCTTTCCTCCTCCGGTGTGTGTGTGTGTGTGGTTGTGCGTGCGAACGGGCAGGTCGGCAGCTGACCATCTTCAACAGCCAGACGACGGTGCGGGTGGGCGGCGGCGAGCGCCGCGCCGCCATGTTCCAGGGCCAGCTGTCGGGCCTGTACTACAACGGCCTGCGCATCCTCAACATGGCGGCCGAGGGACACCCGCACATCCGCGTGGATGGCAGCGCCCGGCTAGTGGGCGATATGCCGTCCTCATCCATCACGCCGCAGTCCAGCGCCGCCGCCGGGGGCAACCGCTCGGACGCGGCGCCCGCCGCCGCCACCGGCGACGTCACCACCACCACCGCCAGCAACAGGAAGCAGGGCGCCACGCAGCAGGTCAGAATGAATTGCACTGCGAGTTACCATGGCGACAGCGAACCCCCCCCTCACTACTAACCCCCGGTGGAATCGCTCCTCTGTGCAGCTCCCACCCGCTTTTTTTTTTCACCCATAAATAATAAAACGCCGCCAGCCTCGGCCTCAGGCATCAATAATGGATGACAGAGCCGTCTCCCGTCAATCTCGGGGCGGGTGTGCCAACTTTTGAACCCTCGACATCAGCTCGACGGGTCGGCGTCATGAGAATTAGGTCGCACGCTCGCCGTACTGCGCCAATTGCCCCCCTTCCTGAAAAAAAAATCATTTGTCTACTGGAAGCAGCTCCCGCCGCTTGTTGCTTGGCAACACACACTCACATGTATGTGGAGTTGCAGCATCCTTGCATCACCGTGAGAGACATCTGCGTGGAAAGATTGGTCGCACAAGCTAGTGCGTGAGCGTTTTTTTTTTTCTTCATATTCTGGCGTGATGCGAGGCAGCAAAAAAATCCGATGAATAATGCATGACAAGTGAAGAGTCCAAGTGTTGATGCTTGGGGCTCACGGTCGCACGCTACGCCCGTTTTGCTGAAACAACACCCCCTCGCCCTGTCAGAGCACATCTGGCGTCATGTTTTGATTGGATATGCTTTTATTAGTCTCACAGTGGAGAAATTTTCATTTCACAGCAGCAAAGTGACGAGTAAAGGAAAGGAAGAAGTAGATAAACTAAATACAGGAGCTGCTGTAAAGGCAGCCTCTCTCGTGGCGCCATCTTGAAAGAACAACAAAATAACTAAGTAACAAAATAATATGATAACACAAAGACGCAGTCATTCAGTCTTAAGCACTTTCTGCGCACTGTTGCATGAAGGATCTTCTCCTTTTCCCCAGTGGCTCCCCATTTCAAGCTCATATAACCCCAGACCCATATAATTTAGGAATTCACTCTTTTTTTCTGATGAAAGAAGAGAGTCTAAGGTTTCCAACGCTGCATTGAATGCTGATGTCGTCCTAAATCTCAATATTCTGTGGCTGATGGAATTCGAGTGACAATGACAAAAACCCTGGCACTTGAGTGGATGCATTTTTCCACCTAGACTGGCAGTTAAAAAAAAAACATTAGCATCCATCACCCTCCTCCTCCGCTTCCTTGTTGCCCTCTTGCCTCCCCCCCCCCCTCCCACTCCTCCCGCACAAAGCGGCGCGATTGGCTGCGCGTTTCTATCTCACCATCTGCGCTGGCGCTAGCTGGTTTCTTTCCTCTCCGGCTGGCGTCGGGCGGACGCTTCTTTTGTGTTTATCCTCCTGCCGCTTCACCAACGGGAGCCATGGAGCCGGCGGCGTGACTTTTCTGCGGGATAACCAATCGCCTCCGGGGAGGGGGCGTGAAGGATTTAAAAGAAATCTCCCCCCAAAAAAGTGGAGTGACCATGTGTGAACTTGGCAGTCAGGGAAGCTTGGATGGTCGCTGGCACTGTACGGCCGCTCAGGTAGACATTTGGCGTTTTTGAATTCGGCGAGCGACCGTTGTGGACAGCGATGAATTTTTGGCGTTGAGTGACAGGTCATGTCGTCTCCTAAAAAAAAAAAAAAAGATGAACAAATATGTTTTTGCTTGCCTTTTTTCTTTTTTTTTTTGTCTTGCGTTGCTTCTATTTCAAAGCTTAAAATCTTTTTTTTCTCTTTTTTTTTTTTTTGCTGTCGGGTCTCATTTGCATGCACAACATTCAAATCCATCTGCTTATTTTGGTTTCTTATCCTACATATTTTCCACCCAAACGTCATCATCAACTTTGTCCCATGTGCCGCGCTTGTGGCCATCAGTTAGTTTGCTTTTTTTTCACACTTTGTAGGTAGAAATGATTAGAAAAGCAACCAAAAATATTTTGTGGCACTGTGCAATGTTTTAAAGCTTTTTTTTTCTTTGCTTTTGAAGCAAATACACTTCACAAAATGGAACGGCTTTATTTGTGCTTTCATCGCCCCCCGCCCCCCCCAGTCTGCTTTTCAAAACGAACCTCCATAAAAGCCGCTTTATTGTTCAGTCATGTCACTCAAATGCTTTTTACCGCGTTGATCCCGGATGACTTCTACTGCATTGCATCACCATCCAATTTTAATTTTGCGCTACACACATCCCCTCGTCGCTACTTCAAAATATCGCGACCACACCCGCCTTCCAACCTTTATTCGTTTTTAATGAGGGTGGGTAGCATGAAGTTTGCGTGCCATTGCAACGGGAGCAGGCAGGGACATGTTGTATTAGTGGGCGGGGGGGGGGGGTGGAATGGAGGTGTATCGATTTTGCTGCATGTAAAAGTGGGGCAGGGGTCATACTCATGTTGACCTTCTTTCTTTGCAGTCGGCGGATGACATTCTGGTGGCGTCGGCCGAGTGCCCGAGCGACGATGAAGACATCGACCCGTGTGATCCCAGCTCAGGTGAGCCCCCCTAAAAGCCCCCCTCACCCCCTAGCCGCCCATCCTCAAGCATCCTCTCTATTTTTGTTCTTGTCGCCACAATGAATTATTCACAGGCTCCTTTTTTCACTTTGTGCCTGCAGGCATTACCTAACACACCCCACACACACACACACACACACACACACACGAACCTCCCCATCGATGCCTTTCAGCTCCTCCCTTCTCCTTTCTCCTCATTTCTTCCCCATCATGTCTCGGCCTTGAGGGGATTTGCATGCAAATGATTTTGCGTTTTATGCGCTGGCACGCGGCGGTGGCACATTTTGTTCGCCACACTGTTCTTTATTTATTTAGTTATTTATTCTTTTTGTTATTTAGTTATGTATTTAGTTATTTATGTAGTTTTTTTTAACTGAATTCATTGCCAAATGTGTCCTCTCCAGTGCCAGGGTTTTTGTCACTCGAATTCCAGGACCCACAGAATATTGAGTTTTAGGACTTCAATGCAGTGTAAGAAACCTTAGACTCTCTTCTTTTATCAGAAAAAAATGTTCATTCCTAAATTATAGGGGTCTGGAGTTATATTAGCTTGAAATGAAGGCAGGTGTCCAAAATACAATGCAATACATACATAATGGTTTATATAGCGCTTTAACAAACGCTGAAGCTGTAACAAAGCGCTAACATGCACAAAATACTAATGCTGCCCCCTTGTGGAAGGGAAAAAAAAAACATTTCCAGAGGTCTGACCAGTGCTTTATCGGCACCCAAGCATGAAAAAAACAAACAAAACCTGAACAAATTCGGGAATGCCGCTCTATGTCAAATTTTCAAAATTGTGCAAAACCCCAAATGTGATTATTTTTAATTCCAAGACATGGTAATCCACTCATCCGTCCTTTCCCCACTAGCGCGGCCCCCCCTCCCCGAGGTGAAAGTGTTCCCCGGCACTTCGGAGGTGGTGCGCGAGAGCAGCAGCACCACGGGCATGGTGGTGGGCATCGTGGCGGCGGCGGCCCTGTGCATCCTCATCCTTCTCTACGCCATGTACAAGTACCGCAACCGCGACGAGGGCTCCTACCACGTGGACGAGAGCCGCAATTACATCAGCAACTCGGCCACGCAGCCCAACGGCAGCGCCAAGGACAAGTCGCTGGGCATCGCCAAGATCTCCAAGAACAAGAAGAACAAGGACAAGGAATACTACGTCTAACTTTTATCCACATTTCTATATATATATATATATATAGATATATACACCACATACACATATATATATATATATATATCTCGCCCCAAAAACTCAAAGCTCCATGTACATAAAAATAGGTATATTCTTCCTGATAACACACACGCACACTCATGGACGATGACTCAACAATACACACATCCAAGCACAAACACGTACACGGACTGCTTTTGAAGGGACAAAATGTACAAAACGAGATGAGCCTCGGGATCAGGCTCCTTTTATGACCCGTTGCAAAGCATTCCAGATACTCCACGGAGATGACAGCATAAAAAGCAGCAGTCTGCGCCGAGGAGGGGGGGATCATCGCTTCAAAGTGTCAGTCGTCATTTTTGTTTTTGTTTTTTGGGAGGGTTAAAGGGGCGATTTTACAAACCATCTGCCCCCTCTGTTTACCGTCGTGCTTGTCCCCAGATGACTAAAGACAAGGGTCGGGGTACACCCTGAACTTGTCAAAGCAGGCCCTGTTATTGGTACGGATGTCATGGTGAATATTGATTGTTTAGGTTTTCTGATGAGTTCCCAGAAGCTAAAAAATTCATATTTCTTCTCGAAAAAAATCCAAGTCGACGACTGACTCTTTTGTTTTCCCTTTAAGGACCTGAAGCACATACCGGAGAAAGTTAGCGCAAGTGTGTGTGTATGTGTGTGTTTCTACGCGCGCATGTGTGTTTGTGGGTGTAGCGGGAGTAGCCCCCCAAAAAAATACAAATAATACAAAAGGGGGGCAAAAAAAAAATCTAAAGCAACCAGACGATCGGAAACCCTATGGAGTATCTTCCCGACAGCAACAACAACAAAAGGAACAAGCACACGAGCGGATGCGACGGGGAAATCAGGGTGCGAGCAGACGCTTTGCTTTCGACGCAAACTGTGCGGGAGATTTTACCCCTGGGGAGGCTTCACATGCTACCTACACACTTGACAAAAAAACTGTACGAGGACTTGCACTTTCTTAAAAACAACACAACAATGTGGATGAAGGAAGTATTGACTCTCCGAAGAAAGGGGAGAGGGGGGTTGTTTGTCATTGCACGTGAAGTTGTGGATTTGTACCGCAGACAAAGCGGAGGAAACGCCCCCACCGACGCCATCTTAGATTCCCATGGCGGAAAGAACAAAATGTCCTTCACGGAGCCTGTGGAGAAAACTTGGGTTGGCGCCATTGGCGCTTGACTCCATTTTGTCTTTTTTCATTGTTCTTTTTTTATATCCCCCCCCTGCCCGAAACCGCGAATGCGATGTACTGTGTTACCTTGACTTACAAATCCAATTTACGCACAAAACAGTCACATCCCAAATCACCTTTCCCCTATTGAAATGAATGGGGAGTGCCACAATCCGATCCAGTCACACCAAATAAGCGCTTTTTTTCATGCAAAAAAATATGACATTACACACATATTGTCCACGAGCGACAACTTTTTCAATACGCTTGTAAGTCAAGGTTACGCCGCGTATCCGCGGGTGTAACGGTGCCATAATGCCTGTTTTCCAGTTCTTCCACGCCATGCATGCCGGCAGAACGCCACGAAACGCAAACGTGTGGGTGAGTGAGGTGACCGTCATGTCCGACCTGCCATCTTTCTTTTCAGTTTCCCCCCAAATCCCCCCCACCCGCTAGGTGTTCTCACCGTTTCCGCCACGTGGTTTCTCTTCCTATCCTCCCCCTTCGTCCCATCCAACATGCTATGATTTTTTCTACATGTGTACACTTTTTCTACGGTATAATGCGTTGCTTTTTATTGTTACGGTTCTTTGATGAACATTCAAAAGTGGAAATTTATTATTGGGAGACAAAAAAAATAGTTTTGAAGATTAATGAGTAAATAAAATATTACCCAAGTGAGTTGGCTGGCTGTTGTGGTTGCGTGCGTGCGTGCACAACGAGGCACGTTTATTTCGCTAAGAATGTCACATTAACTCATTCACTGGCAGACTATGTGCAAACATGTGTCCACTCCAGTGCCAGGGTTTTTGTCATTGTCACTCCAATTGCAGGACCCACAGAATATTAAGTTTTAGGACTATATAAACATTCAATGGAGCGTCAGAAACCTTAGACTCTCTTCTTTCTTCAGAAAAAATAGTTAATTCTTAAGTTATATGACTCTGAAGTTATCTGAGCTTGAAATGGGGGCAATTATACAAAATACAATACAATACATATTGAGTACAATACATATAGCGCTAGTTAACAAGAACATATCCACAAAAGAAAACAATTATTATTGATGATGTTATTTTTTTCTATTTTATTGTAAGTCGGTGATGACGAGGGAGGGGAGGGGGGGAAAAAACCCGCCCACCAACACCAAACCTTGTGTTGCTCATCCCACCTCATTCTCAAGCCTGGGGTGTTTGCGGAAGATGTCCCAATTTCCTTAGCGTGACGAGGAGCAAGACATTAGGCAACGATTGCCGTGATGATGATGACGATGATGATAATGATGATGATGATGATGATTTTGATGGTCGTCACGGTGGGGCTCCAAATGACCGATCGATCACCCCAAGCTGCGGGCTTGTGTCGCAACATCTACACGTCAGACTTTGAAATTCCAAGCGGACTCTCTGCCTACACGCAATGCCTGTGAGTACACACACACACACACACACACACACACTATATTTACATTTTTATATTTCATATTTTTAAGTATTTGAAAGCTATTTTTTGTGCTTTGTTATATGCTATTTTTTCCTTCTATGGCATGTTCATGTTACTCAAACTAGCAAGTCTTTTTTTTCCCTCTTTTGGTCACACTTGATACTTTTAATGACATTTTTGTATTTACCGGATATAAAACAGGCTCAATGGGTAAATCCGCACCCTCATATTTGAACTCACTTGTTGGTGCAAGTTGCTCACAGCTTGCCGATGTGTGTGTTCCTTCCAAGGTCAAGGCAGCACCGTGCAGGTGTCAGCCAGCGCCAAAAAAAAAAATGAAGGACAAACCTCCCTGATTGCATGCCACACACACACACACACACACACACACACACACACACACACACACACACACACACACATACGAAACGATACAAAGCAGTGATCCAAGTGTGTGTCAACAGGGAGGTGAAGAAGACCCGAATCTCGGCGATCCGTGGCAGCGCCTTCCGCGGCCTTCACAATCTCAGGAGAGTGTGAGTAGCAATGACACCTTTCAATCAATCAATCACCGTTTCAATCAATCATGACCATTTTGGTGATGATAATACAAAAAAATAATAATTGAATAAGGAGAAAAAAAGGTTTGTTTTGGTGCAGGGTCAAAAATCCACCTGAATGACGGCCATTTTTGCTCCACCGCAGGCATATTGTCGACAACGACGTCCTGAAGACGGTGTCCGATTTTGCTTTCTCCCGCCTTCCACGACTAGCTAATATGTAAGCGACACGCCAGCGATTGTTATTTGTTTTAATGTTGATCGGCGGTGTTTGGTCTTGGTGGCGGAACGAGAGGTACGGCAAAAAAAATGCGCCGAACTAGTCTAAACAGGAAATAGAGAATGATGGGATCCAATCACAACCTCTGCCAAGGCCAAACATATACGGCGGACTCGTTTTATACTTGTGTTGGATGATGCTATTCCACTCCAGTCCTGTAGATGGCATAAGTGTGTCTGCTAACACACTGCTGAGTTTTTGTTATCTTTCTACCATGTGCGAAAAAGTTATTATATATATCCATATTTCATTCAAGTCACTAGGAACGCAACTAGCTTACCAACGAAATTGCATTTTTCTCCCCTGTACTAAATTTAGCTAATTCATTGCCAGACATGCGCAAAATGTGTCCACTCCAGTGCCAGGGTTTTTGTCATTGTCACTTGAATTCCAGGATTGGCAGAATATTGAGTTTCAGCATTATATAAATATTCAATACAGTGTTAGAAACCTTAGACTATCTTCTTTCATCGGAAAAGTAGTTAATTCCTAAGTTATGTGGGTCTGGAGTGATCTGAGCTTGGAATGAGGTTGACTGTATAAAATACATTTGCTTTATATAGCACTTTAACAACAGCTGATGCTGGAATAAAGTGCTCACATGGAAAAAAAGAAATGCTGCCCCTTGTGGAAAAGAAAAATGGCAGTGAATGAGTTATTCCAAATGAAAGCGGGCTAATATGTTTTTTTTTTTGTTTTTGTCTCATTTCTCATAGCTTCATCTCGCAAAACGGCGCTTTGGACTCAATCGGAGCCTTCGCCTTCTCGGATCTCCCCGAACTTGTTGAGTTGTGAGTTCTGCTGTCAATGTTACTATAAAGAATCCAAAAAAATAAATCCATATTTTGTTTAATGTATAAAAAATATGGATCTAACCGGATAAAGTGAGTGAATTTCAGTTGTTTTTTTTTGCATCTTCCAGGACCATCGCCAAATCCAAACATCTGACACACATCCACCCCGATGCCTTCAAGGACCTGGTCAAGCTGCAACGTCTGTAAGTTGCCATTGATTCCCAGCTCAAAACAACAAACACGCACAAAAAAGTAACCCAGGTGAATAAGGCATCAATATTTTCTGAGGACCGTTCGTTTCGCTTTGCAGGATCATCTCCAACACGGGAATCCTGACCTTGCCCGATTTCTCCAAGATGCACTCCGCCTCCGACTACTTGATGCTGTAAGCGCACACCCACATTGACACATTTTCACATTGCCCGACATTTTTATTTTTATTTATTCTTTGATTTGAATATGCGCTTGCGTTGTCTGCACCTTGCCCAGCGACTTGCACGACAACACCCGCCTTCAGAAGGTACCCGCCAACGCCTTCAACGGCGCTTGCACGCAAGCTATCAGAGACATGTGAGATACTTTCTTTCATTCAATTTTGTGCACTACACCAAAAAAAAGGATTTCCTCAAATTGGATCTCCAAAATATAAATAAATGTAAAAAAGGAGCTACAATTAACATAGCTAAGTCATACAAATGTCTTCTTCTTCTGACCTCTGACTTTGACAGACGGCTAACCAGGAACGGCATCAAGACGGTGGCGAGAGACGCCTTCAACGGCACCAAGATGCACAGATTGTGAGTCACGACGACGGAACATTTTTGGAGCTATGGAGTGACTCATCATCATCATCATCGTCATCATCATCATGGTCGACATTTTTCTCGCTCTCTCTGTGAGGTCGCTGAAAGGCAACCGACAACTGAGTTACATCCACCCAAACGCCTTCGCAGGGTCCAGTGAGCTGGTTTTCATGTAAGCGAACACCCAAAAATGCTCAAAATTAGTTTGAATTGGATATTTGTTGTATGTACGCCACAGTATTCTGCGATGTATCATTTAACTCATTCACTGCCAGATGATGTGCAAAAAATGTGTCCACGCCTGTGCCAGGGTTTTCGTAATTGTCCCTTGAATTCAATGCAACATAAACATTCAATGCAGCGTGGGAAACCTTACATTCTCTTCTTTTATCAGAAAAAGATAGAGTTAATTACTAAATGATATGGATCTGGAGTTATATAAGCTTGAAATGAGGGCAGATGTCCAAAATACAATGCATTACATACATATTAGTTTGTACAGCATTTTAACAACTAGTGAAGTTGTAACAATACGCAAACTTGGACAAAAAGCAAATGCTGCCCCCTTGTGGAAAAGAAAAAATATTTCCAGAGGTCTGACCAGCGCTTTATCGGCACTTCAGCATGGAAAAACAAAACTGGAATAAATTTGGGAATGGCGCTCTGTGTCACATTTTACCGAATAAATTTGTGAATGGCAATAAATGAGTTAATCATCGCTACTTTTCGCTCAATTTTGACGCTAGTATGCTATAGCAAATACGATGGAGCTGTTTGCATTGAATTACAGTAAAGTCTCGTTATATCGATATCGGATATATCGATACTATTTCTATGCACGCACGGAGAAAATTACATGCAAACAGGGTCGGATATATCGATAGTCCCAGTTATATCGATATTTTTTCGGACTCCCTTGAATATCGATATAACGAGACTTTACTGTATTTTACTATTTTATGCGTCAGCTGTGTCGTACGCTAGGCGACGTTATTAACGCTCACAAGTACAATAATCCCTCATTTTTTTTTGCTGTTAATGGGAACCAAGACCGCCTGCGATAGATGAAAATCCGTGAAGTAGAGTTATATAATAATAATATATATTTTTTTTCCCTGAAAAAAAATCCGGATTGCACTGAAACCGCGATAAGTGAACCGCGAAGTAGCGAGGCGATTACTGTAATTCAAAGTACGTACGTCCCTGCACTTTTTAGCGACATCTCGCAAACGGCGCTGAGCTCGCTGCCGGACGCCATCTTGGGCAACCTCCGCAGTCTAGTTGCTGAGTCTGCGGTGCACCTGAAAAAACTTCCCCCTCAACGGGCCTTCGCCAAGCTGCTGGAGGCGCGCGTCACCTACCCGTCGCACTGCTGCATCTTCCTACACATGCAACGAAACAGGTACGCCTGAACTGACGGACGGACGGACGTATGGACGAACAACATGTCCGATTGCCTTTGTTTTTTTTTTTTGTGTAGTTCCAAGCACCCGCTGTGCTCTCTGCGGGAGGCCCGCCAGAACGCGGCGTTCTTCTGGGACCACTGCTTGGGGAGCTTCAACGTCACCTGCAGCCCGGCGCCGGACGCCTTCAACCCCTGCGAAGACATCATGAGCTCGGCTTCCCTGCGGGGGCTCATCTGGGCGGTGTCCGTGCTGGCCCTGCTCGGAAACACGGTGGTGCTGCTCGTCTTGTTAGGTAACGCCGCCGAATGTCCGCCCGTTGCCCCCCGTGCACCCCCGTGACCGCCATACTGGCTACGTGCAGGCAGCGCGTCCAAGCTGACGGTGCCGCGCTTTCTCATGTGCCACCTGGCGTTCGCCGACCTGTGCATGGGCGTTTACCTGCTGGTGATCGCCGGCATGGACACGCTGACCCGCGGGCACTACCACAACCACGCCATCGACTGGCAGACGGGCCTGGGGTGCCACGCCGCCGGATTCTTCACGGTGCGTCTTTGCCCGGAGCCGGCCTGGCGATGACAAAATCAACAAAGGCTGCGCGTGTGCGCGTCAGGTGTTTGCTAGCGAGCTGTCGGTGTACACGCTAACGGCCATCACGCTGGAGCGCTGGCACACCATCACGCACGCCCTGCGCCTGGACCGCAAATTCCGCCTGAGGCACGCCTGCGCCGTGATGACGGGCGGTTGGATTTTCTCCTGCCTCGCCGCCGCCATGCCCACGCTGGGCGTCAGCAGCTACAGCAAGGTGAGACGCGCGCAACGTGGGACGCTTTCTTGTTCTTGTTAAAATATGCTTTTTTTCCATCGGAGGCCGTCCCTAATTGATGGTTTAACGGACAGGTGAGCATCTGCCTCCCCATGGACGTGGACTCGTTGTGGTCGCAGGTATACGTGGTGTCTCTGCTTCTTCTCAACATGGCCGCCTTCGGGTGCGTCTGCGCCTGCTACCTCAGCATCTACCTGGCGGTGCGCCACCCGTCGGGCGCGCCGGCCCGGGCCGACGCCCGGGTGGCGCAACGCATGGCCGTGTTGGTGTTCACCGACTTCCTGTGCATGGCGCCCATCTCCTTTTTCGCCGTGTCTGCGGCGCTCAAGCGGCCGCTCATCACCGTGTCGGACGCCAAACTGCTCCTGGTGCTTTTCTACCCCATCAACTCATGCGCCAACCCCTTCCTCTACGCCTTTTTCACACGCGCCTTCCGCCGCGACTTTGTCCTGTTGGTAGCGCGCTTCGGCCTGTGCAAGGCGCGCGCCCACGGCTACCGCGCCGACAGTTCGTCGTGCCAGCAGCCGGCGTGGGGGGCGCTCAAGAGCGGCCCCGTCAACATGTGCCTGACCTCGGCCGGCCGCGGCGACAGGTGACGACGCCATGTTCGCCGGACCTCGGCGGTTACGTCACATCCGTTGTGTGACGGAAACGCCTTTCAAGGACACTAGACAAGCATTGATGGAATAATTGACGCATTATTTGCAAAATGTTCTAAATAAGAGAAACACACAAACATAAATTGAACTAATGTAAGACAAAACAACAATTATATTTTTAATATTCATATTTGCATATCACATTGAATAATATCATTCTCATAAGCATAGTACTGCACATGCAATAGTGTTATGTTATATGTTTATTTTGTGTAACATGCACTAATTGCAAATGTATTTAGATGTGGTGTTGTATTATTCTCGCCTTAATAAAGATCCTGTCTTCAAACATATGTGCCTGACCCATTTTTTCTCTCCAGTTTGATTGTCTCGTGACAGTTATTAATATAATAATTCATGTTTCTTAAAGTGCTCAAATATGGGAAATGAAATAGTGGTCAAATGTCGCCCTCCTGTGGACAAATTGAATACGACAAATAAAACGTCAGTACTATTTCCTGACGTCACGAACGTTTACAATCATCTTCGTTTACAAGGATTTAAGTGACAAGTACAGCAAAAAAAAACACACTTTTCCTGTTTTTTATTCGAACGGGGTTTGACGAATTAAAAGGGAATATAATGTCACTGAAAAATACCGGAAATGAAATTATCGATTTCAAGTCAGTATTGTGACGCAGTATGCAATCTCACGAAGATGAATGATGCGCTGCGGCATTTGTCTACGTGAAAACGGTTTACGTTTATTGTATTGTCCTTAAAATAAATGCAATTTAAAAAGCGTCAGTATATTTTCTGCACAGTCTTTATTTGTCAGACTGGTTACTTCTCGACGCTAACAGTAAGGCGTAATATGGCCTCCTTGTTAGGGATAACCCGATTGGTTGAGGTTTGGGAGGACTATAGAAGATCTCTTGTGATTGGCTTAAGCGGTTATATGTCTTTTTTTCTCTCGCGATTGTTTCCCGTGTGAGTTAATGGCTCCTCCTGCAACGGACGGGGACGGAGCTGGCTAGAGCGGCGTTACGGGGGGGAAGCAGGATCGCGGCGGAGAAAAACACCCAGTTACACCCCAAGTACTCGCGCGATCTCTGTAGCAGTTGTCTCGCCGTAACACGAGAGAGGCCGCCCGGGCTCTAGTACGGAGCTGAGGGTTAAATTTAGACGCGTCTCGGCCCGAGGACAGCTCCGTGTTTTTAACCAGCGACCAACTCCCCAGATGAACTCCGTCAGAGCCACCAACCGGAGACCCAGGCGAGTGTCGAGGCCGCGCCCGGTGCAACCCGAGCGAAACAACGGGGACAGAGGTAAGACAAGACCCCGGTGGGCTCGAGAGACGCGTCGATCGCGATAGCGACCCCGGCCAGCTTCCCCAGACAGGTCCGGCGCTCTGCGCCCGGTGCCACTAGGAAAACCCGAGGCTCGCCTGTGGGTAGCCTAGGCCAGGCCGCGCTTTGTTTAGCTTGACTGGAGCGCGGCTAGGCTACAAGCTAGCGGAAGGTTGGGGGGGTTGTCTCCGGTGGATGTAATGCCCCTGCAGCCGGACGGCCGCCGTTTCGCAGCCGATATCGGCCCTCTTATCTCGGCTTGTGCCGGGGGGGAGAAAGGGGCTGTCCTTTCCGGACACCCTCGCCATGTCCCCCTCCCCCTTTGCTGTCTGTGTCGCCGCATTCCCAGCTGTCACTAACGATTCCGAGGGTGTAAATCTGCGGCGTCCCGCAACACTGCCATCTTTGGGGTGGAACAAAAACATTACGCGGCCGTCATCGGGGCGACGACGCTCGGCTAACACTGCGCCAAAATCCCCGCACGGACGCGGGTGGACGTGGCTTTGCTGCTGATTTGACAGTGTCCATTTTGTGCGGGGGTTTGTAGACTTAGTTGCCCCCCCTTTTTGCTCGCTTCCTCCCTTGTTCTGCATGCTAGCCGCCGCAGCTAGCTGCATTTGTTTACAACGCGAATTCGACTGCTACGCACTAGGCTTTTGGATCCGTTAGCCATCCTCCCCCATTAAAAAAATGTGCTGCCCGTTTTTGTTGGGCTGCATCACAATCACTGCTCACAGCAGCAAAATCAATGGGTGTGCGTGATGGACCCCATTACAGAATGATCAATCATGACCAACCTTTGTCTACCTCACAGGAGCCACTGTAAGGGAACCAGACTCCAAAAAAGATGCTCTTATTTGTCATTCTTCAACACTGCAGTTCATGTTGTGCACCGCACCTTTTGTTCCGCTCAATGTGTGCTGCGTGTTATAAATATATTGATGATGTGTGTAGATGAGGAGGCTCCCGCAGCAGCTGCGGCAGAGATGGCGATTGAGGAATCTGGTCCAGGAGCTCAGAACAGTCCTTACCAACTCAGACGCAAGACACTGCTGCCCAAGAGGAGCGCCACAGCCCCCGCCGCTGCCTCCGCCTGCCCCAGCAAAGGCCTGATGGAGGTTTGAGCTTATTCGTCGCAGCGTATGTGAACGAGTGTGGATGTATGTTTGGATGTGTGTGTGTGTGTTTTTGTGTGTGTATCACTACGGTGAGCTGGAATGTCCTTCTCCGCAGGGAGCGTCCACGTCGTCCACAGAGGCCTTCGGCCATCGGGCCAAGCGAGCGCGTGTGTCGGGTAAGAGCCACGACTTGCCAGGTTTGTGTCTTTAAAATTCGTTTTTTTGTTTGCGACATTGCCGCCATTTTTTTTCGCACATCCCTTCTGACGCTTTGGTGTGGTCCCATTGCAGCGGCGCCGGCGGAACAATATCTGCAGCAGAAGCTCCCCGACGAGGTGGTCCTAAAGATCTTCTCCTACTTGCTGGAGCAGGATCTCTGTCGGGCGGCGTGCGTTTGCAAGCGCTTTAGCCAGCTTGCCAACGACCCCATACTATGGTGAGCGAATCCCGCTGACGGCTCACTTGATGGCGAACGCTGATGTTTGTTTCTGTTTGGGTTTTGGGGGCGTGTCGTCATTCTCTCAGGAAGCGTCTGTACATGGAGGTGTTTGAGTACACGCGTCCCATGATGCACCCCGAGCCAGGACGCTTCTACCAGGTCAGCCCCGAGGAGCACGAACACCCCAATCCCTGGAAGGAGAGCTTTCAACAGCTGGTAAGTGGTTCTTCTTCTTCTTCTCTCTGCCTGATGATGTCTTGTTTCACTGACAACGCGTGTGTGTTGGGGGTTGGCTTCTGTTTCAGTACAAAGGCGCCCACGTAAAGCCGGGCTTCGCCGAGCACTTTTACAGCAACCCGAGCAGGTACAAGGGCAGGGAGAACATGCTGGTAAGTCAAATGCTAATGGCTAGTGTCTCAATATTTTTGACAATCCCTCCTAAAATTGTTGTTCTTTATTTTTGTTCCTGTTTTAGTATTACGACACAATCGAGGATGCGCTGGGTGGTGTGCAGGAGGCCCACTTTGAAGGCCTCATTTTCGTGCACTCTGGCATCTACACGGACGAGTGGATCTACATCGAGTCTCCCATTACCATGATTGGCGCCGGTACGTACGCGGTTACACTTGAGTCCGATTTTTATTCGGGAGAAAGTTAATAACGGAGGTGATTTTTTTTTTTTTTTTTTTTGAGGGGGTGTGTTGGAATTTAAGTCCAATGCGGACGGGGACATTTTAACTCACAGTCGAGATAAAATAATTGCGCCTTCTCTTCGTCGCCATTAGCGCCCGGCAAAGTGGCAGACAAGGTTGTGATCGAAAACACCAGAGATTCCACGTTTGTCTTCATGGAGGGTTCGGAGGACGCTTACGTTGGCTACATGACCATAAAGGTGAGGTAGAGAGACCCCAAATTCCTTCCCTATATAAATTAAATGTATTTTTATTCTTATTGTGACTATTATTATTACACTCCAACACACCTTAGTGGTTGACTCAATTTATTCACCGTACTTGTTTGGAAGACATTTTTTTAACATGTCTTTTTGTCTTTTGCTCGTCAGTTCAACCCCGACGACAAATCGGCGCAGCACCATAACGCTCACCACTGCCTGGAGATCACCGTCAACTGCAGTCCCAACATCGACCACTGCATTATACGCTCCACGTGCACAGGTAAAAGCGACGTTAGTTCCCCAAAAAGTTGGTCTGGTTTCACTGGATGCACCGCCTGGTCTCGCCATCTTAGCCTACACCTGATTTTTTTGCTTTGTTTTTAGTGGGTTCGGCCGTGTGCGTGAGCGGCCAGGGAGCGTGCCCGACCATCAAGCACTGTAACATCAGCGACTGTGAAAATGTGGGGCTTTACATCACGGATCACGCGCAGGTGAGTGAGGACGTCTCCACCCCAAAAAAACTTAATGGACGCTAACGCTCACGACGCGTCATTTCAGGGCATTTACGAAGACAACGAAATTAGCAACAACGCACTGGCGGGCATTTGGGTGAAAAACCACGGGAACCCCATCATCCGACGCAACCACATCCATCACGGGAGAGACGTCGGCGTGTTCACGTTTGATCACGGCATGGTGAGCAAAAAACACGGGTCGAATCACCGCCGCTTCAAGATGGCTGCCAAGAGAATAGGAACAAAAAAAAAGCAGCGCTAAGCTTTGCCAACTTAAGTGATTTGGTGGCTATATTTAGCTAATTTTCTATCCTGTGACTTGATGTGCTGTTGGTGGTGTTTGTTTTTCTTGCTGGGATGCTGAGAAAATGCTCGCCAGACCTCTCGCAATGTTTTCTCCCTTCCACAAGGGGCAGCATTTGTTTCTGCCCTCATCAAATAGACGCCTGAATGTTCTGCGCTTGCTAACCTCCAAACCTTTTCCAGGGCTACTTTGAGAACTGCAACATCCACCGCAACCGCATCGCCGGCTTCGAAGTGAAGGCCTACGCCAACCCCACGGTGGTGCGCTGCGAGATCCACCACGGCCAGACGGGTGGCATCTACGTGCACGAAAAGGGGCGGGGACAGTTTATTGAGAACAAAATCTACGCCAACAACTTTGCCGGTGTGTGGATCACGTCCAACAGTGACCCCACGATACGGTAAGCGGGAGGCCGCAAAGTCAAAGTCAATGTGCTGTGTGGCCAAAGCAACGTTGACATTTGTAATTATTTTTTTTTTTTGACGTCCACGCAGAGGCAACGCCATCTTCAACGGCAACCAGGGAGGCGTGTACATATTCGGCGACGGGCGGGGTTTAATCGAGAGCAACGACATTTACGGCAACGCCCTGGCGGGAATCCAAATCCGGACCAACAGCTGCCCCATCGTGCGCCACAACAAAATCCACGACGGCCAGCACGGCGGCATCTATGTGGTACACCTCACTTGTTTTTGGGCTTTTGTGCAGGTGTGTCCTCCCTCCCTTTTTTGTATGAATCCAAACTATTCTGACCGTCCTGCAGCATGAAAAGGGCCAAGGGGTGATCGAGGAGAACGAGGTGTACAGCAACACGCTAGCCGGCGTCTGGGTGACCACGGGGAGCACGCCCGTCCTGCGCAAGAATCGCATCCACAGTGGCAAACAGGTGTTTATTTATTTTTTGGGGTGGGGGTGGGGGGGGCATGGTATCCAGATGAGCAATTGGTTTGACGTACTGCGTTCCAGGTGGGCGTCTATTTCTACGACAACGGCCACGGGGTGCTGGAGGACAACGACATCTACAATCACATGTACTCCGGCGTACAAATAAGGTAATATTATTTGCCCCCCAAACATTTGCTCGGTGCTATGCTGGTGGTCCCAAACGGTTGACCACTGGACACATTGGCTAGAATCACGAAGACAGTGGTGTTTTGGCGCCCTGCTGTGGCCCCCTTAGGAAGTCCTTAAAAATGGTGCAGGTGTTCTGTTGTTGCTGTCTTGTCAATAAATCTGAGTAAATCTGTGTGGTCACCAGGACGGGCAGCAACCCAAAGATCCGACGCAATAAGATCTGGGGCGGACAAAACGGCGGCATTTTGGTCTACAACTCAGGTGTGCGTTTTGGTCGACAACTCATCCGTTTGGAACGCACAAAAAATACAATAAAAATCCTCACGTCTGAACACGTGTGGACGTGATGCGTTAGGTTTGGGCTTCATCGAAGACAACGAAATTTTCGACAACGCCATGGCGGGCGTGTGGATCAAGACGGACAGCAACCCCACGCTGAGGCGCAACAAGATTCACGATGGCAGAGACGGCGGCATTTGCATTTTCAACGGGGGCAGAGGTACGCCGACGCTTTTGGCGCCCGTACGCGCCTCCGCTCACCTTTGCGGTTCTCCTCAGGGCTCCTGGAGGAGAACGACATCTTCCGCAACGCTCAAGCGGGCGTGCTGATCAGCACCAACAGTCACCCCATCTTGCGCAAGAACCGCATATTTGACGGCTTCGCTGCAGGTCACCAAAATGTCGCCCACACATTAAAAAAAAAAAGCAACAACACCCGCTCAAAACCCGCCATCCCCCCCTCCAGGTATTGAGATCACCAACCACGCCACGGCCACCCTGGAGGGAAACCAGATCTTCAACAACCGCTTTGGGGGACTTTTTCTGGCCTCGGGCGTCAACGTCACCATGAAAGGTGCAACTTAGCCCAAACACCGTCACCGTTGAATTTTGAAATGTTTCGGGAATGGGTTTTTTTTTTTTTTTTTTTTTTTTTCACGGGTTGAAAGGGGAATAAAATCCGAGCTTTTTCATTGTCAGACAACAAGATCAACAACAACCAGGACGCCATTGAGAAAGCGGTGAGTCGAGGACAGTGCCTGTACAAGATCTCCAGCTACACCAGCTACCCCATGCACGACTTTTACAGGTGATCAGGGGGAAAAAATACCCCCCCCCCACCCCCCTTCCGTTTTCGGCGCTCCCCCCTTGCTTAACGCCGACACCTTGTCGCGTTCCAGGTGTCACACGTGCAACACGACGGACAGGAATGCCATCTGCGTCAACTGCATCAAGAAATGCCACCAAGGGCATGACGTGGAGTTTATACGCCACGATCGGTGAGGAGATGGCCACAAAACAAATCAACTTGGGGGTGGGGGGGGGGGGGGGAATTTTATCTATTTATTATTTATTTTATTAACTCATTCACTGCTCGACAATGTGCTAAAAATTTGTCCACTCCGGTGCCAGGGTTTTTGTCATCATCACTTAAATTCCAGGATGCACAGGATGTTGAATTTTAGGACGACATAAACATTCAATACAGCGTAAGAGCAATTACTCTCTTCTTTCATCAGGTAAAAAGAGTTAATTCCTAAGTCATATAGGTCTGGAGTTATATGAGCTTGAAATGAGCGTGAATGTGTAAAATACAATGCAATACATCCATATTGGTTTAATCGGACTTTAACTAACATCGAAGGCTGGAACAAAGCGCTAGCATGGAAAAAGGGGAAATGCTGCCCCCTTTAGGAAAAGAAAAAACATTGCCAGAGGTCTGCCCAGTGCTTTATTGGCACCCCAGCGGGAAAAACCAACACCCGAACAAATTTGGGAATGGCGCTCTGTCATATTTTCAATTCCCGGATAAATTTGAGAATGGCAGTGAGTGAGTTAATCACTCCTCAAAATTTTGAACGCTCATGCAGCGTTGTTGACGTTTACACGCACCCCCCCCCCCCCTCATCCCCTCTTCTTTCCACTGCAGGTTTTTCTGCGACTGCGGCGCCGGCACGTTGTCCAACCCGTGCACGCTGGCGGGCGAACCCACGCACGACACGGACACTCTGTACGACTCGGCGCCGCCTATCGAGTCCAACACCCTGCAACATAATTGAACACGCCGCCAAACGGGACTGGCGGAACGATATCGCACGCAGAAGCCCGCCTTCACCCCCCCCCCCCCAAAAAAAAAAAAATAAACCTTCCCCACCCCCCTTCCCCAAAAGAGACGCTGAGACGTGCGGCGCACAGGGGGGAGGAACTGCAGGCAAAGATCCGCGAGGGGGAGGCACTTGAGATTCCTCACACCTTGTGTGTATGATTTTATGTATGCGGGGGTCCGAGGAGGGAGGGGGGGGTAGCACTTCTGCTATTTTTAAGCAAAAAAAAAGACATTCTGATCAATGGATTTTTTTTTCAATGCTTTATCATGTAGTTTTGTATTTTAAAGCAAAAAGCTGACTGTATTTGAATGTCTTTTATTTGATGATATCTTATTAATTATTTCTTTGGTTAGCGTCCTGTCCTGTCCACCGTCCCCCCCCCCCCCCCCCCCCCCCCCCTGTCCCCCTCATCCTCCAGCCACTTTTAATCGGCTGCAGATGATCCCTGGTGAGCCAATGCTCAAGTTCTTTCTATGAAAGAGAATCTGGTTTAAACATGAACGAACCCTCTCCTTGTTTTTCGGCTTGATTGACGGCTTGGGCCCACTCTTGTACAAATTTGTGTCGTGTGTGTGTGTGTGTGTGTGAACAGTTTGATGCAGTCATTGTTTTGTGGAGAGGGTTCGAATACAATGCTTCAGAGCTTTTTTTGTTGCTTTGCTTTATACTGGACCACCAAGAGTCGATCTGCAGCCCCCTCCCCACCTTAAATTCACACCCCCGTCCTCGCCCAAGTGTATCGTGGTGACTTTGGCTCCTCATGCGGCCTGAATCGTATGCATGTACCATAACATCTAGACTTAATATATTGTGAAGTATTCTATAACCATGATGTAGATGCTAGTTGGAATTTTAAAAAAGGGGAGGGAGGGGTCATTTTTGTTCCCCGCTTTCTTTGGAAGACAAAAAAAATGATGAAATCAGGAAACTGGCCATTTCTAAGAAAATAAAACTATTAGATCTGAAAAGGTGTTTTTTGTGGTTGGCATGTCTTACAGTTGTATTTTTTGTAATCATATTAATTGTACTCATTTTCACACATACATGTAGCCAGAACTACACACTGGCCTGCACGTTTAGGCAAGTAGTCAATGAACCTGATTGAAGGGTCGTGGGGGGGTGAGGGGGGGGGGGGTAATGAATCAATACAATACGTAAGGTAGGGAAGGCATCCTGTAGTGAATAATTTGACTTTGAGCACAAGAAATTTGTCTTTGGTAGTACACACTGCTCGAGTATCAGCAGTGCAGGTTGTCCTCCTACAGCTCGAAGACAGCTGGGTTTGGTTCAAGGACTTCCTCCGTCCCATGTGAGAATAGGCACCACAAGACGAGCTCGCTTTGGACCATGTCCAAATCTGAAGTTCTGTAGGCTTGTATGCAGCGGTTGCCAATGACTACGAATATATATCCGCCGAAAACCTCAACTGCAATGGCAGAGTGGTTAAAATGTTGGCGAAGGTCCGGGTGACTCGTGTTCGAGTCCCGCTCTCACCCACGCGAGAGCAGGAATGTAGATGAGGACAAAAGGAGACTTGAACAGGAGTCTCCTGAACTGCAAACCTATTCTTACACCACTTCACCAACTGGGGTGTAAATGTTACTAATTTGGAAGTTATATTTCTCCATACCAACCACATTAATTCCTACGAATACACACAAAGGTTCACAAAAAATCTTGTCTGCGATAGACAAGTGGTTAAAAATTTGGTTGCAGTGAGGGCGACTCGGGTTCGAATCCTGTTCTCTCCTGCATATGTTTGCATAAATTCATGAGACCAGATGAGACTCGAACACGACTCTCCTGGACTGCAAGTTTAGTCTTAAACCACTTGACCAACTTGGACCTGAGAAAGTCTCATTTGGAAGTTATACTTATTGGCATAAACGCTGTCAGTGCTCGTGACTACCGATCAAAATCTGTGAAAAAACTTAACTGCAATGGTTGAGTGGTCTAAAACTTTGGTTGCGACCCGGTTGTCTTGGGTTCGATTCCCTCTGTCACCTGTATATGTCTGCATAAATTCAGCAGACCGGACGGGTCTCGAACCATAGCCACTTGGACCACAAGTTTAGTCTTAAACCACCTAACCAATTCGCTTCAAAAACCTAACATTCGCGGGTTATCTTTATTGGCATAAACAATGTCAGAGCTAGTGACTACCGATCAAAATTTCCGAAAAAATTGTAGGCGATGGTCCAGTGGTCCAAAACTTTGGCTGCGGTCCAGATTACTCCAGTTCGATTCCCGCTCTCACCTGCACGTGTGTGCATAAAGTCAGGTGAGCAGAAAAGGGGACTCGAACACGAGTCAGCTGGTCCGTAAATAGAGTCACAAACCACTCGACCAACTTGGATTTGAAAACTCTCGATTTGGAAGTTATACTTAGCCGGAGATCCAATACGTACTAAAATGGGCGACACACTGTGGACTGCTGAAATAAGACTTTCAAGGCGGAAGTTGTCAGCGTAGTTGGCCTTCATGGTTAAGAATCGCGTTACGGTCCGTGGGGACCGTGTTCGAATTTAACCACGAACGCCCATATTTAACCCATTTTTATTGCCAGACTCTTTCTTCAGGTCTTTTTTTATTTGCTTTTTTTAATTAATCACGTGACGATTGACGTAATCAGCGAAAACGTATTTAAACTGCGACAAATTGAACAGTCGTCCTCTTTCCCTCCACGATGACGACCGACTGCACCTCGACAGCAGCTCCACTGCAAGACGACCTCAAGGTATGACAAAGTGCACCTTTTAACTTTCTTTTTTGGTCTTGCAATTGCTCGTTTTTGCAACTTTTAACATGTTTAATCCTTTTCAGGCTTTTCAACTCTTCCACGGTAAGTCACCTGCAATATTAAACGTTTGATTAAACTAACACTCGTTTTGCAATTTTCTTTCTTTTTCACCGTGCAGAGAAGCTAAAGTGCTCGCGTTTGACAAACGGAACGCTTAAGGTTTCTTTTTTGACTCTTTAATCAATCCATTTTGACATTTTTCACGTTTTCGCGCTTTTTAACGCTTGCACGGTAAGTCGCCTGCATGTTTAAACGGCATAATGTTCGATTGAACTAATTCGTTTTTCTTTTCCAGCGTCCAGAGAAGCTAAAGTGCTCGCGTTTGACAAACGGAACGTCTAAGGTTTCTTTTTGCACTTTTTATCGACCAATTTTAACATTTTTCACGTTTTCAGGCTTTTCAACGCTTGCACGGTAAGTCGCCTGCATGTTTAAACGGCATAATGTTCGATTGAACTAATTCGTTTTTCTATATTTTTTTTACTTTCCAGCGTGCACTAAAGGTAAGTCACTCGCGTATTCCGAACGCGGCGTTTTTTATTCTTTTCAGTCCAACTTTTTCTAATTTAACATTCCTTCGCGTTTTCAGGCTGTTAAACGCTACAAAAGGTAAGTCGCCTGCTATTTCAATGGCACTATGTTCGTTATTTTTTTTTCCTTTTCAGCGTACAGAAAAGGTAAGTTGCCAGCGTTTTATTTCCACATTTTGGACGAAATTCTGCTCTTACTTTGTTATAATTGTGTCATTTCTGTCCACAGGCTTGGCAACTCTAAAAAGGCTTTTGGTGATTATTTATATTTTTTGGGGGGAGGAGCACTGTTTAAACGGCTTACCATAGTTTACGTTGCTAACTATTTTTTTCTTTTTGCAGTCCACTGCCGACGTGTCCTGCTCCCCCATGCGCTCTGTCACTGGTGAGACAAAAACACTCTTACGCATACATCTCATAAATCATGTTTTAATTTCATTTCAGGACACGAGAAGGAGATACAGGAGGCTTCGGTCGGTGACGTTCTCCTGGACAAAACTGGAGGAAGGTAACAACATGGGGAAATGACGAGTATTCACGCTTACAAACATCCTTGTGTGTGTGTGCAGGTGAAGCAGCGACTTGATCCAGAGGGGGTCGGTGTGGAGTCTGCTGGGTTTGGGAAAAAAAAAGAGCAAAATGGCTCAAGTGAACATTTTGTAACACATTTCTCTTTTACAGGTTCCCCCAAAGCTGCACCGGGACACATTTCTCAAGACCGTCTAAATGAAGATAGAACATTCTGTGCACTTACACTCAGTTTTTTTTTTTCTTTCTGCTTAGGTGGTGACAAAGGATCTCCTGGCCTGCAAAAGTGGAATCGGCAGCAACTCGAAGACCAGAAATGCTCAAGTGACATCGACCTTTTTCGCCAGTCATGTTTCTGTTGGGAAAGACAGACAAAGTGTTGTTTCTCTCTTCCCCCCCCCCCCCCCTCACAGGTGGTGATCAACAATTGTTGAGATGAGCCAAGATGAAAAGCAGCCAATTTTCTTTTTGGGGGCAGAAAATCTTCCAGCTGGTGCCATCGAAGCCGCCATGACGCTGCGCCTGCTGAGCAAATAAAATGTTCACATTTTTTCAAGTTGACCAACATTAAAATCAAACTGAATGAAAAGCTTGACTGGTGCATTCCATACCTCCTTTTTTTTCCTTCTTTCTAACAGGTGGATTACCAACGTTGGTGAAATCTCCAGACGGTCGAAAGGCTGGCCTCAAGTTGCTGTTTTTCTCGTGGACAAAAAAAAACAAGACAAAACGATAGGAAAATTTGAATTCACGCTTGCTGATATTTTTTGTGTTTTTGTGTGCAGATGGAACGTAATCCTCACCTCATCCAGAGCTGCCCGGCGAACAAAATGGCGGCGAAGGAAGCCGATGCGGTTTCTGCCGGATGTGATCGCTGCAAACTAGTTTTTTTTCCTCTCCCCCTTTTTAGACTGCAGAGAAGCTTCCAGTCAAAGTGCCACGGTGGACTCTGCATCACCAAGATGGCGCACCTGCCGGGCAAAGTAAATTTGGACATTGCAAGTGAGATATTTCAAGTGTACCAACGTTCAAATGACATTTCCACCATGCAACTTAACTGTTTTTCTTCAAGGTCCGACGAAGTGCCCAAGAAGTCCCTCGTCCTCTTCCTCACTGGTGTGTCTCATCTTGTCTCAAAATGGCTGCATCAGAAATGCTCTTGAAGCCCGTGTGTGTCTGTTTTTTTTTTTTTCCCAGGTCCACTTGAACAGGCAGCGAGTCGTTTGACGCCATGGGCTTGAAGAGGCTCAGACAAGCGACGCGGCGTCAACCTCCCTGTTGGTGAGTTTGCTCAAAACTGACGATGTCTTTTCGTTTCAGGTCTGCTGCCACGGGCTGACTTCACCAAAAGCAGAAGGCTGAAATGGCATCCCACTTTTAGGTGAGTGTTTTTCAAACACTTTTTTTTATTTTTTTTTACTTTCTTTATTTTTTTTTTTTATTTTTAGTTTTTTTCTTACGTTGAAGGTCTTTGTCTGCACGAGAAGTGGACTTGCTTCTAACTCCTGGATGGCTTTCCTCTGAGATCAACACACCCGTCCCACGATCGTCTGACCGACCACTTTGCCGCCCGGCAACAAGCAGACAGCCATCCAACATTGTAATTGTTCCTCTTCTTTGTCATTGTTTACTCTGCAAAATAAAGCTTGATTACAAACAAACACTTTAACTCTTAACTTTATTCTTAAACATCACAACTTTAAAAAATCTAAAACATTAAAATAAAACAAACATTTTCAAAAAAATAATCTAAATTTTATTTTCAAAAATTTTATTTTCAAAAATTTTTTTTTCAAAATTTTTTTTTTCAAAATTTTTTTTTCAAAAATTTTTTTTTCAAATTTTTTTTCAAAAAATTTTTTTTCAAAAATTTTTTTTTCAAAAATTTTTTTTTCAAAAAAATTTTAAAAAAAATTTTCTGAAATTTTCCAGGCCCCCAAAAAAAATCCCAAAAAGTGGGCGTGGTCTGTCTGGAATGGAGGCTACTGATTCGCCGATGGCTGTGAAAGTGGGTGGAGCATTACAATAATGGGCTGTGATTGCTGGAAAGGTAGGCGGGACTATGTAAATGAGCCCCCTCCTGATTGGTTGGCATAAATTTGGGCGTGGTTATGTAAATTCTAGCCAATCAGAGCGCAGTCTCATTTTGGGACTTAGAAAATAGCGAAAGTGGGCGTGGTTATGCAAATTAGGCTGATTTGATTGGTTATGCAAATTAGGCCCTCGGTTGTGATTGGTGGTTTGGGAATTGGGCGGGCTTTGGGGCGGGTTTTGGGGCGGGCATTGCAGCATTTTTCAAAATTTTTCTAAGTCCCACTCGTTTCTACAAAAATTTTCTAAGTCCCACCTGAGATTCAATGTAAGAGGTGCACTTTAGTCACTTTTGACAGTTATTTCACTGTTTCGGTGTTTTTTAAATGCAGCATTTTTCAAAAATATTCTAAGTCCCACCTAAGGTTCAATGTTAGAGGTGCACTTTCGTTACTCCAGACAGTGATTACACTGTTCTGACGGCTTTCACATGACCTTTGCATTGAAGAATTTGTAATTTTTTTCTAAGTCCCACTCGCTTGTTCAGAATTTTTCTAAGTCCCACATAAGATTCAATGTTAGAGGTGCACTTTAGTCACTTTTGACAGTTATTTCACTGTTTCGGTGGCTTTTAAATGCAGCATTTTTCAAAAATATTCTAAGTCCCACCTAAGATTCAATGTTAGAGGTGCACTTTAGTCACTTTTGACAGTTATTTCACTGTTTCGGTGTTTTTTAAATGCAGCATTTTTCAAAAATATTGTAAGTCCCACCTATGGTTCAATGTTAGAGGTGCACTTTCGTTACTCCAGATAGTGATTACACTGTTCTGGCGGCTTTCACATGATTGAAGCATTTTCTGAGTCCCACCTAAGATAAATGTTAGAAGTGCACTTCAATGACTCTTGACAGTCATATCATTGTTGCCATGGGTTTAACATGGAGCATTTTTGAAACATTTTCTAGGTCCCACCTAAGATTCAAGATGAGAGGTGCACTTTCATCAGTCCAGACAGTGGTTACACTGTGCTGGCGGCTTTCACATGACCTCTGCATTGAAGTATTTCCGAAAATTTCACGAGTCTCACTGGTTTTGTCCATTTTTTGCCAAATAATACCACCTGAGTCTCAAGGGCACCAACGATAACGCATGAAAGGTTGAGTGAGTTGAGGATTGATTTCGTCATTTAAAGGCAAAGACTGGAATTCAAGTTGAACCATTTTTTATTGGACAGAAAAGCTAACATGACAACATGAAAGCGTTTTACCAGTCAATGTTCAGTGTTCAAGTTTAAGTCGAGTGAGAGACGAGCACACTCATCGCCACATTGTGGTGCCACATGACACGAGCTCTTGAAGCACACCTCAGTTCGCTCGCTCAGTACTCACACGTGTCCAAATGCAGGTTGGCGTCCCTTCCGCATGGCCTCAGTCTGGCAGCTGTGACCTTTGGCCCAGGAGCCTCTTCAATCTGGTCAAGTGGGGGGGGGGAAAAAAAACAAAAGTGATAAGTCACGCTTATTTTGTTTCTGAAACAAGTCGTTTCTTTTCAATTTCAATCGTTTTTCATGACGTTGCTGACTTACTTTCACACATCTAAATGAGCAACCGCCTTTCAATCAAAAACTGCTTCACTATTCTTCATAGTTGAGCAGTTGAGACGTTTGCTATTCTACCAAACCAAGAGCTCGTATTGTATTTTTGATGGAGAATAAGAATGTCATATCTCTGACAATTTTTCATTGGTGAAAAAAGTCACGGATGCACTTCTGTGAATAGTTGAGAGACTAATCTGTCCTCACGTGGATCGTATCTTTGTTGTGAAAAAAAAGGTAACGTTTTTCTAAGTCCCACTTAAGATTCAATGTTAGAGGTGCGCTTTCGTCACTCCAGACAATGGTTCCAATGTTCTGGTGGCTTTCAAAAATTTTCTAAGTCCCACTCGCTTCTTCAAAATTTTTCTAAGTCCCACCTGAGATTCAGGTTTACAGGTGCACTTTTTGATTTTCACATGGCCTACAGATTGAAGTATTTTCAACATTTTTCGAACTCCCATCTGAGATTCAAGGTTAGAGGTGCACTTTGGTCACTCCAGACAGTGATTACACTGTTCTGGTGGCTTTCACATGGTCTATGCATGGAAGCATTTTCAATTGTTTTTCTAAGTCCCATTCACTTGTTCAGAATTTTTCTAAGTCCCACCTAAGATTCAATGTTAGAGGTGCGCTTTCGTCACTCCAGACAATGGTTACAATGTTCTGGTGGCTGTCCATGACCTGTGCATTGAAGCATTGTATTTTTTTTTCTAAGTCACACTCGCCTGTTCAGACTTTTTCTAAGTCCCACCTGAGATTCAATGTTAGAGGTGCACGTTGGTCACTCCAGACAGTGATTACACTGTTCTGGTGGCTTTCACATGGTCTATGCATGGAAGCATTTTCAATTGTTTTTCTAAGTCCCATTCACTTGTTCAGAATTTTTCTAAGTCCCACCTAAGACTCAATGTTAGAGGTGCGCTTTCGTCACTCCAGACAATGGTTACAATGTTCTGGTGGCTGTCCATGACCTGTGCATTGAAGCATTGTATTTTTTTTTCTAAGTCACACTCGCCTGTTCAGACTTTTTCTAAGTCCCACCTAAGGTTCAAGGTTAGAGGTGCACTTTGGTCACTTCAGACAGTGATTACACTGTTCTGGTGGCTTTCACATGGTCTATGCATGGAAGCATTTTCAAAATTTTCTAAGTCCCACTCGCTTCTTCAAAAATTTTCTAAGTCCCATCTGAGATTCAAGTTTACAGGTGCACTTTTTGATTTTCACATGGCCTACAGATTGAAGTATTTTCAAAATTTTTCTAACTCCCATCTGAGATTCAATGTTAGTGGTGCACTTTAGTCACTTTTGACAGTAATCTCACTGTTTCCATGGGTTTAACATGACCTTTGCATTGAAGCATTTTCAAAATTTTCTAAGTCCCACCTGAGATTCAAGGTTAGAGGTGCACTTTGGTCACTCCAGACAATGGTTACAATGTTCTGGTGGCTGTCCATGACCTGTGCATTGAAGCATTGTATTTTTTTTTCTAAGTCACACTCGCCTGTTCAGACTTTTTCTAAGTCCCACCTAAGATTCAAGGTTAGAGGTGCACTTTGGTCACTCCAGACAGTGATTACACTGTTCTGGTGGCTTTCAGATGGTCTATGCATGGAAGCATTTTCAATTGTTTTTCTAAGTCCCATTCACTTGTTCAGAATTTTTCTAAGTCCCACCTAAGATTCAAGGTTAGAGGTGCACTTTGGTCACTTCAGACAGTGATTACACTGTTCTGGTGGCTTTCACATGGTCTATGCATGGAAGCATTTTCAAAAATTTCTAAGTCCCACTCGCTTCTTCAAAAATTTTCTAAGTCCCATCTGAGATTCAAGTTTACAGGTGCACTTTTTGATTTTCACATGGCCTACAGATTGAAGTATTTTCAAAATTTTTCTAACTCCCATCTGAGATTCAATGTTAGTGGTGCACTTTAGTCACTTTTGACAGTAATCTCACTGTTTCCATGGGTTTAACATGGAGCATTTTTCAAAAATGTTCTAAGTCCCACTTAAGATTCAATGTTAGAGGTGCACTTTAGTCACTCTTGACAGTCATCTCACTGTTTCCATGGGTTTAACATGACCTTTGCATTGAAGCATTTTCAAAATTGTCTAAGTCCCACCTAAGATTCAAGGTTAGAGGTGCACTTTGGTCACTCCAGACAATGGTTACAATGTTCTGGTGGCTGTCCATGACCTGTGCATTGAAGCATTGTATTTTTTTTTTCTAAGTCACACTCGCCTGTTCAGACTTTTTCTAAGTCCCACCTAAGGTTCAAGGTTAGAGGTGCACTTTGGTCACTTCAGACAGTGATTACACTGTTCTGGTGGCTTTCACATGACCTGTGCATTGAAGCACTTTCAAAAATTTTCTAAGTCTCACTCGTTTCTTCAAAATTTTTCTAAGTCCCACCCGAGATTCAAGTTTACAGGTGCACATTTGACACTCCAGACACTGGTTACACTCTTCTGGTGGCTTTCACGTGACCTGTGCATTGAAGCATTTTCAAAAAAAATCTTCTACGTCACACTCAAATCTTCAGGTCAGAGGTACGCTGCAGTCACTCTCAACAGTCATATCACTGTTGCAATGGGTTTAAAATGCATCCATTTTCAAACAAATTCTAAGTCCTACTCGCTTCTTCAAATTTTTCTGTTGCCATTGGTTTAACATGACTTGAGCATTGCAGCTTTTTAAAAACATTTCTAACTCCCACTCACTTCTTCAAAATATTTCTAAGTCCCAACTGAGTTTCAATGTTAGCGGTGCACTTTCGTCACTCCAGACAGTGCTTACACTGTTCTGGTGGCTTTCACTTGACCTGTGCATTGAAGAATTTTGACATTTTTTCTAAGTCCCACTCACTTGTTCAGAATTGTTCTAAGTCCCACCTAAGATTCAATGTTAGAGGTGCGCTTTCGTCACTCCAGACAATGGTTACAATGTTCTGGTGGCTGTCCATGACCTGTGCATTGAAGCATTTTCAAAAAATTTCTACGTCCCGCCTAAGATTCAAGATTATAATTGCACTTTTGTTACTCCAGACAGTGGTTACACTGTTCTGGTGGCTTTCACATGGCCTTTGCATTGAAGAATTTTCAAAAAATTTCTGAGTCCCACAAAAATCTTCAGGTCAGAGGTGCACTTCAGTCACTCTTGACAGTCATATCACTGTTGCAATGGTTTTAACATGCAGAATTTTTCAAAAATGTTTTAAGTCACACCTAAGTCAAGGTTAGAGATGCACTTACGTTACTCCAGACAGTGGTTACACTGTTCCGGTGGCTTTCACATGATCTTTGCATTGAAGCATTTTTCTAAGTCCCACAAAAATCTTCAGGTCAGGGGTGCACTTCAGTCACTCCAAACAGTCATATCACTGTTGCCATGGGTTTAACATGCAGCATTTTCCAAAAATCTTCTAAGTCCCACTCGCTTCTTCAAAATGTTTCTAAGTCTGTCACGTTTTTTCAAGTTTTGCTAAGTCCCACATGATGATAACGCATGAAATGTTAAAAATGACCAATGTTAAAAATATATCCCAGAAGTGCATGATAATGTCCAGCTTGTCACTGTTGTGCAGTGCACGTAGCACAAGTTGAAGTCGAGTGAGAGCCGAGCGCACTTTATCGCCACCTTGTGGTGCCACGTGACATGAGCGCTTCAAGCACAACACACCGCTCAGTACTCACATGTTCACATGCAAGTTGGCGTCCCTTCCACGTGGCCTCCGAGTGTGGCATCTGTGACCTTTGGGAGCCTCTTCAATCTCGTCAAGTGGGGGAAAAACAAACGTGGTAAGTGTTTTGTTTCTAAAACAAGTCGTTTCTTTTCAATTTCAATCGTTTTTCATGAAGTTGCTGACTTACTTTCACACATCTAAAATACAATGAGCAACTTCCTTTCAAATCAAAAATTGCTCAGCTATTTTTCATAGTTGAGCAGTTGAGACGTTTGCTATTCTATCGGACAAAGAGCTCGTATTGTAATTTTTGTTGGTGAAAAAAGTCACCGATGCACTTCTGTGAATAGTTTAGAGACGAATCTGCCCTCACGTGCATGGTATCTTAAATCTTTGCTGTGCTAAACATCAAAAACAACAACATTCGAGTCAAACGCTGATTGATTGACTGCTAGGGGCGACTCGTGGACGTGCCGAATAACTGTCGCAACGTATCGTAATCGTGCTCCTAAATTGGCCACATAAACACGATCACGGAAAAATGACAAATAGTCAGATTAAAAAGTTAAAAATACTCACCGAGGACTTGGGTTGTTGACAGCGGAAGTAGTTGCTCTTTGAAGCGGATGTGGGGCGGTCCATTCTTGTGCGCCTTCTTCTTCTTGTTTGTTTTGTTGTTGGTGGATTGGATTCAACTGCGCATATCGCCTTCTAGTGGCCCGGAGCCCACAAAGCCATTTGGTAAGCAAACTTTTCCTTTGGGCTTTTCCCTTCAGGGGTCGCCGCAGCGAATCAGTCAGTGTCCTCCAGCTTCAGAGGTTTGATTCGCATCTTTGTTGCCGGTGGATACGTCAAGGCTGGGCTATTTTTTGGGCTCTGGAGGGGGAACCGCATTGATTTTTTTAAATTTGACCAGCATGCTGGTCAAGATAGGCTACAGACACAAAAACGGCACATGTTGACAATATCAACAGAACAAAACCATTCGAATATGAGCATACGGTTATTCACGAGAACAGTGGAAGCATGATTGTAACAGTATATGTCCTGTATGAGCAGTTTTGTGGCAAATATTGGAGCACTTTGTTGCTTGTAAATGAAATGCATTGTTATTATGATTATTATTATGATTGTGTTGTCACAGACGAATGTTCACATACACAGACGTATTTCCTTTCCACAAGGGGGCAGCATTTCCCCTTTTTTCCATGTCAGCGCTTTTTTCCAGCTATTGTTAAAGCGCTATGTCAATCAATATTTATTTTATTGTATTTTGTACAGCCACCCTCATTTCAAGCTCATATAACTCCAGACCTATATAATTTAGGACTTAACATTTGTTTCTGATGAAAGAAGAGAGTCTTAGGTTTCTTACACTGCATTGAATGTTTATGTCGCTCTAAAATTCAAGATTCTTTGGATCCTGGAATGTGAGTGAAAATGAAAAAAAAATCAGGCAATGGAGTGGACACTTTTTTTTCAGATCGTCTGCCAGGGAACAAGTTAAAAAGCACCCCCGTTTGTCCCTCTGTAATCGTGTAGATATGCCACCTGAAGAATAATCGATCAGGAAAGTGTTACGGCCTCCACACAGAACGAGCGTACAGGGACGAGATGTTGACCACCAACGTGTCGGAGATCCAGAGGACCAACCTGGCCAGCACGGTGCTCTCGCTCAAGGTGCGTGCGCCTTGTGACAAATGTTCCGAAATAGTACACAGCCCGGCACGTCGTGAATCAAAATGTGTCCGAAAAAACGACCATGTATAGTAAGGCGTTTTTAGGTTAAAAAAATGACCATGTATAGTAAGGCGTTTTTACCCCCCAAAAAATGACCATGTATAGTAAGGCGTTTTTACCCGAAAAAAAAATGACCATGTATAGTAAGGTGTTTTTAGGTTAAAAAAATGACCATGTATAGTAAGGGGTTTTTGAGGCAAAAAAAACCCACCATGTATAGTAAGGCGTTTTTACCCGAAAAAAATGACCATGTATAGTAAGGCGTTTTTACCCGAAAAAAAATGACCATGTATAGTAAGGCGTTTTTAGGTTAAAAAAATGACCATGTATAGTAAGGCGTTTTTAGGTTAAAAAAATGACCATGTATAGTAAGGCGTTTTTACCCCCAAAAAAATGACCATGTATAGTAAGACGTTTTTACCCGAAAAAAAAATGACCATGTATAGTAAGGCGTTTTTGAGGCAAAAAAAACGACCATGTATAGTAAGGCGTTTTTAGGTTAAAAAAATGACCATGTATAGTAAGGCGTTTTTACCTGAAAAAAAATGACCATGTATAGTAAGGCGTTTTTAGGTTAAAAAAATGACCATGTATAGTAAGGCGTTTTTTAGGTTAAAAAAATGACCATGTATAGTAAGGCGTTTTTACCCCAAAAAAAAATGACCATGTATAGTAAGGCGTTTTTACCCGAAAAAAAATGACCATGTATAGTAAGGCGTTTTTACCCGAAAAAAAATGACCATGTATAGTAAGGCGTTTTTAGGTTAAAAAAAATGACCATGTATAGTAAGGCGTTTTTAGGTTAAAAAAATGACCATGTATAGTAAGGCGTTTTTAGGTTAAAAAAAATGACCATGTATAGTAAGGCGTTTTTAGGTTAAAAAAATGACCATGTATAGTAAGGCGTTTTTACCTGAAAAAAACGACCATGTATATAGTAAGGCGTTTTTAGGTTAAAAAAATGACCATGTATAGTAAGGCGTTTTTACCCGAAAAAAAATGACCATGTATAGTTAGGCGTTTTTACCTGAAAAAAAACGACCATGTATAGTAAGGCGTTTTTAGATTAAAAAAATGACCATGTATAGTAAGGCGTTTTTAGGTTAAAAAAATGACCATGTATAGTAAGGCGTTTTTAGGTTAAAAAAATGACCATGTATAGTAAGGCGATTTTACCCGAAAAAAAATGACCATGTATAGTAAGGCGTTTTTAGGTTAAAAAAATGACCATCTATAGAAAGGCGTTTTTAGGTTAAAAAAATGACCATGTATAGTAAGGCGTTTTTACCTGAAAAAAACGACCATGTATATAGTAAGGCGTTTTTAGGTTAAAAAAAATGACCATGTATAGTAAGGCGTTTTTGAGGCAAAAAAAAATGACCATGTGTAGTAAGGCGTTTTTACCTGAAAAAAAATGACCATGTATAGTAAGGCGTTTTTAGATTAAAAAAATGACCATGTATAGTAAGGCGTTTTTAGGTTAAAAAAATGACCATGTAAGGCGTTTTTAGGTTAAAAAAATGACCATGTATAGTAAGGCGTTTTTAGGTTAAAAAAATGACCATGTATAGTAAGGCGATTTTACCTGAAAAAAAATGACCATGTATAGTAAGGCGTTTTTAGGTTAAAAAAATGACCATGTATAGTAAGGCGTTTTTAGGTTAAAAAAATGACCATGTATAGTAAGACGTTTTTAGGTTAAAAAAATGACCATGTATAGTAAGGCGTTTTTAGGTTAAAAAAATGACCATGTATAGTAAGGCGTTTTTACCCCCAAAAAAATGACCATGTATAGTAAGGCGTTTTTACCCGAAAAAAAATGACCATGTATAGTAAGGCGTTTTTAGGTTAAAAAAAATGACCATGTATAGTAAGGCGTTTTTAGGTTAAAAAAATGACCATGTATAGTAAGGCGTTTTTAGGTTAAAAAAATGACCATGTATAGTAAGGCGTTTTTGAGGCAAAAAAAAGACCATGTATAGTAAGGCGTTTTTGAGGCAAAAAAAACGACCATGTATAGTAAGTTGTTTTTGAGGCAAAAAAAACGACCATGTATAGTAAGGCGTTTTTAGGTTAAAAAAATGACCATGTATAGTAAGGCGTTTTTACCTGAAAAAAAATGACCATGTATAGTAAGGCGTTTTTAGATTAAAAAAATGACCATGTATAGTAAGGCGTTTTTAGGTTAAAAAAATGACCATGTATAGTAAGGCGTTTTTAGGTTAAAAAAATGACCATGTATAGTAAGGCGTTTTTAGGTTAAAAAAAATGACCATGTATAGTAAGGCGTTTTTAGGTTAAAAAAATGACCATGTATAGTAAGGCGTTTTTACCTGAAAAAAACGACCATGTATATAGTAAGGCGTTTTTAGGTTAAAAAAAATGACCATGTATAGTAAGGCGTTTTTGAGGCAAAAAAAAATGACCATGTATAGTAAGGCGTTTTTACCTGAAAAAAAATGACCATGTATAGTAAGGCGTTTTTAGGTTAAAAAAATGACCATGTATAGTAAGGCGTTTTTAGGTTAAAAAAATGACCATGTATAGTAAGGCGTTTTTAGGCGTTTTTAGGTTAAAAAAATGACCATGTATAGTAAGGCGTTTTTAGGTTAAAAAAATGACCATGTATAGTAAGGCGTTTTTAAAAAAATGACCATGTATAGTAAGGCGTTTTTACCCCCAAAAAAATGACCATGTATAGTAAGGCGTTTTTACCTGAAAAAAACGACCATGTATATAGTAAGGCGTTTTTACCCTAAAAAAATGACCATGTATAGTAAGGCGTTTTTAGATTAAAAAAATGACCATGTATAGTAAGGCGTTTTTAGGTTAAAAAAATGACCATGTATAGTAAGGCGTTTTTAGGTTAAAAAAAACCATGTATAAGGCGTTTTTAGGTTAAAAAAATGACCATGTATAGTTAGGCGTTTTTACCTGAAAAAAAATGACCATGTATAGTAAGGCGTTTTTACCCGAAAAAAAATGACCATGTATAGTAAGGCGTTTTTAGGTTAAAAAAATGACCATGTATAGTAAGACGTTTTTACCCAAAAAAAAGACCATGTATAGTAAGGCGTTTTTAGATTTTTAGGTTAAAAAAATGACCATGTATAGTAAGGCGTTTTTACCCCAAAAAAAATGACCATGTATAGTAAGGCGTTTTTAGATTAAAAAAATGACCATGTATAGTAAGGCGTTTTTAGGTTAAAAAAATGACCATGTATAGTAAGGCGTTTTTAGGTTAAAAAAATGACCATGTATAGTAAGGCGTTTTTAGGTTAAAAAAATGACCATGTATAGTAAGGCGTTTTTACCCGAAAAAAAATGACCATGTATAGTAAGGCGTTTTTACCCGAAAAAAAATGACCATGTATAGTAAGGCGTTTTTACCCGAAAAAAAATGACCATGTATAGTAAGGCGTTTTTAGGTTAAAAAAAATGACCATGTATAGTAAGGCGTTTTTAGGTAAAAAAAATGACCATGTATAGTAAGGCGTTTTTAGGTTAAAAAAATGACCATGTATAGTAAGGCGTTTTTAGGTTAAAAAAATGACCATGTATAGTAAGGCGTTTTTACCTGAAAAAAAATGACCATGTATAGTAAGGCGTTTTTAGGTTAAAAAAATGACCATGTATAGTAAGGCGTTTTTAGGTTAAAAAAATGACCATGTATAGTAAGGCGTTTTTACCCCCAAAAAATGACCATGTATAGTAAGGCGTTTTTAGGTTAAAAAAATGACCATGTATAGTAAGGCGTTTTTACCCCCAAAAAAATGACCATGTATAGTAAGGCGTTTTTACCTGAAAAAAACGACCATGTATATAGTAAGGCGTTTTTACCCTAAAAAAAATGACCATGTATAGTAAGGCGTTTTTAGATTAAAAAAATGACCATGTATAGTAAGGCGTTTTTAGGTTAAAAAAATGACCATGTATAGTAAGGCGTTTTTAGGTTAAAAAAATGACCATGTATAGTTAGGCGTTTTTACCTGAAAAAAAATGACCATGTATAGTAAGGCGTTTTTACCCGAAAAAAAATGACCATGTATAGTAAGGCGTTTTTAGGTTAAAAAAATGACCATGTATAGTAAGACGTTTTTACCCAAAAAAAAGACCATGTATAGTAAGGCGTTTTTAGATTAAAAAAATGACCATGTATAGTAAGGCGTTTTTAGGTTAAAAAAATGACCATGTATAGTAAGGCGTTTTTAGGTTAAAAAAATGACCATGTATAGTAAGGCGTTTTTAGGTTAAAAAAATGACCATGTATAGTAAGGCGTTTTTAGGTTAAAAAAATGACCATGTATAGTAAGGCGTTTTTAGGTTAAAAAAATGACCATGTATAGTAAGGCGTTTTTAGGTTAAAAAAATGACCATGTATAGTAAGGCGTTTTTAGGTTAAAAAAATGACCATGCATAGTAAGGCGTTTTTACCCCAAAAAAAATGACCATGTATAGTAAGGCGTTTTTACCCGAAAAAAAATGACCATGTATAGTAAGGCGTTTTTACCCGAAAAAAAATGACCATGTATAGTAAGGCGTTTTTAGGTTAAAAAAAATGACCATGCATAGTAAGGCGTTTTTAGGTTAAAAAAATGACCATGTATAGTTAGGCGTTTTTACCTGAAAAAAAATGACCATGTATAGTAAGGCGTTTTTACCTGAAAAAAAAATGACCATGTATAGTAAGGCGTTTTTAGGTTAAAAAAATGACCATGTATAGTAAGGCGTTTTTACCCCCCAAAAAATGACCATGTATAGTAAGGCGTTTTTACCTGAAAAAAAATGACCATGTATAGTAAGGCGTTTTTAGGTTAAAAAAATGACCATGTATAGTAAGGCGTTTTTACCCCCAAAAAAATGACCATGTATAGTAAGGTGTTTTTAGGTTAAAAAAATGACCATGTATAGTAAGGCGTTTTTGAGGCAAAAAAAACCCACCATGTATAGTAAGGCGTTTTTACCCCCAAAAAATTGACCATGTATAGTAAGGCGTTTTTACCTGAAAAAAAAATGACCATGTATAGTAAGGCGTTTTTAGGTTAAAAAAATGACCATGTATAGTAAGGCGTTTTTACCCCCCAAAAAATGACCATGTATAGTAAGGCGTTTTTAGGTTAAAAAAATGACCATGTATATAGTAAGGCGTTTTTAGGTTAAAAAAATGACCATGTATAGTAAGGCGTTTTTGAGCCAAAAAAACTGACCATGTATAGCACAGGTGTCAAAGTCAAGGCCCGAGGGCCAAATCTGGCCCCCCGCATTATTTTTTTCGGCCCGCGAAAGCAAATCAAACTTGTGAAATTCCATGATACTTGCTAAGATCCTGACCAAAATGTCATATTTTTGGATGTAAACCACAATAACAGTCATTATTCTTGACTTCAGATTTGAAAACTAGTTATTCATTAATTGGTTGTGCGCTCTATATGTAATATGTGGAGGGGCTTAAACATTCTAATGGCCTCCCCAAATTCATAACGGTCCTCAAGAAGAAACCTTAACTATAATGTGGCCCGCGGCAAAAAATGACTTTGACACCCCTGATGTATAGTAAGGCGTTTTTGAGCCCAAAAAAAACGACCTTCTATAGTAAAGCGTTTTTTGGTGAGAAAAAAACATATCTATTTATCGAGCAACAACAGGATTAGTGCCCTTTGGTGAATTTGTCCAGTCATTTTTTGATTCTGATCTTTGTGTAATTTAAAGATAATTATTCTTTCCATCGATCAAAATGTAATGTTATTATTTGTCTGCCAGACGGCGAAAACTCCATCTCCATCTAGTTTATAAATAAAGAAATTACATCTAAATCGATGGGGACTGACGGCTGAAGAAACCTTCTCATCTAAATCGATGGGGAATTTCCGCCCACTGGCGGACAATTTAAGAAAATACATCAAGATCGATTCAATGGGGAATTTCCGCCGTCTGGCGGACAAACACGTGTACTACAATTACATCTCGTTCGATGGGGAATTTCCGCCGTCTGGCGGACAAATACGTGTACTACAATTACATCTCGTTCGATGGGGAATTTCCGCCGTCTGGCGGACAAATACGTGTACTACAATTACATCTCGTTCGATGGGGAATAAGCGCCGTCTGGCGGACAAATAAAGACGTTTTTCCCCAAAAAAACAATCGTGTATCCTGTACGAAGATACATGGTCATGTTTTTCGAGGTAAAAACACCTGAAGATACATGGTCATTTTTGGGGGGTAAAAACGCTTAGTGTATATAAATGGTTGCTTTTTAACTAAAAATGCCTTACTATAAGTGTTCATTTTTTTTCAGGCTAAAAAAGGCCTTACTATACATGGTCGTTTTTTTTCGGATAAAAATGCCTTAGAAAACGTGGTCGTTTTTTGGGGGCAAAAACGGTGTGTGGAACACTGAAAATATGGCTTTCAAAGGTGGAAGTTGTCACCACAGTTAGCCTAATGGTTAAAGGCCTGCGTTGCGGTCCGTTCAGTGTGTTTGAATGTGACCACAAATACTCATGTTTAACCCACTTTTATTGACATGAGCAAAAACATATTTCAGCTGCAACAAATTCAACGTCCGTTCTCTTTCCCCTCCTCGCCTACACGTGGTCCAGTGGTCTGAACGCCGGTCTTGTGTGTGGGCAGGTTGAGATCACAGCTCATTCGTGGCAAATGCTGCCTCCCTTTTGAACTACACTTGATGGTTGTCTTCATCTGTGGAAAGAGATAAGACAAGCTTTTCGTCTGTGTTTTTGTTCTTTATAGACATACAACATAGAACATAAACGGAGCTTACTTGTGCTTCCCGTGGCTGACTGGGTATGGCGGTGGTGTCCCATTGTGAGGGTTCTTGGTTCAATCCCCGCTCTGGGCGCCTTGTGTTCTTTTCTTCAATCAATGACCTTCACAATAAGATAGAAGCAAAGAAACCAACATTTCAAACGGATGTCAGAGAAAAGACAAGCTTTTTAGTCTAAGTCTTTCTATACTTTAAAGAATATCATAGAACAAAACTGAAATTCACTTGTGGTCCCTGTGGATGACTGGTTAAGTCAATGGACTCCAGATGTGAAGGTTCTGGGTTCAATCCCAGCTCTGGGCAACATGTCTGACTTGTGCTTTTGGTCAATCAATGACCTTCAGAATAAGATAGAAGCAAAGCAACCGCAATTTCAAATGGGGGTCTGAGAAAAGACAAGTTTTTTAGTCTAAGTCTTTTTGTACTTGAGAAAAGTCTATGATAGGCCACAACCGAGTCATACTTGTGGTCCTCGTGGCTGACTGGTTAAGGCAATGGACTCTCGCTGTGAAGGTCCTGGGTTCGATCCCAGCTCTGGGCAGCATGTCTAACTTGTGCTTTTATTCCAACAGTGACCTTCAGAATAGGATATAAGCGAACAAACCCGATATTCTATTGGGGCCCCGTGGGCCGCTGAGAAAAGTACAAGGGTGTCGACTGCGCGGCACGGGTTCGAAACCAAGTCACAGCGAAAGATACAAGGGTGTCGACTGCGCGGCACAGGCTCGAAACCAAGTCGAAGCGAAAGCGACCGAGCGAAGCGAGGTCGCTGGAGCGAGTTCACCGGTCCACAAGTGGACAGCCTCCCAAGGCCCCGACAAGCACAAGAGTGAACCTGCGAGCGAGCGAAGCGAGCGAGCCAAGTGTCTCAATGCGAGCGAGCGAAGCGAGCTCGCTAGGCAGGTTCGAGGCGCGAAGCGCCGAGAACCTGCAAAGAATTTTACTAAGTGTCAACGCGGTATCGCATGATAAATACATGAATTTTTAGCAAAAACAGCCACGCCCCCATGGTCCAGTGGGCAGGGCAGATACTTGCGGCGCAGAAGTGCAGGGTTCAAGACCAGGCACGTGCAACTGGCACAACCTGCAAAATGTCATTGTGACAAAGGGAAATCAAAACACCTCACTAAACATTTTTTCAGCAAAAAACACCTGACTACACATGGTCTTTGTGGGGATGAAAAAACTTACCACAACTCCGGAGCGAACTTTCTTCCACTGCTGGGTGGGTGGGGGGCTGGGTGTCCCTCCTCTGGTGGGCCCATCAGTTTCATCCAGGCCTGTTTAATTGAAAGAAAATTAAATAAATCAGTTGAACAACACATCAAAAGAAACCTCAGTGTCATAATATATGATGACTTTTGATGATTATTTCTTTTTGTCATAAAAAAATTGTTTGCAAAAAAAGATGACATCCACCTTCATTGTGGACGACTTGGGCATGGGTCTTCTTCTTTTCCTGTTGGCTTTTCCCTTCAGGGGTCGCCACAGCGACCTCAATCGAACCTGGTTTGGTGTATCCTCTTGTCTCACACCAGCTCATGCGGAGCAACTTGAGATGAGAGAGTCCTGCCAAAACAACACCAACGTCACAATCAACATATGTCATATGCTGGGACAAATTTGATGAGTCAAACTTACGTTGAAATCGGCTCCAGTTTTCAAGCCGTCAAATGTCGGTTCCTTTTACGGGAGGCTCATGACGAATGCAGCTGAAACACAAAAATGCAAGCATCTTATCACGTCCAACGTAGCAGAGTCCCAAAGCATAAAAACAGCTAACTTCGAACTTGAAGATGCAACACGACGATGTGACACAAGTCAACATTAGCCGGTTTGACGTTAGCTTAAGCGAGATAGCTCGGAGCGACGTTAGCTTTAGCGAGATAGCTCGATTATTCGGCGTGGTGGTCAAACCTCAATCTTTGTCGCTGGTTCCAAGATGGTTGTCTCCGCGCACACTTTGGACATCAAAGATATAAACTGGAGCTGGGTGAACCCGTCAACAGCTGCCATCCTTGCTCGTTTTGTTGCCTCGGTAGGTCGGAACAGAAGGTAACAATCCATGCTAGCCCAACTCAGCATTGGGAGAACATCCGCTTCCGGCCGGCTTGGGCGGAAACACGTAATCGGAAAGTAAAACATTGCAGTCAGAACAAAAACATATCTGTCAAACAACCTAATAATGCATGGTCGTTTTTTTTTTCGGCCAAAAATGCCTTAGTATATATGGTCGTTTTTTGGGGGCTAAAAACGCCTTCGTATACATGGCCGTTTTATTCACCTTAAAACACCTTACTATACATGGTGGGGTTTTTTTCGGGATAAAAACGGCTTCCTCTACATGGTCGGGTTTTTTAAACCTAAAAACGCCTTACTATACATGGTCGTTTTTTTCGGGCCAAAAACGCATTTATTTGTCCGCCATACGGCGCAAATTTCCCATTTCTAGATGTAGTTTCTTTATGCGTCCGCCAGACGGCGGAAATTCCCCATTTCTAGATGTAATTTCTTTATGTGTCCGCCAGACGGCGCAAATTCCCCATCGATGTAGGTGCAGATCTGTCTGTCCCAGGTATATTAAGGCATTTTACACCGAAAAAAAAACGAGTTTTGAAAGGTGTTTATAAATGAAATGTATTATTAAATGTATAATATATAACTAAAATATGTACGTCTCCATTCTTTAAAAAAAAAAATTAAATCCATTTAAGGTTAGGTATACTAAAAAACACAAAAAGAACAACAGGTTCTGAAATACATCCATATATATTTATATATACTAAGTATTTATTAAGCCATCTCTTAAAACTCCCTCGTGAGATTAAGTTAGCACAAAAACACCATAGCCGTATATACAAGTTGGGAGTGGGGGGGGGGGGGTTAACATGGAAATGCTTTAAAGTGATGCCAACCAATTCTGAGCAGAGAAAAAAAGTGAAAGATTGTTCGTTTGACATTTTAACGTCAATTGGGTGCAATTCCGCAAAATATGTTTTCCAGAGATACAGCAAGGGAGCGGAGGGTTGCGTTGTTGTTTTTTTTTTTTTAATACATGTAGGCTTTGGAATAAGGCTGGGGGGCATGGGGGGGCTGTTCGGTGGCGACGTAAGGCGGCCCCCC
Source organism: Hippocampus bargibanti (assembly GCF_051943395.1). Classification (NCBI taxonomy): domain Eukaryota; kingdom Metazoa; phylum Chordata; class Actinopteri; order Syngnathiformes; family Syngnathidae; genus Hippocampus; species Hippocampus bargibanti. Next base: position 9,592,251 of record NC_142748.1, read on the forward strand.
CTCGTCCAGGTGGGACAGCGGCACCGTGTCCTCCTCGTTAACGTAGCGCTCCAACTCGGCCTTCAGGCTGGGCCGCTGGTTGTCGGGGAATGCCAGCGAGATGAGCGCCTCGGGCTCGCACACAAACTTGTACACGTAGCGCTCCCCCGCCACCTAAGCAAGCGCCAGACCCGACCCACGTTTAGTGGCAACAATTTGGGAGCGGGGCCGGTTGAAATGTCGCAGGTGAAGTGGGAGGGGTTACCTTTTGCATGATTCCTTTCTCGTAGTAGTAGCGCAGAGAGCGGCTCAGCTTGTCGTAGTTCATGGCTGGACGGTTCTTCTGCATACCCCACAGACGGGCCACCTGGACGGGACATTTTGGTTAAACCACCTGACTGCCTAACTCAGAATTGCACGCTGAGGTTACATGAAAATATAATCGTCCAAATGTATACTTTTTGAAATACAGCTAACATCTGACCACAATTTTGGCCAGCCAGCATGTCACTCTCGCACAGCAATCGACCGTGTGATGGCACCAGGGGGGGCGTTTGCAAGTCATTTAGCCTCCGAGTCTCTATTCAACATCTTCAATGTATTTCGACTTACAACCATTTTTTACTTACAACCGTGTTTGCATCATGTATGAATTAAAATAAAATATATACTTTTAAAATGTGCATGAAATGACTTTGTGTGATATTGTTTTTCAAAATGTTGGTTGGGTGGGTGTACCGCACCGCGTTTTCCAGCCTCAAATATGCACCATGACTGAGTGCTCTCTGCCCCTAATTGCACTCGTGCATATTTAATGCATGGTGAAAACGAAATGGAAGTGAGCAGAAGTGTTTGGGCGCACCCCAAAATGGATGCCCCCCCCCCCTCCCCCCTGTTGTTCATTGTACAATGACAATTAGAACACGCCTCACTCTTTAGTGGTGGGTGTGGCGGCAACATTTTCTTTGTTTCAATAACTTCCATGACTCTGAAATGCTGTGAATGAGCTTGATGAGTTTGTTCCAATGACGATGACTCCTTTCCCATTCACCAGGACTTTGGCGCCATCTTGGGTGTTGCGTTTACCTCTTCGGGTTCGATAAGCTTGAACTCCATCCCCCTGCCGGTCCAGGCGATGAAGTGCGCGTTCGCGGGGTCATCCAACAAGGCCACCAGGAACTGCCACAACTGCAACGAGCCTCGCCGCTGGTAAGGCGTTCCCTCGCGGAACATGCCGCCACCGCCGCCTGCTTCCTGCTTCATCTCGCCTGCGGAGAAGACAACACGACGATCAAGTGGCAACATGCTGATTCGTTAAAAAGATGGAGGACATTTTTTTCTTACCGCGGTGCCTCGTCTATCTGCAGAAAATTGATGTTATTTTTGGTGTTGAGATTGTTTTTTTATTCATGATCATTTTTATTGTTATTATTTATTTTGAACTCATCCACTGCCATTCCTGAATTGAAAATATTTTTTCAGATTTTGGTTTTTCTAGCGAGGACTGCTGATAAAGCACTGGTCAGACCTCTGGCAATGTTTTTTTCCCTTCCACGAGGGGGCAGCATGTCCCTTTTGTCCATGTTAGCGCTTTGTTACAGCTTCCGTTGTTATTAATTTGCTATATAAATCAATGTTTTTTGTACAGTTGCACCTATTTCCAGCTCAGATAACTCCAGGTCCATATAATTTAGGAATTAACTCTTATCTGGTGAATGAAGAGAGTCTAAGATTTCTTACACAATATTAAATATCCATGTAGTCCTAAACCTCAAAATTAACTCAAATTCTGCAATTTTAGTGACAATGACAAAAAACCCTGGCACTGAAGTCAACGCATTTTTTGCACATCGTCTGGTAGTGAATGAGAATAAAGTTGTCATGTCATTACAATTTTTTTTGGAGTTGCGTGTCATTTTTTAAAATGACATACTATACCCAAGTCACATTTGCATACTGTCATATTCCATTCCTTAACGTAAGGACTTCAACCGGTTCCGCTTGAAGACAAACAAGTGGATATTGACACGCAAGAAACCATATTGATTGTACGCCGTAAACAAAAAGTGTGGAAATACAAGAAGGGGCACACGTCAGCTCCCTGAGGCACTCCCCGACGCCATCGGTGATTTGTTCTCATGCTAAAAACAAAAAGGCGCTCTGCTACAAGTGTGGCATCTGGCGTTTCGCGATGACAGAAGAAGAACTCACCTTCAAACTTCTCCGGAACTACGCGGGAGTCGTTCTCGAAACCATAACCTACAAAAGAGAGCTCCTTAGAATCAAGGCCAACTACAATCAGGCTGTACAGGAACAGGTACAAACCTATGCATGCAATGTTTTTCCCTTCCACGAGGGAGAAGCATTTGTCTTTTGTCCATGTTAGCGTTTTGTTCCAGCTTCAGATGTTGTTAAAGCGCTATATAAAACCAATATGTATGTATTGCATTGTATTTTGTATTCAAGTCGTAAACTACCGTATTTTCCAGCGTATAAGACGCACCCCAAAGCCTTGATTTTCTTGAAAATAATCATAATAATCATAATACATAAGAAAAGATAACCCTGCGCACACAACAGGTCTCACAACTACTTACAACTAAGTTATCGACTCCATTTCCCACTTTTAGAAGAAGTAGTGCGTAACCCCAGCCTCTTATGTGGTGTTCCTTATATTTGGAATACTTTTATGTATTTGTATATTATATTTGGAACTTATTTCATTTATTGAAGGTGCGCCTTATACTGTATATGAAAAAAATATGCACCATTAATTGGGGGTGTGCCTTATACACCGGAAAATACGGTAATGTTCAGCTTGAAAGGGGTTTAAGAGCGCTTGCTGTACCTTCGGGGGTCGCCTGGGAGGTCGGGTAGGCTTCACGCTGGTGGTACATGGAAGGACATCCGGACACGTCTGCCAAGATATCGAATAGTACCGTCAATTGGGGGTGGGGGGATCGATTGCTTTATAAAAACTAATCAAAAATATGCAGGGAATAAAAAAAAGTGTGTGTGGTGCGTGTGTGTGTTTGTGTGTCAGTCCTGGGAACAAAAACAAGGCAGCACAATCTGCACAAAAGGTGCAGCAGTGAGTCAATGAGGCGGAATGTGAGGCTCTCGATAAGACGCCGTTGAGTGCATCCGTGCATATGTGGGGGGGGGGGGGGGCAGCATTGAATTGTTGTCGTCAGGTCTAAGTCTTACATTTCTTTTTATTTTCTTTCCTTCTGGTTTTTGCGTTTAAGAGCCGATTTGAAACTCCGCCATACCCTCAAGACCCCCCCCCCCCAGGGAGGCGCTCGGGTTACTGCGGCCTAGCTCACTTTTCCTTTCGGAGTTGCAGCAAAAGGAAGCTGCCCGGTGCAACGTGAAACCTCGCAGCCTCCGCCGGGGGACTCTAGTCTTTCCTCTGCCCTCCATTTTCTCAATGAAATTCCTTTGCCGCATGAGGGGAGAGAAAACTTGGAAAAGCAGGAAGGGGAAGGTGTGAATGTGCTAGAAAAGAACCCCCCACCCCACCCCTTAACCCCCACCCTTTGAATGTCCATGGAGTGAAGAGGAGGAGGAGTTCCCTGGCTCGGGTAAGATAAAAAAAGTTTGTTTCTTTACACGGACATTTTGTTCCAAAGATGGCTGAGCCGACGAAAAATGTAGTGGGGGGAGGGAGGTGATATTTTGCCGCACTAGGATTTATTTGGGGATTTTTTATTTCCCCCCCCCCCCCCCTAAAAACAAGATCAAGATGATCACTTGGCTTCCAATCCAAAATTAGTTTTGAACTTTAACTCATTTACGGACATACATGCAAAAAAGTGTCCACTCCAGTGCCAGGGTTTTTGTCATTGTCACTCGAATTCCAGGACTCACAGAATATTGACTTTGAGGACTACATAAACATTCAATGCAGCTCTCTTCTTTCATCAGAAAAAAATAGTTAATTCCTAAATGATATGGGTCTGGAGTTATCTGAGCTTGAAATGGGGGCGGCGCTCCAAAATACAATATATATTGATTTATATAGCGCTTTAACAACAGCTGAAGCTAGAACAAAGCGCTAAGATGCAAAAAATGGAAATGCTTCCCCCTTCTGGAAGGGGATAAAAACATTGACAGAGGCCATGGCCGGAGCTTTATCGGCACCCAAGCATGCCGCTTCTCACCTGCGTCGTAGCTGTAGTCCGTGGGCTCCCGCTTGACCATCATATGCGCCGGCGGGAACCTGCGCGGGTGCAGGTGCGAATGCTGGGCGGCGTGGACCCCGCGGCCATGCGCCACCACCTGCCCCGCCCGCTCATAGAGGGGGTCCATATATTCTTGCTTGAAGCTCTGCTGCAGGTAGGGCACGCAGGGGTCCGAGTGCTGCCGGTGGTAAGCGCCGTTCCCGCAGCCGTGGCCCGCCGAGGCGGAGGGGGGCATTCGCTGGAAGCCCTGCGACGGTGCGGGGAACTGGGGGCCCAGGGGGTCTCCTGAAGGGCCTTGATATCTGCAAGCAACACGGAAGATTGACCTTTCTGACATGAAACTTTACATGGGGGGGGGCTCACTCACCTGCCGTTGAGGGGGTACGTGTTGCTGGGCAACGGCTGCGAGGTGGTGGCGGCGGCGTTCATGTAACCGGCGTCGGGCCGCCCGGCCGCCGCGGGTTTGGGCGAGTAGTGCTGCTGCTGTTGCTGCATGGGCGACAGGGGCGTGCCCGGGCAGGGGCGCTTGGCCACCCCGGCGCCGGCCCTTTTCTGCTCGTAGGCCCTGCGGACGACACGTAAACAACAAAGAGCTCACGGCAAAGGCAGAGCAGTTTAAATGACGCGTGAAAACGGCCACCATATTGGATGTGGCAAACTGAATTGGAGGCAGTGGAACCTCCTCTTCTGGACCAAACCTTACTTCATGACCAGACCCTCTCTGGTACAAAAAAACCTTCCTTCAGGACTATAGAGGGGCCAAAGACAACGTTGGGAAACTCACCCAGCATAAAGGCACTGCTCTCCATTGGCGACGTAGCCAAAATTGGGCTTGTGGCTGCACGACTGACTGGGGTCCGAACCCGGACTCTGTGGCTCCTTCTTGATGGTGACGGGCGGGCTGTGGAAGGCCACCGCTGTCAAGAGACAAAAAAAAAACATGATGATCATTGAAGTCGGGCGCTGGCAATCGGGCAACCAACAGCATTACCGAATTTGGACACCCGCGCCCTACAGTGAACGACCGTCACGTCGTTTGCATTCCAGGGCAAACTTTGCCTTGACTCTCGCAGACACAACAGCGAACTTCCTCAAAGCTAAACATGTCTGCCGCCAAAGCAAACGTCACACCAGCGTGCCAACTATCCACGCACGCACCAAATTGGAATTCCCGTTTGCATGCAGATGTCCACTTGTCGCGCACACATCAGCTGATACGGCCATTTCAGGAAACCTCACATCTGAACATTCTCATCAAGCTGTCAATCAAAGGAAAAGCTAGAGTGGGATGAGGGTTGATCCCAGTGGAACTTTCTTTTATCCCAAGTGAAGCTTCAAGCTGTGCCGACGGCTGCTGTTTATTATGTGAGGGGAGGCTTTCGGCTCGAGACGCGTACAGGATGTTTTTCTGGTCCCGGCAGGGTAAACAGCACCAGCTGTGCACTTCCAGCTGAGGGAGTTGGGCGGGGGGCTCATTCATATGTGTCTGGAATCTCTGTGGGTGTGTACCTGCGGAGGGGGACGGGCCGTTGGGATAATTGCACATTGCGCTTCATTCACAAAAAAAAAAAAAAAAAAAAAACAGACTACTCGCAAGCATGTGTGGCCCAAAAGTGAAAGTGTTTGGCCATTTTGGAAGGGATCGTTTCAAGAAAATGCAATTCTGTTCGGGAACAGTCACATGTACAGTCAAACCTGGGTTTTCCAACGTCTTGGTTCTCGACCAATTTGGTTCTCGAGTTTTTTTATGCCTTTGTTTATAACTGGGAAATGTTTCGGTTTTCGGCTTAATTGGTTTTTGAACAGATTTCTGGAATGGATTATGGTTAAAAAAACAGGTTTGGCTGTATACATCAATCATTCACAAATTTATTTGGGCATTGTTTTTTTATTGTTTTGGTGCCAATAAAGTTTGTTCCAGCTTCCGCTTCCGCTGTTGTTAAAGTGCTATATAAACCAATATGGATGTATTGCATTGTATTTTGTTCAGCGGCCCTCATTTCAAGCTCATATAACTCCAGACCCATATCATTTAGGAATTAACTATTTTTTCTGATGAAACAAGAGAGTCTCCGATTTCTTATGCAGAATGGAATGTTTATGTCGTCGAAAAAAATCGACGACATAAATCGAAAAATCGAAAAATATTTTGTGCGTGTTGTAGTTGGAGTGACAATGACAAAAACCCTGGCACTGGAGTGAACACATTTTTGCACGTCTGGCAGTGAATGAGTTAAAGGCTAATGGGGATGAACAAGTGTTTAAAAAAAGTCATGATTACATTTTTGAGGATTAAGTGATGAAGGGTCGGTTGAAAAAAATACTGTGCCGAAAGCTAATTTTGAGTGTCTTATGTGCACTTTATGTGCCCATAGAACGGAATGGAAGGCAGGCCTGTCTTCAATCTTGGCCGCTTTCCTCGAATCAAACATGCACTTCCAAAAATAATCCCCGAATGAAAATAAAGCCATGGCTCAGATAAATTATGGTGTCTACATTTATAAAGCAGTGGCAGTTGAGTAAACGGAGGAAGGGGGATGCTGGGGTGGTGGTGGAGGGGAGAGATCTTTTCTGGTTTTTAGATTTTGGGAGATACAAGCGCCTTTTTTCCATGCTTTCTTCCCGCCATCCCTTGCCTATTTAGTGGAATTTTAACGCAAGCGGCAATTGCCGGGGGGCACCAACTGGCTTATGGCGCGGTGGGGGGTGCGCGGGTGGGTGTGGATGTCGTTTTACATATGTAAATGTTGACGGTGGAGGTGGAGGATGCTGGGAGAAAGGGCGATGGTCATGGGTGAGTGCTTTAGGAAGTGAAGGGATCATTACATCAGTGTGGGGGAAGGGGGGGGTTCCCATTCAACACACACAGACCACAAACAAATCATGAGAGACGGCCGGGCCGGCACGGGATGCCCCCCCCCCCTCCCCGAGGCCTATTTCAATCCATCCAGTGCGCGTTGCCACACAATAACCCCCCCCCCCCCATGCCCAGTGCAGTCGCACGAGTGGGAATATGCGTCCAACGGATTCCTGCAGGATATCTAAAACACACAAGCGCCGGATGAGCGCAACGCACGAAAAAATAAGCAGTCGGGAGACACCGCGCCGTCACGGAATTTTCAATTTAGACGGCGTTACTTCATTTCTCATCCAGGATGACAATGGTGAGACCTCGATGCCTTTTTGCGCCTTGCAAATCCCACCGACCCAAAAAAATGTGGACAAAGACACAAGTGCATCTGGACACCCTTAAACGGGATGTTTATGCGAAACGTTGCCAAGTCTGGAGGCTCACGACAGCCTCGTTGGCAGAAACTCCCCAGACGTCGACCCGCGTGTCAAAACACCACCGGAACCCTGTGACGTTAAAAACAAGATATTTAAGAAAAAAAATGCAGACAAGAGCCATATTTTCTTAACTCCTTCCGGGCAGTGGGCGGGGGGGGGGGGGGGGGTGTTATCTGGCTCTTGTCGACCGCCATTAGCCACACAAAAACACAATCTAAAACGCTACACACTGACCACGTTGCATTTTAAGGTTATAACACGGAGACGTTGGCGCTATTCGTGAGCCTGTCTATGGTGCTTTGCATTGATTTTTAGCATTCGGCTTTCTGCAACATTTCTCAGGCCTGAGCAGAATAGATTTTTTTCTGGGGGGTGTGGAGGCAGTGATGACAATAACAATAATTTCAGCAAGGATCGTAATATAACCGATAAGTCTGTCAATTAAAATACAAAATGAATAAATACAACAGGTTGAACGGTCAATTGAAGTTGACAAATTCAGACAGGCTGATGTGTTCAAAGGCTTCCAAGAAAATCAGGAAAATAGCATTTCTTAACGCTCACAACAACAAGTATACAAATTACAGGGAGGACATTTGACTGTTTTATTGTTTGTTGTCCTTTAGGATTTGTTTCACTTTGCAAAAGAGAGAAAATTTATGACAAATCAACGGTTTGTTTGTTTTTTTTTAAATCGCAACAATATGCCACTTGAAAGGCAGCGCCATCTCCAATTTTGAAGGATCTTGACGGAAAAGAGATGACTTTTTTTGATGCCACAAAAAAATGCACACTGCACACACAAAAGCAATTACAAGGTCATCAATCTATTTCTGCTTTCTGGCATTGCAAATCACAGAGAGACACGCAGGCGGGAAAGGAAGTGAGGTAAGAGAAGGCCATCCAGGCCTTCACTGGAGCGTGTCGCGCCAGCAGCTAACATGTGCGTGACATATGCGCTCATTTTTTAAAAATAAATTCAGCATCGTCAAGAATTGTGCCGTCTTTTCCCATCACCGATGGTCAAATCGTTGGCTAACAGGATGCGCGTGTGACCTGCAGCTGTCATATGTTGCCGTGGTTTTCTGCCAATGTCTCACTTTCACTTCCCCCATGCACGGAAAAAATCAATAAAAATGCACTTCTCGTCTTCTGGGGTGAAAAGTGACTTGTCCCAGCGTGTCGCCCACACGTCACTCGTCATGGCGGTTAAGAAATGTAAATCGCATAACGTTTGCTTACATATATCTGCTAGCTTAATGCTAATGCAGAAGGCAAAACGCCACGGATGAGCTAACTAGCATTGGCAATTTTTTTAAACACAAGGACAGTATCAGTAATTGAATTTAACTCATTCACTGATAGACGATGCACAAAAATGGGTCCACTCCAGTGCCAGGGTTTTTGTCATTGTCACTTGAATTCCAGGACCCACAGAATATTGAGTCTTAATAATAATAATAATAATTAATTTAATTTATAAGCGCCTTTCAAAACTCTCAAGGTCACTTTTCAGAAACAGGATACGCATTCTAGGACTTCATCAAAATTCAATACAGCGTTAGAAACCTCACTCTTATTTCATCACAAAAAAAGTTAATTCCTAAATTATATGGGTCTGGAGTTATCTGAGCTTGAAATGAGGGCAGATGTCCAAAATACAATGCAATCGATACATATATGTTTATATATAGCACTTTAACAAGAGCTGAAGCTGGAACAAAGCGCTAATATGGACTAAATGCAAATGCCGCCCCCTCGTGGAAGGGAAAAAACATTGCCACAGGTCTAACCAGCGCTTTGTCGACCCCCAAGCATGAAAAAAAAACTTCAACAAATTCAGGAATGGCGCTCTATGTCATATTTTCAATTCTACGATAAATTCCTGAATGGCAGTGAATGAGTTAAACACAAGTACGGTATCAGTAAGAGGGCGATAAACCCCATAGAGTAAATTGACGCCATGTGTCAATGTTTTGACGTGTTCCCACCCCCGCTCGCGTCCACTTGACATCCAAAAGTGCGGCGTTTGCGCTTCTGACAAACGGCAATGGAGCCGCTGTAAATCTGACGCTCATGTTACGCCACAATACATCCCCTTGTCCCGGAACGTGCGCCGCGAGAGCGACATCTCGCTCTAGGCGAGGGTGGGATGTAATTAATCTGACACCATATTGACTCCTGGTTCCTTAAACCCTACCCCCCATCTCCCACGGCCCATACTTAATGTTTAATGGTGCAATCGATGCATCCACGCGTTACCGAGATGGGGTTATTGTGCATGCAAGGAGCTTTTGAGAGCAAACGTCTTAGCTGTTGTCGTAAATCACGCAACCCCCCGTGCACCCCCCCCCCATACCCCAAACGCAAATTTAGCTTTCAATAATAAAAAAAGACAAATGGATTATCTTCAATCAAGCCCACAAGGAGACCATTGGCTTGGAAAAGCAACAGACAATTCTTGCTGATCAGCTGAACAATCCGCCGCCCCATTCCTCCCCCCGATATCATAAGGGAGATCTCTAAATGCTTCATGACACATCGTGACCCACACGTGTCTTCACTTGAGCTGATTTATCGGCACTTTATCTCTATCAACTCATCCATCAGTGACTCCACTGAGGGGGGGGGGGGGGGGGGGTCTGCAGATCGATGCGCAGAACTCTGCTACATGAGCGACTCGGCTCCAGGATGAATAGTAACCCCTTCCACAAAAAAAAAAAACACTCATGTTACTGCGCAGCAACATTCAAATGAATAGTGAGACCAAAGCAGAAATGCTACTTTCCCAATTTTCATGGAAGCCTTTGAACGCATCAGCCTGTCTGAACTTCAAAATGAATGTCTCCTATTTCTCGTCATCGTTAGGAGCCTATTCGTTACGGTTCAAGGAACAGTAAGCACACCCCTCCCCTATTCCTGAAGCGATGCTTCTAACCGCACTTGACCCCCCCACCCTCAATCCCGGACCCCCAAAGTACTTGATAAACTGTTTAATGGCAATGTGAGCAGCACATCAGGCTTTCTTCCACAACAAATTAGTTACCGACTATGGATGTCACGGGATGGCGGCAAAGCACCACTTTTCCATCAGACGGGGCTACGCAATAACGAAATGAAGCTCCGCCCTTTACGTCAACATCACCATCAGAACGGTGGTATGTACGATAGGTTCCGCAGATAAGTTAGGCAGAGATGTCGTCATGCTGTAAAGAAGAAGAAAAAAAAAACGTGAGCGCAAACACAAGCATCGTGAACGAAGGCTCGCCAACCTCGCTCGGCTTTCCACAAGCAGCCCATTCATAAAAACCGCTGCGTACGTGCGCGCGCACGTGAAAGGACTCGAGCGTGCCAGGGAGGCGTCGCACTGGTGGTTGGTGCGCTTGTTTTTGGCAGGCACCTGGCTGTTTTTACTGTTGCGTAGCGCCTCTATTTTGGAAAAGCATGTTACAAAGGCGCGCGGCCAAAACCGACGCGCATCTGGGACGACGACGTCCTTTTAAGTGCAAACTACCAGCACTTCAAAATTGGTTTTGCGTGTATGTGTATGTGCTGCGAGTTCGTCAGTAATCAATTCTCACGACGTCCATCGTGAACTGAAAGAAACTACAAAAAATGCTTATAAATGCCACCGCTTTTTTTGCGGGTGATTGGTGCGTAAATTGGACGGGTTCCGGAACGGAACATTTGGAAGGGCTCGAGGCCCGCCACCACGAGGCGTACTCGCCGTTAACTCCGGCGGGGCCTTGCTCTCCCTTCCCTCGCCCCCTTTTCGCGTCGTCTCCCTGAAATAAAAAAAAGGGGGGGCGGTAGAGCAGCGGCGCTCGATGGCCGCAACTTCCTACGTAATTACTGCAAGGCACAAAAACCAAACAATCGTCCCATACAGCTCCCAAATCACTGGATTAGTTCACATCTTGGAACACTCAAACTCTTTGCGTGCGTGTGTGTGCGTGAAGGGGGAGAGAATTCAACACACACACACACAGGAAGGGAGGGAGGGCTTTGGAGTATCCACTTGGAAAGAAGGATGAGGGGTGGTGGGGTGTACTTTCTTTTTTTTTCCTCAATGAATGAAGAACGAAGGAGCTCGCGGGGCTAAGAGGCACACTTCCTCTTACGCAGGCGGGAGAGAAGAAAATTTATGAATGGCTCGCGTCGAGTGTAAACAAAGAGGAAGGCGCTCTCGGCGTAGCCACACGCAACGATATTCGGGATGGGGAGAAAGTTTCGCGGCGGGAAAATTGGCGACGTTTGATTGTTTTGACATATTTGGGGGACGTTGCACATTGGTGATATGGAGGCGGTTGAATACGAGGGTGTTGTGGGTGTGTCCAGAACACCAATCACATTTTTATTAGTAATCTTAACATTTCTTTTCTTTTTTAAAATTAATTATGTATTTATTTATTGATTTGTTCTTTTATCTTTCTGTTTAGTTATCTATTTTTCTGTTCAGTTGTTTTGTATGTATCTACTTTATTATTTATTTATGGTATGCACCCATTTATTTATCTATTTGTTTTTGCATGTATTTATGTATGTATTTATTCAGATATTTATTTATGCCTTTATTTATTTTTACTTTAGTCATTTATTTATTATTATTATTATTATTTCTTATTTATTTATACACCCATTTATGTATTTGTATATTAATATACCTATTTATTCATGCATTTATTTATGTATTTATTTATTCATTTATCTATTACTTTAATTTTTAGTTTAGTTATTTATTGTTCAGTTTAGTTTTTTTTTATTGATCTACGTATTTGTTTATTTATTTATGCACCCATTCATTTATTTATCTATCTATTTATGCATGTATTTATTCATTGGTTTATTACTTTATTTATTTTTCTGTTATGTTATTTATTTTTCAGTTTAGTTATTTATTTTTTATTTATCTACTTGTTTCTTTGTACACCCATTTATCTATGTATCTATCTATTTATTTATGCATGTATTTATGTTTTTATTTATTTATTTGTTTGTTTGTTTGTTTTTTTAGGGGTGTGCATCGATTACAAGGCTTTCATGTATTTATTTTCCATCAACTAAATTCAACAATGGGATTTTTCCCAAAATCTAAAAGGTCATGGTTGTAAATGACAATGCATTGGTGAAATAATGAGGCCCATCAAGGCGCCTCGCAAAAGGTTCGGCGCTTGTTGGCCAGACGAAAGCGAAGCAGCAGACCAGATCAAGTCAACAGATGTGGCCGTCTTGCGCAATTCATCCGTGGGACATTCCGTTGCGTCTTATTAAAGTGTGCGCTTGTTTGTTACTTTTTTTCTTTCTTTCTTGACTCTGCTGGTGGCCACACCCGTGCAGGTAACAATTCAGACACGGTAAACAGGCTCGCCAGGGCGTCACGTTTGTCCGCAGGCGTCAATTACACTCCAGCCAAGCGGGACGAGAGTCGGGCTTTATGCGTCTCGACGCAAACAAGCGCGAGTCTCAATAAAAGGTGAGTCATCTTCGTAGACGTCTTTCAATTCCGATACTACTTGAACTTTTCACTCCCGGAAATGGATTAAGACTGAGCCGCTTTTTAGCGTTTTCAAATCACAAGGCGACAAGGGAACCAAAGCCGTCGGTATACATACATATATATACAGTACATCTATATACGAGCTCAAAACACGTCTGTAACAAAACTTCCACATTGAATTATTATGACATATATACATCTATATTTTTTTTTGCTGTGTGTGGTTATGATTGTTCTCCTAGAAACTAGGCGCCTGGGCCCAATACCGTTTATGGAAAAAGTGGGTCAGCGGTGGGCCAAGCCGGATTCTTTCACTGCCGAAATCCCGAGCCGTCAAGCCGCAAGTTGACAAAATCGGGAAATCTTCTATCGTCAGCGCCTGTGTGACTTTAGGCCAAGAGTCGGCATGGCTGCGAGCGGCGAGGACGCCGTCTGTCAACACAATGAGGTGGCTGCCAAAGCGGAGCCACAACGTGACCCCTTAAATGACGACGGGGTCAGCGGTGAACATTAGGCCGACGGCTAGGCCGGAGGCGCTTAAGTAGACATGAGCCCCGCGCGCACCCCCGGGTTCAGCGGCGCTTTGTAGCCTAATGGAAGGCGACAACGTCGCGGGCGGGAATGTGTCATGCGACGAACGTGACGCAGGCTGGTTGAAACGGGTGGAAAGAGTCAAGTCATGTGACTCCAGTCGCCCACCTGAGCTTCAGGCTGCCAAACGCTTCATAAAGATGCACCGCAGCATCCGCGTGAATGAATTGTTGTACGCGGACACCCCCCCCCCACCCCTCCCGCAACCCCGACCTCCGCCCGCCATTGTAAACAAAAGGGAAACGCATTCAAATCATTTGCTTTCCCTTTTGACATCTCCCCCGCTAGCACAAAGGCTCATCTTTACAGACAAATCCGCTTTTTTTACCGGTTTCCTCTCGGCTTTTCAAGAGCATGCAAATGGCGGCCGGTGGCGGTAGCCATTTTTTTTTTTAGGTCGCAAAGTATCCGCCATTCCACGTTTGACCTCGCCGTCCCAATAGCGGAAACAACACAAATTGAGTGACACCAGATCGCACGAGATAAACAATTAAAAAAAATATATGTGGGATAAATAAGCTCCCGGGAAGACAACGAAAATCCAAGATGGAGTCACTCACAGTTCTCCGAGTGGAAATCCGGCACAAACTGCTCATCGCTGTCAGGAACCTGAGCTGCAAGTAGAAGATACAAAGTGTCAGGATCTCGTCGAACAACAGACTTGAATGCAAGACGACAACATTTTCGGAGAAAAAAGGATTTAAACCAAAAAAACATAACCCCAAACCTTGATTTCTAACCGCAAACCAGGATGCTAATTTAAGACACACCCCAACTTGCTGCGATGTGATGCAAGCGGAAGTGCGATGCAGTAGACACTTTCTGAGTCTTTAGGTCAGCAAAACAGGAAAAAAAACCTGGGGGGGCAGAGTAGGGGTTTTTTGATTCAGACCGTGGCACATTGGCTCAATGGTGAATGGAAGGGGATTCCTAACACCGGACCCTCAGCATAATAGCGCCTGTCTAAGGCCGTTTGCACCTGGGCCGCCCGTCACTGACTGGACTCATTCACGTCCACCCGGCAGGGGGGCAGCGGGGGGGTTTCATTCACAGAATCGCACACTTTTGGGAGTGGCGAACGTGCGGTGAGGAATCGGCCATTGGATCTTATGGGTACGCTGTTAAGCGCGAGTGCATTCCTTGGCCACCGGGGGCAGTAGAATAAAGAGCTACACATGACGATAACACATCATATATAAAGAAGATAAAGAATATATGCCCGTGATGATTCTACGGAAGACTTTTTCAAAGTGTTTGTTCGCCTGTGGGGGTTGGGGGGGGGGGTTGCATCGTGTGCGAGCATTAAGCTAACAGATGGTCCTGGGGAAAAGCGATGTGGCTGTTTCCAAAACACAAGGTGTAATTATCATTGTTTTATGTCGAGTTTTACAGTAAACTTCAAATGGGAGTGGAAAGAAATTTTGAAGCCTTTTTTTATTTTGGGGGGGGGGGTTGTTGTTTGCAATCCGCTGCTTGTTGTGACCTCCAAAATGGCCGTCGCATACCTGAAAATGTCGTCAGTCAACGTACTTTGTTACTTTCAGCACTTGCGGGAACTTGGGAGATGCAAGTCGTCACAAGAAAGGAAAAAAGTGGGTTTTCAAATCAACACACACACACACACACACACACACACACACACACACAGCAGACCCCCCCTGCTCTCCTCCCGGTGGGAGTTCCCGGGCGTGCAAACCTGAGGCCCAATAAGACAAGACGCAACAAGCTCGCCGTGCGCCGCTTCCGCTTTCCTCCTCATCACGGCCAAATGGAAGAGCCGTTTCGTAGCATTTATTACCGGGGCAAATCCCTCATGGAGATCAAGTCTTTAATTCACGCGACAGGAAAAAGGGAGAAGGTCTACCTATACTCAAGTTAAATAACATCTTGGCTGCGGTGACCAAAATATGTCACATGACCCCCCCAAGCGCGCCCCCCACTTATGATCAGGACTATGATTAGTCACATCATTTTTGTTTTTCCATTGAAAGGGACAATTAGTCGCGGTTTTTATGCAACGCTTTTGTGTAGTTCAGCGGCGTGACCTGTTGCCATTTTACAGGGCGAGTGCACAATTTTTATTTATTTACTATGTTGTATTTTTTTAGGGAGAGTGCAGTACTAACTGAGTCTTTTAGAGCTGACAGTATGCCTGAAATATTTTTTGGGAATGAAAACGTAAAAAAATTGATATACAGCATAACTTAACTCATTCACTGCCAGACGATGTGCATAAACGTGTCCACTCCAGTGCCAGGGTTTTTGTCATTGTCACTCAAATTCCAGGACCCATAGAATATTGCGTTTTGGGACTACATAAACATTCAATGCAGTGTAAGAAACCTTAGATTCTCTTCTTTCATTCAAAAAAGGTTACTTCCTAAATTATATGAGTCTGGAGTTATATGAACTTGAAATGATGGGCAGCTGTCCAAAATACAATGCAATACATACATATTGGTTGATATAACGCTTTAACAACAGCTGAAGGTGAAACAAAGCGCTAACATGGACAAAAGGGGAAATGCTGCCCCCTCGTGAAAGGGGAAAAACATTGCAGGAGGTCTGGCCAGCGCTTTATCGGCACCCCAGCAAGAAAAACCAAAACCCAAACAAATTCAGAAATGGCGCTCAATGTCATATTTTCAATTTTCGAATACATTTGTCAACGGTAGTGAATGAGTTAAAGTATATTTACTCTCTGCCCTTCCCTTGGTCAAAAATCAGCATTAATATTTATTTATATGTTGTGAAAATGCCCAAACTAAACATTGCAATAAAACCAGCCTTATTTTTGTGTTTCCTCAAATTATCGAAAACTTAAATTTGATTTTTACTCTATTCAAAAGCAAAACGTTAATGCTATCAATGCGCCTGCCTTAGACGTCACGTCTCAGCAACTGTTTTCTTTATTTTCTTTATTTATTTAGTGTTTTTTACGGCCTGCCAATGACGCAAACAGCGCTTTTTCACATGCGGAGTCGAAAGCGACAAGTTGATTTGACGCCAGTCTCCGGAATCCCACCAAAACAAAAGACCCGGGCCAATAAAAGTGCCTCAATAGCTTTGTAGTTGAAAGTCCGACAAGTAGCTACTGTCGCACCTTCAAACAAAACAAACAAAAAAGGGAGCGGGAACGGGGGGGAGGGAGTGGGGAGTGAATGCTTCCCAAAAAAATGAATATACAGTAAAGTCTCGTTATATCGATATTCTCGGGAGTCAGAAAAAATATCGATATAACCGGACTATCGATATATCCGATCCTGCGGCATGTAAATTTTCTCCTTGCGTTCATAGAAATAGTATCGTAATAAGCAGTACTATCGATATGACCGATATCGATATAACGAGACTCTATTGTATCAATAAAAACACTGACTGAAAACCAGCTTGAGAATTCTTGACTCACTATGATACGATTTTTTCCGAATTTGTTGCATCATTGACATTTAATGCTGCAGTGTCGAAAGTGGCTTACTGTTGCCTGTTTTTCCCTTTTAAGACGTCAATTATGGTTGAATGTGCCCTTTTATATTGCTGTCATCTGCCTGTCAAGTGCCAAACGCCAAGAAAGGGCAATCCATGTATTTGTATTCCCAGCGCGGGGTGACGTGGGGGTTTTATTTGGGTGCCCAAAGTGGAATGAAGACTCCATTAGCGCTCACATCATCATCAATGTCGCGGTCATTGTGCTCGATCTGCATGGTTGCTGCCTATGAGGGATGCCTATCAGCAGGGACCAAATCAATAATACCTTCCATTCATGCACTATGTACGTTTATGTATTTGCTATCAGAAAAGTATCCCAAAAAAATAAATACAAAGTTTTCTCGCAGATAATATTTGCGTGAATTTTCTTTTGACTTATTTGCCAAAGCGCGATCACAAGTCCGCTAGCTCGCCGACGACATTATAATGCCTCCCGTACTCTTTTTAGGTCCTACTTCTTTTGTTTGAATTGATTTCCGCATGTCTTATTTTGACTGAGCGCTCACTCAGCAAGCACTTTGTCAGCAGCAATCGTTGATTATTATTTTGTTTTAAGTATACTATTCAAGGCATTAAAAAAAGCATGTATGTGCCATTAAATCCAGTAGGAGAAAAAAAATGTGAAATAGCCTGTGCCGTTAATGATCCTGTGGACTGGGTGGGGGCACATAATACACTCAACGCACTCCCATATCGCGCGTGTTGGACATATTTCAATTATTCTAATGTGCTTTTTTGCTATAAGAAGCCCAGATTTGAACCCTTACCTCACGACACTGAAACAAATGTGATAGCCATTCGCGTCAATTTTTTTTGGGTCTTCAAAAAGAGAACGCAGACAACCCCGAGCCGATAAAATTCACAGCTTCTCAGAAGAGGACGTGAACAAACTCTTACCTTCTGTGAGCCACGTCTCCTGGAGTTGGCTTAAGTCCTGGAAGAGGTCTGCGCAGAAAGCATGACACGTACAGTAAAACGCAAAGCCGGAGGGGGAAAACAAGAGCCGTGGGGGGGGTGTATTACTTTCAAATAAAGTGGATTTTACCTTCAGATTCCTGAGGGGGCAATTCTGAGTCCATGTATTTCCTTTTGGCGGCCATCAACAGTCTATTTGGGGGCCCATTTCCTTCAGACTTCTGCACAACAAACCACGTGATCAACACTTGGACACATGCAAGTCACACATTTGACAGTAAACATATATATTTAAGTTGAGACTTTTGTGGGTCGAGAGGCTCGTGAACTGAGTGTACACGTTTTTCGAATGGGGGGGGGGGGTGTCATAGAAGACGTATTTTAAGTGACCATTTGGCTGCACGCAGCCAAGACCACGAAAGCTTTGGCGATGTTCTGTTTTAAGTTTAAATAGAAAAAAAGAAAGCAAGAACCTCTGGCGTGAATTCGGTTTCGAGTCCCTGGTCACGGTCGTGCACGCGCGTAAAAGAGAGCAACAACAAGCCCACAAAATCGCCCGAAACTGTTGAGCAAAAAAAAAGTGCGCGCGGAAGCATACGTACGTTTGCGAAAGTGAAAGGCACTTGCTGGTCCAAATATGCATCCATGCTACGGTCCATCCGTCAACCGTCTGCGGTCATTTGGGCCCAAGCGGAGCGGACGGCCGCGCAGCCTGCAAAAGCCTGACGAGGGAGGAGGGAGGAAGAAAACTGAGGAAGAGGAGGAGGGGGGTGAATGAGGATGCATGTATAATGAGCTCCATTCACAAAAAAAGAGAGAAAGAGGGGGGTGACGCCGAGGGACAGTGATGGCGAGTGAACGCACAGCACGGTCTGGTTTTGTGACATTTTTTAACACTTTATGTTATAGTTGCCCACAATACAATCTGTCGTGCGCGATTAAATCCACTTTAACGCAATCGTTCAACACGATTTTAGGTTGCATTTTCTTCCTTTTTTTGAGCAAAGTTTGGTGATTGGTGCATTTCCTCTTTGGGGGCTCCGGTTTCAAGCCTTTTTTTTCATTACTGCGACTTATGAATGAAGACTTTGAGCCAGCCCCTCGGCCAATCGCAACTCTTCACCGAGAGAAACGAGGCGGAGCTATGAGCAAATCAGCCAATGGCGACGTCTTAAAAGGGCTCAAATTTCGTGCAGGACTTTCCAGTTGTTTTTCATTCACAAAAAAAGCAGAAGGGAGAAGGGGGTGAAGCCCATTCACAAAAAAAAACCTGCCCTGGCTTGTTTTTCTTCTGCTATTTACTGCATCGCACTTCTCTGAGAACTGGAAAAGTGGCGCTGAATGTGACGTACATCGACTCAAAGTGGTGCATTCTTGCGGTTTCAAAGTCCACAAAACGCACCGGCGGAGACGACAGCGATGTGAGTCTCTTCCAGCAACTTCAGTGGGTGGGGGGAATAAAAACACAAAGGCATGAATGTTCTCTAAAAGAACTTTCGAACGCCGCACCGCTAACTAGACAGAACCGGACGGCCATGGGCCACTGCGTTCGACACCAAAAGACTTCTTTGACTCAATCCACCGTTGAATTCCAGCACTGTCGCCATCGCAGAAAAAAAAGCTTATGTAAACGCACAACCTTTTCAAATAAAAAAACACCATACCCACCAGAGATGCTGATTATTGAACAATATGAATATAAGAGGGCTAACAGCATGTTGTCAATGTTGGCGGTCGAATGTTTTGCTCTGGCCAACCAATCAGAGGACAGCGGGATGCGTCAAAGTTGCCCCTCGATGACATCATCTGATGGCAATTTGCTGTGAACAGAGTTGCAGTTGCAAAGGAGAAAATGGAGAACATGTATTATGAAAGGCGCTTATAAATGAAATGTATTATTATTATTATGAGTGGACCTCCGCTCCAAAATATGTTGCTCCTTCTACATTGCAGCAAGAGCAGTTATTCTTGGCAGAGAATAAAGAATACATGCCAGTGAGGATTGGTTCAATATCTGTCTACATGTGTTCCTTCACCGTTTGTGTTCACATTTCTGCAACATTGGTTTGAAATGGACTCAAATTGAAAAACAAAATAGGCCAGCATCTATAAAATCCTTTCAAAGCCTCCTTGCCCCTTTCCATTAGTCAACGTCAGCTCTCGTGTCGGCGTGTGAGAGACGTCGCAGTCATATTTACACGGCGCTATCAAATATTTACATCCAAAATGAAAGCCATGTGATTACAAGACGTGTCCGGAGGGGCGGAAAAAAAATGGCGCACGTCTTGGGAGCACATATGTTCTTCATCACGTCTTCCAATTGGAAACAAAGGAGGCGGAGGCTCAGGGAGGGGAGTGGGGGGTGTTCGCGCCGTCGTGCGTCCGGCTTACTCAGCAGAGACGCGAGCGCTGACGGACGGGCAGACAGACGGACGGGAGACACTTTGGCCTCTGAGAGCTTATCGATTGGAACGGGATTGGAAAGAGCGCCATTACGTCTGGGAACCTCCGCCATCTTTGTGCCTGTCATGCTCGTAGCGTTGGGACACGTCGTCACGTTTTTGTTGTCCAAACGCGGCCCGGAATAACCACCAAGTGTCCAGTAGGCCTTGGCGAACACAATTATTAAGCAAACACTCTCACGCGTTGAGGGGGGGGGGGGCGCCGACGGGAAAATAAAGGCCCGTGTAAACAGCGGCCGTGTGAATGGAGGGGCGGGGCCGGGCACGCTCGCATGTGCTCACATAAAGTCCACTTCGCTTCTTAACTAAATAGTTCCTTTTGGAGGACGTGGGGGGGGGGAAATGTGGCAAAGCGTGACATGGAACTGTTCAACTCACCAAAACGTAGTTCCGATGTTTGGTTCGTCGCTGGTTTCAATTGTAAAAACATGGTGCTTTGGCAAAAGTCACATTTCATTCCCGGCGCGGCGCCGCCGTTGCCGTGACGTCTCATTTGTCGACGCTGGCAAGCAACGAGGCTCCTCCGGGGGGCCCCCTGGCGAGCCACCTGCGGACCGAGCTCCACACTGGCCTTCTTGTGGGCCCCGAGTGGGCTGCTCCGACCCCTGCCGGAGATCAATCAGGTGAGCACAAAAGCTTGGAGCTTTTACAAGCCTGCTTTGCACTCCAGAGACGCGGCCGCCGCGCAGCTGCACGGCTCAGCTGCCAATGGGAAACGCACAAGGCACACAGTGACACAACCACCCCCAAAGATGACATTGGATTTTCACTCACGAAGGCACCACTTCATCCTGCGCGACGTAAAATACATCCCTGTTCAAGTTATTGTCTCTAATCTGCAGCTCCGCTTACCTGATTAGCATTTGCACCCAAGTTTGGGATGGGAAAACATTTGCAACATCACAAATATAAAACATTTGATGAGTTGACATCATTCTCATTTGTCAGTTTACAGTATATGGCTGCGCCGAGTTGTGATTTTGACGACCGTAATAAATGCGTAAGGCTTGCGAATTGTGCAAATAGTCACAAAGACGCATATTTGCACGCCAAATGAGGTTGTAAAAGAAAAAAAGTCACCAAAGGCAACTGTTGTCGTGGGGGGCGTTGTCGCTTTCAATGAGGAGGAGACAGAGAGGATCTTTGTTGATGCCATGAGCCCCCACCGGCCCCTTACCTCCATTGTCACCCCACATGTTCATTTCGATGTCATTTAACGCGACATGCTAATTTGGATGTGGATACAAAATAAGCATGTCACTTATAGAACTGTTTCTTTTTTTTTTTGGGGGGGGGGGGGGGGGTCAGGGGATTCTCCCCACCCGAAGAGCGCCATCAAACCGTCCACTGTGGAAGACGACAAAGATGACATTCAGAAATCCAACACAATGGCAGCCCGGATCACGAGTTGAAAACACATTAATAACAAGTTATTTTAGCCTTTTGAGAGCTGGTGCACGCAAGTGACCCTCCCTATCCCGTTCGGGGGCGTTACGCTTTGTTTTCAAAGTCTGTCCAAACAAGAGGGGGAGGGGGTTGGACATTTCATTAGGCGCATCACGGGTGTATAAATACAGGATCTTGGTTTTAAGGTCTCGCCTGGGATCACATTCGTGGTAAAAAAAAAAGGTGCAAAATGCAAAAGAGAATTTTTCTAAAGACTATTTTCATTCTTGCCGTGCTGCAACAGAGATTATTCAAATGATGCCTATTGTTAGTCAGCTTCTGCAGACTTGGCTGAATTTGTCAAAACAACATGCATACAAGTGGACTAATCAATAGTATTTACATCAAAATATTCTTTAAATGTAATTAACAATGTAACTTTAACACTAATGCGAAATTATATTGCAGCCCCCCATGAAAAATACAAAAAACATCCCATTGAAATACTCTTTGAGCATATTTTTGAACATTTTTTAAAAAGCATTTGCACACTGACTGAGAGAGGATCAATATTTCTGCATGCTTGCAATAAACACATTACTTTTTTTTCGGAAACAAATTTCTTAATATTTGACAATATGCAGCAATAATGGAGGCCATAAATATATATTGTAAAATTGACTTACTGAAGTTGCAATCTGTCGTCGTACAAAGGAGAGTTGATCAGGATTTGTTGTGAAGCAATCTCCCAACTTGGGTCACCTGTGTAGTTCCCGTTCTTCTTCTTCTTTCACACGTAAAACATTGAAGAAACTCATATGCTGCCATCTTGTGGTTGATAATGGAGTTACACGCAAAATAAACAGAATGCAATGTTTTTTTTTAATTTGACTTCAATTTGCTTTGAATTTTATATCAAATAACCAATGATATTTCAAAATTCTCATTTAAAACAATTTATATTAAAATATATATATTTTTAAACAACCATTCAAATGTTTTGTGCACACAACTAGATTAACAAAAATAGTTACCTCAAATTATTATTTTTTTTATCAATAAATATCACACCTAATAAGTTTCAAATATTGTGATTATTTTTAGTTAATTTTTTGAAAAATATGTTGTAGTTTGGTCACTTTTTATTCCGACAATCCATGTCATTTCGATAGTAGGCTTATATAGCTAATATAGACACATTGCATGTGTTGCCTTCATTGCTAGGCTTGTATAAGACTTTTACTTTTTGTGGCTCCAGATAGATTGTTTTATTTTATTTTTTGGTCCAATTTTGACTGGATTAAGGTTTCAAATCAAGGATATGAAAAGAGGTTATGGTTTGAAGGTAGGGTTTTAAGCTTGGTACATGATTTGATGGGAGGGTGTGTAACTACGGGGTAGGGTTTTAAAAGTACTTTGATTGTAAAAACATGTTTTTTTTTAATTATCAATTAGAATTAAAACAACTTGATCACACTGTAATCTTGCATGTGATACTCAGGGAGTCGTTTCAGGAAAACATTTATTCACAATGACATCAGTGCATATTTTTTTACATAACTGCATCATGTGCACGTCCAAGCGTCATAAATATGAGAGTGCGTGTGTGTGATGTGTTTACGGATGAGGACCGAGCGTTCTCGTGTTATTTTTGTACACGTCACTTGAGTACGGGGGAAACACAATATTCAGATCTGGACAGCAGAAGCGACACGCCTGGCACATACAGGGGCTGTAGCTCCTCTTTATATATTCTATACAGTCAACCCGGTTCGCAGTTGATCAATATGGAGGCCTTCATCAAGCCAACACGTTAACATACAAAAAGTGACCCATAATTCACACACTCCTCCTGTTTATTCAGTGATTCGTTGTGTTTTTTAGCAGTCCCCGTTTTTTTCTTTTCCTTCCTTACGTCCTTCCCTTCGAGCTTATGGTTGACTTTAGTTCTGGACGTTGAGGATCTGCGCCGACAAGCCGTGGTGCCATTTCCTCAGCTTGGCGAAGCGAGGACCTCGCATTTCCGACTCAAATTTTGCTCTGGGGAAGAATATGAGGAGGTTGTGCTTTCAAAACAGCTGGATCGGGTCTGCTGAAGAGTGGTTGGAGGGATTACCTTGACTTCTGCAGAGCTTCCTCATTTGGATCTTGCACTGTATAGGCAGATGAGACGCAAATGAGAACCCATGTTCACTCCACAGATCCCCCCCTCCCATGTCTTTTTCAGGGGGGGGGGGAATCAAGGCTTCTTGTGAAAAAAATGATTCAGTACTGTATTTTGTTATTCTAATATATTATGTTTAAGACAGCATTTTTTCTTAGCAATAAATATGGAAAAATCCCCCCTGCCCCCTGCCTCCCCCTCACACACACAAACAACTGACTGTATTCGGTTCCGGTGATGTGCGCAAGCGTCCTGAAGCTTTTGGACTGCAGGTTGGCGGCACGGCGAGCCCACTCGGACAAATCCAAGGAGTTGTCGCTGGGCCTGATGACGGCCTGGTAAACGGGCGAGGCGCAGTCCACCACGGGGTCCTTCATGGGGAGCACTCCGCTTTTGACGCACAACACATGCACACAATTCAATATTGGCGCTTATAAGGGCAAATGGGAGCGGGAAATAAGCAGCAATGTATGGAGCTGTTTTAAAGGAGACATATTAGGCACCACCCTCCTCTCCCGCAATACACTTTCACACCCACACAATGACGTCAAAATTTCTGAGCTACACAGACAACCTAATATTGACCACTAGCATCATTTACGTCGCACTATTCATTTGCATAAGATGCCTCCTTAAATGTTTTGATGGGATGGGATGGTACTCACGCCAGGGGGGATCCCGCCTCCTCACTGAGGTCACGACCAGGCGGCGATGGCGGCGGTGGGATGAGGATGAGGAAGGAGCGATGGAATGAGCAAGAGCAAAGTGGGTGACGCCACACATCATGGACGAAAATGGTGCGGAAGAGGGGACTGGGGGGGATGCGGCGATCTCACCCTTCGTGACCTTTGGCCTGCGACTGCCCAGCGATGGCATCCATGATGGCGTCCTGTGAGTACATGCTGATGGGCGTGTTGTACTGGGCGTGCACGATGGTGGCTTTGCCCCCGGGGCCTCGCACCTCGATGGGCTTGTGGGTAGAGAGGGCCGAGTCCTTCAGGGCGATGGGGTTGAAGCTGGGGGTGTACTCCACGCTGACCCGCAAAAGGTCAACACCCAACGTTACGCAAGTCACACGGAGAGGGGATGCTGTTGCTTTGTTAATCACTCCCAAAACAAACTTTCACACATCTGATCATCATGCACGAGATAGTTAGCTAGATATCTAGACAGCTAGATAGCTAGCTAGCTCCGCACTGCATACTCCATGCGCATTTATGCATGTTATAAGCGAATACCGACTTTGCAGGTGTGTTGGCGATGACCTACATCACAAAAAATACACACAGAAATAAAGAAAAAGAAATGAGAGACACCAGTGACGCAATATACTGTACAATGTAAGATGCCAGGAAATTGTGAACTATCATCATCATCATCATCGTCATCATCCCCCCCATCGGTCCACCCCACTCTTTTGGAATGCCTGAGTCTGAGTGACAAGAGCAGGGGGGTCTCGATTAAGGGTGACGGGGGAGGGGGGTTTGGGGATCAATGGCCAAGAATAGCTTCAAATACCTGCACTAACACACACACACACACACCACCTGATCCGCTTATGTCATGAGTGCACCTATCTCACATACACACACACGCCGGGACACCCTATCTATCTTCAGCCAGAAAAAAAATGCTACTGCTGCTGCTGATGATGCATGGCAGGCCCAGAACATTCCACCATGGCAGCTGGCCCCGGCCTCGTCCAATGAGGGCTCTGCGTCAGGTTAGATAGGCAAACACGTGCCCGTGACACCTGACGTGTTTGCAACCGGATGCAAAAAAAGCGGCATATTTTTTTAATCGCAAATGAACTCGTGATTTTATTTAATTTTATGTTTTTTATTTTCTTTTTTTAGTTCTGGAGGGTAGGTGGGTATTGATGTCAGCGTAAAGTGGTGTAAAAGAGCAATATTAGGTCACCTAATGGTGCTCCCCCTACCCATTGTTACAATCTACCACTTTGTTATTGCTGCACTTCCGAAACGTACCACAAGCGGGCACCAAAGGCAACATACAAGCTGCAAGGAGAATAAGGCTTGTTTTTACAGTATACATACTTCATAATAATAAAATAATAGTAAGAATAAAAATAATCATCATAATATATTAAAATGTATGTCCATACCTTCTGGTGGGGGATGACAGGCATGGGGGAGTCCATCCTGGGGGTGGCTATGGGTACGGGCGCAGGACGTCTTGACCTGAGTGTACAACAATACATTTAGAATTTTTTTTTAATTTATTTTGGTGGGGAGGTTGCCATGGATCAAATGGGGACGTTTGTCGCGTGTTTTACTTATGCATGCTGAGCACGAGTCTGTTGGTGGCCAACTTGATCTTGTTCTGGGCCTCCAAGTGCGTCAGGCCGTCGGTGCTGATGCCGTCGATGGCCGAGATGATGTCGCCCTGCGCCAGGATGCCGCCCGACGCCTTACTGCCGGGCGTTATCTGAAAAACAAGGCACATACTCAGCAAGTACGTCAAATTAATAAAAAAAGTGTTAAATGATGTTAAAAACTCAGTTATTGTTGTGGTTATTTATTTATTTTTTTTTGCTGGCCCTTTAAGGCCAGAGTGCATCATGGAGTATCACGTCTAAATTTACACGGAACTTGTTAAAGAGTTAAAAATATGCTGGACTGTTGATGCCTGCGGGCGAGTGACCCTCCGCAGGGCCGCACGAATGCGCACACCTGCCGCTGACATTCACTTTTATCTCAAGTTCTGTTTACATTCTGCAATCGGATTTTCTCCTGGTAATTTGTATCTTTTATTTTATTTATTGGTTTTGTTTTGTTTTGACTGTTTTATTTCGAAAAGACTGTCGAAAAAAGCTGATTTTTACCCCCCACAATTAAATAAGATTTTCTTTCAGGTTTTTGTGAAAGTAAGTTTGCTCATGCTACGTCTGTCCTAACATACAGCAAATTATGAAATGAAAAACATTCCTAGTTTTGGATTTTTTTTTTATGTTTTGTTGACCAGCTTTTGCAGCATTGTGCATCTGCTCATGAAGTTCTCTATATATTAATTTCATTATTTTATTCTTTTTAGCACCAATGCACGCATATAACATGGCTTATGACAAGTCTGGTAAAAAAAAAAATAAACAGCTAAAAGCATAAAAAAGTAAATATTACTTAGACCACCGCTGCACATTCTATTCTTTTTTTTTTTCTACAATTTTTCTAATCCCATATTTTTTAACAAATATTTTTTTGGAACCATGATGTTGACCTATGAAACTCAAGACGATGAACTTAGTCCAAGAGTCATGTGTCATCGAAACCAACAGTTAAATATTTGTCAAGATGCCAAAATGGACAAACAATCTATAAAAACAAATCAGGAGTGGTAGAAGTCATTATTGCACGATAAATATTGGCGCAAAAAAGAAAAATCCCTTTGGGTTGATTTGGGATGCCAACGTCACGGCGACAAAATTGGAGTTAGCCCACTCTCCTTCTCATGAACTCCGAGGGGTCAAAATGCACAAGTCATTGTCACACTAAGTCTTATTTTTTTTGTGGGGAGTGGAAGGCATTTTATCACCGCTCTTACCCTAGAGATGGTTAGGGGCATGTTGAAGTCCTTCCCACCCTGCAGCCGGAAGCCCCACGGCGCCGGGCCGTTCAGCGTCACCGTGTACGTGCTCATGTCAGCTTCTGGAAATGCTTTTAGGAGTCCTGGCTCTCCGCAGATGGCCCTGCCGGTGTTGCGTGCAGCACCCTCGCCTCGGATTTCTGCTCCTGATCCTCACGTCGGGGGCCTGGATGTGCAGAAGCTCAACATTGGTGGGGCGGTGCAAAGGGTGGGGGTGGACAAATTGTTCAGACTCTGTCATGACACACAAATATACACAAGGCCACGCCTCAAACTTGCCTCCTCGTGTCGATTTCGCCATCTGAACTGACACCATGGAAACAGATTTGGGGGATAAGGCTTATAATAATAATAATAATCCAAATATGAATAATGTACATGAATTTAAGGGCATGAGGGTGGCAGTGAGCAATCAATTTATCAATAGCAAACAAATGTTACACTTGAGTGTGTGTGTGGTCCCTTATAAGGTTTGTAACCAGAAGCCCCAGAATGCTTCAGTGCCCAAGCACATGCAGCCAATATAGACTCACTGTCTTATTGCTACACATTTTAATGTCTCTCTCTCTCTCTCTTTCTCTCATATTTAGCTTTGATTTGCATGATATGCAAATAAAATAGTCTCGGGAGAGGGACGAAGCAGCCTGCGTCAACAGATTCAACTTGTTTTTACATCGTGCTGACGGATGCTCTGATAGGAATGCCAATTAAAAAAATTCCCCATTCCTGAATTAACTAATTTTGGAAAATAAATTAAAAGAAAAAAATTATCTTGGGGGAAAAAATGCATGTATCTTCCTATAGAAAAACATGTTTTACATGGAAAAAACTACCAGAAAAGAATGATAGTTAAAAAAATATAAACAAATATTAAAATATATATACACACAGTGAATTTTAAATGCAAAAAAAATCCTAATAAATTAAAAATTTCACCTATCATGAACTAAGCACTTATTCTTGAAAATAATCCATTAATGAGAAAAAAATATAGATCTTTGGCAAAAAAAATGCATGTGTCTTCCTATAGGAAAATTATGTTTGGCTTGAAAAAACGACCAGAAAAGAATGAGAGTTAAAAAAATAGAAAAACATTAAAAATGTATATTTTTACATGAAAAAAAATCCTAATTTGTGTGTGTGTGTGTGTGGTGGGGGATTAGGGTGGTCACTTCACAGCCACCTGAAACAACAATAATAATAATAATAAGAAGAAGAATACATTTCATTTATAAGCGACTTTTAAAAGTAACAACATGAGAGTACATCTCCCAAGTTGCTGATCTATAAATGCATTAAAAAGAATTGAACACACCTACCATTCTGTCTTTTTTTTCATCCAATGGCGTCAGGCAAGAAAATCCGAGTATCAATAGAACGTGCGGGTGCCACGTGAGCGCGTGCGCTGCTAAAAATAACAGTAAAAAAGGCTGGAGGATCAAGGTGGTGACATTCTGCATTAACACAGCCTATATTTACATTTTTTTGGTGCGTGTATTGGAAAACCACTCTCTCTCTCTCCTCCTTTTTACACAACATAGCAACAAATTTATTTAGAAAAATAAATTAAAAACAACCATTAGAGACAACATCTAAAGAAGAAACAAAACGGGACCTCGGGGGGGTGCACAGTGTACACTTTCTATGATCCGTCATGTCATATTTACAGTTCACGTTGCCGATTGTCTGCATATTCAGACACAAGGAATAAGCCATTGTGGAATATATAATACATCCCATAATAGGCATTTAATTAGAATATTGTGCTTGTGACAAACAGGCGAGAGGAACATGTTCATTGTGCATCTGCCCATAGATTTATTTTTCTTTCTTTTTTTTCCGGATTGGATTATTTTTAACTCCCTCACTGCCAGACGATGTGCAAAAATGGGTCCAATCCAGTGCCAGGGTTTTTGTCATTGTCACTCATATTCCAGGACCCGCGGAATATTGAGTTGTAGGACGTCATGAACAGTCAAAATAGTGTTAGAAATCAGGAAAAAAAAAGAGTTAATTGCTAAGTTATCTGAAATTGAAATGGGGGCGGCTGTCCCAAAGGCGAATGCTGCCCCGTCGTGGAAGGCAAAAAACATTGCCAGAGGTCTAACCAGCGCTTTATCTGCATCCCAGCAAAAAATAAATAAATAAATAAACCTCGAACAAATTCGGGAATGCCGCTCTACGTCATATTTTCAATACCCGAATAAATTTAGGGATGGCAGTGAATGAGTTAATTGTTCTGTTTAGCTCTTATGCCTGCTCCAGAATCTCTCAAAAATTTATGGGGTTGAATATTTGAACGTCATCTTTTTTGGGAATATATTTACGTGTAAAAACAACAACAATAGGCAATAAAATAAATAAATTGGCAGATTTTTGAACGATTTTAAAAGTGCTAATGTCGGCTGATTTGTATGTTGTTCAATGAAAAAAAGTAAACAGACATCATGTGTATGCCCACAGCATTGAGTACATACCGAATGATTCATGTTTGGGCAACAGGTCGTGCTGGATCTTGAAATTAGCATTTTTTCGGCGTAAATTGGGGGGTGGGGGGTTGGGGGGCTTAATCCGCATTTACACACGTGTCTGTCCCCGCCGTTGCCGAGGGCGCGTCCAATCGCGCCATGTCCAGCGACGCCTTGGCGACTGGGCTGAAGCTTTTGCTGTGGCTGCCATGGAAACCGGGGGGGATGTGTAATACACAAGGGCTGGATATGGACGTGACGATCATGGCGCCCGTCGACTTGCAGTTGAGCTGCGGGCCAGAATCGTCCGCTGTTCGACACAGCTGCGAAAAGTAAGGAGACATTTGTTGGTATGAAAACCAAAAAAAAGATGGCGCCCGAGGAGCCCGCCATAAGAAGAAAGGAGCGTCAGCGCAGAGCACCAATGCGTATGTGAATCTGTCGCAGCTTAAAATTGAAGGGGATTTACAGTACGTGGGACAGGAGATGTGAGACAATCTCTTTTGGTCAATGGACGCTACAGCTTCCAGTTTGCTTTCAACATTTAGCTTATAGCATATGTGCACATTTCACCATGACGTCCATGATCCACTGGTAAAAAGGACGGTTTGATTCTCTCCTCTTTTATCCAGAACTGCTTCATGAGGGTGCAGAAATTGCTTAAGGTTGAATGACTGTTGGTATGTTTTGTGTTGTGTCACATCATTTGTTATTTTGTTGTTTTGACTTCATGATGGCGCCGCAAGAGTGGCTGCCTTTATAGCAATGCCTGTATTTTGTTTTTCTACTTCCTCTTTTCCTTTCCTCTTCCTTTCATCCTTTTGCTGCTGTGAAATGTAAATTTCTCCACTGTACGACTAATAAAGGATAATCCAATCCAATGCAAAAAAATATTTTAGTATGTTTTTCTTTTTTATTTTGTTGAGGGGAGGGGTGAGCAGTTACACACTTCAGGATACTTTCATTAATGTGCGTTTGTACCAACAGGTATTTGGTAACCTCATGGACAATATGAGTAGCCTACGGGTCTGTTCTTAAAAAATAGCCAACCAGTTGACCCAAATATTAAAAAGAAGACATTAAAAATAAAAAAAATAATGGCCTTTTTTATTGCCACCCCAACCAAAAGTAAAGAAAAAGCTTACACTGGCGGGGAGATGATGCTTGGCAACGAGGCCAAGATCTGACATGGAGATGTCCTCTGCTTCCGTCACACTCTGCGCACAGGCAAACGTGCAAGATGGTACATACCAATACGAAAAAAACACAACGACGCAACACATTTGTGATCATTTTGAAAAATAAAATGTGAAATTAGAGGGTTTTTTTTTTTTATACACAAAGTAGAAAATGAGATTTGGGAGAGGGGGGCCAATTCAGAAGTCAAACAGAAAACATCATCAACCGTCGCCTGTTATATTGGTCTGAAAAGTGAATTGGGGCGCGCTGGGGGGGTGTAATGTGTGCTGTGGATTAAGTCTGAAACTCCCAGATTACTGGATTACTCTTTGGACCTGCTGTAATGGAGGTCTCAGGGAAACTGGACTTTTTGCGTGTGTGCCTGTCTGGTTTGGCTGCACTAAGATGATTACGCCAAGAGTCGGAAATGTCCCACATTGAAAAATCCAATCACGTGACGGGTTGACCATGACGACGCAAGAACATCGGAAGTTATTGAAACGGCCTCCGCCAAGGCACAGCTATCTAATAAATAAGTCAATCATTCAAAATGAAATCTATAAAAAATATTTCATTCCAGTCAATATTATTTGAGCAACGTTTGGGGCCGTTCTGCATTTAAAAAAAAGTGGGTTTAGGTCAGGTTATTGTCCATTGCTCCATTTTTCAAGTTGCTTACCTTTAACCTCTGGCTGGTACGTCGCGGATACCTGACATCACAGAGCGCCTGATGGCTCACAGGCGCTCGGAGGGAACTGTCGTCATCCATGTCGGAGAAGTGGGCCTGAAATGGGGGTGTGGATGCGATAGTCATTGAGGCGCAAAGAAGTACAACCTGGACATCCCATAATGACACACTCACGGATTCGCTGTCCGACTGCGAAGAGTGGGCCGGCTTGGAATGGCGATGGCTCTCCGACTGGCTGGTGAGGGTTGAGCGGCGGGTGGACTGGAAGCTGCTGCTGCTAAAGCGATCGCGCACCCGCACGCACAGCAGTGCACCCAAATAGGGGACATAGCGGCTGATGGCAGACCTGTCGCATCCACGTCACCTCAATATTCACAACATTTGGTATTCATATTGAACCCCACTTTTTATTAGGGGTGTAATTGCGCTATCGCCCGCTCGATGGTGGTACACTATTGTGTTTGGAACCAGATTTGAAGAAGAAAAATGAAACCAGAAAGTATTTGAAAATCAGGTCTATTTATGCCATGTAAGTGACATTGGTGGGGTTCATTTTATCATAAAAATACGACATTAGCCGAATTTGCGTGTGTGCTAATATCAGATGTGTCCTACCTGTACTTTGGGTGCGTGATCGCGTAGATGATGGGATTGTGGATCGCCGACGCTTTGGCAATCACTGCCGGGATTGAATTCATGTACGGGGTCAGTAGGTCTGCATACCTATATGAAGAAAAAAAACGAATTCATGAGATGATTGAAGACAAAGAGGAAATGAATACCTTCAAGTTTTCGTTTAAAATGCCAATAAAATGTAGTAATCGACTCTATCGTGTAAAATATAGGTCAATTGGTTGATAACGCCAATGATTTTCACTTAATAAGTAAATAGATTATTTCTCAGATTTTTAAAAAAGTGCATTTTAATATTTAATTTGCAATGTTGGCAAGAATTAGCTAAACATATCTAACAAATGACTAATAAGTAGCATATTTTTTGGATTGAGACCTTATATTCTGCCTGGTAACAGGTGATCATTAAACACCAAACAGAAAAAGGTCATCAGTTGAAAACATTAACAGAAAGCCACCAAATGTTTCAATATTTCATTCAGCGATTTAAAAAAAGGTCACTCCTAGGCCTTCAGTAGTGCTACGTCTGAATCACTCCACAGCTGCGAGTGTGATTTACGCCACGTCCACTAGAGGGTGCCGTTAGCCACGAAATAACTTGTAATAAGAATTACTGTCATTAAACTGTTCAAAAATGTTACTATGAAGGTGTAGATTCATGATGAACGCATAAAATTGCGATATTATTTGCTATTTTTGCTAGCTTCGAAGCTGTCCAACTTTTCTTAATGATGAATTCTTGAAAATCCGTCTTGAAAATGGCTTTAAGAGTTTGTATGTACAACCAAATGTACATTTTTTTTTGAATTATTTTATAACAATTCATGGCCACAATATAATTCACATCAGTCTTGGATTCTGATATTTTTAGTCCAGCAGAGAAGGCTTAACAGGCCTTGACGGTCCTCCACTAATTGTGTACGACATAAACAAGACCTACCCGGCAAAAGCGGTGAGGGCGGTGCAGGAGTAGGGGGCCCACGAGATGATGAACAACAGGATCACAATCAAGGCGATCTTGGCCATCTTCCACTCGCTCTTCATCTTGTGGAACCTCTTGGCCGACTCCCTGGTGCCCTCACAGTTGATCTTTTCGAAGGCCCTGCATTTAGCATTTTAGCTTTAGCAGCGTAGCTGGCAAAAGTACGCCGTTTTCTGTTTCTCAGAGACTGACCTTGTGGTGTGTCGGATGGCCCTAAAGATGCAGCAGTAGCAGAAGACGATGACGATCAGCGGGATGAAGAAGACGAAGGTGAACAGCAACATGGTGTAGGAGCGCACTGCCGGCGTGAACGTCATGTAGTCCCAAGAACACGAAGTCATGAGGCCCTCCGGAACGTAAGCGCCTGGAACGTACGGGACATATTATGCAATAAGCATACCATTTTAAGCTCATACAACTCCAGACCCATATAACTTAGGAATTAACTGTTTGTTTCTGAAGTAAAAAGAGAGTCTATGGTTTCGAACGCTGTATTGAATGTTTATGTAGTCCAAAAACCCAATATTCTGAGGGTCATGGAATTAGAGTGACAATGACAAACACCCTGGTGTTGAGTGTGTATGGGACAGAAAGGGACAAAAATCATGTTTGGCGTTCCCCACAGCTCTGTCTTCGGTCTTCCAACTTTCTATGTATGATCGCACAATAAGACAGGAAATTACTTTGTTCAGATGTTTTTTTCAATTGGTCCTATTTATTTTTCCACAACAATGACTAGTTTCATATTTTGGTGATCCTCAAGGCTTTGTCCTTGGTCCCTCTCATTTTCCTGCTAGCAGATGACCACTTTTACACATAACACGAGGAAAATGAGTGTGTTGAAATTGGCCTTTTTAATGCTCCTTTTCTATCCCCACACTTTTGTTTGTCTACCTCAGCTTTCACGCATAATCACAAGAGTTTTTCTTTGTGTACGTTTATTTTTTTATTTTTGCTCAGCGCCTTTAAATAAAAACGCATCCGCCTGCGTGAGTGCCTCTATTACCAGCAATTAAGGGAATTTTTCACCGTGTTTCCGAGCATTAATAAACATCTATTTTATTGTGCCATCTGTAGAGAAAATGTAGGGGGAGGAGGGGCGTGGAGGGGGACACAAAACAGAGCAATTTTCCCTCACTGACTGTGCGCGTTGGACAGCGCCGGGGAAAAAAAAATACAAGACAGCAGCGAGCGGTGTGAAGTCAGGTAAAGCCTCCGGGCGCGATAGCATCTAATTGCTTTTGCACTTGCGACTGACGTGTTGACACGCACACGGTAAAGGAAACAAGCACATTGGAGACGCGCACGTCCGCACACACGCCAATGGAAGTTTACACTCACTCCATCCAAAGAAGGGCGGCAAGCTCCAGCCCACCGAGTACAACCAGGCCGCCGCCACGATGCTCAGCGCTTTCCTACGAGACATGGCCCCCAGCGAGGCCAGCGGGCGCGTGATCACCACGTAGCGATCCACCGCGATCACCATCAGCGTCATCATACTGCAGATGCCGAAAAGGGCGCCGCAGAAGGCGTATAACTCGCAGCCTAAAAAAAAAAAAAACAAAACAAAACAAAATACATTTTCCCACAGCGTCGAAAACATCGCAGGCGGCGGAATTTATTCGGGAATTGAAAAGCGCCATTCCCACATTTGTTCGGATTTTGGTTTTTCACAAGGGGGGTGCCGATAAAGCGCTGGTCAGACCTCTGGCAATGTTTTTCTCTTCCACGAGGGGCGGCATTTCCCTTTTGTCCATGTTAACGCTTTGTCACATTTTCATCTGTTGTTAAAGCGCTATTTAAAATCGATATGTATGAATTGTATTTTGTACAGACACCCCCATTTCAGGCTCTGATAACTCCAGACCCATCTAACTTGGCAATTAATGTTTTTTACCTAATGAAAGAAGAGAATCTAAGGTTTCTAACGCTGTATTGAATGTTTATGTCGTCCTAAAACTCAATATTCTGTGGGTCTTGCAATTCAAGTGACAATGAAAAAACCCTGGCCACATTTTTGCACTGCGTCTGGCAGTGAACGAGTTAAACTAAAAAGCAGTTCAGGGATTCACAAGAACAGTAAAAAAAAAAAACTGAAACGTTTTTGAAGGAGGGCTGAGAAAGGTCGAATCCCCCAAAAACAAATGGTCGCTTGAAACCAAAACGACCGCAACTCCTTATGTCCTTTCAACCCTGGCTTCATATGAGTTTTTTTGTGTCCATGGTAACCAAATTTGATGTGCTCAAGTAAAATTTGACTTTTGCCCCAAAACAATTGCCAAAACGGTTTTGCGTTCTACAGCTCAAATGACACTTTGTATCATACCATCGACTCTGACTCAGGGTCAAATTAGACTACCACTGAGAACATTTGAAATGCTCCCCCAAAACAAGAGAAACATACAAGGGTCTCGAAAGAAAAGAAAGAAAAACCAAAAGGGCGAACAGAGAACGGGGGTTACAAATATTGACTTTTCCCGCGTTAATAAATGCAACGCGCACCACTGCAAACAGGCCTCCTGATTGACTTGATCAAGTTGATCCATTATGCATGAAGACGCCTGACATCCTTGTAATGGATCAACCTTACGCATGCATGCACGCACGCACAGACAAAATCAGCCAATCACAACCTAATCAAGTCCGCTTATCCCCAGGCCCTTGCGTATTTATTTCCAAAGCAAACTATCAAACATGTTGGCACTCGCTACCTTGCGCAAACACACTCTCTTGCCAACACTAGAACTTCCTTAACAATGGATGCAACATGGACGCAAAATGCGAGCCAGCGTGGAAAAAAATTAATAAAAATGTAAAATACTGTATTTTACGGTGTATAAGGCGCACCGTCATTGAATGAAAAAAAGGTTTCCAAATATAATATAGAAATGTATTAACTCATTCACTGCCATTCACAAATTTATTCTGGAATTGTAAATATGATATGACATAGAGCGCCATTCCCAAGTTTTTTTTTTCATACTTGGGTGCAGATATATCACTGGCCAGACCTCTGGCAATGTTTTTTACCCTTTCACAAGGGGGTAGCATTTCCCTTTTTTCCATGTTAGCGCTTTGTTCCAAGTTCAGATGTTGTTAAAGCGCTATAGAAACCAATATGTACGTATGTATTGCATTGTATTTTACAAATTTGCCCTCATTTCAAGTTTAGATAACTCCACACCCATATAATTTAGGAATTAACTCTGATGAAAGAAGAGAGTCTAAGGTTTCTTAGGCTGCATTGAATGTTTATGTGGTTCTAAAACTCAATATTCTGTGGGTACTAGAATTCAAGTGACAATGACAAAAACCCTGGCACTGGAGTGGACACATTTTTGCACATCGTCTGCCAGTGAAAAAAAAAAGATTAAATTCACCCCCCCCCCCCCAAAAAAAAAAAAAAAAAAAAAAAACCGTGGCTGTGCGTTGTCAATTCATAATTAACAAGCCGATTTTTTTTTTCCAATCTTTCATCTTGGGTCTTTGGTGAGCGAGGGAATGTAGCGCTTTCTTTTCCTGACTCGCAAGAATAATTCCACCCCCCCTTCTCAAGTCGACGATGGTGAGGTGGTGGCGGGGATCGTCCCTTTTTGTGAAGGTCAGGACATCTCCTGAAGGAAAAACTGGCTCCCTGCCGACTATCACTGTTTTGATCAGCGGATCCCCTCGTTCTGCACTCCCGCTGGGACACGCACACATTTTCAACACGCCGGGTGATGGAATCGGGCAGGAAGAGACGTCCTTCAGCAGCTTTGCCAGGCATAAGCGAGGATGATGGTGGCATGCGCAAACGCCTGCGGAATGCTAACCGGGGTTCACGTGCATCTGACTTGACGATTCACAACCAGCTTACCTCTCTTGCCGAAGATCCATCTCTTGTGCATGCTGGTGAGGAAAAAGATGGGCGCCTGGCTAAGACACATGAAGAAGTCGGTGACGGCCAGGTTGATGATGAAAATGTTGGACGGCGTCCGCAGGCTTCGGCTCCTGCGGGTAGATTCGGACTTGGTTAGTTTGGATTTTCAAGTGGAAATTGGTAACAGATGCTTTCGTGCAAAAAAACTTCATATAATGGAGATAAAAATTAAATACAGTGCTCTTCCGTGTTATTATTATTTTACTCGACTTCGCCGATTTTTTTATCTATCGCGGGTGGTCCTGGTCCCCATTAACAGTGAAAAACGAGGGATTACTGTAAACCAAAAAACACAACATATATCTAGAAAAAAACAAAGAAAAAAATAAAAGTAAACAATATGTGATAAAATAACAAAGAGAAATAAATAAATAAAATACCACTAATACTAACAAAATCAGATAGGGGTAAAAATAGAAACACACATAAATACAATGGGGGGAAAAATACAAATTAAAACATGCAAATAAAAGTGAGAAACCTAAAATAAAACCACATAAAAAAGAAATGTACCACTAAATATATAAATAAGTCAATAAAAATACATTTAAACAAATCCAACCACAAATGCATACATACAATAAAAATTGTTATAATAATAATTTAAAATGTATAATATTTAAATACAATAATAATAACAAAATATAATAATAATACATTTAATCCAACAAAATGAAACTTTTGAATCTACCATAATAAATAAACTCAATCAGATCAAAAAATAAAAATTACATAACTAAAAACTTAAAATCAACATAATATGCACTGTTGAATTTCAAAAAAAGAGGAAGGTTGTGCACCTGCAGAAGGCGTATATGACCAAAAAGTTGCCCAGGATGCCTGTGATGCCCACAAACAAGATGACCACCCCGATGGTATAATGCGCGTGGTCTGGGACGTCCACCGTTGGAAACAGGCGGCTTGGAGCCAGGGCGCCCTGGCAATAAAAGCACCAAAATATATATATATATATTAATTTTATGATGATAGAATTCCACATTCCAACCCAACAGACGCTCCTATAAGGAAATAAAAATCAAAACAATAAAAAAACAAACAAACCCAGATACCCAAAACCAAAACATCTGAATTGCTGAAATAAATCCAAACACGTGAACTGAATAAAATAAAACCACTCGCTAAAAATCACAATATAAACAAGCATAAAAAAAAAGTGGCGGAAAGAGTGGCCCAAGGTAACGGCAGCGGAATCCATATTTCTATGACAGTGTCCTCCATGAAATAAAAAAATAAAATTACAAAATTAAAAAAAGTGCACACTCACTGACCCGATTTCATTAGCGGCGATAATGCAATATGCTCCATATTGCATTATCGTAACTGCAAATGAGAAAAAGGAAGTTGTAACGATGGTGAGGGCCTCGTCTGACTTGTTACCATGGCAAAGCATTTTTTTCCCCTTTTCTTCTTTTTTTTTGCCTTCTGAGTCACCCAATCATGACAACGCTTCAACAAACAAACCCACGCCGACACCTTTGCACTTATTTTACTTTGAAATCCGCAAATCTCAAAAGACACTGGCCCTGTTTTTGCAAAACGTCTTACGTATAAGTCCAAGATGGCGCCCGAGTAGGCAGCCGCCAGCAAGTGCTCTCACCAGACTTGTTTTTCATTCAGCATTTTTGGCCACAACATTCAACAAGGTTGAGCCTTTTCGGCAGCCTAAACATGCCAGCACTGTTTTTGATCGGAAGGAATCTTGGTGCCATTTGACTGTCATCGCTGGACAGCTCAGGAGCCATTGTGTTGTTTTTTGCACCTCTAACGGGCAGCATTTTCACAGCTTCAGCGCAAAGCGGCGATGCGCATGTGTAACGGCCGCCGCTTGGAATTGAAGCGGATTTACATGGGTCAGGAGATGTGAAACAATTTCTTTTCGTTCATGGATGCTACAGGTTTGTGTTTGCTTTCAAACATTTAGCTTGTAGTAGACGTGCACATTGTAACCACGACATTCCTGATCCACTGGTAAAAAGGACGCTTTGATCCTCTCCTCTTTCATCGAGAACTGCTTCATGCAACAAAGAGGTTGCAGAAAGTGCTTAAGCTTGTGTCTTTGTGTTGTCATATTATTTGTTATTTAGGTTTTTTTGGTTGTTGTTTAGATATGAAGACGGCGCGGCGAGAGTGGCTGCCTTTGCAGCAGCTCGTATATTTTTTCTACTTCTTCCTTTCATTTACTTTTTCTTTCAAGCACTTTACTGCTGTGAAATGTAAATTTCTCCACTGTGAGACCAATAAAGGCAAATCCAATCCAATCCCCGGCGCGCCCGAGCTATAGTTTGAGCATCTTCGGCGGTAAATCCTTAGAAAGAATCACCAAACTAATTTCAATTGATTATATCTGATTTCCGAAGACCCCTGAAAGCAACATTTGCGTAGCGGTGCGAACAGGTAGCCAATACATAACAATAAAAGCAGGGATCCCCTCAAAGCACTCAACCAAGAATGTCATCATCAATATTACCATATGGTGATTTCCGACCGCCTTAATGCATTCTTCCCATTCACCGGCTGTAAATTTGGCCCAAAATGTCATCAATTATTCAGTGATTTTAGCATCATCAAAAGGCACTAAGCCAGGATGAAGACTCACCGGGGAAGCTACGGTGGCCATAAACGGACATAAATCAAGGCATGGAAAGTACCCGCTTTTAAAAGCGCCGATGCGCTAATGAACAATTTAGAGTATGGGCGGAAAAAAAAACCCTAACTAATAGGACTTTGTAGGCGAGGGGCAGGTGGGGGGGTGACAAAAATCCCTTTTTAATGCACCAAAAAAAGGATTTCATTCCAGATGACAAGAAGGGCATTGAAACGACGTCATAAAATGCAGGAAATATCCGTCCCGGGTCTGGCATTGCTTCCCTTTTAATAACACAGGTGAGCATCGTGTTCCGTTGAAATGAGAACCACCCCCCCCCCCCCTGCCCACCCCCCCAAAAAAGAACAACTTCTCCATCCCAACTTTGCACCATGACAACACTCACTCGGAGAGTAGATTATGCAGAGCGGCTTTTTCTTCCTCACACACAAAAAAAAGAAGAAGAGGACTTTCCTCCATGGTGAGGAGGGGGAGAAAAGGATGGGGAGGGGGCTCAGAGTTAGGGAAAATGGGGGGAGGGATGGGGGGAGGGATGATGCTTGTAGGAGTCACAAATCAGAACATCCGCCCCGCCGTTGCTTGAATGCACTTTCTCGGTGGATTTTGGGCACGTAAACAAACCGAGTGGAGCTCGCTGAGATGCTCCGGG
The DNA here is from genome assembly GCF_051943395.1 of Hippocampus bargibanti. Lineage (NCBI taxonomy): Eukaryota > Metazoa > Chordata > Actinopteri > Syngnathiformes > Syngnathidae > Hippocampus > Hippocampus bargibanti. Next base: position 9,632,953 of record NC_142748.1, read on the forward strand.
GGGCATAAAATGCATCATGAAGGGGGGGGGGGGGGGGGGGGGGGTATATATATATATTTTTTTTGTTTGATGCCACATGCCAACACCCACCGCTATGCTTTGCTTTAAGACGCACCACTAGTAGAGAAAAACATTAAGTCACTGCGTCCATTCAGGATGCTTGTGAATGGGGGGGGGGGTATCATTCATTCATTCATTCGTAAATTTGCTCATGTGAATTTATGAATGATTTTTTTTTCTGTCTATACTCACCCCATGTGTGTATGGGCGTATATGCGCATGTGTAAGTGTGTGTGCATGTGTGTGTGTGTAACTGCTTTACTCACGGCTGTGGTGAGCGGGACGAGCTCCAGAAGCCGGTGCGACGGACCGATAGAGCTCACGTTCCACACCGGCTCCAGCGTGGAAATCACGGGTCCGGTCATCAGCCTGGAGTCCATTTCTCCACTGCACACACACACACACACAAAGATACATACACGCACACACACACGCACACACACACGCAGAGACTCAGTCAGTCATTCACACACGGCATGTCTGTCAAAGTCTTAGTTGAGAGGAAGGTTGAAGAAAGCGCGAGGCGTTCATAGTGAGCGCGCGGCAGTGGAGTCCAAAGTGTGACTAGATGGGTTGATGTTGGGAGTGTTGAAGGGAGGCGGGGGGGAGGCGGCGGGGGAGGTGAGAAGGTGTGGGGAGAGGATGGAGTTGCGCGTCTGGCGCGCTCTTGTTTTTTTTCCCCTCTTTCTCTCATATCCGATCCCACATTCACATATTTCTCATCACTGTGTCAGTAGGTCTGCTGTTGTTATTATTTCCCCCAGCTTCTCTTTTTTATCGTTGATCTTGACTGGAACAAACTAAATAAATAAATACATCAATAAATAAATGGCTTGAGGAGCGTCAGTTATGTGGATCTGCCACGGCTTGGAATTGAAGCGGATTTATGTGGAACAGGAGATGTGTGAGACAATCTCTTTTGGTCAGCGGATGCTACAGCTTTGTGTTTGCATTCAAACATTTAGCTTTTGTAGCAGAGGTGCACATTCCAATATGACGTCTCTGATCCACTGGTGAAAAGGACGCATTGAGCCTCACCTCTTTCATCTAAAACTGCTTCATACAACAAAGAGGGTGCAGGAAGTGCTTAAGATTGTGGCTTTGTGTTGCCATATTATTTGTTATTTAGTTTTTTGTTGTTGTTGTTGTTTAGACTTCAAGATGGGGGGGGCATTTTTACTAAAAACGGGCCATCTTAACATTTGTTTTGCCGGTTAACTGCTGTAAAATCCACATCCCTGTTGACATAACACGGCATTGCCCACATGCTTAATTTCCACCAATAATACGGGGCTAACATTGCCAAATAGCGACTAATTCTTCTCTAATGCGCGCTAACTCTGAGAGCGTTCCCGGCGGCGGAGCGCCTCTCAGACTCCGCGACAGAGAAAATGTGATCAAAGATCACAATTCCGCCGCTGAGGGGTGTGAGAAAAAAAAAAACTGGCATCACTCACAGGAATCTTGAGCAGCCCCTTGACCTTTGCGCCGCCTCCCATCCATCTGCCTCGCAGCCGTCACCCTGAGGAGCCCCTTCCATCATTCATGTCGCCTTGAAACAAACAAAAAAGTAAGAATAAATCAGTTAAGAAATGAATCTGAGCAACATTTTTTGCACTCCCATGATGCTTAGCGGCGGATACAAAAAAATAGTTTCATCACCGAGAAATATTTCATACCTACACTAGCATTAATCAAGATGATTGCTCTCACAACATGCCACGCAATCAACATAGCCGACAAGTTATTATGCTTCATAGCTATCGCTTCAATAAATGAGTCATTCAGAGTCAATAAAGAACATATAATGTCACAAATAATTACACTTTGAAATGTACCTATGCATATATTGAGCCTCCCCGCCCTTGCTTTTGGTTGATTTTGTTTTTTTGTTTGCAGGCTGAAAAAAATACAATCTAATACAAATCGGTGGAAAAAACAATAACAAAACACATTTGGATTAGTTTGGATTAGCTTTTATGAGTCTCGCAGTGGAGAAATTTACATTACACAACAGCAAAGTGATGAAAGGAAGAGGAAAGGAAAGGAAGAAGTAGAAATATTTCAAATTGCATTTTCTGTGTAGCTCTCTCTCTTGTGTCCATTTATAATTGTATTTTATTTATTGCATTGTGTTTGTGATTATATTTTATTTATTATAGTACCTATGCTTGTCTGTCCCTGTAAAGTGTCCTTGAGAGCTTTGAAATGCGCTTAAAATGTAATGTATTCTTATTATTATTATGATCATTATTATTATTATTATAAAAACAAAATACAGGAGGTGCTTTAAAGGCAGTCATTCTCGTGGCGTCATCTTGAAGGCAAAACAACCACAACACAAAAAATTGAGTTCTATTTTTGTTAGTTTTTTTGGGGGCGCCAACAAAACAATCCCCAAATTGGATTGTTTGATACACCGCTTTAAAAAAATTATCTAATTGTCTGCATTGTTATCCCCGTTTTTTTAAGAAACAATACAAATAAAAATAATCATAAATTTGTGTTGCCTTATTATGCATTCCATCAGCGTTAGTAAAATGTTAGCCAAAAAATCAACTCTCCCCGCTTTGGTCTGCGGTGTACTTCACGCTCGCTGGCCCGATTGAGGAATCAAGTGGACGCTTGTGCTCTTTTCGCAGAAGTGACGCAAACCAGTCCTTTTGTGGACATTCTCTCAACGTCCTTACAGTACTGGATGTCTCTGATAGGCAGGACACGTGCGGAGGTCACATGGAAAGACGTTCCGGGCGAGCAAAGACAATTAAAGACGCTTGTGAACCGCTTGGTAACATGTCGGCGAGGGCAAAAAAAAAAACATTACAATCATTTCGCAATAGAGAAAGGGTCTATTGTCAGATGCTGATGAATAAAAAGTAACCGATTCTACAAGTGAAAAATTAAAAAAAGATTTCAAAATGGAGGTGGAAACATCAACTTTTTTTGGCCTGCAAAGGGACGTGGCAAACACCGATCAAGACTCTACAAAGATGGCCACTTTTGATTGACAGTTGTTGCTTAACATGGCCACTTAGCATAAATCCCGGTTGGACAAAAGTTGAAAATGTTTGTTGTTGGAGAAATATTAATTTTTACAATTGTTGGACTAAGTTAGTCGTTTTTTTGTAGTTTTTTTTTTTATTTTAATTGGCTGTCATCAGATGGCGCATAGGCGCCTAATCTTGGGCAAAGACTCAATCCCATATTAACATTCATTAATTCCTTTGGTCTCCGATGGCGCTAATCCCTTTAACCCCTTGATTTTACTGCTTGCCGCCTCGTGCCCAACGCCCTCGTTAGTCTTTTCTCGCTTTTCCGCCATCTGGACGTGCCGTTTCCGACCTGCTGTCCTCTTCGGAGACGCACACAAGTACGGAATTGACGTTTGCATATTGATGCGATGATGTGAGCATTTTAACATTTCCGCAAAAAAAGTTGTCATACCATACCCGAAAAGTAAATAAAGCTGATGTGCCAAGTGTCATATTTAAATTGGGGTTGACATGCAACACCCCCCCCCCCCCTTTTGTGTTCCAGATCCTGCATTTTCTTTGCGTTCACATTGAGCCTGACCTTGTTACGGGTTGCGTAACAGAAGCAGATTACAAGCCAGAGCGAAAGCTTTACAAGGGATCATTTGTGCAAATGTACGGAAGAAATCAGAGCGGGCATAGCAGAGCTCAGCGCCACTGAAAAGGTTTTCATTTCAAGTGAGCGCTTTTCAATACACAATCGACTGTCACAACATTAGGCACCCCTGCTGAGTCATAATCAACTCACTGCCTTCGCAAATGACTCACGTATGTACTCCATACATTTGATACATTTAGACATTTTATATATATATATATATATATATATATATATATATATTATGTATTCATACATTTTACACATTTATACATTTATATATTTAAACATTTTATATATTAATATATTTAGACATTTTATATATATGTACAAAAACATGTTATATATTCATACATTTTATATATGTATACATTATATATTGATAAATTTATACATCTTATATTGATATTTTTTATACATTTTACATATGTATGTTTTTATACATTTAGAAATTCTGTTTATTTATACATCTATACATTATATTTATTTATACATCTATACATTATATTTATGTATACATTTATACATTATATGTATATATTTATGAATTTTTCTATAGTTATACATTATTTTTCTGTATTAATACATTTTATATATTTACACATATTTATACATTGTATTGATGCATATGTATTCATTGTATTGATGCATATGCATTCATTGGATTGACGCATACGCATTCATTGTATTTACACATTCGCATTCATTGTATTTATACATATATGTATACCGTACATATACAATCTAGAGACACAACATTAGATGTAACAATCCCTGTTGGGTTATGTGTAGGAAGGGGGGAATTCAAACAAGAGGTGGAAAAAATGCTAATCTAATGCTAATGCGTCTTTGATAGGATTAATAAGGTAAGACAAGTGGGTGGAGGGTGAAGAAAAACAATCACAACAAGAGACGCAGAAAGCAAAGGCAAGCAAGGTTTTGAGAGTCGGAAGGTGGACTGCTTTTCACTTTGCTCGGGAGTCGGCCATAAACCTGCCGCTCGCCTCTTGACTGGAACTCGTAAGAGGGAGCACAGAACTCCTACTTTGGTATCCCTTCACTGGCACACCTTAAAGCATTATTCACCTTGTCGTCCGAGATGGAAGCAGACGACGACGTGTGGCATTGAAAGTTAAACGTCGGTCGTCTCGTTTGAAGAGTCGTTTTGTCTCGATTAGAGACACCGAGAGCCTCGCAGCCACTGTCAAAAAACAAATTAGGCCGTCTAATGTGCTTGTAAAATCCCTAATGCTCATCTGGGGATGCTTTTTAGGAGTGATCAGCATGTCTGAGAAGGGCACAAATGTTTTGCCCAAATGATCCCGATCGAGGTTTCAAATGAAGGTTGCAAGACTCTCATGAAAGCGGCGATCTGAGGGGAGCCAAACTTCTGAGCAACATTAGCGGGGTTTTCTAGTTACCGATGGCGTACGCCCACCTTCAAATCTTCGCCAACCATCGCTGGGTCAGCGAGTGGAAAACAAGATTTCATATTGACAAAAAGATCAAGCAGCATAGCGAGACTTGAAAGTATTGTGAGCCAGGGAGGTAAAAACGTACACTGGGAGGGCACAATGGGCGGGGGGGGTTCTATTTGATTCCCAGGAAAACAACATTTTATTAAGAGAAGAAGGGCATCCGAGTGCGAGTAATCATCTCCGAGAGGCAAGAAACGGTTGTCATGGTGACCGAGTCGTCTTGTCACGTGCTCACGTTCATTCATCAGAAGAAAGAAAGTTACGGGGTTGAGAAATAGAATTCAGATTGATTGATTTATGTATTTCATTTTTTTTTAAACAGGGAAGTCATGTCCGAGATTGCAGCATGGGGGGTGAAAAGGAGGTGGGGGGGGGGGGGCGCCGAGCTGGAAATAGCCCGTCGATTTCTATTTAACGCCGGGTCTGTTCTCCTCCTCTGCCTTGGCTATTTTTAGAGCCCGTGAGTCTACCACATCGCCGCCGCACGTGAGAACCCGCGCACGTGCGCTTCCGTTTCTTTCGGCATGACGGAATCAGCCAGCGAGACGTCAAGACGGATGAGGGAGGAGGCGCTATGGGGGGGGCATACTGATGATTCTGGGATGGACTGCACGAATCAAGCTTGAATTGGGATCGGTTGACGGTTGAAATAAAGTTTGAGTTTGAAGGGTTGAAGTAAGTGTTTGAAACTCACGTTTTCAGTCTCCCTAGGCCTTCAGTAGTGCTATGTCTGAATCAATCAGCTGCGACTGTGGTGTGATATTACTACATGTTCACTAGAGGGTGACGTTGGCCAGGAAATAACTTGAAGAAACTTACAAAATACTGTCATTAAAATGTTCGAATCTATACTAAGAACGTGTACATTAATAATAAATAAATTTGCAATGTGATTTGCTATTTTTGCTAGCTTCGGAGCTGTCTAACCTTTTTTAATGATGTCCATCTATTCTTGAAAAGTCAGTCTTGAAAATGGCTTTTTAATAGTATATCTGCAACTAAATCAGTTTTTACTTTAGCCATTGTGGGTTGACAAAACTGCTATTAAATCGACACAACAATATATTTGCTTATGCAGGTCGCGAGAGATACAGTGTGCTACCTCTGGCCAGTTTGTGCTTATCGCCTAGTTATACTATGATTGGCTAGTGACGAGCTGAAAGACTGTTTGGATTTATTGAATCAGAATTCATGGACACAATATAATTCACATTAGTCTGTGATTCAGATATTTTTAGGACAGCAGAGAAGGCCTTGCAGGCCTTAATGGTCCAACACGTACCACTTGATGGTAAAAACACGGTTTTAAATCCTGGTTATGCGTTCAAACAATAGCTCAGGTTTAATTTTAGCCTTTCAAGACTGGATTGCTTTATTTTCTGATTTAATGTTACTTGAGTTACTTATGTCTGTGGGCTTGATTATCTATGGCAGTCAAATGAAATGCAATCGCCAAATGACCAAATGAGCTTGTTGTGTGTTGGTGACATTTCACAAGCAACACATTCAACATGCTTAGCAACGTCGTTGTGACACTGAAGAGATGACAACTCATTCTCATTAGATGACCAAAGAAGAAGAAAAAAAGAAGAAGAAGAAGAAGAAAGAGGGACACATGGCGGTGCCATCAAATCAGCAAGAACGTTTGCTGCCCTCTTGTGGCATAAAGTCTAATTGCAATTTTGGGGATGATATCTCATAATAATAATAATAATAATAATAACAATTATTGGGTTGCAAAGGGGCTCTTTGTGTATATTTGTAAGGTTTTTAAAGTGTGAGATTTATTTATCAAGCACATTTTGCTTTGCCAAACGTACTTTGAAACCTTAACAATCGTTTCAAACCTGGAAACACGGCGCAAGTGAGACTGGCGGGATTTTTTTTTCCCGAATTGAGGCTCCTCAATCCCATCTGAATGTCCCTTCAATAGATTTCATTTAACCGATTATGTCATTTCTTAACAAAAAGGAATGTGGCTGGGGGCTGTGGGCGGGGAGTCCCATCTCTACCCTCCGCACGCCTTCGAGGAGGAACCTTCAATATCCGATCACGACTCAGCATATTTTTTTTTTGTTCCCATCATTGCAGTGACACCGGGAGAAGGTGCAATTAAAACCGTGCACTTTCAGACCAAGAGTGACCAAAACATGACTCATGACATCATCACCCATCATCGAGATGAGAAGCTTTATGAAGCTTCGTTATGTAACCACCTGCTCAGCATCTTCGGGAGATAAGAGGCATGGATGACATGAAAATGCTGCAGCATCTCGCTGTCTCATGCTAGCCCCCCAACCCCCTCCCATCTAGAGCGAACAAGGGAGGCGGAGCTGAGTCGCGCGCACACACACACACACACACACACACACAGCGTGACATTTCCCATCCAGCGCTTTGCCGCACGCTCACCTTCCAGCATCCAGCCCGAGCTCACCGTCCGTCCATCCATCCGTCCGTCCGTCCGTCCGCAGCCGTGTGGTGACCCCAGGATGGATGCGCTCATGAAGGGCTTCTCCATGGCTAAGGAGGGGGTGGTGGCGGCCGCCGAGAAGACCAAAGCCGGCATGGAGGAAGCTGCCGCCAAGACCAAGGAAGGCGTCATGTATGTCGGTAAGAGAGACGCGGTGCAGCGCTGCCGTCACCCTCTGTGCCGAGGGGGGGGGGGGGGGGGGGGTGGCAAATTTCCGTGGCAATTTCTGCGGGGCAAAAAGAACATTTGTTATTTCTGCCCTGGGAGGATTGCGTCACCTGTCAAAGTTACATGGGGCCTTCTGAGACCTTAATTCTCTCTTTTTTGGGGTCTAAATTACCCCAAAAAAGAGATTACCAGTGCATTGTATTCATATAAGGGGGTGGGGGGGAGATGGGCACTGCGTCAGCACATCCTCGTGCCATTTGCGTGCCACTCGGATGACTTAACACCATCCACTTGGAAAAAAAAGATGAGAAGGGGAGGGCGATCGGATTAAATGTGAAAACGTGCCACTAACATGCAACCCGCATGCTTTGATTTCTATCCCCAAGTGATGTGGGGGGTGGGGGGTGAAAGAAGCTGTGTCATTGCATCAAGTCAGTGTGTATGGGAGATGCTGCAGTGTGGCGTCTGCGGGAGCGTGATCGGTGGTACATGTGCAAAAAATAATAAATACAATAATAATAAAAAAAAGCCAGATGGGCTTCAAATGCATTAAAGTATGCCGTTGTTGACCCCTTGACCTTCGCAGATCACCTTCATCCATCTCGCCATCTCTCAATGTGGCATATTATATAAATCTAGAACTGCTTCATGTCATAAAGTGTTTGTCTTGTACTCCAACATCATAGAGTACAACGGGAAAGTAGTTAAGATTGCGCAACTGCCCATGTTTTTATGTTCCTGTTGTGTTTATTATTTTGCTTTGTGTTGACTATTATGTGAAGCATTTTGTTACAGCTGTAAGTGTTGTGAATGTAGTAAAAAAAAAGTTCAATTTGGGAAGAGAAAGACCGGTACACGGGTTTGCCCAAGTCGATCGAAGCCTAGGCGCTAGCAGCGAACTGCAAGGTCAATCAAGGACATGATTGATTGACATGCTCTGTTTGCTTCCTTTCTCTGGTCAGGTAACAAGACAAAGGAAGGTGTCGTATCGTCAGTCAACACCGGTACGTATGTTTCGCTTCATGCCGTATTAAATGTCTGGGACGGGAGATTTTAAGACCTTGCCTTAAACGCCCCACACCCGCCCCCGCCCCACAGTGGCCAACAGGACGGTGGACCAGGCCAACATCGTGGCGGACACGGCCATCAGCGGCGCCAACGAGGTGTCGCAGGCCGCCACGGAAGGCGTGGAGAACATCGCCGCGTCCACCGGGCTTATGAACCAGGTCGGTTACCGTGGCAATCGCATCCCGGTACGGGGACGGATGACCTTTTTGCTGTTTTTATCCCCATTTTTTTTGGATACGTGCCCCCAGTCCTTCCCCCTCTGATAGGACCAAAAATAATAATATTAATGTAAACAAGAGACATGGCCAAGAACTATTATGTATTGATTACTATATTTCCTGTCGCCCCAACAGGGGGAATACGGAGGGATGGAGCAAAGCGGCGAAGGGGATGAGGTAAGACAAAATATGAGTACATATACATATATATGTACTGTATTATAAATAAAATGTATTACTAACATATATATATATACATATGTATACAATATAGATATATATACATATGTATACACACACACACACACACACTATATATATATTTTTTAATAATTTTTTTCAATTCCACTACTTTATTTCTGTTTTTAAACAGCTTTTTTTTCTTCAAGAAAACTCTCTCCTAAGACTTGATCTTATCTCTCCTCAACTAGGGCTATTAGTTCCTGTCAGGATCTGCTCTCCAGCATCCCTTCACTCCCCTTTGCTCTCTGGACTTGCTTAACCGGAGTCCAGGTCTTTGTTTATACTGTATTTCACTGTACTGTATTTTTTATTGATTTATTTTCATTCCGTGTGTGTGTGTGTGTGAGACCTTTACCGGAGGCAAACCCGTCTTGGGTGGAACTCATCCGGATGCAGCATCCCCTCGCCTCCCACATGTTGTTCCAACTACGCACCTGAAAGATAAACAAGAGACACTCAAGCATGAAACAAACATACACACACAAGCAACACCAAAATTGGCAATAAATACAATGTGGATTGATAAGAAAGGCTTTTAATATGAGCAATAAAATAAAACATCTCCATAGCAACACCTAGCGTGTGACTAGCTGTGTTTTTGTGTACTTACCTGGTGAAATGGCAGCCTGATGGACCAAGGCATCTGCTGCGATGGAATTCAAATAGATGAAGTTGATACAGGATGACACCAGCGCTCTTTTGCGCTATTGGCCAGCGAAGCGTGCGTGTGTAAGCGGAAAAAAAGAGGCTGAAATGTCTCACGTTACCTTAATCAATTTGACAACAGTGCACGCACATACCGCAGGTCAGCATTTTTTTTTTATTTTATAGAGTGCCAAGTGAAATAAATGTTCTTTGTTGGTGTTGAGAAACACTTTGCTTGCCTTTGTATGACGTTAACTGCATTACACGTGTATCTGTATATAATTACAATTTTTTTTACCTGGTACGATATTAACCGAAATAGTAAGACACAAAAACAAATAATGACATTTTAATATTTTATTGTTTTCCCCCTGACAAAGGAAAAAGAAATACAAAAAGAATGTCCTCTAACTTGAAAAATGATGATGTGGACGGTTATAATAGGACTGAGGTGTGAAACAAAAAGCTGCTTTACAGAACATACAGAACAAAAACTGCTAACTGGACCGTTCCGAAAAAAAAAAAATGTAATTAATTGTGAAACCTTTGCCAATCATTGTAAAATGTATTTTATTGTAGCGATATTACGGAAATCCCTTTTTTTAAACTAGCGTGAAGGCATCTGCAGTGCTTATCGAAACCACCGGAGAGCGCACAAGTGCGGTCATCGAACTACAGTGAAAAGAACTGGACCGAGTTGCGGAACTTTGTCTGCTTCTTCCGCGACGTGAAAAGGCGCGCAAACGACGTGCGTAGGCAAAGATATGTTCTCAAGGCTGTTTCAAGCGCGACGGGTGCGGGTGAGGAGGGGAAATACGACGGAAGGGTGCGATAGGGGATGCGTTTTATGTGAAAGTGAGGCCGGCCTCGTTGTACACCTTGAACACCTTCTCGATGGCGTTGACGTAGGCGGCCGTCCGCAGGTCCAGACCCAGGTTGTACTTGCTCGCCGTGCGCATGATTTGCTGCCAAACAAAAGACGCGCGACGCTTGAAAATAGAAAACGCTTCCAGGGAGACAAAATAAAATGAAGCCGGAGGAAAAACGCAATGCAAATGACTTGTGTTGAGAATTAAATACAACCGAGCTGAAAACTTGAATCAACGAAATGGTGCGCAGCTCTGCTTACCCTGGCGGATCTCTCCATGGTATAGGCCAAGCCGGAGTGGACGATATCCTTCTCGGAGGCACCCTGCAACCCAAAACAAAGTCCAAGTGAATGAAACCGGTGGCATTCGCGCACCCAAACGCGACCCAGCGTCACTCCGCGGGTGAGACGGCCTTTCCCAAACGCGGGTCTACTCACGGCAACTCGGGCTTGGAAGTCGGCGGTGGGCACGACGGGGATGGGCCCGCCCTGCTTGCCAAATTTCCTCTCCAGACTCTCTTGCACCGACACTGGAGGGGCACAACGGAATTTGACGAAAAAGAACGTCGCCCGCCCGGACCCCGTTTGGCGGACTCACTGAGCAGGTGGTAGTTGGAGTCCCGCTCGTATTTGAAGGTCAGGCGGCCGTAGCTGACGTGGTTCAGATTCTTCAGCCATTCGAAATAGGACACCGTCACACCGCCGGCGTTCAGGTACATGTCCTGCAAAGCGGAGAGGCGACCCGTCAAACGACCATCAATAACCCCGCCCGACGAGGTCAAAATTTTCCAGTGGAAGACTTACAGGGATCACCATGATGTTATTGGCCAGGAAGATCTTGTCAGCGTCGGGCGTGGTGGGACCGTTAGCGCCCTCGGCGATAATCTGGAAGGGGAGCGAGGGGGAAAAAAGTCATTATCTCCATCACGACTCATTTCTGTGGGAGACTTTTTCAGATAAGAAAAAAGGGGATGTGGGATGAAAACAGGGGTTTGGGGGCGGGGTCGGGAGGGCGCGTTCACCTTAGCCTTGATCTTGGGGGCATTGTGACGCGTCAGCTGCTTCTCGCCGGCGGCCGGGATCAGGATGTGGCAGTCGGCTTCCAAAATGTTGCCGTCGTAGGGCTTGGCGCCCGGGAAGCCCACGATGGTGCCGTGTTGCTGTCGGTCACGGAAGACCAGTTGGAAGCAGGCGATGGATTTTCATTACCCAAAGCGAACCGTACCAGCTTGTAGTCCTCCAGCTGCTTGGGGTCGATGCCCTCCGGGTTGTAAATGGCACCGTCGATCTCACCGATGCCCACGCACTTGGCGCCGTACCTGTGCAGGTACCTCATGGAGTGCAGACCCACGTTGCCAAAGCCCTAACAAAAACACACACATGCAAACACACGCATATTAACACATTCCCGGTGCTTTATCGGCACCCGAGCATGAAAAAACAATCCGAACAAATTCGGGAATGTTGCTCTATGTCATATTTTCAATTCCTGTATAAATTCGTGACTGGCAGTGAATGAGTTAATACAAGAAAGAGATCCCAAATCAGTTATGCCCATTAAAATGAATGGAAATGTCGTTAATCCGTTCTGGTCGCAAAAACAATCAATATGTTTGCAATCATTTGCTGTATTTACAGAGCACAACGCATCATAAATGAAATGTGAGACCGGCAGCCTCAACATGGAAGGAAGATGTAATCTGCGACTCAACGCCTGATTGCAATCCTAACGGAGGGATTATCCTTTTGATCCCGAATGTCGCCAACAAGCTGTTTGTGCCCCCTAAACCCTTATCTGGATCCACGAAAGTCGATGACATCACAAAAGGGTGACACGACCACCCACGGTCGCCTCCCCGATTCATGCGGTCACCTGGACGATAAAGGTCTTGTCCTTGAAGCCGGGCGTCAGGCCCAGCATGCTCATGTAAGACGCCTCGTTGATGAAGTTCTCGATACCGTGGAAGACTCCGCGACCGGTGGCCGAGATGCGGCCGTGGATGCCGCCCTGGCTGATGGGCTTGCCCGTCACACAGGCGTGTGCGTTGATGTCCTGTCCAGACAAAAATAAACACGATAACAAATAAAAACTGAAAAAAATGACTATTATTATCGGTTGTTAAAGCATTATATAAATCAATATGTATTGTATTGTATTGTATTATTATATCCTGTTTTTGACTTCAAGATGGCGTCGCAAGACTGGCTGCCTTTACAGCGGCTCCTGTATTTTGTTTTTGCTGCTATGTAATGTAAATTTATCCACTGTGATACAAGTAAAGACTCATCTAATCTAATTATTATTATTATTATTATTATTATTATGGGGATACTGCCTCAAATTGGCCATTAGCGGTACTGCACCCTTCTCAAGTTACGCACACCCAAGAGGCGACTGACTGGCTGAGTGTCACTTGGCACTACCCAAAATGCTTTGGTATCAAGCTACTCCGAGCAGGAATGCACGGGAGCATTCCGATAGGCTGGACCAAGTTTTTCTGGACCGCGTGACGGGATGACGCAAATGAAAAGCGCTTATAAATAAAATGTATTATTCGTTGTACTAAGTTCATCCTGTCTACTTGATATCTAATGTTGAGCAGAAGGCGGAAGTCTTCGCCGAAACATGTCAGGTATTTATTTGAACACCTACACTGTCTGTAAGTAAAGAATCTGCTCAACATTAAAATGTATTATTATTATGATTATTATAAAACGAACAGAAGACATTTTGTTAGGCGACCGGAGCGTGTCCAGCTTGGAGGTTGCTCAAAGTGTTTTTCCTTGAACAGTAGCTGAGTCAACATATCATTTATTCTCGCCTCATCAAATACGTTTTGCATTTTAATGTCATTAGTCGTACATCATTCATTTTCCAAGTGGGGATTTCTGTCTGCAAGTCTGCTTGCTTTCTTTCAGGCGAGAGAGAGCGAGACTAGGAGGAATGTTTGCTCTGGCGAGGAGGGAGAGGCAGGAAGACGGTGGTTTGGAGTGACTCACTCTTTCTTGTTTGCAACCAAAAAGAAGGAAGGGCGAAGGAGTGGGGGAGGGGGCGACTTTCGGACTGACCGTGTGCGCTATAGTGTTGGCGTAGGTATCGGCGATCCAGGACATTTCTCGCTCGCCTGTGCTCATGTCGGGGGCCGGGACGTCGATGCCGGGTCCTGGTCGGGAGAGAAATATGAGAGCATTTTGATGGGAGGGTGGTGGTGGGTGGGAGAAAAAGCCCCAGTGTGGAAGATTCTAAAGCCAAGCTTCAGATTTCAAACTTCAATAATGGGCTGATGTTTAAAATGTTCCAGAACGAGGTCCAAAAACATGGGCGGGGTTGCAAAAGTGAAGGCACAGACTGTGTGGAAAGTTTTTTTTTCTTTCTGTGGGCTGTTAGAAATGCCCAACCCCCACCCCCCCCCTTTCCTCTGGCCCCTTCCAAAACTTGAATCCTTGCCCGTGGAATTACTGCAAAATTAACTTTTGTATTCACTCATGTTGGAAAGTATCGTTTTATTACTGGACGCCATTTTGAGACCAAAACGGCGTCCTAGAAAAGGAAATGAAGACGCCCAGCTTCATTCCGCTTTGCAACATGTGTTCGCTCACCAATGAAACCCTTCTTGGCCAGCTCAATGGTGAACCTGCGGGTGATCTTCTCCAGCTCGTTGTCCTGCCAGACCCCCAAAAAAACTATCAATGATGACATCATTCTTTCCTCTTTTGGTGCAAAAAAAAAAGAAATAAATAAAACATTCTGCTGTGGTGTTGAAAGCCAGTGAAATGTGACTCACAGAATAATTCCTGGGGTTGATCTTGACTCCTGCTTTGGCCCCACCGAATGGCACATCTGGTCAAGGGGAACCACATGGATTAGAATACGTGCCCTGTACTTTCCAGATACTCGGGTCAAACATGGCTTTTTGCATCGTAAATATAAATTTTAAAAACTAGCTACAACATACCCACAACAGCACATTTGTAGGTCATCAAGGAGGCCAGAGCTTTCACCTCATCCACCGACACCTCGGTACTGTAACGGATACCTAAAGACACAAAACGGGTTACCACGGTGACAGAGCTTGGGAGGAGGGGGAATTGGAAAAATGTTCTATTAATCTACGTTAAAAAAACAACAACACGTCTTTAATAATTCAAAATAAATGATGTTGTTGCATGTGAATGGAATTGAACTATGATTATAAATAAACAAATAAATAAATAAAACAAGGCCTGATCTCTCAGCTGAGCTACCACGAGTCAAGGCGAGGGAACAATCCCGACCTTGTGATGCTGTTGGGATTAAATTATAGGACAGAGAAAACAAGCCGCAGGAAATTCACCCCCTCCCTCGTACCCCCTCTCTCACGGCTCTTTCATTTATTCACCGCGACATTGACGTCATGCTAGCAAGCGTCCCAAATCAAAGAACGGATTGAGTACAAAAAAATGGTTTCATGTCGTATTCGTGCGATTAATTTATATAATCCGTTTTTTTTTTTGGGTGGGGGGGCATTTATTATTTTGCGACTGCTTTATTTCTTGGATATGATAGCTGTCCATTCAGCTGTTTTTAAAGCGCTATATCTATCAATGTGTATTACATTGTATTGTATTGTCAATAGAGGAGGTGCACCACGCTCCAGTGTAACACCCACAATGACGATGATGCAGAAAAGGCGACCTTAAGAAAAAAAAAGGGGGGGGGTGTAAGCAACAACACACCTTTGAACTTTACAGAGCAAAGTCAAGGGTCTTTCCGCCATGTCAATCATTAAAACCACTCAGTTTGATCGCTGACGCCAAAGTGGTTCGAACCCGCTGCCAATCCCCTCATCACCTTTTAGGATAAAACCGGTCGAGGGAGCAAGACGGAATAGGAGTGCCCAAGAATAGTTTGTGCATCCAGCAGGTGCGCAAGTGTTAACGGCAGCGACACGCATAAGCCGCTATGATGGCGTGAGTCTTATTACTATGGCGCCCACCCTCCTCCCGTCACGGGCAAATGAAAATGCGTGGAGAAACAAACAGACTCCCTCCTTTAGTGCGTCGACAACAGGCCCTTTTGCCATACATCACATCTACCCACAATGCACTGCATGGGGGAGGAGGTGCCATGCTCTGACAAAGATTAGGCCTTGAACTTTAAAGTGTCAAAGGTGAACAAATGCACACAGGGGAGTATGCAAAGTCTGCTTGGGTGCCATTTTGTGGCCCTGCAGCTGGGTTTCGAGTTCATCCCACAAATGGAGTCTTGACACAAAGGGGGCGGGGGGTGGAGAATTAATCAATGAAGCTCCTCAACTTACTTCAATCATTGACAGCCACAATGTTTTCATAAAAGGTTTGACGATGCAAACGGCAATGGCAAAGCATCAGTATGTTTACACTGTAATTTGTAACTACATTCAATCACTTGTTTTAGAATGTTCACTGGGTGTCCTGCTTGTTAAAATCATGAAACTTGCTGGATTCTGATTTTATTGCAGCTCAATTCATTTGAATGTCCCATCTTGTACATGTTATTTTTTGTTAAGTAAAGGTACATACAATGCAACTTTTCCCCATTTGTTTTAAATCTGCAATTGTATTCAATTCGTTGAGTTTTAGTCTGTTAAAGTAAGATTTGGATAACTAATGACTCAATTTCTTCTGCCAAACCATGATAATAACAATCATGGCGAAGCATCACACTATACTGTACTTAAGATTCGTCATTTTTAATATGCCCCTACAACCGCTGGAACGTTTACAAAAGGAGGCCAGGGGTGTTTGAACCATTACCAGATGTGAGCTACGAGCCGACAAACTTTGTACTGTATGTGGAAATGACATATTGAATATGACTCAAATGCGGGTTTGTGTCGAAAGTGCTGACGCATACACGTTATTTGTTTTTGGGTAAAGCAGAGGTTGCTGGGTAACGGGCTACAAAATCGCTCGGTAATGCTAACCGAATGCTAGGCTAACGGCTAGCTGTCATCGGTGAGGTCTCACCTCCCTTGCAGGGCGTCCGGTGCTGACTGTGCTGGGCGCGGTACCCTTCCACCACCTCCCATTCGCCGTTGTCCCGTTTGATGGGGAACGACACGCTGAGCACGTGGTTGCACGGCTTGATGATGCGCAGGATGCCTCGCACACGGTGCCGCTTCTGCTCGGGGGTCTCGCGGGTCCGCAGGTCCTCCACCAGCTTGTCCTCCACGATGGCGGCGCCGCGATCGAAGAAGCCCTCCACCATGCGGAAGAAGTTGGGGTCGTCCGCATGCTGCTCCGTCGCCGCGTCGGCGTAGTGGCGCACCCGCAGAAGCGAAGCGGACGCCGGGAGGGCGGAGTCCACGCAGCTGGAGGCCAGCGCGCTGCCCGCAGAGCGGCTCAACAGCTCCCCGAAGTAGCGATACATGACCGCGGCGAGAGTGGACTGAAAGGCTACGAAGGCGATCGGAGGTCTGCGACTGAGAGGAGAGAGCTGGACAGCGTGACCGGGGGGTTTCTCAACGTGTCGGGACCTCCGAGGGAGTGGGAAGTGACATACTGGGCGGGTTTGCTTTAAAAGGGGGCGCGGGGATCGCCGAGAGCGGAGGAGATGGGGAAGGAGGAGGACCCAGACAGGCGTGCGCGCTACCGCTGACGCCGCATTGACCGTGCGCGATCCCGGTATAATACGGAAGCCCATCTGGACAAAAGTACTCAGCATACAACTCGGCATTGCATACTTGTTGGATTTTTAAATATTTTCAATATACCGTTTTATTTTATGTTCGTGGGCAATCGCAAATAATAAAAAGATAGTTTCCCTCAAAGTATTTGCAAATGCCGAATTTACAATTAACAACATATTACAAGAATAGGCAGTTATAAATAAATGTATAGGAAGCATCAATTTCCGGGTTTTCCGTACTTCGGTTAATAATAACAGTTGGCCACACACGTTAGTTAAATATTCTGCCCTCTAGTGGAATAGCACTGAATTGTTTGGCCTGTGTGTATAAAGGTGGATTAACAAAGATACACTTATTTTTTTGCAAATAACTTTTCGAAGCAATTACATATATATTCAAATATATGATTGTTAACTCGTGAACTAGTTTAAAACTATTGTGGTACACAACGCTATTATTTACCAGATAATCCTGAATTGATGCTTGTCATTAAAATCTATTTTTAATGTGGGGGGGTAGGATCCATCGACACCTAATGGGATTATAGCAATCAAGGCGACGCGCAATTGAGCCAGTGTGTGAGGGGTCAAAAGGTCATGGGTGCTTTTGAGTGGTGGGTGAGGGACTTGGAAATGTGTGCGACAGCTGGTTGAAGCGGGGGGTGCGGGTGGGATGGCCAGCACTTACCCCCCCTCGCCAAAAAAAGTTTGCCACAACTCGTATTGGAAAATGAAAAAAAAAAAACACATCGGAAGTGGACGTTACTGCTCTCCCAGTCTAGGCGGCCTTATGTAAGAATGCCTCGATGGCGTGTTCCTGCACACATACGTGCCACTCGGCCTCATATGGCACGCAGAGACAAGCAGAAAATTGTACATTGAGATGGCATGCAAGGGAACTGGACTTAAACCCGTGGACTCTGCACGACAGATAAGCACTCGGCAAAGGGACAAATAGCACAATCACAGTCAGTTAGTCCGTGCAAAAACAACTACTCAGCAACACAATACACACATTAAAGTGTGTATAAACATTTTCTGAATGAAATTAGTCCCCGTTTTCTTAAATCTTGTCAAAATTTCTATTTTGTTTGCATCAAACTCTATCTGCAATTGAATTTGAAAAAAGCTTTGTCATGTACTTTTAGCCTCCATGACACAAAATGAAACCTTTCTTCTCACACCTCTGCTTTTTTAATGAGATGAGCATAAAAATCGTAAAAGAATCATAAAAGATAAGATGTCTGTTTCTCTCCAATCAGCATTGCCCCCTTCGATGCATGCCAGAGGGCCGCAGCGGCACCGTGCCATTGGCTGGGAGCCTGACAACACCCCCCTGAATGGAAGGCCATGGGGGTGCTATGATGATAATGATGACAGGGGAGGAGCAAAGGGAGGGAGGCGCCGTTGTGAGTGGTCACATGCTGCTTTGACCTGAAACAACAGGAAGCTGCAAGGGGGGTTGGGGGGTAAAAACGGATGGTTCCTCCTTCCTCGACATTCAGAGGACAAAAAAAGCAGCTCACGGTACAGTGACAAAATGCACTCAACACACACACCGTGCGCACAAACAAGCCGCGGGCAACTGCAAGGGTCACCTTGATATCCTGCTTACATGGCGCAACAAATGGAGGACAGTTTATTTTTGTAGTATTTGGTGGGAAATGCCCAAAAAAAGGGCAATTCAAGCTAAAAAAATATGTATATATGTATTCTATATTTTTTTCACCTTTCTATGGCTTTGCAATGAACTTGTACTGACAGAAAATAAACACTGAAGGGTGCTAGTGGGATCAACACAGTGGATTTGCAAAAGTGTGCACACCCCTTCAACTACAAATGTTAGGAGCAGCGCATACCTGCCACGGTTTAAAATACCTTATTTCACCTCCCAAAAATACAATTAATTCTTCCATAACTATTTTTCATCAAGTTTATTAAGTCTACATGACGAGTGTGTACAAAAAGCCAAAATGATGTCATATAATAAAAGCAATTGAAAAAGTTGAAGTTAATTTACCTTCTCCTCTCCTTGTCAACTCTCATCGCGCGCCGTCGAGATCATCTGTCTTCACTTCCACAATGGTGATGAGAGCAGTTCAAAGGTCACCGAGGGGAGAAAGAGCATCACACCTCCCTCATCCGCCCTCCCTTTTGTACGAAATCAGCCGTTGTCTCACAAGCGTGAAAAAAGAGGAAAGAAGGACGCGGGAGGAGCGCTGTCATCAGCTCGAGTGCTTTGCTTTTTTTTTTTAGGTTTTTGTTTTCATTTTATTGGAGTCAGAGCAGACAGACGGACAGCAGACAGACGACATCGGCCTGAATGCCGTCACACTACATTGGTTTGTTTTCAGATCTGTTTTTTTCTTTTCTTTTTTTTTGGCACAGAGTAAAATAATGTGACCGGGTTCAGGCGAATCCCTGGATTGCGCGAAGCTTCACTACACGCACACACACACACACATCCACCCCCCCCCCCTCTTGCCAATTACAGTGCACGCAACAACGGTCCTCGTGTATTGATGATTGTGTGTCAATGTGTAAACTGTACAATTCATGGCATGCACATTAGTTTTTTTTTAAATAGCTGGATGCTGTGTGAATGGCTAGACAGATGTCCCTACGTCACTCTTAAACAGGTATGTGTGTGCGTGTGTGTGTGGCCGTAACAGACTCAGGCTGTAACAGACCCACAATAGTATAGTTAAGAGTGACGTACACAAACATGTCGCTCGGATAATACACTTTACAATAATAATTAGAATTAACATGTAAAAAAAAAAAGAAAAGAAAAAGTAAAGCAAGCGAATTGGCTGCAAGAGGGGGCTCAAAGGGGGAAACACTGCTGGTAACCGTTGGAAACGCAAGCGCACGAGCCAAAATGTACATTCAGGACAACAAAAAAAATGCCGGCTCGTCGTAATTAGTTGAATAGCCTGTGAGTAAGCTGCACATTCATTGGATGGACAAGAGCGTCATTCATACCAATTGAGAATGAGTTTTTTTTAAGCCATAAAATGTAGAGTATCGAGAGATATGATGGAGTGGGATGGGGGGGTGGGGGTATTGCACAAAACGGGAAAGGGGGGGGGGGATTCAGGGCCCTAACTGGTCCATCACGAGGGCCTTAAAAGACAACAGGGTGGGGGTGCTTGTCCATGCGCCACAAGCTTGCCAACGACAGCGACACAATACGGCCACGTGACACAGGCTAATATATGGATTTAGATGTGTATATAGATATATAGATATGGATTCATATCTATATAGATGAACATACACACACAGACGGTGGATCTTGAAAGTATTCAGAACTCTTCCTTTATTCCCCCACATTTGGGGACTCGGATGTGTGTTGCAGAGAATAACGGGGTACGGTTCCCTAAGACTTTTTGAAACCTGCATTATCATGATAAAACTGGACAACAAATTGTGGGGGAAAAGCAAAAAAATATATATTTTGTATACTTTCAAGATTCACTTGACGTGTGTCAAAGTGGATGGGAGCAGTTCATCCTAAAATCCAGGCGACGACAAGAACGACGACGACAACGCGCGTAAAGTCACAATAGCGTCAAGAAGAGTGCGGGTGGGTGCGTGTGATTGTGTGGTTTGTGTGTGTGTGTGTGTGTGTTTTAGGTGTGCGTCTCCTCGGGGGCGCAGTAGGAAAAGTCCTTGAACTCCTCCTGGTTGATCTGGCGGATGATGGCCTCGTCGGTGGGCGTCAGCACCGGGTCCTCCTTGGTGAAGTCCTGGTCAAAGTTGTTCACGTCGCGCTTGGTTTTCTGCACAAGGAATCATCTTTTTTATTTCAAAACTCTCAAGGTCACTTTACAGTCACCGGATAAGTTTTTCTGTGAGTGAGCAGTGGCAGCCACATGCGGCAGCGTTTACTCAAACCGGAATAACTCAAATAGATAAAAAGTTAGCTAATAGATAATTAACACGTGACTGCAATGAGGCATTTATTTATTCATTTATTTATCTGTCAATTTATTTATTTATCTATCTATTGATTTATTAATTTATCTATTTATGTATTCGTTTAATTGTCGGTTTATTTATTTATTTGGTTATATATTTCTGGTTTTTGAGGTAAATTTGGTCTATTTATTATTATTATTGTTATCTATCTATCTATCTATCTATCTATCTATCTATCTATCTATCTATCTATCTATCTATCTATCTATCTATCTATCTATCTATCTATCTATCTATCTATCTATCTATCTATCTATCTATCTATCTATCGATTTGTTTATTTATCAATTTATTTGTCTATTTTTTCACCCTGGCCCATGCACGCTTTGGCTGTAAAATGTATTATTATTATTATTATTATTATTGTAATGCGATAGCGCCGCCCTGTGGACACTGTCACTCATTGCATGGCAATGAGCCACCAGCAGGGGTCGTTGTTTGACGTAAGAGGACTGCCTGAATTCTCCTTCTTTAGCCGAATGAACGTGCAAAGAAGGCGCTGTGTCAAGATGCTTTGTGAGCTTTGCACTTTTTCCACGGTGGAGTTTTGCTTACAATGCGTGGCTTGAAGGGGGGCCGCACTTTCCTCTGCTCCAGCAGCAGCCAGTCGATCTCGCGGAAAAACGGGTGCGTCTTGATGGCCTCCTCGCAGCCTTGGCTCATCACGCAGCCCAAGCGCTTGGCCGGGTTCTTGGTCATGAACTACACAAACAAAAAGTGGAATCACAATCTTGTGTGCACGCACGTGGAGAACCGTCAACAACCGGGAGGAGTGTGTCAGTGCTGCCATTTTTTTCTTTTAAATCTCTTCCATCAGGTAAATGGCGGGGACGCAACAGGCCGCCGTTAATCGCCACATTTGCGGCGATAATGGCCCAAAGAGGCGTCTAATGAAAGGGGTCAGCCGAGGGCTGCCGAATCCCGGTGGCTGAAAGCGCTCGGCGCTTTTGTCCCGCCGCCCGTCAAGTACGGGAACAGCAATTTGCGGCTCTATGATCACGTTGTTAGTGTTGGGAACCTCTGACTGACTTTTTTATGTTATTTTTATATATATATATAATTTTGGGGGGTGAATCCGAACTGCTAAATGGTGTCAAGAGCGCTCTCTGTGGGTTTGAGTGCGCGGAAATGAGAATGAAACGTTTGCTTGTTGTTGAAAATGGAAAAAACACTAACAGACACATTGTTAGCTACATGGGAAAAATATGAAAAATGTCTCTTTTAAAAAGTAAAAACAAATCCCAGTAATTTAAACATAAAAAATGGAAAAATTGTAATGATTTAAAAATACAACAACATAGAAAAAAAATCCTGTTATGATTCACACAATTAATTCCACAATTCCGCCAAAAATGGAAAACACGGTGGCGCAACGTACCGCTCGCAAGATGGACACGGCCTCCTTGCTGAGCCACACGGGGTAGAGGACGTCGTCGTGCAGGATGGACTCGAACAGGTCGTCTTCGTTATCGGCTTCGAACGGCGGTTGGCCCGCCATCATCTCGTACATCAGGACGCCCAGCGCCCACCAGTCCACCGAGGCGCCATATTCCAGCTCCTGCAAGATCTGAAGGGAAAAAAAATTAAATGAAAATGTATCTAAATCCGCTTCAATTCCAATCCGCGGCCGTTCCATAAAATGCTGCCCATGACAGGCGCAAAAAAACTAACGTGTTCAGCGATGACAATCAAATGGCACCGACATTCCTCAATCAAAAACTGTGCTGGCATATTCGTGCTGCCGAAAAGGCGCAACCGCTCAGCAACATAATACAATACATATTGATTTATATAACGCTTGAAAAAAATGCTAAAAACATCCATATCTGTTCCACATGACACAAAACACAAAGTGACAAAAAAACACATAGACAACAAAAACACGGCTGCCTACTCGGCGCCATCTTGGACGTCAATGTGGCTGATGTTCCGATTTGTGGGTGTGGCCAACGGTGGCTCACCTCGGGCGCGATGTAGTCCGGCGTGCCGCAGAAGGTGGTGGTGGTCACGCCGTTCATGATGCCCTCTTTGCACATTCCAAAGTCGGCCAGCTTGCAGTGGCCCTCGGCGTCCAGCAGGATGTTGTCCAGCTTCAGATCCCTGAGCGCCAGGACCACATTTCGGATTTAGCGACGCTAATTCCACGACGGACAAACAGACGAAATCACCTGTAGATGACGCCGTTGCGGTGCAGGAACATGAGCGCCGAGGTGACTTCGGCGGCGTAGAAACGCGAACGCGGCTCGTCGAACTTGCGCGAGCGCTGGATCTGGAACATCAGGTCGCCGCCGTTCACGTACTCCATCACGAAGAACAAGCGGTCCTGCCGGCGATAAACAGATTGGTGACGTTGGCAAAAATCCAAGAGCGAGTCTCGGGTTCGCGTTGCCTACTCGGGTCTGGAAGCAGCAGTAGAGCTGAGTGAGGTAGGGGTGCCGGCGGGCCAGAGCCAGGATGCGTTTCTCCGTCATGGTGCAGTCCACGTCGTCGTCCTGTAGGATCACGTCCTTCTTCAAGACCTTGACGGCGTAAACCTCCTCCGTCCCCTTCAGCTCAGCCAGCATCACCTGAAAACGGCCCAGAGCCGACGATTCGCGCCTTTGGGGTTTGAAGAAACGGGGAAAAAAAAGGTAAACAAACCTTGCCGAAGCTGCCTTTTCCCAGAACTTTGATCAAGTTGAAGTCCTTGAGAGTCCTCCTTTGGCTCTGCCCGTTCTCGCGCCCTCCCGCCGACGAGGCGGCGGACAACGAGGTGGTGGAGGTGGCGGAGGATGACGACGACGAGCACGACGAGGAGTGCTGTGGGGCTCGCTGCTCCAGCGACAGCGTGTCCTGAAGCCGGTCCAACTCTGCCAAGTCTGTTGGCAAACAGTGGAGCGGGCGAGGGGTCAATTTTGGGAAAGCGTCATCACCCCAAGATGGAAAAACGACATGGTGGAAAAAAAACAAATGAAAAAAAGTTGAAAAAGTCGGCGCTTCGGGCGACTTTGGACAATAAAACAAGTGGGGGGAGGGAGTGCGAAGGGGGGGTGTGACTAACCGCGACAAGCAAATGGCGGTGGGCGGCGCGTTACAATTGCGCAGGGTCCGTTGCCAAGTGGCATTACTTGCAAATCAAAATATTTTGTACTTATTCAAAAAAAAAATGATGAGCCTCCATGAACAAACGGTTCTCGAGTTGTTATCATAAGTAAATCAAGCGCACCCCCCTCCCACATTTTTTTTACCCTGTTGGGATGGCGAGGTGGGGACCGTCGGCTGGCTAAAGCTGTTCTCCGTCTGCGAGAGCTCCGGAGGAGATTGCGGAGCGTCCTGCCCGGGCGTCAACTGAAGAAAAAAAACGCCTCATCGAGTTTGACACAAATAAAAAACACGTGAACATTTTCACCCAAAGTTGACAGTCGGGCGTGTTGGTACCTTCCTGCGACGCTGCGCCGTGTTGGAGATCTTATCAGGTGTGACCCCCAAATCGGACAGGACCTTAGCGATGCCCCTGGCGTCCACGCCGCAGTTGGGGGCCACGTTTTTCTCACAGCGCCTGTGCACGTTCATCTTACACACTGCCAAATTTGGGGTGAAGAAAAGGGGAAACGATGTCAGCAAAATGGGATTTTTAATCCGGCGTTGAAATTTCCCAGCGTGGCTTAAACTCACCTTTGCATTGCAGGCCTTGCCTCAGAAGGCCCCACAGAAGCGAGCCGCAGTGGTCGCAGAAAGTGGGAACCTTGTAGTTGTGGATGGCGAACTTGTGCGGCATGTTGACGCTGAAGCGCTGGGAGCCCACCTGCGGGGAGGGGGGGGGGGGGGGTGATTGACATACGGGAAGGGAGGGGTCAAAACGCCGACTAGCGACTAAAACGCTAACTCGCTTACCTCCTCCGGGGTGTCTTCTTGCTTCTTCATGCCGGCGCACTTGGTGATGATGAGTTCGTGGCATCGCTTGTGGACGACACACGTGCACACTACAAAAAAATAACAACGTGATAATATGTGGCCTTCCGGAGATTTCTTCGTGGTCATCGCAGAGAAACGCCCACCTTGACACTGGTAGCCTTGCTTCCCCAGGACGCCCCTTTAGGGTCACAAAGAAAAAACAATGTTAGGTACCGCGGCGTTATCATTATTTTGTTTTGTTTTGGACTTCAAAATGGCGCCGCAAGAGTGGCTGCCTTTACAGCAGCTCCTTTATGTTGTTTTTGCTGTCGTGTAATGTAAATTTCCCCACTGTCAGACAAATATAGGCGCATTTAATTTAATCTAATCTAAGAGTGCGTACCAGATAAAGTCTCTGCAGTGCGAGCAGTAGGTGGGTTGGCGCAGGTAGGTGGCCATGAATTTGTGGCCGTTGACTTGATGGACGCGTCGGCGAACCGCCCCCTGGCGCCGCCGCGGGCCGATCCTTTCCCGGAAGACGCGTTCTTCATTGTCGTTGGCTCCCGAGGCTGCAACATTTTAGTTTTTCGTGCAAAAGTTCAAACAAAAACATGACATTTAACTCCTTCACTGCCATTCATGAATTTATTCGAGAATTGAAAGTACTCTATGACGTAGAGCGCCATTCCCGAATTTGTTCGGCTTTTGTTTTTCATGCTTAAGTGCCGATAAAGCGTTGGTCAGACCTCCGGCAATGTTTTTTCCCTTCTACAAGGGTGCAGCATTTGCATTTTGTCCATATTAGCGCTTTGTTCCAGCTTCAGCTGTCGTTAAAGCGCTCTATCAATCAATATGTATGCATTGTATTTTGTACAGCCAGCCCCATTTCAAGCTCAGATAACTCCAGGCCCATGTAATTTAGGAATTAACTCTTATCTGATGAAAGAAGAGAGTCTATGGTTTCTAACGCTGTAATGATTGTTCATGTAGTCCTAAAACTACATGGTATCATATGATATGACATTTGAGACGATTGTATTGTGTTGATAGATTCTATCATTCCAACATGATTGTGGGGGTATGAAGCGATGGATTAAATGCCCGCCAAATGTACCAAGTGGTTAAAGGTTTCCGCATTAAAAAAAAAGGGGGTGGGGGTGCTAGTTCACGCCGCTATTAATACCTCAACGTGTGGGCGCCGACGCAAGCGAGGATGGCGTGTTGAAAATAAAAATACTCCTTCTCTCGGAGGGGCCAACCTTAAAGACGAACGAGCCGCCTCCGCCCGGCTTCCTCCTACATGCGCTGCAAAACTTGCCGGCGACCTACTTTACCTCCCTGGTGCCAGGCGCAGATGTGCTTACCCCTCCTCAGCTCGATTAAAGGCGAGATATCGAGGGACGCACACACATTTACAGTTGGTGGGTGGGTGTGGAAGATTCTCATTTAAAAAATTTTAACTGGAATATCAACTAACCACTAGTCCCACCCCCTGCTGTGTTTTTATTTGTGTGTGTGTGAGATGCTAAACAGGCCATCACTGGGATCACTTTTGTTTTACATAATACATCATCCATCTACGCACACGTAGACAGACACGTGTTCGGGGAAGGAAAAAAAAAGGTAGATGTGGCTTAACGACAGCCGAGAGCGATCGTCGCGGCGACAGACACAACTGGATGCTACGCGGGTGCGCGCTTTGCAGTAAATCCATCCAGTTGCGGGCGAGCGGACGTGAACACAATCATCATTGGGAATTAAAAACACGACTTGGAATCAGCACGGACACACGGGCGCGTTTTGTTTTTGCATGGGGGTGGAGCTGTAATGATGGCGGTTAAGAATCAAAGATGGACGCAGTGCAGATGGTCAGATTAGGTCAGATTATTTGCCTCCTGCCAAGAAAACGATGAAGACGAAAGTGCGCGGAGGAGGTGGAAGCAGTTTGACGTCCATCTGCGCCCACTCGGGCCAAATGACCCCGGGCAGGAAGTTCAGGAGTGGGCGTGGCCAAGCAAGCGTGAGGTCACGGCCAGTGTGTCCAATGGCGCAGTCGTTTGTTTGACGTGCGTGTGCGTAATCCTGAGCTCAATCTCACCTGCTATTTTAAGAAGCTCCCTCCCTCACTGACCCGTCGCCACGGAGAGCCACTCGTCTCCTCCTAGTGCCCCCCCACCCCCCTCACATCCATACACATGCACACACTCCCACTGGATGGCGGCGAGTCTATTTATAGGCAGAGGGGAGGTGGCAGGGGGGGTCGTGAGGGCGCACAGGTGCAGGTGCAAATGCTTTTTGAAATCAGGATGTGGAAATGTTGTGTGGGGGAAACAAGATGGCCGCAGTAGGTCTGTGTTGGAAGGCGTATCTTTATGGAAGAATATGAATGATACATGGGGGGGGGGGGGGTCGTATATAGCGCTTCGTCCAGTGTGTCCATGCGATCATGCAGATTTTTTTCAGCAATGTTTTTTTTTGCTTCTGTTTTGCTGGTTAGGCTTGTAATTTAATTTACCAAATTTACCTCAAAAAATGTCACTTTTTAGGTTTATTTTGTGCTGTATTTTATTTCCCCACGACTGGAGTTGCTTGCAGTGGCTGTAAAATGAGTAGCAATGCAACCAATCAATTTTCAACAATTGCTTTTCCCCAAATATACTTTCAAATAGGGGGTGGGGGTGCATCTCTTACCCTCAGTAGAAGATCCCGACAGATCAATGACCACGTACACCTTCCCCTCAGGCTCCAAGTCAATCTGGACGGAAAAAAGGGACACATTTAAATACATTTGAAATAGATGTTGATTTTCTGCAGGCATATCCCAGGACTGCTATTTAAGAAACAATATTTTGATTCGCTCTGGTGTAAACTATATTTCATGGGGCCCGGGGAATAAAATATTGAAAATAAATGATTATTTACGCCAAAGACGAAAATGTACTTGACTTTCCCTTTTACACAACAGGACCTTTTAAAGATTCTTTTTTTAAAGCCATTTCTAGCATATGTTGCATTTTTAGACCCATCTTTTCGTTTTCGACATGTCAACTCAATACATTAACCACTCCCCAACACACACACACACATACAAATCCACGATGGACATTTTTACCATTCAACAGGCCCCAAAATGCATCCCTAAAAACACACAGAATCAAGTGACTGTGTTTGAGTGTGCGATTAAGAGAAGAGATAAGACCCCAAATGTTGTAAAAGATAACATCCAACAGAATTATTCAAGCCCTGATGACATCATCCTCTTAAAATACACATGCAATTACACAGATTAGACATGGAGGGTGGTGGTGGTGTGGGGGGGGGGGGCATATGAGGAAAGTGAGCATGAATTTATTTATTTAAAAAAAAAATGGTGGGGCGCGTGAGGGTTGGTGGGGCTTTAAATCTTTGGCTAAGCTGCGGGACGGCTGCAGATCCTCTTATGCAAGCGGCCCAACGCGCGCATCAGCACCGTATGAAGGACTCGACGCACAACCGGCGAATAAATATGAGACGGCAAAAAAGGTTGGCGGTCATATGCATCGCGCCCGATTTATGGCGGCTATAAATCGGCACAATGATCATAACACGGTTGCGAAAAGCACCATTTGCCGTCATTTTTTTATAGATTTTTTTGATTGCATGCCATTGCCAATATGATAATTTGGATTCTTGACGTCTCTCCGTTACCCTTGAAAAGCAGGCGCTAATCCTCAAATGCCGCCTCTTGCGTAACTCGGCAGGATTTCAACCAGAGGGAGATGCACTGGTCCGCCATTTGCAAACGGGAGGGTTGGAAATCTGGTAACGCCAGAAATTTTTACGCCAAACTAGCGTGCCAAACTTGCCAAAATATCCCAAAGTAAAGTGCAGATCGATTTTGAACATACAATAAAACGTCGTTATAATTTCCATGCTAGGCGGCTACATGCTAGCGCTGTTCCCGCTAGCATGTAGCTGTTTTTCCCCCTTTCTGCCTTGCAATGTTTTCAAAAAAATCATGTATTGAGGATTCTAACAGACTCGTGGAATTGTGCAAAATGACTGTGGTGTCAACGAACGACCCCCCCAAAAAAACACTCACACACAACACACACTTTGGCCTAGCTACAAAAGATGGGAGGAGAGGGCTGGAAAATCGAGTTGGCCTCATTAATCTTCTTAGTCCAATTAGGAAGCGCATACCAGCAGGGGACGAAGAACTTTATAAACGCATAAATGTGTGTGTGCGTGCATGTGTTATAAAACAGATTTGAGAGCGACATTGACGGGAAACATGTATGGAATGGTCCCCCTTGACTTCAGCGTTATTTCAAGTTACTCGGCCATTTTATTTTTTGGAACCCCGTTGTAGCCCAAAGTGGAACGGATTAATGTCATTTCAATTCATTTGAATGGGGAACATTGATTTGTTGAAACTCCATCATATATTGGAGCCATTCAAAGTTTGGGGTGGGGGTGCTGGACACCACACCAAGACAAAACACACACATCATATGCGGCGCAGACAGTCCAGTCAGAGCACACACGCTGTATCAATAGTGTGATAGTGGCTCTTCACCCCCTCCCCGGCTGCCCCCTCAACTCCCACTCAGATGAAGGCCCTCGGCAGAGCGTTTAGTCTCGTTGACAGGCCGCCTCCCACATCCATCTGTCACATGACACATTTCGCCATGGCCGCCAAGGGAGCGCACTATGACTTGCCTGCTAGTGTTTATGTACGAGTGTGTATTTGTTTGTGTGTGTGTGTGTGTGTGTGTGCAAAAGTCCTTCACGAGCCATCGTGAGATGCCTGCAAGCATGTACAGCACACACACCCTCACAAACACACACGTCATGTACAATCACACTTGAAAATAAACGCGTGAAAACCGATAATGCAAAGACAATACGACGCAAACAGGGAAGCACATAAACAATGGCACGCATAGAAATATACAAACACACACACACACAAATTGACAAGTGAAAGTGCAGAAAAAGATGAATACGGGCATGCAAAAAAAATTATATATACAGTAAAGTCTCGTTATATCGATATCGGATATATCGATAGTCCCGGTTATATCGATACTATTTCTATGCACGCACGGAGAAAATGACATGCAAACAGGGTCGGATATATCGATAGTCCCGGTTATATCGATATTTTTTCGGACTCCCTTGAATATCGATATAACGAGACTTTACTGTATATATTAATATATATGTATATATCTATCTATATATATATATACACACACACACATGTTTTGTCGCAAACGGCATACACGGTGGTGCACGCAGGGTGAAGCAGCATGCGCCTCATGCAAGTTTAATGCAGCATCATAAGACGGCTAATCATGTAAGGGGAGCCACACAGTGTGTAGCTGCGATCGGGTGGCAGAGATGTTTTTGATAATGCCCAATTCGGTTAGATCTGGTGCAGTACTTTGGATTTGGTCCAATCGGTGATGCGCAATGTGCAAAGTATGAAATAATTCAATTGCACGTTTGTCAAAGAGTAATACGGAATATCCGTTTGGGCAAGCAAGCGTCTTTGAAGCTTCTCCTTCAGAAATGCTTCATGTGTACTTTGTAGTACCCCCCCCACCCCCACCACCCCCCCCCTGCCGCCTCCTGGTCTGTAGGTGAGTGGCTGTCACCAAGGGGACGGCCTGTCAGCGTCGCCATAGGGACGCTCTTCACAGAGCATCTCAACTACTGGGGGGGGGGGGGGGATGTTGGAAGTGGGAGCAAGGGTGGGCCGAGGGGCAATTAATAAGCATCAAAGCCTGGTTAATATTTCACCCGCCGGGGATTGGTGGACAGTGTCGTGATGGCTGATTTTTTTAAAATATTTTTTTAAATATTAACAGTGTGCAACAAATTAAGATAGCCACATTTTTATATTTGTTTATTTTTTTGCATATTTTTTTAGTTTGTTTGTGTCTCTTTGTTTACTGCTGTATTTATGTATTTTTTACATAGTTGTTTTTGTGTATTGATATATTTATTTATATTTATATGATTATTTATATTATTTATATGATTATTTATATGTTTACTTCTTTGATTATTTATATATTGCTTTATTTATTTATTTGTTCATTCACCCATTTGTTCATTCATTCAGGTATTTATTTATTTATTGACTTGTCCGTTCCGTTATTTATTTATTTGCATATTGCTTTATTTATTTATCCGTGTATTTATTTATGCTTACAGATGCATTTGTTTTTTGTGTATGTATTTATTTATTCCTTTATTTATTTATCTATGTATTTATTTATTTATTTGTTTGTTGTTGTTGTATTTTTTTTGCGTATGTATTTATTTATTGCTTTATCTATTTATTTATTTGTTTTTTTTGTGTATTTATTTATTTATTGATGTATTTATTTATTGTTTGTTTTTGTTTATTCATTTATTCATCTGTTTATTGGTTAAGGCAATTTGCGATGACCTTCACGTATATTTATTTATTTTATTTTGTGACCGAGATTCTGTCAAGCGACGTCAGCGATTGGTTTACTTCCTCACGGGATGAAAATTGAAAACATAGGAAAGGCCGTCACACGAGTACGGCGGCCGCATCGCTGTGACGTAACGTTTGAACCGGCGAGCTAATCAATACGAGGACACTCAATCAACAGAGTAATCCATACGGTCTGACCTTCGCTTGGACAATGGAGGGTGCGAGCGTGCCTTGACTTATTTCGAGGCTAACGAATGTAGCCAAAGATGCTGTTAGCAATTGAATGTGAAAAACAAACAAACAATTGGTGTGTTTTGGGGTCATCTGTTTTTGGTGGTGGCTGGTTTGACCCCTCAATTTGCAGGGACCACATTTTGCATCTGCTTTTTGTTGTATGTAGATTATTATTTGCTTTTGGTAGTGACCGATTGATCACTTTGTTGTGTTTGCACCTGTTTTGACGCCTGGTTTTGGTGCTACATGAGTCTTTGATACCTGTTTTTGGTATTAGCAGGTTTTGGTTTTGCCGGATTTGATTTTACACCTCGTTTTTTGGGAAAACCTGATTGGGTATAGTAAATTATTTGCTAGCTTGTTGTGCAACTAACCATTCGGCATCTGATTTTGCTGGTAAAGGGAATTCAGATCTTGGAATAAATGAATTGAAGGCCATTAAAACGTAGGCATCATCTCCATGCGCAAAATTCCAAAAAGCACGTGCAGCTAATTGAACGCAGAGTGCCGGGCAGAATCGCCCTTTTGTTGGAAGATGAAGTGAGACGAGATAAAACAAATGTGCTTGAGAGCAGGGGGGGCGGGGTGAGGTGGGGGGGGGGGGGGGTGAGTGTTGATTGTGGAGACGAGATCACATGTTGTCGCTAAGGAGAAACTCTCAGGCCTCAAACAAACGGGCCCTTTTATACATGGCGACATACAGATGCACTGTTTCAACATCACGGTACCGAATCAAATGTGAGTACATGACAAGAAACCAGAAGTCCCGAAAAGAGCTTCAACTACTACGAGTTTTCATGCGCTTTGTAACCTGGACACTCGGGAATGAAACTTCCCGTTCCTTTCCAGCCTCAGGAGGAATGCAAAGAATTGTGCAGGGAGGACCGACAACAGGGATGTGGCCAATTACAAGGGGTGGATGATTTTTGAGTTAAAAATACAAATCAGGACATCATTTGCATAAAGTTTTTCGCGAACATCTAGGGGGGGCTCGGCTTTCCAATGGAACAGCCAAATGATCGGGAAAAAAGGAGCTTTGAGCAGAAGTTGACTTGCTAACTGGGTTGGTTTCATCCCTTTTTTGTGGTACCTGATGAAGTCTTACCAGGTTGTAGTTTATTGACATCTGGCAGTATGTGAATTTTAAGTATAAGCTTGATTTGCTTTCGCGGGCCAAATAAATCATGCAACGGGCCAGATTTGGCCCCCACGCCTTGACTTTGACACCTGTGATGTAAGGGATTAGTCAGATAGCCGAATAGAAAAAGAGCTAGCTAGCTCAATAGATGAGCATAGAATTTCATAAGTTAGATTTGCTTTCGCGGGCCGAATAAAATCATGCGATAGGCCAGAATTGGCCCCTGTGCCTCGACTTTGACACCTGTGCCCTACGATGCCTTTTTTAAAATTTGAACTTCTGCCTTTGACTCTTCCCCTATTTGTCTTGAAGTCCGCGAGGAGGTCAACATTTTTCAAGCTGTATAAACTTTTTGGAAAACAACACATCAACCTGGTCAGAAAATCCCGAGAATCCGCCGCCAAGACCCCCTTACCCAGTCCTCGTAGTGCCTGGTCCCGTTCTGCAGCAGATCCTCCAGCTGGATGGTGCAGTTGGCCACAAAGTCATCGTAGCCGATGGGGGCGTCGTGGAACACGGACAGCTCCAGGCTGCGGCCCTCGCGCACCTCCGTGCAGAACTCCTGATGCCAGGCGGGGCTGTTGGTCTTGGTGCGCGTCGCCGTCTGGCCCAGACGAGTTTGGTCCAGGTTGAGCGCCAGGTAAGGGTCCAGCAGGAAAGAGCCGCTCTTGCCCACCGCGTGACGCAGGGCCCACGGGGTGGGCTTCAGGTCCACCGCCTCGCACACCCGCACCTTCAGGAGACCGCTGAACACCGGCATGGCTGATCCTTCCTTCCTTCCTTGAGATTTCTGTTTAGGAGGTGGGGGGGGGGGGGGGTCGTCTGTCTTTTGCAAACACTTTCCTTGCAATGAGCAGAGTGGGGGAAATGGGGGGAGCGGGTGAAGGGGGCGTTCACTCCACTGAGGGGCTACATCCAATAATGACGCCTGGACTCTGCAGACATATCAACCGTGCGCGCGTACTCGGGTCTGAGGATGACCAGGATCGAGACGTCCTACCCCGAGTTTGTTTGTTCGTCCGTGCAAGCGGAAACAAGGCCGGGGATCACAAACCGGGGACGCCGACTAACGGCCTCCCGTCAGGGGTCTTTTTCCTCTCCGATCGAACCCCCCGCGCCCACCCCACCCCGGCCACCGTTACACTTACGCATACACGCCACAGACGTCCGCGGTGTCCCTCCCTCGCTCGGGCTTCAGGGTGGGGGGACGCGGGAGCGGCCGCGCCTTGCCATCCGGGATTGGAGCTCCAGTCTGGGGCGCCCAGTTTGTTGGCTGTCGCTCCCCCCACCTCTCTGACGCCAAAGATTAATCTCCCGACGCTTAAGCGATCAATTCACGTCTCGTTCCCTCGTCCAAACGACGGCGACAAGTACTCCGCTGCGGCTGCGTGGTGGGCTCTTCGGCTTTCACGTTCGCATCATGCACGTTCGTTTCTTCGCCATCGTTGGATTTTGTCGGAGTGTGTGTGTGTGCATATGGGTGTGTGAGCGCGCGTGCACGCGAAAATGTGTGTCTGGGCGCGCGCGCCCCCGTCTGGCTCTGCTTCCCGTCTCCGCGCGTGCCCGCAGGAAATGCGCAAAACGCGTCATAGCGCGGCCCCGAGGAGAGGATGGACGAGGTGGGGCGCGTTCACGCGGTCGCGTCTGTCGTGCCAATTGAGCACTTCTGAAATTAGATTTTTCCATTCAGTGGAACAACCAAACAAGTTAATTAATTAACATTCTAGTCGCAGTTTTTTTACTTTTGCATATAAATATATTTTGATCTGTAGTTTTTTTTCTTAAAGGGGTCGTTAATTCAAGAGTAGGCAATTCTGAAGCACTGTATTCTGAAATAATTAATTACATTAATGAACTATTAAATAACACGTTATTTCCAAATTTGCAAACAGCAAAATAATTAATATTGGTGAAAATAACCAATGAAACCAACGATGTTGTAAACCTGAATAACTGCGACCTCTGCTGGCCATTTTGGCGTATCACCCAAGTATGCATACTTCCGGGATGTGACGTCAGAAATCTGCACGGTGTATTCAATGACATTTGAGACGTGGAATTTTGGTCATCATAAATTTACTGAAGGTGGAAAAGAATTCCAACAAAAACTTTAAGCAATCTACTAGAATTTCCAGATTAATATTAAACGCAAAAGAAACATTAAATAATAATAACAGTAAGAACGATAATAATAATAATAATAACAGTCCTAATAATAATAACAGTCATAATAATAATAATTTTGGGTGATCATCACATTAGAGAGGTCACATGTTCAATTATGGCCTCCGTGTCTGTTCATTGCATGTCCTTCCGTGCCTAAGTGGATTATCTGCGGGTCCTCGGGGTTCCTCCCACATTCGAAAACATACATAGCAGGATTTATGAGCACTCTACATTGTGATTGTGAATGTTTTTTTGTCATGCACTGGCAACCAATTCAGGGTTGCTAGCTAGCTAGCATTATGTATATCTATATTGTGTATATATATTTTTTTATTTAAAATAAATTAAAACAACAATTAAAAATTCAAATGTCTCAACAAAACACAGGCACTGACAGAAGAGCGAGCATTCATTGACATTAAATATTTTTATTTATATAAAATAGCAAAACATTTGAGTTCAAGTAAATACAAACATTGGAAGTCAACATTGAAGAAAACAGGACGAAAAACGAGGAATGATGCTTTTGAGTGATTGTCTAAAGCTGGGGAAACTTGGGAGATATGAACAACAAAAAAAGATATGGGCGAGGATGTGGGGGAGATTTATTGCTGGGTCTCCCCTTCCTCCCGCTGGGTGATACCTCCACAGGGTCTTTGAATCCAGAATGGATTTGTTTCTGATAATATTCATATCATCAGAATAAGAAGAAGTCATCACACCTCCAGATCTGAGTCACTGTCCGTTACCGAGAGGATTGTTTGGCCGTCAACTCGGTCCGCGTTCACGCCCGGACTCATGCACACCCCAGCGCCCAGGGGGTGACCGACGCCCTCAGAACACATCCGGTGGTGCTGCAACCTGAGCAAGGGGGGGCGGTGTTACACTTTTGAATTATATTGAAGATTTGACACAAATGAACTGATTCTGAAGCCGCCAAATTAGGACAAAAAAACAAACAAATTGGAAGGTAAACATTGTTTTAAATTGCCTTTTTTTATTTGCAGTATTTGCATTCAACTTTGATTTTGCTGACAAGACAATGGTGGGAACAAAAATCATTTTTTAACCCCCTAAAATAAGAATACAATACAATACATATTGATGTACAGTATATCGTCATTTTAGTCCAATAAGACCAGTTTTCTGGGTGGATGCATAGTTTAGTGACTATAAATATGACAATGGCCTTCATAGGGATTTAAAAAAAACACCCAAAAACTTAGTTTTATTTTATATTTAAATTATATATTTTTTTAAAGTTGCAAATTATTTTTGGAGGGGGTTATATTCAAATGAAAATGCATTTCAGAATCAGAATCTTTATTGTATGTAGAACACACAAGGAATTTGTCTCCGGTCGAACACGCTGCACTAGTATCATCATAAGAAAAATGGAGGCACTATTTCAAAAATTTTGATTCTGTATATTATTCAACAAAATGAAAAAGGGGGGGGGGGTGGGTCTTTTTTCAATTGTTAGTGTGAATAATGACATTTAAAAAAGGCATTATTTTCATTCTAGAGTCAACATTGAGAAGAAAAATAAAATAGAGTTGAGATCAGGAAAACTGCAAATGTGCCATTATTAAGGGGGGGGTCAGAGAGAAGCCGGTTTAGGTT
Source organism: Hippocampus bargibanti (assembly GCF_051943395.1). NCBI lineage: Eukaryota > Metazoa > Chordata > Actinopteri > Syngnathiformes > Syngnathidae > Hippocampus > Hippocampus bargibanti. The sequence continues at coordinate 9,669,925 of NC_142748.1, forward strand.
GAGCGCCTCACCTGTTTTTGGCAGCGGCGGCTCGGTCTCGCTGCCTGCGGTTCTTGAACCAGTTGCCCACCTGCGTGGGGGTGAGGCCGGTGGCGTGCGCCAGCTCTCGCTTCTTGCCGGGATTCGGGTAGGGATCCCGCAGGTACCACTCGCGCAGCAGCCCGCGGGTGCGCTCCTTGAAGCAGTGCGTCTTCTGCTCGCCGTCCCAGATGGTGCGCGGCAGCGGGAACTTCTTGCGCACGCGGTACTTGTCCACGGGGCCCAGCGGGCGTCCGCGCAGCTTCTCGGCCTCGCGGTAGTGCGCCTCCAGCCACATGGCCTGCAGCTTGCCGTGCGAAGCCCGCGTGAAGCGCTGGGTCTCCACGATGCGGTACAGCTCGCGGAAACTGCCGTTGTGGTAGGCCACCACCGCCCGGGCGCGCCGCACCGACTCGTGCTCCGAGATGGAGTCGCGCCCGTCCGGGGTCACCGGCAGGGACCACAGGAAGCGCGCCAGGCGCTCCACGTCGCCCGTTTCCTCCAGCGTCTCGCACACGCCGGCGATCTGCGACGCCGAGAAGCACAGGCCCGGCAGGGGGGCCCCCGGGGGCGGGGGGTCGCCCGGGGGGACATCCGCCGGGTGGCCGAAGAGCAGGCGGGAGGCCGAGAACAAGTCGAGGGGCGACCTGAACACCATGTGGAAAGGGAGGGACGGAGACGCCCGGACCGTGTGGGGACGCGGCGCTCCGGGAGGCGCTCTTTCAGGGCACCTTGGAGGAGGGGGCGGGACCGCCGCTCGCGCTTGTGATTGGACGCACTGACGACGCTCCTGATCAAAACAGGGAGAGTGAGACGCCTCCACAATATAGAAAAAAGGGGGGGGCGGGGGCTACCAGTTGATCCCCCCCATTTAGAATTCCACTATTGGTAAAAATGTGAATGTTCCAACAGTCGTTATGTCATTTTATTTTGAAAAGTAGAGTGAATTAAAGTCATGCTGGAGGGCTACTCCATGTTGAATAAAACTAACATTTCAGAAGACTTAATGACATTTTATTTCACCAATCAATACATCCCCCCCCAAAAAAAAAGTCAATCTACCCTTGAGCAAGGTTAAAACGAGCCGGAAACGGTTGCCATGGCGATAGCAAAAGTTCCCCTGTATCCAGATAGCCATCCGTCGACATTGACAAACGGACAGGTCGCCGGACTGATAGACGGTAATCACTTTGGTCTGTTCTGTCATATTGTTAAAACTCGGCCGTTAATCCGCATTTTGGTGGGCGATCGGATTAAAGATGGCCGAACATTAGTGTAATGGCGGGCGTCGCATCCTTCAATCAACATTAACACTTGTCGGTGGGGCGGCATATGCTTGGGGAGCGTGCCACTTTCCGACAAGGGCGGGGTTAGAAAAGATTCCAATGCAGATGTGCGAGGAATGTAGAAAAAAAGGGGGTGCTGCGCTTTGAAGGGGGTTACGTCCAATTAAATCCATTTTATGGTGTCACAAGCATAAAAATTGGTGTCTATATGATATTGTGGCCATGTCGTGTCACTGGATGAAAGGGCACCAAAAGACCTTTCAAAAGCTATTTAGCCCCCCCACCCACCCACCCACCCAACAAAAGAGGCACCCACACCGCGGCAGGTCCACAAAAGCGACAATCAAGTCACTCTTCCCTTTTCAGAGGCGCAACAATTAGCGTAAAGATGGCCGACACTTTGCGAAAAGCTTCCGCTGTAAACAACAACAAAAAAAGAAACCCCCCCCCTCCCAATTAACCTCTCCGCTGACCCTCTGACAACGGAACACTGACCTCTTAAGTCCACGACCCCCACCTCATTGAAACTTTAACTGTACCTGACGCCATTAGTAGGGGCACGGGGGTCACCCCGAAGCCTTCCTTCGTCTTCGTTAAGCCGCTAATCACTTCCTGCCTCTTTTTTTGGGGGGGTGGGGCTTTTGTTTGGTGTGCACTCTCTAGCAGAGTTTTGGGCACAATGGTGAGGGCAGGGGGTAGGACGGTGGTGGTGGTGGTGGTGCGTGAGTGTTGAGGGGGTCATTTTAGCATAGCGTAAAAACAAACACATCTGGATTTCAATGGAAAAAACGTATCAGGTGGAAGGGACCAATGCTAGGGGTGTTACAGATGTGCATAAACTAAATGGGGACGTGGGGGTCAGTGGGGGCGTAAACATAAAAACACAAAACAAGATAATCAGATAATTTGACTAATAAATCCGCAGATTGGGGCAGATGTTACGGGGCATGGGGAGTCACCACGGTGACAAGAGATCACTTGGGGGGGGGGGGGGTGAAATAATGGGGACCATGAAGCCACAAAAATACTAACAGCTGGGTAGCAATTAGCATGATTGCTACCTTGCGTTTATAAACATGGTTTCAAATATGTATATTTTGTGCAATATTTTTTTTTTTTTCTAATAAATGGAACAGTTTTGAGTGTGGTGGGGGGAGTGATTGGTACTTCCCAAGATTGAGTTCACACATGGACAAAATTGATGCTCCAATATTTTGTTTGGAAGGTCAAAATTTGATATTAACTCATTGACTGCCAGACGATGTGCAAAAATGTGTCCACTCCAGTGCCAGGGTTTTTGTCATTGTCACTCGAATTCCAAGACCCACAGAACATTGACTTTTAGGACTATATAAGCATTCAATGCAGCATTAGAAACTTTAGACTGTCTTCTATCATCAGAAAAATTGTGTTAATTCCTAAATTATTTGGGTCTGGAGTTATGAGATTGAAATGGGGGCGGCTGTCCAAAATACAATGCAATAAATACATATTGGTTGATATAGCGCTTTAAAAACAGCAACAACGCTCTAACATGGAAAAAAGGGAAATGCTGCCCCCCTGTGGAAGGGAAAAAAACTGCCCGAGGCCATGGCCAGCGCTTTATCGACACTCAAACAAGAAAAAAACAAAACCTGAACAAATTCAGGAATGATGCTTTTTTCAGTTCCGAAAAGATTTGTGAATGGCAGTCATGTTCAATTTAAATATTCCGTAAATCACCTTTTGTTGTTTTAAAACACACCCAAAAAACTATGTGCTAAATTAAAAATAAATAAAAGGTGAAAGGTGGGGTGACATTGTGAGTCAATGGGGGGCTTTTCAGGGCAGGTCTTGTCTGGTGTGAGGAAGGTAGTGGTGGGGGGGTTAATCCCCCTCTAATCCGCCGCATGTTAACCTATCTGAGCAGCAAGAGCCAGATTATCCCGATAACAATGGCCGCCCGCTCATCTTCTAAATTATTCCACTCAAAATCATATGCTTCACACACAGCCCAGCGGGGGCATTTGCCACGCCCGCCGCTCCTCGCTCCCCCCACCACCCCACACGGGTGCCCGGCGAATGGCGTCGGCTTCCCGCTAATTGGTCAGCGCGCGAGATTTACATTGACTTTTTATTTTATTTTCTTAACACAAACGAATGAGTAGATTAACTCGGGTGCGCATATGCTACTTTCTAGCGGGTCACCATCGTTTCATCACTAAAGCGTAAGTGGATTGTGGGCGCGCGCATGCCAAACAATCATCCAAATTGAATGTAACCCCCCCCCCCCCCCCATGAAACATCCACTGTACTGTATTATTCATCCAGTATATTTGGATTGCTCATTCACATTTGAACACAAATCCTCTAATCCCGCCGAGGATTGAGAAGACCTTAAAGATGCAATGTGATTATGATTTAAACGAGTGTCACAGATTAGATGTGAGGGGGCAGAGGGGGTTCTAATTTTATGGTCATTATTCGAGTGCAAAGGCCCAAATGGTTTCAGCAAAAGCAGCATATGCCCCAAGCACCTGTTTTATTTATACAACGGGGTCATCTTGCCTCAAAGAGGGAAAAGTACGACTAAAACGTCGGCTTCTTTGAATCTCGTATATCTCAAACGGATCCTTAACTCATTCACTGCCAGACGATTTGCAAAAATGTGTCCACTCCAGTGCCAGGATTTTTGTCATTGTCACTCCAATTGCAGGGCACACAGAATTTGACTTTTAGGACTACATAACCACCCAATGCAGCGTTAGAAACCGTAGAGTCTCTTCTGTCATCAGGAAAAAAAAAGGTTATTCCTAAATATGGGCCTGGAGTTATCAGAGCTTGAAATAAAGGTGGTTGTCCAAAATACAATGTAATACCTACATATTGGTTGATATTTATTCCCGAATGAAGTTTTCGAATGGCAGTGAATGAGAAAAAAACCCACCATGTCACCTTTTATTTTGAAAACAACCTTTTATTTTGGAGACAAAAGGAGCACTTGTCCGTGGCGGGGATTCTTTCCCCCTTTTCTCATTTATTTTATATATAGACGCTTTTTTTCTGTAATCAAATGTTGAGTGCAAACAAACAAACAACAGCAATACAAACATGAGAACCAGAAACATACTCAATTATTGTGTTTTTTTTAAACGATCACTTCACTCACTCTACCAAGCGAGCGGCTAAGGAACCTCATGGACAACAATGGGGGTAGCGGGAAGTAAAAAAAAAAAAAAGAGAAACAACATGCCGCCACGTGTGCTAGGAAAAGGAGAGGGGGGGTATATAAATTCATGACCCCCACCCAGTCACCAACAATCAGAAAGTCCAACCAGTGATACTACACTCTTAAAACACCCCTTAGAAAACGCTTACTCACGTCCACGAGATCCATTCTGCCCGATTATCACCTCAAGAGTCCAAAAAGCTGCTCGGAGGTGGAGTGAGGGATGGAGGGGGGGGCGGAGTCAGTCAGTGTCAATCAATCAATCAATCAATAACACGTGGGAGTCCTCATGCAGCGCGGCCTGGGATGGTGGCACAAAATACACGGCACGTGCCGAAGTGTTAATGCGTGTTTGGCGTGGAGGTGGAGGTGGGGGCGCACATTGTGTCCATTTTTCAAGGGAGCGGAGAAAAAAAAAATCAACATATTTTACCATCACAACGCTGCAGTTCAAAAAAACGTTGATAAAATGTCCCCCTTCCCAATTTGAGGCCGTCTTGCACCTGCGGATGCGCGCCATGTTGTCATCCCACCGGCGCAGGTGCTCGTACACACACACACTCAACACATACACGTGCGTGCGGAGAACTGACACAGTCCAACACACACCAAAAGTCCCCTTAAAAAGTGGAGTAAGAACATGGCGCTCCTCCTCCTTCTCATCTTCGGTGGAGGGGGGGGTGGCGCAGGCAGTCGCCACGGCTACCAGGGGTCTTCCAGCTCGCTGTCACACTGGGCGGGTCAAAGAAAAAAGAAAAGAGGTGGACGGTTAGCTTCGAGCTTGAAATAGTATTCAAAGCAGCGACTCACCTTGTTGTTGGACACCCGTCAGGACTTAAAAAAAATGGGAATTGGGGAGGAGGGGTTTTTTTTTTACATTTCTAATCATTTGACATCGATATGAGAGGATGAGGATGGCGATGAGGATGTTGGGGGATTTTGGTTTGCACACAACACGCCCACATAGTGATGTAGCGGAAATTGTTTTTATTTACTATGTGACACTATTTTGGCCCCATGAACCGGACTCACACACACACACACACACACACAGAAAAAAATCTGCAGTTAAAGAGAGCCATCTCAGCAGCAATCAGTCACACACACCACCTTGCATACCCATAAATGCAGCTGCTAGCTAACGTTAGCTCAACAGCACGCCATCCATTGCCATTCATTTTTTTGTTGTCAATTTGAAGGGTCGCTTTCGGTAGGGATGCCCAGTAGCGAGGGAGGGGACGGGGGGGAGAGAAGGAGCGCTAGGTCACGACAAGAGTCAAAAAGCAGTATCGGACTCGGGAGCGAGCGCGTCTTGGCGGGCGTTGGACTCGGCGGGTGAGGGCGGGGGAGAGGGAGGGGAGGCGTTTCGCTCCCGGCCGCGTTGGCGCTCGCCTTCGCCGTCGGTCCTCCCGCGCTGGCCCCCTCCCTCGTAGGCGGCCAGGGAGTCCTCCAGGGCGTCGCGGTACTGCCCGCGGTGGTGGAGGCGGAACTGCCGCAGCGCCTCCAGCAGGTGAGCCGCCGGCCCGCCGCCGCCTTCGCCCTCCTCACTCTCCTCCTCTCCCCCCGCGCATGCCTGAGGTAACACGCCACGGGGTCAGACTCTTTTTTTTTTGGGGGGGGGGGGGGGGGGGGGGGGGGGGGCATTCGCCGCCGCACACGCAACCAAGTCTGTCAATGCGTCTTGCCGACCGACTCTTGGGCCTGAATGTCACCCTGTTGCCAAATTTGCAATCAATGCACAAAGACCCTAACAGACAAACACACACTCCAAAAGCTGCGCACGCCGTCGCTAACGCGATGCACACCCTGAAAACCTTACCAAGAGACACACACGCAAGCGCACGTCAACATTCTAAGACAAATTCAGCCTGACAGTTGCATTGTCGAGTGTTTTGTGTGTGTGTGTGTGTGTGTGTGTGTGTTCATGACACATTGCGTATGTTGGACACACAAAAACACAGCCACACACACACAAGGATAGGCGTGCACGTGTGGGTGACATGAAGAGGTGAGCGGTTCGGTTGCGGGTGTCAAGAAGAAAGAAACGCAGACTCACCTTTTTATCTTCTTCTTTGAGAGGGTTCAGCTTGTTGTACACCGCTTCGATCACGCTTCGTCTGTGCAAGGATGGGAGGGTCAGTGGGGGGATGAGGCAACACACCCACAAAGCGACTCATTTAGCCAAAATACACACACAGTCATGCATTTTTTTATACTGTAGTCATGGGTTTATTTTACAATCATTGTCTATTTTTGTCTTCAAAATACTTTTTTCGCTGTATGAAATCAAAACGAGCTCTGATTTTCAACCCCCCCGCCCCCCCTTTTGCCGAATCGTGCGTGTTACCTACTTGCTAGCCAGGCCTCCACCCGGTGGAAGGTTGGGGATGTTCTCTGTGGTGATGCTCCTCAGAACGGACACCAGGTCGGGCATTCCGGCCTCGCCGCAGTTGGTGAGGAGCTCTGGAAACAGGAGGGGGGTAAAAAAAGGGGAAGCGGGTTAGCTTCTTGCGCGAGGGGCGGCGTGACGCCTCAGTAATGAAAGGGGGCGGTGCGCTAACCTTCGACACGGGCCTCCAGATATTTGTCCAACTCGTCCTCTTTCTTGACGGCCTCTTCCGAGATTTTGGGAGCGCCGGGTAGACACACCAGGACCACGCTCATGTTGTCCCTGCTCCCCTGCGGCGTGACAGCGCAGACGTAAACGGCGAGGCCGACAGGGCCGCGACGGGCGCCGGCGGCGTCTTTCGGGGCTCACTTTATGGAGGCAGGTGTCCACCACGGCGTTGCACACCTTCTCCAGGTCCTCGCACACCAGCAGTCGGGAACGCACAAAGTCGCAGAGGTCCTCGTTGGACATGACGTCCCAGATGCCGTCGCAGGCCAGCACCACGAACTCGTCGCCCCGGGCCGCCCGCTCCAGCACGCAGACTTCGGGCTCGGGGCTCACCAGCTGCTCGGTGGGCCCCTTGCCGTCCACGCATTTGTAGTCGTAGTCCCCGAGGGCCCGAGAGACGGCTAGGGAGCCATTGACCCTCTGGATCATGACCGAGCCGCCGGCCTTCTGGATGCGCTCCTTCTCGCGGGGGTTGCAGGGCTTGTGGTCCTGCGTGGAGAAGCCCACCTTGCGGTCTCGGCTCAGCACGGCCCGCGAGTCTCCGCAGTTGATGAAGTAGAGGTGGCCGGGGCTGAGCAGCACGCACACGGCCGTGGAGCCGCTGCGGTCCAGGCCCTGCCGCAGGTCGGAGAAGCCGCGCATGTACTCGTCGATTTTCAGGAAGCCGGCCCGGATGCCGTCCTTCACGCCCTCCACCGAGCCGGGCCCCGAGCTGAACTCGGCGCCGCCCGACAGGATGTGCTCCAGCAGGTGGCCCGAGCAGTAGTTGGCCACGCGCGAGCCGGCGTGGCCGTCGTACACCGCGAAGAAGGACCAGTCGGCCAGTCCGTGGGGGAGGCCCACCACCGCCGTGTGGGCGTCCTCCATCTCCACCCGCCAGCCCTGCATGGAGCTCAGGCCGTAGCGGAGGCCGTTGCCGTCGCCGTGGGCGCTGTGCTTCTCCGTCTTCGGCTTGTCCAGGAACGCACCCATCGCTGCCTACAGCTGGGGGCCAAACCGCAGCGCAGACAGGTTACCTTGGCAACGGGGCGGCGCTAAATACATTTTCATCACGGGCCGGGTCGTGCTTAAGGACGCCGTCCGGCGCCGGATAAATACAGTCTCGACCGTGATGGCGATTTGCCAGTGCTAAGGCGGCGTTTCAACACAAAAACAAGGACGCGTTAAAGCGTTTGAAAGCAGGCTGCCGTAAATCATCCGCCCCGTTCCTTTTTGGTTCACGTCAGCACTTAAAACGCTCCCTAAGTGATGGAGCGCCTTTAATGATTTAGCTCACAGAGTTCCTGACAATCAAGACGAGGATCGCAGAGGAGGAAAGTGGGCAGTTGGTGGATTACGGCAATGTCAGTAAAGCCTTTTCCAGTACGCGAAGAGCAACGCAGGGCGGCTAATGCTACTAGCCAAGTTGGCTAGGGAAGCCGGTGTCACGCCGGGACGTAGAGCAGTGGGTCAAAGTGTCACCTGGTAAGTTGGGACGACATTCGATCAATTTGCACTAGCTGCACTTCCTGGCATTTTCCCTGCAAAACATCATCAGAAACTTTTCATTTTGATGCCAAATACAATTTGTAGTTGGGATGACACAAGCCACCCGCCGCCATATCGATTTCTTCCGGCGCGACATGACGAGAATGTGCCCAAAAAAGGCCGCCTCTACAACCGTTTTCATTGGAATGCGCGCATGTGCGTGTCCGTATGCGTGAGGAAACACGCTATTAATACACCGGGGCCGCTTTAGGTTTCACGGCCGGGGCGGGCCGCGACGCCATTGTGGAAAATGAAACCCTTCCCGACCCGGCCCGACACTCGTCGGGAGGAACGCGAGCGCAGAAACCTGGTATGTTCGCGCCGGCAGTGATTCTGGTTAAAAATAAAACAAACACGCAGCCGTCACCGAGCAACCACCCACCCTGCAGGCTTAGCTTCATTCATCGACGACGATTCCCCCCCCCCCCCCCCTCTAAACTACCTTGTGTCTCAAACACAAGCGGTGCAAGCGAGAAGGAAGGAAGGGCCATTGCATCACCCTGCCGTTAAAGCCCTGAATGGAGACAAGCAGGAGCACTGTCAAAATAAACACAGCATAGTCCCACGACACCTAAACGCCGGGAACGCCGCAAAGCCACCGCTTAAGCCATCACAAAAAACAAACAAATAAACAAAAAGACCTGTCGTCACCCACCCCATGACCGCGGGATCAACCCCTGAAACCCACCCGCAGACGCATACGTCTGCCAAAAAGCAACAACTGCAAAGAGGGAAGTGGAAAGTCGAGGTTGATTACATAACGCTGCGGAGCGTTGCTCTACATAGGAGACGCGGTTAGCGTAGAAGCTTCCAGCCACTAATTCCAATAGCTAATTTGTTTGGAGGTTTGCCATGCTGAAACGCACAGTGAAGGCACACAATTTGGCAGTTCGTGGTGCGGGCAGATGCATTAGCGACGGTTTTCGGGGTACCCTTTGACCAGATACGGCCACGTATCTGGTCAACAGATACAGATACGTGGAAATGATGTGTACCTTCATTTTGGTGCCGCGTTCGTTGTTTGTTTGAAAATGTGCATTGTTGCCATAATATTTATGATCAATTCAGTTAGCCTATCTAACTGTGGTGTGTCACTTTAAATATTTGTGCATTTCCTGCACTGTCCATTTCAGAAGAAAAAAAAAACAAATTTTGGATCATATAGGAAGAGAAATGTGGGCAAACTTTTCTTCAAATTCATCAATCAATACCCAAAAAGTGCACTAATTGAGTATTAGAAAATTGGGTTTATGAAAAATGAAATGCTTAAGTAAGGAAGCCAAATCATTTGTTGACTCACTGACACATGTTTACAACACACTTGTTTGTTACAATCTTATTCATGGGTCATTAGCCGGTACTTTATCATAAATAATCGCCTATTAAATCGCAGTCGCCATATTGGTGGTGAGATTACGATTATTTTTGATTATTAGATTTCAAAATCGTTCGATGTGCGAGAGTACCTCATCATCGTTACAAACTGGAGGCTAAGCTACCCTGCTCCACAGTGACAATGAGAAAACAAATCCGATCGATTACATAGTATTTGGCAGGCTGCCGGACATTGCCCGTCCCACAAAAATAACTATATTGCTCACTATTTAGCTTGGCTTGCCTGCGTCATCGCAACTCCGACTTTTAACAACAATTTCAATCGGAGCAACCTCGGCTGTTTATGACGACGACTGGTGATGACTGTTTGGGGGGCAGTAACTTTGAAAACTTTACGGTTGTCGTTCAAGACTTTTCAAACTGTGCTAGCCCTTGACGTTAAAAATGCAGACATTAAGCATCCATTAGCACGATTGCATTTGCGATGATGAATTTTAAGCCAAATTAAAAAGCGAATTTAAACTCAAAACGAGCCCCGTGTTGCAGCAGAAAAAAGGCCTACTTAGTAGTGACACTCCAAAGCTAACGTGTTAGCATACTCACACATAGACAAACATAGGCGCATTTAGCATGAGCTGCTTACATTATCCCGTCGTTCGGCGACTCCGGATCCAATCTTTGCTGGCTTGTCGTCGTTGAAAAGCCTCGAGAAGCTTCTCTGTAGAGCTCCGTTTCCTTATTTGAACGACAAGGACAAAACAGGGAAAGGGGAAAAGAATAATGATTCGAGGTTGGCCTCAGTTGAGTGGCGTTAAATCCTCTTTCGGTGGTTCCCTGCTTGGATGGCGTTGATTTTTACGCATGTTTGACGCTATATTTCGGCACCCCCTCAGTACCGAATGCAAGAAAATTCCGTTTTAAAAAGTGGCGGAGAAGGAGAAATGGGTAATATTATACAACAGTGACAAACGTAACACTTTGCTCCATTGAAAGGCCCACGAGCAGAGCTTTCCTTCGACTTTGGGTGCTGAACAAGAGGAGGTGTTATTTTGGGTACGCGCTCGCTGATTGGTGGAAAGGTACCCGGGTCGAGCCGTTAGCTAATTTGCTGTCTTCCATGTCAATTAGCCAAACACGACGCGTTCATTGGTTTATTATCTGATGCCTCGCAACGCGCTCGTTCACCGTAACCAGTGTGGACCGGCGAGGCGGAGTTCACAACGGGGGCGAAAACGTCAGCGCTCCAGAGGGTACAAATTTGAAACTGACCCCAAAGGTCACGTTAACTAAAGGCTTTAAACTATAAAGGAACATCTGTGGAAATCTTAAATCGGTTTAAAAAGCGCCTGGGCCGCTCCACATTTCACGCGGCCGAGAATCTCGATACGTAAAATGAAGCGCTCCTCTCTCATGATGAAAAATGTCAGAGTCATGCTTTTGACTTTGCTCCCTTTTGCAAGGCGAGCTGCATCCACGAGACTTTGCACATTGATCCCTGCACACTTGATCATAAGGACGAAAAACACGCAATCCTCACTGTACATAATGTCATGCACAAGATGTATTTCGGGAGGGGTGGGCGGCCAAGAGCTTAAACGCTCCCACAACCACTGAGCTGCATTTGCAACCTAAATTTTAGCTTTTGCCCAATAAACCTTTTTCTTTTACTATTAAAATGAATTCTATTAGTGCTTTTCAGGGGTTAAAGCACTGCCACATCCGCCCTAAAGGCTACAACAAATAGTTGTTTAAGATACACAAAGTCTAAATTATTTTTTTTTCTTCTTCAGCGAATAAACCAATGGGGGCCATGCATAGATATAAGACTGGCGTGAATACGATGGATAAGAGGCGATTAAATCTTAAAAAATAGTATATGTGTGTTATAAAGATGTGTGTTGGATATCCGGAGTGTGTGTATGTGTGTGCGCGTGCATGTGGGCTTATCCGTTGTCATTTTATGTTCCTCGCACAGGATTAGACTTGAGTCTTGTTAATGAAAAACTCATCAGATATCAGAACACGTCCCTAAGGAAGCAAGTGGGGTGATGAGACAGGTCAGATTAAGGCCCACTTTTTTTCGGCCAGTGTATGCGTGTCAGCCTAAGTGTGTGTGTGTGTGTGTGAGTGTGTGTTGGAGCCGAGTGGTATTTAATTTTCTAAGATGAGGGATTATCAGTGGCAGAATTTGATCATTCCGCTCTGATCTTGCTGGATGTTCAATCACAGCTTATCCCAAATATTAAACTCTTGTTGTCTTTTGTCCCCCTTTTTTACCACCAAAACACACACCCTTCTCATCCGTTAAAGTGGCTCGCTGATGATGGATGGTGGGTGATTTGTTTAGCCACCTGGTCTACCAAAGGGGTTTGAGTGGATATTTTAGGGTGAGGGGTGGGGGGGGGGGTCCTTCGGTTCATCTTCACAAGATGAAGAGTAAATTTAAAAGAAAAGTGTCGTGTAATCCACAGCAAAGAGAGCACAAACTCCTAAAATGTAACACACACACACACCCTGCTGTTAAATACCCCCATGACCGGATGGTTGGGGTAACAAGGGGCCCTGATCTGCACTCTCTCATTTTCAGCCTACCGCCAGGACATCTGGGTCACGTCATGACTTCAATCTTCTGCTTGTTCATTCCCAGCTTTGCTCAGGCTTACAGACTCACGCTGTATCGCTCACTCTCTCCCTCTCTCTGTCTGTCTCACACATACCCCATGTGCACCCCACCCCTGCAAACACAGGAATGATGGAGGTAAATAAAACAAACAATGGCAAGAAAAAATGGTCTATCACACGAAACAAAATGGAAGCAAATAATATAAGCCAGTGAATAAACTCATAATAATAAAAACCTTACGTAAATGTAATACTCATCACACCAAAGGCAAGAAAAAAGATAATGCAAGTACAATCAACCAATATTTTCCGCTGTCATGAAAAAAATGTAAAAGGTAACGTTCGATTATTTGAAAAGACATTAAGTAAAACATACCTGTTCTCTCTGAAAGGTGATCAGTTATCAACGTCCGGGTCATTTCAGAGGATCTGCAATGCCACCTAATGTTTCGTTTACAGTACTGGCATAATCAATGCATCAATTGTGGTGTATTCCCGTAGTAGGAAATCTTGCGCTTTTATGTGTAAAGCATTATCGTTGCATAAAACCAGAAATGTGTTCAATTTATTTTTAAATCCATCCCGAATGGCGATGCTAGTGCTTGCTGTTTAAACGTCATTTTCATTTGGGCATGAAATTGCGGTTATTTAGGGAGTCACATTCATGTACCCCACATAAAATAGGAACTGGTAATTTCTTGGATATCACAGTACCGGTGGTGGCATAAGGCCAATTGCAAGCCGGTAACACTATTTTCTTCAGCAAGTCAAATGTGGTGACAGATGACACTTATTTCAGGATTTCCTCATCCTACCGAACCCTTTTTTTCCTCTTTCTTTCCATCTCCTGCTCACTCTCACCTAGACGGGAAAACTACACCCGAAAACATTGTTCAAGGGCTAAAAATAGACCAAGAGATGAGGGTGTTTGCTTTATTATAACCATCATCAGCATATTCAGAATTCAACACGTGACATACGTACGAGAAAACACAAACATTCGTAATGAAGAAATGGCATGACCCTGTTGATCATTGCCTGAATCATTTTATTTCTTTTTTATTTTTGTAAACAATATCCTAAATAATAAATGTCGTAGCCCAAATATGTTTCAGAGATGACTTTGCGAAGCTGTTTAAGCTTTAGACGGCTTTTAAAATATCATTCCGGGATCCAATGATGACAACACGAATTATTTTAATATTTTGTGAAAATTATGAACAAAAGGGATCAAAATTGACCAAGGAAAGATAAGCAAAGCTTGTGCGATTTATGTTTAATGATGCATGCGCATCTACCAAATTTTGTGATTGGGAAAAAAAACTAGCAAAAAATAATGTGGATTTGCCTTTAAAAGTTTCTATATGACTTTCGTGTAATTTTAATTGTCGATATTGGCTAACGCTAATGATACCACTGCTCATTTTATATTACATATTTAAATACGTGCCTGAGGATGAGACTATTTGATTTTAAAGGGGATTGTTTTTATTTTTTAAGCAAATGGATTTTAGTGGGGTTGATTAAAAAAAAATGTCAACCCAGTAAAAGCCATTTTAAGACGTCGTCCTCCCTCTAAATGAGAAACTATATACAAACCGACATCACTAATCACAATCAACACACAATGTTCATATGCCCATTCCTAAAAAAACAATTAGGCATTTCTCCCTTTGTTGCCATTACAACGCACATACATAAATGCACACGCGCAAACTTCCATGTATTAAAATGCTTATGTGATAACATGTTTTTTTTTCCTATCAAGGTCTACCTAATATATCGGCAAGTTGGGTTTTAAAGAGGGAATAAAGGGGCACAAATGTGTGTGTGTGTGTATGTGTGTGGAGGTGGGTGGGGGCTCACCGTTGCAGAGGTCTAAACAGATCTGATGATATGAGGGGGAAAAAGAAGGGAGAGAATGCGGCGCTTCAGTCGTGGATGACGATGGGGCCTCGCATCCTCAAACTGGGGTGGGGGTGTGGGGGCCCCAGGACCAAGCCCTGCGGCGGAGGCGCCTGGGCGGCCCTCCGCAAGGTGATCTGCTCGCAAGGCTGCCGACACGCATGCCGGAGCTGCGAGCGTGACAGCAGCCGTCTCGCCCTCCTATATGGGGCGGGAGAAACACATGTCAAACAACCCGGATTGGGAATGACTGACATTTGTCACATTTGAAATTTCTAGCTGCGGGGCGATTCGGGGTGTTTTGCATAATTTAGGCTGTAATCCTTTAACTCATACACTGGAAATGTTTTTCCACTTCCACAAGGGGACAGCATTTCTCTTTTTTTCCACGTTAGCGCATTGTTACAGCTTAAGCTGTTGTTAAAGCGCTATATGAACCAATATGTATTGTATTGCATTGTATTTTGGACTACCACCCTCATTTCAAGCTCATATAACCCCATACGCATATAATTTAGGAATTAACTATTTTTATCTGTTGAAAAAAGAGAGTTCTTACGCTGCATCGGATGTTTATATAGTCCTAAAACTCAATATTCTATGGGTGCTGGAATTTGAGTGACAGTGAACACAACCCTGGCACTGGAATGGACACATTTTTGCACATCATCGGGCAGAGTTAATCGGGTGATATTAGTCTGACTTTTTTGTGTTTTTTTTTGCGATTTCAGCCATTCCTTTGAAACACTTGAATACATAAATAGGTGAGACATATTAGATTAGCCTCCACCCCCAAAGGGCCTATTTTTGTCAATGTTTCTCTTTCTCTCCCTTGTAAAGTTTTAAACATTGTTCTCCACCTGGGGTGAGCAACTCAAATCACCAATTACAGCTCCACTTAGGGGACTAAATTTTTCACTCGTGGCCATTTTGGTGACGACTTTAAATAGTATTTGCTATTTTAAGAGGAGCTTTAAGAGCGTGACAATAAGGTTAGCAAATACGGCTCCCACTCACGCTCCGATAATAACCGAGTAAAATTGATATGATTAAATCTAAAAAGTCACACAGAAGAGCATTAATTCCGCCTCTTTTTTTTTCTCCACCTCTTTGTCCCCCTCACCCGTGCTCTCCCTCTTTCACTCTCACTCCCATCTGTGCCTCACGGCGTTGCTCACCACACTGAGAGAGAATGAGAGAGAGGGAGAAAGAGATGGAGGAGAAAACCAAGACGGCGGTGTCGTTAGCGAGAGGTGGGCTTTTCTCCCATCACAACCATTAACATCTAGTACTTCCTCATAAGCCGCATTATATACCTCTATGTGCGTGTACCCTGCACACACACGCGCACGCGTGGACAAATAAAGCCGTCTGGACCCACGCGAGCCCAGCAGGAGCCGCTAATGTGCTAATAACATTTCCACCCAGGACCGTGCTCTGCTTGGCTCCACGCCGGCCCGTCTGCACTAGTTAGTGGCGCTAATTTTAGCGGCGGCGGCGCTCTGAGAGGCAGCTGTGAGGGCCCGGCATCACGACTCAATTAGACACCATTTAAATGGAAGCACATCTTCACCCTGCACGTTGATGTAATGAAGGGGAGTCTATTTGCATACAGCAGGAACATCACTTCCAGAAAGCGTGTAGTGTTGTTGTTGTGCTTCGGAAGTTTTTTGAGTAACCCGAGATGAACCACGTTTGATCGTTTATAAGTGGAACCATATTTGCTAACATAATCAGAGCCCTATTCGGTAACCTGAAAGGGCGAATATTTGTTCAGAAAGTAATTTGGTAACAAAACTGAACCACTTTTGCTCACCTACGGGGTTCGGAACCTAAACAGAATTATATTAAATGAAATTAATGTGGATTTGTTGAATTAGCCATTTCGATCT
Organism: Hippocampus bargibanti; assembly: GCF_051943395.1. Lineage (NCBI taxonomy): Eukaryota > Metazoa > Chordata > Actinopteri > Syngnathiformes > Syngnathidae > Hippocampus > Hippocampus bargibanti. The sequence continues at coordinate 9,686,335 of NC_142748.1, forward strand.
AAGGGAACCGAACCTGCGGCATTCCAGTCGTAGGGCACCCAGACTCACAGAACGGTAGAGAGCAACCGGAGGGATTAAATTTGGATGAAGACATTGAGGTATTTCTCGTTTCCATGCTCTGTTATTGCTTGCCTTCGTCACATCTTCTTCCCTTGAGCAGGAGAACATCACTGCTGTTGCTTCTGTTTTTATTGGACCATTATTTTTACCAACGCCCCCTTCAGCAAGGTTTTGTCATTTACATAGTCATTCAAATGAGGTGGCATTTTAACGCGGGGGCTTTCAACGCAAGACGACCGTGAGATGGCGTACACGCCGGGTCTACTTGAGCTTACCTGGTCTCCCGGGTGACGAGGAAGAAGCTGTCATCCGGGGCATCGATCCAATTGGGGCGCCGCTTTCGAATCATCACGCCTCCGCGAGTGCTTCCGCCGCTGCTGCTGCGCCCGTTATGCTAACGAAAACATCATGTATTACGTGTCGAATTATGAAGCGTATTATGTGGAGTCTTTTTTCAAACAACACGATATGTTTATTCACTCACCAGTAAGGTGCCACCGGTTGTTCCTGGGTTCTCTGCAACGCAAAAAAAAATAGTGACAGACTAGGATGACGCACTTCTGTATGATTTTCACACAGATCTAAACTCCCTACCTGGGCGCCTGTCCTGCTCGGCTCCTCCTCTGCTATGGTGGTGAAAACTGCGCTTTCCTAGCATGCCGTGGGGTCCGTGCGGCAGCGAGGACAGAAGTCGGCGCGGGGGAGGCGTCTGGAGGCCAGCCGTACGGTGTGAACGTGGCGCCTGGGATGCCGGACGGGATTCTGCAAACACCGGGAGAGAGGAGTCAATTGTTAGTCGCCATGGAAACGTTGCAAAATATATATCGGGGCAAGCTGAACTTACCGAGAAACTGCACCACGCTCGTCAGGGTGCTGCGCTGCGCCGCCCGAATCTTGGGGAGCCGCGTCCCGTGACCTTCAGACACCCTTGAGACATCTAGACAAACATGCACACACAGAGCAAATACGTATCAGTAGAAGCTTTCAAAACCAAATAAAATGGATGATGATGTCACTTACACTCGACAGACATGAGGGCGTGGTGATGGCGCAACGATCCATGCGGCGGCGTGGGTGAGGGGGAGGGTTTGTGTCTTCAGTTGATGGAAAAGTAACACACACGTGACACACCAAAGCACACAAGGACACGGAGGAGATGCTTTCAATGTGGAACTTTATTTGGACGTCCGTGACACCGAGGACGAACGACGAGGTAGATGGCGATGGATGGACGAGAGTCCATTGATGGACGGCAATGGCGTTATGATGTGATGGCCCGAGTGGGACGGAGGGAACGTTGTGCTCCAGCGGCGAGAATAGCTTTGCTCGATTGAAAAACAAAACGGCGTGCAGGTCTTCCCGTGACTCTGAAAAGATGATTGAAACTCAAAAGTGATGAGGACAGGCAGTCTTTATTGGAAATGAGGGCGGGGGTGTGGGGGGAGTAACGGGAACGGGAAAATACAAAAAAAATAATAATATAACAACCCAAAAAATGAGCACAACAATAAAAACAGGAAGCGACAAACGGAGGGGTGCTGATGGGGTGAGAATGTGCGTGTGTCCACGTTAGGAGGAATTGAAGGCGCTCTTACACTCTGCCTTTATGGCGCCGCAGTTAATGGGCACAAAGGGCCGGCGAGCGGCCCGGCGCAGCCTGATGACATCGCGGCACATGTGGCGCGCCAGCTTGGTGAGGCGGGTGGCTTGCAACAGGAAAGCTTGCTTGGTCTTCATAGACGACTTGGGGCTGCCGCTGTTGCGCATGGGAATGTGGTTGGACTGGCGCGGGGCGTGGCTCCGTGACCGCGGCTCCTGGGCATGAGAGGCCAAGACCTTTAGACAATCACACAAAATTCTATTCGCGAACCAAAGTAGAACCATATTTAAAGAGGACCCAATATTCACTCACCCAAACGATTTTGGTAAGCTAATAGCAGCTAGTAATCAACACAGAAACGTGTCTCATTATTAAACAGAAACATATTTGGTAAGCGAAGCTGCAGAAGCCCATTAGAAATCACGTTTTCTCTGGATAAATAATCCTTCCACCTCAATTAACTTGCTGTTGCGTTGCAAGCGCTTTCCCCTTGAAAAATAAATAAGTAAAAAAAAGCGCTGTGCTGAATGTATGAACATGTGAGAGGTTTGCGGCGCACTGAATAATTCATGTTGACGCCTGCCACAATAAATCACATAGTGTAGCTTCAACATTCACAAACATGTCCTCACAAACATGTCCTCGAGAGAACACGCTGAAAAAGTCACGAGCCGAGGTGGGCATTGGGAGACTCACGTTGGCAGACGGGCTCGGGGACGTCCTCTCCTCGGGCGCCTCGGCTCGGCTGGGCATCTTCAGGCCGCCATACTTCTTCCAGTACATCCAGCAGGACACGCACAGGCGGCACTGCATGTTGGGGGGCCCCCACGAGTACCACTGGGCCGACTGCATGGCTGCGGGAACACACATTAGGGCTCGATTAGTGCGGCTCAAAGACATTTATTGATCCCCGGCAACGTCCCCGAAGAACCCCGTCAACTCGCGAGCGCCTGATTGGTCTCACTGAACGACGACCGCCAGCTGAAGGATCACCATTGTACTAAGGACAAATCGATACGCAAGTAGATTTTCATTCTCGCTTCATTTTCTCGTGCACTTGGTGTGGACAAATGTGGTGATACGAGCCTGCTAATGAAATTATTCTACTGAGGGATTTGACTAGAACTCCCATTTTATAAAAAGATTTTGACAACTCTCAAATTTGCAAGAACGGTTTTGTCCGTCAATGAAATGATTGACATAGAATGTGACTCATGAGTATGAAATGTTGACACTCACCGATGACAGTTATGATTGGCATTGTCTTAAAATTTGAGTTCACAGAGCGTATCACTCATGGTGGCATCGCTCGTCTTGCGTTCAACACAAACTTACTGTAGCAGCTCTCGCAGGCTCGACCCCCGCCAGCCGCGTGGAAGGTTCCGGGCCCTGCGCCGTTCACGGTTGCCATCTTGCCGTTGGTCAGCGAGATCTGGTTGGGGTTGGGCTTATTACTGCCAGGAAAAAAAAAAGCGGGAGGTGGTGGTGAGCAATGTGGTCTTGGGCCGTGCATTCAATCAAAGGCAGTCAATTATGTATGAATATTTCCATCTGGCGGCGACAATGGGGAACACTAATGATCCCCTTCGTCTTTGCGAGGAAGGAGCGACTTACTATGTGGGAATATAAACTTGCTTCAGCTTGCTCTCGGCCTCGGCCGCCTTCAGCCTCTTCTGCAATTGTCCACACAAACGTACAAATAGTTGTCAAAACAAACCCATTTTGGAGCCTACTAAAACCCTTTTTTGGTATAAGGTGAAAGATTCACCTAAACAAAATCCGAAATCAAAGTGGGAACATATTTGCTAACCTGTCACATAGTAGCATATATTAAAAAAAACATGTAACCCCATCTCACCTGTTGTACGTATCTGTCTGTGGTCTTCCACATGTAGTAGTACTCTATGATGCTGGTCAGAGACTTCCAGGGAAGCTTGATAGGTTGAGACAAAAGGAAGAGGTGGGGGTGGGGGTTGGATAGCGGGAGACGAAACAGGGAGCAAATTAACAATAGTAATTTCTCATCTTCTTGCCATCTGGGTGCCCCCTTCATGCATATTCATTCAGCGGCGTCGTGGCCAGAAAGCGCTGTGTGTGAGAGGACTTTTGGACCAGCGGTGCAGTGGGAAAAAGCATGTCAGACACTTATTCATGAACACCCGGTGTAAACACAGTGTAAAATTTGCGGCTTGGCACATAGAGTGACTTACAAAATCTTGTCGGATATCGTTGAAGTCCTTCCCGTATTTTTCCAGCGCCTCCTCGAACATGGCCGCTTCCGAGGCGCTCCACTCCTCCATCTCGTCCCGGCAGAGAACGGGCCCACCCGCGGGCACCAGGACGCTCAACGCGCTCGACAGGTCGTAGTTGTGCGCGTGCAGCGTGTCCATGGCGTGGAACTGCGGGGAAAGTAACGGCAACCTTTTAGAAACGCAATTTGCGGTGATGCCATAGGTCTATTTGTCATGTCACGCAACCGCATTTGGTTACTCAAGTGAGGAAATTTGCTAACCTACCAAACCGCAAACCGGAGTGGATTTAAGGTGGTTACGTTACCAGCGTGATGTCGCGTGACGCCGCCGCCGCACTCATATGTAAGCTCGGCTGCCGGACCGAACTGCTGCAGTCGAGCGCCCGGGCAAAGGTGCCAACCGCCCTGCGAGCAGCACAAAGAGAAAGTCGTTTGATATTAGGGGACAAATGCAAAGAAATGTAATAAGAGTAGCACCGAGGTTATGTCTTACCGCGCCACCACAAGAAACTGGTCGATCTGTTTGTTGGTGAGCGGACACTCCGGATCCCAGAGTTTCTCCTCCAGTTTGGCCTGGTCCCTGTCGTCAGTTTGATTCACTGTGCGAACACGCAAAAAAACATTTTCTTATTCCTAACCGCGAATGAATATCAGTTGCCGCTTTTCGTTTCAAGACTACCCAAACATTTGCGGCAAGAGGAATAAAAGATGGCACTGCACTGACCGTCCGGGAGCATTTCTGGCACGTCGGCCTGGAATCGTGGCCCCACACGGATCTCGCCCTTGTCAGCCAGCAGCGTCTTCTGCGTGGGGTCGTACACTAACGAGTAGAAGAAGGTATCCTGGTGGGATGTGGAAGACACGTAAAGAGACACATTTAGCGCTCTACTAAAACCCCCATCGGAACAAGACGGTTGAGAATTCTAAAGTCGACACACCTCCTTGTCGAGATACGAAAGAACCGCTTCAGTTTCATTCAACAAGGCAACGCTGCACTTGCCCCTGAAGGGACACACAAGCATTAAAAACAAGTCAGCCGAGTCCGCCAGGTTCTTTGAGGCTTCGTGATTAGTCTCATGCGCGCAAACCTGATGTGCGTGGCGGGTAAGCTCTCGTACTGCCGCGAGAGAAAGAGTTCTCTGTGGCGAAGTTGGTGCTTCTGTTTGTCCGTGAGCTCCGTTTCGGCGGGACTCTCCTTCTCTTCCTCCAGCTCTTCTGCAAAGGCAGAAATACAGGAGGGTGAATGGAGACGTACAGTAAACGATTTTCGAGGAAAAAAGATGGGACTCATTTTCCAAATAACAGCTTTAGCAATTTTCTCCGAGGAAAGCCTGCTGTTTCCGGGGCGACTCTGAATCATCTACTCCAGTTGCCAAAGATCTTGCCTCTCGCTGGAAAAACTCTCGTCAAAACAACACACTTCGCGGCGACTGTAGAAGCAGGTGTTTTCCAATCTTCTGAAGAAATCTTCTTCTTTTCTTCTTCTTTTCCTTTCGGCTTTTCTCGTCAGGGGTCGCCACAGCGAATCAGTCCTCCATCTTCAGAGGTTTGATTCGCATGTTTGTTTTGGCCAAGCTTTTACATCGGATGCCCTTCCTGACACAACCCTCTGTATTTATCCGGGCTTGGGACCGACACAATAAGACACTGGCTTGTGTCCCCTTGTGGCAATTCGATGAGCTTAATAAAGATGAAGATGCTCGATAAAAAGGCAATGACAGCAAGGATAATAGTCGGCAATAACAAAGGGAGAAAATCAATGCGTTTTGGCAATGAATTACATGATTGAAATTATAACGCAGCATTTTTTAAATCAATCTTTTTCATCCGTCAATTTCAACTACAGTGTTAATTAACCCCTTAGAGCAAGCAATTTAGGACTACAGTATTTTAAAGCCCCCGCAAAAGAGCTTCCAAATTGCACTGACTCAGTATGCTGAGGTGACACTTTTAGTATATGAACTAAATTTCTAGTTTAGCTGGTGTTTATAATGTACAGTCACTTTACATTATAAAGACTGTACTACAGTGTTTATTTTATTTTCATCAGAACTGTGTGCATGGGTGAGGCAGACAGTTCTCCTGAAGAAATACTGTCACAAAAGCGGCCATTTTGCTGCCATTTTTCACGTTAACTTATCTGTATAAATGCCAACCAGAGAACCTGCCAATTTTCCGCCTTCGGTGGTCGTGTCAGACATACCTGTCAACCGTGGCTAAAAGCTTCTCTTATCAATGATTATAATTCCTGTATAAAAGTTGGAGTACACAGTACATTATTTGTATAAAAAAGGGTTAACACAAGTGGAAATGCAGACAGCTTACTGCGCATGTTATGCTTTTATCAATCATACCGTACGCAGCGATGTAAAAAGAAAAATATGCTTGAGAATGACTTTTGCTGGTTTGCCGTGACGATAGTAGCGATCGGCAGTAGCATTGGGTCAATAACAAAAAGCGAAAGGCACCATGTCATCGTATTTCAGACTACTTTCATCAGAGATTTTAATGAAAAAAAAAAGACGATGCTTTGCCCAGTCGTGTAAAACCCTGGAGCAAAGTGAGTGGTTTCACTGTGAGGAGCAGCAGGGTGGCATCTGGCGGTTTTAAAAATCCATTAGCAATGTAGCCCGCGATGGGACGAAATGGGGGGATGGAAAAAAAGACCCTTTGTGTGCATTGCTGCGTCACTCCTTTCTGTATGTGCAAAATGTTGCTTCCGCTGACTTGCCCCACGGACTGTCAATTCATGTCATTTCAAAGAAAAAAAAGGAGACACTTATGTTTTGAATGGATGAGAGCCGCCATTGTGACAAGCTAAGTGGATGTCATGTAGTTGCTCCCTTTTACATGAATCATCCGAGATGAGAGAGAATCATGTTTAGTCAGAAACCTTGCTCATGCGCAGCTGTCGTCAAAACAGCAACACGGGAAGAAGCGTGATGTTTTTTCTCTTTTTTTTTGGGGGGGGGGGGGGGGGGGGGTGCTATAGTTTTGTTTTCCCGGACCTATCAATGCAGAAATATATTTTTTCTTAACAACTAAAAAACAGTATGTGGTTCCCCTTACTTGCATGTTTGTCTGCCAGCTGAATGAGACTGTGCGAGATGTCCCGCCTCCTGTAGAAACACACCACCTTGGCCTCCACATTCCCGCTGGCCGTCTGAAGAGGAGACAACATGAAGAGAGAAAAAAAGTGAGAAACTACCCCCTCAATTCAGCCGTCATACGACAAGCTTCTTAATTTCCCCGGAGAAGCGCTAGTCTTTGTGTCCACGTCAGAGCGGCGATGATAAGCAGACCGAAAGCGCTAACGGTAGCCATTTCAATACGACATACTGACTTGATGGATTGATTGATTGCCTGTGATGAGGCCAACGGCATGAAAGAAATGTGCTCTACTCACGAAACAAAATGGATGACGGCTTAAGAAAGTTTCTGTAAACTGTCGCCACATTAACTGACGTGTGCCGTATAACTTTTTGGGTGTCTATTAGTTTGTGTATGATCCATTGCAATGGGTTACCTAAAGGATATGACGAAAGAAATACGCCTTGGATGTAAATCTCTACAAGAACAATTCAGGTTCGAGTGCCCTTATTCCACGTTGGACCTCTTTGCATTCCAAGAGACACACAGTATGTCTGTGTTTACACAGATGGAACATATAAAACAACTGGCTAACACACACCTCCAAATTGCATATTAGATGTTACATAGCCTTGAATTGGCCTGTAATAATGTTTTTTTTAATGCATTTCGGGTGTTTCGCTTGAGATGCACAGCTATCAGGATCATTGCTGATGCACCTAACTGTAATATAAATAGGTCGTATGTTAAGAGGTCAATAATAAACACGCACAAAAAAATAATAATAAATAAAACGCTGAACAACTGACAGAATCAGAAACCAAATTTGTGGTTAAAAAGCAACACTAGTCGAGTGGTTCCACTTCCAACTAAAATTACATCACGCATTGTATCCATTAAGAACCAATCAAAGTTTTGCCAGGCTCAAAAACACTCAGGATTTGATGTACGGATCCCACATCGCTGCCCGGTCATTACATCACCACTTTTGTCATTGACGGTTCCGTGCAGGGCATCTGTAATGATGCATCGGGCCCGTTTAGCTTGCAAAATGCAAATGCAGGGTGTCGATGAGAAGGAATCCTAAACATTTCCCCTTGGGCGCAGATGGACACACGTGTGATAAAAATGGGTGTGAAACACTGAAATACCTTGTTGAGCTCCTCTATTCGTCGGATCAGGTAAGGGTTACTGGAGGAGTTCTCGAAAAAGACGTAATCTGCAATGGGAGAGCAACCCAAAAACTGTATGAGACGTGGAGGATAATGTGTATGAGGAACCCCATCAACTAATATATTCTGCAATCCAGCTGTGTCTCGGCCCTAAATCATACAAAAGATACAAAGTTGATATCCTTAATATCCATCTTAAGGTTGTAGCTGTTGCTGCTTAATGCTCACTTGAAGCTCACTTTATTCACCCAAAATGTTTATTTGAACACAAAATGTAAAACTCATTTAACCGGATGTCTCTGGTTCAAGGGTGATGTGACAGTCGCCTTGCGCTGTCACTGTTATTTTGTAGTTCAAGCATGAATAAATTTCAGTTAAATAGAAAGACATTCCTTCCAGGAGTATGCTTGACTGTCTTATGAGTGGGGGCAATGAGAGCACGAGTTTGTTGGGGACAGAATAACTGCTGAAATAGCGACATTTGCGCGTGAGGAAAGGTATTCCATCAAGGCCTTGACGCCGTGAAGCGAGACAATCGCTTGATGATGGGCATGCTAGCGATTAGCCGACGGGGCTATGGCAATTTGGCCAAATTGATTGTATCGGGGGTGGGAAGTCTGACGGGGGTGAGGGTGACCACACGGCCAGACGGTGGAGCGGACCACGATGCGGGTGTCCCACGTTGCGAACTCTGGAACGGTTCCCCTATAAAATGAAGCGGCGTCCTTTGAGGTGCTAACGTTAGCTAAATAAGGACTGCACTAAATGGCTGCGTGCCAATGGAGGCAAATACAAAGGCAGCCTCGCGCACACGTACTGCTCATTGCTCCAAAATCACATTTAGCGCCTATATAAGGGGTTGGGGCCAATACAACCGCGCTGACACGTTTCAAATAAGCAAACGACCAGTATACAGTGTGCCCCCCTTAAAAAATGTTTACATTTTATGCTAAGCTAGCTGGCGGCTAGCGGCCTGACCCATTTTGGAGCCCAAATATTTAGAATTGTCTTCCAGCCCGCATCACGTCTAGTCCGGGGTGGGCAAAAGCTCCCAATTAGCCGTCGGACGTGAGCGTAACCGGTTATCGACGCTCGGCGGGGCTCGCTCGACCCCCCAAAATCCAAATTGAAATAAAAAAATGAAGCAAAGACAATAACACGCGTCTACAGTTATGATACAAGAAGCGATCCACATTGACGTACATACCTCCGACCCGGTACATGTTGGCCGCCATTTCTGCCCTCCCGGAATGTGAGCGTGAAACATTCACTAAGAAAACATAAGAATAAATTAATATGAACTATATATTTAGAAAAAGAGAGTCCGGGTGTGTGGTCCAGATCGGGGGAGGAGGTTGGTTTGCGTGTGTGTTTTTTGTTTTGTTTTGTTTTGTCAATGGACCCCCCTACCCGGTGTTCACACAGTAGCCCTCACAATACAGTCCCAACACGAAAAAAAAAGAAAAATATACTGATGACGTCAAGGCGGCGCGCACGCGCACTCATTGGTACGCGCACAGGCATAGCACATAATAATTGTACTAACACTTTATTAGAAGTAAATGTCTCCTTGTAGAATGTTGTTACATTTGGCATATATTTGGAAGTATAATAAATACTTTTCTTAACTGTACTAAAAAGTTGGAATTAAAAGTATCAATTTAATGCGCCACTTATGGCATAAGTAGTACATAAAATGGAAAGATTGTTAAAAACAGATTGGGATGAGAAGTGAAAAATGATGTGGAGTAATTGAAGTAATGAAATATGCTTGAATATAATGTACTTTATTTGAGAAATTATTTTGAACGCTGTACTTTAATGTCAAAGAGAATCTCTGATTTGAACGTTCAAGCCACACAACCGAAGGAGCGTCACAATGGCCATTGGAGTGATGCATAGAAAAAGAGAACACACATTACAAAGATGCACAAAGCTGAGCTGTAATGGATTCATGTCATTTTGCTCGGTTATTATTAATACGAGTGCGGTCAGAGACATAATTAAGATCGTATGTCAAGGCAACACACATCCGCTATGATCTGCGTGAGACTTTTTCAGTGAAGGGATTGGCTGGGAGGAGAGATGCTGAAAGAGAGAGGGGTGGAGGAGAGAGAGACGGTTCCTCTCTGGCACCGCAGCAGCAGGGAGTCACAACGATACACCGACCGACTTTGACGTGAACAGAATTTCTCCATTGTGAGACGAATAAAGGTTATCTCATATACCCCATGCAACAACGCCCCGCGGGCGGCTTTCACACGGCAAGGTGTAGCCCGGCCGGCAGGTGTCCCAGCTTCCGCCATGGAAGCAGCAAACAGTCGCTAAAGGAGAGGAGGGAGCCATGAAGTTCGGGAAGAGCATCTGCGTGTTGAACGTCGGGGGCACCCGCTACGCTTTCACCCGCGACGTGATCCGGGATTTCCCCCTGAGGCGCGTCAGCCGCCTCCACGCGTGCGCCACCGAGAAGGAGGTCCTGGAGCTGTGCGACGACTACGACCGCGAGCGCAACGAGTTTTTCTTCGACCGCCACGCGCAGGCTTTCGTCTTTATCATGCTCTACGTGCGCTCCGGGAAACTGCGCTTGGTTCCCGGCGTGTGCGAGCTGTCTTTCTACAGCGAAATGCTCTACTGGGGGCTGGAGAGCGCGCACTTGGACTCGTGCTGCCAGAAGCGCCTGGACGAGCGCCTGTCCGACGTCGGCCTGTCCGACGGCGGGCTCTCCCGGCAGGGGGACGCCAAGGAGGGGGAGACCCAGAGCCCCGCGGGAGAACAGGCGGCGGTAATGCAGCTCACCCGGCGGGCCAGGTGGATGGAGAGGGCGCGCAAGGCGTTCGAGGAGCCCAACTCGTCGCTGGGGGCGCAGCTGTTGGCCACCGTGTCCGTCGTCTTTGTCATCGTGTCCATGGTCATGCTTTGCGCCAGTACGCTGCCCGATTGGGACACTGCCAAAAGGAACACCGTGGAGGAGCACAGGTAATTTGGGAGCGCTCCATTTGCATCATGGCATGATAACATATACAGAGCTTTTCCAACCTTCATATATATATATATACCAACAATAACAGAAATGTAAAAAAAGTCACACATTTACCGATGTGTACTAAATATAGATCAGATGGAACCACCCATAATTGGCTGACAACCAGTTGATATTATTATGAATATTAGTTTTCCACTCATTCTTGTGAGGGTTTTCACAACTGCAACAAGCAGGCGCTCTAACGCGCCCATGTCAGCGGACTAAAGTATGCAAAGGGAAGATTGATAGCTCACTGCATGTTGCAATTGCGCTGAACAACATTTTGATGTGAACGTGGTTATGGTCTTACAGTGGCGGGCCATGCATATCACTCCTAGGCCTTCAGTAGTGCTATGTCTGAATCAATCAGCAGATGTGATCTTACTACACGTCCACTAGAGGGTGATGTTTGCCAGGAAATAACTTGTGAAAAAGAGAGAAAAAGTTTGAATTTTTACTATGAACTTTGTGGAATCATGATAACCTCATAAAATTGCAATATTATTTGCTATTTTTGCTAGCTTTGGAGCTGTCCAACCTTATGTTCATCTCTTCTTGAAATGTCTGTCATGAAAATGGCTTTCACAGTATATCTGCAACCAAATCCATTTCTTCTCCTCCTTCAGCCATTGTGGTTTGACAACCACTGCGTTCTTATATAGTGAGGAGTACTGTATATTGTATTTAGAAATAAACCTATGAGAAGAGTGTTTTGTTTTAGGATATGGCGATGACGCATGGCCATGTACTTTGCACTTGCTGTTGGATGGATTTTTCGTGTGACTCCGTAATGTAGTTTGTCCTAATTGGGCTTGCCTGTGTGCTTTCTCTGGGCTTAATTCACTTGTAATTGCCTTTCTAATCAATGGAGCAGTTCAACGGCGGGGACCTTCGCCCTTCTCCCCCCTTACCATACCCACTTTCATCTCAGCGGGACGTCAGCGCAATTCCTCCGTCGATGCCGCGGAGGATAATGCGTCTCCCGTTTCCTGTTGACAGGATCGTGGAGGCCGTCTGCATCGGCTGGTTCACGGCCGAGTGCATCCTCCGCTTCTTGGTGGCGCGGGACAAGTGGGACTTCCTCCGCCGGCCGCTCAACATCATCGACGTGGTGGCCATCACGCCATATTACGTCACCATGGCGATGGCCCGGGCAGGCATGCCCGGCGCTGGGCTGGGCGTAGCGGGCGTTTTCCTGCGTGTGCTGCGCATGATGCGAGTTTTCTGGCTCATGAAGCTGGCCCGCCACTTCTTGGGCCTTCAGACGCTGGGGCTGACGCTGCGCCGCTGCTACCGGGAGATGGTGATGCTGATGGTGTTTGTCTGCGTCGCCATGGCGATTTACAGTGCCCTGGCGCAGCTACTGGAGCACGGCTTGGATTTGGGCGCGCGCAACCAGGACTACGCCAGCATTCCCGCCGCCGCCTGGTGGGTCATCATCTCCATGACGACAGTGGGCTACGGGGACGTCTACCCCATCACCGTCGGGGGGCGGGTCCTCGGGGGGATGTGCGTAGTGAGCGGCATCGTCCTCCTGGCGTTGCCCATCACGTTCATCTATCACAGTTTTGTGCAGTGCTATCATGAACTCCGACTACGCTCGGCCAGGTATGCTCGTAGCATTTCGGTGGAAATATTACAGTGAACATTGTCGGGATGCCTTGCGCAATGGAAATTAACCCCAATGAAAGTTCGCAGGATGCCCGTTTTTTTCACATATAGTGTCTAAAGCGTCACCAGCCACAGGCAGCTGGTACCCAGCGTGGTTTATCAACCTAAATTTCACATGCACCTTGAGCAAGACCTGCCACCACGCCTACACGCTGAAAAACATAAGCGACACATATATCACGGCAATATTGCACGATAAAAATCAAGCCAGCGTCTAGAGTTTCTGAAGAAGGGAAATGTGGGTAAAGTCCTGGTTTTCCAATGGCCTCCATGGGTGCGAGCCTCGAAGCCTACAAATCATTATTTATTAAACACCAGACAAATCTGCTTGTCCCCACGGATGGTTGTTTACACTGCATTGCCATGGTTACGACATGTACAGGCAAGAGTGTGTATGTGTGTGTGTGCTCGCGCCGTGGCCTTCAGCCATTCACGTTGTCGGGGGCTGTGGATAAGGTTGACCTAGATGCATTTAGCATGTATAGAAGCGAAGATGAAGGGCGGACACACGCACACACACATGATCAAATGAAATATATACGGAGACAAAAATGGAAAATTGCTTAATGTAAAGAATGACATCACGTGCACACCGACGAAGGATATGACGTTCCATGAATCACTCTCGCTGCTTAATGAAGAGCCTCTTCTGCTCGTAAAGAAAACAATCTAACACCTCACACCCACACCCCGATCTTCCGTCACCCCGTTGCAATCAATCAAAGATCAGGCTGGAGTTCATCTCATTGTATTTATGTGTCCATTTCTCATCTCTACCCACGTCGATATTCTTTTTGTCTGTGTTGTGCTTTTCAAGTAGCATAAATGTGACTAAAGAGTGTAATCAATAATGTTATGGTTTTGGCCGAGCAGATCATAGTCTTGCAACAAAGACTAGGTTTTTAATTTGTGATGTATTTTGTGGTTTTGGAAGAATAAAAGCAATTGTTGATCATTTTGGTGTGCCGTCAATTTCTTGCAGATTACACCTTCAAGAGCTGGAATTGAAAGTAAGCAAATCAATGCAGCTGTCATTTCACACAGTTTTGTGGATATAACATTCTCATAAACACTATAGAAACAATATTTAATTAGTCACACCGTAAGTCAAAAAAATGTCTTAAAGCTAGCCATAGCCAGGAAAACAAGCCCTTTATTGCAATATCTTTAATATCTTTATTGATATGTGCAGTGAGTATTGTATATGTTATTGTTTTTGCCCTGGTTCCTTTTGCTGGCGACTCTCGGCCCTCCAATGAGAAAAGCGGATTGAAGTCACCTGACCCTGACGTCACTTTCCCTCGACGCCCGAAACAGGAAACTCTTTCCGCCGGTTGTTTCTGTTGTGATCGGCGTGTAAGTGCGTAATTCTCTCACACAGACAAGAATGTACTACAAATTCAGCGGGATCACACAGAAACTTGCGGGGTCTTCTTCGTCGATGGCCTACGCCCCCCAGGTGAGTTTTATAAACGGTTCATGACAAAGATTACGGTCATGTTTGTCGGTGACCTTCATGCAACCGTGCTCGCACGCGTCCTTGGCTGCGTAAAATGCAACATTGTCTTTAATAGACGCCGTGTAACCTCTTAAAACGATGTATTTTAAAATTTCCATATACGATTAGCAGAATTAGCTTCACGTTTTACCCGTTGATGCATGTTGTTATGACTGTGAAGTTGTTGCGTCTTAGCACCTTCATCCTGGCGCCCTCCCAGCACTTTAATTATCACCTTTGAAAGCAGGTCATGTGACGACTTCACTATTTTTAGCACGAAAATGTTGGAGCTTGGCTAGAAACACTCTTCTACCATTTTCCCCAAATTCCATTGTGACGAGATCAGTCTTTTTAGTTTATTGCTATAAATAGAAAATGGATATGGTGCTGGCAGTCCAGTCACTGTATTCTTTTTGGGAAGTAAATGTCCACCACACCAACCAAAACACCACGCGAAATCTGATTATTTTAATCTATGTGTTGCTGCAGTGCACTTCAGTCCAAAAGGCGGTGGTACCTGCACCATTGTCATGAGACCACACAGGCTATAAAAGTGCCTACGGAGACATTGTGGCTTACTGGTTATGTGTTCATTGTGCAGGGTTTGAGGGCAGTCGTACCGGCCGAATCATCAACCATGATCTTTGCCACACCCACCAAAATGGTGTCAGAAGCAGGACCCGTGGTGGAGTACATGGGGGCCAACAAGGTATCCGACTTTCAGAGGATATTCCAGGTAAACAATCATGTTTTCGAAAAGCCACAGATTTCAGAACAATTTCCCCTTCGAGTTGGTCGTGGCGAATCAATCACAAGCGTAACACGGGTGGGGGGAGCAGTCAATAACACATGAGTAATTACAGTATTGATGTTTCACTCTAATCGCGGCAACTTCATTCATTCAAGCTGAGAAACTGTTTGTTTTTCTTTGTATGTATTAGACGGCGGACGGTATCCCTGTTCACCTGAAGCGCGGCGTCCCTGATCGGCTGCTGTACCGCACCACCATGGCCCTGACTATTGGGGGGGCTCTCTACTGCCTGGTGGCACTCTACATGGCCGCTCAGCCCAGAAAAAAGTGACCACCTCACAGTCACCCAACTAGTTCGTTACTTGACACTTTTCCACCATGTTTTCCACCCACCAAAGTGGTGAACTGCACCATTTGGTGAAAACAGGGTGTGTGTTATGTTGCACAAACAAAACACACACACAAACAAAACAACGTAACATTTTCTTTTGTACAAAAGAAGATATTTAATTGAATAAATGTGATTGCAAATAACCGTAGTGGGGGTATATATGTTATCTTGTGCTTTTGTCCCTCTCATTTCGCCAAGTGTAAAGCAAGCATTCGGCCAAGTTGTGTTTGCATTGATCTTCCGACGGGGTCACGCGACATTGCTTTAAAACAACAGATGGTCTCCGCTGAATCAACTTAGTGGTTCAGTCCTCTGTAAATACCGCCCGCTCGGCTCACGCGTAGCAAATAAATGTCGGTTCTTATTTACTTTTGCGTTTGTGCTACCGGTGAATAGCTTCAACATTAGCAATAGAGTTCATATGGAGAAAAACCAGGCACGATAAAGGGCTAGTTGCATCAATGCAGGTTGTGGTCAGGAAGTCTTCTGTGAGCGCACCTGTATATGTAATCTAGTGGAAGATAAATTAATTGTCCCCCCCCCCCCTCACATTAAATCACTAGCATGTGGTTTGGAATCAACTGTAATTACTATGAGGTACCTGTAGATGTCGTTGGATTTATGATCACGGCTTTTATGTAAAAGATAATTTAATTTCAAATTTAAATCTAACCTGTTTGTGCAGACGGAAAGTCGAAAACAAGACACCGCATCAGAGCAGGAAGTGATTGAGAAGGCGCCCATCAAGGTGGCACTTCCCATTTGTTTTTACTATTCACCCAGCCTACATTTCACAGAGATGTCATCTCGCACTCCCCTCATATTCTGTCTCATCCACCCCCCTTGTTTACTTCCAGCATGCACTCCCCATGCTTCATTCACAGTTGGCGTGTCGTGTTACCGACCGCTGGGCATACGTTGTCATGCATTTCTCCCGCCGAGCGACAACAAAGGGAGACAGCCATTGTTACCGCAAAACAAGACTGCTCGAGTGGGCTCTGATGATGCAACGGAGATAATTAAGATGATGGAGTGTGCAACGTTAGGTTTGGAGTTTCTCTTTGAAGAAGAAAATTGGAGTGAAATGGCTGCCTCAAAATAAAATGTCAAACTTCCTGTATTGTTTTTTTTTGGGATGGCATAGCTTGTCAGGATTTTGGTGGGCAAACTTGTGATATAATTGCCCAAATGCAATGTTTTTTTTTTCTTGAGATGTACTCGAGAGGAACAAATTTAATGTTGCTAAGTAAAACTCAGTTTGGGAATGTGTATTTTCAATCCATTCCTGTTTGCAGATTTACATTGGACGGCGACGTATTAAGAGACAAAAAATAAGGTGGGTGCACAAATCAAGGCCTCTCATTCCAGCCAGCCTTGACGCTGGGAAGCGCGACTCTACGGGGTGACAAATCACCTCTGCTCACCCCCAAGAACATAATGAATAAATAACAGTCTCCCGCTTGGAACGAGGCACCGGAGACGCCCGGCCAGAAATCCATCAGCCGTAATGCTAACACCTTCATGATATGATGCCCCCACCCGCCACCCCAGACCTCCAATGTACTTGTACCTAAAAATACACAGGTGGACACAGCCAGACATGGTAAAATGGACTGATTGCTTTTGGCAGGGACATTTTTATTTTCTTGCCTCTCGACGTAGGAGGGTTCAAACATGGGGCAAAACAGACAGATGTGCCCACATTGAAGGAAAAACAAACCCGTGAAAGGCCATCAGTCAAATCTGTCAAAGTAGGCTTTCAAGCCATGGAGAGAGTTTAAAATGATGGCTTAAAAAAACCTTGTTTGGATTTTAAGTCCTGGCTTGAATTTAACGTTGGGGTCGGGGGTTCCCTCTTATTCAATTACAGTGCATTTTAAATGTTCAAAATAGGAGTGATTTTCGACTACAGCAATGCCCTTTTATTGCAAGGTTTGCAAAACCTATGTGATCGTTGAAAATCAGAACAGAAAAGGTAATACAAAATATGCAACGTGAGGCATTTTTTTTGTCCATAAGTACAAAGTAGTAAGTACTTAACATCTGTGTGACTTTGAAATTGCACGTCTGCGAAATTTTTATTCTTGTAAAAATGACAGTACAAAATAAGGTGTGTTATATTACACTGACATTGTCAATGTGGCAGGAATCCCAAATAAATAGAAAAGGGTGAAAGGAATAGGATCCATCATTTACACTTGTAGGTAAGCTGCTTACGATTATAGTGAATCCATGTTGGTGCCACTACCAGGCCCGTTAGGTATCCCAACATGGCGCCCAGGCTGCAGGATATCGGCCAAACCTGAGGGTGGAAAAAAAAGAGCAATGATAAGTTAGCAAAGAAGGGAGGACGTTTTTAGCTAGGTCATTCTGTCATTATATTATGTATGAGTCAATGTGTTTTGTTGCAATATCCTTTTTTGGACATATGACTTAATTTTTTACTCGTTGACTTTCCTTCAGGCCGACGGTTTTTCAGGTAATTTTTGCATTATATGCAACAGTGTGTAATTTGTGAGCTGAAAAGGCAGAGTCACGGAACTTTAATTTGAGAAATGACCTGAAGTAAGATGTCACAATTAGATTTCTCTTTCTATAACTTTATTATTGGTGCACACAAACAGTAGGCAGTGGTATAATTAAAAAGTATTTAGTGACCTGGGGGACCTTTATTTTAATATGTGACTTTATTTTTTTTCAAAATAGCTTTTTTTATTGTGCCCATTTATTGTGGTGTGGATTTGTCATGAGCAGGGGGGATTATGTTATTGCCAATACACAGTCACAGGAAAGGGTAGAGCGAAAAGGTAATAAGTGACTCGGAAAGCTGTCGTTTAAAGAATTAATTTGAGATGTGACTGAATAAAGGGAGATGTGCTCACCTGCCAAGGCCTGTCCCAGTCTAAAGGTATAGGGAAGGCTCCCATCCACGCGCCCAACACCGTCAAGGCAACTGTAATTTGCAGGCAAGTATCCCAAACAGACATTGCTCTGCAATGCAGAGGTAAGACGTGTTTTAAAAGAAAAACATACGTCAATATATGATGTGATCTTGAATCAAATCAACTGTTGCCATTGAAATCAATGAAAACAGCTGAATGATGCCATCTAGCGGCATAATGCTTGAAGCTCACTTGGGTTCTATTTATCTTTCTGGTCATAAATAAAAACGAAAAAAAAGACCAATGCTTTGTAAATTAAAACCGTTAATTTACCCGTGACGACTAAATACTCGGACCCAAGCCGGGACGTTTGGTCCAAGCACACAGAGACACCGAAGCGTGGTGAGCGAGGACAACAAGACGGCGAAAGAGAAGGTCTCCAAAGCCGAGCTATGGAAGATGACAGATGTGTAACGTAAGAGGACATTTTAAAATCAAGCTTTTATCTTCTTTCGGTACTCACTCGATGAGCGGAGCTCCGTAGAGAACCGCCACGACGTGGAAAACAATGCATGATAGAAAGAAGTACAAACAGGAACGAAACAACCTGGACAGCTGGAAAGAGGATCAAACATTATTAAACAATTAGTTTATCATTGGATGTCAGGCAAACAAAAACAGGGGATTGTTTGTCCGGCAGTTCGCGAGTCTGAATTAGGGCAAAACACATCCGCACTCTGTCTCCTTTTATACACACACTCGCCCGTGTGTTGTGCTAACCTTATATCCTAGAGTGTGCTTCCTGGTCGGCGGCGAGATGCCGAGAAGCCAGAAGATGGTGATGCTGACTGCGGCGACGGCTCCAGATACCGAGTAGATCCATAGCAGGTGGGTGGCGTACACCGAGAACCCTGGGACGAGCACCGCGGGGACGACAGTGGCTATAAGCATCGAGGCAGCGATGATCGCATGGGTGCTCGCCATTGCTCGGATCTCATAGTCCCACATGGCGCTTGATGACACAAAAGTATTGTTAAGATCTTAAATTTTTAAACAAAGAGGGCTTATCAAAGGAGGAACGTCGGTCGGTAATTGTGCATCTCTTCCGTAAATATGGAGTTGGAGCATTCTTCAGCCAATCACAGTTCAGAATCCGCCTAGGTTTGACCAATCTGAGGTTAATAGGCGTCACCAATACGCAAAAATTTACATCGATCTCTGTCCATCTTTGATTGGTTTTCCACCTTCTAGCAAATCTGCTTTAATGTAAATTTCATGTTGAAATAATTTTAGAATATAATTCTCAAACGCACGAAATAAAAGTCAATCTACAAGCGACATTATACATCAAATACAAATTGACATATTTGTCAGCCAATTGCATTTCGTAATTCTGCTACATCGACCAATCAAGTGGAATTTGTATTATTACATAGAAACCGGTAGTTTAGGATAAAATATATGATGAATATGATAAAAAAACAACCATTAGATCGACTATGAGTACAACAAGATTTTTAAAATAGAATCATCTGCTTTCATATTTAGAATTAAACGACACAGCTGGCAGCCAGTCACGTTTCAAAATCTCGCGTAATTTGACCGCTTTGGTTAGTGACGTCATCAACACCCGGATGTTTACAAATATAGCATTTTCATACAGCTAGCTCGTAAAAGAGTACGCTTTCTGCGAAACACCACCATAAATAAGAAGGAAATATGGTCTGTGAAAAGTGTAAGTTTGTCTTCTAACGTGAGCGAAATAATAATTTTCCAGAACGACGTACCATTCTTGTAAACTAACATAGCTAACCTGTCTGCTAGCTCAAAATGTTTGCGTGCTAAAACCATAATATAACTTTATGTCACCTCTGACTTGTTTGTTTTCTCAGGTGAGAAGAAGCTTGGCAGAGTCATCACTCCGGACACTTGGAAGGACGGAGCACGGAATACGATAGGTAAAGTGAAAGTGACCGATTCACCAAACGTGTCTGGAGATTTTCAATCATCCAAATTTGGTAATCCGAATGTTTGTTTGTTGGATATTTATTCACACTGGAGACACAATGTTAACAGGACTGATTTTGTGTGGAAAAAGTAAACACTGAACTCCAGTTGCCTCAAATTCAGGCAATGGCCTTATCTTGTAGATAAATTGCTATGTCACCATATTGTGCTTACTACAGCCATTTACAATAATCTTTAGTTGACTGGGGAATGCAAATGCATTTCCGTGGATGACTGTAATGTGTTGTGTAAAGTTTTCTTTCTTCGTTCCAGAGAGCGGCGGTCGCAAACGCAATGAAAATAAACTACTGACTTCAAAGAAAGCCAGGTGAGCTTCAGGTCACCAATGCTTATTTTTTTGCATCAGGGAGCTATGTAATGGTCATGCTCACCTGTCTAGGGACTCACACACAGATTTCTAAGGCCTCCACAACTTTTTTCCAGGTTTGACCCGTACAGCAAGACGGGTTTTGCCACGTGTCGCATCTGCAAGAGCTCCGTCCATCAGTCAGGCTCGCACTACTGCCAAGGATGCGCTTACAAGAAAGGTTGGTATTCTACGTCACAAATCGTCCTGAGTTCATGAAATGTTTCCTTTAAAAATGACTACAGGGAACTGACTAGGAAGTCTGGGGTAAGATCTTTAGTTTCAAAATTGCTCTTTATATTATTTTTCTAACAATAGGTTTTACATTAAGGACATATTTTTTTCGTACAATTGATTCAACCAAACTGAATTCACGTTAACCGCTGCCCCGGACCCTTGGACGACACAGTATAAGGAGAGCATCTGTATCAGGCTTGCCTTACGGCCATAAGAACCTGTGAAGTTATCTTTCTGTTTTTTTGCTTTTTGGTCACATGTTTCAAAACTGAATAGTTTTACTGTGTTTTTATTTTTGTTGTTGTTTTTGTTGAAAAGGACTGACCATATTCAAAATTCTACTCAGGAGCAAGAACAAAGCATAAAGCAAAATTTCCGCATCAGCCTCAAGTCAACTGCGGTAGATATATTTATATAAAGCACTTGTTAAAAAAAAAATGCTCTGTACAAAGTGCTTATTGCACAAAAGACAAAAACATTTCCCTTGATATTTGTTATTTTGGGATTTTACTGTGATTTTCCTGACAAACGACACAACTCACAGAATCAAAGATGAAAGTGATTGAATTTCACATATTGATGATGTCGTTTTATATCTAAAAAAAACTTGTATTGAAGGTACATGGAGGGATGGAAATGAGACCGTGGTGACTGTTTTAGTTGCGGACGAGTACATTTTTACATCAACGAATCATCATAATGATTGTGATTTAACCTTCATTGAAAATAATTTCCTTAATTGTCCCAGTACTGTGATATTTATTTATTTGTTTATTTTTTTTGTAATTTAATTTAAAGCAGATTCTTTACTTATTTTTTTTTCTTCGGGCTCGATAATTCTCAATTGAAAATAGGAGGCCACATGCTGTCAACTGATATTGCGGTCACACGGATAATACCTGCTCATAAATCAAAACTCGGAACAAATCCCTCATTGTCCCAAACGTTACCTCGAAAGACATTTAAAGATACGACGGGCATAGGTTGTTTTATATTCCGTGTTTGCGACTGGCTCACATGCTCCACTCTTTAATCCCCTCAGGAATCTGCGCCATGTGCGGGAAAAAGGTTCTCGACACCACCAACTACAAACAGACGTCGGTGTGATGATCCTCCGCTGCATCCCATAACGTTAGTCAAATGTCGACCACAAGGTCCCGCGAAGCCACACGTTAATTCTTCATTCAAACGTAGAATGCGCAAGTCGTCTAGAAAGAAAATTTCAAGCCCAACTCTTGAATTACATTTGGCTGTCATCGAGCAGTAAAAGCTTGTCGTTTCATTTTGTTGCTTTTTATGATTTTGTCAGTGGGATTTATGATGTGAATTACATTTTGGAGTAAAATATTCAATCTTAAAAAAAATCCCCATCAACCTCAGTTATTGCAAGGAAAACAAACACGCCATTCAATGAGCAAATTTATGTTTAAATAAATACAAATAGCCGATTCATCCTTTCACGCACAGTCAGATGAAACCCCGGTTTGACATTAGGACACAGGATGATGTCCAGTTTTACTTCTGTTCTCATCTGTTAAATTTGACAAATGGCTTAAAATCAGATGTACCCAACGTTTTTTAAAAAAAAGTTTAATATATCATATGAATTCAGTTTTCCTTCATGATGGTGTCCCATTTGGTGTCCCTTTCTCACTTTCGCACAAATGTAATCTTTATTTAAAGCCTTGAGATGCGGCAGCGGGTCATCATTTGGGATCGTCAAACAATGCGTATGTGGAACTGTTGCGGCTTGGAATTTAAGCGGATTTATGTGGGACAGGAGATGTGAGACAATGTCTTTTGGTCAATGGTTGCTACAGCTACGTGTTTGCTTTCAACATTTAGCTCGTAGTCGACATGCACGTTCCACCATCATGTCCCTGATCCACTGGTGGAAAGATGCTTTGATTCTCTCCTCTTTCATCTAGAACTGCTTCATGTAACAGAGAGGGTACAGAAAGTGCTTCAGCATTTGGATTTGCCTTTATTAGTCTCGCAGTGGAGATTCAGAATGAATGACTCTCTGTGTCTTTGTGTTGTCACATCGTCTTTGTGCTTTAATATTATTCATTATTTAGTTTTTTTTTGTTCTGTTGACTTCAAGACGGCGCCGCAAGAGTGGCTGCCTTTCCAGCAGCTCCTGTATTTTGTTTTCCTACTTTCATTCCTTTCATCACTTTGCTGCTGTGAAATGTAAATTTCTCCACTGTGAGACTAATAAAGGCATATCCAATCCAATCCATAAAAAACAGCTGGTGCATTCTGGTCATTTTGTTTTTCATTTTATTCGAGTAAATGATCATCAAAGTACATGCTACATATGATACAAAAAAAAAATCAGATATAGCTGTTATCTTTTTTTAAAATGCTTTATATTACAAAGACGTGGATGAATATGAAAGGAATGATCATTCAGAAGTGAGAAAGTTTCAAAACAAATTGCACGAGCACCAATGAAATTCCCATCAGAGTAGAGAGGAAAAGTCAAAAGGAGAAAAAAAAGCATTTCACAAATGAAAATGATTACATAGACTTTTTTAAATGCGCTTATGTCATTATATACGTAACAGAAATATAAAATATATCAGTGGAGAGATTAAAAAAAGGCACTTGAAATCACAGTGACCTGAAAACCTTTTAAGCTGCGGCATAGAAATTTTTTCAAGCTATGGTTTGTGTTTATTGTACGTTCACGGATCCTCCTTGATGGCCCTTTCAGTTCTGGGTGAGGGACAGGAACTCCTCCCGGGTTTTGGGGTCATCTCTGTAAATCCCCAACATGGTGCTGGTCACCGTGCGGCTGTTCATCTTCTGCACGCCGCGCATCACCATGCACATGTGCCTGCGCGCAACAACAAGCGGCGACCATTTCAAAAAGATGGTGGACAGTACGCGTCTATATGATATATCTGGGTGGGGGGGGGGGGACTTACGCCGCCTCAATCACCACGGCGACGCCTTTTGGTTTCAGGGCGTCGGATAACCCCACGGCAATTTGCTTGGTGAGACGCTCTTGAACTGAGGGGGTGAAAAAAAAGGAGCCAAAAGGTCAAAGGTCACAGTTCATGAAAATACAGCCTGTACATTGCTGGCGGGATGGTATTTGTGACTGTAAAATGTCTGAGAGTTTTGAAAGGCCCTTAGAAATTGAATGTATTATTATTATTTATTATTATTAATATTTGCGTCTCACCTTGAAGCCTTCGACTGTATATCTCCACAATCCTGCAAAGACAACGACGTTTGAGCTCAAAGGGATTCATTGAACTCCCAAAGTCGTCTCTCAGTCAATGAAAAGCTTTCTATAGCCGTCATCTGTACTCCTTTGAAGGTGTCGGACATTTTGCTCCTCATCTGAAAAGCTTCGTCAGCGAATTAAAGTTGTGCTGATAACCCTGGCCTTATATATATAGATCCCTAATGGACAGGGGTGGCCGTGCCAGACCTCTGCTCTGATCGGTCCCTGTTCTAAGGTTGAGTTACCAGCACAAGTTTAGTTAGTTTACAAAGCTCTTCGGATGAGGAGCGAAACGTCAGCTCACCATGGTCGAATAACAGAAACCTCAATATGTGTATTTTAATCACCTGGCCAGCTTGCTCAGCCCCACCACTTTCTCGTTGGGAATATATCCGATGTGAACCTACGCAAACAAAAACGGGGAGAAACAAATCAGCTGACTTTACAAAGCGGAACCCGACAAACACACAAGGGAGCCATTGGCGTTGTCATCTTGAGTCCCAATGAGGGAAACTCACTTTGCCGAAAAAGGGCACCATATGATGCTCGCACAGGGAGAACATATCGATGTCCTTCACGATCACCATCTCGTCGTGGCCCTCGTCGAAAATGGCGTCGTTCAGCACGTCTGGAGACACATCCAGATGAATAGCATGACTCCATTGAAAAAAAACAACTTACAATTCAGTTTATTTGAATCCTAATATCTACAATATAATTGCGTTTAAATTGTATTTGAAAAGAGAAATAAAAGACAAGTACTTAAATTATAAGCGTTAAAAAAAAACCCAGACTCACACATTATAAATAGCACAGCCACCTTATGTCGAGTCAATACAGTTACATCTATAAAATGTGATATTTATACTATATTTTTATACTTTGCACCATGTACAGTTCTTTCCATGAGACTTTTTTTGTGCAGTTGTACATTTCGGTCTCCTGACATTTTCTTTTGTGCATTGACTACTTTGTTTTTATCTTTCAATTTTGCTGCTGTAGATTGCAAATTTCCCTATTGTGGGAGTATTAAAGACTTTCTGATTCTGATTAGTTGATATTGATAATAATAATAATACATTTGGTTTATAAGCGCCTTTCAACAAATAATACATTACGATGTCAAATATTGCACGGTTGATCGTGAGTGTGAAACTGTGGAATATGATGCAAATATTGAAGAGTGCATTAAAAATGTCTTATGATTTTTATTTTCATGTGGATATAATGCCACATGGAACTTATTTTGATATGAGATATGAAATAATGTAATGGTAACTTATGAATTTACAATATAATACAATACATATTGATTTATATAACGCTTTAACAACAGCTGAAGCTGTAACCACATATACAGGAAATAAAGCAGTCACAAAGATAGTTTGAAGAAAGGATGCAAGGCAATTTTTTTTCAATATTTGAGGGATGCTCCCAAGTTCAAATACGTCCTTAACATACCATCCACGGTCTCGTGGTAGCCCTTGGTGAAGAACTGCATGGCTTTGGCGGCGCGCAGGGGCGTGCGCAGCAAGCCTTGGCGGTCGCTGTCTTCGCCGAGCTCCCGCAGGATGCTGGCGTAGGCGGCCTCCAAGGGGGGCAGCCGCCACTGGTCCTCCTCCTCCTTGCGGGAGCCTTCTCGGAGGTCACGGTGGGGCGTCGACCCCACAGCCGCTTTCTTGACGCGTAGCTCAGGGAAAGCGTTGCCGCGGTTGTACTCCGCCGCGGTAATCTCGCTCGCCTTCCCGTTGCAGTGGTTGTTCATGATGATGATGATGCAGCTGCTGATGATGGAGGGTCGTCTGGATTGTTTGGTGGCGCTTCCACGTCGTGCAGGTGGTGGCTTTTAAAGCAGTCAATTCCTTGCACGCATCATTGTCATCATCATGCAAACGGAAACGACATTGGTCACGTATGATCGTCGTCGATCTGCATGGATTGGTCTTGGCTCCATCTTCCCAGCAGCGCGAACGCGCGCAGAGCACATGACTTCACGCAGGAACGTGCGTAGCTTCCCATATGCCCCCCTTCGCCCCTGCCCAACCATGTAGCACTTTTCAAACAGTCAAAATACAACACTGAGGCTTTGGACTGGCCAAAAAGCAAGAAAAATGACATAATCACATTTTCAAGTCGCCATTTTAGGCTGCTTCATGCCATTCTTTTAGCAGGAATTTGACCTTTTTCAATTTCAATGGCATTTTTTAAAATTATGATGGTTCATAATACCATTTGGATTGGATTGGATAAGCTTTAATCTCGCAGTGGAAAAAATTACATTTCACAGCAGGAAAGTTATGGAACGAAGGGGAAAGGAATGGAAGAAGTAGAAAAACAAACTACAGGAGCTGCTGGAAAAGCAGCCATTCTGGCGGCGCCATCTTAAAGTAAAAAAATAATAATAACAAAGTAATATGACAACACAAAGACACAGTGGAATGTGCACGTCTGCTACTAGCTAAATGTTGAAAGCGAACACAAAGCTCTTGCAGCCATTGCGAAAAGATATTGTCTCACATCTCCTGTCCCACATAAATCCGCTTCTATTCCAAGCCGCGACAGGGCCACATTCTCATTGCCGCATTTTCCCATAATCATTAAGATAAGAAAAAGAAGTAGTTGTAGGCGTCCTGACGATAGACAATGTGTTTGAGTGCTCTGACCAGAAAGGCTACATTTAAAACAAATGTAAAAAAATATTTCGACAACTGCATTCCTCAATAGGAGAGCGTCCTCATGTCAATTTTCGCAACAGTCACTCCGGCGAATAGCCATTCAACAGTGTTGTCAATCTGAGTCGAAGTCGTAAAGATCAACAGGGCTTCCCAAAGCACACCATTCAAAATCCTTTTGGGCACTGCGTTTCAAATTTGTCGTTGGCAAAATGTTCCCACAGACGTTAAATGTCATCCAGTATTTGGTGGGACGCGTCCCATGGTTACAAAACTCGGAGCAACACAACAATAATGTTTCTAGATGTCCCGCGGAGGATGCGTTTGATTGACACGCTGAGGGCCTCATGATATTCTCCACTGCAATGTTTCTTGGAAAATTGCCACGGAAGGATAAGAAAATCCTAACGGATGAGAAAGAATTGATTACGTTTTTGTTCCACACATTGTTCACAGAAAGATTAACATGTGTGTCGCGGTACAATGAATATGGATTTCTCAAGAAATATCAGACAGATAACAATAGTTGCCACTGTCTCAGTTACGACATTGGCCCTGGAAACATTGGCCACGGCTGCACAGATGATTTTTCACATTTTATTTGATCTTTGTAAAGCACACTCTTATGTTGCGTACATTGCTCTCAATTTGAAAACAAAAGTGAGTTTCTTCTCATTGTGGTCAATTAAGTTTTGGTTTTGAGAGCCAACATCTAAATGACATTAAAAAACAATAATAATAATGGTAATAGTAATAACAATAATAATAATATATTTCACACTTTACAGTTACAGTCAAGTTACAATTTTTCTGCCGTTATGCAGCGGAAGCCATAAATGCCAGCGTTCACTCAACCCGGAAGCCCTATGCGAACACAAATTATAGGTGACGTCATTATTTTTTTTTTTTTTTTTTTTTTTTTTTTTTTTTCGTTAAACAGGAAGATGCAAAAATTTGTTATGAAACAAAACCTCTCCCCGTTAGATGCATTTTCCCTAAACAGAAAAATATGCTCTGACAAGCGTTGGGGTGGCATTCCGACAACGCCGTTTCCGTTTTGGAAAATGACGTTCCTCAAAACGGAAATGACGTTGTCGGAAACGCTCGCCGTGGCGGGAGTTTGCAACATGGCGGTTCAACCCAAACAAAACTTGTCCATGGATAAGGCCACCGAAAATGGCTTCCTCAACTTCTATTTCTCCATGCCGGAGAAACCGAACACAACTTTCCGCATATTCGACCGCAGCGAATACTACACGGTTCACGGAAAAGACGCGGCGTTCGCTGCGAAAGAAGTTTTCAAGACGAACGCCGTCATCAAGCACTTGGGCTATGGTAAGCTAGCAACACGTGATTTAGCATTAGCTAGCATTAACTAGTACAGTATTAGCTAGCATTAGCCAATGACATGCTAACAAGTACACAGAGTCCAAAATGTTTTGACAATAATTAATTTGGACATATGTTGTTCGCCAGGGAGTCGTCAATTGGAGAGCGTGATTTTGAGCAAGCTGAACTTTGAGGCTTTTGTGAAAGACTTACTACTGGTCAGGCAGTACCGCGTCGAGGTGTACAAGAACCACAGTAAAAACAGCAAGGAGCACGACTGGAAGCTTGAGTTCAAGGTTTGTGCACACGCGTCATGTCCACTGAGACCACAAATCTGGATTTTCTGAACTGAAGCCAATACCACTGTATTCTGCTTACTATATTATAAAAATAGTATCATTATGGTTGAATGGATAAAGAATGAATTACATCAATCGACCCATTTCCACTCATTGTTACCGGACTGACATTTTGTTGAAGTTGTTGATCTTTCCCATTTCATTCAGGCCTCCCCTGGAAACCTCACCCAGCTCGAAGATATTCTGTTTGGCGGCGGAAATGGTGCTGATGGCTCCACCGGTGTGGTGGCAGTGCGCGTCGCTTCCGGCGTGGTGGCAGTGGGCTACGTGGATGCGATGCAACGCACCATAGGCGTGTGCGAGTTCACCGACAATGAGGTCTTTTCCAACCTGGAGTCACTGCTCATACAAGTCGGGCCCAAGGAGTGTCTCCTCTGTCAGGGCGAAGGCACCGCAGTGGGCAGCAAGTTACGAGAGGTTTGTTTTTTGTCTTTTTGTGTGCTTTGAAAGAGAAAGGTCCAAACAAGGTGTGCAAAAATAAGACAAAATATGTGGACGACGTGTCTTGGGCTGCAAAAACATATACGGTCCAGCACAAAGCATGCTGTAATAGAATCCAACAAATATGGCAGCACAACAATAAAGCAATACCCAAAAAAATACACTATCATCCACATCCAAATGAATACTGCATAATGTGATCACACAAATGTGTGCAGGTGGTACAGCGCGGGGGCGTGCTGGTGTCGAACAGAAAGCGAACAGAATTCAATAGCAAGGGCGTCTTCCAGGACCTCAACAAGTTGCTGAGAGCCAAACGGGGAGAAACGGTGGCCAGCAACACCCTCCCGGAGCTCGACAAGCAGGTGAGCTCTGACCGATTATTTGAATTCAAATCCACCCGGTAGAATTTGGAAGCCAACGTCGGCCGGCGAGAGCGACTTGGCTTGATGTGGCCTCATTGCTTTGTCGTTGGGTAGGTGGCCATATCCTGCTTGGCGGCGGCGGTGCGCTACCTGGAGCTTCTCTCCGATGAGTCCAACTTCAACTCCTTCCGCTTGACCTCGCTGGAACTGGGTCAGTACATGAGGCTGGACAGCGCTGCTGTCATGGCGCTCAACCTTTTCCAGGTGGGCCTCAAAATACCCGCTTACATGTTGCCATGTTATTTTATTTTTTTAGATTTTTGCGCTACCTGTTGACACGTTTACCTTTTTGCGCAGAGTGCACCCGGCGACACCAGCGGGGCTCACTCATTGGCCGGACTTTTGAACAAGTGTCGCACACCTCAAGGCCAGCGACTGGTCAAGCAGTGGATAAAGCAACCGCTACTGGACACGACTAAAATCAATGAGAGGTAATACATTGACGTTTTTCGACGCGAATAAAATGTCGCCGGTGGTTGGTTACTTTAGGAGATTTTTGCAAACGTGCAGGTTGGACCTGGTGGAGAGTTTGGTGTGCGATTCAGAGCTGAGGCAGACGTGCTATGACCTTCTGCGGCGCTTTCCTGACCTTCATCGACTGGCCAAGAAGTTCCATCGCCTCAAAGCTACCTTACAGGACTGCTACCGCGTTCACCAGGCCATCGACCAGATCCCTGCAATCATCACCGCACTGGAAACGTATTCGGGTAACAAATTCACTTAATAAAATAACAACACCCCCCCACCAAACAAAAATCTGATTTGCAATTGTAGGAGAAATGTTGTCACACACACATTTTCGCTTCTTTATGGCGTCCGATTGGGTGTTTGCTCCCTAGGCGACCACGGGGTCCTGCTGGAGGCGGTCTTGATCTCCCCGTTCAGAGACCTGCAGGGCGACTTCAGCAAGTACCAAGAGATGATCGAGACAACCCTGGACATGAACCAGGTGTGGCTTTTTCACATTTGTAGTGTTCTTGAATCGGGTAGTCCAACATCATGACCGGTGCATTCTGCTTTATTATTATTTTTTTTGTCATATGAATTGTCGAATTGTGTTATTTTTTTTCTTGTTCTTCTGGACGCGTTTTTTTTTTTCCTCCTGTGATGGGCAGCATTGGATTAGATTGAGCCTCATTATGGAGAATCTCTCACTGCGCCTTCTTAAAGTCAACAAAATTACTAAATAACAAATGATGTGGTACAAGACAGACAGTCATTCAATCTTAAGCGCTTTCTCTGCACCCACTTTGTTGCATGAAGCAGTTCTAGATTAAAGAGGAGTGTCCTTTTCACCCGTGGATCGGGGACGTCATGGTGGAACATGCACGTCTTCTGCAAGCTAAATGTTGAAAGCAAACACAAAGCTGTAGCATCCATTGTTGAAAAAACATTCGTATCTCCTGTCCCTCATAAATCCGCTTCAATTCCAAGCCCGGACGTTTCACGAATATTAGCCGTAGCCTTGTTGAGTTCATGGGGGATTGTGTTGTTGTTGTTTTTTTTTTTTTTAACCATATTTGGTTTTCAAATTTGCATTTTCAACCCTATCGCAGATTGAACATCACGAGTACCTGGTGAAGGCCTCATTCGATCCCATGTTGACCGAACTGCGAGAGAAAATGGACGCCACGGAGAAGAGCATGCAGGCCGTCCTCAATGCCGCGGCCAGAGAGCTAGGTGAGAGAGCCACATTGCGCTAAAATGGCGGCGATTTAACTGATTCACTGCCATTAAGGAATTTAGTCGGGAATGGAAAATATGACGTAGAGCGCATCCAACCCGGATTTGTGCGGGTTTTGGTTTTTCATGGCAGGTTTGGACGCCGGCAAGACTGTGAAACTGGAGTCGAACAGCGTGCTGGGCTACTACCTACGCGTCACCTGCAAGGAGGAGAAGAACCTGAGGAACAACAAGATGTTCACCACACTGGACGTGCAGAAGAACGGCGTGCGCTTTACCAATAGGTTGGTGTTCCGCCCCTCATGTCAAAAACAAAAACGCGTCTGGATGCGTGGGCATCGTTTATCGTTTTGCGTTTGTCCGCAGCAAGCTGAGCGCCCTCAACGTGGACTACGGACACAGCAGGGAGGAATACGAAGAAGCGCAGAACGCCATCGCCAAAGAGATCATCAAGATTGCTTCAGGTGTGGAATACGGTCTTTTATTAAATTTTATTCAGGCGACAATGGTGATTTGTATTCAATTATTCTCGCCCTCAAACCAGGCTACGTGGACCCTATGCAGACACTGGGAGATGTGGTGGCGCTGCTGGACGCGTTGGTGAGCTTCGCCAGGGCGTCGGTCTACGCGCCCGTGCCTTACGTCCGTCCGCGGCTGCTGACGGACGAGCCCCGTCGCCTGAAACTGCGCCAGGCGCGCCACCCCTGCATGGAGACGGACGCCGACATGAGCTTCATACCAAACGACGTCACGTTTGTGCAGGGGGAGAAAAGCTTCTACATTATCACGGGTGAGCGCGCAGGCCATTTTGGAGCTAATCACGAAGCGCAAGCTAGCATGTGACCAAAACTCATTTTGACATCCGCCATTTTGATCTTCAGGCCCAAATATGGGCGGAAAGTCGACGTTCATCCGTCAGATTGGCGTCATCACTTTGATGGCACAAATCGGCTGCTTCGTGCCATGCGAGGAGGCGGAGCTGAGCGTGATTGACGGCATCCTCGCCCGGGTTGGGGCGGGTGACAATCAGCTCAAGGGCATTTCCACCTTTATGTCCGAAATGCTGGATACGGCGGCCATCTTGCGGTAGGATCCCGTCTTCTATCGGCGCCCTTTCAGCCCGCCATTATAACCCCGCCCCCTCTGTTTTTTTTTCGCCGCAGCTGCGCCACAGAAAAGTCGCTGGTCATCGTGGACGAGCTGGGCCGCAGCACGTCCACCTACGACGGCTTCGGACTGGCCTGGGCCATCAGCGAGTACGTGGCGGCCAAGATCGGCTGCTTCTGTCTGTTCGCGACGCACTTCCACGAGATGACGGCGCTGGCGGCGCAGCTGCCCGGCGTGCACAACCTGCACGTCACGGCGCTCACCTCCCACAACACGCTCACCATGAGCTACCAAGTCAGGCCAGGTCGCTCTCCATTTTGTTTTCTTTTTTTGAGTGATGTTGAACACAATAGCTTCCATTGACGAAAAAAAACGCACAGGTCCGGTTAACCAGTAAAAGTAAAATGGTGGTTGAGGTGCGGTGAAAAAGACGTAATTAGCATTTAAACGCGCATCGAGATAACTCGATATGTGAACAGCTATCTGTTGTGTGGTTTGGTGTGTGGGCGACCACGCTTGATTGAGCCGTGCGTCATCCAGCGCGACGTAGCGCTCATCACAGAGCTCTTTTGTTGACCTCCCCCACCACCCGGGAATCGATGCTCCACACCCGTCTCGCCGCTGAGACGAGGTTGCACGCTGGCTCCAGTCTTGTGGAATTCGGGGAAATGTTGTCCCGTGAAATCCTGGACGACTTGCCAAGTGCTTCCTCCGGCTTGAAAAGGTCACTTGCGAGGCGTCGGGTTGATTGTTTGAATTAGCGCGCGGCCGGTGATGAGCTTCCGATGTCTTTCACTAGGCCACGCCCCTTTAAGACTCACACGGTGCGTTGTCAATCATGCAGGTCATTCTTTTGATACCCCGCAAATGAAACTATTGTTTAGTTTCTCCTCAATTTTTGTGTGTCTTATTTTTACTTTCCAATTTTTCCTTCCTTGCAGGCGTTTGCGACCAGAGTTTCGGGATCCACGTGGCGGAGTTGGCTTGTTTCCCCCCGTCGGTCGTCGCCACGGCCAAGGAGAAGGCCCTGGAACTGGAGGAGTTTCAGGAGTCTGCAGCGGCGGACAGAAGAGAGGACGAGCCCGAGGCCAAAAGGCGACGCGGTGACAAAAAAGTAAGCCACGTTCAAGGCTTTGAAAACTATTTAGCTAGCTATCTATTCACTATCCAGCTGGCTGGCTATCTAGCTAGGTATCGATTGGCTAGCTAGCTAGCTAGCTTTCTATCTATTTGAGTTGAGTAAACGTGTGGCTGCCACTGCTCACCCGCAGAAAAACTTATCCTGTGACTGTAAAGTGACCTTGAGAGTTTTGAAAGGCGCTTATGAATTACATTTATTATTATTATTTGTGATTGAGGGATGGGGTGACGCTAATCTATCAATGGAAGACATTGCTGACTTTTTGATGAGGGAAAAAAAGCTTATGTGACAGTGAAATGCTTTTATTTAACTCATTCACTGCCAGACAATGCGCAAAAAAGCATTCAATGCAATGTAAGAAACCCTAGACTCTCTTCATCACAAAAAAGAGTTAATTCCTAATCTATATAATAATAATAATAATAATAATAATAACAAATTTAATTTCAAAACTCTCAAGGTCACTTGACAGTCACAGGATGAGTGTTTTTGTGGGTGAGCAGCGGCAGACACACGCGCCAGCGTTCACTCAACCCCGAAGTAATTCAAATAGATGGAAAGCTATCTAGGTAGCTAATAGTTAGCTAGCTAGATAGGTAGCCAGCCAGCTATATGGGTCTGGAGTTAGCTGAGTTTGAAATGAGGGCGGCTGCACAAAATACAATACATCCATATTAATTTATATAGCGCTTTAACAACAGCTGAAGCTGTAACAAAGCACTAAAATGGCAAAACTAGAAACGCTGCCTCCCTTGTGGAAGGGAAAAACATGGCCAGAGGTCTGGCCAGCGTTTCATCGGCACCCAAGCAAGAAAAAACAAAACCCAACCTAATTCAGGAATGGTGCTCTATGAATAAATTTTGAATGTGTTCATAGGATGAATAATGCTTTACCGGAATTATCCCCAGCCAAATATTGGCTGAGGGAAATAATCCATATCACATATAATCATTTTTCTTAATGTATTATAATAATAATAATACATTTTATTTATAAGCGCCTTTCAAATCTTACAAGGACACTTATTTTGGCGTTTCGTTTTTAACTTTGCAAGCACAAAAAAATGAAGTGTGCCAAAAAAATGTTCAGTTTCACTTTGGCAATCTGGAAATTTTGATTGAAGGCTCATTCCTGTCCGTGTGTCCGTCTTCTGCCACCAGGTCGGAGAAGACTTGATCCGAGACTTCCTTGAGGAAGCCAAATGTCTCCCCGCCGCCACCATGACGGAGGAGGAAGTGAAGGCGGCGTTGAGGCGAATGAAGACGGCGCTGCTCGGACAAAACAACGCGTACGTCTCTGAGGTGCTGGCACGCTCACTTCCTGTCAAGCCGTCTTGATATTTTGGACACTTGCTAAAATGACCACGTCGCACATTTCAAAAATTGTTTTTCGCTTCGCCACATGTTGAGGTACATCACTCGTTTGGCTGACTTGCGTCAATACAGAAACTAGTTTATTTTATTTATGTTTTTGTGTGATTGGACGTTAAAACAAAACAGCTATTTTTGTCTTCAAAATGTTGAGTTTGATATACTTCTCTATTCCCGAAAGACGTGTATTTCCTCCGATTTCAGAAAAAGAAAGACATTTAAAAAGACGGGAAACTTTTTTTAAATAGAGAGATTTATTTCTGTTTGAAAATGGAGGCAAAGAACAGAAAAAAAATAAGATCATTTTTGGACAGTCAATAATTGGCCGTGTAAAAGAAACTTTCATTTAGATTGTGCGGATTTTCAATAAAGCGTTTGTTCCTCAAAGATCTTCTGACTGACATTTTCACTTCATTGAAATACGTTGGAATCTCCTTTTAACTGTGACTTGAGCAACACAGCTTAGTCTTTTAATCCAAGAAACAAAAACATCTAAACTCAACATATGTCATCGAAATAAAACAATGTGCCTTTAAAGTAACTGACGCCATGCAAAACGTCTAACATCTTTTCTTTGTCAAACGGTTTTAGCCCCGTTCATGATTGAATGGGGGTGATGACTAAAAGAAATAATCATGAAAGGTAGGAATACGTTGAATTTAAATAATGGTTGTGTTTGCTGTGGGCTTTAACATGTTTTCCAATGTTACAGGCCTGGATGAAACTGATGGCACCACCGGAATGGATTCCCCCTTCCACCCCTTCAACAAGCACGCAGAGCAAGAAAGTTGCACGAGGCGACTCGTCAAACTTCGCCTGACAGGTGAGTAAATGGTGTTTGCCATCACCCGCGTGGCCTCTTTCTCAGTATGTATTTTGAGTGTCTTGCCTTTGTCACAATGACATTTTGCAGGTTGTGCCAGTTGCACGTGCCTGGTCTTGAACCCTGCACTTCTGCGCCGCAAGTATCTGCCCTGCCCACTGGACCATGGGGGCGTGGCTGTTTTTGCTAAAAATTCATGTATTTATCATGCGATACCGCGTTGACACTTAGTAAAATTCTTTGCAGGTTCTCGGCGCTTCGCGCCTCGAACCTGCCTAGCGAGCTCGCTTCGCTCGCTCGCATTGAGACACTTGGCTCGCTCGCTTCGCTCGCTCGCATTGAGACACTTGGCTCGCTCGCTTCGCTCGCTCGCAGGTTCACTCTTGTGCTTGTCGGGGCCCTGGGAGGCTGTCCACTTGTGGACCCGTGAACTCGCTCCAGCGACCTCGCTTCGCTCGGTCGCTTTCGCTTCGACTTGGTTTCGAGCCTGTGCCGCGCAGTCGACACCCTTGTACCTTTCGCTGTGACTTGGTTTCGAACCCGTGCCGCGCAGTCGACACCCTTGTACTTTTCTCAGCGGCCCACGGGGCCCCAATAGAATATCGGGTTTGTTCGCTTATATCCTATTCTGAAGGTCATTGTTTGAATAAAAGCACAAGTTAGACATGCTGCCCAGAGCTGGGATCGAACCCAGGACCTTCACAGCGAGAGTCCATTGCCTTAACCAGTCAGCCACGAGGACCACAAGTATGACTCGGTTGTGGCCTATCATAGACTTTTCTCAAGTACAAAAAGACTTAGACTAAAAAACTTGTCTTTTCTCAGACCCCCATTTGAAATTGCGGTTGCTTTGCTTCTATCTTATTCTGAAGGTCATTGATTGACCAAAAGCACAAGTCAGACATGTTGCCCAGAGCTGGGATTGAACTCAGAACCTTCACATCTGGAGTCCATTGACTTAACCAGTCATCCACAGGGACCACAAGTGAATTTCAGTTTTGTTCTATGATATTCTTTAAAGTATAGAAAGACTTAGACTAAAAAGCTTGTCTTTTCTCTGACATCCGTTTGAAATGTTGGTTTCTTTGCTTCTATCTTATTGTGAAGGTCATTGATTGAAGAAAAGAACACAAGGCGCCCAGAGCGGGGATTGAACCAAGAACCCTCACAATGGGACACCACCGCCATACCCAGTCAGCCACGGGAAGCACAAGTAAGCTCCGTTTATGTTCTATGTTGTATGTCTATAAAGAACAAAAACACAGACTAAAAGCTTGTCTTATCTCTTTCCACAGATGAAGACAACCATCAAGTGTAGTTCAAAAGGGAGGCAGCATTTGCCACGAATGAGCTGTGATCTCAACCTGCCCACACACAAGACCGGCGTTCAAACCACTGGACCACGTGTAGGCGAGGAGGGGAAAGAGAACGGACGTTGAATTTGTTGCAGCTGAAATATGTTTTTGCTCATGACAATAAAAGTGGGTTAAACATGAGTATTTGTGGTCATATTCAAACACACTGAACGTACCGCAACGCAGGCCTTTAACCATTAGGCTAACTGTGGTGACAACTTCCACCTTTGAAAGCCATATTTTCAGTGTTCCACACACCGTTTTTGCCCCCAAAAAACGACCACGTTTTCTAAGGCATTTTTATCCGAAAAAAAACGACCATGTATAGTAAGGCCTTTTTTAGCCTGAAAAAAAATGAACACTTATAGTAAGGCATTTTTAGTTAAAAAGCAACCATTTATATACACTAAGCGTTTTTACCCCCCAAAAATGACCATGTATCTTCAGGTGTTTTTACCTCGAAAAACATGACCATGTATCTTCGTACAGGATACACGATTGTTTTTTTGGGGAAAAACGTCTTTATTTGTCCGCCAGACGGCGCTTATTCCCCATCGAACGAGATGTAATTGTAGTACACGTATTTGTCCGCCAGACGGCGGAAATTCCCCATCGAACGAGATGTAATTGTAGTACACGTATTTGTCCGCCAGACGGCGGAAATTCCCCATCGAACGAGATGTAATTGTAGTACACGTATTTGTCCGCCAGACGGCGGAAATTCCCCATTGAATCGATCTTGATGTATTTTCTTAAATTGTCCGCCAGTGGGCGGAAATTCCCCATCGATTTAGATGAGAAGGTTTCTTCAGCCGTCAGTCCCCATCGATTTAGATGTAATTTCTTTATTTATAAACTAGATGGAGATGGAGTTTTCGCCGTCTGGCAGACAAATAATAAAATTACATTTTGATCGATGGAAAGAATAATTATCTTTAAATTACACAAAGATCAGAATCAAAAAATGACTGGACAAATTCACCAAAGGGCACTAATCCTGTTGTTGCTCGATAAATAGATATGTTTTTTTTCTCACCAAAAAACGCTTTACTATAGAAGGTCGTTTTTTTGGGCTCAAAAACGCCTTCCTATACATCAGGGGTGTCAAAGTCATTTTTTGCCGCGGGCCACATTATAGTTAAGGTTTCTTCTTGAGGACCGTTATGAATTTGAATTTGGAATTTGGGAGAATGTTTAAGCCCCTCCACATATTACATATAGAGCGCACAACCAATTAATGAATAACTAGTTTTCAAATCTGAAGTCAAGAATAATGACTGTTATTGTGGTTTACATCCAAAAATATGACATTTTGGTCAGGATCTTAGCAAGTATCATGGAATTTCACAAGTTTGATTTGCTTTCGCGGGCCGAAAAAAATGATGCGGGGGGCCGGATTTGGCCCTCGGGCCTTGACTTTGACACCTGTGCTATACATGGTCAGTTTTTTTGGCTCAAAAACGCCTTACTATACATGGTCATTTTTTTAACCTAAAAACGCCTTACTATACATGGTCATTTTTTTAACCTAAAAACGCCTTACTATACATGGTCATTTTTTTGGGGGTAAAAACGCCTTACTATACATGGTCATTTTTTTAACCTAAAAACGCCTTACTATACATGGTCATTTTTTTTTCAGGTAAAAACGCCTTACTATACATGGTCATTTTTTGGGGGGTAAAAACGCCTTACTATACATGGTCATTTTTTTAACCTAAAAACGCCTTACTATACATGGTCATTTTTTTTTCAGGTAAAAACGCCTTACTATACATGGTCATTTTTTTGGGGGTAAAAACGCCTTACTATACATGGTCATTTTTTTGGGGGTAAAAACGCCTTACTATACATGGTCATTTTTTTAACCTAAAAACGCCTTACTATACATGGTCATTTTTTTTTCAGGTAAAAACGCCTTACTATACATGGTCAATTTTTTGGGGGTAAAAACGCCTTACTATACATGGTCATTTTTTTGGGGGTAAAAACGCCTTACTATACATGGTCATTTTTTTAACCTAAAAACGCCTTACTATACATGGTCATTTTTTTGGGGGTAAAAACGCCTTACTATACATGGTCATTTTTTTAACCTAAAAACGCCTTACTATACATGGTCATTTTTTTAACCTAAAAACGCCTTACTATACATGGTCATTTTTTTGGGGGTAAAAACGCCTTACTATACATGGTCATTTTTTTAACCTAAAAATGCCTTACTATACATGGTCATTTTTTTAACCTAAAAATGCCTTACTATACATGGTCATTTTTTTTTCGGGTAAAAACGCCTTACTATACATGGTCATTTTTTTGGGGGTAAAAACGCCTTACTATACATGGTCATTTTTTTAACCTAAAAACGCCTTACTATACATGGTCATTTTTTTTCGGGTAAAAACGCCTTACTATATACATGGTCGTTTTTTTCAGGTAAAAACGCCTTACTATACATGCTCATTTTTTTAACCTAAAAACGCCTTACTATACATGGTCATTTTTTTGGGGGTAAAAACGCCTTACTATACATGGTCATTTTTTTGGGGGTAAAAACGCCTTACTATACATGGTCATTTTTTTGCCTCAAAAACGCCTTACTATACATGGTCATTTTTTTAACCTAAAAACGCCTTACTATACATGGTCATTTTTTTTTCAGGTAAAAACGCCTTACTATACATGGTCATTTTTTTTCAGGTAAAAACGCCTAACTATACATGGTCATTTTTTGGGGGGTAAAAACGCCTTACTATACATGGTCATTTTTTTAACCTAAAAACGCCTTACTATACATGGTCATTTTTTTTTCAGGTAAAAACGCCTTACTATACATGGTCATTTTTTTGGGGGTAAAAACGCCTTACTATACATGGTCATTTTTTTGGGGGTAAAAACGCCTTACTATACATGGTCATTTTTTTAACCTAAAAACGCCTTACTATACATGGTCATTTTTTTTTTCAGGTAAAAACGCCTTACTATACATGGTCAATTTTTTGGGGGTAAAAACGCCTTACTATACATGGTCATTTTTTTGGGGGTAAAAACGCCTTACTATACATGGTCATTTTTTTAACCTAAAAACGCCTTACTATACATGGTCATTTTTTTGGGGGTAAAAACGCCTTACTATACATGGTCATTTTTTTAACCTAAAAACGCCTTACTATACATGGTCATTTTTTTAACCTAAAAACGCCTTACTATACATGGTCATTTTTTTGGGGTAAAAACGCCTTACTATACATGGTCATTTTTTTAACCTAAAAATGCCTTACTATACATGGTCATTTTTTTAACCTAAAAATGCCTTACTATACATGGTCATTTTTTTTTTCGGGTAAAAACACCTTACTATACATGGTCATTTTTTTGGGGGTAAAAACGCCTTACTATACATGGTCATTTTTTTAACCTAAAAACGCCTTACTGTACATGGTCATTTTTTTTCGGGTAAAAACGCCTTACTATATACATGGTCGTTTTTTTCAGGTAAAAACGCCTTACTATACATGCTCATTTTTTTAACCTAAAAACGCCTTACTATACATGGTCATTTTTTTGGGGGTAAAAACGCCTTACTATACATGGTCATTTTTTTGGGGGTAAAAACGCCTTACTATACATGGTCATTTTTTTGCCTCAAAAACGCCTTACTATACATGGTCATTTTTTTAACCTAAAAACGCCTTACTATACATGGTCATTTTTTTTTCAGGTAAAAACGCCTTACTATACATGGTCGTTTTTTTTTGCCTCAAAAACGCCTTACTATATACATGGTCGTTTTTTTCAGGTAAAAACGCCTTACTATACATGGTCGTTTTTTTCAGGTAAAAACGCCTTACTATACATGGTGGTTTTTTTTTTGCCTCAAAAACGCCTTACTATACATGGTCATTTTTTTAACCTAAAAACGCCTTACTATACATGGTCATTTTTTTCGGGTAAAAACGCCTTACTATACATGGTGGTTTTTTTTTTGCCTCAAAAACGCCTTACTATACATGGTCATTTTTTTAACCTAAAAACGCCTTACTATACATGGTCGTTTTTTTCAGGTAAAAACGCCTTACTATACATGGTGGTTTTTTTTTTGCCTCAAAAACGCCTTACTATACATGGTCATTTTTTTAACCTAAAAACGCCTTACTATACATGGTCATTTTTTTCGGGTAAAAACGCCTTACTATACATGGTCGTTTTTTTTTGCCACAAAAACGCCTTACTATATACATGGTCATTTTTTTCGGGTAAAAACGCCTTACTATACATGGTCGTTTTTTTCAGGTAAAAACGCCTTACTATACATGGTGGGTTTTTTTTTGCCTCAAAAACGCCTTACTATACATGGTCATTTTTTTCGGGTAAAAACGCCTTACTATATATACATGGTCGTTTTTTTTTGCCTCAAAAACGCCTTACTATATACATGGTCATTTTTTTCGGGTAAAAACGCCTTACTATACATGGTCATCTTTTTAACCTAAAAACGCCTTACTATACATAGTCATTTTTTTAACCTAAAAACGCCTTACTATACATGGTCATCTTTTTAACCTAAAAACGCCTTACTATACATAGTCATTTTTTTAACCTAAAAACGCCTTACTATACATGGTCATTTTTTTAACCTAAAAACGCCTTACTATACATGGTCATTTTTTTTTTCGGGTAAAAACGCCTTACTATACATAGTCATTTTTTTAACCTAAAAACGCCTTACTATACATGGTCATTATTTTAACCTAAAAACGCCTTACTATACATGGTCATTTTTTTTTCGGGTAAAAACGCCTTACTATACATGCTCATTTTTTTGGGGGTAAAAACGCCTTACTATACATGGTCATTTTTTTTTTCGGGTAAAAACGCCTTACTATACATGGTCATCTTTTTAACCTAAAAACGCCTTACTATACATAGTCATTTTTTTAACCTAAAAACGCCTTACTATACATGGTCATTTTTTTAACCTAAAAACGCCTTACTATACATGGTCATTTTTTTAACCTAAAAACGCCTTACTATACATGGTCATTTTTTTAACCATTTTTTTTATTTTAACGCCTTACTATACATGGTCATTTTTTTAACCTAAAAACGCCTTACTATACATGGTCATTTTTTTAACCTAAAAACGCCTTACTATACATAGTCATTTTTTTAACCTAAAAACGCCTTACTATACATGGTCATTTTTTTAACCTAAAAACGCCTTACTATACATGGTCATTTTTTTTTCGGGTAAAAACGCCTTACTATACATGCTCATTTTTTTGGGGGTAAAAACGCCTTACTATACATGGTCATTTTTTTAACCTAAAAACGCCTTACTATACATGGTAATTTTTTTTTTCGGGTAAAAACGCCTTACTATACATAGTCATTTTTTTAACCTAAAAACGCCTTACTATACATGGTCATTTTTTTAACCTAAAAACGCCTTACTATACATGGTCATTTTTTTTTCGGGTAAAAACGCCTTACTATACATGCTCATTTTTTTGGGGGTAAAAACGCCTTACTATACATGGTCATTTTTTTTTTCGGGTAAAAACGCCTTACTATACATGGTCATCTTTTTAACCTAAAAACGCCTTACTATACATAGTCATTTTTTTAACCTAAAAACGCCTTACTATACATGGTCATTTTTTTTCACCTAAAAACGCCTTACTATACATGGTCATTTTTTTTCCGGGTAAAAACGCCTTACTATACATGCTCATTTTTTTGGGGGTAAAAACGCCTTACTATACATGGTCATTTTTTTAACCTAAAAACGCCTTACTATACATGGTCATTTTTTTTTTCGGGTAAAAACGCCTTACTATACATGGTCATTTTTTTAACCTAAAAACGCCTTCCTATACATGGTCATTTTTTTTTTCGGGTAAAAACGCCTTACTATACATGGTCATTTTTTTGGGGGTAAAAACGCCTTACTATACATGGTCATTTTTTT
The DNA here is from genome assembly GCF_051943395.1 of Hippocampus bargibanti. Classification (NCBI taxonomy): domain Eukaryota; kingdom Metazoa; phylum Chordata; class Actinopteri; order Syngnathiformes; family Syngnathidae; genus Hippocampus; species Hippocampus bargibanti. The sequence goes on from NC_142748.1 coordinate 9,729,249, forward strand.
TCAGGTAAAAACGCCTTACTATACATGGTCTTTTTTTTTTTTGCCTCAAAAACGCCTTACTATACATGGTCATTTTTTTAACCTAAAAACGCCTTACTATACATGGTCATTTTTTTTGCCTCAAAAACGCCTTACTATACATGGTCATTTTTTTAACCTAAAAACGCCTATACATGGTCATTTCTTTTCGGGTAAAAACGCCTTACTATACATGGTCATTTTTTTAACCTAAAAACGCCTTACTATACATGGTCATTTTTTTTCGGGTAAAAACGCCTTACTATACATGGTCGTTTTTTTTTGCCTCAAAAACGCCTTACTATACATGGTCATTTTTTTTAACCTAAAAACGCCTTACTATACATGCTCATTTTTTTTTTCGGGTAAAAACGCCTTACTATACATGGTCATCTTTTTAACCTAAAAACGCCTTACTATACATAGTCATTTTTTTTAACCTAAAAACGCCTTACTATACATGGTCATCTTTTTAACCTAAAAACGCCTTACTATACATGGTCATTTTTTTTCACCTAAAAACGCCTTACTATACATGGTCATTTTTTTTTCGGGTAAAAACGCCTTACTATACATGCTCATTTTTTTGGGGGTAAAAACGCCTTACTATACATGGTCATTTTTTTAACCTAAAAACGCCTTACTATACATGGTCATTTTTTTTTTCGGGTAAAAACGCCTTACTATACATGGTCATTTTTTTAACCTAAAAACGCCTTACTATACATGGTCATTTTTTTTTTCGGGTAAAAACGCCTTACTATACATGGTCATTTTTTTGGGGGTAAAAACGCCTTACTATACATGGTCATTTTTTTTCAGGTAAAAACGCCTTACTATACATGGTCTTTTTTTTTTTGCCTCAAAAACGCCTTACTATACATGGTCATTTTTTTAACCTAAAAACGCCTTACTATACATGGTCATTTTTTTTGCCTCAAAAACGCCTTACTATACATGGTCATTTTTTTAACCTAAAAACGCCTTACTATACATGGTCATTTCTTTTCGGGTAAAAACGCCTTACTATACATGGTCATTTTTTTAACCTAAAAACGCCTTACTATACATGGTCATTTTTTTTCGGGTAAAAACGCCTTACTATACATGGTCGTTTTTTTTTGCCTCAAAAACGCCTTACTATACATGGTCATTTTTTTTTCGGGTAAAAACGCCTTACTATACATGGTCATTTTTTGGGGGGTAAAAACGCCTTACTATACATGGTCGTTTTTTTTTGCCTCAAAAACGCCTTACTATATACATGGTCATTTTTTAACCTAAAAACGCCTGACTATATACATGGTCATTTTTTTTGCCTCAAAAACGCCTTACTATACATGGTCATTTTTTGGGGGGTAAAAACGCCTTACTATACATGGTCGTTTTTTTTTGCCTCAAAAACGCCTTACTATATACATGGTCATTTTTTAACCTAAAAACGCCTGACTATATACATGGTCATTTTTTTAACCTAAAAACGCCTTACTGTACATGGTCATTTTTTTTCGGGTAAAAACGCCTTACTATACATGGTCGTTTTTTTTTTGCCTCAAAAACGCCTTACTATACATGGTCATTTTTTTCGGGTAAAAACGCCTTACTATACATGGTCATTTTTTTAACCTAAAAACGCCTTACTATACATGGTCGTTTTTTCGGACACATTTTGATTCACGACGTGCCGGGCTGTGTACTATTTCGGAACATTTGTCACAAGGCGCACGCACCTTGAGCGAGAGCACCGTGCTGGCCAGGTTGGTCCTCTGGATCTCCGACACGTTGGTGGTCAACATCTCGTCCCTGTACGCTCGTTCTGTGTGGAGGCCGTAACACTTTCCTGATGGATTATTCTTCAGGTGGCATATCTACACAATTACAGAGGGACAAACGGGGGTGCTTTTTAACTTATTCCCTGGCAGACGATCTGAAAAAAAAGTGTCCACTCCATTGCCTGTTTTTTTTTTTCATTTTCACTCACATTCCAGGATCCAAAGAATCTTGAATTTTAGAGCGACATAAACATTCAATGCAGTGTAAGAAACCTAAGACTCTCTTCTTTCATCAGAAACAAATGTTAAGTCCTAAATTATATAGGTCTGGAGTTATATGAGCTTGAAACGAGGGTGGCTGTACAAAATACAATAAAATAAATATTGATTGACATAGCGCTTTAACAATAGCCGAAGCTGGAAAAAAAGCGCTGACATGGAAAAAAGGGGAAATGCTCCCCCCTTGTGGAAGGGAAATACGTCTGTGTATGTGAACATTCGTCTGTGACAACACAATCATAATAATAATCATAATAACAATGCATTTCATTTACAAGCAACAAAGTGCTCCAATATTTGCCACAAAACTGCTCATACAGGACATATACTGTTACAATCATGCTTCCACTGTTCTCGTGAATAACCGTATGCTCATATTCGAATGGTTTTGTTCTGTTGATGTTGTCAACATGTGCCGTTTTTGTATCTGTAGCCTATCTTGACCAGCATGCTGGTCAAATATAAAAAAAATCAATGCGGTTCCCCCTCCAGAGCCCAAAAAATAGCCCAGCCTTGACGTATCCGCCGGCAACAAAGATGCGAATCAAACCTCTGAAGCTGGAGGACACTGACTGATTCGCTGCGGCGACCCCTGAAGGGAAAAGCCCAAAGGAAAAGTTTGCTTACCAAATGGCTTTGTGGCCTCCGGGCCACTAGAAGGCGATATGGGCAGTTGAATCCAATCCACCAACAACAAAACAAACAAGAAGAAGAAGGCGCACAAGAATGGACCGCCCCACATCCGCTTCAAAGAGCAACTACTTCCGCTGTCAACAACCCAAGTCCTCGGTGAGTATTTTTAACTTTTTAATCTGACTATTTGTCATTTTTCCGCGATCGTGTTTATGTGGCCAATTTAGGAGCACGATTACGATACGTTGCGACAGTTATTCGGCACGTCCACGAGTCGCCCCTAGCAGTCAATCAATCAGCGTTTGACTCGAATGTTGTTGTTTTTGATGTTTAGCACAGCAAACATTTAAGATACCATGCACGTGAGGGCAGATTCGTCTCTAAACTATTCACAGAAGTGCATCGGTGACTTTTTTCACCAACAAAAATTACAATACGAGCTCTTTGTCCGATAGAATAGCAAACGTCTCAACTGCTCAACTATGAAAAATAGCTGAAGTTGCTCATTGTATTTTAGATGTGTGAAAGTCAGCAACTTCATGAAAAACGATTGAAATTGAAAAGAAACGACTTGTTTTAGAAACAAAACACTTACCACGTTTGTTTTTCCCCCACTTGACGAGATTGAAGAGGCTCCCAAAGGTCACAGATGCCACACTCGGAGGCCACGTGGAAGGGACGCCAACTTGCATGTGAACATGTGAGTACTGAGCGGTGTGTTGTGCTTGAAGCGCTCATGTCACGTGGCACCACAAGGTGGCGATAAAGTGCGCTCGGCTCTCACTCGACTTAAACTTGTGCTACGTGCACTGCACAACAGTGACAAGCTGGACATTATCATGCACTTCTGGGATATATTTTTAACATTGGTCATTTTTAACATTTCATGCGTTATCATCATGTGGGACTTAGCAAAACTTGAAAAAACGTGACAGACTTAGAAACATTTTGAAGAAGCGAGTGGGACTTAGAAGATTTTTGGAAAATGCTGCATGTTAAACCCATGGCAACAGTGATATGACTGTTTGGAGTGACTGAAGTGCACCCCTGACCTGAAGATTTTTGTGGGACTTAGAAAAATGCTTCAATGCAAAGATCATGTGAAAGCCACCGGAACAGTGTAACCACTGTCTGGAGTGACGAAAGTGAACGTCTAACCTTGATTTCAGGTGGGACTGAGAAAGATGTTGGAAAATGCTGCATGTGAAAGCCACTATAACAGTGAAACCACTGTCTGGAGTAACGAAAGTGCACCTCTCACATTGAATCTTAGGTGGGACTTGGGAAATTTTTCGAAAAATGCTGCATGTTAAACCCACGGCAACAGTGACATGACTGTCTGGAATCACGAAAGTGCACCTCAAACCTTGAATATCAGGTGGGACTTAGAAATTTTTTGAAGAAGCAAGTGGAACTTAGAAATTAAAAAAAAAAATACTTCAATGCACAGGTCACGTGAAAGCCACCAGAACAGTGTAATCGCTGTCTGGAGTAACGTAAGTGCATCTCTAACCTTGATTTAGGTGTGACTTAAAACATTTTTGAAAAATTCTGCATGTTAAAACCATTGCAACAGTGATATGACTGTCAAGAGTGACTGAAGTGCACCTCTGACCTGAAGATTTTTGTGGGACTTAGAAATTTTTTGAAAATTCTTCAATGCAAAGGCCATGTGAAAGCCATCAGAACAGTGTAACCACTGTCTGGAGTAACAAAAGTGCAATTATAATCTTGAATCTTAGGCGGGACGTAGAAAATTTTTGAAAATGCTTCAATGCAAAGGTCATGTTAAACCCATGGAAACAGTGAGATTACTGTCAAGAGTGACGAAAGTGCACCTCTAACCTTGAATCTTGGGTGGGACTTAGAACAATTCTGAACAAGTGAGTGGGACTTAGAAAAAATGTCAAAATTCTTCAATGCACAGGTCAAGTGAAAGCCACCAGAACAGTGTAAGCACTGTCTGGAGTGACGAAAGTGCACCGCTAACATTGAAACTCAGTTGGGACTTAGAAATATTTTGAAGAAGTGAGTGGGAGTTAGAAATGTTTTTAAAAAGCTGCAATGCTCAAGTCATGTTAAACCAATGGCAACAGAAAAATTTGAAGAAGCGAGTAGGACTTAGAATTTGTTTGAAAATGGATGCATTTTAAACCCATTGCAACAGTGATATGACTGTTGAGAGTGACTGCAGTGTACCTCTGACCTGAAGATTTGAGTGCGACGTAGAAGATTTTTTTTGAAAATGCTTCAATGCACAGGTCACGTGAAAGCCACCAGAAGAGTGTAACCACTGTCTGGAGTGACGAAAGTGCACCTCTAACATTGAATCTCGGGTGGGACTTAGAAAAATTTTGAAGAAACGAGTGGGACTTTTTGAAAGTGCTTCAATGCACAGGTCATGTGAAAGCCACCCGAACGGTGTAATCACTGTCTGGAGTGATGAAAGTGCACCTTTAATCTTGAATCTGAGGTGGGACTTAAAACATGCTTGAAAAATGATGCATGATAAACCCAAGGCAACAGTGATATGGCTGTCAAGAGTGACTGATGTGCACCTCTAACATTGAATCTCAGATGGGACTTGGAAACATTTTGAAAATACTTCAATCTCTAAGCCATGTGAAAGCCACCAGAAGAGTGTAACCACTGTCTGGAGTGTCAAAAGTGCACCTGTAAACTTGAATCTCGGGTGGGACTTAGAAAAATTTAGAAGAAACGAGTGAGACTTAGAAAATTTTGAAAATGCTTCAATGCATGGGCCATGTGAAAGCCACCAGAACAGTGTAACCACTGTCGGGAGTGACCAAAGTGCACCTCTAACCTTGAATCTTAGGTGGGACTTAGAAAAGGTCTGAACAGGCGAGTGTGACTTAGAAAAAAAAATACAATGCTTCAATGCACAGGTCATGGACAGCCACCAGAACATTGTAACCATTGTCTGGAGTGACCAAAGTGCACCTCTAACCTTGAATCTCAGGTGGGACTTAGAAAATTTTGAAAATGCTTCAATGCAAAGGTCATGTTAAACCCATGGAAACAGTGAGATGACTGTCAAGAGTGACTAAAGTGCACCACTAACATTGAATCTCAGATGGGACTTGGAAACATTTTGAAAATACTTCAATCTCTCAGCCATGTGAAAGCCACCAGAAGAGTGTAACCACTGTCTGGAGTGTCAAAAGTGCACCTGTAAACTTGAATCTCGGGTGGGACTTAGAAAAATTTAGAAGAAACGAGTGAGACTTAGAAAATTTTGAAAATGCTTCCATGCATAGACCATGTGAAAGCCACCAGAACAGTGTAATCACTGTCTGAAGTGACCAAAGTGCACCTCTAACCTTGAACCTTAGGTGGGACTTAGAAAAAGTCTGAACAGGCGAGTGTGACTTAGAAAAAAAAATACAATGCTTCAATGCACAGGTCATGGACAGCCACCAGAACATTGTAACCATTGTCTGGAGTGACCAAAGTGCACCTCTAACATTGAATCTTAGGTGGGACTTAGAAAAAGTCTGAACAGGCGAGTGTGACTTAGAAAAAAAAATACAATGCTTCAATGCACAGGTCATGGACAGCCACCAGAACATTGTAACCATTGTCTGGAGTGACCAAAGTGCACCTCTAACCTTGAATCTCAGGTGGGACTTAGAAAATTTTGAAAATGCTTCAATGCAAAGGTCATGTTAAACCCATGGAAACAGTGAGATGACTGTCAAGAGTGACTAAAGTGCACCACTAACATTGAATCTCAGATGGGAGTTCGAAAAATTTTGAAAATACTTCAATCTGTAGGCCATGTGAAAATCAAAAAGTGCACCTGTAAACTTGAATCTCAGGTGGGACTTAGAAAATTTTTGAAGAAGCGAGTGGGACTTAGAAAATTTTGAAAATGCTTCCATGCATAGACCATGTGAAAGCCACCAGAACAGTGTAATCACTGTCTGGAGTGACCAAAGTGCACCTCTAACATTGAATCTCAGATGGGAGTTCGAAAAATGTTGAAAATACTTCAATCTCTAGGCCATGTGAAAATCAAAAAGTGCACCTGTAAACCTGTATCTTAGGTGGGACTTAGAAAAACGTTACCTTTTTTTCCACAACAAAGATACGATCCACGTGAGGACAGATTAGTCTCTCAACTATTCACAGAAATGCATCCGTGACTTTTTTCACCAATGAAAAATTGTCAGAGATATGACATTCTTATTCTCCATCAAAAATACAATACAAGCTCTTGGTTTGGTAGAATAGCAAACGTCTCAACTGTTCAACTATGAAGAATAGTGAAGCAGTTTTTGATTGAAAGGCGGTTGCTCATTTAGATGTGTGAAAGTAAGTCAGCAACGTCATGAAAAACGATTGAAATTGAAAAGAAACGACTTGTTTCAGAAACAAAATAAGCGTGACTTATCACTTTTGTTTTTTTTCTCCCCCACTTGACCAGATTGAAGAGGCTCCTGGGCCAAAGGTCACAGCTGCCAGACTGAGGCCATGCGGAAGGGACGCCAACCTGCATTTGGACACGTGTGAGTACTGAGCGAGCGAACTGAGGTGTGCTTCAAGAGCTCGTGTCATGTGGCACCACAATGTGGCGATGAGTGTGCTCGTCTCTCACTCGACTTAAACTTGAACACTGAACATTGACTGGTAAAACGCTTTCATGTTGTCATGTTAGCTTTTCTGTCCAATAAAAAATGGTTCAACTTGAATTCCAGTCTTTGCCTTTAAATGACTAAATCAATCCTCAACTCACTCAACCTTTCATGCGTTATCGTTGGTGCCCTTGAGACTCAGGTGGTATTATTTGGCAAAAAATGGACAAAACCAGTGAGACTCGTGAAATTTTCGGAAATACTTCAATGCAGAGGTCATGTGAAAGCCGCCAGCACAGTGTAACCACTGTCTGGACTGATGAAAGTGCACCTCTCATCTTGAATCTTAGGTGGGACCTAGAAAATGTTTCAAAAATGCTCCATGTTAAACCCATGGCAACAATGATATGACTGTCAAGAGTCATTGAAGTGCACTTCTAACATTTATCTTAGGTGGTACTTAGAATATTTTTTGAAAAATGCTGCATTTAAAAGCCACCGAAACAGTGAAATTACTGTCAAAAGTGACTAAAGTGCACCTCTAACATCGAATCTCAGGTGGGACTTAGAATATTTTTGAAAAATGCTCCATGTTAAACCCATGGCAACAATGATATGACTGTCAAGAGTCATTGAAGTGCACTTCTAACATTTATCTTAGGTGGGACTTAGAATATTTTTGAAAAATGCTGCATTTAAAAGCCACCGAAACAGTGAAATTACTGTCAAAAGTGACTAAAGTGCACCTCTAACATTGAATCTCAGGTGGGACTTAGAATATTTTTGAAAAATGCTGCATTTAAAAGCCACCGAAACAGTGAAATTACTGTCAAAAGTGACTAAAATGCACCTCTAACATTGAATCTCAGGTGGGACTTAGAATATTTTTGAAAAATGCTGCATTTAAAAGCCACCGAAACAGTGAAATTACTGTCAAAAGTGACTAAAATGCACCTCTAACATTGAATCTCAGGTGGGACTTAGAATATTTTTGAAAAATGCTGCATTTAAAAGCCACCGAAACAGTGAAATAACTGTCAAAAGTGACTAAAGTGCACCTCTAACATTGAATCTCAGGTGGGACTTAGAAATTTTTTGAAGAAACGAGTGGGACTTAGAAAAATTTTGAAAAATGCTGCAATGCCCGCCCCAAAACCCGCCCCAAAGCCCGCCCAATTCCCAAACCACCAATCACAACCGAGGGCCTAATTTGCATAACCAATCAAATCAGCCTAATTTGCATAACCACGCCCACTTTCACTATTTTCTAAGTCCCAGAATGAGACTGCGCTCTGATTGGTTAGAATTTACATAACCACGCCCAAATTTATGCCAACCAATCAGGAGGGGGCTCATTTACATAGTCCCGCCTACCTTTCCAGCAATCACAGCCCATTATTGTAATGCTCCACCCACTTTCACAGCCATCGGCGAATCAGTAGCCTCCATTCCAGACAGACCACGCCCACTTTTTGGGATTTTTTTGGGGGCCTGGAAAATTTCAGAATTTTTTTTTTAAAAATTTTTTTGAAAAAAAAATTTTTGAAAAAAAAATTTTGAAAAAAAAAAATTTTGAAAAAAAAATTTTGAAAAAAAAAATTTTGAAAAAAAATTTTTGAAAAAAAAAATTTGAAAAAATTTTTTTGAAAATAAAATTTTTGAAAATAAAATTTAGATTATTTTTTTGAAAATGTTTGTTTTATTTTAATGTTTTAGATTTTTTAAAGTTGTGATGTTTAAGAATAAAGTTAAGAGTTAAAGTGTTTGTTTGTAATCAAGCTTTATTTTGCAGAGTAAACAATGACAAAGAAGAGGAAAAATTACAATGTTGGATGGCAGTCTGCTTGTTGCCGGGCGGCAAAGTGGTCGGTCAGATGGTCGGACGATCGTGGGACGGGTGTGTTGATCTCAGAGGAAAGCCATCCAGGAGTTAGAAGCAAGTCCACTTCTCGTGCAGACAAAGACCTTCAACGTAAGAAAAAAAAAAAAAAAAATAAAAAAAAAAAAAAGTAAAAAAAAATAAAAAAAAGTGTTTGAAAAACACTCACCTAAAAGTGGGATGCCATTTCAGCCTTCTGCTTTTGGTGAAGTCAGCCCGTGGCAGCAGACCTGAAAAGAAAAGACATCGTCAGTTTGAGCAAACTCACCAACAGGGAGGTTGACGCCGCGTCGCTTGTCTGAGCCTCTTCAAGCCCATGGCGTCAAACGACTCGCTGCCTGTTCAAGTGGACCTGGGAAAAAAAAAAAACAGACACACACGGGCTTCAAGAGCATTTCTGATGCAGCCATTTTGAGACAAGATGAGACCAACCAGTGAGGAAGAGGACGAGGGACTTCTTGGGCACTTCGTCGGACCTTGAAGAAAAACAGTTAAGTTGCATGGTGGAAATGTCATTTGAACGTCGGTACACTTGAAATATCCAAATTTACTTTGCCCGGCAGGTGCGCCATCTTGGTGATGCAGAGTCCACCGTGGCACTTTGACTGGAAGCGTCTCTGCAGTCTAAAAAGGGGGAGAGGAAAAAAAAAAACTAGTTTGCATCGATCACATCCGGCAGAAACCGCATCGGCTTCCTTCGCCGCCATTTTGTTCGCCGGGCAGCTCTGGATGAGGTGAGGATGACGTTCCATCTGCACACAAAAACACAAAAAATATCAGCAAGCGTGAATTCAAATTTTCCTATTGTTTTGTCTTGTTTTTTTTTGTCCAGGAGAAAAACCGCAACTTGAGGCCAGCCTTTCGACCGTCTGGAGATTTCACCAACGTTGGTAATCCACCTGTTGGAAAGAAGGAAAAAAAGGAGGTATGGAATGCACCAGTCAAGCTTTTCATTCAGTTTGATTTTAATGTTGGTCAACTTGAAAACATTTGAACATTTTATTTGCTCAGCAGGTGCAGCGTCATGGCGGCTTCGATGGCACCAGCTGGAAGATTTTCTGCCCCCAAAAAGAAAATTGGATGCTTTTCATCTTGGCTCATCTCAACAATTGTTGATCACCACCTGAGAGGGGGGGGGGGGGGGAGGAAAGAGAAACAACACTTTTAGTCTGTCTTTCCCAACAGAAACATGACTGGCGAAAAAGGTCGACGTCACTTAAGCATTTCTGGTCTTAGAGTTGCTGCCGATTCCACTTTTGCAGGCCAGGAGATCCTTTGTCACCACCTAAGCAGAAAGAAAAAAAAAACTGAGTGTAAGTGCACAGAATGTTCTATCTTCATTTAGACGGTCTTGAGAAATGTGTCCCGGTGCCGCTTTGGGGGAACCTGTAAAAGAGAAATGTGTTACAAAATGTTCACTTGAGCCATTTTGCTCTTTTTTTTCCCAAACCCAGCAGACTCCACACCGACCCCCTCTGGATCAAGTCGCCGCTTCACCTGGACACACACACACACAAGGATGTTTGTAAGCGTGAATACTCGTCATTTCCCATGTTGTTACCTTCCTCCAGTTTTGTCCAGGAGAACGTCACCGACCGAAGCCTCCTGTATCTCCTTCTCGTGTCCTGAAATGAAATTAAAACATGATTTATGAGATGTATGCGTAAGAGTGTTTTTGTCTCACCAGTGACAGAGCGCATGGGGGAGCAGGACACGTCGGCAGTGGACTGCAAAAAGAAAAAAATAGTTAGCAACGTAAACTATGGTAAGCCGTTTAAACAGTGCTCCTCCCCCCAAAAAATATAAATAATCACCAAAAGCCTTTTTAGAGTTGCCAAGCCTGTGGACAGAAATGACACAATTATAACAAAGAGCAGAATTTCGTCTAAAATGTGGAAATAAAACGCTGGCAACTTACCTTTTCTGTACGCTGAAAAGGAAAAAAAATAACGAACATAGTGCCATTGAAATAGCAGGCGACTTACCTTTTGTAGCGTTTAACAGCCTGAAAACGCGAAGGAATGTTAAATTAGAAAAAGTTGGACTGAAAAGAATAAAAAACGCCGCGTTCGGAATACGCGAGTGACTTACCTTTAGTGCACGCTGGAAAGTAAAAAAAAATATAGAAAAACGAATTAGTTCAATCGAACATTATGCCGTTTAAACATGCAGGCGACTTACCGTGCAAGCGTTGAAAAGCCTGAAAACGTGAAAAATGTTAAAATTGGTCGATAAAAAGTGCAAAAAGAAACCTTAAACGTTCCGTTTGTCAAATGCGAGCACTTTAGCTTCTCTGGACGCTGGAAAAGAAAATAGAAAAAAACGAAGTAGTTCAATCGAACATTATGCCGTTTAAACCCGCAGGCGACTTACCGTGCACAGTTAAAAAGCGCGAAAACGTAAAAAATGTTAATGGATTGATAAAAAGTAAAAAAAAGAAACCTTAAGCGTTCCGTTTGTCAAACGCGAGCACTTTAGCTTCTCTGGACGCTGAAAAAGAAAGGAAATTGCAAAACGGGTGTTAGTTTAATCAAACGTTTAATATTGCAGGTGACTTACCGTGGAAGAGTTGAAAAGCCTGAAAAGGATTAAACATGTTAAAAGTTTCAAAAACGAGCAATTGCAAGACCAAAAAAGAAAGTTAAAAGGTGCACTTTGTCATACCTTGAGGTCGTCTTGCAGTGGAGCTGCTGTCGCGGTGCAGTTGGTCGTCATCGTGGAGGGAAAGAGGACGACTGTTCAATTTGTCGCAGTTTAAATACGTTTTCGCTGATTACGTCAATCGTCACGTGATTAATTAAAAAAACCAAATAAAAAAAGACCTGAAGAAAGAGTCTGGCATTAAAAATGGGTTAAATATGGGCGTTCATGGTTAAATTCGAACACGGTCCCCACGGACCGTAACGCGGTTCTTAACCATGAAGGCCAACTACGCTGACAACTTCCGCCTTGAAAGTCATATTTCAGCAGTCCGCAGTGTGTCGCCCATTTTAATAAGTATTGGATCTACGGCGAAGTATGACTTCCAAATCAGGAGTTTTCAAATCCAAGTTGGTCGAGTGGTTTGTGACTCTATTTACGGACCAGCTGACTCGTGTTCGAGTCCCCTTTTCTGCTCACCTGACTTTATGCACACATGTGCAGGTGAGAGCGGGAATCGAACTGGAGTCATCTGGACCGCAGCCAAAGTTTTGGACCACTGGACCATCGCCTACAATTTTTTCGGAAATTTTGATCGGTAGTCACTAGCTCTGACATTGTTTATGCCAATGAAGATAACCCTAGAATGTTAGGTTTTTGAAGCGAATTGGTCAGGTGGTCTAAGACAATACTTGTGGTCGGGGTGACTCTGGTTCGAGATCCGTCCGGTCTGCTGAATTTATGCAGACATATACAGGTGACAGCGGGAATCGAACCCAAGACAACCGGTTGGCAACCAAAGTTTTAGACCACTCAACCATTGCAGTTAAGTTTTTTTACAGATTTTGGTCGGTAGTCATGAGCACTGACAGCATTTATACCAATAAGTATAGCTATCACAGAGTAGGTTTTCAGATCCAAGTTGGTCGAGTGGTGTAAGTCTATGCTTGCGCTTCCGGTGACTTGCGTTCGAGTCCTGTGTGATCTGCTTAATTTATGCTCGCAAATGCAGGGGAGAGCAGGATTCGAACCTAAAACTGCGGGGCCGCAAACAAATATTTAACCACTCGACTATCGCAGACAAGTTTTTTCATGAACCTTTTAGCGTATTCGTACAAATTACTGTCAGTGGTATGGATAAATATAACTTCCAAATAACTAATATCTATCGGAGTTGGTGAAGTGGTGTAAGAGTAAGCTTGCAGTTCAGGTGACTCGTGTTCAAGTCCACTTTTGTCCTCACCACATGACTGCTTAAATGCGGGTGCGATCGGGACTCGAACATGAGTCGCCCGGAGCGTAGCCAAATTTTTTGACCGCTCAACTATGGGGGTTGAGTTTTGCGACGAACTATTATCTGTAGTCATATTGTGTACCAGACTTCATCCACAGGAGGAGGATTTCCAAATGAGTGACTTTTAGGACATCCTGAAAGGTTTGCCAGCCAATTGCAAGGCATAAAAGTCAACTCGTGCAATTCATATCTTGGCAAAGAGCCCAGCCGAAAAATCAAGTCCGACGTGTCTCATGTTTGCCGACTCTGTCACCTCTGTGTGTGTTTGGCTCTGTATAAAATAAACTGAAATGCAAAAAGAAACAGGAATATTTTGTTTGATACATTGATTTATTTGTCATGGGCAGAGCAATCAACATAAAAAAAATGATGTGTTGCATATAGAGTAGTTAGCACGGAGCTAATTCACAAATATGCTTTAATATACATGGTCGTTTTTATCGGGCTAAAAACACCTTACTAGACAATGTATAGTAAGGCGTTTTTTGGGCCGAAAAAAACACCATGTACAGTAAGGCATTTTTAGGTGAAAAAAACGACCACGTTTTTTTCACCTAAAAATGCCTTACTGTACATGGTGTTTTTTTCGGCCCAAAAAACGCCTTACTATACAAGGTCATTTTTTTGGGCTCAAAAACGGCTCACTATACATTGTCGTTTTTTTTTCAGGCTAAAAACACCTTAGTAAACATGGTTGTTTTTTTACCTAAAAACGCCTTACTATACATGGTCTTTTTTTTCGGGTAAAAACGCCTTACTATACATGGTCGGTTTTTTTTTTCCTCAAAAACGCCTTACTACATATACATGGTCGTTTTTTGAGGTCAAAAACACCTTACTATACATGGTGGTTTTTTTCACCAAAAAACACCTTACTATACATGGTCGTTTTTTTTTCAGGATAAAAACACCTTAGTAATCATGGTTGTTTTTTTTTTAACCTAAAAACACCTTCCTATACATTAGGGGTGTCAAAGTCATTTTTTGCCGTGGGCCACATTGTAGTTATGGTTTCCTTTCGAGGGCCGTTATGAATTTGGGGAGGCCATTAGAATGTTTAAATCCCTTCAAATATTACATATAGAGCACACAGCAAATTAATGAAGAACTCGTTTTCAAATCTGAAGTCAAGAATAATGACTTTTATTGTGGTTGACATCCAAAAATATGAAATTTTGGCTCAGATTTTAGCAAGTATCATGGAATTTCACAAGTTTGATTTGCTTTTGCGGGCCGAAAAAAATGATGTGGCGGGCAGGATTTGGCCCGCGGGCCTTGACTTTGACACCTGTGCTATACATGGTCAGTTTTTTTGGGTCAAAAACGCCTTACTATACATGGTTGTTTTTTCAGGCTAAAAATGCCTTAGTACATAGTCATTTTCAGTCTAAATATCAAGTCAGCACAGCGACCAGTTGGCAAAAACAACTAAAAGTATTCAGCGTCGCCTGAAGGCTCTGGAGATCCTCCATGCGTTGGGTTCCTCGTAGCGGTTGTAGAGCGGCTCCAGTCGCTGCTGCTTCTTCTGCTTGCTGAGGCGCGTCGGGTCTGACACCTTGAAGAAGGCGGGCGCAAACTCCACCAGCCAGCGCGGGTCGATGGTGGTCACCTCGCGCATGTACTCCTTGGTGGTCAGCACCAGCTCGTGGTAGACCAGCCTGGACAATCGCAGCGAACATCGTCAACATTCAAACGTCCAAAACGCCGACGTGCTCGTGGTTATTCCAATCAAAACAATCAAACCAATGGAGGAGATGTGGGGGGGGGGTGCATTCTAACCATTCAGGCTGGCGGTTGAAGAGCGTGCTGGAGGGGTGGAGGTAGACCACCTGCTGGTCGATGAGGGTCCGGTAGCCGTCTTGAGGGTGCTTCCTCGCGGCGTTGCGGAAAAACCCGCTGCAGATGGCTTTCTGGACACGCATGGTGGATTTGCCGCAAGACACCACGTCCAGTTTGTGTCTGTGGAAAAAGACGGCGAGAAAAAAAAAACGAGGTTGAGCATCCCCGTGGCCAACAGACCGAGTGTATGACGCTTCACCTGTCCATGATGCTCATCATCTGCTTGCGGATGTCCTGCGCTCTCCTGAGCGAACGGCCTTGGATGAAGTTCTCGAAGCACCAAGGGTTGGAGAACTTGTTGTTCTTCCACGAGTTGTAGACGGCCAGTAGGGTGAGATGGTCGCCTTCGCCCTGGAAGAACTTGGCCTTCCTCTGGTCCGCTTGGATCTGCTTGTCCTGACAACGGAACAAATTTGTCATTGGATTCCACAGTTTTTGTGACCTTATTCATTTTGAGCGAAATCAGAGCAAACGTATGGCATACCTTGGGCCTGTAGAAGACGTTTTGGACGGACAACATGGAGACAATGGTGAGCATCTCCTCGCTGCAGCCCAGGTGCACCGACATGATCAACATCTTGCACAACATGGGCTCCAAGGGGAATTCCGCCATCTGCGCAGGACGCACGTTAGCGGAAAATCTAACCAAGGAACATCGGGCGTGGTGGCGTGGCCTTTCTTACCCTCCTTCCGAGTCGCGTGAGCAGCCCCTCGTCGTCCAGCGCGCCCAAAGCGTAAAGCTGCTCCATGGCCGTGATCAGCGTCTCCATGGGGGGAGCGTCCATGAAGTCAAAAGCCAGCAGGTCGTTGATGCCCATGGCCTGGCGGACATTTTGAATCACGCCATGCCGGGCCGCGTACCATTTCGGAATATTTTTCACGAGGCGCACGCACCTTGAGCGAGAGCACCGTGCTGGCCAGGTTGGTCCTCTGGATCTCCGGCACGTTGCTGGTCAACATCTCATCCCTGTACGCTCGCTCCGTGTAGAGGCGGTAACACTTTCCGGGTCCCGTCCTGCCCGCTCGGCCTGACCGCTGCTTGGCTTGAGCCTGCGGGAGTTGCGACGCTTTTTAACCGCGAGTTCCGTTGACGGAAAAACGGAGCGGAAACGACCTGCGAGATGGGCGTCACCACCAGCTGGTCGATGCCCGATTTGGAGTTGTAAACAATTTGTTTGACGAAACCGGGGTCCACCACGTAGTAGATGCCGTCGATGGTCAGCGACGTCTCGGCGATGTTGGTGGCTATGATCACCTGGTCGGCGGGGGTGAATCAGCCGCTGACGTAAAACCACATCGCGATTGTTTACGCAGACGCGTTTGCGCTTACTTTCCTGCTGCCGAGCGGCGCCGGATCAAAGATCCTGGTCTGCATCTCGCTGGGCAGCGCCGAATAAACGGGAAGGATGATGAGCTCCGGAACGTCTGGACCGAGTAGCCGCATGCGCTCGAAGAGCATTTCGCAGGCCGTGTCGATCTCCTCTTGCCCGGTCAGAAATACCAGGATGTCCCCTGGAAAATGGTCACGGTTTGTTGAGAGGAGTAAAAATAAAATCCTGTGGCAAAAAAAGCGTACCAGGGGGCTCAGTCAGGTGGATCTGCATGACGGTGATGAGGCCGGCGTCCAGGTAGTCTGTTTCGGGCTCCCTAGCGTAGAGGATCTCCACCGGGAACGTCCTACCCGGGATGGTGAAGATGGGCGCCTCGAAAAAGTACTGCGAGAACTTGACGGCGTCCAGCGTGGCCGACGAAACGATCAGCTTCAGGTCTTTGCGCTTCTGCACCGTCTGCAGAACAAAATCACCATCACTATTGTTTATTTTTTTGGGTTGCAATTTTACAGCCAAAAACAATCCAAACGACGCCACGCCACCAACCTTCTTGAGGAGGCCAAAGAGGACGTCGGTGTGGATGGTCCTCTCGTGGGCTTCGTCCAGCATGATGAGGGAATATTGGCTCATGTCGGGGTCGATCAGGCATTCGCGCTGCAGCATCCCGTGAGTCATGTACTTGATTAGCGTCTCCGCGCTGGTGCAGTCCTCGAAACGGATGGTGTAGCCCACCTAAAAAAAAATTACCATTAGCATTAGCACAGCATATCGGACGCTTTGAGGCAATCAGAATCGCCCTTAGAATCGATTCATTCGGTTATGTTAAATCAAGCTTTTACGTCAATAAAGTGGTGGGGCGTCAGGGCCTGCAAGGCCTTCTCTGCTGGCCTAAAAATATCTGAATCACAGATTGGTGTTAAATATATTTTGCCCATGAATTCTTATTCAATAATTCCAAATTGTCGTTAAGCTATCTTTCATTGCTCATTGCTTTTCTTTCATATTGAAGCATTGAACCAATCACATTTCAGCCATCATTTTTATTTGTATGTATGTCTTTTAATTATTTTTTTAATGAGTAAAATTATTCATAATGCTATATAAATCAATATGTATCGTATACATTTGTAAGATATTAGTATTTTGGTACGTTTTTGACGAAACGCCAACATGACTTCACCCGAGGGGAAACAAATTTATTTTTCGACGATATGCTGCATTTAGTGTGAATATTTCTTGATTTATTTAGCTAGCTAGCTAGCTATTTGTCATCTATTTGCTATCTGGATGGGTGGCTGGCTATCTAGCTAGCTATCGAGGAACTATATTCCTCCATGACGTCCCTGATCCACTGTTGAAAAGGATGCTTTGATCCTCTCCTCTTTCATCTCGAACTGCTTCAAAGAGGGTTTCTATCTACTTGAGTTATTCACGGTTGAGTGAACGCTGGCGCGTTTGGCTGCCGCTGCTCACCCACAAAACAAAATGTATCCCGTGACTGTAAAGTTATTGGCTCTCACTTCCTGGCCCAGCCGACATCCATACTCCTCGGAGACCCTCTTAGCGACCGACATGGCGGCCACGCGGCGAGGCTGCGTGCAGCCAATTTTGCCGCGCGCCGTGTATCCGGCCTCCGCTAGGTACTGCGTGATTTGCGTGGTCTTCCCCGAGCCGGTTTCGCCCACCACGATCAGGATCTGGTTGTCGTGGACGGCCTGCGGAAAACCAAGGAGGGATAAAAATATGAGCGAGGGAGATTGCGGGATTTACGGATTACGCCGGCGGCCTTTCCGACCTGAACCAGCTGCTGCTTGAGGTTAAAAATGGGAAGACTCTCCCGCTGCTGCATAATGGACAGCTCCGTCTTCCTACCGTAGGACACCTGATTGCCCCCGAAGGCGTAGCGCTTCCACTCGGGAACGTCGGCGGGCATGGCGCCGATGCCGCGCATGTTGGCGGCGATCTGCCGTCCGTCGTCTGCCAGGCGGGAGGACATCGAGTGAGACTAGCTCGCCGTCGTCGCCCCCCCCCCCCGCGTCAAATCGAAGCTTTCTTACAGTCCGGCATGGGGTCGATCCAGTTCTTGTGGAGGCCGGTGGGGATGCGGTCCATTTCGTCGGCGCGAGCCGCCTGCTTGAGCTCGCGACGCTCTTTGGCCAAGGCGCTCTGCATCATGGCCGCCTGGGACAGCGAACCGTCTGGGTTCTAAAAAAAAAAAACAGAGAAAATGGGACAGTCACTGGATGCTAAAACAAATGTTCTGCCTTTTAAAAAAGACGCGATGAATCCCTTTCAAATCAGAGGAAAACCAAAGCAATGTTCTCCATTGGGAATAATGACAATCAAACCAATCCGTTCCAGACAAAATTAAAATTACTTTTGACACAGAATAACTACAGATTTAAGTAAATATAAATGATGATATTGTTTTTAAAGGTCATGTAATTTCAGCACAGGTTCTCCTCCATGATACAAAATGTCTCCATTAAAAGGCAAACTCATTCTTGCTATTTTATCGAATAACGATCCGAATGCACCTTGACAATCTTGACGGGACTCATGCTGGTGCTCCAGCGGGTTTGACCACGGAGGAAGGGCGGTTCCTCTTCGACCAAGTCGATCTCCACGTCCACATCTGGTGACATCATCATCGTCATGTGACCAGACAAAAAATACAAGAACATGCTTACCATCCTCCTCGTCAAAGTTGGGAAGGATTCCAGTTCCCTCATCAAATTCCGGGTATTCCTCCTTCGGGAGCACGTTGGCAGCAATCATCTAGATGAGGAAGGCGAGATTGTTGTGAGGAATCTTGATCGATCGATTCGAATGGTTTGTCATTGATGACCACCGACCTGTTTGATCTCCCATTTTTCCAAGTCGGTGATCTTGGCCATTCGCTTTTGCTCGCTGGGATTCTCCTCGCTCTCAACAACACAGACATCCACGGGAAAGTCGGGATTCCTCAGGGTGTCGTCGCCAGCACCCGCGCCCGTTTCAAAGTTCCGCCTGCGGTTGGGGTTCAGATCCTCTCCGCTTTCTTGGTCGACGTCCTGGAAGAACGTTTCCAGCTGTGTCAAAGTTCTTTTGTGGAGCACGTCCTCCTCCGACTTGGACTGACCTTCATGCTGAGGCTGGCCTTCGTTCCGGTCATGGAGAGCAATTTGACCCGGACCTTTTGTCCCCTGCTGACCACAGTCGACACATCGGCTATTCGCCCTTCCTTGCGCAGCTCCGACACGTGCACCAGACCCTCCCAGCGTTTTCTGAAAACATTTTTTCATCAATTTGCATATTATTTTTTTATGAAGTAAAAATGAAAAATAAAACACGTGACAATGACATTATTCTCAACTATGTTGTTCCACTTTTGGATGATTTTCTCCAGAAAAGGTTGCGAATGAAACACGGAGGTATACCTAAAACCTTCCAGCTGCACGAAGCATCCAAACTGCATGACGCTGGACACTTTCCCGCAATAGATGGTGCCCACCACGGGAACGTCGGACAGCCGTTCGGCGGTCTGTAGCTGCGGAATCACCTCCTTCAGGTAGCCATCTTGGGATGGGCTCGGCGGTCGGTCACTCCAGCGGGATGGTCGTTTCCGTCGCCGCGTGCCCATTCCGTCGTCGTCACGGTCGGGCAACTTGGACCGATGCGACTTCTGTGTGCTTGCATCGTTTTTTCTGGCACTGTTGTGTTGAAAGAATGACAAATGAGTGAATGTTGGATGTGCAATTTATGCTATTTTTTGTTTTTAGTATACTCACCCAGGTGCAGAGTGAGGCATGAGCATCTCCAGCTCTTTCATGGCTTCTGCGGCGACTTGCTCATCGTTTTTACTGTCTTGACATGACGTCAACTGAAGGGCAAAAATCACAAACAATACTATTAATATGAATTAACTATGAAATGTAAATTTCTCCACTGTGAGACTAATAAAGGCATATCCAATATCCAATCCAATATGACTTTTCCAAGAAGAGATGAATATTAGGATTAGCAGGGCGGACAATCAATATAAGGAAGAATGGGAATGAAATATGACAAGGGCGGTGGCATTACCCTCCACACGGGATCGTCTGCTTTACATAAAGCAGGATATTTCTCTTTCAGCTTGTCTCGTTCGCTCTTGGGGTTTTCATGATCTGCTTTCGTGAACCGTAACAAAGAGCATATTAAAGACCCGCAAATAATATTCATGGTTTAGAAACATCACACAGAAAGAAGGACCATGTCTACCTTGAGTTGTTGACGCTTGCATTGTTTTGATAATCCTAAATAAATTAGTGGTGAGCGTTTCCTGAAAAAAAAAATAAATACATAGTTCATGCAACAACCGTGTCAAAAGTTAAAATGACCAATTTTACACTCAACCTACCGTAAAGTCAGCTCCATTTGCTATCAAGGCAGCTTTAAAGCCCCCAAATGTTGAATGTTTATCTGCAAGGCTGATGATGAATTCAGCTAGCGAACAAGAACATGTCAGCAAAAGCTCAACATGAGTCAACTAATAAATTATGACATACCAAGATCCTTTTCGCTTATTCCAAGATGGTTTTCCAATTCGGTGCACACTTTGGAAACCAGAGATAAATACTCCAAACATTTCAAGTCATCCAACGCTGCCATTTTGGTTCGGGTTGTTTATCATAACACGGAAGTGACTCTTCTTCTACGTTGAAATAAAACCAAGCGGCGCCACTAATGATGCCGTCTGTTGCACACACGTATGTCATACATGGAACTATCGCTTTATCATAACACGGAAGTGACCCTTCTTCTTCGTTGAATTGAACCCAAACGGCCGCATTAAAGTCGCCGTCTGGCGGACACGCGTAGGAACTACATGGTACTAGCACTTATTTTCAATATTGATTTTATACCTGATTGTAATAGTTTGTATTCATTCATTTAAATATGTCTTCGTTTTACTTCTATATTTTTCTTGTCTTTGACATGCACACTAGTCTTCCTTATGGGGTTTAAGTGAATTCATCTTTATTGTTTACTTTGCACCCCAAAAACATTCAGGACAATTATTATTCAACAAAAAGTTTTATAGATGAATGAGCAAGAACCGATTAATAAATGACTATTGACAAATGACTATTTTTGAATGGTATCCATGTTTTTTTATGCCTGACAAAGCAAACAATTATACAGCATGACTTCATCACATGATAAGGACAACATAAAATAATGAAGGTAAAATTTACTGTTGTGTTTGTGTGTGTGTTTACAAAAAACAATTAGATACAGGAACAAAAAAAAATTGAAATTTCAAGTCAGCACCGACAAACAAAAGTGTTCAGCGTCGCCTGAAGGCTCTGGAGATCCTCCATGCGTTGGGTTCCTCGTAGCGGTTGTAGAGCGGCTCCAGTCGCTGCTGCTTCTTCTGCTTGCTGAGGCGCGTCGGGTCCGACACCTTGAAGAAGGCGGGCGCAAACTCCACCAGCCAGCGCGGGTCGATGGTGGTCACCTCGCGCATGTACTCCTTGGTGGTCAGCACCAGCTCGTGGTAGACCACCCTGAGGACCAAAATATGTTTATGAAAATGAGCCACCAGATCGGTTAAGCTAAAATGACAAAATCCACTCACCATTCCGGCTGGCGGTTGAACAAAGCACTGGAAGGGTGGATGTAGACCACCTGCTGATCAATGAGGGTCCTGTAGCCCTCCTGAGGGTCCTTTTTGGCGGCGTTACGGAAGAAACCGCTGCAGATGGCCTTCTGGACCCGCACGGTGGCTTTGCCGCAGGACACCACGTCCAACTTGTGTCTGAAAAGCAGCGTTTAAAAAAAGCGTCTAAGACGATGACGTGATTTGATAGATTCAGGCTGAGTTCTTCATGAAGGTACCTGTCCATGATGCCCAACATCTGCTTGCGGATGTCCTGCGCTCTCCTGAGCGAGCGAGCCTGGATGAAGTTCTCGTAGCACCAAGGGTTGGAGAACTTGTTGTTCTTCCATGAGTTGTAGACGGCCAACAGGGTGAGATGGTCGCCTTCGGGCTGATGGAACTTGGCCTTCTTCTGGTCCGCCAAGGCCTGCTTGTCCTGCGTCACACACGAGGAGGACAAAAAACAGTTGATGAGATGCACGCAATAACAAATTTGTCCATTTTAAAAAAGGAGCTCCGGCGGCGGCTCACCTTGGGCCTGTAGAAGACATTTTGGACGGACAACATGGAGACGATGGTGAGCATCTCCTCGCTGCAGCCCAGGTGCACCGACATGATCAACATCTTGCACAACATGGGCTCCAAGGGGAATTCAGCCATCTGCGCAGGACGCACGTTAGCGGAAAATCTAACCAAGGAACATCGGGCGTGGTGGCGTGGCCTTTCTTACCCTCCTTCCAAGTCGCGTGAGCAGCCCCTCGTCGTCCAGCGCGCCCAGAGTGTAAAGCTGCTCCATGGCCGTGATCAACGTCTCCATGGGGGGAGCGTCCATGAAGTCGAAGGACAGCAGGTCGTTGATGCCCATGGCCTGGCGGACATTTTGAATCACGCCATGCCGGGCCGCGTACCATTTCGGAATATTTTTCACAACGCTCACGCACCTTGAGCGAGAGCACCGTGCTGGCCAGGTTGGTCCTCTGGATCTCCGGAACATTTGTAGTCAACATCTCGTCCCTGTACGCTCGCTCCGTGTAGAGGCGGTAACACTTTCCGGGACCCGTTCGGCCGGCGCGGCCCGCCCTCTGCTTGGCTTGAGCCTGTCGCACGCGTTTCCATGACGAGTTCCGTTGACGGAAAAAACGGCGCAGCGGCGTTCGGAAACTACCTGCGAGATGGGCGTCACCACCAGCTGGTCGATTCCCGTCTTGGAGTTGTAGACTTTCTGCTTGACGAAGCCGGGGTCCACCACGTAGTAGATGCCGTCGATGGTCAGCGACGTCTCGGCGATGTTGGTTGCTATGACAACCTAACGGGAACAAATAAAGTTTAGAAAAGGCGCGCAGGGACTTTTTGGCGCGGTGAATTGTCAGCTCGTATGAAGAGGAAGGTACTTTTCTGCTGCCCGGCGGCGCCGGGTCAAAGATCCTGGTCTGCATCTCGCTGGGCAGCGCGGAATAAACGGGAAGAATGATGAGTTCGGGGACGTCGGGGCCGAGGGACTTCATGCGCTCGTAGAGGATCTCGCAGGCCGTGTCGATCTCTTCTTGGCCGGTCAGAAATACCAGGATGTCGCCTGAAGGACAAAGAGGATGTCATGACTTGACCATCTGGATGGGAGGAGGTCACAATGGACGTACCGGGAGGCTCGGTCAGGTGGATCTGCATGACGGTGATGAGGCTGGCGTCCAAGTAATCGGTCTCGGGTTCTTTGGTGTAGAGCACCTCCACCGGGTACGTCCTGCCGGGGATGGTGAAGATGGGCGCCTCGTAGAAGTACTGCGAGAACTTGACGGCGTCCAGCGTGGCCGATGTCACGATCAGCTTCATGTCCGTCCGCTTTTGCACCGTCTGGACAACAAAAGATTTGTTTGGGGAGGGGCGATTTCACAGCCAAAAACAATCCAAACGACGCCACGCCACCAACCTTCTTGAGGAGGCCAAAGAGGACGTCGGTGTGGATGGTCCTCTCGTGGGCTTCGTCCAGCATGATGATGGCGTACTGACCGAGCTCCGAGTCAATCAAACACTCCCTCAGCAACATGCCGTCCGTCATGTACTTGATCACCGTCTCTGGACTGGTGCAGTCCTCAAAGCGGATGGTGTAGCCCACCTACGACCATCAATTTCCAAACAGGAAGTGGACGGTAAAATAGCCGCCGGGGGTCCGTCCCCCGCGGAGAGACGTCGCAACGCGCACCTCCTGTCCGAGACAGCATCCGTACTCCTCGGAGACCCTCTTAGCGACCGACATGGCGGCCACGCGGCGGGGCTGCGTGCATCCGATCTTCCCCCGCGTGGTGTAGCCCGCCTCGGCTAGGTACTGCGTGATCTGCGTGGTCTTCCCCGAGCCCGTCTCGCCGATCACGATCAGGATCTGGTTTTCGTGGACGGCCTGCGAGAAGCCAAGACGGGAACTCGGTGAGCGAGTCCAAAGCGGCGACGGGAGTCGTCCGCGACCAAACGCGCTAGTGTTGTTGTTTCACACATAAGGTAATTGCGCTCGCTAGCAAAACTGTTTAGTGGTTTTATTTGCTATCTAGCTGGCTGGTTATCTATTAGCTATATGGTTATTTAGCTGGATGGCATTCTAGCTAGCTATCTGATAGCTATCTATTAGCTAGCTAGCTCACTTTCTATCTATTTTGGTTAAGTCCAGGTTGAGTGAACGCTGGCACGTGTGGTTACCACTGCTCACCCACAGAAAAACCTATCCTGTGACAGTAAAGTGACCTTGAGAGTTTTGAAAGGCGCTGATAAATGAAATGTATTATTATTATGATAATGAACCTGAATGAGCTGCTCTTTCAGTTTGTAGATGGGTAAACTCTCCCTCTGTTCCAGTATGGAAAGCTGAGTCTTCTTCCCGTACGACGCCTTGTTGCCGCCGAAAGCGTGCTTCTTCCACTCGGGGATGTCGTTGGGCATCATGCCGATGCCGCGCATGTTGGCGGCGATCTGCCTGCCGTCAACTGCAGCGCAACGCAGGTCATCATTTGGCGTCCAGAAACAATAAAGAACGATATGACTCCACCGTCGCTGGCTACTTACCGTCCGGCAACGGGTCCACCCAGTGTTTGTTGAGGCCCATGGGGATGGAGTCCATTTCGGCTTCGCGCGCCGCTTGCTTCAACTCGCGGCGCTCTTTGGCCAAAGCGCTCTGCATCATGGCCGCCTGGGACAGCGAGCCATCCGGATTCTGCACATGTGCACTTTCATCAATCAGCGTGTACGTCAATATATTCTCACACATCCTTTTCACCAATGATGTGCTACCTTGACGATCTTGACAGGGCTCATGTCCATGCTCTGTTTGGTGTGACCTCTCAGGAACGGCGGCTCCTCTTCTACCAGCTCGATTTCCAGGTCTTCATCTTCTTCGTCGTCCACTTTGGGAAGGATTCCCGTTTCGTCATCAAAATCGGGGAATTCTTCCTTGGATAAAACGTTGGCGGCGATCATCTGGAGGGGATCAATAAGCGTTTATTGGAGACGGCAGTTCCGCGTGGATGGATGGAATTCCATATGTGACAACAAACCTGCTTGATCTCCCATTTTTCCGGATCGGATATCTTGGTGAGTCTCTTCCTCTCAAGCGTGTCATCCTGATCCAGCTCTCGGGCGGGGCCGAGATTGAGGTTGCTGGGCCCGTCGGGGTTCCTCATGTTGACCTCCTCGCTGCCGTCGGGGCCCACGTTCCTCCTCCTGTTGGGGTTCAGATCCTCGCCCGTCTCCTGGTCCACATCCTGAAATGATGACAGCCTTTGACGATATGCGCTGAGACGCCTCGCTCGTGGTGACCACGTCCTCCTCGCTCACTTTCATGCTGAGGCTGGTTTTGGATCCCGTGAAGGACAAGACTTTGATCTTGACTCTTTGCCCTTTGCTGACCACGTCGGCCACGTTGGCCACTCGGCCTTCCCGCCGCAGTTCCGAAATGTGCACCAAACCTTCCCAACGTTTCCTGCAGGTACATTCGATTTGTCACATGGTTTACATGATCAGACAAATCGGACGTAAAAATAGCCACAGAAGGCCTCCACGAAATGTTACAAACCTGAGGCCCTCCAATTGGACAAAGCATCCGAACTGCATGATGCTGGTGACTTTTCCGTTGTAGATGTCACCCACAGAGGGCTCCTCCGGGGGCGGGCGGTCCACGTGTTTGTCTTTCCAGTCTCGGTCGTGGTCTCTGCGGGGGCTGGGTGAGCGCTCGCTCCAGCGGGAAGAGCGATCGCGCCGCCTGGAACGGTCACGATCACGATCTCTGGTGCGATCTCGGTCTCTGGAGCGAGACCTGGACCTGGAGCGTGAACGGTGATGCCTCCTGCGGTCCCTGTCCCGGGGTCTGTGTCGGTCCCGGCTTCTGCTCCGACTGCGGCGTCTGCTTTTCTCAGTGCGGCTTCGATCGCTTTTGGAATCTGTGCCGCTCACACTGGGCATGAACATCTCCAGTTCCTTCATGGCATCGGACGCGACCTTCACATCCTCTTCGTCCAGGAGTTTCTAAGGGACACAAAAACTCGCATCGGGTCATGCGATCTATGGGTGAGACTGTTTGTGGAGCTCATACCGGTGGTGCTTCATTTGGTCGGCAAAGCGCAGGAAACAGCTCCTTCAGCTTGTCCTTCTCTGACTTAGGCTTCTGCGCCTCAGAGGCTGCGACAACAATACCAAGTCATCTATTTTTAGTTTATTTCTTTCACGCGTCATTCTAGAGAGCAACATAATATCTAGATAATGTTGAATAACAGCAGCAAATTAAGGTTATTGCATAACTGTGTACTTGAGCTAATGTGATAAGAATTTCTATGAGGGGGAAAAAAATGACAAAGCACCTTTAGTCGTAGACGATTTGGACGGGGGTCTCATGGTCTGAATAAGCCTGAGCAAGTTGCCGATGAGGGAGTCCTGACAAACAACACAAACTTCACGATCTATATTTCTCATATGATATGATAAATTAATGAGAGGAACTTACGGTGAATTCGGCTCCATTTTTTAGCAGGAGATCTTTAAATCCGTCAAATGTGGGTTCCTTTTCCGCGAGGCTAATGACGAATTCAGCTGAAACAAAAGCAATCAAGCACGTACTTACTTCCACCGTAGGCGAGTAGCACACCCCCCCAGAAAGTAAAGTTTGAACTTGAAGATGCTACACAACGATACAACGCAAGTCAACATTAGCTACAGCGACGTTAGCTTTAGCGAGCTAGCTCGATTGTTCGGCGTGGTGGTCAAACCTAAATCTTTGTCGCTGATTCCAAGATGGTTGTCGAGCTCCGTGCACACTTTGGACACCAGAGATAAAAATTCGAGCTGGGAGAGCTCGTCGGCGTCTGCCATCCTTGCTCTGGTTATTGTTTACTAACAATCCACGCTAGCACATCGCACGTCAGGGGGAAGAACTTCCGTTTCCGGTCTAGGGCGGAAATACGTAACCGCGACATATAGGACTTTGGTTTTTTTATCCACGAGATGGAGCTGTCACTGCTTCCAAAACAATTTCGAATACATTTTTTATAATTACACATTGTCCTTAACGTTGTCTTATTATCTCAATTTGAAGTACACATACCAGTATATTTTTATGGTGGAGCAAATTAACAGGAGAATCACGCAAATTAACACGAGAACACGAGTATTTTTTTCCCAAATGTATGAATTTTTTGTTCAAAGTGTGTTATGTTGTACTTTTAACAAGTTGGACTTTGAAAAAAAAAATCAACACTTTATCTAGACCGCCATCTTATTTCAAGGCCGTGCAAACAATATGGCCGACGATGTGATTGTTGTCACTTGAATGATGTCCTGTTGCCAGTGGAGGAATCTTTCGCCCTTTGTCGTTATCTCAGTCATCTCACTTTCCAGTTCCAGAGCAGGGAGCAAAACATGGCCAACGGAGTGAAAGTCATCACGCATGGCTTTAAAAGAGGCATCAGGAAAGCCCTTTGTCTGTCGACAGCGATACCTTTGTTCCTGCCAGCAGTACCTTTTATGTCTTCCTGTGTGTGTGTTATGGCCTGAGAAGCTTCCAGCGCCAAGATGTTTTCATTCCTCGCAAGTCCCACATAAGCTCTTCAAACACGGGCCAAATATACATGCGCACTCTGCGCGCTATTTATTGTTGTACGCTCAGCGTAAGACCTACTTTGTAGTCAATCTGAGAACCACATCACTGCTGTTTTTTTCCTCTCTATTTTATTTCAATTTTTTTTTTTTGGCTGAGTAGACGTATGTGTATGTAAAAGATCCGTCGATTATTTACTAAGCAGTCTTGAAAGCAATATTTAATCAATAACCCCCCCCCCTTCCCCCATTTGCCGTGAACGACGCACATCCAGCAGTAAACACTTTTTACTGTACTGAAAGTGTACGTCGCCGTTGAGCTGTCTGGGCGCGTCGTCCTCGCCTGACCTGATTTGCAGGCCCACGTATGTGCACCAGGATGGGGAGGCGGGGGTCTTACATAAGAGCGGGGCCTCACATGCTAACATGCACATGGCCCGCCGCTGCTCGGTGTGCTCATGCATGAATGGACGAGTGGAAAAAGTGATCTGGGGCAGGGAACGCTCATGGTTTCGAGAGAGTGAGAGAAAAATAAGGGCAACAAACAGGACAACAAGAGCGTGGTGCCCATTTGGAAGCGCAGCCGGCTGCGGCTTTCCTTCTCGGCCTAGTGGAAAATTCCCCACAATGACCGGGCGGGGAGCGTGAAATGTGCGTGCGGGTTGGAGGGGGGTCCGCATAAAAGGGTGTATCCAAAGGGGTGGGGACGGCGTGGGAGAAATGAGGTGGGGATTGGTCGCCAGGAAAGCTGCCCGCGTGAGCTCACGTGCCCCACGACAGGCCCCGCCCATCCCCACATGGCCCACTTGACTTGACAACAACACATCCTCAACTCAACATATACACTCGGACGCCCATTCCGACATCCTTTTCTCTCTTTCTCTTGCTTGTCCCAGAGCTGTAAGAAGGCAGGGGTCAAAGGTCAAGTCTGTATCACGTGAGAGCTTTTCAGCAGTGAGTGTGATTTCACCCCCCTCGATCAGTACCGTGTGCAAGTGAGGAAAACAAACAGTAGAATGAGAGTGTTTCAGTCATGTGTGAGAGCATTTGAAATGTCTGATGAAAAACAAATCTGTGGCGTGAGAGCAGAGCAAGTGTGTGCACAGATCAAGGAAAAAATGTGTTTTGGTCATGTGTGAGAGTATTTCATTGCTAAGTGGATTATGATATGTGAGATTTTTGTATGTGAGAGCCAGGGTTGAATTTTGTTTATGTATTTATTTAACTCATTCACTGCTATTCATAAATAAATCCGGGAATTTAAAATGTGACGTAGAGCGCAGTTACTGAATTTGTTTGGGCTTTGTTTTTTTTTTTTTTGCTTGAGTGCCAGTAAAGCGCTGGCCAGACCTCTGGCAATGTATTTCCATTCCACAAGGGGGCAGCATTTCCCTTTTTTCCATATTGGCGCTTTATTCCACGCTATATAAACAAATACAGTATGTGTCGCATTGTATTTTGTACAGTCGCCCCCATTGAAAGCTCAGATAACTCCAGACCCATATAATTTAGGAATTAACTATTTTTTTTCTGATGAGAGAAGAGAGTCTAAGGTTTCTTACGCTGCTTTGAATGTTTAGTTCATACAAAAACTCAATATTCTGTGGGTCCTGGAATTCGAGTGACAATGACAAAAATTGATGTATTAGCGCATCGTCCAAAATAAAAAACAAAGCCGAC
Organism: Hippocampus bargibanti; assembly: GCF_051943395.1. Taxonomy (NCBI): domain Eukaryota; kingdom Metazoa; phylum Chordata; class Actinopteri; order Syngnathiformes; family Syngnathidae; genus Hippocampus; species Hippocampus bargibanti. The sequence continues at coordinate 9,758,898 of NC_142748.1, forward strand.
AAAGCGGAAAAGTCACTTAAAGTCACATATTTATTACATAAATATATCATTCAAATAGACCAGCCACAATTACCAGAAAAATATCTTCCTTTGAAAAGCCTGAACAACAAAGAAAAAGCTTTAAAAAAAAACAAACAAAAAAAAGAAGCAAAACAACATGGACATTTTACACACAAACACGCTGATTGTCACACGCGGACCAACACGCACTCACACACCTGACCTGACCCCTCACATCCGACACGTGTTTACGTGTGTGTGGTCAGGTGCAGGTGGGCGAGGGTCCGGCGTGTTATTTTTTTGTTGTTGTTTACATGAGAGGACATCACAGTAGATCGGCGGCCATTTTCCTGGACGTTTTGTTTTGTTTTTTTTGTTATTTGCTCCTGCGCTTGGGGCCTCAAAGCATTTCTTAAAAAAAACCATTTTTTTTTGCGTATTGGCACCAGACAGGCATAAAAGCAAAGTGGCAGATGTTTCTCTCCAATTGCCAAAAGAAAAAATGTGCATCAGCATGTGACGTCGTTGAAAGAACACCAAACAGGCGGTTTCACTGTGTTCTGTATGAAACACACCGAGTTGACATCAAATGATCGATTGTGAAGGATATTGCCATGTGACTTGTGCATTTCTTTCTTGGCTGGGTTCTGTGTGAAAGGCCAAATAATCTAATGGTGTTGCATATAGGTCACAGCAACGCTTCACAGGGTTCTGTGTGAAACAGATGCGAATGATTTTGTTTCTAAGGAAATTTTGCAGAGATACCAAATACATTTTCCATATACCCGGCTGGTAGATGTTTGGACCAGATTGCCGGACGACACGTGCGCACCAACATGGCAATATTTTGCTTGTTTCTGCGTGAAAGCTGAACATTTCTTTGGTGGGCCAAATTGAAAGAATTCCAAGTCCATTAGTTTTGCACATACAACAGACAAAATTGCACACACATAGGTGGCAATATCCTCGTATCCGTCCTGACACACTTGACGGTCTTTGGCACCTTCCATCGAACCTCCCTGAGTGCGTGCAGGGCCAGGCCGTGGTCACACTGAGTGAGGCCTTTGGGACGGACTGATGAGCATCTCTGCGAGGTGGTTTGTGTGAAACTTTTTTTTTTTTTTAAAAAAAACAACAACAACAGAAAAAAAGAACAGCTTTGACATCTGCAAAATGAGGAATTCGGCGCATTGAAAACACAGCAGCGCTCGGCTTGCAGACCGCATTTTGGAGCCGGTGTCTTATTTGTATTTTTTTACCCCATCTCGAATGCAAATAGCGGACACATTTTGTGGACAACGTGCGACACAGAAACATCCAGGACAAAGCACGCCGGCGTCGTCTTTTGACAATCCGGCGTGGGCTAAGCAAACGAGAAAGAAGACGTCGCGGGCGGACGTGAGGTCTGGAGAGGCGTTTGGACTTTGCTGGTGTCGTGTGAGGCGGCTCGGACCTGCTACGGAGGGTTTTTGTTTGCTTTTGTCGTCCCTTCATTTGGGATGCCGATTTTGCATACGACTGAGGACGGACGGACGGACGGACGGACGCATGTGGTGGAGGTTGGCGTGGGAGGGAGCACAAACCAGACACGAGAGGAAGGAGTTTGGGGAGAGTCTCAAAACACACTCCAAGGCCCGTCTTATCTTGTTTTGGAACCTGAGCAACCATTTTCGCCACCACCTGACAAACATTTGCATATGTAAAGCAAGACTATAAAGCATCTCCGCTCCAGACTCATTTGCGTACATTCTTAGCTGTCTTGGCATGATCATTCCCAGCCGCTTCTTTTAAGTGCTCTCTGTTGTTAATTGTCTTGGGCGGAAAAAATAACTAGACGACTGCCAAAAGCGGGAAAATTCAGTGGTTCTCAAAATGTGGACCCGGGGAAGGGGTTGGTAGCTCTAAATTCTGGACCAAAACAATCCGATCTCTCCGCTTCAGAGTGGTGATGGTGAAAAATCCCAACACAGTCTCTGCGCAGTTGCTCAGCTAAACAACGTGGCATTCTAAAGCAGCCACAGCGGCCATTTAAAATAATTATTCTGGGCATTTGCAGCCAAGAACGAAAAAAAAAACAAAATATACAGAAATGCTCAATTTGACACGTTTACTGTCTAATTGAGCATTTCTATATCATCAAGCTCACGGCTAACATCATTATCAGTATAATCAACCCCCGTGAGTCCTTGAGACCCCCGTGAAAGACTGCATATAAATCCACGTTCATATTTGGCGGCGATCGTCCTCCCGTTTGCTTTTTAATCTCCTCCTCGACAAGCTTCAATATGAAAAACGACCCGCGCTCTCATAATGGACGCCATCTTGGAAAGCCTCGGGGGGAAAAAAAGCCTCACGTGGGACACATGATTTGGTACATTCCCCCAAAGTGTGGCACACTTGCGACGGGCCTTAAAAGAGGTGCTTTGAGGCTGGAAAGGGAGGCGGTGAGGAGGAGGGGGGGGGGGTGTCAGGGGGGCATACGGTAGACGTCTCACACACGCACATGCAGAAAAGGAGGCTGGCATAAGACTTCATCAAGAAATTAAAAATCAAGATATGATTCATGGCTTGCGGGAAAAAATGTCTTGTTTTTTGACCGGGAAGGAAAAAAAGAGGATGAAAATGGGACATTAATATTAAAATCCGGTGAATCACAATCATGAAGGGATGGGGTGCGAGGAAGGGGGGGTTGATTAATTATAAGTGCTGAAAAACGGCGTGATGCCATTTTTCAAAATTAAGCAAGTACTTCCGAAAAGCATCATCGGATCATTTTTCACCATTTGAGATTCCAGATTTGCTTGATCACGTAATTGAGTCATTTGTGATTAAAATTTGAGACAAATAATTCTATTCTATTTCAGAATAACAAATAAGTCCGGATGCACACAGGAAAGACGAAAAAAAAAAACGGAAATGGAATAGAACACGTCAATAAAAACGGGAGGTTATGTTTTGACATCCGGACACTAGGAGGTGATAGGGGCAATAGCGGTGACTGACGGCACATTGAATGAAGACAAACAAGATAAACCTTTGTGTCCATCTAAGTTTCATCATCATTTATTTAGAAAAAAAATAGATTTTTTTTTTACCTGAGAGAATCCTTCAACAGCTTTCGATACCCAGTCATACAACAAAAAGTGGTCTGTGTGTGTGTGTGTGTGTAGCCTTGGTGCTCTCCGGTGGGCCTCTTAGAATTTCTTGAAGTGCATCGTACATAAAAAAAAACAAATAAAAATCACTTTCCTATTGCACTCCTTTAAAATTGTAAACTTCTGATTAAATAAAAAAATCACGCCCCCCCCCCCCCCCCCCCAAAAAAAAAGGACGCAAATCACATTTTTTTTACCAAGACGCTGGCGTACGTCCAAAGTGCTTGTGAGTTAAGTGCTTAGCGTTGGCGATTCTTGACATTAACTTGGTCGCTGGGTCGAAAAAACGTTAAAGCTTTGCACACGTCTCGAAGAGACGGCAAGGGGGGGGGAGGGGAATTTAGGTGGGTCGGTGGAGGGCGGCCATTGAAACGTTAGCGGCCATTTTGGTAGGTTTTGCCATTTTTGTCGTTGTTTTCATGACGTCAAAGTGCCCACCGAGCGATGAGAGCATCAATTACACTGAGGTCCACACGCACACACCGTTTGACAAGATAGCATCCTGATTAGCGCTTTTAGGCTAAAGGCCACCTTGGAGGGGGGGGGGGGGGGGCGTTACCCAAAAGGCATACGTGACAAAAATTGACAATTGTTTTATTTCAGTGAAATTTGGGAGCGGACTTTGATTTTTGGGTGTCTTTTTGTGCTTCAAATTTCTCCTAGGGCGGACAAAAGAGCCAAAAACGGCCATTTTAACTGTAAATGTGTCTCTCTACGTCTTTTCGGGGGAGCACTCGCCTAAAGAAAATTCTTATTCCAAAGGCAACGTGGCTTCAGGGGTTGATTTGACATCTGAGAAATGATCAAAATGGCTCCTTTTGACTTATTGGGTGGCATTTCTGGATGTTCTTTTTTGAGAGGGGGAGAGGGTTGTTCACCTCCTCACGCTAGACTTGCTAACCAAATTTCACGCTACTTGGTAAAAGTTGCTCCGGGGATGGATTTTTTCACTCAATTCCAAGCAACTAAAATGGGATTGTGAAATGGACTCAAGCTGCACACTTCCTGTGTCTTTGTTGGCAACATGTTTTTAGACTTTTTTTTCTTCTAGGGAGGGGGCGGGGCTCCTATGACAGATGTGTCTTATTTACGATTTAGTTGAGAGTGGAATATTGGGTAACCAAGGAACGGAGCAGATGAAGTTTCACTTATGGGAGCGGCGGGGTGGATGCACGAGAGACATTTGAGGCATGTCAACAAAACATTGCAACGTCATTTGAGCCACACACACGCAGACACACACGCAAAAAAACACAACAGGTAAGAGGAGTGACCGGGGTGGGGAGGGTGGGGGGTTTCCCGGAGGGGCGGGGGAGGTCAGGTGATGTCAGTTAACGTGTTGGACGGTTTGGCTGCGTTGAACAGACAACATTTGTCAAACACATACGTAAAAAAAAACTGAGCCCAAGTGTGTGTGTGTGTGTGTGTATGTGTGTATGCGCCGTCCTCTCTGCTGGTGTGTGGAAGGTTTTTTGTATGTTTTTGGGGATGATGGCGTGGGGTGGAGGTGTTTGGGTGCAGACCACCCCACAACCCCCTCCTCCTGTCAGCTACATTCAATACCAGAAACAGCCATGACAAAACTCAAGAGCACCCGTGGACCCCCACGCCCCCATCCCGCCCCAGATTGCGCAAAATCACGGCACTAGAGGGTGGCGGAGGGTGAGGGCGGGTGCTGAGAAATTGTAACCTGTACGCAGAAAGGCTCGTTAACACATGGTTTGCTTTCCAAAGTGTTCACATGTAACCGCAAAAAAAAAATACAAACAAACGGAAAAAAAACATAAGACTCCCACCTCCCGTGCTCCGTTAGACTCTTGTGAGGTATGACGAGATTGTGTTTCAGTTCCATTCATTTTTTTTCACTTTTTTTTTCTTTTCTCCAAAGACATATTTCATCATAAAAAACACATACATTGAAAATAAAACAAAAAAAAAGGTCATTTTTCCTGTTTTGTTGGTTGTAAATTGCTCTTGATAAATGGGTGGGGGGGGGGGGGAAGAGAGGGGGGAACGCACCCACACAAAGTGCACGCGCGCAAACATACACCCAAGAGGACGAAAATGGCGGTTACACTGCATGCATGGTCCGAAAGTGACGACAGCTCCTTGTTTTGCCCTCCCTCGCCCGACAATAAAAAAGCGCCCAAAAAAAATGAGGAAATCCAAACCAGAAAAAAATAAACCAAAAAAATTATACATCCGATTTTGTTCAGAAGTCCTTTTAAAGTCATCTTTTCTTTCTTTGAAGGATTTTGAATCATTTGTATTCGCTTTTGCTAAGTCGACTTAAGCAGTGGTTCTCAAACTGGGGTCCCCAAAACTGTAAGGGTCTAAGGATCGTACCTTGGGGGACACCGAATCCAATTGTAGTCAATATTGAATCGCCACAGTTGAGTACAACATAGTTCCAGCAATTATTGTAAACCATTTGGAAACACGCCTCAGAATTCAAATGACAGGGACGATTAGATTTTTGGTAAAAAATAATAATTGTAATAATAATTGTCTTAAGATTGCAATTTTCAAATGTTACTTATTTTTGGTTGGAAATAGAGATTTTTAAAAATTCCTCTGACATACCATCCTGTCAATCCCCCGATCCAACACAAGTGAGAACCAATGTGCTTAAGCAGCTTGGCAACTTTCGCGTCACACACACACACACGCACTCGCGCAAACACAAGCACACACTCAACCTTTTCGGCCTCATCTTGTGGAATTCCGAAGCCGCGTTAGCTTACTTTTTCTTTTTTGGGAATCCCAATCTCGTCAAGGTGTCTACCTTGTTTCACAAGGAGGGTCCCTTCCCCCTTCCTACTTTGGAAAGAAGGTGGCGCTCAAGCCCCTCCCCCTCCCACCCACCCCGGCTGTCATCACCCCCTGACTGGTGGATGGACGTGGTTGCTAATACTGACAGTTGCGAGTTTCGGGCTAAGCCCGCCGCCTCTGTCATACAGAGGCTGCAATTTTTTTTACTTGCACCAGTTGAGTAGTGCAAAACAAACAGCTCATCATCCTGGGTGAGTGGAGATTGTGGAGGGCTTGGGTGGGGGGGGGGGTGTTGGTGCTGAGAGGGGGGGGTCACTCCTGTTCATCTTCCAGCGTCCGAGTTACAGGTTGGGCTGTTTGGAGCTCCTGTTCCTGGTTCATGGTCCTCCTTGCGGGCGTCCAAGCTCTCCTTTTTGTCCTCTTCTCTGAGGCGTGTATTGTTGTGTGTGCGTGTTCCGTGTGGATTTAAAATCTCCCGAAAAAAAAAGACTCTTGGTCCCGTATTTGCACGAAAAAAAAAGAAAGAAAACAAATCCAAATGCGATGAAAGGTCTTCATTTGGGAGCAAGATGGCGGGCCCTCCTGTCATTGTCAGTGGTACTTCTTTGCAACCAATATCACTGAGGTGTGTGTGCGCAAACATGCGCACACGTGAGTGTGTGTCGAAGTGAGGTAGTGCCCGGAACCAGTGGGGTTATGTGTCCACTTTTGAGGTAAATGGTTGCCATTTTCTTGGCATGTTTTGCCTGCACTCAATGATGTCCGTGTGTGTTTTTTTTTAAACTCAAAAAAAATAAAATAAAATAAAATAAACCAAAAATAAAAGGCAAATGTGTAAGGAAGCCTGTAGGAGGGCTCTGTAAAGGCTCCGCAGGTTAGGATCCCAAAAAACAAAGAAAAAAAATGGCTACCATGTAAGGCAGCCAATGAGGCATTCACGTTACTCTGAGGTGAGGTTGTATGTGTGTGTTTGTATGTCACAGGCGCCGGTCCAATGACTTTTAAAAAAAGGTAGATATGGAGCTATGGTCAACACAACAACAACTGAACAAAAAAAACCCAAAATGGAGTAGTCTGAAGAAGGTTAGCACCGGTGTCACTTGGGATGGACTGTAACGGCTCAGACTGACTTGAGGAATCCACGTCCTGTCGGGACGCTACGAAGAACCGCGAGCGTAACACTGAGAGGAGCTATGGCTGCTGTTTCTGTGTGTGTTCGTGTGTGTGTGTGTTGGCGTAAAATGAGACAGCATGCTCAGACAGAAGGGCCGCCATTCATGTATTTCCTATGATGCTCCTCCCCCACTTTCGGCTGGTGAATCCTTTTTCCAGTTCAAAAATGTCTTTTTTTGTTGTTGTCTTTTTTGTGTGTGTGTTTTTCCCCCCCTTTGTTTGTTTCCAGCGTTTGGGTCACACCTCCTGGTCCTCAAACACCTCCAAAAAGAGCGGCGGGAAAAGCTCGTTGGGACACTCCACCTTCATGTGCAGGAAGCGGCTGGCGTGGCAGGCGCCGATCATGCGCAGGTCCGTCACTTTCATCAGCAGCTTGGGCCAGAAGTGAGGAATGTTGTGCTTGCGGTAGTTGATGTAGTGCTCAAACGCCAGCAGGTACGTCTCCTGGCACTTTTCGATCTTGTCCACGCACGTCAGACCCGAGCGATCTGAGGAGAGAGAGAGCAGAGCATTGATGAATATTTTTTTTCTTTGAAATTTAAATCCAATACAGCTAGCTCTATTTAGCACTATGCTAGTTGATTTAACATGACAAACCGAGAGGTAAAACGGCATTTTGGGGGGGGGTGTTCTAATAGCATTATCTTTGTGTTCTGTCGTCTAAAAAAATGGCGGATTTATTATCTTTCCGGTGATACCGGGGGTCGGCAACACGCGGCTCAGGAACCGTGTGCGGCTATTTAGCACAATCTCGTGATTTTCCGTCCCCCCAATCTAAAAGATGAATAAATAATAATAATAATAATGATAATAATACATTTCATTTATAAGCACCTTTCAAACCGCAGGGGGAGGTGGTAGATAGATGTAAACATTGATATTGTAATAATAAACGAATGCATGAATAAAATAAACAAAATAACTAAATTGATACACAAACAAATACATCAATAAATAATAATAATAATAAATATCATCATCAATCCATTTGTTCCAGCTTCAGCTGTTGTTAAAGCGCTATATAATCAATATCAATATCAGTATCGTATCGTATCGTATCGTATCGTCATCATCATCATCAGGACTTACCCGAGCTCATGAGCAGCACGGCCTGCAGCAGCGCCACCTCGGTGTCGTCCAGGTTGAACTGCGCCAAGCTCTTGCCCAAATCAAAGATGGCGTCCGAGACCACACCCAACCCGCCGTTCTTGAGCTGCTCGCGCTTCACCGCCATCTCGCCGCTCAGCGTCAATGTCTCACTTTCCGGGTCGTAGCGCATAGCCGCCCGTAGCGACATGATCTCCATGCAGCAGCCCTTCAGCAGGATGATTTGGTCCTCGCAAGGCAGCTGGATGGGAGGGGGGACGGGGACGGGGGGACGGGGTCAATTTCAAGCAATTCCATCCATATCGGGAGACAAGCACTCACCTCGGAGAACATGTGCAGTTTTTTGGCAAAGTCGACCACTCGCGTGATGGCTGGGGTGATGATCTTGGTGAACTCGCTGAAGGCCTCCAGGTCCACCTTGTCGCCGTCGGACGTGGGCGCCACCGGCGACTGGCCGATTTTGTCCGGCTGGGGGGGAGGTGAAAGGGTGTTAAACAGACACTAGCAAGCAAAATTATGGAGAAAAAAAATGGGGCGGGAAAAAAAACTCAAGGAGGAGGTGGGAAGTGATTGCGGAAAATTCTTCAAATGGTGGGGGTGGGGGGGGGGGGGGGGAGACACGGACACTTCACCCCTTTCCCACTACAACCATCCCCATCCTTCCAGTTGCCTAGCAACCAATTTCCACAACGACACCCCGCCTTCCCTTTTGGGGAGAAAAACACACCCTCGGCCTCGGTGCTCTCACATAATTCCGCTGCGGAATGTCGGGTGAGACCTTCGGAAAAATGGGGCGATGTCAAAAGGGGGGCGAGGGGGGCGAACCCGAGTTAAGTACGCAGGAGGATTTTGCTGAGGGGGCGCATCGGGAGGAAAAACCGACGGGAACGTCACTTAGGGACGGCGAGCGCGTGGAGAGAGATTTGGGAAGAGATGAAAGCAGGAGGAGGAAAAGTGAGAGGAATTAGAAGCTCGGAAGGATTAGCGGGAATAAAGCCGCCCGAGACTGAGGAGGGGGCAGGGGGGGGGATGTGTGTGTTATGGAATCAAGATGGGACAACAGCGCGCTCTCATTGTTCTCTCCGTTTGTTGATCCCGCTGAGCGAAGACCAGCTCGCTCACGCTGCTCATCTCCCAGGGCCTCGTTTCGCAACTCCACATTCCCGGGAAGCAGAAATTTCTTTGCCGACATTTGTATATTTTTTAAACGCAACAGCGAGAGGGGGTTCCTACCAAGAATTTACGCTTCTGCTTCCACTGGGCGCCCTGAGCGTTGGTGTGCCGGTGGGCCTCGGTCACCATGTGGATCAGCTCCCACTCGGAACCGGTGGGCTCCGGTCGGTTCTGGAGCGTTTTGACCATCTCCTCCTTCTTGCGCCGTTCCCGGTTTTCCTCGATCAGACGCCGCTTGGCCACTCTCTTGGAGTCATCCAGGACCACTGTCGGTTCGATAGAAGATACCAAAATTGTGTTGAAACGCAGAGACACCGGGACGAGCTTATCGATTCTGTCAATCATCCCGAAACTACGAAAAATGTCGTGAATTCAGCCTCACGTCCGAGAACAAACATTGACATGTTTTGAATGTTGTGGCAATTAATTATTTTGACCACGGGGGGGCAGTATCACCCACAATGAAAGCGGATTACACATCGAGGATAAAGAATATATGCCAAAAATAAAAAAATGGCGACTGACGGTCCATGGCCATTCCCACGGCGATGCACTTCTTGAAGCGACACAGCTGACACTGGTTGCGCGTGATCTTGTCGATGATGCAGCAGCCTTCATATTTGCACGAGTAGGCGGGGTGCAAATTCTTCTGGATGGTTCTGCGGAAGAAACCCTGCAACATACCGACGCTGGCGATCAATGGCTTTGACCGCGATTGAGAAGAATGTTGCCAATTTTGCGGCCCGTGTGTGTGTGTGTACCTTGCAACCCTCACAGGTGATGCAGCGGTAGTGGTAGCCCGTGGCCTTGTCGCCGCACACCACGCATGGCTCATCCTTCTCCAGGTAGCTGGGGATGTACCCTGGCACCCAACGTGCAAATAAATCAATAGACACCCTCGATACATTCGCCACGTTAACAGTCAGTGTTAACGTGCTCCACTAGGTGGCGGTAATGTGCCTCAAAGGCAGATGCACGACCGTCACGAGACGCAAAAGGAGTCAGGTTTTGGAATTTCACTCAAATTTGCGATTTTAATCACTGGCTACTGGTTTGATTTCATGTCATGTTTTTTAGCTAGCTTTATAGCTTGCTGGATGGGTGGATGGATGATAGATAATGGATGATGGATAGATAGATAAAAACATCTCAGATTTCAAAAAATTAGACCCCAACCCCCGCAGGTTGGACAAGGCAGACGGAAAAGTGACTCTCAGGCAATTTGCAACGCTTGACGTAGGACAGTGAGTCTTGCAGATGCAATGAAAGCTGACAGGAAGAATAAAGTGCCGTAAAATCGGCATCGGGGCAGAAAGCAGAACCAAAAAAAAAATGATGGTGAACATGATATGACGGCTTTCCGAAAGTGTTGATACAAAACAGAGTACAGAAAATTACACCCAAAGCCCTTGAGGGAGGGAGAAAAGACAACAGTGAAATAATAATAATCACAAATAAAGCCAAAGAAAAGTCGTGGAGAAGGAACCGAGAGTAAAGTCAACAAAGAACTCCGACAATCATCATCCCGGCAGAGAGGAAAAAAAAGGTACAGCCAAGGTGACGGCATGCGCTTTTGGAAAAAACTGGATTCGTCGGATGAAGCTTAGCAGACTTCCAGCAACGACAACTTTCACCGAGATGAAGGGGGCTTCGATCGGAGAAGGAAGGTGAATCAAGGTCAGAAAGTTTCCCAGCTTGCCTTGAGGCACCCCTATTATGATCTCGAAGACGACAGATGATGTTTAAACCACCTCCCCCACCCCCCAAAAAAAAACCACAGACAAGCACACACTCAAGGTCATTCAGACGGCAACTCGCCAGGTGAGTCTAAATACTCACTGGCGGGGAAAATACAGACAGAATGTTTACATGCGCTGGCTTACAGGTGTCACGGTGCGTTCTGGAAAAACGGGCATTTGCAATTCGGCCACACTCACCCGTCATACTCTTCACCGAACATTGGCTGTTCTTCCTTTTCCTCTTCGGGCCATTGAGCCACCTGAGGGAGAAAGAGAAGAAGAAGAGAACAAGTCCGTCAATGAACATTTTAGGAGTCCAAATTTGAAGTGAAGAATAATGACAGTTATTGTGGTCTACACACGACAATTTGAAATGGTGGTTTGGATTTTAGCAAGTGTCACGGCACTTGACGTGCTTGATTTGCTTACGTGGGCCGAACAAAATGATGTGGCGGGCCGGATTTGGCCCCCGGGCCTGGGCTTTGACACCGATTAGTCTAAATGAATTTTTTTTAACACCCATTTGGACAATTTCCCCCCCCCAAATTGGCGGCCATTGACGAGCCTCTCAAACGGCGCTTTGTAAACAACACGTCACCAACATGGGATCACATTTTCATCACCTTTCCAATGTTGAAACGTTAATTGACGATCTGTCGTCGAGCTGGCAGGTATGATCATAATCCGACTCGCCACGAGAGAGGAATGCGGCTTCGAGCGCCCGACATCGGCGTCCTCGTCAATCGACAACAAAGAGGCGGGCTGCTCTGCCGCGGATTTGTAAGCAGCAAAACTATTTTAGCCGTCACGAAAAGCCGGAATGTTGACTTCCAGAGTGACGGCGACATGGCACCAAACAACAATTTGTTGTCCTAATGTCTGCGGTGGCGTATTGTCAACCCTCTGCCCTTCTAACTCAAGTGCACTTATAAATTCATGACGCATAAAGAAAAATAATATTTGGTCAGCTTCCACCGACTTGAAAGAAACAAAGTGGGAGGGTTTAAAAAAGGCTGCCTCTTGTGGCGAGAGAAGGAATCACACCCCACATACATTTCAGTCGTATTTAGCTCGCATTAGTTCGCTAGTCTTATTTTATTTGTCGCAGCATGACAAAAAGTTAACGTCATTCATTGCCATTCACAAATTTATTCAGGAATTGAAAATATGACGTAGAGCGCCTTTCCCGAAATTGTTCGGGTTTTGTTTTTTCATGCTTGGGTGCCGATAAAGCGATAGCCATGGCTGTTGGCAATGTTTTTTCTTTTCCACCATGAGGTAGCATTTCCCTTTTTTCCATGTTAGCGCTTGGTTCCAGCTTCAGCTGTTGTTAAAGCGCTATATAAATCAATATGAATGTACAGCTGCCCCCATTTCAAGCTCATATAACTCCAGACCCAGATCATTTAAGAATTAACTCTTTTTTTTTGATGAAAGAAGATAATTTTAGGTTTCTAACGCTGCAATGAATATTCATGTAGTCCTAAAACTAAATAATCTATGGGTCCTGGAATTCAAGTGACAATGACAAAAACCATGGCACTGGAGTGGACACATGTTTGCACAAGTATCTCACTTTAGTGTTTTTTTATTTTGTAAGACCATAACAGTTCCAAGAGCATCATGCCTTCCTGTACTGGCCTGACACTAGAATCCATTTTTATACCTTTTTGACCGAAATTACCTAGGGGTACTTTGGTGTAAAAGAACAACAACAACAACAAGTTCATCGAGGAAACTTTTGGCCAACTTGGAAAAAAAACTGACAAGCAATCCCACTTGCGCTGTCACTAGACTGGAACCCAACCATGACAGCATCAGTGACTTTGGAAGAGCACTTTTCAAGTTTTCCAGAAAGCAAAACACCTGCGGAAATCTCTACCCCCCCGCCCTCACCCAGCTGAAACCGCAGGAGCTTAAACGTGTGGAAAAACGAGACGTCGCGCGATGACGGCAGGAAACGCAGCCCCCGGGGTGTCCTTGAGCGACCGGCGGTCATGTGACCTGATGCCCAGGTTGCTTAGCCCGTGTGCTGAGCTCGTATTATTTTTTTTTGGGGGGGGGGTTGTTTTGTTTTGAGTCTGTGTTAGCCTGGTTTTGAAACTCAAGACGCCGTTTGTTTGGGGCCGACGTGAGCGCCGAAAAAGCGCCTGGCGGCGGAATGCGCCCGGTCGCAAGTCGGGTCACGGCCGCGCTCTGCAAACACACCAAATGTCAAGAGACGCCGTTGCAACACTGCACTGTAATATGTCATATATCTCACCCACCCCCTCCCAACCACCTCCCACCGTAACCTGAGCTAAACTCGCACAAGTGTCAAAGTACACACACATACACATACACAGACTTATACGCAAGCAGCTGTTGTGACAGCAGATGTGCAACCAAGCGCAGAGAAAAAAAAAGCACCATGGAAGTTCTGACCTGGTGACGCAGCAAGGCGATACGATGTGCATGTCAATCAAAAGCAAATGAAATCAAACAAAAACAATCCGATGTCCCGTTTGGAGCGCTGGAAGCTGATTTGGCTGCAGCCGTGGCGGCGACTGGTCTAAGTTTAACTTCGCTCATCACACGCGCACACACCCCTGTGCGGCTTGTGGCTAAGCTCCGCCCCCTTCCGCCAGCTCCTATTGGTCCTCGCTCTTTATTTTCCACCTGGCCTGAGAGGGGAAGGGGGGTATACTTTCTAGATCAAGCCATAAGAGGTGAAAATCTGCAAAATAAGGAGACCACGTGGGTAATAAAAGGAAAAATAAAAGGATCTTCTACACCGTTCATGTGACGAAAGAAAACGATTGCAGGAACAGAGTATCGATTATCTAAAAAATTCCCCAAGGCGATCATGCAGTTGCAGATGGAGCGAGTGCTTGCCCTCCTGGAAGAACAGACTATTTTTTTCTTTTATATCCATCAAAGTAAAACAAATCAACAAGCTCCAGTGGGCGACATGTGACCGTGACCAACGCTCAAGGGGATGCGTGACATGCCAAGCATAAGGACCGGCCTTGTATGACAATTACTGCACTGTTCTGTACATACTGTTCACGAGTAAGATCTCATGGAACATCCGTTAATATAAGCTAACATGTCGTCTCTATTTAAATAAATAAATAAATAAAAATAAGACCTTCTATCGTCTGCAATGCGGTGCTTTCAAAATAAAATAATCACATGAGAATTGCCATCCAGTGACACCCAGTTAATGGGGCTTCAATGTGGGAGGAAAAGCAGAGTACCCGAAGAAAAGCTACACGGGCCCGGGGGGATCGAACCCGATTACCTCTACATTGTGAGATCTCAATAATCACATGTGAAAAAAAGTAAAGAAAAAATAAATACATAAATTGGACACCTGTACGGTAAATATGGGTTGATGCAATATAGCTACATATATCAATATACCTTTTATGATACTTGCACTATGTACATTTTTTTATGAACCGGTTTTGCACATCTCAGTCTGCTGACATTTTTATTTGAGTATGCTTAGAATATCTCGTTTTTCCATCCTTTCACGTCTTCCCCACCCCATCCAGTTTCAAATTGTTGCTGTCGACCGCAAATTTCCCCATTTTGGGACGAATAAAGGTTTTCTGATTCTGACGCGAAACTTCAACCAAACTAAACAATGAACATAAACACAGTCAAAGGATATTTGTAGACGTGCCCGTCGGAAATTTGTAGGGGTAACCACACCCATGCACATTAGTGTGATTTTATGGAAAACAAACTTTTTAATGGCGTTTGACGCTGCACAAATAAGCAAAGAGCTGGCCTAGTTTCTCTGGAAATGGCAATTCTCGCCGTTCAAGTTCAATGCGCAACCAAACGCTTTGAAAAGGGTCATCGTCGGCGTGGAAAGTTACGTGAGATCTGCCATTTGCAATTCGGGGGGGGGGGGGGGGGGTCGTGTCTGCTGAGTTTTTCCAACAAGTTTCGATCAGGCTGCTCCAAATGAAATGTCATTCATCAAAAGGGCTGACTTGTCATTGATCACGGCACACGGTGTCTCTTTGCGTTTGGACCGGCCCGACCTGACGGGCCGGTCCGGACGCGAAGAGACGCGCAAGACGTAGGCGTGCGTCGCTTCACTCACCGTTTCTCTTCGCCCTCGAGTGGGTTAGGCTCTTGCTCTTTGGGCATGTGTTCCATTCACCTCAATTCCATCCAGCAGCCAATCACGAGAGACTGAGGCAAGCCCCGCCCTCGGACGCACACTTGTCATTCGACGCTCGGAAGGGGTGTCGGGTGCCGGAAAGATGGCGGGGTCGCGTCAGGGGGAGGGGGACGGTGGGTGGGGGTCCTGGGAGGGGGGACCGGACCCCTCCTGGCGTGCGGTATGGGCGACCCCGCGACGTGACAAATAAATGCGGAGGTTGCGGCGGGCCTCAAAATTGAAGGGGGCCTCGGCCGATCCGGCCTGGAAGACAACGAAACACACAAATCCAAATTAGCTTCAGACATTTTGCCCACAGTCAATTTCATTGTCACTTCAGCTTACCAGGCAGGATGAAGCGAACAATGTCAGTGTGAAAAGAACAAATACAATACAGCATCGTCATAAAAAGAAAAACAAAAACAAAAGCGGCCATTATACAAGGAATGTTCTCAGCAATTATCCTCAGCACGCCTGCTGCCAGTCAACATTTCAATGCGGTTTGTTAAATCGAGTATCAAATGACGCCGCGCAACCTGATTTCTGGTGGTGGTCTATGCGAAACACAAGTGGGCTAAAGATTGATCCCTGGGGAACAGCAGCTTTCACAATATTTCAGCAAGTTGCAACCGCAAATTGTACAAAAAATAAATAAAAAAATAACCTATTCGCTGTCATCATACGCGTACCCCTGCAAACATTCACGGTCATTAGCGAGCAATGTCGTCAGGCATGCGGTATCGCGGTAAACTGGATGGTGGAATAACAATACAACACTCCCACCTCCATCCCCTCCCCCTAAAAGGCAAATGACAATGACGACTGGACAAAGTTGGTCAAATGTTCAACAAAATATTTCAGTCCATTTTCTCCAAAACGTCCTGCAACGAGGACGCTAGCTGGGCTGCTAAAATGTGCCTATTTTTCCGAGAAAAAAACAACTCTCCGAAGACCTTTTTCTTTCCACCACAACGGGAGTCCTTGAACCCCTCATGCCGCGCAGTGGACCTCACCATTAATACTTGTCCGCTTCCAAGGTCGCCAAAAAGACGAAAGCTTGGCCTCAAGCCGGAACCGAGAAGGCGGCGAGATAACGACTAATAACTGAGGAAGGCTTACGTGTGCAAAGGTGAAATGAAGATTAAAAAAAAATAATAAAAACGTCTTTGTGGGTGGGGGGTGGCATGAAAGAAAAAGTTGAAAAGAGATCCGGGGAAGGAAAGCAAAATCGATGAGAGGAGATTTAAGGCGGCCAGATGTTTTTGTGCTCATCTCCATTTGAAAGAGTTCTATGGATTTGTGCTGTGGAGCGCATGGCGTCATATTTAATGAAGATAAATGTGTTGACCACATCTGTTTACAATATTACCATACAAAGTCGTGACAGGCTAATTCTGACGCCAATTCATCATATGCCTGCCTTTGACCTAAATAAAAAAAATGAAAGGAAACAATGCAGTTGTGTTAAGAATGCATCCTTCCAAATGGAATTTCATTCATTTTTTTCCACACACAGCGGGGGCTTCTGTTTTTTTTTTATTGGGCCTATAAAAAATAAATAAACAAAAAAAAAGAGGCATTCTCCCCCGCAGCAGGCTTCACCTTTAACTACGCACGCTGACACACATTCTCGAAATACTTCAAAGTTAGCACGAGCGAGCGAGCGAGCCAATTGTGAAAAACCATCGCTCCCCCTCACCCGCTTCACGACTTGGCATCTTCGCTTCGTGTTTCAAGTTCGAGCTCGGCGTTTCGTACACTTTAGCGATCCTTTGAAGTTCATTTGGCAGGAACATTTTTGATATCTTTATTTTCTCCAAGCCTGACGCGCACCACCCGCTGTTGATGAACAGCTGAAACTCGAGCGCTAACACCGTTGCCAATTTAGCCGGATTATATTTAGTAACTCTAATGAACTAAAATGAAGAAGAAAAAAAAACATATATATATCATGCATTATATATAAATACATGTATATTGATCGATGAGAAGGTTTCTTCAGCCGTCATCTGTACAAAAGTGAAGGTTTTCGCCTCCTATCCAAGAGGCTTCGTCAGCGAACTAAAGTCTGACTGGTCGTATCGGCCCCATTTATGTATAATGATGAATATAAAATGAAGAAAAAAAAAATATATAAAGCATGATATAAATATATACAACATAATAATAACATTACATTTTAAGCGCCTTTCAACGCTCTCAATGACAATTTAAAGTCACAGACAATCATAGGTACTATAATAAATAAAATACTATCACGAATAGAATACAATTATAAATAGAAACAAGAGAGAGAGCGACTGAAACTGCAATTTTAAATAGGTGGGTTTTGAGATGGGACTTGAAGGTGGGTAGAGAATCGATGTTTTTTTACAAGAGGTTATATATATACATATGTAGGTCATTTGATATAACGATAAGATAAGATGTCATTCGGGGGCATGAGGACACCATGTTGGAAACGTAAAGGAAAAACACTTGTTGCACGTGATGATGTCATCAGTCAGTGCAAATCGTCAGACGAATAATCGATGATGAGGAATCCAGAAATGAGCAATCGCTAAAACCTCCATGGCGGAGGGAGGCCAGGTGGAGACAGGAATGTGGGTGTGTGGAGGGATTTGGGGGGGGGGGGGGGGGGGGGGGGTAATATCTCGGGGCATGCATGTCAGTGGGGGAGATGTTCGCGCCCTCTTTAGTAAAAGGTCAAAAGATCAAGTTTCGTATCTCCGCGAGCTAATGGCTGTTGGGGAAGTTTTTATTAGGCTGCCCCAAGTGTCCAACAAATGGAAGTATTCAGAAAAAAAATGACTGAATGAATTTTTTAAACAATTTAGTGCGAACTTCACTTCCTGTCGGCGTCTCAAGACTTTTTTCTTGCCCACGCAGCTTATGCATGAAGCTATGTGAACTTTTACCTGGTGCCTGCGGGTCCGCCGCATATCGTGTTCTGTGTGCATGCGTGTATACAGTGAGGCCCCCGTGGCAGCCAAGGACACGGAGGGCATGCGAGGTAGAACATTCTATATGGGGCAGAGAAAAGAGGTCATACGGTGTCCCGTCGCTGCAGATATTTGTTTTTTTCCAGCGCTCTGCCTTCCTAGCGTCATTCGCAAAAGCTTGAAAATCTCAAAGCCCGAGGCGACGTCGTTAACTTTGCTCACAGTTGGACGGCGTCCCAGAGTGGTCGCGCTCGACAAAAAAGGGTAGCGGCTCGGACGCACGGAGAGAAAGGAAACGCCACGGCTGAGCGTCGCCGGCGGCAGCTTAAACACATTCACCGCCATTCACAAATTTAGTTGGGAACTGAAAATATGACGTAGAGCGCCATTGCTGAATTTGTTCGGGTTTTGGTTTTTCATGCTTTGGTGCTGATAAAGTACTGGCCAGACCTCTGGCAACGTTTGTTCCCTTCCACGAGGGGGCAGCATTTGCATTTTGTCGATTTTAGCGCTTTGTTACAGTTTCAGCTGTTGTTAAAGTGCTATATAAATCAATATGTATGTATTGGATTTTGTACAGTCGCCCCCATTTCAAGCTCAGATAACTCCAGACTTATATAATTTAGGAATTAACAGTTTTCTTCTGATGAAAGAAGAAAGTCTAAGGTTTCTAACACTTTCCTGAATGTTTATGTCGTCCTAAAACTCAATACTCTGCAGGTCCTTGCAATTTGAATGAATATAACAAAAACCCTGACACTGGAGTGGACACATTTTTGCACATCCACTGACAGTCAATGAGTTAAGAACTGGTTGTATTAAGTTCATCCTGTCTCCTTTATATCAAATTTAAAACAGATTCTTATCTTACAGACAGTGTATTTTTGGTGTTCAAATACCTGACATGTTTCGGCGTCTACTTCCGCCTCCGTCAGAGTGTCCCAGTTAAGAACTGTTTTTGACGATGTAGAATAATGTCTGGCAGTGAATGAGTTAAGAGCGTCTGCTCTTAAAGCCAAGAAATGAGGGCTACTGGCGTGTGGCGGCAATTTTTCAGCAGTAAATTTCTTTCAGGTCACACAGATTGAAATGCGTGTACCTCGCTAGGTCCCATCGTGTCAACGTATGGCGGCTTCATTTATGTCTGTCCTTACTTTCTCTCTCTAAGCAGCCCCCAATGTTGATAATGTGTTTAAAAAAGTCTTAAAGTATCCAAACGGGGCCGACGGAGGCCCCCGTGTAGCGTTTGGTTTGTTTTGACATTGGCACGGCAGTCCAAATGGCCGCTTGAAACATTTCCTGTCAGCGTTTTGGGCCACAGTGTAACCGTGGAGCACATTTTTTCCATCCCTATATATCAAGGGGGGGGAGGGGGGAATGCAAACAAAACCAGAGGGTGGACCGCTGTCCCCGAATGACTTGGAAGGATCCACACCCACAGCGCACGGAAAAGTGTACATGCTTCCCCGCCCTCCTCCTGCTTCCCCTCTCCCATCGTTCCGAGCCAAAGTACTGCCAAGAACGTGAATGCGGCGGAGGAAAACGAATCGGGCCTCGTTTCCCGCTCCTTTAAGGCGGCTGGTGTGGGGGGGGGGGGGGGGGGGGGGGGGGTGTTTAACCATGTTTCTTCATTGCGATTTGAAGAAGGCTACAAGAAAACATATTATATTACTTACATTTCTCTTCTCGTGGGCAGCAAAATTCAGGGCGAAAAAAAAGTGCATCCAAATGTAGTTGTTGACATGAGGGATTGGGCGGTTGACCTTTTAATATTGATTGATCATGCCTGACGGGTCGCCAACGCAAACGTTTTTCGAGCGGACGAGCTATCGCTAACAGGCTAACGTCCACAAGACAAATGTTAGCGTTGGAATATTTTAGCACCTTGCAGGCTGAGCTGCATGGAGTCATGTGCGTGCATTCCACTGAATTTGCACTTTGCACAAGACGGGGGGGGGGGGGGGGTATGTGGGTCGACACAACTCCAAAAAAACAGTACGGAAAAGAACAAAAATTAAATGTATCCACTATGACAGAAAAAGCATCAACATTTCCAAGGAGCTGTCCACAACTGCTCTGCAACCCCCCCTCTGCCCCCCCAAAAAAATCCCAAGGCAAATCTGGGTGGTGGAAAACTGTCAACGTGCGATCAAAGGAGGGTGGGGGTGGGAGGGGAGGGGGGGTAACAAAGCTGTGTTGTCATCACCTTCCTGTGTTTTGGAAGCACAAAGCGCCAAGGTTGCACATTGAGCAACAGGATTGGGCAAAAATAGGGGGAGGGTGGGGGTCGAATTCCTGCGTCGTTTGGTTGATTGAAAGTGATTGCACGTCTGGTCAAAATAAATATATTTTTTTTTTTTTTTTTTTTTTTTGGGGGGGGGGGGGGTTATCGGGTCAAAGGTAAAAACAGCGTGTTTTTTTTTTTGGGGTAGCAAAGCAGCCAAGCAAACAGCAGTAGCATTCCGCAATTTGCACGTTCAACTTTAAACAAATTTAAAGAGCAAAGTCAACACTAAAGCGGCGCAACAGACTGTTCCTTCTAGGGGGGGTGGAGACGCACGGTTGCGCGTACTCGCATACCCCTCACGTCACTTCTCTGCCCCCCCACCCTCGTTTTTTTCAAGTGTTGCCATTCATCACCGCATCTCAGCCACCTCAGAAATGAACACACACACACACACAAAAAAAAACCGTAAACACACACCAGCACGGTCACTTGTTGCCCCCCGCCCCCCCTCAGGGGTCTGCTAAAGCCCAGTGAGGCCCCCGTATGCCCGCTGACAGCCACAAATGTGATACTCTCCATCTTTTTCCTGAGCGGATCCAAAAGAATCTATGAAAGATGAGAAGGTGGCGTGGAGATGGGGATGGAAGAGAGCGGGGGGGGGGAGTTAATACACACGTGTGTGTGGAGGTGCTTAGAAAGGTGGAGGCAATGGACTGGAAGGTGATTTTCTTGGCAGAGACTTGGGCTGGGGTACCCGAGGGGGGCCTCACTAACACCCCATCGCCCCCCCTATTAGATCCTTATAAACGTGTGTGGCCTCCATCTGATTAGTCTTCAACTCACACACAGATACACACGTAAAACACACATACAAAGTACATGTGCCTTACACATGCGTTTCCAATAGCGCAACGTGGTCGTCGACCCCCCCCCCCCCCCCCGAGAGCCGCCTGTGTCAGAACACATCAAGAACTTTTCCGTCTTGGGCCCAAGAGGAGCGCTGATAAGAAACAGCAGAGGAAGAAGAGACGAAACGAGAAGACGTCGTTTCCACGTTCCGCACGGTCGCACACGTGACGGAATCCTCGCAGGCGTGATTCAACATCACGCGACGCGTCCCATCGACTGGCCAATGGATGACTTGATGCGTGAGGGGGGTTCAAAGGGAGGGATTGAGGTCAAGTGAAGGGGATGAGGGGCGAGAGGGGGGTCGGGGTGAAGATTGATGGCTCGGGGATATCCGGGGTCAAGGTTAAGCGAGAGGAATCGAGGCGGATTTAGGGAGGGGGGGGGGGTTAGGGTGCAGACTAGTAAGGATCCAACACTGAAGTTCAAAGTAATGATTGAAAAACGTACTGCTTTGTCAGCACCCAAGCAAGAAAAAAAGAAAATCCTAACAAATTCGGGAATGGCGCTCTATGTCATATTTTCAATTCCGAAAAAATTGGTGAATGAGTTAATATAAAAGTACTTAGAATTCAGCCCTGAGGAACACCCTATTTAATTGCAATTCATTATTCATCGTGGATTATTTATTCTAAGCTGCTACTGAAGGTCGATGACACGCACTATGTAAAGCAACACGCGTGTAAATGTCAATTTGTGGAGAGCAGAATAATCCGTGGCGTGCATTTCATTCATGGAAAGCGACGTCAATACGGTCGCGATTGTCACCGCCGGATTGACACGCCATCCACCATTTTGAATGATGATCAATGCGACACGCCATCACCACAGCGAGTCCCCAACAAGTCGCGCAACTGGACCCGAACCGAGACAAAGACACCAAGACACTGTCCTAACTCGATCATCCTTATTGGGTGGGATTCGGCCACAAATAAAATAAGCAAATATAACATTTTCTTTCCTAGCTTTCTGCTCATTTTTGTTTTTCTGCAAATCGGTAAGTTGATCTCTCAAAACGGAAAATAGCAGGACGGGTTTGGGCAGTCGAGCCACGACATAGATTCAGGGGTGGACCCGACCAATCGCAGGCCGCCAATACCAGCGTCCAATCGGGCGGAGGAGATAAACCAGGAAGATAGATGCTAGCGGCGGAGGGGGCGGAGGAAGATAACAGTCGAGAGGGGGCATATAGGGGGAATTCTATACGGGCTGCTTCTCCCAGACGATAAACACCAGCGCCGCGCGTGTGCGTACGTGTGCATGTGCGTGTGTGTGCATGTGTGTGTGTGTGCGCACGCTTACGCTCACGCTGCATTAGCGCATGTGAGCGTTGTGTTGACAGAACAGGAGCAAGACATTCGAGGTCATCCAGTTCACAAACAGACACGTGTGCACATGCACAAACGCACACACCTGCTGTACACTGCTGTGTGTTTATGTGTGTGTGTGTGTGTGTGTGTATATGGTAAGGAGGGGAGGGTCAAATAGTCCATGTACCGGCTAGAACATTCTCTGGATTAGTGGCGTCTGACTGAAGAAGTTAAATTAGGACAAGCCCTGCCTTGCTGTGTCCTTAAGCGACATACACACATATATACATACATACATACATACATACATACATACATACATACATACATACATACATACATACATACATACATACATACATACACATACACACAGATATACATATACATCCACATAGACATATATACATACACATACACATATATACATATATACTGTATATATACACATATACACACTGCAAATTTCCCCATTGTGGGACGAATAAAGGTATTCTGATTCTGATATACACATACACACACACATATACACATACACATACACATACACACACACATATATACAAACACATTTCTGCATTTACATAGACACATACACACATACACATACACATATATATATATATATATATATATATATATATATATATATATATATATATATATATATATATATATATATATATATATATGCATATACACACACACATGCATTTCATAGAATGAGTAAAAGTAAAATACTGAATGAAGGACCACAGACAAGTCCAAATGTGGGAAACCTTGTCGGGCGGGCCGCATTAAACATTGTTTGGGGCCATAATCGCGCCCACGGGCCTCGACTTGAAAACGCCAATAGTCCACAGAACCCTGTTGTTAAAGTGCCCGTAGCTATTTTATGGCATGTCAACACGGCGGCCCGGCCGATCCACGCAGCTCCTATGCCGCCGCGCCGCCTCTAAATAGAAATATCAACCGGCGTGCCTTCATCTGTGTCACGCGCACACGCAACGGGAAGCTTTGAATGGAGCGGCCTCTAACATAAGGAGACATGGACGGTTGGCGTCAAGACAGGAGACATCAGCGTCAGGCGGAACCCCCTGGAGAAAAGGACCAGGGTCAGCCCGCCACCCAGGCGTCCCCTGCGCGACCTCGCCGCATCACATTGTGCGTCGTTAGCCGCCTCATGAGTCAAAGCTAAAGGAGGCATTGTGGATGTCCCGCAGGGCATCGTCCCATCCCGTCTCGTCCCGTCTGTGGCATCTACATCAGGATTGAACCCATTTTCCGTGTTTTTTTTCCTTTGGAGATGATGCACAATAGTTTGACGGGTTGCATTTTTATCAGCAAACCAGATTAAACGTTGTCAACCAATATGGCGGATGGGCCAAACACCAAATATCCGGACAATGGTGATCATTTTGGTCGGTATAATGATGAATATTCTTATTTTTAGACACTTTGATCCGGTTTGATGTCGTGTCGACACGTCTGCTCGCGTCAGGCGAGGCTGGCCGAGCGACGTCTAATTGCGTGCGCGCGTGGGCGGCCGCGAATGGTCTCAACAGACAGCCAAGCCGCTAATTGCGCAGTCAGACGGGCCAGCCGGGGGCTCGTGCCAGCAACCTCAGCTAGCGTTTTGCTTTTTTGGATTTTTTTTTATGGGGTGTGGGTGTGTCGGGGGTATGTATCAACGTCAGCCAATGGCTGCGCGGCGACACAGGAAGTTGAAAACCTTGTCGCTGCAGCTAAGGGGAAGTGAAATAGCGCTACACGGCGGACGGAGGAAGCAGTCTAATACCACCCCGCCCCCCGCCCCTTAAATCAAGACATGGATTATTCAGATAATTATTACCCCTGTATTTTTCTCATCCATTTTTTTAAGAAAAGGGATTTTCAGGCAAACTCGGATTAAAATGGATGGTGGGCTGTTACATCTGTGACCAATTTCAACTGGACCTACCATTCATGTATCTTAAAGTTTAAGAAAAGAATAAAAGCAATTGAGACCCCCCCACCACTAAAACAAAAAGAGTCTGGAAGAACAGAAGAAGAAAAATAAAAAAGGAACAAATGATCTGCCACCCGAAGCGAGAAACTAATCAAACAAGCGGATGTCAGCGGCTGATTAAAGACACACGCGGCGCAGTCATATTTCACAATAAAAGAGTGGAAAAAAGGGAAGCTGACGGCCAAGATGGGTGGCCATCGCCAAGGACAAACGGTGGGGGGGGGGGGGGGTGATGAACGGGGACATTTTTTTATAGATCATGAGAGATGGTCGACTAATTGCCAAATAGCCAAATTGATGATATCAGCATTAAGCTACTCAAAAATAAAGCAGACAGAAAGGCCTTTAAATCTCAACCTCAAAGTGAAATAAATTGACAAGCCACATGAAAATGATTTTACTGCTCTGATATTTTTAAGAAAAAAGTTGCATATTCAGAAACAAAAATGAATTATGATCCGTTTAGATGGCAAATAAAAAATGGCTTGCTCGTGTAAAGCGATTGAGCCTACATTAAAAGGCCGTCACGTTACATTTAGTCACTTTAGTGAAACAGCCTCAAGCTGTGTTTTTCTTTTTTTTTGCATCTATTTAAAGTATTTTTCAGGCAGGGTGGGGGGGGGGCAGAGGAGTGGGGGTTGCTTTGGAAAATGTTGCAAAGCCGCGATGCATATGTCATTTCTACTGAATCACGCTACTAAACAAAGACATAAAAGTCACAATCGCACATCTGGTCAATTGTTTGGTTTTTGCTTTTATTTTGCTGCTCACAGAGAACAAGATGGCGGCCGCTAGCAGAGCGACGCGTTGACACGTGCAAGCTTGAGTGACTTTTGTGACCCGTGCGCTTTTCACACCTAACTTATCACATCCAATTGCCCTTTATTTATTTGTACTCGTCAAAAAGAGGACTTGAAATAAATATTGAAATAAATATTGGCATAAATTTGATGCGGGGTTAATGCTGGAGGGAGAAAATGTATAGGTAACATCCGACTTACGACCGAGTTCCGTTTCGACCAAACGGTCGCAAGTCAAAATGGTCGTAAGGTGAAATCCATTCAAAATGCGGAGGCTAAATGACATGGTCGTAAGGATGGGTGGTCATAAGTCGGATGTTGCCTGTATTTATTTCGGGGAAGTCCCTGGCCCTTTAAATCGTTCGTTCCTAGGCCGCCATTAAAAATCTCACATATGTATTTTGTTTCAACGCTAGGAATGGTGTGGTTTGGAATAATCACCCCCCCCCACCACCACACCCCCTCTAGCCACCCCCTAAAAATGATGAGGAAACGGGGAAGGGGAGAAAATGGTAAACGCAGGAAGTGGAAGCCCGTAGTAAACGATTCCGCGGGGACCATTTGTGCCTATATGTGCGCCTTTGCATAATTAACTCTTGCAACAAACAGAGTGGGGCGGGGGGGTCTCATGCTGCGGGTGGGCTTTAATCATCCACGTGCTTCAATTTGACTGCGGCTATTTTCCAATGAGCGCTTGCGCCATCCCATTCATTCATCAATCAATCCGCAAAGCACTCGGAAAGAAAGCAGAGACCCGGCGAGAATCCCCAAGATCCCGCGGGGGTCCGGATAAATGTCCCCTCGGGGGCGTTTCATCCGTCCCCGCGATGACATTTACGAGCTGACGGGACGGGAGAAAGCGCAGACGCGTGTCCACTTGATACGCCGACTTCAGGAAGGAGCGGGTGGCGTTTTAAGAACCACTTCCTGGATGTCGCCTGCTTGTACAAAGACGCCGTTGACAAATAAGTCCAAGATGGCAGCCAAGTAGGCAGCTGTCAGCAATTGCTCTCACTGGCCTTGCTTTTGTTGCTTGTTTTAATAATACATTACATTTCAAAACTCTCAAGGTCACTTTACAGTCACAGGATAAGGTTCCCTGTGGGTGAGCGGCGGCAGCCACATGCGCCACCATTCACTCATCCCGGAAGTAACTCAAATAGATAGAAAGCTAGTTAGCTAGCCAGCTATTGGATAGTGAATAAATAACTAATAAATAGCCAGATAGCCAACGGCTAGCCAGCCAGCAGCTGACAATCAGCTAGACAGCTAACAGGTAGCTAGCTAGCTAATGGATAGCAAATAAGTAGTGAATATAGATAGCCAGCTAGACAGCTAACAGCTAGCTAGCTAATGGTAAGCAAATAAATAATGAATATAGATAGCCAGATAGCTAATGGCTAGAGAGTTTACAGTCAGCTAGACAGCTAATAGCTAGCTTAATAATAATAATAATCATACATTTCATTTATAAGCGCCTTTCAAAACTTTTTTGCGTATGTGTAACTGCCGCTGCTGCTTGGAATTGAAGTGGATTTACGATTTACAAGAGATGTGAGACAATGTCTTTTCGTCAATGGATGCTACAGCTTTGTGTTTGCTTTGGACATTTAGCTTGTAGCAAACGTGCATATTTCGCCATGACATCCCTAATCCACTGGTAAAAAGGATGCTTTGATTGTCTCCTCTTTTGTCTCGAACTGCTTCATGCAACACAGAGGGTGCAGAAAGTGCTTAAAATTGAATGACTGTCCGTGTCTTTTGTGTTGTGTCATATTATTTGTTATTTAGGATTTTGTTGTTGTTGTTGTTTTGTCTTCAAGATGGCGCCACGAGAGTGGCTGCCTTTACAGCAGCTCCTGTATTTTGTTTTTCTACTTCTTCCTTTCCTTTCCTCTTTCTTTCATCACTTTGCTGCTGTGAAATGTCAATATCTCCACTGCGAGACTAATAAAGGCTAATCCAATCCAATGCCATATTTGATCACCCGGCTATGATCAGACCCGACGAGCCGAGAAAATGATATTCTCATCGCTGCCGTCCATGCATGCCATTTAATGACCCGAGAACCATTTTTCGGCAGCGGTCCGAGTCTCTGGTCTGAAAAGGAAAAAAATGCGGTGGGACGAGGGAAATCCAAGCAAGAATTATCGTCCGATAAATGAACATGTCGGTTGGCGAGCCAGACCTCACACGGCGACGAAAAACATCTCGCCGGCTAACTCGGGAGATCAAACGGCTTCCAGCGAAGGCGTACAACCAAGCGCCGGCTTTCTTCTAATGCGAAGCGAGAAAAGTGAAACAATCGATCTAAGCGAGCTCAGTGGGGAAACCACAGCAAAGACGTTCGCCGGGACGTCACGCGGCGTTGAGAAGTGCTTGAATTATGACTTGAAGACTTCTTCCAGTAATGGCGCGCGCGTGCGCGTATGTACAGTATCTGCGAAAAAAAAAAGATTCCAGATGGAGAAAAACAGTTGTCATGTGACACATTGCAACACGCTACGCCTATTTTTATTTCCTCACATCCCCTGAGTTGTTTCGGTTTTTGTCCAGATTTGTGGCTCGCCGTCCATCATATCGCAGACTTCCAAAGTCTAAAAATAACATTGGACGGAGAGCAATTGAAGAAAAACGTGAAACAAAAAAAGGAGTCCAAAGTGCCTGCGCTCGGTCTCACGGCCCCAAAAAATAAAAATACATCGGAAATTACCCGACAATATCGCTATGCAAACGAAAACTAGCTTCCACACTCAAAGTTGACTTCAAAACCGCTTCAAAAGGACATGAAACGCCATCAACGGGCTAACGGAAGTGAGCGCGGACGCTAACAGCAATTCCGAACTTCCAAACAACTCCAATTTCACACGGACAAATAATCACGGGGGTGTCTTCTTTGAGCCGCCTCGTGCGCGGCAGCTGCAAATGCCCGCGGGCGATGACAAACAGCTGCGATGGACGATGACAGGTTCAATTTCGCTCGTCGGAGGAAGGGGTGACCGTGATCCGACGGCGAGCAAATGGCTGGCGAGTCCGCCGTGATCGACGATCTACGGACGGCGGCGGCTAGTTAGCTCGGATGACAGTCGGATGACATTTGATACGACGTTAGCGGCTAATGCTAATCGTCGTGATAATTCCCCGGTAAGTTATGATTGCGAAAGTAACATCCACGTGGATGTCGGAAAGTGTGTGCGTTATTCGCCAGACTTGACAAAACACGGCAAGTTGACGGCAAACTTGAAACGTAAGGAGTCGCCAAGCGTACTTCATTTCGGCCCGGAGGCGATATTTGCATTTGAATTGTGACAGAAATGTCAATATTGACTTGAAATGCGGCAACGAGCTTTTAGCGCGATTCACCAGCACGCTGGCCGCCACTCAAGTCAACAAACATCCCCAAAAGTCAAGATTTTAATTTTTTATGTATTTTTTTTTTTTTGCAATGGAGGCATTTCTGGAGAGTCTTATGACATGTGAATGTTGTTGTTGTGGAACTCGGTCAAAGTCTTTGAGGGAGGGGGATGTGGGGGGGTCATTAAAATCAAGTTTTCAGATGGGGGGAAAAAACACCCACACCCACATTCCAATTTATCCAAATTGAGCAAAATGTTGCTGAAACGTGTTTGCCCACGAGGGGGGGGGGGGGGGGCTTCATTTGATAAGACAAATATATTGGAAGCGTGCCATATCCAACTATGCAGCGGCAATTGCCGCAATTTAATTTTTCAACCCCGTTGCATGTCCAATAAATACCCCGCCAAGACGCCAGCGTGCAGCTGCAGCAGTCAACAGATTGGGGGGTTGGGGGGGACAGCACGGGGGAATGTTGGGGAGGGGGATCACTTTTCCCGCGACAGTCAACAGGTGGAAAAGATGGCTTGTCTGAGTTTTTTCCATACTGTACGCGATTGTTTCCAAAGCTTCTTTGCGCCAAAGCACATATTTTACATCTCACGGAACGCCATGTGAAAAAAGAAAAATACATTTATAAATGGCGGAGGACGTGGCGTCTTCATTTGACGGGCTCGGTTTCTGTCGGCAGACTGGCAAGAGGCGCTGGAATATGTTTTTGCTAGCCACCTGATTTACACTTATTATGAATCATTGTCAAAAACCCATAAAAGAAAAAAAACCACCCACTTTTATGAAGGTACTCATTTGTCCCTTGCAGGAAGATAAAGAACCCTAAGGTAGAACGCATATGAGAAGGGGGGATACTTGAGAAGGTGCCGTTGGAGAAGGCCGTGCGCGGTGGGGATGCACACATCAGGCAAACACTTGAAGGTTTCTGGGGTTAAGGCGACTTTGAAAAGGGGGGGCTGCGCAAGCGTGGCGCCGGCCTCAAAGGACCCCCACGCCCCCGCCCAAGCCCCGACCCTCACAGTGGGCGACAGGAGAGCGCACTTAACACCTCGTAAATCTCACCTGGTGCTGCAACACCCCCCCGCCCCCTCCGACTTGCTGACATTAGCGCACACACGGCAAACATGTGAACCCAACGCGCCGCATTCTACAAAGTACGTCGAAAAGCAAAAGTAGAGCGAGGCCACGCCTCCTGAGAATGATTTGGAAAATTTTTTTTTTTTTAAATCATTCTCTAGTTTTCACGGTGACAAATTGGATTCATTTGACGCAGCTATTTCGGTCTTTTCAGCTAAGATAATGC
This sequence comes from Hippocampus bargibanti, assembly GCF_051943395.1. NCBI lineage: Eukaryota > Metazoa > Chordata > Actinopteri > Syngnathiformes > Syngnathidae > Hippocampus > Hippocampus bargibanti. The sequence goes on from NC_142748.1 coordinate 9,789,038, forward strand.
TAATTCAAAGACAAACGAATGGTGAAAGAACAAAATGGACTTAAGATACAAAGAAAAAAATGTCTCTAAATGGCAGCGTATACTTCAAAAGTCAGAAAGTTGGTAGTCAACGATGTGAAGAAAAGCGCGACCTGATGCCTTGACATGTTCACGATCCTTGAAATGACACATGTCAACACGCGGGCAGCGCTTTTGGAGGGCCGACCGCATCCGGTTGCGATGGAAATAACATTTAACGCGGCAGAATAATGTTTCTCGTGGAAAAACAAGTTAGAGGAAAAAAAAGACACAGGGAGGAGGGAGGGGTGTTCAGGATGGAGGGGGTTGCCAGTTGTGACTAATGACATTTCAATTCATTCCAATGTAGACAATTGACTTGAAGGACAAGTACATTGAGTTACAAGCTTGGTCACGGGACAAATCAAATGAAGAAGTCGAGGCACGGCTGCGCCGTGGCGTCAGCATCATTTATCGTGGCCGCTCTACAAACCCTAGTGAGGTTTGAACGCACACACACGCACACACATACTCCAAAATGAATGTTTTTTTTCCAGTTATTTTGTCTTACAAATACACCCACTTGAAAATATTAAAACACCTTTCATTTTCTGGTAAAAAAAAAAACAACAAACAAAACAAACATAAATACATAAATATGATATAAATACATTTGTATTGTAATTCATGTATATCAATGTATTTATTTATATTTGTCTTATCTTCTTGTATTTTTTAACCAGAAACATACCTATATCAATGTATTTATTTATTTATTTATTTTTTAATGTATTATTTTTGCCAGAAACATATGTATGTCAATGTATTTTATTTATCTATTCATTTATTTTGTAACCAGAAAAACATATATAAATGTATTTATTTATTAATTGATTATTATTTTATTCTAATGTATTTTTTTACCAGAAACATATCTATATCAATGTATTTATTTATTTCGTTTTTAAATTATTATTGTATTGTATTGCACCAGAAACATATCTTTACCAGTGTATTTATTATTTTTTTAAATAGATTATTTTATTGATTTTATTTTATTGTATTTTTCTACCCATAACATATCTATATCAATGTATTCATTTATTATTTTTTGAATGTATTATTATTTTTTTTATTTTTTTATATTTTTTTTTACCAGAAACATTTGCAAGTGGTTTTTTTTCATCATCCGGCCTCCATGTTTTTTTGTTGTTGTTGTTGTTTTTTTTTTTGTTTTTTTTTACCAGGAGGATCACGTACAACAGCGAGTCCCTCGACATCTGTCCAGTCGACTCGGACTTTTGCATCCGCCGCTACAGGAGCGACACTCGGGGGATTTAAGCGGGATTAAAGTAAAATGACGCCCTCCAGATGTGCATCCAGATGAGCTGACCGACCGGCCGGGGCGTGACGTTACAAAAGTGCAGGCAAAGCGCAAGCTTCCAAATGATTTCCTGCAATTTCCTCTTTGCACTTTAGTGACACATGACGTCACATTATACTATGGCCGACCTGAGATCTGATCGCCATGACGGCGACACTTAAATCTTACATACACAAGGGTTAAAACGTCAAAGTTCACTTTTATCCCGGTGGATAGGCGAGCACTTATTCACCCATTGACCATATTTCGACTGCTAGCATACTCTCGGACCTCGCAGGGGGGGCCCCCAGCCATCTTGACTTCATAACCACAAACGATGAAAGAAAAACTACTGCCGCTCTGCGGAAAACACCAAAATCCACATTCATGAATCATTCTGTCCACGCTCTACTCGTACCCACAAGCGTACGAGTGACATTATGTAACGGAAGCTGGTGAGCCATCCGCAGCCAAAAGGAGGACTTTTCATTCTTTTTTTTTCCCCTCTACCCTGTCAGTGCCATCCCAGCTGCACTCCGAAGGCAAACATTCACGAGAACAAAGTTCAGTGAGACACCAAAAACGCCCTGTGTGTGTGTTTTGTTTATTTATTGACCCACTCCCCTTATTTATTTTTATTTTTTGCAGGGTAGCAACGGGCCCTTTTTAACCGCTAGCGGCGCGCGATGAGGCAAACACAAACCTCAATGAACTGCCAACACGCACGCACTTATCGTAATAACACTTGAAGCAGCCCAAAAAAATTAAAAAGTGACGTCGTGATTGCCGAAATAACAAAGTCATTACGACGGGGTCCTTGCAGCTTATTATCAAAGTGAGTCATCCACCAACCGCCTGCAACCTTTCAAAATAAAAACTGTGATTTCCACCTGGTGCGTTGAAAAATAAAACACATTGAAAAGAACGTTGCACTCCATCCATTAGCTTAATGCTAACATCAATTAGCTTCCTGCTAATATATATAGCGAAAGAGATAGAGAGATTGATAGGTAGATCAATCAATATATAGCTATTGTTTTCCATTTTTTTGCATGATATTTCATCCAATTCCCATGCAAACACCTTCTTTCACCTCAATGCTATGCGCTAAGTGAGGATTTGCAAATGACATCACAGGAATCATAACAAAGCACGGTCAACATCATCGCGGTCGGTCCACCTACCAGTCATCCCGCGCGTGGTTGCGTGCCCGGCTAATTATTTCCTGGGGTCCTCGGCGTGTCACGGTCCGCCTCGTCTCCGCCCTGTGGGACACCAAAAGAGCATTGTGAGGGCGGCGAGCGGGCCTTAGGAAGCGCCATCGACAGTCGGCGATCGGACAGACGAAGATGAGCATCAAAGCCGAGCCATCCGCCGTCGCTTTTGCAGCCGCAACCTTTTGAACGGAAAGAATGGAAGCCATTGTGGCGAGCAAATTCCACAGGTGGGCCTCCAATTAGCCGGATGCGAGGACCCCTGCGGCTAGACAAAGACGCACGGGGAAACGGTAGCGCCAGAGCCACGTCAGGCCCATTAGGAAGTCGTCACAATTGGTTCATATCAAACTTGTTTTGCGGACAAAAAAAGAAAATCCAAATCTAATCCAATGACAACAACTTGATTTTTATGACTTCCTGTCAATGGAATGCGAGCCAACGTTTCATTCCTGTCAAGCTCGGACGATGGCATGCTCATATATGGTCACTGACGGGAGCTTGCCGCTGTCCATCCCGAGAGGACAACAACAAAGAGAAGCACGCGTAACAACACGGCATATCGCTAAGCGAGCATCGTTGCGAGCATTCAAACCAAAACCAGTTTCAGAACCGGTTTTCGCCGTGTTCTCCTGTGGAAATGTTCTTTTGCAGACTTTCCGGTAGCGCGCTAAGCGTCGCTTCTTTGCAAGATAGGCGAACACGGGAAGTAAAAGTGTTGACAAATTGGTAAAGTCCATTTGAGGTAGGCGGGGGGGGCAGTAGAGTCATCCAACCACTTATTTGCTTTTCTTATCGTACAATTTGATAAGACGCTTCTCATCCGCCGCCAAGAACAACAGCGACACCTCGCCACACTTTGCCTGACCGTCGCGTCAAAATGGCCGAAATGTACAAAACTAAATGGATTTAGCGACAAACGCAGGGCAATAATTTACACAAGCCTTTCAATGTCAGTCAATGTCGAGGCGGGACGCATATGGACAAAACAACGGACTCGTCGGCCGCCAACCTCGGGCTAAATATAGATCCATTCACCCGCGCGGTCATTTTTCTATACAGCGCCGATGCTAATTAGGGTGGCGGCTGAGCAGGAATCTACGCGCAGTCCAGAAAAGGCCGCAAACGGGATCGGGAACAGGAACACGTCGCGTCAACGTTCGCCAATTCAAGTGAAAAAAGTCCAGCTGGCTTTTTTTCTCACGACGCTACATCGAATTTAGCGAGTAAAGCAGGAATGGCCGAACGTGAGGCAGGGGGGGGGGGGGGGGGGGGGGGGGGGGCATACGGGCTTTAAATCAAATCCTCCAATTTCCTCACAACAGCGTCACTTTTAATCCATTCACCCCTTGCCCACTTGGCAATCCCGCTAGCGTCACAAAGGGGCCGATATAGACAAATTTCGACTTTTGCAGTGGAAAAAGTCTGATGTCACATGACCTCTAGCCGACCCCCCCTGAGGTCAATTTGATCAGGTGCGACGCCACTAGGTCGATCCCACTAATGATGGGAGCTTTTCCGGACAACCAGCAGGCAAGCTATTGCACAAACCGGACCCTTTGACCTTTGGCGGTGCGGGTCAGATGGACCCAGAAATTAGCAGAACCGCCTTGGACGCGGGTTCGACGCCCACGCCGAACTCGAATTCCAAATTAAGACACATTCATGAAGATGCTGCTTTGGTTCATGGCGGTCAAATCGCAAGGAGGGAGACAAACTCAGCTTCCAAAAACGAAAGCGGCCATGCGCACCAGTTAGCGCGCGCGGGACATGCAAACGGCAATGTTTCGCCTCCTCACATAATTCAAACCACAAACGGTCAAAAATCAACAATCGGACCGTTTCCGGGTGTCCGATCAGGCGCGATTCCGAGCGCGCAACGAAAGATAACGGTGCTCCTTTCAAGGCGCAAGTAAACTAAGTGTGAGTCACCGAGAAGTGCGAGGCCGACGAGCCAAATATTCCCGGCGGATCAACGCTAACTTTGTCTTTAGGCCAATTTTGACTATCTCGCTCTCTCTCTTTCTCTCTCGCTCGCTCGCTCACGAGCAGGCCACAGACTGATGGCAGCGTTGCAAGGCCTTGGCGGGCTGACAAGCAGCAGGAAAAGTGGCTCCGCTAAATCCTCTCGCCGTGTCAATAGCGACGAGTAGCGAATGAGCCATCTTGAGCAAGTGGGGGGGGGGGGGTGTAAAAGAGCCTGAAGTTCACATGAAAGTGACGTGTTAATGTTGTTTTTGCACAGTAGAAGTGTAACAAAAAAGTCTCTGCTAATCTTGCGCGAGTTTTTTCTTTTTTTTTGCTGGAAAAAAAATAATGTAAAAAAAAACATGACAATTCCACAGTGTGGTAGTGGGGGCTTTTTTGATATACAATCGCATTGAGTTATGAGCTCGGTCATGGAGCTAATTATACTTGTAAGTCAAAAATTTGACAGTTGATGCGTTGTCAGGTGGTGAAAAGAAGACAGAGTTGGGGTGCAAGTGGGCGGGGGGGACAGGAAAACAGGGCTGGGAAAGGAGGTCAAAGTTGTGATTGTCAGTCCCTTCTGGGAGGCGGCGAAGGAGGGAGTCGTCTTGGTGCATGGGGGGGGGGGGGGGGGGCGACAGGCGTGCGATGAAAAGGGGGGGCGGTGTTGCCGAACTCGCCCCCCCTTCCCCATCCCACCCGACAGCAGCCTGGAGATGATTTAGGATTCTTGAAACGCCGCCAACATTCCTGGAGGAACTCGAGAAGAGGAGGAGTTGCCAGTGGGATGTGCGCATAGAGAAAAGAGAGCCCGTGTGGTTAATGTGGAATTAGCGTGCGCGGGTAACAACACACGCACGGTTGCCATGGTGAAACCAAACCCTATGTGCATGTGTGTGTGTGTGTGTGTGTGTGTGTGTGTGTGTGTGTGTGTGTGTGTGTGTGTGTGTGTGTGTGTGTGTGTGTGTGATGGGTGAAGGATTGGTAAAATTCCACATGGGAACATTGGGAGGGCTGTGTGCACAAATGTGTGTATGTGAAGTGGTGTTTGTGAATTGTGGGAAAGGTGCAAAAGTGTGTGTGTGTGGGGGGCAAAATGGAGGTGAGGTTTGACAGCCAGCAGGTGAATTTCAGGGGATGAAACCAAGAAAAGAGAACCGTGTGTGTGTGTGTGTGTGTGTGTGTGTGTGTGTGTGTGTGTGTGTGTGTGTGTGTGTGTGTGACAAACACGTCACGCGCACGACGGCGGGTGTTTGATTCATTCGGCGACCAATCTTAGAACTTGTCAAATTATTACCACCTGTCGACATGAAGTGGAATTTCATTCAGCCATTGCAGAAGACAAAATATGATGATTTTTTTTTTGTAAATGTTACATATACAGTATATTTACATTTTTATAAAAAATAAAATTTCATGTTAAAAATTTAATTCAGCTATTTTAGAACACAAAGATGATTTTTGGGGGGATTATTATTTCAATAATATAATATTAATAATATTATTAAATAAAAAATGTAAATTTTAATTGTAATAAAAATGCACATATACACATATATATTTACGTTTTTATAAAAATTTAAATTTCACTTCACTTTTAATTTACATTTAAATTTTACTGAAATTTTAAATAAAATGTTCAATAAATATTTCATTAAACGGTCCAATAAGATTTGGCAGTGAATGAGTTATAATTAAATATAAAATTTGAGTTTACATTTTAAAAATTAAAATGTAAGTTTACATCAAAATTTCAATAAAACTTGAGAAAAAATATTTCAATAAAAATAAAATAATACATTTTAATTTAATGTTGTATTTTTTTAGAACTTTTTAGATCAGCCATCAACCAAGTCAGTCATAAACTTAAAAAGTTTAAAATCACATGGGGGCCCAATTTTGTGACATCATGAGAAAAAAAGCCACGCAATGGCTTTCCGTTTTAGTCAAAGCGGAAGAACAGGAAGCGAAGGGTTTAGATTTCCCGCGCGCTGGCTAACAACAGATGTCCGGCGGCACAACAAGGCTTTGGCGCCGCGCCACCGGAGCAGGCGCGGCGTGAGCGCAGCATTTAGCCTCACGTTTGTCGTCATGCCAGCTGGAGCGCCAACCACGCTCACATGTGGCCATAGTGACACTAAAGCCCGCTCGACTTTTTTCACCGGTGCTTTTATTTTGAAAAATCTCCAAAGATGCCACTCGGATTTGGAACAAAAGGCTTCAGAAACAGAACAAGGTCTTGTTTGTTGACGTTCCTGCTGCGCTTCTTAAAAGCCGAGCGGCCTCGGGGCGCTTTGGCCTGGGCCTGAGAGGGATCCTTGAACCCCCACCCCCCACTCCCAACCTCCCGGCATCGCCTTCAAACGGCAACCGGCCTGGCGGGTCCGTTTCAAACCCGTTTCGGCGGCATAAGCGCCCCCCCCCTCCACGTACGGGTTATAAGCAGCAGCTATTTATAGCTGCTCCGCTGCAGAAGCAGCAGCTTGAACGCAGTACAGTACAGGATGTTCCACACAGCACGAATCTCTCCTGAGGACAACGCACACACCAGCAGGCCTCACCGCCGCCGCTCCGTAAAACGACAACGCCGGGTAGCGAGTCAGCATTTTTTTTTTTCCGCCACCTTGAATTTCGACAAGCATACGAATACGGTTCAGAGGTCACAGCTGCAACTTCAAATGACTTGGCAATAAAAGATAAACACCGTACAAGATGGCCGAATGTGCAACGGAGTACAGAGAAACCTTTGACCTCTACCGAGTTGGGGGTTGGTGTGGGGGTTTGGGGGGGGGGGGCGTGGCCAACCTGCATCACCTCGGTTGCTTTGGTTTGCCTCAGTCATTAAGTTGCAAGCGGACTTATTTGAGGTGAACGGCGTCTGGTGGGTGAGTCAGCCAGACGTCCGCACGCGATGGATAAAAAAAAACTCAGCGTCGTTACAATTTTGGGGTGAGATCATCTCTCGCAGGTGTTTTTTATTGAGTTTTTTAAAGACAAATTACCAACCAAAACAGAAGACTTTTCAATCATTATTCCGATTATTTTTGTGGGTCTACACATGATAAACAAGCCTATTAAATTTCACGCCGCAAACTGAAATTGTCTCTGGGGGGATGAATTTGCCCGCAAATTACAAAACTGACTGAAAAAAATGTCCACTTTCAACCAAAATAGCAAATTGAAGATGTTATTTTTTGGTGGTTTTACTCATTAGAGATAAGACGACCAAATGACATCTTGCCAAGTCAAAGTCAGGCCTCAAAAAAGCCACTTTCAAAAATAAAAGCAGAATAATCACAATGAATGAATGGGGGGGGGGGGGGGAATGCAGGAAAACAACCGACATTTACGGCGGAGGCCAAAATGCTCAGAAAAAAGTGTTTGCGGTGTAAATTGAGATCCATAAGATGCTTTCCATCGCACATAACCACCGCCATCATCATCATGATTATTATTATAATAATGGCCCTGCATTTGTCAGCATGTTCCAACATGCTTTTTTTGCAAGGAGAGGATACGCAATCAAGTCAAGCGTGTCGACGCACGGCCCCGCCGCGTGCCCACGTGGACGAAAACGACTTCAGGGTTCGGAATTTTGCGGTGGTCTGCCAAGCGTTTTGAAAATCGGATGCAACATTTGCGGCACGCCATTGCTGAGTGCGCAGAAAATGATGTTATTTCTAATTAGATAGTTAGCAACTTAAGCATTCATGAATAGTCTAAAAAGCGTCAACTTTGTAAAAAAAATAGTGTATGTTTCCACACTATAGGCATACCTATAAGGGCGCTTGATAATACGGTGCGCCCTATGCATGAATCAATATTCAAATTTGCTAGCTGTGGTATTTTTTTCTTGAACACTTTGTTGACAGCTGCCGCGGTGGTGAAAGCCCGATGTTAAATAAAGCTGCATTGTATTGTATTCCCGTTAGCTTAGCTCCATCTATCGGATGGATAACGTAACCAGAGCCACAATTATGGACTTTCTATGCAGTATTGGTAAATATGGTATATGTAAAATAATATGGCTGACACACAGGGGTGACCCTCCCCACCCTGCCCCCGGAAAAAAGGACTTATAATAATAATAATAATAAAATAAAATAAAATAAAATTCATTTATAAGTGCCTTTCAAAACTCTCAAGGTCACACAGTTACAGAATTTTTTTTGTGGGCGAGCAGTGGCAGGCACACGCGCCAGCGTTCACTCAACCCGGAAGTAACTCAAATAGAATAGTAAGACAAACAGATAGAAAGATAGCTAATAGCTTACCAGCTAGATAGCTATTCATGTGGTTTTTCCATATGACCAAAAAGGAGCCTTGTGCTCCAATGTGCTCAACGTGGCGACAAGCCCCCGTTTATGCAACTCAACATGTCAAAAAGGCGCTTCGGAAGCAGCGCATATTTTGCCGAGGCCGCGCAGCCTCGCCTGAAAAAGGCGATATGAGAAAAGGAACCTGGCACAAGTACAAATTGCTGCGAGCAGGCATATAGCTTCACATTTATGTGACACATCGCCATCATATAAGAGCTCGCATTCCGCCCAAAGCGAAGGTAGGGCAGATCCTTTTGCATGTTTGCGTGTCTACTGCGCCTTTCCCAAATGTATGAAAGAGCCAGTTGGCCGTTATATAACGTCACGGAAGATTTTTGCTCTTAGCAATGCAACAAACAGGAGGCCAGAAATGGGGCTAACGGCTAACAAGAGACAACCCGGGGAGGGAGGAGACGACTTATCGTGGCTTCATCTGGCATGATAGCGTTATCGCTCCCGTTTGGAACGGCGCGGCGATGCTCTCGACATCAAAACCAGACATAATTACATTTCCTTCAAGCGTCCGTCTGGCTTGGAGACATTTAGAGTGAGTTCCCGCACGAGGTCACGCTTCAGGGGGCGATAAAATGCGTCACCATGACAGAAACAAACAGCGGCAGCCAAATCCAAATGCAAAATGACGCGTTTACGGCTCCTCGGTAGCGCCAGACGCGGGATACTGATGTGATTGCTCGGCGAATGACGGCAAATGTCATCTCCCAGCATGCTTTGCCTCCCCACGCGGTGCCACTAAAGTAAAACATCTTATTAGTGGCACTCCTTCAAAATGTCACCATCACAAAAGACACAGTAATTATGATAATTAAAAGGCCCTGCAATGTTTTTCACTTGAGCGTCACCGGGCGTTGCCCGTGCAAAATAAATATATGGATGACATTTGAAATGTCTTCATGGCCCCGCTTACTGAAACGCAATGCACGGGATGCATGACAAATTTTGCCCTGCCTGCATAGTCCAAACGCATGAAGGTCCACATTAAAAAATAAAAATGACGGCCATTTTGGTCCACGCGACCTTCATTGATGATAAATAATGTCTCTTTATTTCTCTACCACAAAAAGTTTCCATAAAACGGCAGCTCGGCAAAAAAACAGGATTTTTTAAAAATTAGACATAGCTATGGCATGCCCACAATAAGACAGCAAGATGGCGCTAAAGCGATATTTTTATGATTCTGTAATGCATGTTCTGTTGTTCAATGGACTTAACCATGCTCACCCTTTTCTAACTGTTTAAACTAAATTAAAAAAAAAGTTTAATCAAAAAAAAAATACATAGCGATGGCATGCCCGTAATAATACAAGATATAGCAAGATATAACAATATAGAAAGCAATATTTCTATGGTTATGCATTGTATGCTGTGTTGTTCAATGTACTTAAACACGTGACCATGTTTTTCTTTATCTATTTATTTAAATAAATAAAAAGTTTCATAATAATGAAAAAAAAATAGACATAGCTATGGCGTGCCCGCAATAATACCGCAAGATGGCGCTCGAGCGATATTTTTTGTATGTTGTGTCATTCAATGTACTAAAACATGTCACCATGGTTTCCCTTTTCTAACTGTTTATAAAAAATGTATACAAAGTTTAATAATGAAAAAAAAAATAGACATGGCTATGGCGGGCCCGCCATAATATAGCAAGATGGCGCCAATGTTTTTATATTAGACGTGACTTTGTCCTGAGCACAAATGAGGGAAAGGTTAAGTTTCTCAGGGGGGAGGTCTAGAATCACGAGAGATGGCGCGTGACTGTTTGGCTAGCACAGGAGAGCAAAAAAGGGAGGGGCATTAACCGACCAACGACGGTGATGGCGGACATGTTACGATACGGGGGAAACCCGTCGGCCCGCCAAACGCGCGGGTTGACGGGGAAGACGTCCGAGGCGACGCCACGTGGTTTGCTAGCTTACACAGAGCGCCGCTCCATTTTTTCCCTGAGAGCGGCTTAGCCTCTAAAAGGCTCAGCGGGCTAATCCTTCAGCCAAATGAAGCGTCTAACCTGAAGCTTAGGCCGCCCGCGGGAATCACGGGGGTTGAACCGCCGTCTATACGCGCCTCTCGCACCTGTCGGGGCATAGACGGGATTTGTCCCAAACCTCCGTGAGCGGCGCTGACGTGTGAACAAGCGACGGCGGTCAGTCATCGCGGCGCAGCTGTCAAAAAAAAAATAAATGTCGGGTTCCAATGGAGCCATGGAGACGTTGCCAGAGCATCAACATCCTCCCGAATGTCACATTTAATAAGTTTACAGCAAACCCCAGCTATTGAATTAAAGCGACGCTCTGTTTTCCTGGAACGGCGCCGCACCGAAACGCATTCCAGCCGTCGGATGACGGGCGCGTCAGACCAGCGACATTTTCGATGGATTGCCAGACAAAATAAGAAAAATCTGATTCTCATGAATGCAACATCTGCTCGTCCCCCTCCCCTTCTACTGTCAAATTTACAAGCCATTCATTTTTTCACTCTACATGGACTTGAATCAAGCATCTATTTTCGTATTTATTTATTTTTAGATCTCTTTTTGCCATCTCAGGCTAGCAAAGCGTGTGCGGCGGTTGGGAGCTAGCTCGCTCGCCGAGCGCTGCGTCTTGTCAAAAGAGCTCCAAAAAACCGCAAGTGTCAAAACCTGCCCGACGCCTCGCGGCATTACGCCAACTTTCATTTGCCGAGTTTACACCGCGGAAAGGATCTCTTACTCTATCCATCCATTCGGGGGTTTTCTCACACCCTCTCCCCGTTCTTTCGTGCGGCAGCTACTGTGAAAGATTTCTACGAAGCAGCTTTTGAGTGAATTCGAGTGGAAAAGGGGGAAAAAAATATTCGTGGCACACAAAAAAAAAATACATAAAAAACGACTTGACGCAAAGTGTTTCAGATTCAAAGCACATCCTGCTTGACGGATTTCAGGAGTCAGCACCGCTTTTGAGCAGAAGATTAAAATATGAGGTGGGTCATCACGACGTGGCATGTTGATGAGGAGCGAAGAAATTTACAAGACGTCGTATGGAGTAAAAACAGATGCGGCGTCGTGTTGAGATCGTTTTTGAGGGTCTGGGATGCAAAAAAATATCCAAAATGGCGGTCGGCGATCATGTTTTCTCCGAACAACTGTTGATTAACTCATTCAATGCCAGACCATGTGCAAAAATGTGTACACTTCCGTGCCAGGGTTTTTGTCATCGTGACTCGAATTGCAATTTTTTTAAGAAGTCCCGAGAGAAGTCTTTTTTTTTTGCTAACTACGCAATAGCTAATGTACTTTTTGGTTATTGCGCAACGTATTTATTCTTCCTCCTCCGACGACGGATTTAGTTTCACTCTGCCAGTTGTGACTGTTTACTTTGATTCGAAACATATTCCTCCGCTGAGTGACTTCATTTTGCGGCGCCGCAACATTTAACAATTCACCTCAAATATCTTATGGGGGGGAAGGGGTGAGGGGCAGGGGGGGGGGGGGGGTTAAAAGCAGACACGAAACCCGAGCATGTTAACAGAACAAGAACAGAACGTTTTGGGGTTTCTTATTTTTCTTTTGTTTATTTGCCTAAATGGATTCCATGTGAACCATTTGCTGTGTAAAAAAAATTGATTGAAATGTTTTCATAAGCCCCCTCGCCACACCCGACATGACAGAAAAAGAAAAAAATAGATGCTAATGACCAACTACTACATACGTTAGCCTAGCATGAACTTCTATTTGGCTTGGGTGTGCACAGAAGCCTCGGGTCAACTCAACGACTCCCTTAACCCCCCCGCACCCCTCCGCCCCCTTCCTGTGCCAGATAAAGAATGTCGTGTATATTTAGAAATGCACAGCGCATATGGGGGAGGGAAAAGAAGCGACAGACAACGTCAACTTTGCTTTGAATGAGCGCGCCGCGAAAAAAGGGGACCAACGGCAAGGCTGAATCACAACAGACGCCTAAACGGGTTTGATGCCTTTTGTTTTGTTTCCAAGGGACGGGCGGCGGACTCCGTTTAGCGACTTGTCGAAATGGAAACGGAAAAGGGGACTTAGCACACTTTAAACCGCCCTTTTTTTTGGGTCCAAAATAAGTAAAAGTACGGCGACAAATCAAGTCAAATTGGCGGCCATCTTGCACGCGACGTATAGATGGGTGTGTTTAATGAAGCGCTCAGTTTACGCGGCACCTCGGCGGCGCGATGACAACAACGAATAAGAGCAGCTGCCGCCATCGGGAAATCTGGAGCCGGGCATGAAGGCCAAACCTGAGCGAGGCTACCAGGTGGAGAGGAAAGATGGCGGCAGCGCGCCCGCTAATCTGCTAGCTACCCAGCTAGATAATGGCTAGTTATCTAATTTGTCCTGTGACTGTGAAGTGGGAGTTATGAAGAGCGATTGTAAATGAAATGTATTATTATTATTATTATCATTAGCTATCTCTTAGCTAGCTAGCTTTCTATCCATTTGAGTGACTTCCGGGTTGAGTGAACGCTCACCCACAGGAAAAAAAAATTATCCTCTGACTGTAAAGTGACCTTGAGAGTTTTTGAAAGGCGCTTATAAATGAATATTATATGATCTCGCTTTCATACATCGAGTGCTAATTTTTCGTCCAAATGAGCCACGTTGCTCCAAAGAGCAACTTGAGGCTCCCAAAAGCATCGTTAGCAAAGGAATTTGGATTTTATGATGATTTTTTTTTCCCGGGGGGGGGGCAACAAAGCAGGTTGCCTTGATTATTTCTTTGGATGACTTGCTTGTTTCACACCTCAAGCTTAACAAATTCCCTTTTCAGCCGACAATGTAGCGTGACACCCCCAAAAGCGCCGGCGCGTGGAATTACTGCGCTTTGCTTTTCTTATTAGCGGATGACTCGGGGGGGTCAGGGGGGTGAGGGGGGTGCAATCTGCATTATTACCTTGCTTATCTGTCTTGATAGCGGCGCGTAATTGCGGCGGCAACAAATTATTTTGCCAATTAAAAAAATACAGGGGGGGTAGCCAGACTTTTTTTGGGTGCATGTCTGATTGTTTTTTTCTGGTAGCGAGTGAAAGGACTTTGGAATTAAACTTATTCACTGCTTTTCACGAATTTATCCGTGTGCCATTTCTGAATTTGTTCAAGTTTTTTTTTTCGTTCTTGGGTGCAGATAAAGCGCTTGGACAGACCTCTGCTGGAAATGCTTTTTTTTCGATCCACAAGGCGGCAGAATTTCCCTTTTTTCCATGTTTTCGCTTTGTTAAAGCACTATATAAACCAATATGGATGTATAGCATTGTATTTTGGACAGATGCCCCCATTTCAAGCTCGTATAACTCCAGACCCATATAATTTAGGAATTAACTCTTTTTTTCCATGATGAAAGAAGAGATTCTAAGGTGTCTTACGCTGCATTGAATGTTTATGTGGGTCCTGCAATTGGAGTGAAAATGACAAAAACCCTGGCACTGGAGTGGACACATTTATGCACGTCTGGCAGTGAATGAATTAAAAAAAAAATAAAAAGGTGACTTGTGGAGAATTTTGCTAAACTGATATATAATGTTAATAATAATAATAATACATTTCATTTTTAAGCGCCTTTCAAAACTCTCAAGGTCACTTTACAGTCACTGTTAGATGTTTTTCTGCGGGTGAGCAGCAGCAGCCACACGCGCCAGCATTCACTCAACCCGGAAGTAACTCAAATAGAGAGACAGCTAGCTAGCTAACACATAGCTAATAGATAGCTATCTAGACTCATTTAGGAGGATGAAAATAAAACTAATTTACATGGCGGGCCTGAAAGAAACAGATTGCAAATGCACATATGTGCAATCGAACCACACGATTGCCACACATTAATTCACATTAATAACTATTAATTCGAGCGTCATTATTTTGCTGGTCCGAATATGGAGCGCTTGAAATGGTTGTTCCCACTTGGGTCTCTGCCCACATGAAGGGAATTCCTGGCTTTGCCACGACGCCAAGTGTTTATGACATGTGACAAATTTACGATCCTGGGAACCGCTGGAGGAGCTCCGGACTTCAAGAGGCTCGCCGAGAGCATCGTTTCGTGACCCCCCCCCCCCCCCCCCAACGGAAGCGCACCTGCCTCCCCTCCCCGCCGCCCACGCCGCTCCTCGCCGCCCAAACGGTTTCGCGACAATAAAAAGGAACAAACCCGTATCAGGCGGGCCAGCAGGACACTTTGATAACCTCTTGTCTCGCCCTCCATGAGGCCGTGCTTATCAGCCGGTGGCCCCAGAAGGCGACCCCGGCGACCCCGTGCCGCAAGTTGACCTTGGTCTCTCGCGCAATCGAGGACAAACACAACGCGGAGCTCAACAATGTGGAATTAGTATTATTATTTTGTAACTCATTCAAATGTATTCGGGAATTGATTTTTTTTTTTTAATGCTTGGGTGCAGATAAAGCGTTGGCCAGATATCTGGCAGTGTTTTTCCCCTTCCACAAGGGGGCAGAATTTACCTTTTTTCCATGTTAGTCCTTTGTTACAGCTTCAGCTGTTGTTAAAGCGCTATATAAACTAGTATTGTATTGTATTTTGTTCAGTCGCCCTCATTTCAAGGTCATATTTATTCGGGAATTGAAAAGTGTCACGTTGAGCTCCATTCTCGAATATTGGCCGATAAAGCACTGGTCAGACCTCTGGCTATGTTTTTTCCCATTCACAAGTATTTCCCCCTTTTCCATGTTAGCGCTTTGTTATATCTTCCGCTGTTGTTTAAGCGCTATATAAACCAATATGGATGCATTGTATTTTGTACAGCTGCCCCTATTTCAAGTTCAGATAATTCCAAACCCATATAATTTAGGAATTAACTCATTTTTCTGATGAAAGAAGAGTGTCTAGGGTTTCTAATGCTATACTGAATGTTAATGTGGGTCCTGCAATTCGAGTGAAAATGACAAAAACCCTGGCACTGAAGTGGAAACATTTCTGCACATGTCTGCCAGTGAATGAGTTAATTGTGCTAACAGTTTAGCTTCACGCAGAATCGGCCAAAAAGTGTACGCAAGTCAGTTTTTATTTGTATCCCCCCCCCCCCCTAAGGCATTACAAGAGCGATGGCCGCTTCATCGGTAAACAGGGAGGGCGTATCATGAAATTCGCAAGCATGTTGTCTGGAGATTTTTTGGCCAGTTTACTCATTAGCAAAATTCGCAGTGTTTTAGCAAATGGCATTCGGGGGGGGGGGGGGGGGGGGGGGGGGTCGCATTTTCGTAATGACATGACGAGAAACGGGATTCAACAGCGGATTTATTTTTATTTATTTATTTATTTTAGCGTATCACCAGGAACGCGGGAAAAAGTTAACCAAAAAAAGCCTATGATTGGCGCTGAAGAGCAAAGCGGAAGACACTGTGTCTTTTGAGGCTTGGCGTCTCCAATTTCGTTGGCGGTCGGGTTCGCCATAGAAACGCTGTAGTAATTCATGTCGCTTAGTGAAACCAGCTGCGGGGGCTGAATCGTCAAAGAATTTCCGTCGGCGGGGCGCATCTCGACGGTGCGGCCTATGATGAAATCGGTCAATCAACTTGATCGCCGTAAATGAATCACAGGTGGTAAATGATTCCTGGGAGGTAAAACTACAAATGCTGTTGCGCAAGATCGGGGAAAACTTGCAGAATTCGGCAGTACAAAACATCAAATACTAGGGAAAAAAAATCTGTTGTAGCAAAGTACTGTATGTTTATAGCGAGCAGGAAACAAACAAAAAACATCTGTTTTTCTTTCTTTTTTTTTATAGCTAGCTGGCAAGGACTGGACTTTTTACACTATCAAAACATGTTCCCATAGCGCTGTTGTCAAGGCCCTAAAGCGCCGTGGGCAAAGCTAATTTTGACAACATCAGAATTGGAAAAAGCAGACACAGTTCAACCTCTTTAACGCACCCCATTTACGCTTATTTTTTCCCACCCCCACAAAATTGTAATCCGCTAGATCAAAACGCAGGAAGCTAACCTTTGTAGCGAACTTTGCGGGATTCCCCGGTAGTGACTGATCGTCTTGCGCATCGTCGATGAACGGCGGCATTCGCCAAGGCGGCGCTTGTCTGTCACTTTGGAAAACGAGTCTCGCAGACCAAACTGAGCTTTGAACACAAAGTCGGCGACGAGCCACAATGGCAACTAATTCCTGGCCGAGTTGGAGGCCAACAGATGATCGTAAACTGCTTCGGGGAGCGGCACATCCTGATCTGGAGAAGAGACTCTTTCCATTTGCTGACTGAATGTTTTTTAGAGAGGAAGTAAGGGAAGGCTGCAGTCGCTTACTTGGTGTTCATACCGCGTTACGTGTTCAGGTTTTGAAACTATAAACGTTCGTACTGTATTATACGGACAGTAAAAACGGCAGAAAGAACCATTGGTGCTGTTTTATCCACTCTCGAGGACTCGCACAGGAAAATAGCCTAGACAAGGGCATAGAATATCATACTGGACCCTCCGCACCCTGCACACCACCTTTTCCAGCGACTCAAATTCAGGCAGGCGCTACTGAACAATGCGAATCAAATCCAGCAGACCCATTAACTCTCCAAACAGGGCGGCCATTTTGTTGGAAGTAGTCACGACATAAGCAACAGTGATGTCGTCTATTTCCAAATGCGGGAAGTTTAAAAAAATAAATATTAAAAAAATAATACTCCCAAATATCCCAACATAGACGTCTGCGAAATACACTTAGAGCGCTAAAAGTACTCATGACGTTCCACCACGGCAGATACAGGCCCAGGTGTGGATCGCGAACACCCGTGATGATGAGATGACATGTCAGCGATGGCCTCATTCTCGCCGCACAGAATGGATCGTATGAAGACGCCCGCAAGCCGGCAAACATATGGGTTCTATAATCTAATTACAGTGGGAGAAGTGGAGGAGGGAGGAAGCAGGGGGGGGGGTGCAAACAAACGCAAACAAACGGGCAATGTGGGAAAGCGCTCAGGGCCTGCAGTGGCTCTGATGGGACGAGCAGCAGTCAAGTCAGGTCACAAGCGGCTGTAAACAAATGAGTTCATACGTCCCCCGTGCCAGATACGTTGCTCGGCTACGCGGCCATACGGAGCTGCTGACAAGCTATATGTTACACCCAAAAAAATTAATACATCAACATTTACAGTTTATCTCCACGCCCTCCTATCTATACTTTGACTATTTGCGCTAAAAGGGCAAAGTCTGATAAGTTTTCAACAATAAAAAAAAATGTTAAATGCGGCGAAAAGATTAACTCATTCACTGCCATTCCGAATTTATTCGGGAATTGAAAAGTATCACGTTGAGCTCCATTCTCAAATTTTTGGCCGATAAAGCGCTGGTCAGACCTATTTCCGGCAATGTTTTTCCCTTCCACAAAGTGGTAGTATTTCTCCCTTTTTTCCATGTTAGCGCTTTGTTACATCTTCCGCTGTTGTTAAAGCGCTATATAAACTAATTTGGATGTATTTTGTACAGCTGCCCCCATTTCAAGCTCAGATAACTCCAGACCCATTTAACTTAGGAACTAACCCTTTATTCCTGATGAAAGAAGAGAGTCTACGGTTTCTTACACTGCATTGAATGTTTATGTCGTCCTAAAATTCAATATACTGTGGGTCCTGCAATTTGAGTGACAATGACAAAAACCCTGGCACTGGAGTGGACACATTTTTGCAAGCGAATTTGCAAAATTAGCATTAGCGTGTAGCCTTTTTTTTACAGTTCAGTCTACTTTTTTGTTGTTTTTAACTGAAGTTATGCAAATCCTGTAGAGGGCGGTAGGTATTTTTTTTCTTCTTTTTAATCCCAGCCAGTATGCACCCATGTGGGAGGGCGGAGCTGTGAATGAGTTATGGGATTGCAATCGATTTTGTGAAATATGGACCAAGTCGAAAAATGGCGGGCTCCATTTTGCCACGTAATGCCGACTGAAAATGACATTGCGGCACAATGAAAGACAAATTTATGATATTGTCACACCCCCTACCCCAAAAAAGCCCAAATGCTACTGATCCATTAGCCTTCATTATGCTAACAGAATGCAAACGCGCAACCGGCTCATCGGAAATGCAATTACCAGGACGTCCTTAAAAAAAAAAAAAAACGATTTAGAATTCCACGCAAGCGTCGCTCGCTGGGGTCAAAAACGACAAAGTCAAACCAAAAGCGTGTGAAGCGCTACACCGCATGTTGCACCTTTTTCCGCCAAGCTTCAAAGGACGTCGAGGGAATCTGTTGACCACGTGATGCAAACGCTAACGGATGTTAGCGCTGCAAAGTCTCAACATGTCCTTTTTTTTCTTTTCACCTCCAGAAACTAATGTATAATTCAAGGAGCACACAGTGGGAATCTCGTGCATGCCCGCCGTCTCAATGAGCCTAATGACGACGACCGCCGGCAGATTTAGCAGCAGGTGAAGGAGTTGGGAGACCCCCCCTCCACCCTCCGCCTACCCTACCCCACCCCTTACTTTCCCAGTTGCCTCTCCGAGACACCTCCGACATCATTACACAGCTGACCCGAGCTGGAAATCAAGGTTATATAAGAGCGAGCTACATGAGGGGGACCTTAACTAAGGGGGGGGTTATGAAAGAGATGGAGGAAAAAAAGCGAGGAAGGAAGGCACATAGAGGGAGACTAGAAATAAAAAACAAGAGGCCCTGCTGGGGCCCTGCCTGCTGGAAAAAAAAAGCTATGAAGGTCAGCGGGGGGGGGGCCCTGAAGGAGGCCCGGACAAGAGGAGAAAAGATGAATCCTGGGCACGCGGTGTTCAATGTTAAGACGGGGGGGAAAAACAACAACGCAACTTTGCAGGATTTATGCTAGGCTAATCATCAACACGATGCCAGACCGCCTAAGCTAAGCCGGTGGGCTAATGATCGGCGAGAAGGAGGTTTGCGGCACACGCTGAAACGTTTATCTCGGGCCGGCGCGCCGCCGTTGGCAAGACGCGAACATTTCTTCTTCTCTCCGCTTGGAGAGAGCATGCAGATGAGCTCCGAAAAAAAGGGGTGTGTGGCGTCGGCGCATGCGCCTTGCGCGCCGCCTCGTTTTGTTTTTTCCCCCTGATGTGGCCCTGACGATTCCGCGGGACAGCTGACCGCCGGCGCGGTCGCCCCAGTGGAGGAATGTCGAGGTGGACGACGCGCGGCGGATTGAGCGTCGCCGATGATTGACAAGCCAGTCGATGGCGAGCACCCCCCGCTTACCACCACCACGCCGCGTGCAATCCACAACAAAGTGTAACATTTCATTACACCGATGGAGGTACGGAGGTGCAAAGTGATCCGGATCGATTTCCGCACGTGCGGCTAACGCGTCGACGGCCGCGCGTGAGGCGGCAGAAAAACGCCATTAGCCGCACGAGGGGGGGTGGGATCGACTCATCTGTCAAAGCCGTTGGTCGGCGCGCTGGTGCACGCCGCCACTTACCGCGCGTTGCATGGACGGCGGCCGGGGAGGGGGGCTGTCGCTCCTCCGCCCTCTCCAGCGGACGCTTCGCTAGGGCGCTCGCGGGGGCTCCTGCGCGGCTCGATTCGGCCACGTCCAAGTGGAAGTCGGCTGCGTGCGCGCGCGCGCCCGCCCTCCCCCAGCTTTGCGCTGTCCGGTCCGCGTCCTCGAGTGCACGCGGCTTGGGGAGGGGGATGAGGAGGGGGGGGGGAACACACACACTCTCACACACACACACACACGAGCTCTCGCGCTTGGAGTTAGCTGCTTTTCCGGCTTGTCGCTCGCTTTGCTCGCTGGCTTGCCTGCGACGCCAGTGAGGGGCACACGCTAGCGCGGAGGGGTTCGTGTACGCGCTGGCTAGCTCCGCCCTCCCACATGTGAGTGTACAGGCTAGGGGAAAAAAAGAAGAAAAAAAATATCTACCGCCCCCTACAGGACTTGCATAACTTCAGTTAAAAACAAAAAAACAACAAAACAGTAGACTGAAATGAAAAAAAAGGTAACACGCTAATGCTAATTTTGCTAATTTTGCTAATTCACTTTGTGCAAAAATGCGTCCACTCCAGTGCCAGGGTTTTTGTCATTGTCACGAAAATTCCAGGATCCAAAGAATATTGAATTTTAGGACGACATTAGCATTCAATATAACATAAGAAAAGTTAGTCTCTCTTGTTTCATCAGGAAAAAAATAGTTAATTCCTAAGTTAAATGAGTCTGGAGTTATCCTAGCTTGAAATGGGGGCGGCTGTCCAAAATACAATGTATTTCTAGCTTATTTGGTTCTGGAGTAATATGAGGTGCAAGGCAGCTGTACAAAAGGCAAATGTTGCCCTCTCGTGGAAGGGAAAAAACATTGCCAGATGTCTAATCAGTGCTTTAACTGCACCCAAGCATGAAAAAAACAATCCCCAAACAAATTCAGGAATGTCGTTCCATGTCATATTTTCAATTCCAGAATAAATTCGACAATGGTAGTCAATGAGTTAAGAAACAAAACCGACGCACTGTTTAAAAAAATAATTAATAAAATTCTATCCAGGTTATACAAGGAACCAAAGAGAAATAATGAAGCCATAATGACCATGCGGGTTTGCCGACAAATTTGCGCCCGCCCACGTCAAAACGCTTCTGCCGACAGCTGCGCCACAAACGACCCGCCGGCGGATCTGAACTCCACCATCCATATTTCTCCGTAGCCTAGCCGGATTTACATAGCGCGATTATGATCCATCTGCCCGTCCCACCGACTCAACCGACCATCCTCCAGGCCAGATGTCCCATTTTCCACGTAAGACCCCCCCCCCCCCCCAGCCCCGCTGTCCCGCCTCCCAATAACGCCATACGGCAAGATCCAAAAGGATGAATGGCACACCTGGTGTGAAGACTGTCGAGAGCGTCAAAGATGGAGTACGTTTATTTTATCTGTGCTTCCTGTTTTGGATCACATGACCCACTATCAGCTCTGGCGGTGAAAGGGTTAATAAGCCAGGCACTAATCGTCATTGGAAATAACGGGTTTACTAAATAGTTGAAAAGGTTTCTTCAGCCGTCATCTGTACTTCTTTGAAGGTGTCGGATGTTTCGCTTCTCATCCAAGAGGATTCGTCAGCGAACTAAAATTTTGCTGGTAGCTCTGGCCCTATATATAACTAAATAGTAAACACATACACAGGTCTCAAATGGACACTTTTTGCAAATCATGGAATGTGATTTAGCTTTTTTGCGCTCTCTCCAGACGACTGTTCAAAAATGGCAGGTGTTTGATCATGACATAAGCGCGAATGCTTGGCGGATGTCCACGCTATCGTTAGCGATCTTTTTGGGAGGGAGTTTTTGTGGCGGCCTTTAAAAAAAATTGATTGTTTCTGGAAAGCATGCATAATTTAAAAATAGCCTCGCCCAAGCACAATGTAATGAAAATAAAAAAAAACAGGAGGCGAAGCATTTGGCATCGCTAACGTTTTGGACGTTATGCGTTAGCATTCCGTCCGCGGAGCACTTTGATACGGGCCATGTTTCACAAACTTGCCGCTTTGAATAATGCATGCGCGAGATGCGCATCCATTTGCAGCGTTCTGCCTCTTGGATTTTGGCCGATTACCGACAAGCAATCAGCGGCGGCCTTAACGCCGCTCGCTCGGTCGTTAAAATCGCACGTTAGATGGCCGAGGCTCCTTTGTCGGCGTTTCAATTAGTAGTTACTAAAGGGGACAACAAATGTTGCGTCATTTGTCTTTAACTCATTGACTGCCAGACATGTGCAAAAATGTGTCCACTCCAGTGCCAGGGCTTTTGTCATTGTCACCCCAATTCCAGGACCCACAGAATATTGAGTTTTAGGACCACATATACATTCAATGCGGCATAAGAAACCTTAGACTCTCTTCTTTCATCAGGAAAAAAAAGAGTTATTTACTAAATGATATGTGTCTGGAGTTATCTGAGCTTGAAATGTGGGGAGCTATACAAAATACAATCCATATTGACTTATATGGCGCTGTATTCAACAGCTGAAGCTGGAACAAAATGCTAACGTGGAAAAAAGGGTATTGCTGCCCCCTTGTGGAATGGAAAACAATTCCAGAGGTCTGGCCAACTCTATATCAGCACGCAAGCAAAAATCAACAAAAAAAACGACCAATTCAGGAATGGCGCTCTACATGATTTCCAATTCCCGAATAAATTCTGGAATGGCAGTGAAGGAGTTAAGTATCCCGTTTACAACACAACTGTAGAGTGAACGATGGCGCGAATATCTGCCGCTGCTCACCCAAACCAAAAATATCCTGTGACTGTGAAGTCTCCTTGAGAATTTTGAAAGGCGCTTAGAAATTAAATGTATTATTATTATTATATAGATGTTCATACGTGATATAATGTCAACGACTAATTTAATAACGTTAGCATTAAGCTAGCGGGGGATTCTTGTTGTTTGATTGTTTTATATTGTGAGATTTATTTTGCCGTATTATTTATTAATTTGAAAAAAAAAGGAAACCTGAGCTCCGCAGCTGCCGCGCATCCTCCCTCCGCCACTTTGGTGAATATGAACGCAACGGGCGCAGGGCCCCATTCTTCCTACTTCCAATTAGCTGTGAGTTTGTTTAGCTTTTCTAGCTTGCCCGGGCTTTTGTCCAAATGCAAACAAGTGAGAGCTAATCTGACAAATGGCTGATAGCGGAGAGGCTGGGTTTTGAATAATGGATCCCCCGCGTCCCCGTCCCACCCACACCCCCCCATTTGTGGCTCGCCGGTGTACGTTCTCCAATCTCGCCTTGATTAAGTTGACTTGGAGCGAACATGTCGAGAGATGTAATCTCTATCCGGCGATGGCAGAGGTGCAGGAGAGGACACTTTCAGTCATTTTTATTGGTGTTTTGCATTTGACTAAAAATATCAGCCAGCATGTTTTGGGTATTTTAGATGCTATAAAACGTTTTTCTGATGTCAGTTAGGAAACAAAAAAGTGATGTCGCTTGTCCTTTAAATGGTTACCGCCCAACCCCCTAACCAGTCATTAGAGAATGCTGAAGAAGCATGGCCATCCACAGGAGATGCTACGCTACAAAAACGGACAAAATACGGACTTGAATGGACAGTTAAGACGGCCGAAAAAAAAAACTTTGGTGCCGCCCTATCTACTCTCGAGGAATTGCGCACTGCTAGAATTCTATTTTATTTATTGTATTCTATTTATAATTGAATTTTATTTACTATTGTCTCTATGCTTGTCTGTGACTGTGTAAAGTGTCCTTGAGAGCTTTGAAAGGCGCTTGAAAAATTTGTTATTATTATTATTATTATAGAATAAAAACAAGGGCACAAAAAAAATCTTACTGGACCCTCCGCACCCTGCTCACCCCCTTTTCCACCAACTCCACTCCTACAGGCGCTACCGATCCATGCGATTTCATTTGGGGCTTATCCCAATTCAATAAATACATAAATAAATAAACAAATTAAAAAAAGCCACCATAGCTGCAGCAAAGTTCCCGAAAGGCTTCTTGTTGCTTTGTATATGCAAATGAGGAGCAGCTGTCAATTTGGCAAACATTTTCGGGCCCTTCAAGAAATGTCAGTGATATGGACTCTAGTGGCGATTTCAAGATGGAGGCCATCGGCGGGATGAGCATCGGCGTGGATGATGACAGCGATTTGGGGAAGAAGGGCTCATCTTTCCGTCACGCTCGGCATCCCATTGTGCCGGCGGACTCATCATCGCAGCGGGACATTTGCATTGGAGTTGGGGGGGGCTCATTTCCATCAGATCTATTTCCCCCTCGTCAAAAGGAGAGACACTTTGACGTCTCAAATCTTATTACGGGCATCGCTCGGCGGGCCTCGAAGACTGATTGGCCTTGCTTTGGAAACGGCGGCGAGTGGAGGGGGGGGAGTGATGAGGGCCGCAAATCTCCGCTGATGGATGCTTCGAGTCTGAAGTCTGCGGTTTAACAGCGGAGAGCGG
Organism: Hippocampus bargibanti; assembly: GCF_051943395.1. Classification (NCBI taxonomy): domain Eukaryota; kingdom Metazoa; phylum Chordata; class Actinopteri; order Syngnathiformes; family Syngnathidae; genus Hippocampus; species Hippocampus bargibanti. The sequence continues at coordinate 9,813,799 of NC_142748.1, forward strand.
CGGACGGCAACACATTATCAACAACTCGGGAGCGACGTGAATCACGTCAGTGATTCGCCTTTTGGTCCATTTACAATCTGAGTGGGGAAAATTGGGGGGGGGGGATAAAGGGGGTTGTGAGGCGAATAATGGCGGCCTCCGATTTGGCCATCTCGTCATAGAAAAAAAAAATGTGTAACAGGCACCCCATTTGTCTTGAGTGAACGAGACACTCCTGGGTCGAAGGTACCTTGGGGCACGGCGTTGGGATCAGAACGCGGCGGGGAAAAGGTCGCCGCGGCAGGGAAAAAAACAAGGCTGGCACCCCCCCCCCAACCCCCCTCCTCTTGCTTTGTGCTCAGATGCAAACAAAAAGACACGAGGATTGGAGCACCCTGTCACATTGCCATAAAAATTGCCATAACCCTGGAAATGGTACTTTCGCCATGCGCTTGGTAGTTTCGGTAACCACGGCGACGGTGTTCTCGGCGAACAGAAGTAGCAGACCAAAAGGACAACTCGAAAACGGAACGAGGGTTGCGTTAAGAGAACAACAGAAATAAAAAATCAAGCCATTTCACAACTCATGAAAGTTTGATTGACAGCCGCCACCCGAGTGTCGAGTGTCACTTGTCGCCAGCATCCCATTGATTCTTCCGCATAAATTCACAAAAGCGTCGCCGACAACAATGGGGGAGCAACACTTTGGCGTGTTTGCAGCCACCTACTCAACGCGCCGGGTGCCAACTGGGCTTCTGGCATCTCGAGGTTTCAAAATAAAAGAAAAAGTCAAAGAAATAAAATGCGGAGGATGATGGGGGGCGGGTTTCCGCAGTCTTCAAAGCGTCGTATCAAAGTAACAAAACCGCTATGCCGACATTGCATCCCCACTTATGCACCGCGCAGCGTCACCTTGTTACTTCCTGTACGATCGAAAAAAACGACTTCAGCGTCGACCTCTGCGACGACCTCCAGTAGGGACCATGAATTATTTGTCTGCAGCCGTCTGTCTCCGGAGCGCCGTCGACGCCATCGCGGCACGCGAGCGCGCTTGAGACGGTCAAGCGGAGATGTTGTCGAATTGAAGTAAAAACGGCAAGTTTAAGGCGGAAACTTTGTAAGGCAGAAGCGCCTCAACTCGAGATGTCACCAAATGATGCCAAAATTAACATTTCTGCGATGGCACGAAAACAAATACACACATAAAAATAAATCTCTTTTGTCCTCCCCCAAGAAAATAAAAGCTACATCGGAAAAAAGGAAATAACCTCAAAGAAAAGCTTGTTTGGAATAATGTTGGGGTAATTTTGCTTTTCTACCAGCACAAAATTGGACAATTTCTTCATAAAAGCCATTTTCTTGACTTTTAAAATCTCTGCCGTCACAACAATTTGGGAATGACGACTGGGGCAGGGGGGGGGGGGGGTTGCATGGCTAGCTGAATGTATTAGCTGCAAACAAAAAAATAAATGATGATGCTGATTTTTTTTGTTGAAATATTTTGTTGCAATTTTTTTCTATTTTTGCAGCAATTTTTTCTCACAGCATTTTTAATAGCAATTTTTGCAGCAATTTTTGGGTAGCATTTTTTTTGCATTTTTTGCAGCAATTTGTTTGGGCTCGAGGGTCAGTGTAATTTGTCCGGGAGCGTCCTGTTCATCTGCAGTTGAAGCGGGATCCCCGTCGAGTCAGGAGGAAACAGAGAGGTCTCTAGGGCGACCACATGACCTCCACGGCTCATTCATTATTCACGCACGTAGTCAAAGTACTTCTGCGGATAAATAAGAGGGACGTGGGGGGGTCAAAGGTGCGAAGAGGCCGGCAGTGAGGGGAAGTCACGTGTTGATGCGCATGAATATTTCATGCCGTTTCAGTCAGCGACTCTTAAAAAAAGTTGAGCGTGCTGGCCGCTACCCGTTTATGCGTCCGTGTTGAGACCGGGCGCCAGCTGCTCATCCTTCGCATATCGGGGAGGTATGAGGATGCACCAAAGTGACACCATGGTGGCATCACACTGCTTCAAATTTGAGATCAGCACAGTTTTTGAGTTAACGCGAACGATTGGGAGGCGACTCTCGGTTTGTCGAGAGCGAAACGCTAACGGATTGACGTTACGCGTCACGTCACGGTCATGCGAAAAGAGGATGCAGTTTATAAAAACATTCCAGCGAAAAAAAAAAAAAATGTTTGCCCGCATTGCCCCGAGGTTTTGATCATCACAAGATGTTCTTTTCCATGGATGATGACTGGCTAGGATAGTTAGATAGATGCGCAACTATGTAGCCATTAAGGGAGGTTTTCGGGGGGTGTACTGGCAACAAGACATAAACGGCCTTTGTGTCCAACACAAACATGTTGCCACAGAAACGCAGAGCTCTGCGGCAATCTTCTAGCGGGATAGGGAAGGGAGGGGGGGTAAGAAAAATATCACTAAATGATTTCTTGGCGCGTCAACAAGAGCCCAGACGGCTCGTTGAATGGAGGCACTTTTGGCAGGCGCTTTGCATCGGCGTGCGCAAACACGATAAACCTCAAAGAGCCACGCAGACCTCAAAGAAATAATCAAATAAATCAGGCTCGATGATGCCGCGTGGATTAGTGGCTGTCACAGTCCATTGTTGCTCACAGCAATGAAGACATAAGCATATCATATCGGAAAAATATTCGACAGAAAGAATTTTATTTTGATTTTTTTTTTGTTATTATTCTGGTGGAGGGCAGCATTGATTGGCGGCGCCGAATCAACACGCTCGCAGGCCACTTCAGGCGATACACACGCAATTTTCACTCCACATCCACTGGCCCAGTTGTATGGGCGGGGGGGGGGGGCTTAAATCAAACAAAATATGACAGATCTTTATCATTGAAGAAAAATGCAAATATATCTATATACATATGTGTGTGTGTGTGTGTGTGTGTGTGTGTGTGTGTGTGTGTGTGTGTGTGTGTGTGTGTGTGTTTTGTTGGGGGAGGGTGATAAAGTGCCGATAAAGCGCAGGTCAAACCTCACAAAAAAATGGGCCCAGATGAGCTTTTAAACTGAAACTTTTAGGACTGACTTGGTTGATGGCCGTTAGCAAGTTCTAAAAAAATAATTAAAAAAAAAATAAAATTTCTTATTTTAATTGTATTTAAATATTTTTCGGGAGTTTTATTTAAATGTAAATTTTTAAAATGTCAACTTAAATTTAAATTTTTTAATTTTTTTTTTATTCACTGCCATTCACGAGTTTGTTTGGGAATTGAAAATACAATGACATAGAGCGCCATTCCCGAATTTATTCTTTGTTTTCTTGTTCGTGGGCCGATAGAGCGCTGGGCATGGCCTCTGGTAATGCTTTTTTTCCTTCCACAAGGGGGCAGCATTCCCCTTTTTTCCATGTTAGCGCACCTCGGCGGCAACTCCATGCGCGGCAATGTTATTGAGACAAACGCGGCGTGGGCGGGCGGCGGCGGATTTGCACTTCATTTAAATGGCCGTGCTCATTAAGGCGAAGCAAGCGGCTTGTTTTTCATCAGTTACGGCGAGCGACTAATGAGTACAGTGATGCATCGCGAGACAACCGGGGCGGCCTCTGGGTGCTTTAATGACACTCCGCTAATCCCGCCGCGTACGAGCGTATTGCGAGGAACCAAATGCGAGATGGAATCCGGACTTGTGACGACAGTTTTGATGATAATAAAGAGCTTGACTTCGATGAAGATGTGCAGAAATTGACAGACAGTGGGAGAAAAATTAACACACGAACAACATCTGCGACAAATTTGCACTTGGAACCCTCAACCACTTGTAGCCAATTCTAGCTAGCGATGCTAGGCTATACATATATGTTTAACTCATTCACTGCCATTCACAAATTTATTCGGGAATTGAAAATATGACACAGAGCGCCATTCCCGAATTTGTTCGGGTTTTGTTTTTTTATGCTTGGGTGCCATATAAGTGCTGGCCATGCCTCTGGCAATGTTTTTTTCCACAATGGGGCAGCAGTTCCCTGTTTTCCTTGTTAGCACTTGGTTCCATCTGCAGCTGTTTTTAAAGTGCTATATATATACCAACATGGATGTATTGCATTGAATTTTGGACACCTGCCCCCATTTCAAGCTCATATAACTCCAGACCCATATAACTTAGGAATCAACTCTTTTTTTTTTTCAGATGAAAGAAGAGAGTCTAAGGTTTCTATCGCTGCATTGAATATTTGTGTAGTCCTAAAACTCAATATTCTGTGGGTCCTGGAATTCAAGTAACAATGACAAAAACCCTGGCACTGGAGTGGACACATTTTTGCACATGGCCTGGCGGTCAATGAGTTCAAACACATACGTTGGCGATGGTGAGACTGTTGCAGTCTTTATTTTATTTATTTTTCAGATAAAGGCGAGAAATGTTTCCCTGTCGTCTTCAAATTTTTCCTTGCAAGTTGGCACATGGTCACATGACATTTATCCTACCTGGGATGCTTCAAGGGAACATTTGACCGAAAACTGGGAAAACGTATCTGAATGCATTGACGTCATGTCTGTTAGCGATCTCGGTTGAGACGATCACCCGCAGGGAAGCAAAGGGAGCAAACAAGTCAGTGAGTAAAGCGGGTCTATCAGTAACGGTGGTGTTTACATGGCCTCCATTAACCCGACAAGGATTGATCTCTTCCTCTGCCGCCTTACATGACACCAAGGGTTAAGTGTTCCTTCATTGAGCCAAATTCCCGCTGGGCTCATTGATTATTCATACGGCGACATCGGCAGGTGGGAATATCGTTGCCTGTTGCGGCCATAGTCCACTAGCGGCTAATATCGATGGCTAGTTCAAGCTAGCGTCGGTTTATGACTAAATGGGAGTGCAGCTATCACTTCAAAGGACAACTGACACCATTTTTTGTTTCCGGACTGACATCAGAAAAATGTTTTACAGCAACTAAAATACCCAAAAACACGGAGGCTAATATTTTTAGTCAAATGCAAAACACCAATAAAAATGACTTAAAGTGTCCCAAAAGTGCCACAAAATGAGCTCGCAGATTCAGAAAGTCCCGCCCCCTTGTTCGTGACGTCACTATTGGTCACACACTGCCCTGCTCCAGAATCAAAACAATGGCTTTGGAGAGTTCAGATTCGGAGAAGGTGCTTACTTGTTACTCATCCAGTTATGAATATGATTCAAATAGTTCTGAAGTGGAAAGCAGAAATGTTTGCCATCGATTAAAGAAGTCCTTCCGTCTCAATTCGAGTCGTCTGGACTCCAATGTAGCGCCCAGAAAACGCACAAGATGGCGCATAAGCTCTGTTGGAAATGGGCTGATTTGTCCGCTGGGAATTTGTGTCAACTTACACCTTCTTTATGCGTGTTACCGCAATTGGCTGCGACGCACGATTCACCATCATTTTCCTTCTAATTTCGCCATCAGATGAAAAAAAGTACCCTAAATGCATTGTGTGTCACTTTCTCGGTCAGGGGCGTTCCCTCCGTGACGTCACTTAGGGCATCGTCATCAACTCGAAAACAAGATTTCATGAATATTCAGCGCGAGTCTTAAAAGGTAAAATATAGCTAGTCCGGAGGTGTCGGTTGTCCTTTAAAATAGATACTATCCTTATGAGACAGCTACATTTTTTTGGTCCAGAGGGGGAAAATGACTAAAGATTACATTAAAAATTAACAAATTCAAACATTTGTAAGAATTTAAGCCATCACGGCTATACTGATGCCTCTTCAAATGGAGTCGAAAACACGAGAAGTAACGATCTTGAGCCAGATGCTTCTTTCCTCGCTCACGTATGACAGCACCTTCCTCCTCTCCTTTCATCGCCAACACGAAGCACATGAAAAAGCTCCTTCAAACGGAATTCGCGTTGCAAAGCAGGCGGCGTGTTGTAACGAGCCTTCGCCGCTGCGCAAAAACGACACGCCATTGGTTGAAAAAGACGAACCACGCTGGCATTCATCCTGGTTATTCTGCAGGGTTCTGCAGGAGCCAACATGAGGGATGCTTGTAATTAGTACGCCAATGTAAAGGAATTATGTTGAGAATTTGCTGTGCGTGTGTGTTGAAGATTGAAATGTCTTTTTTTTTTGTATTTCTTTTCCCCTCTGGCAAGACTTTTTTTGCTCGTTATCAGGGTGCCATCGAACAAGTCAAAATTAAGCTTCTTAATTAATACTTTCAACCGCGGCTGGGTGATTACGGTGTTAAAATAAAAATCAGATGAACAGTTGTAGTCGTTCACTTATTCTCTTGGCTGACAGAAGAAGCGAATTGTGATATTTTTCAAAATAAGACTATTGTTTTAAGGTGTTTTGTTTTGAAGAGTGAGTTCCGTTTTGTTTTTAAGAGTGAACACACAACAAGCAAGCGGGGTAATTCCACATCAGAAGCTGTGATTAAAATGCTAAATAATATATATATATATATATAAATTGGAAATATAGATTAGCATATATTACATATGAGAATTAATATAACAATGAACTCTTGTTTTTTGTTGTCATTTCTGGAGATGTATCCAATGTGTACGTACTTGCACATCTAAAACGGTAAAAACATTTATTGATGATATTTCAATTGTTCTTCGAATTTTTATTATCTTATGATGCATATACTGTGTATATCTTTAATCATTCAATTGATTAATAAAAAAAACACGCCTGTCCAGGCATTAAGATGAAATGTGTAAAAAAAAGGAGCGTTGGCTTTAGTCTATCTGTATCAAATGTGACAGCAGAATAAAAATGTCATTTGGTAAAAAACATTTAAATAGTGTACATACCTTAAGGACACCGTGCATGGCAGTTTGCAGGCCGGACCCACTGGATAGTCAATGCAAGCCGATTGAAGAAAAAACACAATTGCAAATATATATTATTTGCATCAAAATAAAACAAAAAACATATTTCTTAGCTATGAATGGGGTGACATTTTGCACAAAGAGGACAAAGTCGTCATTCTATCCACGTCGGGCAGCCATTAACGAGCATACATTGCAACTTGTAAGGCTTGACATCGAACTCGCGAGCTAACTGCTACATAAACAGCAACGTTTTCCGCTGATTTATGTTAAATAAGGTGCACGCAAATATACCTGCAATTCCACTTGATTTTTTAGGAATAAGATAACTGCAAAGGAAAAAAAACAGTTGCAGTCGTACCTGCACACGGAGGAAATGGGTGGGTGCACAGCCGCCATGAATGACACGCGATGCATTATGGGATATGTAGTACTGGGACATCTCGGGAGATAAATTGCTGTATTGTATTTTACAAGCAGCAAACAAAAAACACACATAAAACAAATTAATGCTATAATAATTGGAAATACAAAATATATATTACGTATATATGAATTAATATCTTAATAAATTCGTGTTTTTGCTGTGTTATGTAGATGTAAATGTATTCCATTTGTAGTTTTTAATTATCTTATAATGCATATAGGATGTATATGTTCAATCATTCAATTGATTAATAAAAAAAAAAAAAAAAAATACGCCTGTCCAGGCATTGAGATGAAATGTGTAAAAAAAAAAAAGGGGAGCGTGGGCTTTAGTCAGCAGATGGACATTTTTAATTCAACACCCAGGGAACGTTTTGCATAAAAAGGCAATCTGCTTCTAGAGTTATTTTTCTTTTTGTAGACGAGCCAAATTAAAAGGCGAACAATGCCCAATGGAGTTTCACAAAGGCTTTTGAATGTGGACATCTTCTGAAGCTCCCCTTCTGAGAGCCTGTTTTTCCCCATTTTTTTTTACAGTATTCTGAATGTAATGCCCTTGCGTGTAGGAAAGAAGAGCCACCGTTTCCGATAATCTTTGCAGAAATTAAATCGAAATTCAGAGAGCAATAATATGACAAAAAATGCATCAAGCGCACACTCAAAGTACATAAATACAGTACGCTCACTTTCAGTCTTATTTTGAAAAATGTCTCACAAAGTGAAGGCCCTCCCTCCCCAACTGTGATAACAACCTTGTTAGCAACGACCGTACCGGCTGCTGATCAATAAGTGGATAAACCCGAGAGAACACCAACCATGACAAGCATTTGTGTACAAACAATCATCGGAAATCATTGACTGCAAGCATTCACATCATTGCGGACATTCTCAGGTCAAGTCATGTTGATTTGCCTGTAGTCATATCATAAATAACAGATATACATCTATTTCACCATTGTCCAACAACACAACCGGCGATCAAGTTCATATCCGCCATTTTAAATCGATCATAATATCATAAGATTGGATATCACATTCATTGCTAAAGTAGAAACAGGATGTAAGCCATCACTTCACTCCGATATCATCAAGAGGCAACTACATCAACGACCATCACAAAGGTAAACAAAACGACTTTATTCGACAGTACAGTTTATTTATTTAATTACAATACAATAGCACGTTTATTGTACATATAATAAGGTGTATTTTGTGTAGTTTTAAATCTTATTTAGTAGAAAATGATGTTTTATGGGGACTTGGGAACGGATTATTCTCATTTGAATGGTTTCCTATGGGAATTTAATTTTTGGGATGCACAATTTTCGTCTTACACACTCTCTGGGAACCAATTAAGTTCGTAAGACAAGGTATCACTGTACTTTAAATGTGAAGAGTAATAAAAGGCTACCTGGCTACTATAAGAGGTATCAGGAAGGAAGCTTTATTAAAGCCTCCCAAGAAACTTTACCCAATATCCACTGCGAGCACAAAAAAATGAATAAAAAATACCCACAAAAAATGGACACTTGTGTTAAAGGGCAACAGATTGGACGATTTGAGATGAGAACGAGGCCCTGATGGATTTCATGTTGGAAATATCAATAGCCTAAAGTCCAAATTACATTTTTTTTGCTGATGTTATCCAATTAATTCCATGTTATTTTTTTTTCTGGATTTGAATGGATGCTAAATGTTCTCACAGCGGCTTAAAAAGATAACCCTGCTTTCTTAACTTCCCCGGCGATACGCAAGCGCACATGGACAATGTGGATTGGGAGCTATGACTAAATACTTTTTTTGGGGGGTCCGCGCATATACCAAATGCAGGCGTACTCCATGACATGAAAGCAAATTTATCCGGCTGCATACTAAAAGCCCTGGCGTGGATTGTGCATGCTGCGGCGGTGTTAAAAAATGCAAACCCCATCAAAGAGACTCCTTGCTTCTTTTCTTGAGCCTCCATGCAAAATCTGATGAAAAGCTTGAGCTATTTTTAGAAACGCGTTCCTAACATGCTTCTATAGGGTGAGGAGTGGGCAACTTTTGGTGGCTCTCGGGGATCACTTGTGGCAACCTGCGGTTTACATTCTAAATCTTGACATTATTTTAGTTTTATTGCAGAAAATAAAAACGCACGCTCCCTCGCTCACCCACAATTAATTCCCTTCTCTCGTCATGCCAAGTTTCCTGGCAAAGTTAAAGCGCGTTGGAAGAGAATAAAAGCAAATCCATTCTTTTTATGTTCTTCTTTTTGGGAAGGGGCGGGGGTGTGGCAGTTTGAGTGAACGCTACAAATAAACAATAGAAAAAGTTATATGCAATTGCGGGGAAGCAAAGCGCTTCCTCTGGCGCTGATCGATAAGCGGCTCATTGGAGCGACTTCTCGCCCTCAGGCAAAAGTGCTGAGATGAGGCCCGCTGGGCCGCCGATGCTCCATCTTCTCGTATCGATCCCTTTGGGAGGATTCGGGAGCGCTCGGCACGTTGATTCCACGGCCAATGAGTGCGGCGTTTGAGGACGCGCGGCCTTCATCAGAGGTCAGCTGAGATCGGAGGCCCAGCGACACGCTACGGCTACGCTCAAGTAGCAAAAATCTCACTTGTGAGAAAGGCTTACAAATCAAAGAGATGCTACGCTTAACGGAGGTTCCTTAGCAGAAATAATGGGGGAGAGTGTGTCTAGGAGGGCGATTTCGGGTCAATGGTGCGTTCGGTGTCCTGGGAAATCTCTGCGCTCAATTATTTATCACCCGTGTTCATTCACTTACATGTCATCACTGATAAATAATTCGAATGAAGGCATGAGCCATGAAGGATGGAGGCTAAAACGATGCACATAATGCACCGTGTACGGATATAAATACATATGCGACGTTCGTGCGCCATCGACATATGCGGTCGCATAATTCACGATGAAGCAGGTGGTCGCGTGGGACTTTGTTACGAGTGCAGCCTCTTTATTAATTGACTACTACTGAATGTCGGTTGTTTTTGGAGGGGGCGGACACCCACTGAGATATCGATGTTACATCTTGGTTGCCATGGTTACAAAAACACATGGGAAAAAAACAACTCTTCTCCGAATGATGAAAAGTGAATAGAACAGGATGTTCACATTCTTACAGGTATCCCGGTGAAAGGAAAAACGAGGAAGGGGGAGCAGATGGGGGGTCTGTTGTCAAAGGAATATGAATAACTAAAATGATTGACATTTGCCTGAAGGTAAACATGATTGAACGTCACTGGCTAATCTTTGCTGCCCTCTGCTGGACTAATGTATATTCATCCGTATTCTCAAACTACACAGGATGCTAATTTGCAATTTTCATCGTTAACAGCATGCAAGGGAGAATTAATAATAATACCTGAAGGTGGGCTGGATGGCGACCGATCCGGGGTGTGCGGCTCTTTTAATCCCTGAATGAGAACCCACGCATTAAAATGAACCATCAGGAACCGCATACAACGAAACAACAAATATTATTGAACAAGAAATGTTTTACCTGTGATTGTCCGGCGTCCCGCGTAGACGTATTCCGTCTCTCGCGCAAGTCGCCCGCATCTCTCATGAGAAACGCTCCAGAAAATGAATGACAAAAAGCACACTTGACAAGGCTGAGTTTGAAAAATACTGTATATTGATCCATCTGTATGTTTGATACACACAAAGATCACGTGACCACAAGCTCACAACTTCCCTTAAAATCAAACACATTTTCCATTTCAGCCCTTTTAACGGCGACAGCGAGTACGCCATAACAAACAAGAACAACAATAATAATAATAAATATGATATATCAACATGAAATGCGACCAAAGCGGTCATGGTTGCGGACCAGACACACACACTGATGCATGCTAGGAATCTCCTCTTCTGGCACCCTAGAGGCTCCCCAGTTCCCCTGGCTCGTCTGAGAAAATGTCGGAGAAACGTATGCTAACATGCTAACTAGCATCTAATCCCATTCTAATGCTTTAAAGTCTGAAAGTCCAAAAAAAGATGTCCACACTTTGTCCATTGATTAGGCCTGTCTTCTGGGGGCGATGGTATTTCAGCCCCAAAACATCCCATGGCCCCTTAGTCAGTACTTATTGATCCCGAAGAGGCGTACGCCGTGCAGCTGGGGTAGCTTTGGAATGAGCACGGTGAGCAGCGATACCGTGTTGACCACGAAGTGCACACGGTCGTATTTGGTGTAAAAACTGGTGAGGATGTACCTGCGCAACACAAAGCCACAAGACCATTCAACGAATGGTACAAGACAGACAGACGGAAATATAGTAGGAAATATCAAGGAAATGTAAAGATTCAATTGCATTTTTTTTTCTTACAGGACGATAGGTGTGATGGTGAGGAACTTGCGGGAGGCGGTGAACTGCACGCCGTAGTCCATCTGCTCCCAATGCGTGAGGAGGCGGGCCTTGCCTTGGTCGGGAGTCTCAAACGGCGTCCCTTTGACGGTGTGCAGGAGCAGGTACATGCACTGCGGTTTTTGCCACAAAAATCCACATTATAAGACAACGGAAATGACAATGACATCGTTGAAATGAAGCACCTGCTTACATCATCATTAGTCAAAGCTAGTCTGCTGATTCAAGCAGTGTCATTCAGCGCGTGTACTCAATTATAAAGAAAGCCAATGGATGAATGATGACGCACGCCTACCAGGTTGTGGATGAGGTTGGTGAGGGTCCACACCACGGGCACGCTGGCAAAAGGGATGCTGAGCAGGATGACGTGCAGCAGGCCGATGCCAAGGATGTACGACAGCCACATGCCGCGGCTGTTCATCACGCGGGTGTTGGGGTTCACCTCGCTGTGTGCCGTACCCACGTTCATGTCGGCGTCACCGGCTGCCACCTAAATGGGTGCAGGGTACACAGGTTCAATTGCAAATTACAGTTTCACGACTTACCCGCAGCCCTGTCCAGATTGTATGGTTACAAATGATAAAAATACATAAAGAAAATAGTATGTTAGTGGATTATTTATACACTCTCCTTTGTAGTTCTGACTTTTATGAGTACTGTGGTGGGCGTGTTCCCAAAACCAAAGTAGTAATTAGTCACACCAGCCAATCACAAGGAAGCATTTGATGCTAAAGTTAAACAAACGACCCATGACCCGGATATAAAACCAGAAGTAAACAAAAGAGCGTCTTAACGTGTCACTTGCTAGCTAAAAATGGCTACAGGGCTTATCACAAACCAGACAAAAATGGCTCCGACAGCGGTTCGAGGAGCCCGTTATCAAGGCGTCGATCTCGGGGAGGCTCTCGCTTACGGAACGACCACTCGCATCTTGGCGACGACCAGAAGGAAAGCTTTAAAAAGCAGCCAAGAAGACAAAAAGGGGGACTTCTTTTCGGTCCCCTTTCCCCAGCTGCTGACAACAGGGCGCCGTTTAGCCGCGCGACGTCATCTCTCATCGCCCCCGCGAACAGCTCAGTGTTCGGCCTCAAAAGTTCCGCCTACCATTCGCTCTCATCTGTAATTGGTTGGCTTGGAACACGTGGTCAACACACGACCCAATCAAAATATAGATTCTGACAACAGGTGCCCTTTGCCCGCGACGTCATCTCTCATCGCCCCCGTGCAGTGCTCAGCGTTCGGCCTCGAAAGTTCCGCCTACTATCTTTCTCGTCTATAATTGGTTGACTTGAACACGTGGTCAACACAGGACCCTATCAAAATAAGCGTAGAAATCTGCAAAGGCACCCCCTTTAGCGAGTTGATCTTACGTCAGTGCGATTGCCACAATAGATGTGGCAGATTTCCCCAAACTTCTCAAAGAAACATTGTAAATAACTGCACAATGGCTCATATTCAGCCACTTACACAAAAAAAACAATGCATATGGGATAAATATGGGCATTACTGCAAGCTAAAGGTCGATCTAGAACTGTACTGAGTCCAAATAAATGTTCATGTCAAGCTCTCAGGTTCACACTTGATGTGAGCACACAAAGGGAGACCAAGACCAACATCGCCATGGGGCAAAATTAAAGAAAACACTCCCCGCACCCCCTTTAAGAAAAAGATGAGTGACAGGTGATGTCTGCTACCAACATCAAACATCAACAGTGTCATATTCCAGATAAGATCAACCCCTTGTACTAATTCAGGCCTGCAAGAGCCCGAGGCCAAAGGTCCACTGTGTTCTCCTGGCATGCGATGTCATGGGACACCTGCACCGGCAAACAGGTCGCCGCCTCGGGCCCTGCGGTGGCGTTGGACGTCGATATTCGAGCTTTGGTTTTGCGTGTGTGGCGGTGAAACATTCAACACCTGACAAATTTGAACAATGTTTTTTTTAAATTGTTGTTCTTTTGTTTTTTTACATTTCAATGATTCATCAGCGCTTCCTCAGGCAACATATACACAGCGATGGAGGGATAGAAAAATAGAGAAATATTTTGTCATAATTACAAACTTTGAAATGTTCTTCACCATATTTTTTAGGTTTCAATGCATGACAAAAATCCATATTTTATCGGTTGAATGTTGTTCTGAGTGTTCAACCAGCAGATGTCATCCCAAGCACACGTTCAACAGTCCAACTTCTAACAGTGCACATGACATAAATACATAAAATGTGTTCGGGGTTTTGGAGCGATGAAGTACAAACAAATTTAATAACTATTAATAACAATAAAGTGGAAATTTTAATCAAATGGGGGGGGGGGGGGGGGTGGAAATGTGACCGCCGCTGTCACACCCATTGTGGTGTGACATGCAGCGGCCTAGGCTGGAAAAGGCTGATGATGCAGGGAGTCCATTATTGGGCCTGGAGGAAGCAGAGGATTAGAACAGCAAAGAATTTCAATAAAAGAAGTGTCTGTTTCAGGGGCTGGGGGGGGGGGGGGTGTAGGGGGGTGCAGGACTGTGCAGGGTGGGGGCGTCAGGGGGTTCCCCCTTATTGTCCCAGTAGTGATTGAGAGCAAGAGGAGGGGGCTGAGTGGGTGATCTGCCAGCATTGTGGTTCCTCCTTCTGTGTAGGTGCTGCTTATTAGACTGGGGGGGGGGGGGGTTGTTGGGGGGCTGTTGACTCTTCATCTTGCGCGAACAAAGTCTGTGGCATGTAACCCCCCCCCCCCCCCCCGTCTCGCTGTCTTGGGTCCTCCTTGTTTATGAGTGCCCTTTATCTCCACCCCTGACAATACTCCAAACGCCCCCACCCCTATCAACAATAACAACCTGCACCTTCGCACTTTGTGGGGGGCTTAAGTGGCCTTTAATTAGGACGCCTCAGTGTCCGGCTCAAGAGTGGCCCACCGTCCCTTTGGGATCCCCCCCCCCCACCAGACCCCCACTGGCTGGAGTGTTGGCTGCGCTCATGTAAAGGGTTTCATTCGGACTAAGCGTTCTTGGGAATCCTGACAAAAGGCATACAGGTATACATAGATATGATCCCCCACCCAAACACTTCCAGGGCGTGTCAGAGAGGAACACCACAAAAGACCAATCCAACCCCCCCCCCTCCCCGAAAAAGGACATTAAGATTAACTGAGTGACCGTGTTGCTGGACACTTCATTAGGTACTTCATTGAAAACTGCTTTTTTTCATTGCCATTAAACACATCATATTATCTACCTACCCCATTTATCATGAGTCGCTCTATGCAGAGGATAAATAATAGAGGCATTTATCAGTCACAATACGCCAGTCTTGTGACTGATAAAGGTTAATCCAATCCAATCCAATCCATAGTGGGTCCCCAAAATGGCGTGATAAACGTCCGCCGTATGTTGTAATAGTAAATTCCGCCATCTTTGTGATTCCAACCACCCCGCGACAAATTCCTTGTTTGTTTTCACATCGAGACGTTTCCAATCCCGATTCGGAGTTTGCCAACAAAATGAGTTATTTCTTGGCATCTATTGTGCGAGGAGATTACGGGGGCTGAAAGGAAGCAAAAGGGGTCTCCCCCAAAAGAAACGAATAAAGTGGAAAGATGGCGGCGGAGGGGGGCGGGGCTTAAGCATGTTCACAAAGTTTGTGGCTACAGCTCGCTGTGTGTTGATAGCCTCCTAATCCGGGTTTTATTGGCTGCCTGTGTCCAGCCGTGATGTTGGAGGGAAGGGGAGGGTGGGGGGTGTCCAAGGGGGGCGTGTGGGGGGGGGGGGGGCAACACATGTCCTCCTTTGTGGTAATACGCTGATTAGGCCTGAGAAAGGGCCGGACCTACTTACGGCCTTTCTCAGGTCACCGTAGAAACCGGCCCAGTAGGGGACCTCATTGACACCCCCCCTCAATAACCCCCCCTCTCTTGTGGCAGATCCCTCAGACTGAGGTGTGTGTGTGTGTGTGTGTGTGTGTGTGTGTGTGTGTGTGTGTGTGTGTGTGTGTGTGTGTGAGTAAAAGACAGTTTTTGGCTGCGATGTGGTTGACCTTAACCGCCGGGGCGTCTTCCAGGCCTCGTTGGCCTGTAGCGGTGAAACACGCTTCCAGTGTTGTCGGGCGTCCGACCGCAAACCGCGTCGCACTCGTCAATCAAACGCTTTATGTCACATTCCCTCTCGCGACCAGCTCGTCATCCAAAAAAAAATCCCGATCCACATTGCTGACGCCGTTGTAATAACGCGGCGGTGATGGAAAACAGATTGGCGGGCTGCTAGCATGACACATGGATGTGCGAGTTGGGACACCAACACCACTCAACCTCCAGTGGCAGGTCCAGCAAGAACCCCAGACCAAAAAAGACCCCCCCCCCCAAAAAAAAAAAAAAAACCCTCCCATCAGAATGACAATGGTCAAAAGTGTCGCCTTTGGGCCACCGTCGCACTTTATGGCTTTATTGTGGCTCCTTCTATGCACCCCCCACCACCTCCCACTTGGTTGGGCGTCAACAATTTGGAAAATGCACTGTATACGTGGACCCCCCCCCCCCCCCCCCCCCACCCCAAACTAGTTGGGACTCGACATGCGCTCGCCGGCCGATATCCCGATCAATTAGTCAAGCCGCAACATTTTTTTTCAGGGTGGGTGGGGGGCAAGTTACCTTCACCGTGCGTCCCGCCCTCTCCGCACATGACTGGAGGATGGGTTGGGATCGTGTATGTGGGAGGCGGGCGGGGGGGACTTTGAGGGGGGGTGATTGACAGATGGGAAGGAATATATTTTTTTTTGGTAACCTAAGGCCATCTCCTGCGATTGGCTTGCCAGCTGACATCTCCAGAACACCCCCCCCCCCCCCCACAAGCCTCTCTTCACCTCCCTCCCTCTTCCCCTCCCTCCCGTTTAATATTGGGCCTGTGGATGAGGCATCCTGAGGGAGGAAAAAGTGCAGCGAGAGGAAGACATCCACCTTTGGGAAAGAAGAAGAAGGAAAGGCAGGAAGGACAGAAGCGGAGGAGTGTCACTCACTTTTCTTTTCTGGCAGCCATCGGGAGTCCAACACACTTCCCTGATCGCACGCAAACAACAGAACGCTTCTTCTTCTTCTTCTTCTTCTTGACATTTTCAATTGACCCACCACCCCCCCGCCCCCTTCTCAAAATCTTGTGGGAAAGTGGAGCTTTTTGGCGTGGAACCTTCCAAGCGGGCTGACCTGATGGATTTGTACCTGATTGGATATTTGCTGTGCGCGTGGCTGGGTGGCTCGCGGGTGCTCGGAGGCTATCCCATCTGGTGGTGAGTACGCCGGCGTAGCAGCGCCGTACAACGGGTGCGACGCTCGGGGCCGTCGGGGAGGTCCGAAGGGATGTGGGGGGGTGCCAAAGGCCGTGCCGGTTGATGAATTAGTTGGGAGCTGAAGGGGGTCGGATTTGAAGAGGGTTGGATTTGACTTTGGACAAAGTCGAAATTCCAGAAAAAAAAAGTCAAATGGATGTTGCAATTAAAAAAAATGGCCGACAATGAGCCATGATGAGGGATCGGGGCAAAAAATATTCTCAAGAAGAGACCAAGTCACATCCAAGAGGAATTCCAGACAAGCAGTCACGGAACTAAATTGGAGTCGGAATTCTAGAAAAGAAGAAAATTGTTTTGTCCTCTGGCTTTTGGGGTGGGTGGGGTGTAGGGTGTGTGTGTGTCTGCTGTTTTTAAGAAAAGTGAATAATTTATCATTTCAAGTAAAAAAATAAGTTGCAAGCTTCCAAGAACAAAGTCAGACCTTTTTCTTGAAAAAAAAATCTATTTTTCTTCAAAAAGTTGTTGTCATGCCAACACAATTTGGCAGGTGAAGACTTCACACGAATGACTACAGAATTCCGCTCAACTGTGGAGAAATTTGGAAGTGTCACTTTCATGTGTGTGTGTGTGTGTGTGTGTGTGTGTGTGTGTGTGTGTGGCTGGCCCCGTTTTACTCCACTTGTCAACGCTACTACACGTTCGGTAGCCCAAGCGAGCATGTGGGCCGCCGCGCAGCGCCAGCGCGCTCTTCTGCTTCCATTTAGCGCCACGGCGACCGCCAAGGCCCCTCACGCTCATCATCGCTGGCTCCGGCGATGAGGACCACCTCGTGCGAGTCACAAAAAGGGGCTCCACTTGGTGTGACCCCACGGGCAATTTCATTTTTTTTTGGGGGGGGGGGCTTGAGGGAGCTTACGGTGCCTTTGATCAGGGGGTGGGGTGACATTTTTGTATGTATTTTTTTTTAACTGTGTGGCTCTAGGTGACGGCGCAGGTGCTGAAAAATTGGCCACTGTGGACATGTGAGAAAGAAACACAAGGACATTATCAACTTTGTAAGAATTTTGGGTGATAAATCTGATTAGAATAACATATGAGGTATGTTTTGGATCAAAATCTTTTTTTCTTGGGGGGGGGGGGGGATCACTTTTTTGAGTGTGTGTGTGATCTGAAGCAAAACCAAGCAGGTTCACACACACCAAAAGCAGCTTAAATGGAGCTGAAGAGTCCATCTCCGGGTCTCAGGAATGTCATTATCCGAGACGCCCCCCCCCCCCACCCTCACCCCCTCGATCCTTCCAAAAACTCGCACCCCTTCAATCTCACGGAGATCAATAAAAATGACTCCCGGTGTGATGTCACAGAGGTGCGACGGGCGTCGTAGGAAAGAGCAGAAGGGGGATTAAAATAGCGATTCAGCCTAATATGGCCGACTTCCCGTCTCGCTTTAGGCATTGTGACTTGCGGCTTTTTAATGACATTTGATTAGATTTTTTGGATGGGACAACTCATGATAAACATGGTGAGTGATTTTGCTAAAGTTTCAAAAATTCCATCAAGTGTGAAAATGACCAGACCAAAACAACAGCTACAAAGCAAAATGGCGGAGTTCCTGTTTTCCTTGGGGCGATGCTTCTTCAGACTATTTTTACGACTTTGCCCGAGATAAACAAATAAATATTGTCCCGGCTAGTATTTTCACCAAATATCGACTTGCGCCTTTTACGCGTCCGAGTAAAACGGTATTTTGGGAGACGCTGCGTCGACGTCAACGCCACGGGGTTAGCGAACGAGTGAACTTCTTCACAGGGACATTTCAAAGCCGGCGTAATCTAGCCCGTCATCAAAGCGGAGGCACGTTGCGTGAGTAGGAAATGACAAAGTAGACCCCCCCAACTCACAATCAGGCACAGCCATTAGTGGCACTAAAACACAGGCCGGACCGGTTCCTCAAAGGAAAACCACAGAGGCCCAGAGGCTACAAACTCATTTCAAGTCTTCATTAGCAGGCCCATCTCACCTGCTGGAGTTCTCATTAGCGGCTAAAACACACGAGCTCGCGTTGCACGACCAAAGGTGCGCTAATCA
Source organism: Hippocampus bargibanti (assembly GCF_051943395.1). Taxonomy (NCBI): domain Eukaryota; kingdom Metazoa; phylum Chordata; class Actinopteri; order Syngnathiformes; family Syngnathidae; genus Hippocampus; species Hippocampus bargibanti. The sequence goes on from NC_142748.1 coordinate 9,832,717, forward strand.
CACCTGTGCAACCCCACCCCGGGTCACCGTGACCCGGTCAAACGCAGCTCCCGTGCAGCAATGTCAGATTTGGTTGAGACGTGAAAAATCGCTGGCGCGTTTAGCGACGACGGGACCACCGCGAGCGATCTCGTGTTGGGCGCGCGACGTGCATTCCGAATGTGTTGAAAAAGACGGCGCGTCCTCATTTCCATCGCCTACAAAACAAATTCCAGTAGCGCACCTGAAGATTCCACACGCTCCCGTGCGAGTTTTGATTTGCGCCGGACGGATTAGTTCTGACATTTGGAGCGCGGAGCCAACAAGCTAGCATCGAAATTGCACCGAGCTAGCGCAAGGGTGGGGGTACACTGGACAGAAGTAAGACACTTTGGGTTTCATTCCCGTCCAGTTGCCTTAGCTAACGTTGTGAGGGATACGCAGACGGCAAAAAAAAAAAAATCAAACTAAAAGCCACACACAAGCGGTTGATATGCCTGCCGTTCTTGCACGACACTTGTTTCATCTGTTCCTCGGTGAAGGCGTGAGTTTGCAAAAAGAGCTTTCAGCTCCGATAGGCCCGCGGCATGGAATACTCTGCTGACTAAAGCCAAAGTCTCTGAAGTCCTTCCACTTGGAGTTTTCCACTCTTTATCCCCGAGGGAGCACCAGCTGCAAACCGCGCAACACTGCCTCGCGTTCCAAATTTGAAATTGGGCTTTGGTTGCTTGTCATCTTATGGTTGGTTGGTTGGTTGGTTGGTTGGTCGCCCGAAAGCCCCGAAGCGTTCTGGGTTTTACGTGAGAATGTCGCGTTGCCGACCTTTCGGCCGGGTCACCCGGCGACAGAGATCCTGACCTCAAATGAATTTTTATCCGCTTTTTTTTAACTAACTATAAAGCACGCAAGAATTGAACATAGCAACTTTTGACACCGTCCAAAAACTTCCAAATCAGCCAGGGCAATTTATCTCACAATCACATCTTTGTCGCCAACTTTCGTAAATCAGGCCTAATGTGTCTGATGGTCTCGGCGGAGAGTTCACAAGTTTATGGCGCATTCATCTTCCCTCTCGTGACTGCAGGGCGTCGTCGTCCCACCGCTGCACTCGGGCGGCGGCGGCGGCGGGCGGCGGCGGGATGAGCTCTGGAGCTCCCGACAGGTTGGAACATCTTTCAATGGTCCTGTCATTTTTTATCTGATCAGCCGGAAGCGGTTGGACTACAAATCAAAAAAATGTGCCAGAGAAGACGTCAACAGCAGAAAAAGTCCCGTACTGGGGAAAAGCCGCCAACCATCCGTGGCCCACTTTCGTCTTTTTCCGCCGTCTGCGGCTCTCCGCGGACCCTCTTGAGGGACTCGGAGGCGGCGACGGCTCTGCCAAGTACTCGCTCGGTGACGTGACTGCCCGCGGGCGAATATGACAAACACTCGCTTATGCGTTTACATTCCAAGGTAAAGACGTCCTCCCCGAATCAGTTGGGGGACGCGAGACCCGAGGCTCAACGCGCCATATGCTAGCATGACTTATTGACGAGATAAGTTTGTCTGCAATTTCCTTGCTGTCATTGTGAGCAAAAGGTTACCTCGGTGAACACGTCACTTCCTGTTTCGAGGAGATAGCGCCACTTTTATTTATTTATGTATTTTTAAACTGAGGATACATTTTCACAATAAGAGTCTAAGATACAGTTAACTTAGAACTTGTTCATCCAAAGCCAAAGTCAGGCTTGCGATCTTTTCTTTACTTCACATAGACCCATTGAGATTGGCTCCAGAGAAAACCCCCAACTAGGTCGTAAAGCGCCCGCAGGCAACGAGAGGCCCCATGCAGGACTTGCCGGGGCAAGCACCCACCAAATCCTGCAGTGCGCCGCCATCGTTGCCGCTATCACCACCACTTTTCGCCGTGTGTCCCTGCAGCGCCTGCAGCAGATTATCCCGGATGGCTTTCTGCCTCCGTGGAGGTCTGCCGTTCTACCGCCCTGGTCGCAATATGTTGCTCGTGAGAATAACTGGACACATGAGCAATAAAAACACACCAAACTGTACTTTTCATGCATTATGGGGACGTGAATTGACACAGGCCAGATGTTGTGACTTTTGCTGGCAGGGCGTCACTTGAATTTTGCTAGCGACAAATCTTGATCTGATAGCCATCAATGAATTAAGATGACGGACAAAACTCTGGTTCGGAATCTTTCCCCTTTCGGTGCGCCAATAAATAAACGAGAGCTGTCAGCGTTGAGGACACTAGTGACTCACCGGTTGCGCTGTCAGAGTTGAAGGAGGCTGCTGAAGTGGTGCGGCACATTTCCACCCTGCTTAATAACGCCCTCGGCATGTCACGGTGATTGAGAATGCAGCAAGTTCATGGAGGACACCAACTGGGAAGGAGTAATTTATCCTGAATGAAAGAGAAAACTAGTAACAGGATTGCGTCGCACTTTGTACCTGATCCCAAACAGGCATGGTCCATTTGTTGAGTTGAATGAAAGTTATCATGGAATCGATTCACCTGATTTCTGTGACTTGTTGAGAGCAGCTTTTGACTCAGGCATCTGAAGTCTTGAGTCAATGAAGAAGTAAAAGACTTGACGTGAAAGACTTGACCGTGTCAAATACTTAAAGCGAACTGAAGTTAAGACCCTGGACTACTTGCAAGTCTTATCTGTGAAAAAATTGCGACTTCGGATTGTAAACCAGTGACCAACAGGTTGCGGAAAACGATTCGTGACGTCACTGCATTAAAAGTCTCATAGAGCAAAGAGTCAGTCAAACACAGACTTGACTTTTGAACTCAACTTAAAGGGGTTACGAATGAGAAGAAGCCGAGACCCTCAAATGAAGTAAGACTAATCTAATGGAACTTGGGACAAAAGGTGTCTCACTTATTGTAAGGCGACAAATAGTTATACACGAGTATCTCGGATGTTGCAGATTTAGGTCTGCTCTTCCCCAGATGCTGAGTGACTTTGTCTACCCCTCCCCCCTACCAGGTCGCTGGCCTTGGGTCAGCAGTACTCCACGCTGGGCTCCCAACCCATCCTGTGCGGCTCCATCCCAGGCCTGGTGCCCAAGCAGCTACGCTTCTGCCGCAACTACATCGAGATCATGCCCAGCGTGGCCGAGGGCGTCAAACTGGGCATCCAGGAATGCCAGCACCAGTTCCGCGGGCGGCGGTGGAACTGCACCACCATCAAAGACAACCTCGCCATCTTCGGCCCCGTGCTGGATAAAGGTAGGCGGCCGGCCTCCCCGTGTTTGCATCACTGCGGGATGACTCATGCATGTCGGGTTCACAAAGGCTACTGCAAGCTGTTACAAAACCTCCACATGTAGCAGAGAACCGTTTGAGGCCCGAGGCGCAGGGCTGCCTGCGCTTCTGCTGCCAAAAACACTAACTGGGGCAATTACAATAATAGACACCTTTTCCCGGCCGCAGCCACAGCAGACGCAAGCACCGACACATTCTGGTTGCATCCACCTTTCGCCCGTTTGCGGCGTGTGGAAGACGGTCCAAGTGTTCTGGCCGAGTGCCGCCGGAACACGCGGACTGTGAATCGTCGGGATATCGACGGTGGGATGAGGCCTCGCAGTCCAGAGAAGAAAAAAATCAGCTTGTGTTTGTTTCACGGGCATATGAATGCAGACAGCGTGAAGCGGTCCAAGCACCTCCGTCAACTCAAAAGGAGAGGGGAGACCAAATGAGATTACAGGCAATAGAAAAGGGCCGGTTGGGGGCTCCGCTCAACCCCTACTGTGCATGAAGGCCGCTGCGCGCCTCACACAGTCCGGCTCCCACGGACGCCCCGTTCACACGCCCTTTTGACTCCGTCGTGAACAGGCTGAAAGGGGGATCTCTCGCAACCTGGCCCGGGTGTGCTCTTCGGGACGGGGAGGCGAAAAGGGGTGAGGTGGCCATCATGAGTCTTGGACGTTAGCAAGCTTGGAGCCCTATGGCGGGGGCGGTCGGTGGGATTTCTGTTCAGGCAGGGATGCAGGGGTGGTTCGCTTATTTAAGTTAGTTTAGGGGATGCCAGCACCGGGCATGGGGGGGGGGGGAGTCGGCGGGCTGTTTGTGTGGCTAACGCACCGTGTCACAGGGGAAACAAAGCCGTATTGATGTACCCAGCAGGTAAAGGCACAAATAAATGGTCAAATTGCTGTCAAAGGTGTTGACTAAAAAGCAGGTGGTGAACTCATAGTCTTGGAATTTCAGCCTCGACCTGAGTAAACTAGTCCTTAGTCCATACCTACCCGCCCACCCGAGCGTACCAGTCTGTGTTCACATTTGCGTGAAAGCCGGCGGCGCATCATGGCACAGCCACGACGACAACAAGTGCGCCACGATTATGAAACAATGAGATCATCTTACATAATGAGCGTCCGCCTTCAAAGGGGAACCGGTAAAGAAACAGGCTGACACACTGCTCGGTTTCACCTGAAAGCCTTGGGCGCTTGAACAGGGACGGGGATAAGGGATGAGCGGCTGTGGAGGAGGAGGTTATGGGAGGGGGTTGGACAACATTCCCGAAACACTATCCAGATGCAAAGCAGCACACCTCAGGGATGACAGGAGGTCATGAGATCCCACTGAGTGCTAAGCTCCCCCCGACATGGTCACAAAGGGCTGATGTCACTACAGGGACTCGGCTATTCCCAGGAGTCTTCCCTCACTCTGAAGTAAACAAAGTGTTTACTGTCCTTGATCATCCAGAGACCTCATGAGGGGTTCTGGGGGTCGTCTCATTAATCATCCAGGCAAGTTAACTCTACACTCTTGCTTTCATCCAAATAGAAACATGTGACAAGTTGGGGTTTCAGTTGAGCACCCACGCAGGCATGAAGGGCTTCCTCGATTTCGGGGAGCGATTCCTTCCGATGTAATTCCTGGTCAAAGTCGACGTGCCAATGAATGATCAAATCTGCAGTAGCGGAGGTTCAGGTTGTATGAGTCCTGGACATTTTGTTGAAGTGAGTCGGTTGCAGTAGAAAACTTCCAAGTCGGAGGTGGGACCGCCAAAGGAATCAAGCTCAAGCCCCTTTTCATTTGAGATGGTGATGGACAAAGGGAGATTCCTTCGTGGTGATGTTAAGGTCCAATAGTAAGGTTGCGAGGGGTTCATGTAAAGATGGTGCCGTTGTTCTAAAACTCGGGATCAAGAAAGTAAGTAGAACGTTATCAAAAAGGGTTGCCAGAAAAACCACAAGGGACATTGTCGTGATTTCAAGTGGACTCCTCGAGGGAGCCTCTTCTTTGTCCTGAGCAGAGTTGAGTTGAAGGGAAGTACTTTGAATAGCGGCGTCTGGATGTTGGCAGAGCTCACATTTGCTCTTGACCATGTTTAACACGATTGACACACTCTCCCGCTTCTCTCCCCCGCCTGTTTACCGCCCGGCTTCCGTCTCCCGCAGCAACCAGAGAGTCAGCGTTCGTCCACGCCATCGCCTCGGCCGGCGTCGCCTTCGCAGTGACGCGCTCTTGCGCCGAGGGGACGTCCACCATGTGCGGCTGCGACTCCCACCACAAGGGACCGCCCGGGGAGGGCTGGAAATGGGGCGGTTGCAGCGAGGACGCCGAGTTCGGGGTGCTGGTGTCCCGGGAGTTTGCGGACGCCCGGGAGAACCGTCCGGACGCCCGCTCGGCCATGAACCGGCACAACAACGAAGCTGGACGCACGGTAAAAACTGTTTGAGTTGAACGTGAACACACTCGACACACTTCATCAACACTTTTAGGCTGCGCGCAATACGCCCACAGGAAAAAGGTCAAGTTGGTCGATGTGCTGTCAGGTCGGCCACACGACTCGAGGATGAAAGTTTGGAGTTTACGCCTGAGTGGCTGGCCCGGGACCACACGGGAACTAGCCCATATCCCGCTCGGCCACCTGGCCTAGCTCACGGCGCCTTCCGAAAAACAGATACACACAAAGTAGTTTACCTACCAAGCATACTAACAAAATGGCTTGGAGTACAGTTGAAAAAAAGTGTTTGTAGATGTGGTTACTTCTCACCGCCGGAAAATCGGTGGAAGAAACTTTTTGTCTGCGAGTGTCAAGTATGTATGACCGCAGGCTTTGGAATGTTTCTATCTCAGATTCCATCTCTCTCTTTCTCTCTCTCTTTCTTTCCAGCGTCGTATCATTGCATTGACATTTGAACAATGTGGCGTTGTGTGTCGCCCAGACCATCCTGGACCACATGCATCTGCGCTGCAAGTGTCACGGCCTGTCGGGGAGCTGCGAGGTGAAGACGTGCTGGTGGGCGCAGCCCGACTTCCGCATGCTGGGCGACTACCTGAAGGACAAGTACGACAGCGCCTCCGAGATGGTGGTGGAGAAGCACCGGGAGTCACGAGGCTGGGTGGAGACCCTGCGCGTCAAGTACGCCTTCTTCAAGCACCCCACCGAGCGCGACCTGGTCTACTACGAGGGCTCGCCCAACTTCTGCGAGCCCAACCAGGAGACGGGCTCCTTCGGGACGCGGGATCGCACCTGCAACGTGTCGTCGCACGGGATCGAGGGTTGCGACCTGCTCTGCTGCGGCCGCGGACACAACACCCGGACCGAGAAGCGCAAAGAGAAGTGCCACTGCATCTTCCACTGGTGCTGCTACGTCAGCTGCCAGGAGTGCTTGCGCGTTTATGACGTGCATACGTGCAAGTGAACACTGCCTCCTGACCTTTTTCAGATCCTGACGCGCTGCCATACCCTCGCCCGTCGCGCTATGTCACCCAACCGAACTGGTGGACGCTTCTGACCCAAGACACCTCCCCCATTGTCTTAATTTATTTCCCTTCTATGCCGACCACGTGTACAGTCACACACACACATATGCAGTCAAAAGGAACGCCACTTTTTGCGTTGGAATTTTAAGAAAAGTACCTAACACCTCACGCTCCGGCTGGCTTTATTGCTACCCCGAAAAAAGCCACTTTAAGGTGAAATTTCAAGGTGAGCCTAAAATGCACTCGAAAGCTCAGCAGGGGATCTTCTCTCAATTTGTTGATGGCACCGTTCAATGTTGTGCAACTCGGTGAGCAACCCACCGGGTTTATCTCCCACTCAAAAGCCGTGCTAAAAACGTTACAGTGGATTTTAGGTTCACTAGGAAAAAAAGTCACTCCAAAGCCAAATGTAATTACTTTTTGTGAGTCGTGTAAAATGATTTTAAAGACTAAATCAACCTCTACAAAAAAAAGCGGGTGACCTAGGAAGCCGGTCGCTTTGTGCTAACTACTGAACTGGACTGCGGGTCTTCAAACTACTGAGCTGACGAGAGACGCTGAGGCGGCCTGTTTTTTTTTTTTTTACGCATTGCTGACATTTTAGCATCGGGACGGCAGCTATGCAGGAGGCTGCATGTGTGCAAACGGGCTACCTAACTATGCTACATTCTAGCCAAATATTGCAAAATTCCATCAAAAAAAGGGATTGTTTTGATCTTCTTTTCATCGAAATGCTAAGCCAGTTGCTAACGTGGCAGCATTCTGACTCGAGCAACTCAAAGTCAAGCTTCAGCACGCTTGGTTTGAAACAAAGCAGGCAGAAATATGTTTCGCAAGCGCTCTGTGGTGATGAGATTGTCTTGTTTTTTTTGTTTTTTGGACAAAACAGGGCAAAAAAAGGCATTTTTTCCCTTTTTGTCATCTGGAAATTCGGCCCCACAAAAAAGGCAAAAGCACAAATGTGTGGGGGACGAGGCACAAGATGGCGCAGGTGAGTGAGGGAAAAGTAGGGGGTGGAACTGGATGTTTTGCACACATTATGGAGCAAAGGTAGCTGACACTTGCGCTAGCTTATCTTAGCATACCCCCCCCCCCATTGCCTCCCACAGGATTCTTGTTCCCGCCCCCCCCACCCGCTACATCCAAAGTTTTGGACAAACGGTGTAAAAGTGAATTATTCCCTTTTGATTTTATAATCGTGAATGTTATGTTTTTTTTCTAAATATTATTTATTGGACATTGTATAGATATTATATGTGTATGACTGAACCAAGATTATATATTTGAACAACAACAACAACAACAACAACGACGTCTCGGCTATTTTGCTTCCCAAATGCATCACATGACCACGATGTGCTAAATCAGAAGCGTAGATGCTTTTGTGGATTAAAAGAAAAAAAAGATTCACTCATTAGTTAGATGATTAATTTATTCATAAAATAAAAAGTAACCAGTATAAGACAGTGAAGTGTGCGGAATGATCAGGAGTACGAAGGTGTGTTTTGTTTTTTTTCATAAAAAAAATGGACATCGCTGATCATGGCCGCTGACAACATACAGTGTGGCGTTTGAGGGACAGTTTGTCTTTGTCCAAGGGCAAAAAAAACAAAACACGTCGAGACGACAAAATCGCCCGGTGCAAAATTGCCAACGCATGAGTTTGCTGCCTCCTCACTTGTTGCAGGGAGTGGGAGGGGGTTGGGGGTGAGCCTTTTCGCGGCAACGGCCATTTTACATTGGTTTATGCGAACCCAGTCTGGAAAGGGGGGGACATAGTGCGCAAAATGATTACATCAGATTGATTTGATTCAGGTTTGATCACAAAGCAAGTTGAGCTACGTCACATAATTTATCCCTTCGCAACGAATAAGTGTTAGCACGAATGGGCTAACGGCGTTAGCATCTGATGATTGATTGAAAGCACTTACGCTCCTTCGTCTCGCAGAAGGCTCAAGAACTTGCTCACTCGGTATTGATCGTCCATCTACGAAAGCACACAAGAGAAAAGACATTTAAATTCGCCACAAAAATGACATACTTGCAAATAATGTTTATTTTTTTGTTGTTTTGAGTAGGAAAATACTCAAAGTCAAACTAAATGCAAAGATTGGGAGATAGAATATCGGGATGCAGATGTGCTTAGCGTGCAATCTGCTGCCAATGACTCCATTTTGTTTGTTTTTTAATTGATGATCAATGCACATTAAAATTATTACTTTTTTGCAATATGAAAAATGAGATTAAAATAGGTGTCAATGTTTTATAAACCCCCATTGATAAAGTTCAGCTGTCCACCCAAGAGGGCTTTTCTGCTATTTTTGCATTGGCATTCGAGTTAGCATACACAATGAAGTGGCTGGGGAGCACCTATGCTGCAGACAATACAATAATAATAATAATAATAATAATAATAATAATTTTTTTCCACACTTTCGTACCTGTATTGCCATCTCGATGAGCATAATTAACTTCTTGATGCCGATCCAGAGGCCCTGGTCCTTGACAGCGTTAGCGATGGCTACCCGTTCCTTCTCCTGGAAGCTTCCCAGCAGCTTAGAAGGAACAAATGCAAGAAGGTTTCGTCAGCCATATTGCGGCGGATGGACTTTTCTGTGTGTGTGTGTGTGTGTGTGTGTGTGTGTGTGTGTGTGTGTGTGTGTGTGTGTGTGTGAGTTTTACCTCCAGCGCCTCAACTAGCTGCTTGCCGTTGTAAATGTTGGGAATGTGGATGGTGGTGCTAAAAACGTTGAGCATCTCCATTTCTTGGAGGACATCTTTACGACTGCTGGTGCCGATGATCAGCAGCTTGCGACCCTGGAAGACAGTTGAACATTTTTTTAAATTATTATTACAAATAATCATAATAAAAATAAAACTAATAATCCATTTCATTTCCAAGCGCCTTTCAAAACTCTCAAGGTCACTTGACAGTCACAGGATCTGTGGGTGAGCAGCGGCAGCCACATGCGCCAGCGTTCACTCAACCCGGAATAACTCATATAGATAGAAAGTTAGCTATCGAGCTAGCTAATAGATAACTAATAGATAGAAAGCTAGCTAGTTAGATTACTAATAGGTTGCAAATATGTTACAAATAGATAGCTAGCTAGGTAGCCAGCAAGATAGCTAACTCATTGACTGCCAGATGATGTGCAAAAATGTGTCCACTCCAATGCCAGGGTTTTTGTCATTGTCACTCGAATTCCAGGACCCACAGAATGTTGAGTTTTAGGACTGCATAAACATTCAAAGCAGCGTAAGAAACCTTAGAGTATCTTCTTTAATCAGAAAAAAAGAGTTAATTACTAAATGATATGGGTCTGGAGTTATCTGAGCTTGAAATGGGGGTGGTTGTCCAAAATACAGTGCAATTCCTGCATATTGTTTGATATAGCGCTTTACCGGCAACTGAAGCTGCAACAAAGCGCAGTTCAAAATTGCCTCGTATGTGATATTTGAGGCGTTGGTCGGCGCGAAGCCAAAATCGGCGCAACGAACGTGATAGCGAGCGAGCGAGCGAGGGCGAAGGACGCGAGGACGATGGACAAACGTGAGCCAAGGAGAAAGAAAATAATTGTAACGGCGCTAAGATGGCGTGCTGGAGGAGGACCAGGGGAAGGAGCGGCAGGAGAGTGGCGAACAGACGGGGGGATGCGGTGGGGATTATGGCTGCACCCCGTGGCGCGGGGGGTTGCGACGCTGCATGCAGATGAGGTGCCACACAGGCAGCGGCGCTGCCAGGTCCCGGTTCTCTCACAGAGCCCTTTCTCCCGCGGACCTGCCCCCCCCCCCCGGCGCCCCGCTGGGCCTGCCGCTTCTCATGCACATGCGGCCATACAGCGCGCCATCCGTTCATTCAACCGAGCCGGCAAGCAGCCGCCGCAGCAGGCACAGCCAGGGACGCCTCTCGCCCTGCGCCATTCATTCACTCGCTATCGACAACAACAAACGCTAACAAGCGTCCCCTCGCCCCAAACGCGGCTCTCATGCCACTCGCAGCCAAGACCCCCGACTCCCCCACGTTATCTGTCGCCCTCTCTCTGCCGTCGACGGATCGACACCGCGACGCCTTACCTTGGGAGGGGGCTTCTTGAGGAGGACCAGAAGCGCTTGCAGCACCAGGTTGGAGAACCGAGGCCCGATGGGCACGTAGTCTACACTCGAAAAAACAGCCATGAAATGAATGAATGAATGAATGAATGAGGAAAAGGGTTTTGTGCCCCCATGGGCGTACCCAGCAGGCGCTCGATGTCGTCCACCACGACGCAGCTCAGCTGAGACTTGTAGGCGTCCTCGAATATCTGACAGGAGCAAACAAATCAGGTTTGTTTTTATGTTTTTCCAATTTATGAAATAAAATGTCATATGTATATGAATTTTTAATCATGCAATTGTGTCCAATGAATGAATACAATAATTAAAACATATGTTATTATTTTTTTGTACATATAATTGTTATATATATTTTCATATTTCTTTAGATATATTATAATTTTTTACATATAATTGTTATATATATATATACTGCATTTGTATATTTTTAAGATGTATTTATATTATTTATATATTCTTTATATATAGTTTTATATTTTATATTATATATGTATGATATACAGTAAAGTCTCGTTATATCGATATCGGATATATCGATAGTCCCGGTTATATCGATATTTTTTCCGACTCCCTTGAATATCGATATAACGAGACTTTACTGTATATACACATGTTTTAATAATTGTTTTTTTACAATAATTTGACCATGTATTTTTTACTCTTATAATTAAAAAATGGAGATGAATAATTCTAAATATATTGTTATGAGTTTGGGATTCCATTTTGGGCATTAAAATAATAATAACTTAAAAAAAGGATAAAAACAAATACATAAATACATAAATAAATACATAAATGAATAAATGGATAAATAAATGAATACATAAATGAATGAATGAATGAATATCAGACGAGCTTAGTTTTACTCCCTTCTACTGTCTTTGTGACTGCTTTATTTTCTGTACATGATAGTTCACCACGTTAAGCGCTTTGTTACAGCACTATATAAATCAATATGTATTGTATTGTATTGTAAATAATGGCAAATAAACAGGCTGACCTTTTTGATGGCCTGGCATTTGGCGATCTCCGAATGTCCGATCATCTTGTCGGGCGAGCAGATCTTGATAAAAGGGAACTGCGAGTCTTCAGCGATTTTGGCCGCCAAGGCCGTCTTGCCGCTGTTGGGTGGACCTGCGTGGGAAAATCGGCCATGACGGTTTGAAGGGGGCGAGCGCGCGTACCCCCCCCCCTCCCCCCCGGCGGCGCCGTACCCTCCAGCAGCACCGACACCAGCGGCGTGTGTTCGCTGTTCTTGGTCTGCTGCACCAGCAGCTCGCCGTCCTCCAGCGCCGCCGACACCGGATCGCCCCAACGGACGATCCCGTTCATGATGTAGCTGGCGTAGTCTTCCTGGTTGGTGCCGAACGCCTGCGGAGGAACGTCGCGCGTTAGTGAAAGGCGCGACGTATCTTGAGGGACTCCATTTTGAAACTTACCGGTTTGATGTCATCTAGCGAGGCTAAAAAGTCCAACCTGCTGACCTGCAGCTTCTCCGCCGTGTCGATGTCGACCTCCACCGTGCTGCTAGCCTAACACACACACACACACACACACACACACACACACATTTCCATCACACAACTCCACAGAGCACAAAGGTCAGACGGAGAAGACCCCGGTGAAGAATACGAGCTCACATGGGGAGGTTGTGGGGGGGGGGGGGGTCACCAGACATGTCGTTCATTATACGTCAACGCCTGCTCATATCTGCCACGTTTGACGCGTGTGTGTGTGTATGTATGTGTGTGTTTTGTCCGCTGTGTAGACTTGAACTTCAAAATGATTGAGTGCCTATTACTCATGCTAACACGCTAACAGGCAGCAAAAGCGATACTTAAAACGTTCGTCCTGTCAAAGCGGGAGATAAATATGTCTTTTATTGAAGCTTTGAAAATGTTTTAACCCCGCCCCCAATCTAAAATTATACTCATGACATGTTTGTGTGAATTTACTTGGAGAAGGATTAAAATAAGAACAAAAACTACAGCAACAACAAAGATGGCTGCCACGACTAACTTCAATCATGTCACCAACAGCGACTTGAATTGGATTGAACTTTATTAGTCTCGCAGTAGACAAAATGTACATTTCACAGCATCAAAGACATGAATTGATTCCAATAAATGTGACCTTTGACCCCCGAATCGGTGTTTATTTGCGATTCTGACCTTAATGTGCCTGTTCATGGCGGTGGACTGCGCCGCCCTGACCAGGCCTTCCAGCTCGGCTCCGCTAAAGTTTTTGGTGTCGGCGGCGAGCTCCTTCACGTTGACGTCCTCGGCCAACAACTTGAAGTGTCGCATTTTGGCCGTGTGGATGTTGAGGATCTGAACGCGGCCCTTTTCATCTGGCAGGCCTAACAAGGGGACACGGGGGGGAGGGGGTGTCATGCCATGGTAAGCCTCACCTCTCTCCGTTTTTTTTCCACTCTTACCGATCTCCATCTTGACTTCTAGCCTTCCAGGCCTCAGCAAGGCCTCGTCGATCAGATCTGGCCTGTTGGTCATACCTGGAGAGGACACGGAATGTGAAAAAGTAGGCCCAAGTAGCCTTTCAAATAACGGCTTCCCATTGAAATGAATGGAAACGCCATTAATCCGTTCCATCATTCGGGATTTGTATTTCTCCCATAAATCCTGATACAACAGATATTTGATTGTATGAAGCCGCCCGGAAAAGACTTTCGCCGCGTTACCGATGACCAGGATGTTGTTGAGCTGCTCAACGCCGTCCATCTTGGAAAGCAGCTGGTTGACGACGGTGTCGTGGACGCCGGTGCTGCCGGTCATGCTTCCTCGCTGCTTGCAGATGGCGTCGATCTCGTCCAGGATGATGATGTGCAGGCCGCTGTTAGCGCCGAGCTAAGGGCAACGGTTGCGCAAGTTCAAATGAGGCACGTTTTGGTAAAAACGAATCGCTGTAGTAGTCGGGTCGTGATGGACTTTTGAAAAAAAGACGCAGGTGGATGTTTTGCGCCGATCGTCCGTCATCGTTAGCGGTGAAAGGCAACGGGTTAGGAGGGTGGAGGGGGTTTCGCTCCATGCGCACAGCTGTCAGTGTAGCATTTAAAGCAGCTGTGTGTGTGTGTGTGTGTGTAAAAAGGGCAAGTCAAATAAAAAAATGGCTCATTAGGTGGTGAAGACTGAGCTCCGGACGCCCCCCTCGCGCTTGCACAACACGACATAGCGTCATCGCTCAAAAGGGCAAATCCGTCCACTCGCACGCAAAGTGTTCGGGTTCAAGTCTCCAAATGGATTACTCGCGGTTAGCGGGAACGGCGCACTCACCCTCTTCTGCTCCTCCTCGGCGTCGGCAAACAGTTTGCGCACGTTGGCTTCCGACTCGCCGACGTATTTGTTGAGGATCTCGGGGCCGTTGACGATTTTGGGCTCGCAGGCGTTGAGCATTTTGCCGATCTGCCGCGCCATCAACGTCTTGCCGCAGCCCGGCGGGCCGAACAACAGGATGCCCTTCACGTGCTTGCAACCTTTCGGGCGCACACGGACAATCGGTGATAATGATGTAGAAAAAGAAAGAGTGAGCATATGACATGAATCAAGATTTTGAAGACGGACTGCATGAAATTGGCGCGTTCAGGGTTCAAATGTACAAATGTCCCCATTGTGGGACGCATAAAGGTTTTCGGATTTCTCATGACTTTCTTCATGGCAGCGGCGAAAAATAATAATAATAAAGCGTTTCGTTGCGAAGCTCGGAGGACAGTGCGGCTTTCACGGGCGGCCTTTTGCACCTGCGTAGCGACATTTGGGCTAATTGAGAGGTACGCTGATAAGCATCAGAGCTGCCATTTTAAAAGGGAGGTCAGGGAGGGCGGGGGGAGGGGGGGGCGGCCAGGTGGGAAGTCGTCTTTGGCGACGCAACCCTGGCTGACCTCACTCGGTCGCAAAACAACCCTCACTGCACCAAATAATATAAAAATTCCCCTTTGCTGTCAGCGCCTGTGCCTCTCACGCACGCCAATTAGATCTTTAGCTAGTTTTTTGTTGGGGGGGGGGGGGGGGGGGGGGCGCTATCAGGGTTTGAGATCTCGGCCAGCTGGATGTCACCAAAGGTCGACTTTTTTTTTCTTTTAATCCCACATGGTGGACATTTTTCAGTGAAGCACTTTCAGGAGCGTTCAAAATGTGTGAAATTATTGAATTGGCGAAATCCGAATCAGAATTAGTTCACCGGGGAGGGAAAAAAAACCCCTCTATCGGGCTGTTTTGCACAGGTCCTCACATGTCGGAGGATCGGGACGGATGCGTCAGGAAGTAAAGCGGTTGAGTCACAAAGACGTCGCAGCCGTCAGACGCTATGCTGCGTGCTACTAGCCAATTAACCACGCATGACACATTTGCCGTCAAAGCCGCCTTCCTCCCCTTCACCTCGCTCGGATTCCGACATGCCGCGGAGCAGTTTGACATTTTATTATAATCCCGCACTGACAGCGATTACTCCACTTCAAATAAATTAAAGTAACTTGCTGCCGACACACACAGTTCCCCTTTCCGCCTGTCGTGTACGCACCTGAGCAACAGGTGGCGCTGATAAAAGAACTCACCCATTTGTTCCACGATGTCCGGAGGGAAAACCCGGGAGGCGAAAGCTCGGCGGAAGATGTCGGAAAACTCCTTGTCTAGGCCGCCGATGCCCATTTTCTCAAAGTTCCAGTCGGGGCTGATGATGGATTGGCGAGATTCTCGGGTCTTGGATTTGCCTGCGCGCACGTTGGACAAACATGGGATTCTTTCAAATTGAAGGTTTTGAAACAGGACGGTTTAATTATCTGCATTTTTCACAAAAGATTTGATTTTTAATCTTTGAAATTGAGTGGCGGATTAATTGATAAAGCCTATATGCGACTTTGGTTCCCTCTTGTGGACATAAAGGGAACTGTCATTCCATTCGGGGTGATGACTGCTCAGAATTATTCATTTATATACAAATAATAAAAATAATAAAAATAATACAAATAATAAAAATAATAAAATTAATAATAATAATAATACATTTCCTTATTCCTTTCATCATTTTCCATTTAAAAATCAATTCGGCATTCACATGACATTTTTTAATATTTTTTTTAACACAAAGCACCACTTTTACATTCCCAAACACATTATTGCCGTCGCATAAGTACAACATTAGAATTGTGGCTCACCAATCAGCATCATGGAGGAACTCTCTGCCTTCTCAAAGATCAGCTGACTGTTTGACAGCAACAAACCAATACTAATCTGCGAAGGGGGTAGGGGGGGGCATATAATGATGATGATTATGAATGTGAAATCATTCTAAAGGCCGCATAAAGAAAAAAAAAGACACCTTTGCTTTTTTGGCTGAGCTCTGGTCACCCTTGAGGATGCTGGGGTCCAAGCCTTCCATGTCTTTCACCAGCACGTCAAATGGCTTATCGCCAAATTTAAACACCATCTGCGAAAATCACCCGCACACAAAATGGCATTTGGATTCATTATGGGAAAAGGTTGAGCATCTGATACCTGCTGGCCTGTGCTGAAGGCCTGGTGGTTGAACTGCTGAATGAAGTCGTTGGCCATCGCGTCCGAGTCATACGGGTTGCTGTCGGCGTTCTTCTTTTGCAGGAAGTCGATTTCCAGCGTCATGGAACCGATGCACTGCTTGGACTTGTCAAAAGTGTAGTTGGAGACTGTGGAAGATGTTGGAGAGTGATTATTATTATATGTGGCTTGAAAATTGACCAGTACTGCCATAAAACGGGAAAATTACGATGGGGAAATTGAAAATAATGCCTTACTGAAGTCGCTTTAGTCAAAAGAGAAACTCTGCAGTGATAATTTAAAGAAAAACTAGTCGTTATAAGGGACACAGGGAATGCTATTAATATATTAAATCTGTGTTACACTGCCCGCTGGCGGCCACGACGCGCACGACAGAGGAAGCTCATATTGGATCTCAAGTGGCCTGTGACAGCATCTTTTTGTTTTTACTCACCTTCCACCTCTTGTCCGATGGACAGGCCGGCCCATTTTCTCTGTTTGGAGGCAAGAAATAAACACAACATGATGTGGACTTTTTTTGTATTGCTCCTAAGTCACATCACTGGGAGGTTAGTGGCTTCGGAAGTCCAGCGGAGGAAGAAAAAGAAGGAAAAGAGGGGTTAGCCAGTACCTGTGGGCTGGTGAGAAGGCAGCGGCTCGGGTTAAAGATGGACGAAGAGCAAGGCAAGTTTAAAAAAAGAAGGAATAAGCACTCTGTTACAAGCACGGGTGGGGTGGGTTGTACCTGTGGGAGACTGAAGGCAATTGTGCCCGTGTTGACGCTGGGGTGCGTCTTCAAGGTGAACACATACTTGTGGGTTAAGTTGCGCACGGTCACGTGTCTGAGACCAAGAGGAAATGAACCATTAAGCATACATACAATTGCTGACAGACATAAGAGAACTTACTGGTCAAACTGGGGTTCTTTCTCGTTGATGACAGCACAGTTGGTCAAAGACAATTTGTCCGTTGGGCATCGCGCCGCCTGCATCAGCTGATGAAAGAAGATGGACAGAATTTATGAATGAATATTATAAAAAGAACAGACTCCTCGTTAAATAACGTTGCTTGGCCATTGTTATGTTGGATTTGTGTTGTGGGACATTTTTTAAATCGATTTTTTTTCCCACAAAAATAAAATCAGTGCACAAGTGAAGTAAACAACAATTGCAGGAAAGGAGGGATTTACACAAGGACGTCGGTATGGAGGATGGAAGGAAGAAAGAAAGAATAGAGGAACAATGAAGAGAGCAAGTAAAGACTTGATGACCAGAAAAGCGTGTACGCCAACGGAACCGGAAGGTAATCCTTGCTGGGATTTAACTTCATCAAATCAACTCGACAAAAGTCTGACACAAAGAATGGTCGCATTGTTCTTAAAAGATGCAAATTCGATAGCTAAGGTACTTTGTTGACATATATGGCAGCTCTGGAAAAAGCCTGCTGACGTCAGCAGCCTGTGCTCAATTCTGCAAAGCGTTGCAGCGTAATTAAAACTTTAGATCCAAACGCCTTTTGAGACAAACAACAATAACAATTTAATCTGCACACGATTACGCTTTCGGGGTTGTTAACTTTTGAATGACAAGTACTTCTTGTTGTCACCAGTCTATTCGGTGTCTCCAAAAGAACACTTTAAACCACTCCGAATGCAATGTACATTTCTTCGTAAAAGGTTCATTTGATACATACGCACCTTCGTTGTCATCTTTGTGTGGATCTTTTTTTTAACGCTGAGTAAAGTTTTACTTCCGCTGACAGTGAAAGCGACTTCAGCGAAGTCTCGCGAGATGAGAGTACATCGTGTGACGACACGTGACTGAAACGTAACATGTCCCAGCAGGCCGGAAGTATACGAGATCCGGTAATTCTCGCAAGATGAGACTATAGCTTGTGACGACACTTGACGAATTCAGACACGTCACAGGAGTCCGGAAGTATGCGACTTCTGGCAGGTAACGCGAGATGAGACTACATAGCGACAGGTGACGAAAGGTAACGCGTCACAGCAATCCGGAAGTATGTCAAAACAACCGAGTGGCGTATTACACTTGCCAATATAGTTATGCCATTACAAGAGACAGGACAAATGTCATTAAAATACAAAATATTTATTTTGAAAATGTCTTTAGAAGAGAAAAAAAAAACATACAAATTGTTTGGTTACTAGCATCTCACGTTAATGCTAGAAACTAACAATGGAGAAGAGCAGAGTCGGGCGTGCTAATGGGCAAAAAGCCTGTTATTATTTTTCTTTTTTTTTCGTTTTTGTCTGATGGGAATTTCGACGTTGCACCCCGACAAGAGGCAAAACAAGCGCCAGGGAGAGTGGCACTGGCGGTGAAATTTCCTCTCGCCTCTTCTATTTAATATACATGAGCATTCAGGGTTTGAGGGCGGGGGGCAGGCAAGTGGCAACCTTTAATTTTATTTTTTTTACAAAAACACAAACCCAAACGCAAATATAGTGAGTTTAATTAAATTCTGAAATACAGTAGGGACTGGCAATTGTTGGCATTGATATGAATAAAGGGGTCAAACCTAATTTCCAGCCTTCCGAAAACAATAAGTGTTCTACTGAAAGCCATGCAGAACATGAACAATCAGAACGGGGCATAGGGGGTCAAGGGTCGTGTTGGTTCTCCTTAGTTTTGTTTTTCTGAGCAGCGATAGAAGGCTGAAGAGGTTGAACTGTTATGTATTGTTCTTCCTTTTAATCGTTTTATTGTAGTTGTACAATAAGATTCCCTGATGGCCTGCCTTGGCCGCTGTGTTTAAATGACATATCAAACTAATAGGGCCAACAAAAACAAAACAAAAAACAAAACACACAGAAATGTGATACTGTCCATTGGGGGGGGGGGGGGGGGGGGGGCTGAGGTGTGTTTGACAGGTGGTGGTCAGGTTTGGAGGCCGTGGGGTCCGGTTCACTGCACTTTTTTCGTTTTCTCCCTTGTCCCAGTTTTCAAATGTTACATAAGCTGCTTAAACACACGCACGCACTTCCTCCACCGGTCTGGAAGACAAAAAAATAACATGACAATCAGCATTAGCATGATCGTCATTCTAGTTTCCCGTTATCGTCATGAGTGTCTTTTCTGAACCCGTCCGTCACCTATGTCAGCTTCTTGGCTTTGTTGTAAAGCGAGTCCACCACTTTGCTCATGTTCTGGATGGTTTCCAAGGCGGCTTCGTACGTTTTGTCCACGGGTGGCTCCTCGAAGATGATCAGCACTCCTTCTCCTTGGTCCAGGATTCCTGAGCACACACCCCCAAAAATATCATGAATAAAGTTTCAAATTGGAAGCTTGTGAATATGAAATCTGAATGCGTGTTGCATCATATGTACCGTGAAACTTTTTATCCAGGATCATCTGTGATAGTTTGCGCTCTACATTCCCCTAAAAAAAATATAACATTAAAATGTCATTTAGAACAGTGGTCCCCAACCTTTTTTTGCGCCACGGACCGGTTTAATGTCGGACAATATTTTCACGGACCGGCGGATAAATACAACAAAATAAAATGATACAACAGGCTAGTTTACGGTGGGCTAATTTTTGCGGTATGTATCACGTGACCTAGACAAGCGTTTTGACATGCGTCAAGAGTAAGTCATAGACACGGATGTCATCTGGTAATTTTTCATTTTTCAAAATAAAACATAGTTCGGACTCAAATAATAAATAAAACGGAAATTATGTAAATTATTTATTCTTTCTGCGCGGCCCGCTACCGGTCGGTCCGCAGCCCGGTGGTTGGGGATCTCTGATTTTGAATAATTAATCATGAATTGAAGTTTAACTTGGAATGACGTACCTTTGAGAGTTTGATAAGAGCCGATATGTGTTCTATCTGGAAAAACAGAAGAAAAACACACATAAAAACAAATGCTTAAAAAATTGCTGACGAACAATCGATGACAAAAATCAACATTATTTGGTGCGGAACTTGAAGAAAATGGCCGACGGTCACCTGAACTCTGGAGAAAGGCTCGATAACCCGGATGAGGTTCTGTTCCAGTAGGTTGTCATACAGCTTAGCCAGGTGCGTGTTGATGATGGGGTCGTCCCGCAGCTCCGCTCGGTACTCTGTGAGGGCCTGGGAGGGGAGTGGGGGTTAAAGGTCACATGCTTTGCTTGGGGGGGAGGACCAAACTTCATGACTTAAAGACTTCTTTTACCTTTTCAAAGTCTGCTAATGATCGGTTTTTGCTGGCCTGGGCCACACATTTCAGTGCGTCTGTCTACAAGGAGAATAACAATTTATCTTGATGAACAGAAGCATACAACTAAATCAATGAAAACATTCTTACCTGGCGTCCGGTGTACCGCAAGGCCAGTTTTCCACTGATTAGAGCTTGTACCTCTTCCGGTCTGCAAAGATTAAATACAAAAAAGTCAAATCTGGAAGCTATAGGACAATAAAGGCAATATATTTGCACGTCCACATACGAATTGAGGACAATCTTGCAGAGGAGCATATATTTGAGGGCCGTGATGGCTCGCGGGCTGTCGATGGAGTCGTAGCCCTCGAAGGCCTCGAAAAAGTAAGAGTAAGCCGTCTTCCAGTCCTTCTCCTCGGCCGCGTGGATGATCCCTGCGCGCGGGAGGCCAAAACAAGCATTCATGACGAGCAGTTCATTCCAAGATGTGACGTGGGACTTTTCGCTTGTCACCTGACTGCATGTCCAGCGCCGCCTGCAGCTTGGGAGGACAGTAGATGGCGTTGGCGGTGGTGCGCGCTGACGTGAGCGCGGCGCGGGCCTTGGGGAGGTTACTGAGGGCGTGGTAGGTCTTGCTCTCCAGCAGCTGAACTTCCACCAGCAGGGCCTTGTCGTCCATCTTTTTCAGTTCCAGAAGAAGCTGAGATCCTGCGGGTGGGAGCCACAAAAGAGCTCGCATTGGAAGCACATTTTCGACGGCTAGCAGCTCCAAGGTGAGCACCCACCGAGCGCCAAGGCCTCCTGGTACCTCTTGGTGTCAAAATAGAGCGAGATTAGTCGAGCCTGTCAAGAGGAGAAGGAAACAAACCACAAAATGAACCCCAATGCATCAATTCCCCGATCGTCGGCCAATCCATTTTTTATTTAAAGGCGTCACCACCTCGAGAGCTTGCCGCAAAAAGGTCCTCTTCTCAGCCTTGGCCCATTCGATGCATTCCAGGCACAACTCCACCTCCTGGCCCGTGGCCGCCTCCATGTCCAGGAACAAGTCCAGCAGCGAGCGCACCAGCCGGGCCGCTTTGGCCTTGCTGATGGAGATCAGGAACGGCCGCACAAATTTCAGCAGGCCGCCAAGTTCTGGGGAAGGGAGACGACGATTAGACCCAAAAGAAACGTTGCTGAGAAAAAGAAAAGGGGTGACATTTTGAGGGAGTTTTCACCTGCCGCCTGTCCCGTCTTGGCCAGAAGCGTTCCAAGCTCCAGGATGCTCTGCTCTTTGACCCTGACTGCTTCTTCATCGTTCTCCTGGACATCTCGCCTCACTGTCAAACCATCAAACACATGAATTTAGGTTTTCGAGGCATCTTCAAGCAGAGGTGTGAGAAAAATAAATGTGGACAAGTGTTTAGCAAAGCATTTCAGTGCAAAGGCAAGTTGCAACAAGTCGTTTGCTTGAAGCGCTTCATGAGCGGTGGTGGGAAGTAATAATTATGTGTCACATTTTTCATGTTTATTGTCTCCTTCTGCTTCCTGGAAAACATACACACACTATTCAAATTTATTTTCCCTGTGGATGATATTCACGGTGAAAAAACCAACAAATTGCTTATGATTTCGGGTAATTGTTTATCTGGAATGTCCAAAAATGTTGATCACGATGACAGCTGAAGTCTTGTGGTGTGACAAGGCAATTTGAGGGCAATGTCGCCGGTGTTTACACATAATATACATTACACTTAGCATAGGTTCAATTCGCTTTATTAAAACACAAAAACT
The DNA here is from genome assembly GCF_051943395.1 of Hippocampus bargibanti. Classification (NCBI taxonomy): domain Eukaryota; kingdom Metazoa; phylum Chordata; class Actinopteri; order Syngnathiformes; family Syngnathidae; genus Hippocampus; species Hippocampus bargibanti. The sequence continues at coordinate 9,855,008 of NC_142748.1, forward strand.
TCGGAACACACACGGTTGAAACGCTGTCATGTCATCGCTGAAACAATCTATATCCACACAACAACAACAACAAAAAACAATATGATAACAAAACATATCACAGCCTTAGCAATCACTGCCGTGATGACAACAGGCTAGCTAGTAAGCAACACCGATACTCGATTAGCCCAGATTTAAAAATCGATTTGGGAGCCGGTAATAGTGTAGAAAAATTATTAAAAAGAGACAAAACACGAATTGATTTGAGGCGTCAGGCCTGTTAGCAGAGCGGCTAAGCGGCTAACGGCCGTCCACGACGGCTGGACGGGAGCTCCCATTCAACAGTGAGTCAGCACCGCGCAGCCGGCTCGCTGCTATCCAACGAGCGGCGGCACTCGAGGGTTCGAGCGGCGAGAAAACACCCCTCGTACGGCCAAAAGCCCCCCGCCAGCTTCGAAATCAAAGCGTCACTCGTACCTATCGAGTGCAGGATGTCGATGGAGGCGTTTCGATCCGTGCTAATGAGAGACTGAGCTCTCTGAAACTCCACCACTGCTGCAGCCGCCATCTTCCCTATTCAAAGTGCAGCCTGAATGGCAAGCGAGAACGGGATGTGACGTCACTGTGACTGTGGCGTCCGGGAAATGTAGTTTAACGTCAAATGAGCATTTTCGTGTTACGACAAGAACCAGTAAAAAGAGAAATACATAAAACACATCAATTTACAGATTATTATTAGATAAAAGTTCAAAAAATACATGTATTTTAATGAACAAATGTTTCAAATATGAACGAATAAATGTTTGTTTGCAATCATGGTTGGGTTTTACTGCCCTCCTGTGGACAAAAGGCGCACAACAGAAGGAGCAGCCACAATGGCTTTTGCATACATAAGATACGTATATTGATTTAAACTAATTTTAACCAAATAAATCGTTTCTTCACTCTTTTTAAAGAGTGTAGCGTTTTTTCAGAGTATATCGTTTTATTCAGATTATATTATATGTTATGAATCGAGATTTATATCCATTTTTGTGTTGTTTTGTTTGTCGTTATGCTATTGTCAATTCATTTCACTGAAGGATGATTTGCAATTCACGATTATGGGCGTGCATTGATTAAACCGCCTCTGTAATGACAAGAAAATTGAATGTAATCCACATTTAATCTCATGTCATTTCAGAAATCATTATAACAATCCCAAAGCAGCGATATTCTACTTTGGTTCTTCTGTTTTTTTTTTTTTTTTAGAATCTTATCTTTCTTGATAAAATGCAAAAAGTTTCCCTCTATTTTCCTGAGGATCAATATCTGCTCTTTGCAGAGATAACACGTGTGTCAACCATAAAACGAGCACATTTCCTATTGATTCCGCCCCGGGGGAGGCGAGATTAGTGTCAATGTGTCTGAATTTGGGTCAGGCGCAAACGTCCTCCAATCACCGGACGCTTGGTGGTGTGGCGTTCAGGTGCACGCGCCGCACTGTACTTCGCGCGCGCTCTTTCCACAACGCGGCTGCGTGGCGCGGACGCTGCACCGGAGGACCACCGCCTTTGCGACATCACTGCACAACACAACGCCGAACGATACACATCACGCGAGAAGAAAAAAAAAACCACGGCAGTGCGCGTCAGACAGCTCGAAGTATCACGGCCGCGAGAGGAGCGCAAGGAGCGGCAACCGCATCCTCAGCATCCTCGCCCGTGCGTGTTTTCGCCTATTTTGCCAGATTGGTGATCTTTTTGACCGTCGGACATTGTTTGTTGCTTCTCGCGACGGTTTTGAAACGGACCGAGATGCTCGTTGGTCGACGTTCATGAGGGGCAACAAGCTCGGCCTCATCATCGTCATTCCAAGACCTGCAGGTAAGATTTATTTTCATTTTAATCGCCTTTTTGCTTGGATGCTAAACTAGAATAGAGTGTGTTCCTTCGATTATGATGTAAGATAATATCTCAATTCACGAGTTTGGATTTTTTTGTTCTCCCGATGGTGGCTATAAATAGCCTCGTTTCCACGACCAGACTCGATTTCAGAACCACGGAGAGCACCCCTAAACCCAAATTAGCATGAAAAATCCACCCCAATTTTCTTCTGGGTGGGTTTAAAGTGGGTGTTTTTTTATTCAAGGCTGTTTACGTTTCTGGCGTCCATTTTAGGGATGGTGCATGATTCGCTCATCGGTCATGGAACATGAAATATGGATTGGTGTATTAACATGAGATATGAGAATATGCTTTTTCGGCGTTTTTGTTGTTTTTACGCGGGCAGGAGCAACACATATTTGAAATTGTTGATCATCATTTTCGTTACAGCCATCTTTTGCTGTGTGTGTGTGTGTGACGAAATCAGTCCGGCGCTACAGCAGAGTCCAGTCGATGTTGCCTGCTAGTTAGCTTTAGGGAAAACCAGCAGAATAAGAAGCAAATTCATAAATTCATTTTTGGCCACATCAACACAATTTTCTTGGAATAAACACAAAATATTTGCTGGGAAAAAAGCACTTATGGGTACCAAGAGGTGTATTTTTGGCCCATTTTTAACTCATTCGCTGCCTTTCCTGAATACATTCGGGAATAGCATTTGCCTTTTGGTCATCCGCCCCCATTTCAAACTCAGATAACTCCAGACACATATAATTTAGGAATTAACAGTTTTTTTCTGATGAAAGAATTGAGTCTGAGGTTTCTAACGCTGTATTGAATGTTGATGTAATCCCAAAACTCAATATTCTGTGGGTCCTGGAATTCGAGTGAGAATGACAAAAACCCTGGCACTGGAGTGGACACATTTTTGCACATTGTCTGCCAGTCAATGAATTAAGAACTGTTTTTGATGTTGTAGGATAACGTCTGGCAGCGAATGAATTAAGAATGGCAGCATTAGGAAATATTGCAGTATAGGGCAACTTGTGGGGTACAAAGTCGGGTGGGTAAACATCCCAAGATGATGCATAGAAAGTGTTTTTGCGTCCATTTCAAACGCAAGCAATGCTGCAAGGGGGCTAATCTTCAAATTTGTCTGACCGTCTTTTGGCAGATCGCAAGCCGAGCGCCGCCGCCGAGGCCTCCCCGCCGAGCTCTTCCGTCGTCCCCTCGCCGCCGTCGCCATGGGAACCGTGCTGTCCCTGTCGCCCGGCTACCGCAAGGCGGCCCTGTTCGAGGACGGGCCGGCCGCGGCGGGCCACTACACGGCGGTGCAAAACAGCAAGAACGCCAAAGACAAGGGCCTGAAACGCCACTCGCTCATCAACGTGTTGCCGTGGAAACGCATGGCGGCGGCGTCGGCCAAGAAGAAGGCGTCCAAGAAGGTGCAGCCCAACGCCGCCTACCAGAGCCACGTCAGCCACCTGAACGGCGAGAACCTGAAGAAGTCGCAATCCTGCGCCAACCTGTCGTCCTTCGCGCAGGAACAGGGCACGCCGGCGCGCAACAAGGCGTCCGACGACGGCGACGCCGACGCCTCGGCCAAAAAGGTCGCCGTCGCCGCCGGCGTGCCCGGGACGCCCAAGCGGGTGATCGTCCAGGCGTCCACCAGCGAGCTGCTGCGCTGCCTGGGCGACTTCCTGTGCCGGCGCTGCTACCGCCTCAAGCACCTGTCGCCCGGCGAGCCGGTGCTGTGGCTGCGCGGCGTGGACCGCTCGCTCCTGCTGCAGGGATGGCAGGACCAGGGCTTCATCACGCCCACCAACGTGGTCTTCGTCTACATGCTGTGCCGCGACGTGGTCTCCTCGGAGGTGGGCGGCGAGCACGAGCTGCAGGCCGTGCTGCTCACCTGCCTCTACCTGTCCTACTCCTACATGGGCAACGAGATCTCCTACCCGCTCAAGCCCTTCCTGGTGGAGAGCTCCAAGGAGGCCTTCTGGGACCGCTGCCTGTCCATCATCGACCTGATGAGCGCCAAGATGCTGCAGATCAACTCGGACCCGCATTACTTCACGCGGGTCTTCGCCGACCTCAAGAACGAGAGCCACAAGGAGGAGGAGCGCGGACGCCTGCTCATCGGCCTGGACCGGTGAGAACTTTTACACACACAAAAAAAATAACAACGCATTTCAACATTATTTCACTCATTCACTTCCGGGCAATGTGCAAAACTGCGGCCACTCCAGCGCCAGGGTTTTTGTCACTGTCACTCGAACCCCGGGACGCACGTGATATCGAGTTTTAGGACCGATGCAGCGTTAGAAATCTTAATTCTCTTTCATTTAAATAGTTAATTCCTAAACGATACCAGCCTGGAGTTATTTGAGCTTGAAATGGGGGCAGATGTACAAAATACGAAATAGCTAGCTAGCTATTTGCTATCATCCAACTTACAACCGAGTTCCATTCCGACCAGTAAGTCGAGCAGGTCGTGAGTCGGATGTTACCTGTATTTGCTATCTATTAGCTAACTGGCTGGCTATCTAGCTATCTATCTATTAGCTGGCTGGGGTATCTAGTTAGCTATCTGTCTAACTATCTATTAGCTAGGTATTAGCTAGTTAGCAGAAGAAAGAACTAACCTGCACTCAAGTTAGCGCTTGAACAACAGCTGACGCTACAACAAAGCGCTAACATGGACAAAAGGCAAATACTGCCCCCTCGTGGAAGGGAAAAAACATGGCCAGAGGTCTGACCAATGCTTTGTCTGCACCCATACAAGAAAAAACAAAACCTGGATAAATTCGGGCATGGCAGCGAATGATCGGGTCGGTTTTAAAAGCGACATCCCTCCCCCCGTCGTGTGCCCCTGCAGGAGGGCCATCGCCTGACTGGAGCTGGTCGTCACGCCACGGCGCTGAAAGTCCTTAGCCCCGCCCCCCTTACGCTGGACTTTTGATGAATCTTGGACGGAACGTCAGCTACAGCGTTGAGGTTTGGGACTTTTTTTGGGGGGGGGGGGCATTTTTCTCTCGTACTGGACAAAGCGGGGGAAACGCTAGGACACAACTTTCTCTTATTTTGAAATAGGACAACGTTAGTGGGTGTTTTCACAGCTGCGTGGAGCTTATTTATTGCTTTTTATTGATCTGCACATCTGGAACAAGCTCATTTTCGTTGCTCATCATTCAAGATGATTAGATTTGGACACTTTTTGCACGCGGTTTACTAGTCTTCTATTTTTTGGGAGGGGGTCTACATTCGTGTTGATTTTTAGCTCTGCCTGCTGACATTTTTTTAGCGTGCTCATCGTCCAGCGTGAACAGTGCCATATTCTCAATTTCCTCCTCTCTGACTTTTAAGCGCTCACGATGCTATCGGCGAAGATTCAAACGTCTACGTTTTGTCTCATTTTTTTGGTGCGGAATGAAGATGGCTTCTGGGGATTATTTATCACGGACCGATCTGACCGGCGCCAACGCAACAATCCGAATGAAACAAATAACAACAGGAATAAGTTAAAATATTTGACTGCCGCTGTTAAATTTCACACGTATTTTACTTCTGACAGCCACGACGGCTTAGAAGGGGTGATCCCATTTTGAGATCCATTACAAAATGTGCTTGATAGCAGAAATAGTGCTAAGGAGGCTTTTATGCGCATAATCCCAAAGTAATACGTCACAAGTGAGTTCTAACAGCTGAGTTTTAATCTTCTAAATCAGGGGTGTCATGTTTAATCCCCGTCACATATGACATATAGAGCGCACAACAAATGATTAATTAACTAGTTTTCAAATCTGAAGTCAAGAATAATGACTGTTATTGTGGTTTACATCCAAAAATAGAAACTTTTGGATAGGATTTTAGCAAGCGTGATGGAATTTCACAAGTTTGATTTGCTTTAGCGGGCCGAAAAAAATAATGTGGCGGCCCGGATTTGGCCCACGGGCCTTGACTTTGACACCTGTGTTCTAAATCCTTCCCTGTTTGACTTTTGGGGGAGGGGGGTTATTTTTTGTGGTGTGTGTGGTACCTCAAAGGGGGGTAGAAGGTTATCTTTGTTCCTCAAGAGTCGGTCGTGAACAAAGAAAACGCATCTTTTAACTTCACTTCATTGAGTTAGCTAGAAAAAATGGGGGGGGGGTCAAAAATGCTAATTTTTTTGTGTCTACTGTTGCGTACGTTGTAAATAAATGACGGTGGGTAAGACGAGGTCGTGTGCGAGTATGTGTGCGAATGTGTTTGTACAGTTTGCGTGGAAACAAAGATGGTGCGGGGTTGTGGGTGGCGGTGGGGGGGGGGGGGGTGCTTCAAGGTTCTTGATTGTTATTAAAACAATACTTTTTTTCCAAATATAATGAACATTAAAAAAAAGCTGTTGCTGTTCCAGATTTCTTTTGACTTATTTTCATTTATTTTTGTACTGTGATCAATATAAATCCAAATAAAACGCACTGATTGTTCCAGACGCTAGCGTGTTTTGTGTGTTAAAAAGTTAGCACACTTAGCTTGGGGGGGAGGGGGAGGCGGTTGGGGGTTGAAATCTATGCCTGCTGGGAGGCAAAAGGACACCGAGGCCAGTTACTGAGTCAGCGGTCCCAAGCGCTAACCAGTCCTCACCGGGAGCCAATTAGAGGCGCCCTCGGTGACAACCGCCAGAGTGCTGTTGTCATGGCAATGACAATCGGGCGGATGGGGAGTTTGGGGGGGGGGGGGGGTTATGGTGACCGTGTCACTTCGTTAAGACTTCAGTCATTCATCGTCGGCCATTTCCTGTACACACACACACACATGTTCAAATTGACTGAAAAAAGACATTTGTACACAAGATGGCCAAGTACTGCATGTACTGTTTATTCATCGCTATGAGAATATGACAAAAGGATATCAAACGAGGCACAATGTGACCGCACGTCAATACCAACGAATAAATAACGGGCAACGACGGAATTTTTGGCGGCTACTTGGCAACATGGCGGTTTCATTTCAAGTACAGGTTCAGGTGGCACCTCCGCGCTTTGAGCGCCGCAGTTCGGGTGTTTTAGCGTCACGTCGGACCAACTGGGAGTGATGCGGAAAATACAACGGAGAATTGAAGTTCCTTCGTCATCGTTATGAACGGACATATGTATGCTAGGATGGGCAAGTTATATATTCCAAAAAAAATATGTAAATTAAATTGCGGGCGTGGTCAACACAGCCCGAATAACAAGTAAAAAAAACGCATTTGGCATGGATAACCATTAATAATTAACATTATTTTAAATCCTTCACTCACATAATAGTTATTCTTGGATTGACAACAAAATGAGAACAATATTGCACAAAGTAAAAAAGAAAAAAGGGGGCGTGGTCAGGGAAGAACATCACTTTGGTGGACAATTCCATACAAAATAAAATAAAACACCCAGAACAGACAAACCATCCATTCATCACCTTTCCAGTCCGCCGAGGGCATCGTCATCGTTGGCGCCGCCCGCCACTCAGTGCCACTCAGCGCCACTCAGTTAGCAGGGACGGCTAGCACGTAGCCGGCGCGGCTCTTGGTGAAGTCGGGCTGCGATTGGTTGATCTTGGGCTCCACCACCACCGTGCACTTGCGACCTTTCATGCTGCAGTGGATGGGACTGTTGACGTTCACCTGCAGCTTCCTGCGCTCGCTGTCAACACATGGAGACAGTGGTTATTTGTAAAATGGGGATGTTTTTTTTAATAAAAATAAAAGCAGCTCGCTAGCTAGCCAAAACAACAAACCGGGAACAAGTCGTCACATGATGACAGCGACATGTTTGTTACGCAATCACAACAAGTCACTGAAATAAGTCATGAACATAAACACTTCTGCCCACATAGCACGCCTCCGCATGCAGCTTCGGTCGAAACCGAGGGGGGAAAAGTCGGCGCCGGTTGCCACGGCAACCTCCCCAAACCATACTCCATCCATCTGTCATGGCCGCCAGCCAAAAGTACTTTGCGATTGCGTGGGCGTGTCTTGCCGAAACGCCAGAAGCACGCTGGGTTCTCAAACTAGAAAATCCATTTTTTTTCCCGTCCCTTTCACCGATGGGCCTGCGCGAGACGCCCGTAGCTCGCTTGGCTCCAAGGCCGATCAAAAGGTTATCATCCCCGTGTAGGATTAACGGCGCTGTTTCCGGATTATGCGGGAGTTTGATCAATACGTAGCTAATTAGCATGCACGTTTTAGATAGCGCAGTTCTGACAAAAGGGCAACGTGAAGGAGAAAAAATGCTAATGAGATTCACGTGTTTGTGCTGGGCCAGCCAGCACAAATTTTGTGTTTTCGGCTAATTTAGCTAGCAGTGTCATCGCGATTTTGAATTATGCGTGACATCATCATATTAGCAAGTCCAAATAAGCCATATGGCACCAGCGCCCTTCTTTTGTCCGTCAGGAGCCTCGCTAGAGGATCAAAAGATCGACTTTCGCTCCCGGTGGAATACATTAATTTAATCAATAACGCTTTCTGACAGCTTCTTAGCTGCAGGCTATCTGCCAAGAGATTTTTTTTCTTGTTATTTGCCCGGAAACGTATTTAGCTGCGATCGTTTCCATTTCGGTAATTCCCAACATGGCAGTGGATTATTCACAAGACGCAATATGTCGGCGGGAGGGGAATAAATTCACAGTTCCTGTACTTTCACGTATTGTGCTACTTTTTAGTTCAGGAACTATTTGATGAGAATAAAATGATTTTTTTTAAATTGCGCAATTCCTTGCAGAGGGGGGCAAACAGCAGCAGGTGCTGTTTTTTTTGGGATGAGCATCATTGGCTCATTATGTTATTCATGCATCACGGGGGGCGCGCTCACGTGTTGCCTCCATATGTCTGCCGTGACTTCAGTCACGTTTAAACAATCGTCGGTCCGAAGAGGCTCATACTAATACGCCGACGTACGCCCAATCGGGTGAATGGCGTCCGCCATTAACATCTGTTGCCGGGAATCGGCACATGCCGCGCTTATAAAAAACGCGCCACCTTAGCGGATGAGTGGGAAGTGAGGCGGAACCGGAAACGAAGAAAAAGAGGTGGCACGGGTCTCCAGAGGGGGGACGGTGGCATTCCGCAGATGGCGGAAGGCGGTGGGGGCGTGGAATGAGCGTTGACGACAAAACAGCTTTGCTCTAAGAATACCCATGCTAGCTTAATGCTAACACAGGATGGAAAACGACATTGGCTGGCTAGCAATTAGCAATGACATTCATCATGATGCTATATTTTTTAATCCAGTGCAAAAAAAGTACTCTTTTTGCATTTTATCAGGTGAATCTTCTTCATCCAATCACAATAACACCTACAGATGATTTTTTTTAATTGATTAAAAGAAAATCTGTGCACTGAAGGTCATCAAAGGAGACCTTTGGCGAGGATTTACAGTACATCGTCCCCGTCTGCAACCATGCAGGCGGGTGACGAGGTGTGTGTCAATGGATCGCTCACTGATCCGACAAACATGGAAGCAGCTGTCGCTATGGCAACTGCATCCGCAGCGCCCCAGAAAAGGAAACGTGAAGGAAAACAAAAGAGCGGACGGGAATGTCAGGTGGAAGGCAGAGGGTGAGGGAAGAAAGGGAATCAGGAGGGAGGGAGGAAGAAAAGGGGGATGGGTAAAAAGGGGCAGTGAGGGTGCGGTATGGATTAGGGAAAAAGGGGGGTTGAGGAAAGGGGGGGGGAGATAATTTGAGACGAATGGGGGTGAAAGTAAAGAGGGGAGAAGGAGGAGTACGCGGTTTGCCTCTGTCAGGACAAAAACAATTTGATTCAGCACAAAGTGTGGCGACCTTGGCGAGGAAAGCGCATCAGCGTCCTGATGCTTCAGTGCACGCTGTTCTTTTGCAACATGCACAGAGAAAAAATATATATAAGGGGAGGGGGGAGCTTGTATTCTAAAAATAGTCACCAGCAACAGCGGCTTTAAATATTTCATCTCTTCCTCAGCAAGAAAAGTGGGGAGGGTGTAAGAAGAGGGTGTAAGTAGAATTAAATTTTTAAACATAGGGTCTGGAGGTCGTGGTCGTCAGTCGAGCCGGTTGTAAGTCGGATGTTACCTGTATTGTATAACAAAACGCCATGAATCAGTTATCGCCGCGAATATTTAGTTTTCAGAGAGGATAAAAATGCCTAAAAAAAAGATTCTTCGCGATTGACCAAAACACAACTTTGCTAAACAGGAAACTGACCTCTTAAAGTGGCTGAGAAGGGCGCCAACCAGCTCGCCGATGCGACTCTCGTTGGCGGGCACCAGACCCTGCAGGCATACCACCAGATCGCGGCTGTCCTTGGTATGGAAAACCACCAGCTGGTCCTTACCCGGTGACACGCTCATGCCCGTCACCTGCCACGCATCACAACGGATGTCAATCAAAAATGATAAAGAGGGCAAAATGGCCGAAAAAAGACAGCTTTGGCACTTTGTGTTATGCTGATGGTGACTACGCAGTCGGGAAGGAGAAACAAATCCATCAAAGTCAAAGCTGATCAAGATTTATTGAACCAACGCCCGGCCGGGGGGGGGGCTTCAATTGTTCTTTTAATCAAAACGCAGCAGGACCAGAACAATTAGTTTGACTTTTATGTATCTTTAAAGACCTTGGCAGCGAACGAAGATAAGCAGCTTCGACCTTCTGCGGTCTTGATGTGCTTCATCTTGCTTCTAATTTTGTGCAAATTGGCTTTTTCGGATAGAGGTGGGCACCCAAAACCAACCCCTTTTGCACACCCCCTGTTCACATTTATCACATTTTGTAGGTTGAAATGCCAAGCGGCGTGAAGCTCACGGCCCATCCACTAAATCATTTTTCATCTGCATAATGAAGCCTCCGCTGCCCCTCGTCTGACCCGCCGCCATCTGTTCGATTGTCTAATGTGTAAACAAAACAAAAAAAATATGTTTTTTTCACTTGACTTCTAAACTAAAATGGCCGCAGAGCAGCTACAGGAACGTGAAAGGTAGAAAAAAAGGAAGTGGAGGAGATGAATGGCACTCTTCAGGAAACAGAAGGTGGAAGAGAAGCGCCGCCGCACATCAGCTGATCCGCTGCTGTCGCCATGACGACGCCGTCTCCTGGGAAGTCGGCATGACAACGCGCGGGGAAGGGAGCCGATGCGTCGCAGAAAAAAAAAGTTCCAAAGTCGCGCACCATGCAGACATGTTGCGCAACGGGTGTCATTTTTAGCACAGTTGTCCTAATTCAGGCCATCCCTCGAATCTCAAGGTTGGGATGACTATGTCACGTGATCCGAAGAAGCCTCTTTTTTAGCTTTCCGAGTGGCCTAAATCTGCCATCAGGATGACAAGTGGTGAAATAAAAGCCTCTTACGTTGTACAGCGGGATGCTCTTCATGGGTTTGTACTGCTTGAGGGGGTCCATCTTGTACAGGTGGCGATCGGTGATGAGCACCACTCGGTCCTCGGCCTTGTGGAAGTGGTTGATCTGGAAACGAGGCAAGCAGGATTGTCATTAAAGTTGTAAAATAAGGCGGCAGAGGATGCGGCGGCGTATTTGGCTGCCACCTTGCGTACGTTGCACGCAAACAAAACCCGCATGAATTTGTCCCTGCGCTGCAACTCGCTGGAGACCAAAGTGAAGGACGCCGTGCTGTCAGGGCTATCTCGTTTCTGGGAAGAAAAAAAGAACACGAGACGAGAAAGACTGCAATTTTTCAGTTTCCTAATCGCAAAATAAACAGACTCCTAACGCCGTTAGCAAGTGAATGCTAACGATCTTTAGCCTTTATTTTTTTAGCGCTATAACCGGGTTTGGATGTGCAACTATTTACCAGGTAGTTTCCTTCCCAGGCCCTTTGTAGTCCCAAATCGACTCTGTGGCCCTTGAGGGCCTCCAGGCAGGCTACCTTGGCCCTCACCTGAAGAGTCTCCTCGGGATTCAAGCCCTTGATCAGCGTCCATGCCCACCACCTGCACAAGCCAAAGAAAATGATGGGTAGAGGCAAGAAAGAAAAATACAAACGCCTTACTGCAGAGGAGAAATCGACCCTAGTCGACTCTTCTCGGTGTACAAAAATACAAACAATTCCCAGTGTTAGTAGAAGGAAACATGTTTCAAAGGGGGCGCATCTGGATGAGAAAACGAGACCCGAGGCCTTGTTCGTCTCTAGTGGTTTACGGGTCAACTCCGTGGTTGCTCGCTGTGGAAAAACACCGGCTGAGAAGCCACATTGGAGCTCAACCAGAGTGTACGCTACTGTACTCAAGCACCACAAGACAAGACAAAATCTTTAAAAATAAGCTATTTGAGGAGAAAAACAAATATTATGATGGCAAATGCTAAGTGAGGCAGATCCTCGTACCTGTTGTAGATGCTCCTGAGCGAATCCTCAAACTTGCGCAGCACTTTGGGCGGCGTTGGCCACTTGACGTGGCGGCCGCGGTCTTTCATGGAGCGCACGTTGGAGAAGCGGCGCTTCAACTCGTGGATGTATGATTTGACCTTGTAGTGACGGTAAGCCCTCAGGATCACCAGGGCGGCGCGCATGCGGCGGTAACGGATGCGGGCGATGGTGCCCCTCCATACCTGGAGATGACGCCAACCAGGAAAAACAATAACTCCTCAAGATGATATAATAGCTACATGGTCTATTTTCACAATTTAATGGTTTATTCTACAACACGGATGCCCATTTATCACATTTTACATATAAGAAGACATAAAGGGCAATGTCTATCCTGGCGAGAGAAAAAAAGCGCACACCTTCTGCAGGAACACGACGATCTTCTGGAGCATCTGGGAGCGCTGCTCCTCCAGGCTAAAAAGCGTACGGGGCGTACGCACAAAGACTTTGGTCTTCCCGTAGGCCACGTCGTCGTCAAATCGGCAGCCTTGCAGGAGCCTCTTGACCGCCTCTTTGTCCGAGGGAAGGTCGTGGTTGGGCCACGTGAACTCCGAGATCATTTTGTACCTGCAGGGGGAGGAAGTACGTTTCGGAAGATTGTAACGACCGACGCAGGGATGCATCTGGGGAATTAAAAAAGGGGGTCGGATGGCCCCATTGTGTCTGAAAAAGGGGCCAAATTCAAAAATTGATGGGGCCTGATTGAACTAGATAGCCGACGTATACAAAACTCATTGAAATAAACCAAAATACAGGCAACATCCGATTTACGACCAGCTGTACTTACGACCATGACCTCCAGACCCTATTTTTAAAATTTTAATTCTACTCCTGGAACCGCAACGCGCCAGCAGGCCGGCAACGTGTACGACAATTTTGGCCAGCCAGCATCTCACGCTAGCACAGCAATCGACTGTGTGATGGCACAAGAGAGGGGGAGTTTGCGAGTCTCGATTCAACATTTTGAATGAATTTCGACTTTCGACTGTTTGGTCGGAACGGAACTTGGCCGTAAGTCGGATGCTACCTGTATATTCATGAGAGCATATTTATAAATTGGCATCTATTTTTCTAATATGTCAACAACCAATTTTAAAATAATGTATTGATCCATCAAATAAACATTTTCTATTTTCTTTAGTTACTACACAATCAATCCCATGCTACTTTAATAGGTTCTGTTTAGTACCTCTGCAGGAATCTCGGGTACGTCTGTCTGTAGGCGAAGCCGGCGCGGCGTACTCGTACGTTCTCCAGAAGGCCCAAGTACTCCACCTGGTGGCGGCAACGCTCGTGCTCAAAAATCAGCGGCGACTTAACGTCGTTGGGCTTGATGCAGCGGACATAGTAGGGCTCCTGCAAAGAACGGTCCAAGTAAGACGAAGGCGCTGTGGCGGGCAATAGAGCTCTCCTTTTCCACACGCTAAGGCATTGTTGAGTCATCACCTTGCTAGCCAGGTTCTCGACCAATGAGATCATGGAGTTTTTGAAGAGCGTGGCGGCGGTGAGCGGCCGCTTGGTGACCTCCGTGATGCTCAGTTTGCCCTCGGGCCACATGGCCTTTAGCACGGGGTTGGAACTGGACACGTCAAAACAAAAACAAAAAACGGAACATCCTCAATGGTGGGGTGAAGGTGCAAGGGGGATAAGGTAACACACCTGTTGTAGAGCAGCCTTTTGAAGTCCTGAAACAGAGTGTCTTTGTTCTTGTCGATGAAACCCACCACGGAGTAGCTACGAGACGGGAGAGTGGTAAGAAGCACAACACACACACATCACTTGTACAAGTTAATCCTATTAAGTGAGTCCAGCTAAAGGGTAGCGGGCGTGCTCTGGTGGCACTAAGTAGCTTTGGGATCAATCAAGATTGACACCCCCCCCCCCTCACACCCCCTCCGTCTTCCATCATCACCCCCAAGAGGAGACTCTTAACCGGCGCAAATGGGCTGTAGGCGAGTGTGTTAAAGAGGGCTTAGCATGTGTGATTTATTCATTTGAACAGTACCCGATGGCTTTCGGGGTTGTCATCGAGACGTGGTGATGTCATTTTGACGCTTTTTTGGAGGGGGGGGGGGGGGTGAATGTCCATCTGTGAAAGGAGTCATCATGTTCGGTGGAGTACTCACACCACATCACCAGCGTAGTGTCGGATGCGAAAGTCTCGGTCAAACTCCAAACTCTTGTCAGTCGGTGAAAGCTGCACAAAGACCACAGAGATGTTTTGTTTTTATTCATGGTTGAAGCACGGCGCCATGACAGTTTACTGTATGTTCCATTATTATATTCAACTAAAAAAGTGTTCCTGAAAGAAGCTCATAAAAAAAATGTATCCTTATGATTATTATTATTATCTGCAACTGGCGGCAATATTGTCATTGGTGGCCATGACAACAAAAATATCATTTACAGGTAACATCCAACTTACGAACGAGTTCTGTTACGACCAAAGGGTCGTAGGTCGAAATGGTTGTAAGCCGAAATCCATTCGAAATGTTGAATAGAGACTCAGAGGTTAAATGACACACAACCCCCCTCCCCCTGGTGCCATCACACGGTCGATTGCTGTGCGAATTAAAATGTTAAAAAATAGGGTCTGGCGGTCATGGTCGTAAGTCCAGCAAGTCTATATGAACATTCATATGTATGTTGCGAGCGAAATCGCCAGAGAAAGGGAACCATAAAGTCTACGTCATTAAAGTTTGTCTACTTGCGGTTTACAAGGTGCACACTGTCCATTATTAGTTTGCTTATTTATTGTATGTCTTGTCAAACATATAGTACTAATGTGGATTGTTGTTTTCAATGACTTAGTTTTCGCGGTGTTCCACAATAAACGTTTGTGACATCAGTAAGAAGCATCATCCTTTGACCGGGGTAGATACATTACTATTATTATTATTTTAAAAAATGATATAATTGCCCTGATTTTGAATGAATGAACGCATGAGCAAATAGACAATTCGACATCTTCAAGGCAGAAAATTGTTGTTGTTTTTATAAAATATCAATCAGCCTGACGGTTGGGTAGTAGTTGGTGACCTCAGAGGTCATCTAAGCTTCCCTGTACGCTTCCAAATGTCTCATCCTTAACCCGAGAAGCCTTTTGACAAGCCAGAGAGCATCTCAGGACTGTACTGAAAGCTAAATCCCGCCTTGGCGGATGACCTTCCTGACAAGCAGATGTTGACCAAGCTCTTCATCTGCAGCTGCATCACCCCATCCCCATCTAATGACGTCATCATTTTCTATCACGTTCTGTTCCTGACATATGTCGCCCTCCAGTGTCCATTTAGAAGATGGTCCAAAGACGTTTTTCAAATGATTACATGACACGATTTGATTAAAAAAGGGTCTGGGGGCACCTTGCGGCTAGTGTAATGGGCGTGCTTGGCCAGCTTGCCGTTGAGTCCCTCCAGGAAGAGCTCGTCTGTGACTTTTCCCACGTTCATGCAGGCTTCGTCCAGCACGGAGATGATGCCCTTGTGCTGCTGCTCCACCAGGTCCACAATGATCTGATTGTTGAAGTAGTCGATCTGTCGAGGGGGGGGGGGGGGGGGGGGGGGGTGATGTCAAAGGTGTTCGCAACTACAGAAGTTACCCGTTGAGCGTCTGAACGGCGCCTACGTGTTTCCACGGGATGCCTTCGCGCTGGTACTCCTCCTGCTCCTGCTTCAACACCAGCTGGATGAAAAGCTGCTGTAGTTTCTCGTTGCAGTAGTTGATGCAGAACTGCTCAAAGCTGAAAGCAAAAGATAAACAAACAAAATGGAGGAAGGAACCACATGTGCGGGGGCATGGAATTACGGGGCATGTCGAACCTGTTGTTCTGGAAAATCTCAAAACCGTAAATATCCAGAACCCCGATGACCGTGTTCTTCCCGTGGACCCTGGCGTCGTAGTTTTTCACCTCAATGATGTCGTTGATGCGCCCCACGATCCAACAGAAGAGTCGCTCGTACATGGCCTGAATGTGATGACACGTGAGCGGCGATTGGAGGGGGAAAAAAAGGGGACGTAGAGGTCGGTGGGTCATCACCTTGGCGAGGGCGTCACGCCCGTAACCGGCCTCTTGCGCCGTGTGCTGCTTCTCGATGACGTCGCGGCCCGTGGCCACCGTGCGGAAGAGAAGCGCCTTCTCCACGTTGTCCTGTACGCTGGACAGCAGCTCGGCCATCACCGATACCAGTTTGGTGGTCTCGATCAACGTCACGTCACCGTCCACGCCGAACGTCAAGTTGCCCTGAGAAACAGAGACTTTCGGGTCAGCGCAGCGGCGAAATAACCACACGGACAAATGAAAGCGGGGCATGGTAATGGTTACTATTTATATATTATACTAGCTAACGATTTGCTATCTATTTGATAGCTATTACTATATATTTTCTTATTTGTATTTATTCTTTTATTTTATATTATTTTTATCTTTCCATATTTTGTCTATACTTATGTATTATTATTTAGTATTTTATGTTATATTTTTTATATTTACTCTATTTTTTACGATATACATATATATTCTTTTGTTATTATTTATTATTTTATTAGTTTTATATTTTCAATTTTTTTACTATATTTCTTTATTATTTATTCTTGTATGTTATATTTTATTATATTTTCTATATTTTTTCTATATTTATTTATTATTATTTATAGTTTTATGTTAGATTTTATTATACGTATTTACTATTTTATACTATATATATTTATTATTATTATTATTTCTGATGTTATTTTATATTATTTTTATATTTTCTATATTTTGTATATATTTATGTATTACTATCTATTATGTTACTTCCGGGTTGAGTGAACGTTGGCGCGTGTGGCTGCCGCTGCTCACCCGCAGAAAAAATATCCTGTGACTGTAAAGTGTCCTAGAGAGTTTTGAAAGGCGCTTCTAAATGAAATGTATTATTATTATTATTATTATTATTATTATTATTATTATTATTATTATTATTAGATATCTAGCTAGATAGAGCTGTCTAGCTAGCTATCTATTGTTTATCTATTAGCTAGCTAGCTAACTTTCTATCTATTTCAGTTCTTCCGGGTTGAGTGAACGCTGGCGCATGTGGTTGCCACTGCTCACCCACAGAAAAACGTATTCTGTGACTGTAAAGTGACCTTGAGTGGTTTAAAAGTGGCTTCTAAATGAAATGTATTCTTCTTCTTCTTCTTCTTCTTATTATTATTATTATTATTATTATTATTATTATTATTATTATTATTATTATTATTATTACCAGGTGCAAGATGGTGGCCAGGATCTTGTAAACCGTGAGGACCTCATCCCCCGTGAAGCCGATCACTTTCATGGCGTCAGCCACGGCTTTGAAATCACCTCCGTCGTTGATGGACGACTGCGGACAGAAAGCAGAAATGGATCATGTGATGAACTAGATGGGCTTTATAGAGATATTTTCGTGTCACGCTCGATGGTAGAAATAACGACTCTAATGTCAATTTACTAAATCTTGAATTTTACAAACTGGTAGCAGAACATGTGTTTATGATAGAGATTAGAGAATAAGAAGTTAGCATATTTAAAAGTTTCATGCTGTTGTATGCTTAGTCAACACTTGTGACTCAATACACAATTGAAGCACGGACAACTTGGGGTCAATCAGGTCAACGGACACAGCAAGTTAAACGGTCAGCTTCACAGGAGTAATTTAGGACTTCAAACTCCTTATCACAGGAAGAGGTCATTAGCCAGGTTACAAACTTCATGGGAAACGCAATGTTTTATTACTTAGAGCTGTTGGTGCTCAGAAGGTCCAGAGACGTGGTGTTATAATCAAGAAAACTATGTTTTACTAATGTATCACTTTAATTGGCATGTATTCTCAATAAATAGCATGGCGGACGGGCGCAGAATTCAGACGTGTGTCATGGGTGACTGCGTTTCCTGCCGGCAGTAGGGACAATCTTTCTGGGTCCGAGTCTCTGTCCACAGTGTCTGACTGTCATATCTCTGACAGCTTACCTTGAGCTGACCACCCACTTTGATGTAGTTGTAGCTTCTGGGGTCCCTTTGAATGTGCAGAGAACGTAGCAGAGCATCGGGAGCTCCTCTCAGCAGCTTGCCAACGCAAAACACACACACAAATATTCATGATTGATGCGATATACGCAACCGCATCACGTCAATCCTCGCCTCAAATTTTTACCTGATAGAATGAGTGAAAGCTCCTTTCTCCTTCTTGCTGAAAAATCACCCTTGACTGGCAAGCGGAAAAAAAACATAGTATAGCATTTATTGTCGCCATGACAACCCCCCACCCCCGATATGTCCTTACCTTCTCAAGCAGGTAGTTGTTAATATGGCCGCCGATGGGGTCTCCCTTGAAGTCAAAATTGATGTCCATGTACTTCCCGAATCGACTGGAGTTGTCGTTGCGGTTGGTTTTGGCGTTCCCGAACGCCTCCAGGACGCAGTTGGACTTGAGCAGCATGTTCTTCACCCTGCGTACACAAAGTCCGCGACATGTTAGCTCGCTTTAGGATGGATAAATATACGCAAAATGGCTTACCGTTCCACTTCAGCTCTTTGGTTGGGGTTGGTGATAGCAGCGATGTACTGCATGATGTACTTGCTGGCTTCCGTCTTGCCGGCTCCGCTTTCCCCTGCAAGAAAAGTTCATGCGGCCACTTGTGGTATCTCTCACCGCTCACTTGGGACACCAGATGACTCACCGTAACGACAACAAAGGAGATTTTTCCGAAGTGTCTTTAAATACGCATTTATATTAGGAGTCTATAATTTCACTTCATCTGGCTGCCCAATGGAACGAGCGGATTTAAAGAAATAAAAGCAATTCCCTCTATGACCACTGGGCGTCGCTCAATCCCCGTTTTGGCAGCTGACTTTTTTAAAATATTTTTTAAATATATATCATATTCAAGGGTCATGTGAATGGTTATTTGGCTGCAGAGTAGTTCAGGTTGTCCTCCACGGCTTTTACCTGAGATGACGATACAGGTGTCTTTGTTGCGCCTCTTCATGGCTTTATAGGCTGCATCAGCGATGGCGAAGAGATGCGGCGGCCTCTCGTACAGCTCGCGGCCTTTATATTGCTCCACCACGTCGCGCCCGTAGATGTTCATGGCGCGGTAAGGGTTGACCGAAACCACCACCTCACCGATGTAACTGTAGATTCGGCCCTTCTCGAACCTGACGGGAAAAACAAAAAACATTGACGAGGCAATTTCTATTCAAATTTCAAATCATAAAGACATTGCTCCAAAAAAGCCTCCTGGATCCTCCATTATGTGAAAAAAAATCTGCTTTTTTCCTCCTCCTTGTCCTCGCTCTCCTCCAGACAACCGATTGACCTCCTTCCATTTCCTTCCTCTTCCAAAAAAAGCAATCGGATTCCGTCTGGTCGCCGCAGGAGAAGAAGAATGGCCTCCTTCTTCACCGCTGCCCTCCCCTGACAAACAAACTGAGTTGGGAGGCGGGTGGTTACGAAGACGTCCTTACAGGCGCGTGTGAAGTTGGTCACCGGAGGATTTCAAGTCATCCATGTTAGAAAAGAAAGCAGCTAATTTGGTCA
Organism: Hippocampus bargibanti; assembly: GCF_051943395.1. NCBI lineage: Eukaryota > Metazoa > Chordata > Actinopteri > Syngnathiformes > Syngnathidae > Hippocampus > Hippocampus bargibanti. The sequence continues at coordinate 9,874,786 of NC_142748.1, forward strand.
TGATGTTCAGGGAGCCAACATGAGTGGCGTGCCACAACACCTCCTTGTCGGCCGGAGCTGAACAGGAGCATTGTTTGACAACACGCGCCCTCATTCAAAGCTCCATTGTGGCCTGGCTTGCCACCAGGACTCTGCCGTGCACCACCCCATTGTTCCGGGGGGTCCATCTGAGGTCTTTGGAACCATTTAAAACTGCACCGTGTTGCTCAGTCTTCATTATTGTTTGGTATGGAGGGAACAAAAGCGTCAAACATGGATGGATAAACTCAAAAGGGTAAAAATTGGACAGAATCTGAGTAGAAGCCATCAACAAGCTTTGAAGTGTGTCTCCTTTTTTGTGTGGGAGGCAATGGGGGAGGAGGAGAGTGGTGAGAAAATGTCATAAATGACTGGAGCTCCTCCCAAAAGTTGACCATAAAAAAGATCCGCCAGAGCCAAACTGCAGCGTGTGGTTCAGTGTGCGCGTTCTTGTCTTTCTATCTTGGTGAAATACAACCATTTTGGCCTCTCCATATAAGGGGGAGGGGAAAAAAGTTTACAGATGAGCTTTGTTTGACCTATTACGACAACCGTTGGGGCTCAGTTGAAACACGCTATGGTCTTAGCATGGTGGCTTCTTATGGCTCCCAAACGCTTGACATCATCTGTTGTTCTTTTTTTGTAATGATTGGCGTGCATTCGTCGCGCACGTGTGCCGATGGTTTCACTCTCAGGGTCATGTCAGGCATTATAAAGGGAGAGGAGATAATCTGCGTGTGTTCCATTTCATCACAGTCGCTCCTGTTTGAAGTGATTGGGGAGTGGGGGGGGGTTGCTTAAGCTCATCTGTGCCCACCCGAGCGACACGTGATGGCCGACATCTCCAGCTTTGCTTGAACTGGCTCGACCAGGTAGAGGAAGGACACTGTCAGCGGCTTTAACAATCTTCCTGGATGATGCGAAAGCCGCCATTGAAACAGAGATTGGGGAAGAGAGGGGGAAAAAAACAAAATGAAAGCTTCCAAAATGAGTAAGTGACTCATGGACCTGTATGGGGGGAAAAAAGACTATAGATGCCAATCAACAGTGACGCTCACGGAAGACGATAGCGGGCATTTGCTGAGTCAGCAGATCATGTCAAGAACCACAAGATGGCCTCGGTGAAGATGCGTCGCACTGTCTCACCCCCATGACATCTGGATTTGGGCCTGTTTTGCTGTGACAACAATCCTCCCATCGCCAATCATTAACTAAAGCTATCATTCAGAGTACAGTGATACGTATGCTTTAGCTAACAAACTTTTCGCCTTACAAACATTACATTCGCGAGAATATAATCTTGGCATACTAACTAGTTTTCGGGAAACACACTGAGCGCCACAATGGCTGGCGGACTACTTTTCCACACCCACTTTCTTTGAAAGGTAAATAAAACAACTTTATTATACAGTACAGTTTATTTCTTTAATTACAATACAATAGCACACTTATTATACCTAAAATAAAGTATATTTTTGTGTAGTTTTAAGGCTTATTTAGTAGAAAATTATGTTTCATGGGGACCAGGAAACGGATTATTCTCCTTTTTAATGGTTTCCTATGGGGAATTAATGTTTGGAAGACACACTTTTCGCCTTACACACACTTTTTGGGAACCAATTAAATTCGTAAGCTTAGGTAGCACTGTACTTTAAAAAAATCCCCTGTAAATGTCAAAATTTGGGACCAAAATTGACCGAAATGTGCACCTCGGCGCAGTTTTAACAAGTGACGTAATAGAAGCCAGTTGGTCTCTTGTCAATGTTTTTGTGTAAAATGTGAGACGTCTGCGAGAGCTGCTCCACTTATGCAAAATGAGGAAAGGGGGTCGGGGGGCTGCAGAATCACACAACACGAGCACGCCGAGTGTTTACATAAGAACGGTAATGTGGTTCCGATTACGCAGGCTCGTATGGAAATTCTTGCGGCGAGACTGGACGATCGCAGGCGAACGGGCCCGCCGGGCAAGAATCCGTCTGTTGTGGAGCGCAGGCAGGAAATCTGCAACCGGCAACCTTTGCCAGGGAGAATATTCCCAAATTCCGATTTTATCAAGCAGGTCCAAACTCTGGTATATAGAAAGTCGCCTGCGCAAGCTATCCAATGTGGATTTTATTGCCGGGGAGGCCCAAAGGGCAAAGTCAACATGGCTGCTCTCGCTGATAAGAACGGGAACAAAAGACCAAACCTCGCCCGTGACATGTGGATGGACGTTGATTGCACCGCGGAGGATGAACAGGAAAGACAAAGGTCATTTCAGACTTGACAGATTTGTATCAAAATGTCTTCACAGGCTACGAAAAATAAGAACATCTCCATCCACATCGTCAATCACACGCCAAAGCAACAGGTGGCCTCCACTGCCAATGCATTCCTGCAAAGGAACAGACTATACAGTATTTGTAATAATTTTGTTACACGGGGAAAAATGGAGGGAGTGGGGGGTTGTTTAACATCGACATTAAATCCCAAGAGGGGCTAAGGGGGATTTGGGAAATTAAACTTTTCTATTCACCCGCCCCTATCGCCCTAAAAATAAAATATGGCTATATTAAGCCTTACTTTTAAGAGAGCAAAAAAATGGGAGTTCGCATGGGAGTACGTCACGCCCAAGCGTCACGAAAAAAAAATTGATTTCGGTCCAAGGTGCAAAACCCCACCCATGTCGGGCGACTACTTTGATCACTCGGAGCAGAACGACGATAAAAAAGGAAGTTGGTGCTGAAAACAAGTGAGAGGAAACTCTTGAAACCCAAGGAGCATGATGCCTGCCTGGGTTTTGCCTTGCCTTCCTCTATTTATGTCAACTCTCCACGGTTCAAAGGTCAAACCACTCGGCGCTCTCAAGTGGGCCGCGAGCGATCCCAAAAATGTCATTCGACTGGAAGAGCAAGTGAGAGTCGGTTGTGGAAACCTCGCATGTTGTCGGTTGGCGGAGAATACTTGTGCCAGATGCAACTGGCCCCGCCCTCTTCCCCGGGACCTTCCTGCGAGACTAAAACAAACAGGCGATCCTGTAATTATTTGCTTTGCGGGCCGATGCCATATAAAGACATTCAGAGTCACGACCAATCAGGAACGAGAACTCTTATCCCGCCGACCATCTGTCCCAAGGGAGCAGGCACCGCTGCACCCGTGCAAACCGTTTTCCAAAGCACAACGGCGGGCCTGGAAGTGATGGCGAAGGCTCGGGTGTGAGCCAAAACTGGTATCCGAGTCTACTTCCTGTCGAGATTGTCACCGGAGCTGAACCACTGAGCCGTTGTGGGATAAAATAAAACAGACGTGCCCTCTGGGTCCGTCGCATACATGCTGGGAATATGGAGGGGGGGATGAGGTGGGGAAAAGGAAAACGCTCGCGCTTGGTGACGCCCTCAGCGAATAACAATCCGCACACGCCATCTCCGGACCGAGCTGAGGGGAAAACAAGCAGACAGAAACTGGCAAGAGGCGGAAAAGTGAGGCCCAGCGTTGGGCTGCTAGCCGTCTGGCTACTGTGCGCGCTTGCCTGGGAAAACACTCCCAATCTCTACTTCGTACATCAACTGGGACTGTATAAATACGCACAATGTTTCCCGTAATTTGGTTGTCCGCATTTATCAATAAAAGTGTCAGTCTGTTTTTTTATATGCAAAAAAGTAAACATTTATTTATTTTCAGTTCATTTTGAAGCATGAGTTAAGCGAAAAGTAACCTTGAGCGCTTTGAAAGGCATGTATTATTATGATTCTAAAAGAAAATCATAACTAAGGGTTATTCTGCTGCTGTCACATGATTCAAATCAGCAATCAAAGCCATTTGGTCAAGCTGTCAATCATAAATACCCCCTTATGACGCGAGACTAGAAAGGTCGCTCCTCTATGACGTCACATTGACAACCGGACCTCCCCTCAATAGAAGTTTTGGTGGGTTTACGTTGGCTGGAGCACCTGTTGAAAGGTCGCTCCTATATGACGTCACAGTATCAGCTGGACCCCCACCCCCCTTCATGATAGTTTTGGCGTGCTTATGTTGTCTGGAGCACCTGTTGTAGTCAAGAAAAAAAATGAAGGCTGCTCACCTGAGCTTTAGATTGGCCACGAAGTCCTGCATGGACACGTTGTCCAGAAGTACAAAGTCAGCCATGCCGAACTCGAGGCTCTCGTGTTCGGCCATCGTTTCGCCTTGAGGATTCCTTCTCAAAACTCCGACGTCGTGTCCAGGTGTGGAGTCTCAACTCCTCCTCCTTCTGCACCTCCTCCTGCTGCTCCTCACTGCTCGACGCCAACTTTTCTTTCACTCATTTCCGACGTGGTTCCCAAAGTTTTTGTTTCACGTTCGATGTCCACGGACGTGTTCATGTCAGGTTTACAATTGCATCCTTGTCCCGTCACTGGCACAGTCGGACAAACTGTCCCTCCTCGTTTGAGTCCGGACACTCTCGCAGCCAATAGGAAGGCAGCTTACTCACCTCGAGCCACGCCCCTTACATGAAGGCAGGCGTTTTTTTCTTTTATAAAGCACCGTTCCCAAGTCTACGCTTCATTCTTTGTCGATGACTGAGAAGTGGACCGCGCCGATGTGGGAGGAGGAATGTGGGGGCTGCAAACACGTTTGCCCGTAACCATACAAGGAAAAAAAGGGATTTTCCTTCAGATTTGCGGTCATCAGCTGGATGGGGAAAACTACAAAAAAAGGAAAAAGTACTGTACTTAATCGGCAACAAACTTGTTGCGTCAACTCATCGCTGGTGTGGTTGCGCCCTCTGGCGGACATCTGACGAAAATACTCCAATGACAATAAACAAAGCGTTCTCGAGTTTTGGACGTTTTATTTGTGTTTAATTCAATCTTTTGCATAGTATATCCTCTGAAAATTGGACTGCGGCAATAAAAATTATTTGAAATGGGAGTCAGTACATATGTCCGATCATGTAAGGTACTTCTGGTGCTTTTGTTGCTCTACTGGGCTTTCCAGAATTACTTTTGTGCAATCAAAGTCTTCATAATTGGGAATTATGGCTGAAAATTTCAAGTTTCGCTTCATCGGAGCATTAAAAAAAATCTCCCCAATATATACAACACACTACATTTTGATGACATGCCTAATAGGGTGTCGAGACTTTTGAATCTGCACCCAAAAAAGCCACGCAAAATGATGACAACAACCAGGAGGAGGAGAAGACGACCATCTGCGGTCATTCTGGAGATGACATTTTTGCGCTTTCACACTTAGTCACCATAGCATGTGTGTGCGTGTCATTACCAACAAACGCCATCTTCGCATGTCATATTCACAGTCTACACTACAGCTAGCTGCTACACGATCATATGTGAAGTGGGCGGTACAAGCCAAGCTGGATACCCGCTGCCACTTTTGGATTGACTCTGCGTTGGCGCGCTCGTTAGCAAGCGTAAAATGAGCAGGCAGGCGGCGGGAATGACACAGGCGTTAGTGGCGAACCAGTAAACCGCCCGGGAAAAATAATGGAGGCAAATAGGATGATAAGACTTATTTTCATTGTATTTGGTGTGCTCGGACAAACATACTTTTCTTCAATACTAACATATGGATCCTATTTACAGTATTTACATTCACTTCAATGAAGTTATAAAAATGGATGAGGCACATCAACATGCTGGCAATTCTCATGACGTTCTTCAAATGGCGTCCAGCAAAAACGACACGCTACTGCTAAAACTACAGTGACAGCAGGCGGTTGTCCGATTGGTCCGGGACCGTGAAGAATTTGGGGAAGGGGGTGCAAAGGCCTGTTTAGGCGGGGTGTTTAGCTTCACTTAGCCACCCTGTAGTTGCTCAGGTCCAGTGGTTCTCTGCTGGGGATGCACCAGTCGTCCGCCTCTTGGCTCACTTTGTAGTTCCTCAGCGCCGTTTTATTGTAAACCGGCAACCTCTCAATGGAGTCTGTGGACAGCGCCTGAGACGTGCCGCGCAAAAAAAAAAAAAAAATCACGCTCTGCGCCGTCACGCCGAGTTACTTTATCTTACCTTCAGGTAGATGACGGCGTCGGTTCCGTGGCCTTCCATGGAGTAGAGCTGCATGTCGCCCTGGAAGTACTTAGCGTAGAGACGCGAAATGGGAAGCCCGTAGCCGAAGCCGGCCTGCGCGCAGGGAAAGACGTCTTTAAAACACGCTAACGTTTGGGAACCGCGACTGTGATGCGACGCGGCGTGGTGGACCTACCAACGGCGGTCGGGCGTGGTCGCCCATCTGCGGCGCAGGGGCGGTGGAGTACATGTAGCTGAAGAGGTTGTCGATCCGGCGGAAGGGAACGCCGCCGCCTTTGTCGCTAACCTGCCAGTAGAGGAGCCGATAACATTGACAACAAGTTGTTTTGACTGTATACTTTGCGTATATTAAAAGCCAACAACAAGGCGTTCTAATGCCTCCACACCAGTCGAGTAATGGCACACCTTAATGGACATGTCCTCCCCTCCTAAAGACACCAAGACGTGGATGGGGGGCAGCTCTCTGTCGCCGTGGGTCTCGATTGTCGCCCTCATGGCGTTCTGGTCGCACGGATGACAATTAAAGTCAAATTGAAGTCATTGAATTCAGGAGAAATGAGTGTGCAAGTGTCTGCAGCCTTACCTTAAAGAGCTCAAATAGCATATGATACAAGTGCGACGGCACGTAAACAATGCCGATGGGATGCCGCGTTGTCTTGGCTATGCAAGAAAAAACACAACAAAGATCGGCGTTTAAATGTCATCCACCACTTGCGTGACTCGGAACGTTATCATAGTCGAGCAAATGATGATTATCGTCGATAAATTGCACTCACCGTTGATTTCTTGGAGAAGGAGCGGAGGCGAGCGCAGGTAATACTCTTCGCACAACATCTTGGCGCTGTGGAAGGCGTCTGAAACACAAATCAAACAGTTTAATTTATAGTAATTTATAATTTATAGTAATATTATAGCATTAAGTGGGATTTTGTCTCCCTCCAGTGGTGAAGAAACGAATCACAGACTAAGTAGAGTTTAACCCATTTACACCGAGCGTGTTCATTTTGAAATGCTTAAATGTTGTTTCCTGGCACATTAATTATTGTTAATTATATATCATTATATTTTGTTCATTATATACTCCTTTTGAACCTATTTAATACTCTTTTTTAAATGAATTTATCAGTAGTTATATGGACACGCTGGGCGTAAATGGGTTAAGGTCATTGTGGCACTTGTTGGTCCACATTCATCGGGATTCAAATTTAACTGCCAACTACCAAGGGAACTTCCAGGGAACTTTATAAAAACAAATCCAACATTTACCCTGCACCACGTCGCCCACCTGACAGTGTGGGTCGATGCTGCCGATGGTGTTGGGGTGCACGGGGTTGGCGGTGCCGTCAAAAATGAGCGCTAGCAACAAAGACAAGGACAGCTTTTCAATACGTCCGGACGCACACTGAGAGTACTTCATCGTCACGGTTACGCACTGTGTTGGTTGATGAGCATGCGGATGGAGATGCGGCTCATGTAGAAGCGGTCCAGGAAGTACTGGATGTTCTGGTTGGTGACGGCGTCTTGCGGGAAGGTGTTCTTGTACTCCATGACGCCCTGGGCCATGGTGGGGACCACGTCGTTGTGGCGGTTACGGATGGTCACGAGGGCGTCCACAAACCTGCACAGAAAAGGGGAAATGTTATATAAATAAAAAACATCTTAGCTTCATGCTAAATAACAATGCAAAACACCATTGACTTGGTTAGCATCAATAGTTTTGCTTACTCTCCAAGGACTTTGTGTTCGTCCGGGTTTTTGTGGAGGAAGTCGAGGATCTCCATCAAACTTTGGATGTACCTGACATCACACACACACACACACACACACACACACACACACACACACACACACACACACACACACACACACACACACACACACACACACACACACACACACACACACACACACACACACACACACTAGTGTCAAATCATCTCTCCTTTACAACAGAGTGGAATCAGCACACAAGCCAGCAGAGAAAGCAGTTACATGAGGACAAAGTGGGCTAAAGTTCACAGCTGAGGAGGAAACCCCCACCTCTCCCCTCCACGAAATGTCCCGCCCCCCTCCAGTGAATACGTGCAGAGCGAGTACTATTTGGTCAGAGAGCTGCGGTGGTGTTATTCAGAGTGTGTGACATCAGCGAACATGCATATGTTGAAAAAGGACTCCGCCGCAGAGTTCATTGAGTGAGGCGTGTTTTTTGTTGTTTTGTATTATTTTAAGCAGTGGTCCTTAACCTGGAGTAGCTTGTAGCCTTGGGTTCATTCAAGGTCGCAAAGTTTGACCAACTGCATGAAGAAATATGATCTGAAAAAATAACTGAAACTGGCGGCGAACGTCTGGTGACCATTTTGCCACCATGGAGGAATCCTGACGCGAGCGATAAAAATGGCCAGACAGACACACACACACACACACACACACACTGACCAGCCTTGCACAGTTTGCACCGAGGGTGTGGTGAGGAGTTTGTCAGGCAGCAAGTTAATCTCCTTCATGATGTTGGACAGCCGCACTGGCAGCTCCTGCCTCAAAAAGGCAAAGGATGTTTTCTCGCAGGCGTTGCTGGATCCTGCAGAGACACAATGGAGGAAATATGAACGAACAATTTAGCATTCTAAATACAATACAATACAATAAAATACATATTGATGTAGCACCAATGATGAAAACATAAGAACAACACACTGAGAGTACTTTTACCACCTCTATAACCCCCACCTCTTTTCTCTTTTCCCACACTGGTAGACAAACAGTTCAGTAGTGGAGGTGATATCACATTACAGTCGTCACTGTTTCATTTTTATTTAAATTGGAGAGAAATTCCAGAGATCTCCTCCTCTTCCCTGAGCGGTCCAGCCATATCTGACGCAAGACTGTATACAAATGAGCAGCATCCATGCAAGAGGGGGCGACACATTCATTCCAATGCAGAATTGAATATATATTCAATTAAATAAAAAATAGCGTCCTTGTGGCACAGTATCCCCAATGCAATCCCACTATTCTCCAAAAGTCACGTAGCTGTGCACGTTAGTATGCCGAGCCACCACTCACCGAAGTCGAGAAACTGCTTCATGGAAAGCGGCGAAGGGGAAAATTTGGAAAAATGCTCGATGTGTTTGGGGACACTCGCCAGCGCGGCGTTTTTCATAATCGAGCGAACGAATTTCATGCTGGATGCCACGTGAATTGACTGTCTACAAAACGAGAAGGCGAGCTCCTGCAGCAGCAAGTGAACGACATAGACGAGCCCCCTGAAACTAGCCTTAAACAAAGAGGCGGGGACTAAGGATGATTAGCCAAATAGGAGGAGAGATTACATTTTTAGCCAAAGCAACCAATAGAAGCTTTCAGGCGGGTTTGATAAACAGCCAATAGACGACAAGATTATTTATTTGTATCTCGGTTGGACCAATAGAAGCTCTAAGGGGCGGGTTTAGTCTTTATTTATCTTCCTGTTAACCCAAAAGCAGTTGCGTGGCATGGTTTGTTGTGTCATGTTGTGTGTCCGCTGCACAAGAGGCCCTTTGCCCTAGTTTAATTCGTCAAGAACGTAATAAAACACTTATTTACGTTTAACATTAATCAATAAAATTACATTAACGCATTTAAGAATATAAACAGACTAGAATATATTAGAATAGAATAGACTAGAATACGATAGAATAGAAATAATTTCTTGTAATTGCATTCTGCAGCTATATCAATTTTTTTTGCAGTGCAACAATTCAAATTAAAATATATCACAGTCAGTATAAAACACTTCTTCTTTGTGACTTCCTGGGCCTAACAGACATCCATATTTAGATGGTCATCCCGCACCCCCGTTTGGAAGATTCGGTGGAAGTTTGCCAGAGTTGGTTTTAAACAGAACCGCTCTGTCATGAGAACAATGTGTCTCGCTCGATATCACACACACTCTCCCGTTATGTAAGCTGCTGCTGAGTCGGGATTGTCCTCACAAAGCCGTCGCCTTGTTGTTGCTCATCAAAACACGAGTGTGCGCAAACTCAGATAATCATCGTCATGTAACGTTTTGGATTTAAGTCAAAGTGACCTCATCTGTCTCGGACCGATTTCATTGATATTTACTGTTCATGCCGTTCAATAGAACAAAGGCGGTGTTTTGTTTCTCACAGAGTTTGGAAATGGATGACTGGTTTGGATGTATGGCGTGCAAAAAAAAAGGGATATTGAAAGTCAAAACAGGATCATCAGGCTTGACTACAGCATGGCCAGTGACTGACTACCACTTGTTTCATCACGAAAGAATCCCCAGCTGTTGATGCACTGGAAAGTCTCCATTGAGCAGTGTGTATTTGGGAGGGGTTTAATTACCCCCCACACAACAATGACCCCCCCCCCCTGCGCCCCCACTGCCCTTAGTAGTTTTCCATCAACCAGCATTCCTGCAACTAGTCAGCGCCTATTCCTGTTGTCAGCGTGGCCTTACTAAGTGGCAAAAACTGGACCAGTACACTTTTGTCTGGACCAGTTTTTGGTCTGGACGGACGAATGCACCGGTTGAAGGCCTTAGGCGTGTAAAATGATCTTTTCGTAGCCAAACGGAAAGAACCAGTGAAGCAAAAAAAGGGATGAAGAACATCACAAGCGGGCAGGTTCTATAGAGGCGCTTACGTAAGAAACACCCACCAGCGTGTTATTTATTGTGCCTGCTGTTGTCGGCTGTCTTGCCTGTTTGCTTTGCCCCCCAAAATAAAACAAAGGAGTCGAAAAGGCGGAGCTGACTGAATTTTACGCTCAGCAGAGCCACGAAAATAAGATAAGAAGTCATGCCTGAAAGGACAAGATGGCCGCTATTTTGGTTTTAAACGGCAAATTAAGCGTATTTTGGTTCTTTGGATGAAGCCAGTTTAATTGCAATGTGATTTATGGTAGGCATGACAAAGATAAATGAACCCGCAAAAACACCTCAAGAAGCCATGCAAAAAAATGCCCAATGAAGTCTGATATTTTGGTCCAGTGATTGAATTTGCTTTTTAAATAAATCTAAAAATCCAACCCTGTAAGCCAGTTTCACTTTGCATTATCAAAATTAGTAGGTGTGTGAGTCATTAAGTAAACGCACAAAAAAAGTCACATGCACAACATAACAGAGCAAGTCTGCTCAGTTCAATCCGGTCACTTACTTTTTCGGGTCATCCGGGGATGGATCTATATTCATAAAATATGCAGTACATTTTTTTGTCCACATGAGGAAGTCTTTTTTTCCTCCACAGATAATTCTAGGCGAGTGTGTGTGTGTATGTGTGTGTGATTCCACTATGGCGGAAGTACTGTGAGCTTCATTAAACATGATTAGCCTTCATAGCAGATTTAATGATGCTGTGCGTGTGTGTTTTTGTGTGTGTGTGCGTGTGTGTGTGTGCCTGGAAATCCAGAGGAAGTCGGCCATTTTGGTTTCACGCTGCCTTTCTAGGATCAAATGTGGTCATTTCTCATGGTCGTTTGAATACTTTGAAAATTCAGACCCAGAAGTCACAATCAATTCACAATTGATTATGACGAGTAGTCCCACCTCCCAAAACAAATAAATAAATACAAATTGTAATCTCAATCAAATACACGCAAGGTCATCTAAATTAACATCAGTATTTTCATGCGATGCAAAATATGAACTATTTCCTTAATTATTCCTGATGAACAAAGCGTCATCACCGGCGAGAGAGAATGACGCTGCTATTCGCGCGACATCATCCTCAGCATCATCAGCATCCTCAGCATCCTCAGCATCCTCAGCATCATCAGCATCATCAGCATCCTCCTCCTCCTTCTCCTCTTCCTCATCCTCATCATCCATCGCCCCGCCGCACACAAGCGGCTAGCGGCGGCGTGCTAGTGCTTAGCTCTCCCGCTTCCTTCCATTCTGCTGCTCCGGAGAGCAAAGAGGACGAGAAGGAGGAGGAGGAGCGGCGTCTTTTCTTACGACAATGTGCCCGCTCGCCGCAAGCATAGTCCCCATGGCGGAACGGTCCTGCACGGCAGCACAACGTAAGTTGAAATTTGCTTTTTTTTTTTTTGCACCTCTACGTCGCTCGTGGACGCGCAGCCATGTTGGCGTGAGTTTGCAACACACATAGCGTCATGTCACGGCACAAGACGTTCCAATCAGTGTTTTTTTCTGGGCTTTTTTTGCGCATGTCATTCGCGGAGTGATGTCGGGAAGCGATGCTGCAAAAGTAGCCCACGTTTAGCACACAAGTAGTTCCAGTGAAAGGAGATCCAAATATTTTGAGTATCCCCAAAATCGAACGTGACAAAGTTGATGACAAATGTGAACTTTGCAAGCACAAAAGGAGCAGAAAGAGACGCTTTGGGAGGCATCCGAGCAGATGATAGAAAATCCCTCGCGATTGTAGTGCTCGAACACGTCCTCTTGTGGTCAATATTATTATAACGCTAATGAGAATTGAATAGATTTGTCACTGGGATCAAATAATAATAAGACATTTGATTTATAAGCGCCTTTCAAAACTCTCAAGGTTACTTTACAATCACGGGATAGTTTTTCTCTATGGGTGAGCAGCGGCAACCACACGCGCCAGCGTTCACTCAACCCCGAAGTAATTCAAATCGATAGAAAGCTAGCTCGCCAATCGATAGCCAACAGATACCAAGCTAGATAGCCAGCGAGCTAGATACCTAATATCTATCTAGCTAGCTAGCTAGCCAGATCGCTAATAGATCGCAAATAGCGAGCAAATGATAATAATAGTAACACCATAACCATTCTCCTGTGGGCAAAAAAAATAGACCGTAAACAAAACATAGCGGGTACTTAATAAAAAACGGATTCATGGGGTATTTTATTTTTTTAACTCATTCACCGCCAGACGTGCAAAAATGCGTGTGTTAGTGACACTACTAATAGTCGTTTCAAAAGCGCTCGTACACTAAAATATCAAGCACAAAATAAATATATTTTCAAGTCAAGCCATCTTTCCAAAAGTCGCCAAGTTATTCTTCATTGGCAAAAGCGTGAATAAAACTGCCGCTAAGCATGTGGCACTGTACTAACTAGCTAGCTGGCTAGCTTCCTAATTGACCGAGTGCCTTTTTCAGCGGCTTACACACCTTGTCGCTACAAAGGGGCGGAGCTTGGAAAGCATTTATCTCACTCTGCTGCATCAACACGTGTACTCTACACACGCGGAAACGCGCGAGCGGAGGAAGTAAACCTCCTATTATTTCATTTTCCTCGATATAGTTGAGCCCTCTCTCTGTGTGTTCCCTTTTGCCCGCCTACCACTCGGCTAACATAGTACAACGTGTGAGGAAGTACAAGAAAGAGCTTTACGTAAGACGCTGTGAGAGAACAAGATGAGAGATCAACCAAACAAAACAAAACCAACAAATGTTGCTATGAGAGGGCGTCATCGAGGATATGCAAGTTAAACGCTGTCATACGCGCAATGGTATGTTGTCATAGATGCAAAGAAAAAAAAGATGGCCGTAATTAGCCTCACACACTCCATAAATAATCTCCCGTAGACCAGCTAAAGGCCCCCAAAGGGCCATTTGCTATCACTTTCAAACCCTTGCACATTTCCTCCATTGTTTCTCTTTCGCTAACGTTAGCCGTGTCGTTGAGCCTCGATAAACGCGTACGCGACATCCAGCCAGACAGCGGCCGTCTGGCAGCTTGTGTTTTGCCAAGAAAAACTGCTGACGCCAGCGTCTCTCAGCTGCTCCTTTGCCAAAAGCGAGTCTTTGATGATTTGTGGAAAACAACACCTCCGCCGTCACCAACTTTGGGTGGGAAGACGCCTTATTTAGTGCGCCAGCTTGCGGGGAGTTGATCTATTTGGTGTCTATTAGCTATCTGGCTGGCTAGTTAGCTAGCTATCTATTAGGTATCTAGCTGGCTGGCTATCTAGCTAGATATCTGTTGGCTATCGCTTGGCTAGCTAGCTAGCCAAGCTTCTATCTTTTTGAGTTACTTTTTGAGTGAACGCTCGCGCTTGTGGCTGCCGCTGCTCACCCACAGAAAAACATATCCTGTGACTGTAAAGTGACCTTGAGAGTTTTGAAAGGCGCTTATAAATGAAATGTATTGTTATTATGATTATTATTATTTGATGTCAGGGACTCGTTAGCGTGGCTTCCTCGTTCGCCAAAAGACGAAAATGGATTTGTGGCGTCAATTTGAGCATGATTGTTTCGCGAGCGTTCCATTTTCGTGCTAAATCTTCGCCCATCTCACCGATTTCCTCTCCCCTCGTTTGCCTCCCGAGTTCCCAGCGTCGCCGCTGACACCTTTGGTGAGTTACGACCGAGCGGAGGTGCTCGGGCGCGCCAGCCGTTACCGGGCGGCGCAACCTCCCGTCACCATGGCGACCTGGAAAGAGGACAAAGTAGGCACCCGAGCGGGCGGGAGAAAGGAGGGAGGCGAGATAAAGAGAAAAAAAAAAGCCGGAGGAGGCGAAGACATCACTCACGCGGCAAAGAACCTTCCGAAGGCCGAACGAGACGTTCCTTTAGAAGTCGGGAAGTGGACGTTAGACTCAGTGATGGAAAAATAATAAATAACGTGGAATTGGTCACTTCTAAATTGCCGTGCTGTTGTGTGGTTGATTTTCGCAGCCTACCCTAAATTACTGCACGACAAGATAAAACGTCAATGCTCAGCAGGGGTTCACTCAGTTTTTTTTCGTTTTTTTTTGTATCGAGGAAGAAAAAAAAGCAGGTTACCCACTTGCCGGTTGGCTTGCATTCCCGACGGAGTGCCTAAAAATACCCACTCGGGCTTCCCAGTTGGTCCCAGCAATGTAGTCTTACACTGTGAAATGAAAAAAAATAAGGTAGAGGATATGAAAAAAAAATCAAAAAGCAGCTTATACGGTCTAATATCTGGTATAAAATTAGGATAGGAATCCTAAAGGGATTACGCCATCCACTGCCTGGAGTAAAATCAAGTAAGTAGACATTCCCCTCCAATCAAAAACGGTGCTGGGTGTACACGACGCACAACAACTCAAAGTGACAAAAGAAAACACAAAAACAACAAAACGAGCACGGCTTGTGAGAGCACTTGCTGCCTATTTGGACGCCATCTTGGACTTTTTGCAAATGACAAATGAAATGCAACCTACAAAGATGGCAGCATCAGATTTTTGCAATGAAATTCATGGTACAGAATGTGCTCACATCTGGAATCAAGTTCCGAACACGCCGTGTGTGTGTGCAGCAGAGTGAGAACCAAAAGGGCGTCCTTGGACAAGGACTCGGAGTCATCACAAAAGCGCACGTGCAACCACGGGGCACACGCGGTCAATTTGTCTTCTTTGCGGGACGACGTGCGGCTTCCTTCAAGCGAACGTCAGTCGTGTACACGCGTGAGGACTGCAGCTGCTTCACCTCCATACTTAATGCATGAAGTACATACAGGAAGTGGATGTGTGGGCGGCTGCTTATGTGTGAATATATGCGGGTACGTGTAAAAAAAAAAGCAGTTATGTGTACACGTGTTCATTTGGGCGTATGTGTGCGTTACAGGTGCGTGTAAAGTTTGGGCTAGGATAAGTGTGGACATGCGCAATTGTGTCGGGTGTGATGTCGGTGTCAGATGGAAAATACAAGAGGGCAGTCAGCGTGTTATATATTTTTTGTCCTGTTGGGACCTTTTTTGCTTAATACGTTAACTTTACCGGCATGAGAGGGTTTTTTTGTTCATTTTAAATGTGTTTTTGTTGTTGTTATTGTTATTTTTAGTCTGCATTCCTATACATTTGTATGGACGTCAAATTGATGTCAAAACGGTGCGGAAAAGCGCCACCAAAATCGAACGGATGGCCTTGGTTCCATTTGCGTACCCGCCGGCTGATTGGCGGATTCACTTAATGAGGTCAGAGTGGCGCTGCGTATGGATCCGCTGGATTGGATTAGTGCATCGATACTGCGGCCTGCGTGTTAAACACATATACACACACATGCACCCACACATTTGGGAAACTATTTTGTTTGTAGAGGTGGGCTAGGCGATAAATAAGAGCTAGTGAGTAATATAATGTGTAAAGATGTTTAACTTGACCGCATGTGCGTCGAAATGTTTGCTGCATCTCCCGAAGTAACAAATGAATGAATCTTCACCCATTGCGCCAGTGTGCCACATCCAACATGGCAGCGATTTTGACATACGATTCAGCGCTCAAGGACGTAAAGATCATATCAACGGATTTCGCAACATCTGCCGCCGTGTGTTCACCGCCAGGCAGGCCTGAAGGGGTGTGTTGGTGCAAGGTAGGGGGTAGGTTGGGGTGGGGGGGGGCGCAGATGGTCTGATGCTGCACCGGCGTGGAGGAAGCAGCAGATGAAAATAGCTGTGGGGGCGGCGGCTGACTCACGGCGCTAAGTGGCTAGAAAGGCGGCAAGTCGATGGCAGCGTGTGACCGGGCAGCTGACTCAGTCACCCTCAGTGATGACATCACAGGTGCTTCCAGCCAATCAAACAAATGCATTGTATTAAAGTTAAATACAACAAATATAAGTCCAGTTTGCGGAATCAATTGAGTGATTCTATAATTTACCACCAGAGGGTCCTTCTAACGCACTATGAAAATATAATGCGCATAATTCTTGACAATTTTGGGTGGCATCAGTTACATTTTTTCTGCAGGGCTAACCGCATCTTTTGCGCAAATATTTGGGGATCGGGGTATATAACAAGACGGTCAAGAGTTTTTTCGAGCCTGTCCTGACAAATTCAGTCCCCTCAGATGTGCTCGCGTCTCCTTTCAAAGCAAATTGGTTCATATTTAATGAGTGCGTACGTGTTTGTGTGTGTTTTTGTGAGATCAGGTTGAGGCCATGCAGTCTCTGTTCGGCGGCGGCGAACTGGGCCTGCTGGGCGGGGCCGGCGAGGGCGGCGGCGGGGGCTTGAAGGAGGACGTCTGCGGAGGAATGGGATGGCGCTCGCCGCCCCTCCCCGTCGCTGACGTCTACTCGCCGTCGCACTTGACCTTGATCGCCGCCTACCACGACATCAAGAGCCGGCTGGGCAGCCTGGAGCGCGAGAACAGCAGCATCAAGAGGAAGCTCAAGCTCTATGAGATCAAGGTGAAGGCGACGTTTGGCGTTTGCTTCCGGGGTGCAAGTTTCTTTATTTCGATTGGCGGTTCCTTTTTTTCACAACTTTCGCTTTCCTGATTTGTTTCCAATGGAATCGAATTGAAAAATGGCAATTTCAGCACCACGGACAGAGCAATTGCTCGGCAAGGCCTGCACTATCACTATCACGGCCCCTGTCAACCCCCCTTCTGCTCCCCTCAAAATCGTTTTACTGCGATCAGCCACATTCGTGTCGGAGGTTGCCATAGCGACGGCGTCTCAATTGATCACCGCGTGCACTTAGTCATCGTCAACGTGGCCTAAGATGCCCTCAGAAATGAAAATGGCCTTCCTGAACAAGAGCAGATGTTTTTGTTCATTTGCTGCCAACAAGAACTACAAGTGACCGACTACCTATCCAGGGGGGACTCCGCCTCTGGCTCAAATTTAATCGGCTCTACGGAAGCGCTGTCGGAAGCAAACGAGTAGATTGACATGACATTTTCCTTCAAATAAAACCCAAATAATTAATAATAATCCAGCTACAGGGACTAAGAGGATTTAAAAAAAATATTATTTACTCACTTGACCAGAGCACCGTACATAATCCTGTTAGCTTGTGTGCTTAAAGACTACAGAGAGAGTCGTTTTTTTTTACAAGGGGGGGGGGGCGCCTAAAGTAAAAAAATAAATAAATGGGGGCCTGGGAGGGATGGGGGGGGTACATCTTTCATGCTCAAGTTACTCTCTTGTACTTCCTTTTTTTCGTAGTGGAGCTTTCTGGTAGTGTTTGGTCTCGAGGGGCCCTCAGTGCCTTTCGCTGTTTCACTGAGCAGTTTGGCTAAATGGAAAAAAGTACTTAAAGCCCGTCCTCACGCGGGAAAGCGAAAACGGGGGGAGGGAGTGGAGGGGGGAGGTATAAATAAAGAAAGAAATAAAAAGCCCCAAAGCTGATGGAAGGCATTCTAAATGCAAATGTACTCGTTTATGTTGCTTACATAACATGTTCGTCATGTCGCGACTTGCAGAATATTGAGTTTTAGGACGACATAAACATTCAATACAGTGTTAGAAACATTTCCCTTCAAAACAAAAGAAGTAATTTTATTTTTTTAAATAATATTTATAGGTATCATAAAAAAGTCAAAACAATTGTTTTTATTTTTTTACTTCAAAAATGCTTTATTCACGCTATTTAAGCATCAAAATCCCCCGCCGTGTACGTTTCCAGTTCCCGATGATCAGCGAGTTCGGCGAGGACGTCAATTCCTACTGCTCCTTTGAGAGCAAAGAGACGGCGCTGCTGCACTCGGAAAACGACAACCTGCAGCAGAGGCTCAACATCGTGACGCACGAGGTGGACATTTTCTTCCCATCGCACCCAAAAAATACACGTGTGACTGTGTTAACTCATTCACTGTCAGATGATGTGCAAAAAATGTGTCCACTCCAGTGCCAGGGTTTTTGTCATTGTCACTCGAATTCCAGGACCCACAGAATATTGAGTTTTAAGACAAAATAAACACTCTATACAGCGTTAGAATCCGTAGACTATCTGCTTTCATCAGAAAAAAAGAGGTAATTCCTAAGTTATATGGGTCTGGAGTTACATGAGCTTGAAATTGGGGCAGATGTACAAAATACAATACATTCATAATGGTTTATATAACGCTTTAGCTGAAGCTGGAACTAAGCGCTAATATAAACAAATGCTGCCCCTCGTGGAAGAGAAAAACTTTGCCAGAGGTCTGACCAACACTTTATCGACACCCATGCATGAAAAAAAACCTGAACAACGTCATATTTTCAATTCCCGAATAAATTGGGTCGGAGTGAGCATTTGTTTTTTGTTATTTTTTTGTAAGTAGAAGAGTAAAATGGGGCTTCCGTCTTCTAATGAGAGCGCATTACAAACAAGGCAAAGCGTCCTGGGACGCGTTAAATGTTGAATCCGATCAAGCTATCGCCGCCATCGCGTGTCCTAAAAGGACCTCCTCCTCTTACGCAACATCTCCCCCGTTGCATTCCCGGCCTCTTTTCCCCCCAAAACATACAGGAGTAGTCGCACAAAGTGGAGTAAAAGTCTTCCACGTCTTTTACTCTCTCAGCTGCAGAAAAGGAAGGAGCGCGAGGAGCAGCTGGAGGACGTGATCCAAGCCTACGAGAAGATCCACATGGAGAAGGGAAACCTCCAAAGGGACCTGGACAAGATGGTCTGCTCGTCCGAGGTTTGCATGTGGGACCCCGCCCCCGTTGACCTTGTGACCCCATGTGCGCTTCCAGACGGGCCTGGCGGAGAAGCACGTGGAGCGCATCCTGGGCCTGGAGGCGGCGCTACGGCAACGGGATAATTCCCTGCACAAGCTCAACGCGCAGCTGCACAGCAAGGACACGCAGTACCTGCAACTGCACGCGGCGCCCGACGCGCGCAGTGAGTACGTACGGGGGGCGTGTCCCGAGCCACTTCCCGTACCCGCGCCTCCGCGCTTTCACCAAACGCCGCCGTGTCGCTCATTTCGGGCTTCCCCGTTTCCCCCTCCAGCGCCGGATTGTCCCGCCGCGACGCTGCAGAGCTCGCGTAGCCTGGACGCCTTGTCCGACCTGAAAGTCCAGCGGCTGGAGGCGGAGCTGGAGGGGGCGCGGCGTGAGGCCCAAGGGGCGTGTCGACGGGAGGAGGAGCTAAAGGCGCACTGCGAACGCCTCAAGGAGGACGTCCGGCAGCTCCAGGGGGGCCAGCGGGACAGGGTGAGTGGGGGCGACTGACTCCGTTGTTTATTTCTATCCAAAACACTAGGTGGCGACAAAGCGCTTTTTGTCAATTAGACATAGCTAGACGCTAACTGAATGAAGCCCCTCCCCCTCAATTCAACGCAGGTGCTTGAAGGGTGTTTCCTGTATGTTTTTGCTTCGCAATAACCCCAAAATAAATACATAAAGTACAAAAATTGCTTCGGCACTTATTTCCATCTGCTTAACGCTGATTTAACCCCCCCACCCCCATCTGATTTTGGCAGGAGATGTCGTCGCCCTGCAAGCAATGTGACGTGGAGTGGATCAAGAAGGTGGGAGATGAGCAGTAAGTGAAGGAGGGCTGGGTAGTGGGATAACGTCAAATGTAAAGCACTGCTACATTGTTAGCTGCTTTAGCTTTGTTGGGATGCATATATTGCCCCCCCCCTCCCATGTGTTGCCCCCTACAAAAAAATGTTCAACGACTGACTGGAGATAAGAAAACGCAGCTGAAAACAAAAATGAAAGAGATCTGAAAAATAAACCGCAGTCATTTGAGGCGTATGTGGGGCAGGGGGTGAGTCTTTCCTTCCAGTCCGCTGCCATTTCTTGGTTTTACTCACAGCTTTCACATCCTCCCACTGACCCCAGCCCACCCCACCCCCCACAATCACTTCTTGTAATTTGGAGGATTTAGTGTAAACGGCACATCTCGAGGAAAGACCGTTTGTCCAACTTATTAATATAATACAAATATTTTTCATTTAGTGCATCTTGTCCCCAGATTTTTGTTCCTTCACTGAATTTTCTTCAGGTGATATTATATATTATATTATATGATATTAGTAATACATGTATTTTATTGATTTATTTATTTATGTATTTATTGCTTTATTTATCTACGTATGTGTTTATTTATTTATTTATGTGGTTATCTATGTATGTATTTATGTCTTCGGAGCCTGGTTCTTCTTTTCCAGGGTCAACCTGGCGCTGGCCTACACGGAGCTGACGGAGGAGCTTAGCCGCCTGCGAGCGCTGAGCTCCAAGCAGACGGAGATCCTGAGGAAAGCCTCGCAAGAGCAGCACAGTCCGGGTGAGCAAAGGGGGCACCGCGGCCATTTTGGCACCCTTCTCCGTGACGTGACGGGCGCCCACCGTGTGCTCGCAGTCCAGCTGCACTCGCCCATCCAGCACCAGCGCCACTCGCCCATCTCTCAGCGCCACTCGCCGGTGGCGCCGCAGCCGCCCGCCCACCACTCGCCCATCCAGCAGCGGCGCTCGCCCGTTCCGCAACGCCTCTCGCCCGACGCGCACCGCCGCTCGCCCCTGCTGGACGTGGGCGAGGTGGGCCCGGCCTCCTACTCCTGCCGCCCCCCCAGCCAGCACCTGCGCGCTAGCTTCCAGGGCCGTCGCAGCTATTCGGAAGCGAGCGACCCATCGGCGTACCACTGCCCGCCGCGCTTCTCCCTGGACCCCGTGTCCACGTTGCCTAAGCCCCGCCCCTTCGCCGAGGGCTACTCCAAACAGACGTCGCAGCACAGGGGGGCGTCGTCGCCCCACCAGGGAGACGACGGCGCCATGCGCCACCCCAGGGAGGTGCCCTTCCCGCTACGTTTTGAACCCCCGCCGCCGCCCTCGGCCCAAGCCCCGCCGCCGCCGCCCCCGCAGTCCTCCGAAGACGAGGAGGAGTGGACCTGCCCGCATCCCATCAGCCCGCCTAGGACGCTAGGAGCACTCTCGCCCGCCGTGCCCGTTTGCGCCATGAGGGGTCCGGCGTCCTGCTCCGCTTTCCCCGCCCACCAACGCCCCAACGCCCTGGGGTGCCACCCCCAACCCGGCTACGTCACGGCTGAGCACGCCCAGTCGTGGCCTTCCATCAATGTGAGTGTTGACCCGTTCCGTATTTGCATAACGGTCGTGCTAGCATGTTAACAACTCTCGCTAATAACAAATTTGTTAATTTATGAGATTTTTAAAAATTTGAGCAAGACAGACAGAGCGTGAGTCACTATCGACTAGTCGGGTCTCGATTCGTGGCGGTGACTCATACATACGAGGTGCGTCGAGGCATCCGCCGCGACCGCAGCGGCGTCTAACCGGCCACCTGTGTCGCCCGACAGCTCTGGATGGAGACGGAGGAGAGCGACGTGCGGAGCTGCCCGCTGTGCCAGCTGATGTTCCCTGTCGGTTACCCTGACGACGCACTCATCAAGCACATCGACTCCCACCTGGAGAACAGCAAGATCTGATCGCCATGGCGACCGGACCGGACGACCAACGTCAGAGTCTTATTGTTGTTATTGATCATTCTTTTTTTTTTTTCGAACAACCTAGTGCGTATGCCATTTTTTTTCCCCGGAAATTCTTATGGGCAATTTGGGCAAATTTCCAAAAATGCAATTTTTTAATGGTAATTTGACGGAAAATTTGCATTATTTTCCACGTCTTGACCAATCACGGCATTCCAGTGACTCAGCATGTTGGTGTCACCTCCACCATCCAAGCTTTAACAACGATGCGTTCACAGCATGAAACATTTGTACTCACGTTACACCTTTTACGCTTGCGATCTGTTGAAAAAAAATATAAATATATATATCTATATATGTATATTAGCACTTTATGATCATTTTTAGTCCCTGCTGTGTGTGTGTCTCACCATCTTGATATAAATTGTGATATTATTCATTTTGTAAATCGGTCAAAGCAAAAAAAAAAAAATCTATTTGTATTTTTGCAGCACGTTTGAGACAGGTGTACTGTGTCGTAAAATAGAAATGAGGTGCACTGGAAGTCTTCCCCCCCCAAAAAAAAAAAATAATGATAATAAAAGTAACAAACAAAACCCCCAAACACAATGGACAAAAATAGTGGGTCTATTATCCAGAAATGGCAAACTAGTTAATTTTTAATAGAGAAAAAAAATGAGATGTATGCAAAATATAATAATAATAATAATAATAATAATAATAATAATAATAATAATAATAAATTTAATTTAAAAGCACCTTTCAAAACTCTAAAGGTCACTTTAAACATATTAGCTGGAATGCTATCTAGTTAGCTATTTGGCTAACTATCTATTAGCAATGTATTAGCTAGCTAGCTTTATATCCATTTGAGTTATTCCGAGTTGAGTGAACGCTGGCGTGTTTTATGTCTTTATTTTTCTTAAACTGCCTTTGTTATGCTATTTGCTATCTATTTGCTTTCTATTTGCTATCTAATAGCTAACTGACTAGCTGGCTGGCTATCTAGCTGGCTATCTAGTTAGATATTTGGTTAACTATCGATTAGCTATGTATTAGCTAGCTAGCTTTCTATCTATTTCAGTTACTTCCGGGTTGAGTGAACGCTGGCGCGTGTGACCTGCGGAAAAACTTATCCTGTGACTGTAAAGTGACCTTGAGAGTTTTGAAAGGTATTATTATTATTATTATGATTTACAGTCACAGGATCAGTTTTTCTGTGGGCGAGCAGCGACAGCCACATGCGCCAATATGTAACTTTGTGTATTTTAAAATCCTCCTGGAGGTTTCACAATACTTTTGTCAATTTCGTGTTACCCACATAATATGATGTCGGCCCCATCGCCCGTTTTAACATTATACAGCAAAAAAAAAAAAAAAAAAAAAAAAAAATAATAATAATAATAATAATAATAATAATAATTAAAAACGCAAATAGTTTTGAGGAGAATTGATCTTGATCTGCTGGTGAACGTTAAAGAAAACTGATGTCAGCTCATCTGAGGTTTTATCGCTCACACAATCACTTCCGGCTGATTAGAATTTCCATTTATTTATATCATAACACCATGCCAAAATAAATACATTGAAAAAAGATTTTGGAGATTAAATAACATTTCCTGTCGAGAAGATCCAACATTTTATCAAGGGCTACTTTTACTACCATCCACGTCGCGGGATGATGACATCACGGCAAATTTGAACAGTTGAATGGCCATCACTAGATTTTCAACCTGATTGAAAAAAAATAATGCACACTTTTTTTCTTTCTTTTCTTCTCATCTAAACAAATAAAAATATATATACGTTGACTCAGGTGAACTTAAAAAGAAACCCAAGCAGATCAAGCCCCCCCCACCCACCTCCCAACAACCCACTCAGGAGAACAAAAATGTCTTTTACTAGATTGTGAGGTTCTTTGGCAAAAAAATGTTGCCAACGGAGACGGAATGAGAAATTTCAATGTCACTTTTTTGTTGTTGTTTTTTTGTTGTAAATAGTCCGACCAATAAAGTTGCACTGAAACTCGCCCTGTGTGTTCGATTTCAATTAAGAAAATGTCACAGGTTTCCATTTGATATTGACCACCATTATGGCATTGTGCTATTAACCTCAAGGAAGAGGAAACAGTGATGAAATTCACCGCTCAACCGGGCCACAAAACCACACTAATCTGCAAGCATTGAATTGTTACATCATCTGAATGTCTGAATTGATTCCAAGTCGATAATTTGTTTGTTGTTTATTTAAATTGCGATAAAAAATGGAGTCTTCGGGCTTTCCTATAACTGTCATGCGGTCGAGCAGAAAGCTTAACTTTTGCTGTCTTTCTTTGTGCCTGAAAAAAACAACCCAAAAAACGATGCGGTCGCCGCGTGATCATTTACTATCAATCCATTCGATCAAAAAGCTTCCTGGGCGGCATGTCAAAAGTGATCCTCCGCCCACTAGGTGGCCACATAAACCACATCAACCGCACTGTCGACACCTATCACATCACTAACACGCTGCTTCACTGCAAGCGCCTGTTACAATAACAATAATAATAAAAATAACATTTCACTGACAACAGTGAGGTTAAAATCTTCGCAAAATAAAATAGATGCTTGGAAAAGGGGAGTAAAAAAAGTTATTTTTATCAAACAGCAAAACCCTTCACTGAATTGCCATGGTGGTGTGAGATTTAATTTGGATGGTGCTTACAACAAACTTCTTAGATCGTTACCACGTAGGCTTAGTCATGCTGATGAGGTGATACCAGAGCGAATCACATGGAAGGAATATTTTTGTTATTCCAGAGAATTTTCATGTATTTTTACTCTTACTTAAACCAAGCCACCTTTACACAAGAAGGCCCGAGATTCAAACTAGCAACCTCAGAGCGGAGAAGCAAACGCGATCACCGATCCAACGTTTTTAAATGGCCGTCAGCAGAAGTGAACGGAGCGTGACATTTTCCGCCGGTGCATTGCCCGATAACGTGCCCGTTAGATCAAGCTGGCGCAAAGCCCCGATCGAAGGCCCAGCGAGGGGAGGCCACGTCAGGCAAACACGCAACGCAAACAAAAACGGGAATACAGTAGCGCGGAATCCCCATACGACGGCGTTTGCACATCGTGATGGTCTAAGTGGTGAGGGTGGGCGCCGGTTGGCGGGCTAGCGGAACGCGGCTATGCTAATCTCGGATGCTGAACTGTATTTGAACCGCTGACCTACGTAAGGAACCTGTATTGATGACTGGCAACGCTCGCTCGCTTGCTGCAGGCCTCAGGGGGTGGGTAATAGGAGGAGGGGGAGGGGGGTTCATGTCACTCCCAGTTTCTGTAATGTTAGCTTTACGCTAACAAAAGAATGCAAAATTCTGTGAGCGTCGTATTAGCTTAACTCATTCACTGCCATTCATGAATTGATTCGGGAATTGAAAATATGACGTAAAGCGCCTTTACTGAATCGGTTCGGGTTTTTTGTTCATGCTTGGGTGCAGATAAAGCACTGGCCAGACCTCTGGTGATGTTTTCCCCCCTCCACAACGGGGCAGCATTTCCCTTTTTTCTATGTTAGCGCTTAGTTCCAGTTTCAACTGTAGTTAAAGCGCTATATAAATCAATATGTATTGTATTTTGTATAGCCACCCCCATTTCAAGCCAAGATAACTCCAGATTCATATAATTTATGACACATTTGAAAAGTTTTTATTTTATTTAAACAGCCGTTTGATGAACTGTGATGTTCTACGCTTGCATAATTTTCCACTTGTGTATTGTTTTTATTATGACATTTTGTGAAGCACTTTGTGGTTTTGCCTGTGAAAAGTGCGATATAAATAAAGCGTACTTACTTACTTATTTAGTAATGAACTCTTTTTTTCTGATGAAAGAAGAAAGTAGGTTTCTAAAGTAGGTTTACAACGCTGTATTGAATGTTTATGTAGTCCTAAAACTCAATATTCTGTGGGTCCTGCAATTTGAGTAAAAATGACAAAAACCCTGGCACTGGAGTGGACACGTTTTTTGCACTTTGTCTGGCAGTGAATGAGTTAAACGTACTTTGTTACTTCCCTGGTTTCTAATAATAACAATAACAACGGTGCAGGTGCGAGTCGTGTGACGGCGCGTGGACGTTTGCGGGGTAGCTCCCCGAAGGCCGTCGTGTGTCACCTCTCGGTCCCGTCAGTGTTAATGCGCGCGTGGTCATTGGACCGTGGATCCGCGACAGATCAAATGACGCCTGAGCCCACCCTTCCAGCCCCCCCCCATCCCGGCGCCTCGGCTCGCCCCGTTTCATCTTTGCGTCGCCCTCGCTTGCCTGCACAGCGACGACGTATCCATTACCATCCGGGCGTCACCTCTGGCGTCAAGACTTTTTGTTGAATTTCAGGTCAGAACCTGCCCCGGTGCCCGCCGCCCGGCGGCCATTGTTGTGGCGATGGCACAGAGGATCAGCGGTGACGGCCGCCGAGCACCGAGAGCCACCGTGTCATGGCTCCGGGGCTCGGACCTTTGGACCTTTCAGACAGGAGAGCGTGAACGCGACCTTTTGTGCTTTATGGCGTTTCAATGCGAAGCTCGGAGAAAGAGGACACCGTTCGCACGACCCAAATGTTGTGATGCTAACCACCAAAGATTGCTTCCCACACCACTTGATGATGTCACCAAAAGGCGACTGAAATACTATCGCACGTTACGAAAACAACAATCAAACAAGCCGCTTGTAAAAGCCCAACCGAAAAACGATTCAAGACTGAAATACTCAAATATATGAATGACAAAAAACGTTGTCGCTAATTCACGCTACAAGCTAGCATATGTCAACAGACATGACACCCGCCCTCACTTCCTGCCGTTCAAACACAAAGCGGTTTCGGCTTCTCTTAGCGCCCATCTAAAAGTTTGGAAAGGAAACCTCTGGGCGGCCGCCGTCACTGGTGACGGAACGGCGGGCAACGAGGGGGGACACGTGATATGTTGTGACAGCGCCAGCCGGGGCTAGCGGGCGGTCACCATGCGGCACCATATTGCGGGGCTCCCCGGGGACGGCAGATCAGCGCGGCGGCCTCGCCAAGAAGTGCTAATAGGCGCAACACGTCTTGCTTTCACACATTAAGGCGGGCGCGGGGTGACAGATCGGAGCTGTGATACCGCCGCCTGCGAGGAAGAATCCAGAAGGAAAACGCCGCCCGCTGCTAGCCGGCTGCTAATGACGACGCCGTCTCGAAGGTCGCGTTTCGGCCCGTGGAACTACAAAGCGGGAGTTTCCGGGTTGGCGACGAAGTAGGAGGGTCCGCCTGCGCTCGTCGCCGCCTTTTCGATGACCTCGGGGGCACCCCCAACGCTCCATTTGACAGATTGAATACCTGCCGTGATCACTTTGCGTCAAAGGTGACGCGCCACCACCACTTTTTATCGACGGCCGTTGCAGTCAAATCTGACATCTTACTATTTACTCTTGAAAAAAAGCACTCTAAAGCATGATGTGGTTACAAAAATAATCATAACAATAATAAAATGGCTGCAGACAATCAAGAATAGACAATCAATATTTTATAATTGCCATTGGCAGTAATTGGGAATTACCAGTGCTGAAAATTGCACCAAAATCTTGTACAAGTACAACAAGTCAGGTTGCTTGTTGGTTTCGTTAAATTTCAGCACTTATTTTGGTTGCTGAAAAATGGCGAAAAAACTTACATTGGCGATGATACAATGCTCCTACCAACATGGCCGCCATGTAAACACATCTTTTAGCATGCTTTCACCTGACTGTACTGTTTGAACTGAAGTTTGAAGATGAAAAGTGTCCAAAAAAACGATGCCCAAACAGATCGACACCATTTTGAGCAGCGGAGGGCACGCGACGGTCAACGGGGGCCTCGATAACATCCCGAGGAGGACGAGAGGGGAAGTGTGGATGGCGAGGGGGGAAGAGGTGTTGGTGTTGATGGTGTTGGGGATAGGTGGGGGTCGGATTTGTGTCGTTGGGGCCACGCCGCCGCCGTCATGTCAAGATGGTGTCAGGAGCAATCAGCGTAACTTGTAATTTTCTGAGCAATTAGAGTGCTTATATTGAGAACGCTCACCAGCTGACAAACACTGGCTTAAGGACTTCCTCACAGCGAATACGCTTCCTCACACGCTTGCATGTGAGGGGATGGGGGGGTCAACACATATACACATGCAGACACCGTAAACATGTTTTTGGTGGTGGAAGGAATGCGAGGGATGCGCATTGGATTGGATTGGATTCGCCTTTATGAGTCGGGCAGTGGAGAAATTAACATTTCCCAACAGCAAAGTGATGAAAAGAAAAGGAAAGGAAAGGAAGAAGTACAAAAACAAAACACAGGAGCCACTCTCGCTGCGCCATTTTGAAGTCTAAACAACACAAAGATGATGATAAACTGATGTGGCAAATTGCCATAATACAGCATTAAAAATGGCTTTTCCCCCCATTTTAGCATCTGTGGCTAGTATTAGCAACAATACACGGTCACCTTTAAAAAAAAGCCCGATATTGACCCAATATCGACTTCTGGTATCGCCAATAGTATTATCTGTGAGAGTGTTTCAGTCCTGAGTGTGACAGCAGTTCCTCAGATTGTGTCAGTCAATCAATCGTCGAGATGCAAATAAGAAGGATGCCAAGCTTTAACACGTTTGAGGCTTGAGTGCGTTTCAGGCTCTAACGCGCCTTCTGCTACCTCGCAGGACTTTCACAAAGCTTCAACAGCTCTCATATATAAATACGTCGGACCGTGTCGCCCGTCGTTGTCGTGACATCCGCGCCAGCGAATCCCTGCCCACATCCTGTCCGCTCGCATCGACTGGTCGCTCGTCACGGGCCGCCGTGCGTCTCCGCCTCGTCCGGACAGGAAGCACGTTAGGATCTGACACCGGCAGCTAACGTCGAGACACCAGCAAGCTTTGACCGGCGGGGAGTGAAAGACTCTTCCTGTTGCAGGCTTAGCGGTTTGTCGTCAGATTTATGCACCTTTTTTGGTAGCTGAAAAATGGCGAAAAAATTTACATTGGCGATGTTACAATGCCCTTACCAACATGGCCGCCACGCGAACACATCTTTTAGCATGCTTTCACCTGACTATACAGCATAAACTGAAGCCAAAGCAGTCAAAGTTTTACAACATGCTTCTCGATCCCGAGGAAACTATTTGCAATGAGTTGAGGAGTTTCATTTTCAATATAAGTCGACCTGATTCCGGTGATCAGCTCATTAGTCAACTTTGCAGGGTGCCTGATAACAATCAGACGGGCACCCCGGCGTCCCTCAGGTGGACAGGTGTCAAAAGACACCTTTTCAAGAGCTTTTCCCAAGAACTGAACCACCGGTTTTTACGCGGGTGAGAGGATGTTCAAGTTGAAGGCTCAACAACACAAAGCTCCTCGACTCCTCCATCGCATTTCGGTTCGCCTTGTATAAATACCCCCCACCCGCTTCACATAGAGCCTAGGGGCTCAATTCAACCCAGCACGACTCCAGTACACCCCCTTCCCGCGCCACCTCATAATTCCCTTCCCTTGATCCTTCACGTAGGCCTCCTTTCATCATCTAATTACGATCTAGGGCCTTGTTAGGGCCCCCACCGCCCTTAAGGGGTCCGAGGACACCAAGGCTGATTCCGTCTGACGTGACAAGTCAATGCCAAAGGGACGGATGCTAATTTTAATTAATTAAATACAAGGGTCATCTTGTGATGAACCAGGGCCAAAGGGGTGTGAGGGTAGGGGGGGTATGGACTAAAATATCTCAGAAAGCGGTTGGTATCAGGTGCGGTGTGACCAGTGTCGAGTTTGTCAATAGCAGGAGACATTTTTCCTCAAGATTCGGCAGCACACCCTTTCAAGCCACCTCCACCTCCACCGGGGGTCTCCGCCCCCTGACCCAGTTTGGGCATTTGATCCCGACTGGAAGATCAGCCCCTAGAGGGGGCGCCGTGTCACCCTGCTGCCATGTCAATTGCCGCACAAAGGGCAGTATTTGTCACTTCATATCTCGCGGGCTTTTCCATTGTTGTTTCTGCGCTCGGTGGGGAAAGCCCAAGACACCACAACATTTACACGCCCAAAAATTGCGATGGGAACCCGAATCAATAATGATGAAAGATAAAATATACGTTTTCGGCACGGTTTTAGTTGAATCTACAACGCCTCCATGCTTTTCGGACGCCATTTTAATTCCAAATGCCGCGATGAACTCCACAGAAAGTTAGCGATTAGCTTAAAAAGTTGAAATACTTTGTCCCACTGTCTTCGCGGTGTCCATCCTATGACTGGCGTATGACTCAGAGTGGCGGGGCCTTTTGGCAAATTGTCCTTTGATGAAGCCCGACGCAAATTAGCGCTATCTTTGCCAGCGCCACTTACTATTTCGCGGCAGGAGAGTGAGCGGCGCTCCTGGCGGGAAGTTGGAAACCTGGCATCACGGCGACATCGGCGACGGTGGCCGCTGCGGCGCCGGCGGTCGGCAGCCATCACGCGCAGCCGGCCTAATGCCGCTGATGAGTGCGAGGCCGCCGGGAGGGCCTGAACGCCCCCCGGGGGGGCGGCCTCTTGGCATCAGGTTAACCCGAGTTGACAGACGGGTCGTGTGGACGGGTACGCGCCCGCCAATGCAACCGGGCGCCTCATTCGCTCGTGCTATGATCACCACATTTACGCCGGGGGTTTGCTAACTTTTTGGCTCTATACTGTCCGCATATTAACGTGGTAAATTATTGACGCACATTTGTAAAAAAATGATGTTTAACAGAAGAATCTGCGAGATTGTCATAAGTCAGCGTGTATATAAAACAACTCTTGCTGACAATTAAACACTAAATACAGTCAAATCTCATTTTTCGAACATCTCAAAGACAGTTGAATACACCTAATGCCAACACACTCTGTGACAGAGAATTTTAGTGTTAAAATTGGTGAAAATAATGCATATTACAGTTTGTTTTTGTAGTATTTTTACAAATGATCTGCTCTTTTATTACGTGTGTGTACAGTTTATGCTGTAAAATAGTTAAAAAGTGCATTTAAAAAGTTATTTACTCGAGTTGGAACGAATTAATTTTGTTTCCATTGATCATAATGGGAAGCGCTGATTTGATTTTCAAACAAATCATTTCTTAAACAGGATTCTGGAACGGATTACGGTGGAAAACTGAGGTATCACTGTATCTGAAATTAGAGTAATCGTTTATCCATTAGCTAACTAGCTATTAGCTGTCTAGCTGGCTGGCTATCTGTTGGCTATTTATAAGCTATCCATATCCATTAGCTAGCTGGCTAGCTATTGTCTATCTGGCTGGCTGTTAGCTGTCTAGCTGTTGGCTATATGGCTGTCTATTCGCTATTTATTAGCTATCTATTAGCTATCTAGCTAGCTTTCTATCTATTTGGGGGTGCTGAATCAGATCGAATTGCATTCCAAGTCATTTCAATCTGGCGACGTGATTTGGTGTAAACGAATGAGCTGCGAGCTTGGTGGAGTCAAGGTCTCGTCGTCATTGAAAAGATGCACCTCAGATTTCATCTTGCTACTGATTACCGTGTTGTTTGCGATTGAATAAAGCGTAACTCTGCGGCGCGATGAAAACATGGCGAAAGTCACCATCTTTTTTTTTTCTTGATGAAGAACCAAGCGGAGGCAAAGCTGTCGAGCAAATGAGGCAGCGACCGACGTGTCACTTTGGCCGGCGTCCATCGCCGTGATCCATGTTGACTGAAGCCCTGCGTTTGTCAGGCGAGGTGTCTGCAGTCAAAGTGCCACAGCCCTCCACGTTGACACTCATTAGCGAGGGGCTCCTGAGGGGGCGGGACCAGAGGGCAGAAGGCCACATTGGCGCTAAAAATAATTTGTTCCTCCCGATTGATTCAGATCGCAGTGGACTGATAGCCGCGTGAATCACAAAGCCGCTGACCGGCGAGACCTCAGGTTGGCAACTTGTTGGCAATCCAAATGGCGCTCGCAGGGATCGACCCGCCTCAACGGATTTGGACCAGCAACCGCGTGCAGATGACGCCGACTGAACCATCACCCCAGAACATTACAATGTTAAGTGTGTGTGTATGCTGAGGTCACTGGTGACAAGAGCGCTGCTGTCAGTCAATCGATCAATCAATGAAAGCGTCATTCCAATGATTAGAACATCCCAGCCTGCAGCTTTCAACTTGTCCGGACGATTCAATTCATTTGTGCACAAAGCTTCACTCAAGTGATTCAAGTGGATGAGGTATCAATGAAGGGGATGTCCATCGTGGCATTTTGGCCAGGGGTCAAAAGGTCAACTTTTCAGGCGGTTTGGCAAAGGATCAGAAACTGACAAACTATGTGGAGTGAAAAGGGCCACCAGAACTCGTTGAGGAATCCAAAAAATAAAGTTTGTGCGAGCAATCGTCAAAATGGGAAGCTCTGGGGTTGCTTTGTTTCTTCGGAAGAAGTCTAAGATGGCGCCCGAGTAGGCGTCGTGTCCTTAAGTTTTGAAAGACGCTTATACGCCATCTATTTGCTAGCTAATGGCTATCTATTGGCTAGCTATTAGCTATCTACTCGCTAGCTATTAGCTATCTATTCGCGAGCTATTAGATATCTATTCGCTAGCTTGCTATCTATTTGAGTTACTTCGGGGTTGAGTGAACGTGTGTGTGGCTGCCGCTGCTCACCCACACAAAACACTTATCCTGTGACTGTAAAGTGACCTTGAGAGTTTTCAAAGGCGCTTATAAATGAAATGTATTATGATTATTGGTGATAAATGACTTACTGTGTCATAAATAAAGGACATATTAATTGAAGTCGCGATTTGAAAAGTCACACGGGTAGCAAGCATCTTGTCATTGGAAGTTTGGGGTGTGCGCCCACAAGTGACGACACGGTGCGACTCACGCGCACGCGCAACACGCGGGTCGGACCCCTCTACGCAAAAAGGGCGCGCACCCAACGTACACAACACACACTAGGAGTTTGCACCAGAGAG
The DNA here is from genome assembly GCF_051943395.1 of Hippocampus bargibanti. NCBI lineage: Eukaryota > Metazoa > Chordata > Actinopteri > Syngnathiformes > Syngnathidae > Hippocampus > Hippocampus bargibanti. Next base: position 9,907,849 of record NC_142748.1, read on the forward strand.
CGCAGCTTGCAATCAGTTGGTCGGCGGTGGAGTCAGCGCGCCCCGCCGTTCCCGCGTTGGGTGGGCAAGAGGAGCCCCTTACAAGAGGAGGGGGGAGCGATTCGGATGCCCAGGCGAGCCTTATGACCTGAGCGCGGGCTGCAAATGGGCGGCGCGGGCGGCAACCTCTACCTCAGCATGTTGAGCGGCGCCACCGAGGCGCACAGCCTGGCCAAGAGTCCAGAAGGGAACGGACACCCGCACCGCGGCGCGACCAAGGACGCGGCGACAGAGCTCAAGACGGCCATTCAGGACGCCCGATTCTATTACCCGGACTCCCTCGTGGGCGGTCAGTACGAGCAGGCGCTCGGCGGCTTCGGCGCGGGGCAGCCGGCGCGCTTTTACGCACAGACGCTAGGCGGGTGCGCATACGCCGGCGCCGGTTCCGGGTCGCCGCAGAGGAGCGCCGCCCGGCCGGGCTACGGGGACGGATTCCCGTCGTCGCCGGACGGCTTCGGAACGGCGGCGGTCGCGTGCTACCAGCGGGCCGCCCTCTACCCGCTACCCGGCTTGCAGCTTTGCGGTAAGACGCAGGCGCTGCTTAACAACTACCCGCTGTGGGCCAAGTTCCACAAGTTCCACACCGAGATGATCATCACCAAGCACGGCAGGTGAGCAGCCCATTTGGAACATTCTTCTTCACGAAATGCAAATTGTGATCGTGAAGAATATTTGGACTGCGTGTTTGGCAAATATTTGACATTCCTAATCATATTCCCAAAAATTGACTTCATTAAGTTGCTCCAGTGTGGAAGAAGAAAAAAAAGGTCATGACTGTCATAATGAAAAATATTTCAAGGCAGCATGTTTTATTTCATATTTGTTCATAAAAAAAAATCTCTAATAATAATGTGGTTTGAGTGCACATTTGCATATTACTTTTGACATCAGTATTATATTAAAATGCCACTGTGCTTTATACAATACAATACAATACATCCTCATTTATATAGCTGCAGCTGTAACAAAGCGCTTCACAACGTCAACACAAAGCAAAATAATAAACACAACAGGAACATAAAAATACAGACAGTTGTACACTCTTTAATAACAACTTTTAATGTGATAGAAGAGATATTTCAAGTACAATTGAAATTTTCAGCGTTTCTCCATTGCTAAAATACACTCACCGACATTATCCAAATTCATTGAAATGTTCAAATAGAACTTTCATTTGAAATTCTTATCACACTAAAATGAGACTGCGGGCGCTATTGTTTGAAAGAAGCTTCCGGTTCAACTTTCGCCACAGAAATATTTGATATTCTTCATATTTAATCATCAATTGACTGAAGTTATTGCGCAAGTATTTAAAATGATATCATCATGACGATGATATTTTGACACCTAGTTATGACAATTATTCATCTTGTGCATTGGAAAATGTCAACTTTTACTTGATAGTTTAAGATCATAATTGTGCATCGGATTCAACTTTATTATCTTTTCTTTTTCAGGGTGTTTTGACTCGTAATACAACACTTTCAGTTTGAATGTGCACAAGGCTTTGCATATTTTTATTTAGTCAATCATTTTATACCCACAAAAAAAAATGATAAAAATGCTTCAAAAGCTTCTAAAATTATTGCCCCTGTATGACAACAAAATTAAATATGATGACACGGGGGAAAAAGGTGCTTCAAACCTCAAATGATCTCAAATGTTCTCAGCAGAACATGTCACAATAGGAAAAAAGATGACTAATTAATTCTGAGTCACCTGTGAGTGAGACTTTGAAGGAACAAATTATGATTTATTAATTTTTTTTTTGAGGGGGGGCAATTTTTTATGTTATTTTTTTCCCCTTTGACTCACTACGGATTCCGACTCAGACGTGAAGGTGGAAAGAGTTGAACAAACCCCCTGAGATGATGAAGGTTCACAGGCCAAATTGACTCTATGATTGATAAATGAGCTGACAAAAGTTTGTCAAAAAATATAAATTCAATTTTTATCATATAAAAAAACAGCAAATTTAAAGGTCAACCAGGTCAGAGGAGATGAAAATTGTATTTGCCCTGTCTGACATTTCAGGAGCAAAATGTCAACATTTAAGGGCAATTTGGGGACAAAAAAATAACCACTGAACAAATTTAGCCATGTATATAATTCCCACCAAATTTAGTTACAACTATTTTAGGGTCCACTTACAACAAAAGTGGGCGAACTCCATTTGAGCCATTTTACTAGGAAGGAGATTCAACATTTTATGGCTGCAATAAATCTTTGTGATGTATATGAAACAGCAACAAAAATGATGTATTTAACATACACATCGTCACACTGAGGGCAAACCACAAAGATGATGTGGCCCACGATGAAACCATCAATCCCCTTTGAGAGAAAAGTTTCAGATAAAATTTTGAAATATGAAGAAAAATAAACATTTTTTCCCACAGGAGTTTCACATTCAAAGTGAAGAAACTAAAATTTCGCCTTTTCTATTTTAACCTCTCATTGATAATAATCAACATGTCAGCCATTATGAAAATATTTAATTAAAATATTAGGAAGTCTTCATCATCTTCCACGAGTGTAAAGAAAAAAAAAAGAAAATAGCAGAAGTGTGACTTCCTGTTCACACTTCGCAGAAATGGTGAGCGAGCGTGCGAGCAGGCGAGTGCCTCGTCGGACAGTAAAACAAATGCTTTCTCAAGTTAGCAAGTCTTACATTCGCCCATATTGACCCCGCCTTCCCGCAATTTGATGTTTATTTTGTATTATTTTCACAAGGTGGGGCCCAGATGGAAAAAATACAAATGTTACAGAAAAGACACTTATATAGAAATAATGCATTTAAATGCACCCTAGGGACGTTATTATAAAACTAATTTCTTAGGTGTTCTTTTAAAATACCGTTTTTTCTGGAATATAAGGCACAGCTTCAAAGAATGACATATTTAAAAAACTTTTCCATACATAAGGCACATCGCATTATAAGGGGAACCTTCAATGAATGAAATATTTTAAAACACTTCCATACATAATGTGCACCGCATTATGAGGTGCATGGTCAGCTTTAGAAAAAATATTTTCTTTTAGGTGCGCCTTATAGTGCAGAAAATACGGTAATCAAAAAGGCGTTATCGTCAAATAAATAAAGTCAAAAAGTAGACTAATCTTGAATTGATCTTGCCTACTTTCTGATTTCACTGTTCAATTGAAATGGATAATGTTAAAAAAAACATGTCATCTGGTGGCCGACAGTGGAATTACAATAAAAAGTTGCATTTTGCAATTAAAATAATAATAACAAATTAATCTTTGAACATGCAATATCTGCCCTATAACTTAACTTGGAGGAGTCCAGATGACATTTAGAAGGGGGCGGGAGGTAAGAGGTCTCAAAGGGGTCCCCCCCCCTCCCAAAAGCTTTGAGAACCCCGGCCTATAAATAGCGTTCCGTGTTGGCGAGTGGCGGCAGCTGCAGACCGGCACGTCGCGGTCACAGGCGATCAGGCCAACGTACGTGGTGACAAGAAGCCGACCTGAGCTCCTGTCCACACACATCAGCTGGTGCGCCGGTGCGGAAGACCACCCCCCCCCCCCCTCAGTCCCCCATATACCCTCACCCACCGTCCACTTCCTCTGCCGTACCGACCGGATTGTTCCTGTACGTCAACGGCGTAGTTCCGCCATGTTTCCCCGCGGCGATTCATGGCACCTCGCTAGCGTCCGTGGTGACGGACGAAGCGTCGTTTGGTATAAGCGTCAAGCGTCGGTTCACCGTAAGATACCCACGTTTGTTTTTCCGGCCTTTTGAGATGCTCCGGTCAGGAACGCGGTTACACTGGTGACCCGGACTCACAAAATGAGGCAATTTTGATACTTCATATCGCATCCGTGTCACAAAAAACGCAGTCTATGAACCTGCTTTGCTGTACACACACACATTGCCGCTTAGCAACGACAGAAACTCCGACGTAATTGGTTATTTGTCCGCAAAGGAACACTAAAACAATCAGACTCTAAAATGGCCGCCCCTCAGGTGGCCGGCCGGGCAAACGGCGACAAACGCTTTCCTGCCTTTTACACACTTGACTTGTTTTGACGCCGCCAAAGCGCCCGAAGTAACAATTATATTCATTAGCATAAGCATGTTTCACATGAAGCTAAGCAGCGCTGTCAACATGCAGAAAAGTCACAAGAATGCAACTAGCATCATAAATGAGACAAGCATGCCCAGGTGTTTGTTTTAAAAACGAAAACTATCTTTTTTGAAATATTTTTGTGTTCATTGAAGAAAAGTAGTCAAATGTTTGTTTGGACTTACTCATTTGAAGCGTCGATGGGGGCGCAAGAAAGACCTTCCATTCCAAATCCAAGAGCAAAAATTAACAAGTCCAAAGGCAGAGTAGACAACTTCCACTAGGTCAAAACAAGGTTCTGAGGACGTCAACCAGGAAGACACCATGAGGGACAGGTGTGCTGAGAAATCAATCTGATTGGTTGTCATCAAGAGAGAAGGGAGGAGCCAAAAACAGCTGGTCAACCTGGATTGGATTAAATTAGCCTTTATTAGTCTCACACTGAAAAAAATGTACATTTCACAGCAGCAAAGTGACGAAAAGAAGAGGAGAGGAAAGGAAAAAGTAGAAAAACATACAACAGGACTTGCTGTCAAGGAATCCACTCTTGCGGCGCCATCTTGAAGTCAAAACAACAACAAAATAATATGACAACACAGACACATTCGATCTTAAGCACTTTCTGCACCCACTTTGTTGCATGAAGCAGTTCTAGATGATAGAGGAGAGGATCAAAGCGTCCTTTTCACCAGTGGATCATGGAGGTCATCATGGTGAAATGTGCACGTCTGTTACAAACTAAGAGTTGAAAGCAAACACGAAGCTGGAGCATCCATTGACTGTCTGAAATCTCCTGTAACACGTAAATCCGCTTCAATTCCAAGCCGCGACCGTTGCACATACGCATCAGTGCTCCTTTTCTTCTTCTTCCAGGAGGATGTTCCCATTTCTGAGCTTCAACATCAGCTCGCTGGACCCGTCGGCCCATTACAACGTCTACGTGGATGTGGTTCTAGCAGACCAGCACCATTGGCGCTACCAAGGCGGCAAGTGGGTGCAATGTGGCAAAGCGGAGGGCAACATGCCAGGTATGGGAACGGAGGGGACCCGGCATCAAGGCGTCTTTTTTTCCGATGACTGAGTCATGTGGTGATTGTCGCAGGAAACAGGATGTACGTGCACCCCGATTCTCCCAACACGGGCGCCCATTGGATGAGACAGGAAGTGTCCTTCAGTAAACTTAAGCTCACCAACAACAAGGGCGGAAGTAACAACGTGGCACAGGTACTCAGTGCTTTTTCTTTGGATTTTAATATTTGAGATGTCCCATACCCGTTTTTTTTTTCCAGGCCGATCTTCGGATGAGTATTCACTCTTTGGGAGTGATTCTGGAAATTCTTTTGCGTTTAATTATTTAAAAAACTTTTCCACACAAAAGGCGCACCGCATTATAAGGGGCACCTTCAATGAATGCCATATTTTTAAACCTTTTCCATGCATAAGGCGCACCGCATTATGGAGCGCATGGCCAGCATTTGAAAAAAAAAGCTTGTAGGTGCGCCTTATAGTGCAGTAAAGACGGGAAAATATTTTGAAGACCGATGCAAATTATATTACATTAATTTTTTAAGGAAAATCTGGTCATAAAATTGATCAATTATAATTTTTAAGAACCAAAAACATTTATAAAAAAATAAGAAAATTAGTGTAGTTAGTTTTTATGAAATATTTGGAGTATTTAATTTAATAAATTATTGAATTAATTGTCTCATATATTTTGAAGTATTTTTTAAATTATTTTTGACATATTTTTGTCTTAATAAACAGGTTTTAAAATTAAAAGCTTGATTGAAAATTAATAAATTATGTAAATAGTTTTATCATTTATTTGTAAGTATTTTTAAAATTATTTTCGAATTATTAGTGTAAATACGCAAGTTTAAAAGCTTGATTGAAATTATATAATTAGTTTTAGGATTTAATTTTAGATATTTTAAAAATTATTTGAGAATTATTTTGTATTTAACAAGCAGGTTTTAAAATTAATAAAATATGGATTTTCATTGTCATTTACATGTTATTTGTTCAATGGGAAATTGGTTGTGGGTGTCGATTTTTTACAGCAGGGAAAGAGGTGTGGATTTTACTTTTTAATGGACTTTTATTTTGGAAATTATTATTTTTGTGTGTATGCAAATATCTATATTTTTGACATTTTCCATCCAAAAAAGGCAACGTAAATAATTTGAATTCTGCTCCCACGAAGATGATTGTGCTGCAGTCGTTGCACAAGTACCAACCCCGTCTGCACGTGGTGGAGGTGAAGGAGGACGGCGGCGAGGACGCCTTCCACGTGTCCAAAGCGCAAACCTTCGTCTTTCCCGAGACGCAGTTCATCGCCGTCACCGCCTACCAGAACGCCGACGTGGGTCCAAAGTTTTGACACCAAAGCGACAACATCACCGGTCGCAAATTTTAACGATTCCTTTCCTGTCGTGGTTTCCTTCCAGATCACGCAGTTAAAAATCGACCACAACCCGTTCGCCAAAGGCTTCCGCGACAGCTACGACAAGTCAGTGCGCTAACATTTGCTTGCCATGGATATTAACTCACTCACTGAATTTGTTCGGGTTTTAGTTTTTCTTGCGTGGGTGCATATAAAGCGCTGTACAGTCTTCTGGCAAAGATTTCCTCTTCCACAAGAGGGCAGAATTTCCCTTTCGTCCATGTTAGCGCTTTGTTCCAGCTTCAGCTGTTGTTAAAGCGCTATATAAACCAACATGCATGTTATATGTCATATTTTGTAAAGCCGCCCCCATTTCAAACTTACATAACTCCAGACCCATATAACTTAGGAATTAACTCTTTTTTTCTAATGAAAGAAGACAATCTAAGGTTTCTAACGCTGCATCGGATGTTTATGTAATCCTAAAACTCAATATTTTGTGGGTCCTGGAATTCAAGTGACAATGACAAAAACCCTGGCACTGGAGTGGAAACATTTTTACACATCCTCTGGCAGTGAATGAGTTAAAAAGCGGCACCCCCCTGTTTAAATGACAAATTTTGAGATTGAGATTATTTCAACATTTTCCAATTCAACATCTGACATTTGCTAACATTTCAAGTGCCTCCTCTCAACTCAGCTTTAGATGTTCTGGTAGGCTCTCTTGACATTTTTCAGGGGTGTGTAGACTTTTCTATGTTTTTTAAAAATATTTTTTTACTCTTTATGTTTAGCGATTGTATGCTTACAAAGTGAGCGATTGGTGCTTAGAAAAGATAAGCACAGAGCAAAAAAAAAAAAAAGGACAAGATGAAGTCCGAGATAAGATTCTTGTTTTCATGGTGGTCAAACAGACAACGTAAGAGAAACACGATAAGACGATGCCAGTCATGTTAGTTTTGTAATAGTAATTTTAGTCACTGAGTGCAACGACCCACAAACAATAGATCTAAAATGGAAATGTAGGCCAATGTATATGATTGATATTTATTTATATTATTTTATGTAGTCCTTTTGAGGAGATACTTGAGATGTTTGAGGTTCTGGGGCAGGATGGAAGCATTTTTCTCACCTCCCCGTTTCCGCCTCCCCAGCTTGTACGCCGCGCCCGACCCCGAGCGCCTCACCCCCTCCCCGACGGAGAGCCAGGTGCACCTGGCCGGGGGCCGCTACCCCGCCAGCTACCTGTCGGAGCCGTACATCAACCCCCTGCCCCAGACCCGCTTCTACGGCCGGGAAGCGGCGGCGGGGGGCGTTCAGCAGCACAAGGACAGCCCATCCGGCGTTTCTGGCCCGGGGCCCCACTGGTACGTGGCGTCCCAGCAAGCCGCCGCCCCCAACCGCCTGGACTTGGCGCCACCCTTCGAAGGCGACTTCTCCGCAAGCGGCCTGTACAAGCCCTTCCCCTTACAGACCCCCCCGCACCCGGCCCTCAGCTACTACCCCGAGCACCCGTTCGCCTCCAGCGGCGTGTCCGCGGCGGCATGGACGGGCACCCGGGCCCCGCCTCAGTACCTGGCCAGCAAAGCGGCCCCTAGCCCGACCTGGTTCCGCCCGTTGTCTTCGTCGCCCGGTAACGCCCGGCTACAGCTCGCCCCGCCGGAGCCCGACAAGGGTAAAGACGCGGCGGGGGGTGAGCACCTCTGGCCGGATCAACCCTCGTTGAAGTCGCCCGATTTAGCCGACTCGGCTCCGTTTGAGGGCGACGCCAAGAAAAGGAGGGTGTCGCCCTACACGTCCAGCACTGAGAACTCGCCGCCGCCCAATCACGGGTCACATCTGTGCGACAAAGAGGTCAATTATTTTGGCTATTACGCCCACTGAGCCGCGGAACTGGGGACACGCCCGACCCCACGCCCCCTTCTCATCGCCAGTTTGACACGACTGATGAACATATCTCGCCCGGTTTTGAAATTGTCACGACGGTGGGCACCGTGGACATTTAAAATGTGACAAATGGCTAAATTTCCTCCCGACCTTGAAGCCCCCAAAAAATTCGGAATATTCGGAGGTCACGGTGCGTTCAAAGCCAGTGGGAAAATCCGGTGTCTGTGGTCCCTTTCTCTTCTTCTGCGGTCCAAATGAAGTAGGTCACCACAAGCCAAATAGACACTTGTCACCGCTGTAAACAGGAAGTGGGAATGACCACAGAGACACCATGACGCCCCCACACCCTTTTCACCTCCAGGGTGGCTTGCGTTTTGTGTATTTTTTTTGGGGGGGGGCTGTCTGTCTGCAAAAACTGCAGATGGCAGCGGCAGTTGCTTCCGGCCAAACCGAGCATCTTCAACATCTGTGATGTCATCATGTTACCTTTCGTTTTTACGTATCGTTTGTTTTTTTTTTATTCTGGGGTCCTCAACATGTATAAAAAACTTTATTTGCTGCTTGCTATAAACAAGGGAAGTCGAGTGGCACATTCAAAAAAAAAAAAGAAGGAAATATTTGGTCAAAAACCAAATTGATCCAGAACCGAAACGTTCAAAAATTTATGTTTGGCTGTATCATTAAAAAAAAATGCTGCTTTGCATAAACGCAAGATGAAACGAGCAATAATCTTCCCGTCAATCACAATTTATAAATGGGAATTTTTCTAAAAGTGTTATTTATTCACGGTGCCACAATTGGGTATGATTGAACTGTTTTTTTTAAATCAAATAAAGTTTAAAAGAAGACGGTATGCACATTTTTCACACAATCCCACAATAAAAGTCTGTGGCATACTTTCATTAGGCTGCAAAGCTTCCGATGATGATGCCATCACAGCAGAGAGGTTCAGCACATCAGCGCTGAGCTACGCAGCGGATCACATATGCTTGTTTATTATTATTACAATTATTATAATTATTATTATAATTAATGTCCGTCACCACAGCGTGACACAGGGGAGCTTTGCAAAACCCGGATCCTCTCGGAGTTTCCAGTAAGTCCCGTTTGTCAGCCAAACATCGCGCCCGCAAGAGTCCTTGGCTTTTCTGAAATAACAACACATTCACACACACACACACATACACCCATACGCGTTTTCATGTTTTCTGGGGACCTCTTTTCAAATGACTGACAGCTTAAAAAAAAATCAGGGATGCACACGGTGGCTTTGTCAGCTTCTACACATCTTTAAATATATGACTTTATGAAATCATGTTTGGACCATGTCTTTTGGGGACTTCAGAAAAAAAAAACGATTTTACATGCCTAACGGGGACAAAATGTCAATACATGTAAATTTATTTAAGTAATTCACACACGATCCTTACCGGGTCCACCAGATTAATGGCGACTTCACATTGAATGAACAAACACACTATTTTTCTCCAAATGAAGCTCTTCTACTCACTTTAAGACAGTTGCTTGGTCCGCAAAATGCCAGAGTAACGGCAAATTTTTAGGGTGTGGTTCAGATTTGGAAAAACAATGTGATTGGTTGATTATAGGAAGGCGAACCTACTTGAAGAACGCCGGCACGTGGTCCTCTCCTTTCTTGGCGAGCTCTTTCCTCCTTTCCCTCTGCAGCTCCTCGATCTCGTCTTTCTTTCTGTCCGTCTCGTCCACTCTGCCTTCCTCCAGCATCCTGACCGAGAGACGACAACATGGTTGCTTCCTTGTCCGTTGGGATCGCTACTTCCTGTCTCGCTGACTCCTATCTCATTGGTGCTTTAGACTTCCTGGTTGCGTTTTTAACTTCCTGTTTGCGTTTCAAACTACTCTCTTGTGTTGACGATGTGCGTACCGATACTTTCTCTTTTGAGATATGCCGTTTTGAAAGTGTTTTTCTGACCTCTGGTCGGGGCGCAGACGACTGTCAGTTGTGGGCAGCAGATGCCTGATGTCATCTGAGAGCTGATTGAGCTCCATGGCGAAGGCGGAGAAGCCGTAGTAGAGCAGGTGGTCTTTGGGCGGAGGATCTGCGGGGTGAGAAAAAGCCTCTCAGGTGAGAAAATGAAGGACAGAGAAAAAAAAGGGGATCTAATATTCAACTCGCTTGGTTTCCAGATGCATTTGGGAGTCGGTAGCGTGTCACAGAAGATTCCCTCATGCCATAGACCTCCAAAACGGTGGATGACGCTACCGCTTTGGTCCAATACAGAACCCTGGACCTCGTTCTTGTTGGTCTCTGACCCCCAGTAGCGAGACTGTAGGGTCAGGCGGTGAATAATAATTAGCATAGAGAGCGTGACGACTTTTGCTACCTGCTCACCTTAACAAAAGTGATCTTGCAGGTGCAGGTGTCGCTCTTGAGGTTGCGGATGGTGACCTCGCCGTAATGTTCCAGGTAGCGCTGCTGACTCAATACGTTGTGGATGCACGTCACCACTTTGTTCCACTCGTAATGATCTCCGTACCTGCGCATGACACCCGAATATTAGCCAGATCACCCAGCAGGTCATGGACGAGGGACGCCGCAGATCCTCGTTTACCTGGGAATGGTCACGTTCACCATCCCAGATGGAACGATCTCCAGCGATTTGCCCCAAAACTTGTTCTTCCATCTTTGGTCTGTTTTGAGAGACAAACGAGGAGCTAAATCTGAGCGGAGAACCTCGCGAGCAACTTGACCTTCAGCTCCAATGATCGCTGAGTGTCACCTTGCCAGAAGCAGAAGTTCTCAGATTCTGCGTGGCAGGCGGAGATGGGAGGATGGTGGCACACCTGATTAAACAATAAATACAGAAAACATAGATCCAAAAGGGAAGATCACCGACTCACATCAGAGTATTTGTTTACATTAACTCTCGCTGACATTCCCGAATTTATTCGGGAATTGAAAAGGCGTGCTGATAAAGCGCTGGTCTGACCTCTGGCGATGTTTTTCCCTTCCACAACGGGGCAGCATTTGTCTTTTGTCCATGTTAGCCGTTTGTTCCAGCTTCAGGTGTTGTTTAAGCACTATATAAACCAGTATGTATTGCATTGTATTTTGGACAGATGCCGCTTTTCAGGCTCATATAACTCCAGACCCATACAACTTAGGAATTAACTCTTTTTTCCTGATGAAAGAAGAGAGTCTAAGGTTTTTAATGCTATATTGAATGTTTATGTCGTCCCAAAACTCAATATTCTGTGGGTCCTGGAATTCGAGTGACAATGACAAAAACCCTGGGACTAGAGTGGACACATTTTTGCACATCGTCTGACAGTGAACGAGTTAATTTATGAATTAGTTAACAAAAAATTGAATGAATTGGTGATTGACCTGCTCACTGATGAAGCGAAATCCGTGGTCGTCGCGCACGCACTCATAAGTCTCCCCCAAGACAGGATTGAAGGGCTTGTAGCGGTTGCGGAAGGTGGCGGTGGAGTAGCCCGAAATGGCGAAGGCGGCGATGTAGACCTGAACACAAACAGAATCAGACGCTGCCGCTGTTTTTGGTCTACGACTGCGCTAACGTGGTTTACCATCCTCTGGTAAGGGTCCGCGGTAGCGCCGGCGGCGTCCAACAACTGGCTGTACTCCAGTTCCTCGCACAGTCGCTGCAGCAGGTTGACGGGTTCGTTGAGAGCGGCCGGCATGGATACGCGAGCCAAATCTTTGCCTGCGTCAACGTCGCCGTGCGGGTGTTTGTTTACATCCCGTCGGGCGTTCTCGGTTAGAAATGGCCGCCCGCCACCTACCGATGTTATTGTAGAGGATGGCCATCAAACCCACGTGACTGTTGTCCGGACAAGGCGCAGGAAGCGACGTTCGCCGGCCGCCGCGCTCGTACGGAGCCACGCTGTGAGGAGTCCTGGAAATGCTGGCGCGGTACTTTCGGGTGGCGGACACTGTACACGACAGGAAGTGGAAAGCCACATTTAAAGGACAACCGACACCATTTTTTTTTTGTTTCCCAGCTGACATCAGAAAAACCTTTTATAGCATCTAAAATAGCCAAAAACACGGAGGCTGACATTTTTAGTCAAATGCAAAACCACACCAATAAAAATGACTTAAAGTGTCACAAAACTGCCACAAAATGAGCTCGGAAATGGGCAGATTCAGAAAGTCCCGCCCCCTTGTCCGTGACATCGCTATTGGTCACACACTGCCTTGCTCCAGAATCAAAACAATGGCTTCAAAGAGTTCAGATTCGGAGAACATGCTTTCTTGTTACTCATCCAGTTATGAATATGATTCAAATAGTTCTGAAGAGGAAAGCATAAATGTTTGCAATCGATTAAAGAAGTCCTTCCGTGACAATTCGAGCGTCCCAGAAAATGTGTTTTCCTTCTAATTTCGCCATCAACACGGATCGACACAAAGTTTTCAGACCAAACAAAGTACCCAAAATGCATTGTGTGTCGCTCTCTCGGACACGACGTCCCGTCAGGAATGGACACCAACTCAAAAACGAGACTTCCTGAATATTCAGCGCGAGTCTTAAAAGGTAAAATATAGCTACTATATGTGCTAGAATCTTTGTAAAATGCGCTCAGTTGAATTCATTTGAAGTGATTTTACAAATTATGGAAGCAACTTGTCCAGTGGTGTCGGTTGTTCTTTCGAGTTGACAAAGTTTTTGGGTGTGGGTGACATTTCCGGCAGACTCACAGTGTCCCTCTTCCGGCTCCGAGTCGGACGTGCTAGCATCGCTCAGTCCCGATTCCTCCGATACGTCGGACGAGCTCCTGAGAAGGAAGTCGTCGCTAGCGTCGAAATACTCTGCGGCGGAATCAGCCGCCGATGGAGGCCTCCGCGCCGCCACCTCTTCCGCGTGGTTTTCCCACACTTCCTGCAGTTTTTGCCTTTCTTGGCACAAAGACCGATGAACCGTTTGGAGCGTCGTCAGGACTGGAGATGAGAAGAAGAACGCGCACACGTTAGCGAACGTCGCAAGATGGCGAACACGTACGCGCATATCGGCACTACCTCGCAGCGACACGGCACAGATGTCCTGCTGGATCTTTTTACCCTCTGCGGACGAGGCGCCGTCGAGGGGGGTCAGCTGGGAGTAGACGTAGTCCGGGATGGAGGGGACGGAGGCGCCTAAGTGGGAGGAGCCACTCAGAGGGCCCGAGGATAACTGAAAAAAAGAGCCAAGCGCCTCGGAATGCTGCCATGATCCAAAAGGGGGGGTCAAAAGAACCGTTTTTAAGTCGCTAAGAGGTAGGGGGCGGAGCTAGATAGCGTTGATTGGACACAAGAACTGCGAACGGATCGGGAACTGCCAGATTTGCACTCACCGATTTGGTCATCCTACGAATAGGCTTTTAGGAATGGAAAAATCATAAGATATTTTTTGGGGGGAGGGGGGGTTACATTTTGGAGGAGTTGCGTCCCAATACTTTTGTCCTAACGTGATTTCTCACCATTCCGAGAGCTTCCACTCTGGAGAGGGTGCGCGAGTGGCCCCAGCCTCTTCCTGGCATTGGCTTCTTTGGCTTCTCCAGGGAAAGATTCTGAATTCAAACAAATAACAGCCACTTTAAAAAAATAATATATATATATATTAATAAATATATAAAGATATCAATATGAAGTCAGACATGACAAAAGCACCTGCGTGCTGATGATTCTTTGCAGTTCCCCATTGGTGAAGGTCTGACCCGCCTGCAGAAGCTGCAGCCGCCGGATCAGCCGGTTCAGGTCGTGAAGGTCCAAATGGCAACGGTTCAGTTCTGGAAAGGAGGAGCTTGGTGAAGCAGCATGTGGCGCATTCCAAGATATCATTATCAATGCATGCGTGTTTGCTTTCAACATTTAGCTTGTAGTAGAGGTGCACATTCCACCATGACGTTCCCTGATCCACTGCTGAAAAGGACGCTTTGATCCTCTCCTCTTTCATCTAGAACTGCTTCATGTCATAAAGAGGGTACAGCAAGTGCTGAAGAATGAATGACTCTGTTGTTATTTAGGTTTTTTGTTGTTGTTTTTTACTTCAAGATGGCGCCGCGAGAGTGGCTGCCTTTCCAGCAGCTCCTGCATTTTGTTTTTCTACTTCTTTCTTTCCTTTCCTCTCACTTTCATAACTTAGCTGCTGTGAAATGTCAATTTCTCCACTGCGAGACGAATAAAGGTACATCCAATCAAATCCAATATCTGCTCACCCACAGAAAAACTGATCATGTGACTGTAAAGTGACCTTGAGAGTTTTGATAGGCGCTTAAAAATTAAATGTATTATTATTATTATTATTATCAATATCCCACGGACCTTGAGCGCAGGTATCGGGGGCGGGAGTCTGCTGCAGCCACGCCGACACTTTGTTGTCGGCGGCGGTCTTGGCGGAGGTCTGCGGGAAACATTTTGCCGTGGACGCGTCGTGTCCGTTGTAGATGACGGTGTGCCACGGGCCTGCCCCAGCCGCTTCGCTCTTCCTGTATGAGCGATGAGCCTGCAGCTTGGTCACCCAAATGTAGAAGAGCTCGTGGCTCTTTGCCTTCAGTTGCATGGTTGGAAACAAAAAAAAAAAACATGTGATACACGTTTAAAATTGAGATCACTCATTTTTATAGAAATATGATGTTTACCTTCATGTGATACAAAATGTCCCCTGCGTCCAAGTCAATCCGGTTGGACTTTTTGTTGATGGACATGACAGCGCCGCTAATGTCCAGAGACCCCTGGACCCTTCCTATCGATACCTGGCAGCATTTTGGTGGGAGCAGATAATGACATTTATGAGGTAGTATTTAATGATAAAAAAAAAAATCAATAAATAAATCACAAATATGCAGTTTTTTTTTGCACACGTTATGTTTGTTGAGCATGTTCTATGTTCACGTATATGTAACGTGTATGTATGTATTTGTTTTATTTATTTATGTATTTATTTATGCGCTTGTTTTATTTATTTATTGACGTATTTATTTGTTTATGTATTTATTTATTGGTTTGTTTGTTTTTCATTATTTTCATTTATGTATTTATTTTTTGCAAATTCTAAGAATATATTTTAATCTTGTATCATTGTATTTAATCCATGTTATTATTATTATTATTATTATTATGTGTGCCTACTTTCTTTCCTTTATATGACATTTGTTAAGTGCTTTGTTCAGTTTCAGCTGTTGTTGAAGCGCTACATACATCAATATGTATGTATTGTATTGTGTCAGCATTATTTTCATTTGTGTAATTATTTTTGCAAATTCTAATATATTTTAATTTTGTATCATTGTATTTCAGCCATGTTACTATTGTATTGTATTGTAATGATCATTATATTTATTATTATGCGTGACTGCTTTGTCTTTGAAGCGCTATATAAATCAATATGTATGTATTGTATTAGCATTACGTATTTTCATTTATGTATTTATTTTTTGCCAATTCTAAGAATATATTTTAATCTTGTGTCATTGTATTTAATCCATTTATTATTATTATTATTATTTGTGACTGCTTTATTTCCTGTATCTGATAGTTGTCCATGTTAAGCGCTTTGTTACATCTTCAGCTGTTGCGAAAGCGCGATATAAATCAATATGTATTGTATTGTATGTTAGCATCTTGTGTTCAACTTACATCTTGTTGATTTTTACAGTATCTCAAGACACCTCCCTCCAGTACAAAGTATCTCTGTATTAAAAAAAATATTAATATGACACGAAAGAGAAGAAAAAAAGTTTGACGATTATCATGAGGGCTGGTCAAAAGCAGGATTTGACTTTGGTCACCTTATGCCAGCCTTTAAGCGGCCATTTCCTCCTCTTGAGAAGATAACCTTCACAGATGCCAGGAGCGCTCATCTCCTGAGGACGTTCCCCTGTGGCGCTCGCGTCCACCTGGACGTCGTCAATCACTTCCCAGTCTTTGATATGCTGAAAAAAATTGATGTAGTTTGGAACCGATATTATTATTATTCCCCCCCCCCCCCCCCTCGTCACTCACCTGTCGTGAGTGACGAGACGACAGCGTGCTACTGCTCCGGGAATGAGGGGCTTTGGACCACGTGGGCGACGGCTTTTCCAGGCCGCTCGCCAGTGACTGGCTACGATTGAGGGCGGAGCCGTAGCAAGTCATTTTGGAGCCGTTAGCATCCGATGCCAAGTGACCTGCCAATCACCTGCAGGGGGCACGTCTGCTTGACGTGAAAACCACAGAAATAAATATGTGATTGAGGATAACGGTTGAAAACAAAATAAGACAATGATGGCTACTTTAGAGTGCCTCGTGGTCAAGTTGCATCCACGCGGCGCTATTAGCGGCAGCGGCACGTCGCGACGTTTCCCAGCGCGCTTGCCAGGAGGATTACCAACTTTGTCCTAATTGGTTTTTCAAGGTGGCATTTTTAGAAACACGAGTAACTACATGATGCAGCGGATGCGCTCGCGCCGTGCAAATAGAAACATCTATTTATAAATTATGTGTTATAAACGTCAAGATTTTGTTTTTTCTAATTTATCCCTATTTAACTATTTCACTGCCTTTCACGAATTTATTTTATTCAATGAGAAAAAGCGGTTCATCTCAACCAAACATGGCGTCCAAAGCGTTTCTCGTCGCACTGGCAAAATGAACCACTTTCACCCATTTTTTGGAGGATGTCAGCATTTTCTTGTCAGCGCGCGGTTGGCGGCGATACGAGGCTATCGTGGCACCATCTCGCTGGCGCGGGCCCCTCAAATATTCCGCAGATAACCTCCATTCTGAGCACTCTGAGCTGACTTTGCGTGAGGATTTCATCTCAAGCAATTTCGCGTGACACTCCCTCCATCAACTGATAAAATGACGAATGCTAAGCGCTACTAATGACACAGGTTGCTTTTAAGGTTTGATCCCTGATGTGTTTTGTGTATGTATTGTATTGTATTGTATTGTATTGTATTATACAGCCGGCCCTATTTCAAGCTCAGATAATCTCGCAGATACTTGGAGGAGGAAATGGAAATAGATTAAAATAACATATGCACTGTGATTTATCAAGATTGCGTCTGTTTTTAAGTTTCCATCGAAGGGGCAAAGAAATCAACATTTATTGAAAAATGGAATCACTTTCAACATTCAAAACATATTATTCCACAACGAAATATTCAAGCTCAATAATACCTACTTGTGTTAAATTCCGCCAAATCATAGATGGTTTGTCCTGACCGCGCGCTCAACAAACTCCTCACTGACGCTCTCGCCTTCACGCGCTAACAAAACACGTGTACCGTCGCCGAGCACACAAACATAGACTACCTGCAGTTGAAATTTGCATACTCGGCTCGGCAGCCAATCAGAAGCCTGCTTCTTTCTTCCGGACTTTCGCAAGCGTTACAAAGTCGTGCAATTGCATGTCATTTTCCAAAATAGATGCACAGAACCTCAAACTAGAAGAAAGATTCAAAAGAAGCTAACAACATATGTGACGCTACAAGCTCTAGACTCATATAATTTAGAAATTAACTTTTTTCCTAACTTTATTCGTCCCACAATAGGGAAATTCGCGGTCCACAGCAGCAATTTGAAAGGGGATGGGGTGGGGGGGAGAAAGGATAGAAAAACAAGATATTCTAAGCCTAGTAAAACAAAAATGTCTACTGTATACTGTAAATGTGCAAAACTATGCTAAATTATGCAGTTTACTATGCTTAGAATAGCTTGTTTTTTTTTTATCCTTTAACCCCCACCCCCACCCCTTTTCAAATTGCTGCTGTGGACTGCAAATTTCCCCAATGTCAGACGATTAAAGGTTGTTTAATTCTGATTTGAATGTTAATGACTTCCGATAACGCAATATTCTGTGGTCCTGCAATTGGAGTGAAAAATGACAAAAACCCTGGCACTGGAGTAGACACGTTTTTGCACATCTTCTCGCAGTGAATTGGTTAATTTTTAAAAAAATCTAGAGAAAAACAATCCAGTTAGATATTCCACAACTCATGAGCATGTTAATAATGCAGGTGGGCCGGATTAAGGAACCAAATGGACCACGTTGACACTTGATTGGCACTGACAAATTCAACAAAGTGCTGCAAAATTATTTGTAGTTTGCATACAAAACCGCAAGCAACGCACAAACTCCTACCTGGATGTCCGTGGAGCGGGTCATGGCGCGTCCGTCACGATGCTCCGGAGGGTCCACAAAGCAGAACCAGAATCTTCAAATCCGGTGCGCTGGTCATTCGGTTTCCCAGGCGTACGTCGCTCACTTTGCGGGATGCCCGTTCACCGGGATGAGCGCAACAGAATGTCCTGGACGTGATCCGCATTAGTGGGAATTACAGAAGGCAGGCCTTTGGGGAGCACGTGGGGCAAGAGGGATGATGGGGGGGCACGTTTGTGCACCTCAGATTAACTGGTGTTAATTTTGAGGATTAGAGTTGCTTCTATTTGTGCGTTTAGTAGACCACGCCACCTACAGGCCATGTGGTGTCATCACAAGTCAATTTTATGGGACATCTAGGGGTCAGGGGTCAATATTAGCGTTGATTTAATGTGTTTATTGTATCGTATTGAGAAGTTCGTTTTTTGTGATGTACAGTACAAGCAGAATTTGTAGTTCTTTCATTAATTTGTGTCTTTTTTAATGTTCCTCATGAATGGCAGTGACTGAGTGAATAAAGTGCCCATTAAAAAAAAGCCAAATAAACAATTCCACCCACAATAAGTCGCCAAACACCTTTAATGTCCAGTAAATAAAGATAATTAAGACCTTATGCGTCCGTCTTTGCTTCCGCCTGCTGCGCCGCGTACTGCTGCAGCAGCGCCGTCAGGTGGGCGGGATGTCGATGTAGCAAAGTGCCCGTTTGCGAGGCCAACGCGCTCAGGCCGCTCACCAGCTCGCCCTGGACCACAGCGACCGACGACAGCTTGGCGTAGCTTACCACGCCTTGCGCGCTCAATAGCGTGTTGTCTATGCAGGCTCCTGTAAATGACATCAGGTGGAGGAAAGTGAGTGGGAATCGTCGTTTTGGGGTGTTTGCGAGTGTGAAAAAAAAAGGTACCTAGTAGACTCATCTGGGGGCTGAGCCGTAGCGCGGAGAGCATTTCCTTCACCTTGGGCTCTTTGCTGACAAACAGAACGGTGGGCCCGATGAACAGTGGGATCATGTTGCTGTAGATGCTCTTGCTGAGGAAGGGACGCATCACCTGCAAGGCAGCACACCGGGATATGACGTTGGTGTCGCTCAATTTCTTCTCAGACATTCCCGTCATTTGCAGTTCAATCAATCATACTCTGTGACCAGTATGCAAATGACTTCCAACGGTAGCCAAGTTGGCGCTCGCTGGTTGTTTACCTGGTTGGGGAAGTGCCTGACGCGAATGTCATGCTTGTGGAACCTGTTTTTGAGCATGATCATATCATGAGAAGTGGAGCCGGAGTTCTGCGCCACGGCGACCATCTTGCAGTTGCGGAAAACATCCTCCAATTCTCGTGTCAGCAGTCTCATCAAGGGACTTTCCTAAGCACAGACAGCATTTAGCTAACGCTTCCTGTTGAGTGACGGACGGTCACTGCTCATTATGGATGTGAGCACAACATTAGGGACATTTAAGGCTGGGAAATATGGCCTTGGAACAAAACATGATTTATTTATTTGTCATACACAAATATAGAATTTTTGATTTGATTTCATCTAGTGAGGTTTGCACAAGGTCTTCTTGTACCATGTCCACTAAAACATATGACTTGTGTTACCTGCTCCTGGACCACGGGTGTTTCTGGTGGATACGCGCCCGTGGGTGGACCAGGTTTCGGGGGAATATACTGTGTCACAGCGAGGAGCTTCTGCTTAAGGATGTGCATCGGTTTCCTGTGGCGGGTGACAGCTTTGGAGCCGTGGCGAATGCTCTGAATCCGGGGGAGCCATCCTGGAAGGGAGGCGTGGTAATGAAGAGTGTCTTCTTCTTTGGTGGTGTTTATTTGCAGGTCATAAAATGGTTAATAGTGTGTGTGTGCACTGTGATGAGAAAGTATATTTCATAAAAATAGAGCAGCACGTCACAACAAGCACATTGTCTGTATTATTTATGATAATTATACTCAGGTTGAAACAATGTTTTTATATTTTACATTGATGCCTATGCGGCAACGTATAATTTAAGCGACAGCTATGACGTAGTAAATGAGCGCCCGAATAATGTGCGTGTGTGCAGATATATATATTTTTTTATGTGTTCACTCATACATAAAAAGCCCATTTCGTGAGTAGAAGGTGAGAAATCAGTCAGTTATCAGAAAAATTTTGACAGCCTCTGTTCGACCACTTGACGAAACGCACATTGCGAGGTACAACAGTTTAGCAGTAGCTCCGCTAAAATTACCATAAATATTGAGTGTAAATGTCAACGTACACATTGCATGAACAAAACATTTTGTTGCAGTTATATTACCGTTTGCAGGTAATAATTTTCCACACAAGGTCGCCGCCATGTCTTGCGAGGAAATTGTATTATGGAAGTGACGTCATGTTACATTCAAGACGTTTGCGAAAAATCCTGATTATTAGAACTAAATATCAAATACATTATTAGCGAACAAAGAGTGACAATAAACAAATTTAATCAGGTGAAATCAATTAATTTTAATCTATACATTTTCAAAATACCGTGGTCGTTCTGTCATGTTGCACAGTCATCGGGACGACATTTCCTGAACGCACCACCGTGCTCAATTATGCACATTCCTTTTATAATGTCATTACATCTCGGATTATTCCGTCAATTTAACGCTTATTATTACCAACGGTTAAGGAATGTGCTGTTATTTGTTTGAAAATGAACAAATTGTACATAAACATCATTTACAAACATTGCGCGTGTTTTACTGTGAAGCGAACTTGTCGTGACGTAACAGTAGCCCCCAGGCATGAGAAGCATACTGACGTTGTGGCTGAGAGTATCAATAATTGGTGCCGATCTTTTCGCATCCGACTTGCAGGCAAACGAAGCGTGTTTCTTCGCTTTCTACGCAGACAGTCGACGCTTGACAGCTCCGGCATGGATCTCAGTCACATGAGAAAGAAATACAAAGGAGACGAGGAGGTGAGCCTTGCAATCAGGATGAACTCTGGAATCACTCCGTGAAATTCGCTTTGTAGTTCCAAAATGCAATTCTTCCACGTCGTGATTGAATACATCACATAGGGAAGATAAAATAGCAATCGACTTTTGAGAATTTGTGGAGAAATGATCTGTGGAGTACCTGCAGGTCCTTCCAACGTTCATCAGAATAAGAGTCAGTGTAAATAAACTCTATTTGCCGATTATGTAGAGTACAAGGAATTAGTCTCCGGTAGTACAGGCTAGACTAGTATTACAGTAACTCATTTCAACCAGAATCAAGGTAACTGAGCTGCAGGGTTGTTCTGTTTGGTGTTATGGTGACGCGTGCATCTTTGAATATCGACATGAATGTGAATGAACGTCATTTAGAGTCGGATTCTGTTCAATTTAGTGTTTCCAGGAGAGCGCACTCATTTCTCTGGACCCCATCAAGCAGTTTGGAAACTGGTTCGACGAAGCCAGCAAATGCCCGGAGATTGGCGAGGTCAACGCCATGTGCATCGCCACGGCAACCAAGTGAGCAATAATACAGTATTTTTGTTCATGACAAAAGATCATCCAGTAACGATAGGTGGCGATGAATGATGATGTGACACTTGGTTACTTCCCATTTGCTTGTCAGGGACGGACGCCCGTCTGCTCGCATGGTCCTGCTCAAAGGCTACGATGACAAGGGCTTCCGATTCTTTACCAACTACAAAAGCCGTAAAGGAAAGGAGCTGGTGAGTAACGGTGACCCTTGACCTTTTGCATAGGGCCCATATCATTATTGTGGTCCGCCCGCAGGAGAGCAACCCTCACGCCTGCCTCGTCTTCTACTGGGAACCTTTGAACAGACAGGTGAGACCCCCCTTGCCCCCCACTCGCTTTTTTTCTCTCTCTTGGGTCTCGACTGACTTTTTTTTTTGCCTTCTGTCCCGGTAGATCCGCATCGAAGGCGAGGTGGAGCCAATCCCCTACCAGAGTTCCTGCGAGTACTTCCACTCGCGACCAAAAAGCAGCCAAATCGGGGCGGTGGTGAGCAGGCAGAGCACGCCGGTTCCCAATCGAGAGGTAAGAAGAAGCGAAACCCGTAGATCCATTAAACGGATCAATTTTTTTAATACTAACAACTTGTCAGATTTGCACAATTTTGTCTCAGCGAAATATAACATTGCACAGTTTTCCATGACAATTAACATTTCAATATGTCTGCTTATCAATGGCATCTTTTTTAGTTCCTGAGGGAGAAAAATGCCGAGCTGGAGGAGAAATATAAGGACACACAAGTGCCCATGCCAGATTACTGGTGAGTGTTTTGCTTATAAAATCACCAAATTGAGGATTTTTCCGCGTCCTCCTCACTTTCTGACGTTCTGTAGTGACACATCCTTCCTCCTGGCTTGACCTGACATTTCCAAAGATAAAAAAATAAATACAAAAACTCAAGCTCCCGTTCCTACAGCTGTATTTTTCTGTCGTGCTCCAGGGGGGGCTACTTGGTGAAGCCCCATCTGATGGAGTTCTGGCAGGGTCAAACCAACAGGCTGCACGATCGCATCGTCTTCACCAAAATGGCCCCCGACGCCGAACTGGGCGAGTATCAGCGGTGTGGTGAAGGCAGCTGGACTTATCAACGCCTCTCGCCGTGATCGGACCCTCGTCAGCGAGACTCCATTTATAAATGTGAAATCTCGACTGTTGTTTTTCAATGTTGAAAGGGTCATATCATTTTAACATCAACATCAAAAACAATGAAGCTAGCAAGTATTAATGCTTGAAGACACAAAGGGGGCGTTTTAACGCACATCCGGTGAAGACTCCACAACATTTCCACTAACAACCCAGACTAAACCCGACACGTCGGCGATGTTGGTGGAATCTTGTGGGAATAAAAACAGAAAAATAGGCTATTGGAAAATCCGCCTTGGAATGTAATCTAAGTGCCACTTTATTTTTTTTTACAAAAAAAGGTCGAATAAATAACAGTTAGAACAGTAAGAAAAACATTCCCGTAATTTTGTTCCTCAACAATGAAAACCAGTCGGCGGAAATTTTTTGTTAAAACTACATTACCCATAAGTGCTGAAAGTGAAGTTCGTCGCGTAATGACGTCATTACGTTGGGGTTTCGTTGTCAAAGGCGGCAAACGGACCGGGAATGACGCCTTTCATTTTTGTTTGTCCAGTTTTGTCAGTTTTCTTTCTATTCTTAAAAGTTTCGACTGTTTTCTGGCCATCGCTTTGAAAAATTATATAGTGGAGAGAAGAACAACCATTTTTTTGTGTTTTACACTTCTGTGTATACTGTATGTGTCCAAGCTAATGTGGGTAAATATTAATGTTAACGTTCATGACGTCATTTGTGCGACTGACTTTCCACCTGTGGCTTAGAACTCTTCCCTGTCAATGGCCGCCAAAGGTACGAAATGTGCTTATGAAATAAACTTCCAAGAATATACCATCTGTCATGACAGCCATACGCCCTGATGCTTTGATTCTTTAAGCGTTGAATGGCAGCCTTCGACTTGCTTGGCAGCCATGCAATGTCCTTAGGGGCCCCCTTGATGTATATCTCAATCGATTGGCACCATTTTGTGTTTCTAGATGATTGGCAGCATCCATTCGTCAATATATTCAAAGAGTACCGGCTGTCACTGTGGCAAAAGGCATACAAAGAAGGAGATGTGTCAACATACATGGTAAAGGATTGTGATGGGTTTGTTTGGGTTATGGCGTCACTGTTCAAACTTCTAACCGTGGCAGATAAAATGTGTACCAATTGTAGGTTTTGTGGCAGCATGGTAGAACTGTGATGAAGTGTTACCAGCTACTCCAAATTCTAGATTTTTTGACATTCTTTTAAAATAAAGTGTTGCTATTCTCCCAATTTCCAATCATAGACTCCTACCTGTCTGTATTTCCTGCAAAACCACCTTAGGACAAGACACTCAACAGCACCGTATTTCGTATCCGGGGTGTTGGCAGTTGCATCCGGCTTCCTAAAGACACACAACAGTCTCTGGGTTTGACAGGGCGATATCTCTACGTCCTCTTCAAGCCCATTCCAGGAAAAACATTCCTGATTGTTCTGGATGTCACAGCACAGGTACTGTCTCAGCAGACGATGGAGATGAGACTGACGTGATGTTTACTTACTCGTGGAACTGCCAGCTGAGTCTCTCCCTCTATCTGTCGCGGCACACAGGATGGCTGCGTGGTCCGCATCTCCATCTCCAACACGTTCAAAGAGTTCAAATTCACGACCACGTCGCTTCTCTTCCCGTTCCAGTGCGGACCTGAATTTGACCGGATCACAGAAAAGACAGACAAGTTGTCGCGACAACGTAAAACACGACCGCCATCCAGGAACGTTGTCATCGTCGATGGTGTTTTGAGAGTTTTTCTTCCCGTGGTTAGAATCCAAGCCTCCGGCGCAACCTCGGATCCATTGGACCTGTCTGATGATGGATCTGCAACGTACGCTCGCCACCTACCTCAACCAACGCTACTACAGTCACCTAAAGAGCATGAAGCTGTGCGCTTTCATGTCTGTTAAAAATGTGTTTACCAGTAACATGCAGCTTAATCCTGGTAAGACTACAGGCATCCTTCATCAAAGAAATGATTAATTAAGTTAAAATGAATAATTCATAGCAAGGATGAATATCTTAAATGCTTTATGTCACCTCTCTTGCGACAGAGGTTTCCTATCCCAAAGCAAAGCTCATGGGAATGCCCGCTTCTGATGGCACTGGCCCGATGCCCAGAGACATGATGTTTCCTACGCCCAAGGGACGCACCTGGCAAAGTTGCTACAATTACATCAGGTGACATCTCCGTGTCTTGCGTGTTATCTTACCTGCATCAAACCAGCAGCTCTAATAGGGATTTGAACGAGGCTAACTAAAGTCGATTAGCTGAGTTCCGCTATGATCATTCTAGTATCCCCGTTCCGAGCTGAAAAAGTGAAGACTGTGATTTAATTGTTTCTCCTGTCACGTGTCTCCTGCCAGGTTTCCAGTAGAAGGAGATCTGAACTGCGGTATCATCCGAAAAGGCCCTTTAAAGGTGGAGACCCGTGAGTAGTTCATAGCGCTTTTATAAACGCAGGGATTTCTTTTGCAACGGAACCTGCACTGTCAATCACGTTGGTTGTTTTCCAGCAAGCGTGCCCGCCCTCATAGAAGAAAGACAACGACCCAACCCGAAATTGGTAAGAATGATGACAAAAAAATAGTCTGCTACTTGGGCAGAGCATTTGATGTTTTTCCATTCAAAAGTCACGACTTTGGTGTTAGGTGGCCATCCCCGAGCTGCCCAACGTTGTCACCGAGGTGGCGGATGATGCGCAGCCTCGGCAGGTATCGCCGCTTTCCAGTCTACCCTCCATTTCCCTTCCAGTCGTGAACGAGGAGGACGAGATTAGTCAACTCCCGAAGGAAGCTCACGATGAGGTGAAGCTTTGTAAAAAAAAGTGAAACATGTCTTTTGTTTCAATGACTCACTCACTTGAAACCGTTTCATCTTGTCAGGTTGCTTCCAGTTCTGAAGGCTTGCAGGTAAGATAACAACGCAAGACGGTAAATGCGCTTGAAGCAGAGCTCTTTGCACTTCATGCCTTCTCTTCTCGCAGAAGCTGTTGCCAGACCCGATTCTCCGGCTCAGGAGAATTATTGGTTTTGGGGGAGCCACCACCCAATGTGTAGGACATTTTCAGCACTGTTTTTTTGTTATAAATGCGTACTCCCCTGTCCTGTTTTCCTTAGTCCACATTTCAGATTTAAACTGTTTTTTTTTTCATGTTTTGCACGTCTTCTTTTAGGCCTTATGGACCATGTCGGGCGATTCCGTCGTCTACCCGTGTCACGCTATTGTCGTCTCGATGAAAATAGACTCCAACGAGCAGAGATTCTTCATCGGGCACACCGATAAGGTCAATCCACCTCCTCAGACCTCGGCCGCGACTAGCGAAGATAAGCGGCGTATTAACATTAACACGGCGCGTGTCTTATCTGGCAGGTTTCTGCCCTGGCTTTCAATGGCAACAGCACATTACTGGCCTCAGCGCAAAGTGGTAATTACTGCGTGATTCGAATATGGAACTACCTCAAAGGAAATTGCACGGCCATGTTCACGATGTATGCTCACTCAGTCACGGCGCTCAGGTAAGTTGAACGCGGTTGAGGCGAGCACTTTGCCCGCGGTAATTGTGCACTTTTCTTTTCAAAGCTTCTCGTACAGCGGCGGCATTCTGTGCGGCGCGGGCAAAGACAGCCGCGGTAAAACGGCAAGTACCCCTTTGGGGGATAATCACCCAGCGTTCGTACGCTTGATGCGGGTGTTTCGAAAGCTCACCCGCGGCCTGTCTATTGATTTCAAACTAAATGGCGCGATTGCTTTCCTTGCAACTTAGTTGCAGCTGATCCATCTTTGTTATGTTTAATAGTTGGTGGTGGTGTGGAACACGGTCGGTATTGGTAGCGGTGGAGAAGTGAGCCTGTTTGCCAAGACAAAAATGGATGTGGATATCAAAACAATCAAAATTGCTAACTTTGACGAGACAAGGTACTCTCCCTTCTCTGTTAAAGTGTCTTTCATGCGAGTGCGAATGATTGTAGCCTTGGAGGGTGAAAAGTTGAAGTGTTTTATGTGTTCTCCTTGATTTTTCGTCTCACCGTACGTGCTGCCCTCTTGTTCCAGGCTGGTGTCGTGCGGCCATGATAGTATTCGTCTGTGGCGGGTACGCAAAGGCACGCTGCGCTCGTGCCCGATCAACCTGGGTGAATATCGCCCGTTGGACTTCACCGACGTGTGCTTTCAAGAGGGCGACTCACCCGAGCACCATATCGAAAACAGGCTGCTGTGAGTCAGCGATCTGCTCCCCATTCAGTCTGGGAACGTGTGCCAAAAGTCTTCCGCTTTCTGGGTTTCTTGCCTGCAGGTTTGCTAGCTGCAGAAGCGGCCATATTTTTGAGATTGACTACACCAAAGTCGTCGTTAGGAATGTCAGATGGTTGTTTCCGATGCAGCGTGAGGAGCAGGAGAAGTGGAGCCAGAGCAAAGGTGGGCTTGGCTCCACCCTGAAGTGCACCCACTTGCACCAACAACATGGCGGCTGACAGAGCGGCTGTTGTTGTTGTTTTTTTAAACAGAAAAGCGCAATCGGCGTGTTACAGTTAGGAATAAAAACGTTTTAAAAAAAGCATCTGTGCTTTCCCCAGATCCAGGGATAGCCATCAACAGCCTCAGCGTGTGCTCATCCTTCTGTGCCACAGGCTCCGAAGATGGCTTCTTGCGGCTGTGGCCTCTGGATTTTGCTAGCGTCTTGCTGGAAGCCGGTAGGGACCACGCAGGGCGGCGTAAGCTTTTACTTGGAGAAATCAGGCCATGCCCATTCCCCATTTGTCAATGTCATCTTGAAGGCTCCGATGCACTCAAAACGTCTTACGCGGACGGTTCTCCACAACCAGTGAGCTGGGAATGGAGCGTTTACATGAAACGCGCACCGATTCAACCCTTTCTAGCATCGCTTCCAAGCGACAAACTTGGCCTGAATTGAAACATTCTCACCCGCTGGTTTTCTCAGAACACGACGGTCCCGTCAGCCTGGTATCTGTGTCATCGGACAGCATGCGCGTCCTGACCGCCACCTTCGGGTGCAACCTGGGGTTCCTTGATGTGAGCAGCCGGGGTTACAGCACGCTGATGAGGTCGCACACGGGCGCCGTGCTCGGTTTCAGCGTGGACGGGGTTCGCCGCCATCTCACCACCGCCTCCGCTGACGGCTCCGTGCGCATTTGGTCGATGGATTCCTTGCATCAGGTCAGTCGCTGACGTTTTTAGGACAGCGACAGACATGTTTTTGTTTCCGTGAATTATCTATAGCAAAAAAAGCAGCATCTCACACTAATAATGGCCCAAATATCTCTATTTTTTTAATTTCCAGCTGTATGACTTTGTGTCAAAGGATAAACCGTCTTCGGTTGCCTTTCATCCAAGCGAGCAGATCTTCTCTTGTGGCTTCAGCTCTGGCATTGTCCGAGTCTTTGACATCTCCTGCGGCAAGCTCTTGGCTGAGCACAGGTATGTCTACTCTCCGCCCTTCAGGCTGGCAGATACGACCTTCAAATAAATGCACGTTTGTCTCTGTCCCTACGTGGCAGTCATCACCGAGGTGAAGTAGTGGGCCTTACCTTCTCTCCCGATGGAGACTGCATGTACAGCGCCGCCTCCGATGGCTCCCTCGCACTCTACAACTCCTGCGACAACGACAGCCACGTGATCCGCGTTGTCTGTGCGTAGTACACACGCCATGTGAACCGCTGCCGGACGAAGATGAATATTGACTCGGCGGGGGAGTGAAGTGTGAAATCCCAGGTGCAGTCGGCTAACCCCATGACTCTGTGACTAGGCGGTGCGGTCGCCCGGGGTACCGGGCGCGCTCCGGATGCTCTTACGGTGAGCTGCAACAGCCGCCGCCTGGCTTTCGTTGGCCCCACGGAGTACAACATTACCATTGCTGATGCACTATCGCTTGAAGAGGTACACACATTCTTGTATTGGCCAAAACAAACTGGCAAAGCTCAGGACGTTGGAAAAAAATATATGAAAGGATCTGCAACAAAAAGAATTGAATTAAACAGTTTCTGCTTCTTTCTCTAGTCGCTCCGTCTCGACGTGAGTATTTTGGATTCGGAGAGCACCTTTCTGGATTCTGCGCTGAAGGTGTGCTTCTCCTCAGCCTCCCCTGAGCATTTGTTGATAGCGACATCTGCTAACAAAATCCTCTGGGTCAACACAAAGACGGGTAGTCTACTCCGGCAGGTAGAGGAGTGGAGATGATTTTTATTTTATTTTTTTCCCCAAAGCATAAAAGGTCATCTTCAAACTTGACTAAAAATTAATTGAGACCCCTGTTTTTTTGTGACAGGTGTCCAATGTCCACAAGCACTGGTGTTCCTCTCTGGCTGTCAGCAAAGACCGCCGATATTTAGTCACGGCGGGACATAACGCAGTCAAAGTGTGGGATTATAACGCGCATCTAAGTTTGAACTCGCAGGTACACGCAAAGCCTTTTACAGGTTGTACCCGTACTGTAATTCAAGAACCAATTTTGTTTCCCAGATGTTTATAGGTCATAGTCAACCCATCAACCAGGTGAGCTTCACCCCTGGACAGCAAGGCGTGATCTCAGTGGGGGACGCCATATTCCTTTGGGACTTCCTGGCCCGCCCAATTGACTTGCTACATACACTGCGGTACTGCTCGCCATCAATTGCTGTGTTTTTTCAATGAAAATGAGTGTCCCTGCCATTTCCTTGATGCTCTGTTTTCACCCACAGATTGCCATCACGGTTTGCAGCCACCTCAGGTAGAGTAAAAGTCGTGTACCACTAAACCGCGGCGTTCGACTCCTGCCGCGAATGATTAGATTTGCTTTGATTCAGCTACCGATGAGATGCCGCGGGAAAGGGCACCCCTACCTTTGTCTCCGCCACCCCTGCTAGACGTGAGCGCCTTGGACTCCAATGAAGTCGAGCTGAACGGTAATAATTAAACATTAGATCACCTGTCACCCTGATGCACTCTTGGAAAGAATAAAGTTGCTCAAATGACCTCTAATTATTTATTCATGACGAAACTGTCGGGTCAAGATGGTGATTTGTTCACTAACAAGCCCACTTTGTGTTTTTTTTTTCTTCTTGAGAACGTGAAACCTGAATCCATTTTCAATGACGGCACGCCACTTACAAGCAATCAATCAGTAAATGCCTTCGCATTACCTCTTTTTCATCAACAAAATAATTTCCAAGTCTTGAAATACAAAATCAGTGCCAAAGTACGGACCATTTGAGCTTATTAATGACACACTGGTGCCTTAGTAGTCTTGCCTCCGTGTCACGCACCTTGTTGCTTTGCAACGCGCTCACAAGCATTGCCTGCATTTCAACTATATTTTGTCTTTGGATTGACGTGTTCATTTGTTGCAGTCACCGCCACTGGTTCAGAGCCCAGTTCACATCCCAAGCCAGCCACATCCTTCTTGAAAATCACAGAACTCAGAGATACTGTCAAACTGGGCGACCATCTTCAAAACAGTGGTGAGTCCCCTGCCCTTGGCGGCAGTTTAAGAGTCAAATAAAAAGATAAAATGCACATTTAGCGCAGAATCTTTGCCATTTTATAGATTTCACTGGGAGGAAGCCCTTGCGTCCAGATTGTTACAGACACTTCATAGCACGATTTAAGAATTCTACTGTTGACGTGGTAAAAATGTCACCTGTACATGCAGATATGTTTGTGCATCTTTATGTATTTATTCTGCTAATGTTGTTTTTGACTTGTCAAAATATTCCCTTTGTTCAAGACTGCCGTGACTCCTCCGCCGAGCGAAGCAGGAATCGCACTCAAGGCAGTAATTGGTTACAATGGCAACGGACGTGGCAACTTGGTTTGGTGCCCTGACCAAGGTTATTTTCGTCTACTACAAAAGTCAAACCAACACGTATGCTGTCATAACAAAGAGAATTATTGTAACTTCAATGCAAATGACCAGAAATGTGAGAAATGTGCCCTGTTGCTCCCTTTTTTCACAGGCGACACCATTTTTTTTTGTGTGTGTCTGTCACAGGGTTATTTGCATACTCCTGCGGTGCTCTGGTGGTGGTGGAGAATGTCAACTCGGGCCATCAGAGACATTTGCAGGGCCACAGGGAAGAGATCTCTTGCCTTGCTATTTCAAACGATGCTCAGGTAAAAAGGCATCAGTGATACAGTCTAGTTGCTGACCTGTGAAAAATACAATAGTCCATTTTATCAATTTAATTGTCTGCATAATTGACAGTCCACGAATCCACGAAAAAATGTAACATTGGTTGGCTCCACAAAAGAAGCCAAAGGGACTCCTGATTGTTTTCACAGACGAGTGCAACTTGTATTTTAGAGACAGACTCGCACATGAGAAAAATACATTCAGCAACAGATTGATTCCTAACTGGTTTTGTAATCTGAAGAAAATACGTTTTCCCCTCAACTATTATTACATTTTTAATCACAGAAAATATGTTGAAAATATTTTGCAATTCGGGTATAGATGTAGCAGTCGCACATGATTAGCTTGATCGAGCCACAGAAAATGAGTATGACACTTCTTTATCTCCCGTGTTTCCATTACACAAAGTTACAATGGAAGCAATAATGATCATTTCACACATCTAAATGCTTTCTATTGGCTGATGTTGCTCCAGATGATGGTGTCGGCTGCAAGCAAAAGTGCCAACAAGAGCCTCATATGCATTTGGGCCATTGCGAGTGGCACTTGTCTGAGTACCATATACTACCACAAAGGAGCAGTGCAAAGTCTCGCTTTCTCCAAAGATGATCGCTTCTTTCTCTCCATTGGTTAGTGACGACAAAAAAAGACATACTGTATATCAATATTGCATATGTTTTGTTCTTTTTATCTTTGCGCAATACTTGTTGAAAGCTAGCGTGTTGAAATCTGTGGGTTTTTTTTAGGGAAAAATATTTCTACACATGCTAAATTTACTAAATATAATGTGCCTCCATGTGGGAAAATAGTATGCACTTTTGGGGAACGACAATCACCGATCTTAACCCGCTTCTATTCGCCGCCACATTAGGAGACTTCTTAGATCCAGCAGTGGCTATTTGGAGCAGTAACACCTTCCAGTTGCTCTCCAATGAGAGCGTATTGGGCCCCATACACGACGCAGCTTTCAGCCCATCTGTGGCCCCCCAGCTGGCCTGCGTCGGCAGCCAAGGCGTTTATTTCGGTCTTTTTGACTGCGACGGCCAAGATGGTGACCTGAGGGTAAGCAACTTGTGTGCTTATTACTTTGACCGCATCGCAGTTGGATCCTGACTTCATCCACGACCATAGCTGGAGAGAGTGAGGGCACCGGTGGAGGTGGGTGACGTGGACCTGACGGCTCTGTGCTACCATTCCGACTCCTTGCTGTTCACCGCCACCAACCGAGGACATCTTTGCGTTTGGGACATAAAGTCACAGAGCTGCTTTATGACATGGGAGGCTGATGAGGGAGAGATTGGTAAATACTTGTGGTTCCTTTTTTGTTACTCTCTATGTTCAACAGAAATGATCACGCACCGTATGTACCGATACCATAAATCTGGCAATTGGGAATGACTGAAATAGTTTGGTGCAGTGTTATAAAAAGAAAAATAGCTTCTTTAGCTGTTTCTGAAAAGGCGGTACTTATCGCTCATCCATGAATAAAGGTGATGCATTTGTAAACTGCGACCGACAGGAAATCCTGATGCTGTTCATGACGGTGTTTGATGTGGTTCTTCCCCCCCATTTTTTTACTGAAGGTGTGCTGCTGTGTCGAGGGAACAGTCTATTGACAGGCAGCAACACCCACTGGCTGCGACTGTGGGATATCGAAGCTGTGCGGCGGATGAAGCCTCTGGGGAAAGTGTCCAGAAAAGATAGGTTAGCCTTCGTCGGATTATTCATATCCTATTGTTTGTAGCTTTGCATCGCATATCTGAAAACAACACAAATGTATTTATTTGCAGGGTTAAAATGTAGTCCACGTTCATTCAGACTTGAAGCGTGATGCTTCATTCAACATTTTACAACAGTAGCCAATGTGCGTTCTGTCATGATCATAACAAGCTTTTATCTGCCACAGCGGCACATCGGTGGTTTTAAAGCGGGAGATAATGCTGGATGGAAGCACTGTCAGCGCTGCCTTTGACCACGCAATGGATATGGGCATTGTAGGAACCACCACTGGCACCTTGTGGTACATTGACTGGTTGGACAACAGCAACATCCGGCTGGTCAGCGGGCACAAGAACAAGGTTAGCGATGGCAAATGAATGGCTGTATTCGTGAACCGCAACCATGCAGGGGAGCACTGGGCTGCTTTTCCCAGGCGGAGGTTCAAATTGAATACGAATGCCGCACGTGCTGTGAGACTCTCCTCACCGATGACCTCTTGCGGGGTTCAAGATTTCGCTCCAGCGTGCCCATTGCACACACGCCTGACAAAAATTAGCTCATGGAAAAAAGCAGGAAAACTCTTATTATTGCGTGTCTTGGCCTAACACCTTCTCTGAATACAGTTCTACACTTCCAACTCTTTGTTATCGACGTTTGATTAGAATGCCCTCTGTGGTCCAGGTGAATGATTTGGCCTTTCAGACGGACGAAAGCCACTTTGCCACTTGCAGCGAAGACGGCAGTCTGAGGGTCTGGTCCCTCCCCAGCAACGAACTGGTGGTGCAGTTCCAGGTGCTGAACCAGGTGAGACGTGAATGATTTGCAAACGCCCGGTGTTGCGATGGTGATTTTTAACATGCCAACATTTGCGACGGATCTGTTTCAGTCGTGTACCTGCGCCTGCTGGAGCCCTTTTCCAAGCATGCAGCGCGTCCGCCTGGCGGCAGGATACGGCGATGGCACCCTGCGTGTCTTTCGACTGTCCACCTCTGAAATGGAGAGGAAGCTGAGGCCCCATCGCGTTGCCGTCACCGCCATCCAGTACTCTGTCAACGGTGAGAGCCTTGATATTGGTTATTTCCTTTGGACGAGTGACCCTTTGTGTTTTAATCAAATGTGCTGTCATTACTAAGGCGACGTTATCCTCTCTGGCGGGAAGAATGGGCTAATAGCTATCAACCGTGCCTTGGATGGATCAACCGTCCGTGTTTTCAAAGACCATAAAGGAGCAGCCGTCACCACCATACAGTGTGTTCGTGAGCAGGTGGGCTATACGTACGCTTAGATTGACGAGTCAAACAAATGTGCTAATCATATCGCCACACTCCGCAATCATCCGAACAATGCAAGTCATCGCCTCGTTGACTTTTAATCTGCCGCACATCTAACGAGCACTTCTTCAACCCTTTAATTAACGCCGTCAAAATTGTGATGTTGTCAAGTGCCACTTTATTCTTCAGCCAGTGATGTTGTCAAGGTTTCTGACTCTCCGTGGGGGGGTGCGGGCTCCCTGACATTTCCTTTCTTTTGCTCTCAGCAGCAGAATGACACAAGGTTGAGGATCTTTTATGACACCTTTTAAACCTGTAAACAACCAGGAAAAAAAACGTTTGCTGGAATTATTCTCTTGACATTTTGTGACATTTTTTGTTCGTCTTTTTCTCCAGTGTAAAGACTTTGGATTGGTGGGTAACGAGCTGTGGTTGGCCGCCAGCGATGACAGGCGAGTCAGCGTCTGGGCGGCCGATTGGTTCAAGTGCAAGTGCACTTTACTCGACTGGCTCACACTCGCCGCGCCGCCGTATTGCCAGGTACTTCCTCACCTCGCAGTACGTGGCAAAGAACAGAAAATGCCAACGTAAATGTCATGTCGTTACCGTTTTACCGGCTTGACTATGTCATTTCTTCATATAATCATTGTAATAGATGAAACAAAATATATAGGATTTTAAAAATTGCACCACTTTCCATGTTCCATTTTGATGCAGTTTAAGACAGTAAAAAGGGACCTATTTACAACACCGTAAAATACAAACGGTAGTCCCATTTGTTTATTCTTTAACCACTTAAATCAGCCCAGAGAAACCTAAAATTTTGACCGAGATAATGTTGATAACCTTTCCAGAGTTTTAACCTTTCCACCATTGTGCGCTAAATTTTGCGATAAATGCTCCTGTTTGGCCACTTCTAACAAGACCGCATCGCATCTTTCACCCACAATCGCTTGTGTTGTATTGCAGGATGACAGTCCGCCCCCCAGCCTGGCTGCCTTCTGCCCAACTGACCCCAACCTGCTCATCTACACTGGTTACGGAATAGAGAAAGAGTTGATTTTCTATAGCCTCTCAAAAAAAAGGGTAAGTGTCTTTCTTATCTCAGTCCACGTTGCTGAGTGGCTAATGATCAGTAACATAACATTTTTTATTCTCTTCTGTATGTGTACAAGATCATCAAAAAGATTGCTTTGCCTCACTGGGCCACATGCTTCAGCCTCTCTTCCAAGAGTCAACTCATAGCGTTGGGGTCAAAAGGTAAATTGAGGCCCAGAAACAGTAAATTGTTCAAGGATGCTTGCAACGACAATCTGACCGCTTACGCTTACCCTTCCAGAACGGGTGTTGAAGCTGATCAAGTGGACCAGCGGCAAGTTCCAAGACTTCTCTCAGCACAGCGATTCGCTGCAGACGTGTCGTTTCTCACCCTCAGGGACACTCCTCTTCTCCGTGGCTCATAATGAGATTCTGCTGTGGGAGGTGAACGGCCTCTGAGAAGCCACTTTTTCTTAAACTTTTTTCCACCCCCCTGCTCCAAGTTCAAACTTTGTAGGTATGAATTTTTAGGGAAAATAGTCCCAAGTGTATATATAGTGTACTATATGAATAGTTTTTAGAACAAAAATAATCACCAAAGTCATTTTGAAACCATTTTCCCCCCTTTTTGCCCGGTGGCTCTTAATGACAATGAACTGCAGCGTATCCGAGTTGACTTTTTGGGCAAGAGGCAGGCTGGTTGCCAGCCAACAACCATTCACCTATGGACAATTTAAAAATGATGTCTGAGGACGGGGGAATATTATGTCGGAGAACCTGCAAACTCTGCACAGCAAGGCAGACATGACATTCAAATCATGAATATCTCACTGTTGACACAGTCACTAGAATTACAGTGTATTTTTTTAAACACAGAATTAATTAATCTTTGGTTTTAAATATTTATTTTTAATACAGTTTGATATTTTTAACAGGGGTTGTGACATTTAATGTAATAATTTCCATTGTATAATAAAACAACAATTTCATATTTTAACTGTCCTGTCGATGACATTGTTATCATGTGTAGTTTTCCGCGTGTCCGCCAGACGGCGTATTTTCTCGCTCTTACTTTTGAACCGGAAATGGACGAGTTCACCTTGTGTCGAAAACATTGCGGCGGAGGCGAACATCCGTGTTCGGTTTTCGCGAGAGTTTTCAAATTCAAATGAAAGACAAATGTCCCCGTAGCGCCGCGGCGTGTTTGGCTGTTTTTCAAACAGTGGTGGCAACATGAAACAGGACGTGAGGATACTTTTGCTGGGGGAACGTAAGTACACTTTTAGCTGACAGTTAGCCGACTAGCACGTACTGTATATGACTGGCGCTAACTAACTTATTGGACTTGAAGGTCCCGTCGATAACTTGCTATTTTTACTCTACTTTTATACTAATGTGTATTTATGTATCTCGACCTCATGCTGAATTTTTTTCCTGCATTTTTTTGTGGGGATGAGGAGTGGGTTTAAATAAATGGTGTAATTATGAATTTATATATGATAAGACAACGTTTATTAGTCTCACAATGTATGTTCAAAACTTGTCTCATACTTCTTTGTTTTACCAGCATTTGTATTTATTCCATTAACTGCTTTGTTAAATACAAACAGATACAAAAGCGATAAGTCATTACTGTCATCACTGTCATAGCCTTATTTCATTATTTTAAAATGACTGTAACTTGAGTCACCAGCCGTCTTTTAAAAATCCAATGTGGTTCAACTTGACCCCCCACTTCACCCTGTTGTACATTGAAAGCCAAATGAAGTATTGCTCTGTATTGAGCTTATTAAAAATGTATCTGTTACCCAGGGGTTGTCTTGTGTAAATAAATCCAAAGCTTTTTTGTGAAATGTGTCAATTTCATTCCCATTGTCACCTACATGTGATTCTCACGCTCAGCCGCGGTGGGGAAGACTTCCCTCATCATGTCTTTGGTTGGAGAGGAGTTCCCCGAGGAGGTCAGCGTCTTCCCAATCCTCTCTCTCGCTGAGTGCAGCATGATGTGGCTTAAACATAAGATTTGTGTTCCATTTTTGGAATCGCCGACCAATGGTCACTCACAGGTTCCGTCTCGAGCTGAAGAAATCACCATCCCGGCTGATGTAACGCCAGAAAAAGTGCCCACACATATTGTGGACTACTCAGGTAGCTTCACATGCTGCACAACTTTATAATTCTATTTATTATGTGTTTGAAAATCTGTACTGATTTGCTTATTATCGTCCAATATCCTTGACAGAAAAAGAGCAGAGTGATGAGACCCTGAGAGGAGAGATTCTCAAGGTGGGTGCCGAGATAATTGATCACCCAAATCGTACGTGTGGATTATTAAATAATCTCATTACACATAGGCCAACGTGGTGTGTGTCGTCTATGATGTCACCAATGAGGATTCCATTGAGAAGGTTTTTTTTTTTACAGTTTTCCAATCAGGAGTTCTTTATATTCATTTGATTGCTTATGAACCGGAAAATAACAATTACGTTCCGGGATTTCTTTTTCAGATCAAGACGAAATGGATCCCTTTAGTCAATGGCGATGCAGAAAAAGGAAAGAAGTATGTTAACAATTTTGTAAAAAGTGGTCAAGATGATGCTGTTGCATTACCTTTTGACCCCCTGACCCCATTTTGTTTTTGTGATCGCGTGAAGAGTTCCAATCATCCTTGTTGGAAACAAGTCCGATCTACGTTCGGGCAGCTCTATGGAAACCATTCTCCCCATCATGAACCAGTTTTCTGAGATTGAGACGTGTGTCGAGGTAAGCCTTCTAGAACTTTCCTGTGTCTTAGCCATTTATCAACTGTACTATTTGCTTTGTTTCCCCATCAAGTGTTCCGCTCGGAATCTCAAAAACATATCAGAGCTGTTTTACTATGCGCAGAAGGCAGTCCTCCATCCCACTGCTCCTCTGTATGACCCCGAGGACAAACAGGTTGGCTATATATCTAGATTATTTTCAGTTTCCTTCATTTATGTCTTCATTTTTTCTCTCCGGCAGCTCAAACCTCCGTGCATCAGAGCGCTCAGTCGAATATTTTACATCTCTGACCAGGACAACGACCGCATCCTCAGCGACGCCGAGCTCAACTGTTTTCAGGTCATCATCACAAACATTCGCCGCCACATGTTCCAGTTTGAAGTTAAATATTTGTTTTATTTCTTCTTTCCCCTTCCCATTAGAAATCCTGTTTTGGAAATCCACTGGCGCCACAAGCCTTGGAAGACGTCAAGACGGTTGTCTGGAAAAACGTCAGTGATGGAGTGCTGGACAATGGCCTGACCTTAAATGGTAAAAAGTAGTGATGATGTCATGTACATCCATACATACACACATGTACATGGATATACACTACAACATACTGCTTACGACTACATAATGTGCAAATAGGTTAGAAAGTGGCTAGCTACCTAGCTGGCTATCTATTTGCTATCCATTTGCTATCTATTAGCTGGCTGGATAGCTATGTAGCTGACTATCTATTAGCTATATGGCTATCTAGCTAGATGGCTAGCTGGCTATCTATCTAGCTGGCTAGCTATCTTTCTGTCAATTTGAGTTACTTCCGGGTTGAGTGAACGCTGGCGCATGTGGCCACCGCTGCTCACCCGCAGAAAAACCGATTCTTTGACTGTAAAGTGACCTTGAGAGTTTTGAAAGGCGCTTAGAAATGAAATGGATTATTATTAGTAAAGTTTGTAAAATGTTACACTGGTGAATATTTGTACATTTTATATTTTCTCTTGCCGTTGTATAGAAGAAAAGGTCTGTTCACATGTTTCGGCAAAAATTAATTGCATGGAAGTCACTATTGTGCTTAAAATGTATATTATTTCACAAAAATCGGCATATGGGCCTCCAAAAAATCCATAGCGATCCAAGTGTTGTTTTTTTTCCTCCAGGTTTCTTGTTTCTAAATACATTATTCATCCAAAGAGGCCGACATGAAACCACGTGGACGATCCTCAGGAAGTTTGGTTACGATGACAACCTGGAACTAACTAACGATTACCTTTACCCCGCGTATGTCAGCTGATCTTTCTGTTGTGTTTGTATTACACACATGACTAAAGCGTATTTTTCGTCACGACAGCCTCCGAGTTCCTGCGGGCTGTACCACTGAACTCAATGATTCAGGTCACGGGTTCCTCCAGCGGCTGTTTGATAAGTACGACGAAGTGAGTCAATATCTTGACAGAGACGTATATCAAGACTTGGAACGAAACCAGTTTTTATATGAAATCATATCAGTGCTTTGCTATCTTTTATAGCTTGAATAGCAAGTCGCAATGGATGCAAAGGTTCACTGTACGAATGTGAAATATTGGATTTGGGCTTTTTTTCCTCTCAGGATAAAGACTCTGCGCTGTCACCTGTTGAGTTGAAGAATCTGTTCCGCGCGTGTCCTTCCATGCCGTGGGGCGCCGAGGTTTATCGGACGGTCCCGACAACCGCCGAGGGTTACATCTCTAATCACGGCTACCACTGTCAGTGGAAGTACGTGCTCGTTTTGTGAGATTATTATTAGTTTTTTTTAATTTAAAGCCTTCCATTGGGTCATTTAAGTTATTTTCGACGGTTTCTTTAGGCTTTGCGCTTATCTCGACGTCCACCGTTGCCTGGAGCATCTCGGATACCTCGGCTACCCTGTCATTTCAGAGCAGGAGTCACAGACTGCTGCAGTCTCAGGTGTGTAGTGTGTGGGTATTTTTTATTTTTTTTGCCTAGGGTATTGATTTATGTCTACGACAGATATATAAAATGTGTAGCTACTTTTTCCTGTTCAAAAAGCACATGTGTGCTCTTCAATAGCAGTGTCATGTTTTGCTACATTTAATTTGAATGTTTTTGTCCAAGCGCAGTAACAAGAGCGAGAGACGAGGATCTGGCGAAGCGGCAAACGCAGCGTTCGGTCTTTCTATGCAAAGTGATCGGGCAGCGCCGCACGGGCAAAAGCACTTTTCTGCAGGCCTTCGTAGGCCGCGGCTCCGCGGTAAGATGCCATCTGATAGCCAGCGGCCGTCCAATGCCAAGTTGTAGTCTCACTCTTGTGTTCCATCGCTTGACTAGAACAACTCGGGCGGCGGCGGCGGATTTTCCGCCTTCGCCGTCAACACGGTTCAAGTTGGCAATCAAGACAAGACCCTCATTGTAAGTCGGCGCGTCCCTCGATTTTATGACGGCGTCCCCGGTGTTGAATGTCCTGGTTGTGTCGCGCTGCAGCTCAACGAGGTGGACGTGGAGGCGGACTTCCTGAAGGCGTCGGACTCCCACTGCGACGTGGCTTGTCTCATGTACGACGCCAGTGACCCACATTCCTTCGACTACTGCGCCAGCATCTATAAGGTATTCCCATGATACAGTCTTCCGATCAATATTGTTTTTAACTCATTCACTGCCACATGTTGAGCAAAAATGTGGCCACTGCAATGCCAGGGTTTTTGTCATTTTCATTCAAATTTAAGGATCCAAACAATATTCAGTTTAAGGACGACATATACATTCAATACAGCGTTAGAAACCTTAGACTCTCTTCTTTCATCAGAGTTAATTCCTAAGTCATATGGAGTTATCTGAGCTTGAAATGGGGCCGCTGTACAAAACGTTTTGTTTTTTCATTCCAATTTGTTTTGATTCAGCAACACTACATGGAGAGCGACATCCCGTGCGTGCTGGTGGCCTCCAAACACGACCTCGCCGCAGTCAAGCAAATCCACGTCGCCGCGTTCTGCTCCAAACACCGACTGCCTCAACCGTTGCCCTTTTCAATCGCTATTCCACAATCCAACGCCAAGAACGTCTTCGCCAGACTTGCCTGGGCTGCCGTTTACCCGTATGTCGCACATCGCACTGTTCTCACCGTAAATATAAACTCCAAGTTAGCATAAAAGAACAAGGCCGATCACTCTTAACGGACCACGAGTAAGTCCGTTTGTAACCGCGTCAAAAATGTCTATGTTGTCAAGTCTGATCTCTTTTTGTGTTTTTTTTTTTTTCTCCTCCGCAGGCACCTGAATGGCTCGGATGAGAGCAACTCGTCGTTTTGGCTGCGAGTGGCGTTGGGCTCGGCTGCGTTTGCGGCCGTGGGTTTTGCTTTTTACAGAATAGCTTTCAGACTGAAATGAGCCACGAGGACCAGCCGGGTGTTCTGTGTGTGCATTATTCCAGACGTATTTATCCACATTTCCATTGCGGATTGTCCTCCTGTGTCTCAACGCAGTCATCTGATCCCTGACAGCTCTGTTTTTATTTTTATTTTTCCGCCACATGTAACGTAATTCTGCCTTACTTTTGCCTCGTGTGATATCCGCTTGACGCATCGATTCCACAAGCGATAATTGATGTCCCGAAATGAACACGAGACCGACCGTCTTTTATCAGTTTTACTCTTCATGAGATTGAAACGTTTTTAATCGCGCGTGCAAGCGTTTCTGAAACAGCGTTCGCCATGCCTCTTATTCTTGCGGCGAGGTGGGAGAATTATGAATTCTGTCATTTTGAGATTTACTTGCTTTAAACAACGGACTGACAGCTTTTAAGAATGGCATAAAGAGGTCGTCAAATGAGCTGGATCCCCTGCTGTTTCTCCTTTAAAAAATGTATTTGATGTTAGATTTTTCATACTAAAATTAAACTGTTCAAACCTGCTCAATAAAAGAACAACACAGCAAACGAGCAGCCCTATCCCGCTTGCAGGCATGGTCGCGCTTACATTCGCAGAAGCGGACATCTTGCCTTCACCTTTTCTACGTAAGTGTCAACTTTTCTTTTCGCTTATTGATATTTGGAGGCCCAGGGGGGATGAAAACTGATTGTTCTGTCTCTCATCTCTTAGCAGCTATCTGCGGATGTTCCTCCAAACCGCCACAAGAGGGCAGCGTTGGATTCGGTTTGACAGGGTGGGCGTGGAGTCACGTGATCTGCTGTCAACAAAAGTAAGTCATTGTGTCCTATACTTCACAAAAACGAGATGAGCAGCAGGTGAAAGTGTTTTTTTACCCTGATTCCCTACAATTCCTATGTGTATTTTTCGTGTAAACACAATTTTCCTCTTAAATTTGTTATAAAGCCTCTAAATAGGCAGAGTGTAATAGAGTGGACAGACTAAGTGCAAAATATTTCAAAATGGTAGCCACATTACATCGCCGAGGCGCGTCTACTACAAATGAAAATGTGTAATTATGGATGCTTTATTCGTCCAGTGTGGCAAATTGTCGTAGCAGCATTATTAGTGCACATAACCACCGTGTATTAATATCTCATCCATTTCCTATTAAAGAATGCATCTCGGGAGAAAACAATAGGGAAGGCTTAGACTTTAATTAGGATATTTTCAGCATGTCGGTACTCCAAATGTCTGCATTTTCAGTTGTAAAAAGTTATTGAGCAATGGTCTCTTTTCTCCTTGCGTCATATTTTGTGAGTGTTCCCAATTAAATGGCTGCAGGTGCAAAAAAATTGATTTCCATAAAGTAACCGCGATACGATATACCCTCATTCTTTTCCCTTCAAGCACGTTAAAACTACCCTTGATTTATGAATAGCGGAGTAAAATCGCACCTAATGAAGCGCCCGGTGAAATCGGAGACGACTTCACCCGAACTTTTTAGTGCGTGAAATCTTAAAGAACTTTTCAAACACGTTCTCGTCGGGTTTTATTGGATGTCGTGATGAAGCGACGTTAATGAAAATGCCGAGGGGGGGGGGGGTGATTCACACACAGAGGATGGATGGAATGAATGGATGAATCCCTTAGGAGTTGTAGTAGCACAAGAACCTGGAGAACCAAGAGACTGGAGCGTACGATTAAATGATCATTTACAGCGCTCTCGATAAATGTCGGCGCAGGTGAGAG
Organism: Hippocampus bargibanti; assembly: GCF_051943395.1. Classification (NCBI taxonomy): domain Eukaryota; kingdom Metazoa; phylum Chordata; class Actinopteri; order Syngnathiformes; family Syngnathidae; genus Hippocampus; species Hippocampus bargibanti. Next base: position 9,950,975 of record NC_142748.1, read on the forward strand.
GAGTAGAAGTGCACGTGTAATCTTACAAAAATAAGACATATACGAAAAGGTGTCCTTTTTGGGAATATTTACACAGCCCGTTGCGATTATTGTCCTTTCACTTCCTTTTGGTCGATTTCACGGCCTTCTTGGCAGGCTTGGTTGACCTTTTGACCGCTTTGGGTTTGGGTTTGGTCGCCTTGCCCGGTTTGGTCTTTTTCTGCGCCGCCGCTTTCTTCACTTTGGTCGGCGTGGCCTTCTTGGTGGCTTTGACCGCCTTGGTCTTCTTGGCGGCCGCTTTCTTGGGCTTCTCCGGCGCCTTGGTGACCTTCTTGGGCTTGGCCACCTTCTTGGGCGGTTTAGCTGACGCCTTGGTGGCCTTCTTGGCTTTGGCGGCGGGCGCTTTCTTGATGGGCTTTTTGGCGTCGTCGGGCTTGTTGAGTCGGAAAGATCCAGACGCTCCGATGCCTTTTGTGTGGCGCAGCATCCCAGACGCCAGCAGCCTCCTGAGGGCCAACTTAATCTGGGCGTCGGCGTTGTCGCCTACCTTGTAGTTTTTGCGGACAAACTTCTGGATGGATTGACGGGACGCTCCGCTTCGGCCGGCGTCGTGCACGATGGCCGCTTGGATCATGTCCGAGTACTTGGGATGTGAAGCGGGCTTCTTGGTCTTGGCCGCTTTCTTGGCCTTGGCCGGAGATGCTGATGTCTCTGCCATGCTTCTTTCTTTGAGTTTGATTGAGATGAATTAATATTTTTTGTGGCCAAATTCAAAGTCTTTTGTGCCTCTGCAACGCACACACACAAAGAGCTCGGCCTTTGGGTGCAAAAGAAATAGTCCAAAATACGTGATTTGTCCTAGTCCAAAATAATATCAGACGTGTCCAGCGAGAAAGACGTCCACAGACCGAGAACGTCTTAAGTGTCTAATTCCACCGGCGCTCCGGCGGCTCTATGAAAGCTTTCTGCGGACGTGATTGAGAACAGCAACTGCCAGTAGCTGATGTAGCGGACTCCGCCGAACTGGCGATGTCCCGTTTGTGTTTCTTCCTCGTCCAATTCGTCTTGAATATAACAAGTGCACGCCGGTTGCGACCCACGCGACAATCCGGGCCGGTAGCAGAGGCATTGGGCTTCCCCGGCACACGTTAGTCGCGTCTCGCCAACCCCGAAGAACAACTTTTATTCGGTGAAAACCGGCTGGAAGTCACGCGCGCTGCCAACAATTTTGCACAATTCGCTTTAAATTGACCCAAACGGACGGAACCTGCTGCAAAATCAAGTCGTGCATCTAAAAGACGAATGTGTGCTCTATCGATTGCACGCGATCGGCTCGAAACTCGGTTCCGTTTTGGCTTTTAATACGCCCTGACATTTTCACAACTAACACAGTCGGGCCACTGACTTCAAGTGACGCGCCCGAGATTATTTCGCGTTAAACGTCGTATAAATCAAATGTCACCGTGTCCGACTCACGGGTACCTCTCGTGGGGGTAACTTGGCTTCGTTTGCGTGGACCCCCGACGATTCGGGGAACCGGGCTTGGCGTTTTTCGACCGACTTGTTTACATTTGTCACTATGGCAGTAGGCGCTCTTTTCGCCATTGTCAGGAAAGTTGCCAACACATCCCGACGTGACACGCTCGGGTCGTGATTGCGAATAATAAATGATTGGATTTCTAATCAAGGGGTGGATTGCGATTGTGCAGATGTGGATCCAGATGCAAACGGGGGTGTTGCTGCCTTGAAATTAAAATGTTCGTCTATAAGACGCGGTGCTTCTTTTGTTTGGGTCAATGGAGCGTCAGTCAAATCAGCCTTTGGTAGTGGGGGTTTTTCCTAACAACATTTTAAATACTCTGCTATCTTTTGGGTGCCCGATCAGCATTAAAATCCGCAAATGTCGACGTGCGTCCGCTTTATTATCTATATTTTTTGGGGTGAGCCAATCTCTCTCTCCCCCTGAGCGCCATTTTGTCCCACCCAATGTTGTCGTGCATTTCTCCTCCTAGATGTGACTTGTGCTTCATTTGACACTGATTATTGCCCTCATCATTTAGAAAGACTAACTCTTAATTGTGGAAGACACAAACACCTGGCGGAAGGTCAGCTTGGAAATTCAAAAAGGAAATTCTGCACCCTTGTGGAAGGGAAAAAACATTACCAGAGGTCTGGACAGTGCTTCATCGGCACCCAAGTGCCAAGTTCAGGCGGATCAAAGCGAGAACAAGGCGTCGACACACACGTATTACAACGCTTGTCTGTCAGTGCCTGTTGCTTGTGGTGCCAGTTTGTTCCCGTCCGTTCGACGTGCCGAATGAAGAACAGGTGTCGGGGGGGGGGGGGCAAATGCCCTGTCGACAGCCGCTGACACTGCGACAAAGGCCTGTCAGTCAAGCCGGTGGTCATTGTACTCCTGGCTATGTTAGCACGGCTAGCAACTTTTAGCAGTCATTTCAGTTCGGCACGACAATTACACGACTATCGACGCTATTTTGAACCATGATGCATTGCAAAATTAGGTTCCTTTTTCTAAATGTGCGCAACAGTCGCCACGTAGTTAAACATAGAGCACGTTTGATTTAGCCCTTTGACATATTGCTCTTGAAGAATGCTACATTTAGCTCTAATCCCAACTTTAACCCTTGCCCCTTTAATACAGGAGGATTTAGTGAGCGCCAGTACGTGAGGGGTTTGACCCCTACGGGGTCAGCAAATATTTTTGCTCATGGGCAATGTCTTTGTGAAATATTGCCCCGTTGCTCTTTGTTAAAATACATGAAATACGACCAAAAATTAACCTATTCATATCATTTCTGAGGTCTTGGATTCCGTCAAGCAGTCATTGGCCTTTTTAAATGCCCCACTTGACTTACTCCACACTTGTTTTTATGTCCAGTCCCTAAAACGACGCCATAAAATCTCCCTCTAAACTTTTACACCCAGGAGTTACCGCATTTTGGGCTGCTGTATTTACCTCGCCGTCCATTAATCGACAAAGTGGAGTGTTGGTTGAATTTGAAGTGAACAATAACATGCATGAATATTTTGTACCACTAGAGGTCGCTCCTGACTCGAATCTTGCCAAGCCAAAAAAAAGCTGCTAAGTGGCACCAAAGGCACACAACCGTAATCGATTCTCGCGTCAGATGTTTGAATGATCGATCCACTCAACAGCCTTTTGATTATTCCCCTTTTACTTTGGATTCAATCACCTTCCTTTTCCGCTTTTGTCGTCCCCAAGAGGATTTACACTAAAAACCATTCAGTGACCTGATTCAACTTAGTCCCTCCCCACCAATCACGTGGCCATTTGAATTTGCATAGCCAGAAAAGGAGATGGCCAAAGTACACTGGGCCCGAAGAAAAATATGTCTAAATATAAATAGAACTGGGCCAATGGCAACAGAGACAAACATTGGATTGTGATCCAAACGACTGGATTGTTTTCAGGGAACTCTTGTTACCGTCTCGTCAAATCTTGGTTTCAATTTCTTTCTTCTTTATTTCAGCACGTGGACTCTCTCTCTCCACCCCTCAGCTCACGTAATACATTTTTAATGCCGCAAACCTTCTCGGTTGCTGTCAGCTTGATAGATGACCAGATTGTTTCCAAACACAAATGCACAAAACCAACAGTTTGCTTTTCCTTCATGCCTTTCTCTCTTTCTACAAAGCTTGATGAGGATATCTCAACAAAGTGCATTCCCGAGCATTTCATTTTCGGGCAGATTGTATCAATCTAAGATGCCAAACTTGTTTTCATCTCCTTAATCGTTATGGTTGCCCTCGGAGGAGGCCAGTTATAAACAACATTAATGTTTAATCGCTCAGGCTGTAACCATGCACCAAAAATGTTAAAGACTGGGGTTTTAAAGTCGCCGTAAAGTGAAAATAAATGCCTTGTAAATTTGACACAACAATGAGAAGGGGATCGTTAACTTTTCTGATGTCTCCACATAGCCAGGTTTTATTGGTATAAAAATCCTAGTGGCTGGAATGTAGTCAAAGGGGCTTTTGGATTTGATTGGATTGGATTAGCTTTGAGTCGTCTCTCAGTGGAGAAATTGACATTTTGCAGCAGCAAAGTGAGGAAAGGAAAGAAGAAGTAGAAAAACAAAATACAGGAGCTGTGCCGCTTTGTCTCCCCTGTAAGGGCTCGTTAGCCTCGTCTGGCTCCCACGCACCAGCTAAACTGCTGTTTTGGTTGATGGCGGGGGCAGACCAGGATTTTAAAGTTAAATACAAGGCAGACCGCACAGTTGTTGACGCTTTTCGGTCTTCCCATAAAGCTCATTACAGTCAGTAGGATGTCAGACGCTTATTATTTTTGAACTGGATTTAGACGGAATGTTTTCACCTTTGCGTCTCTTATGAGCCAGTTACCTACTACTATCAAGTCTTATCACTAAATTATACCGAGAGCTAGCTGTGCTCCAATTTTGACCCTCAAACAAGGTTGCATTTGTCTCTGAGCCAAGCGTCGGAATTTGGCAGGGAAATACAACCCGGTCACCGTGGAGACGACACAATCGAGTTCATCATTTCAATCTCTGCGATCGTGTCGCAACCCCGACGGTGTCTTTCGGAGTGCTTCTTGTTTTATGACTTTAGATTTAAAGTGTCGCCTGCGGGCACTCTGACTTTTAGCTAGGCTGCCACATCATGTTCAGTCCATATTTTCGTTTCTAGATTTGTTTCTATATTACCATATTTTCCAGTGTATACGGCGCACCCAAAAGCTGTGATTTTCTTCAAAAGATGACTCTGCGCCTCATAAATGGAAAAAGTTTGAAAATACACCATTCCTTAGGGGTGCGCCTTATACTCCAGTGCGCTTTATACAGCAGAAAATATGGTCATTCTACATTTATGCAGTTTTGTGTTTTCTTTAATAAAATTATGATCTTGTGAGCTTGTGCATCATTGGTGAAATTGTATTCTATTTTAAATTGTTGTTGTAAGCAGTGATATCTTTTTCCCTGCAGGTACTTTGTGGTCATCCGTGAATATGCTCAACGGTGCATTTAGTACGTCGATGTCGTCCATTGTTTATAATTAGCTGAGCGCTTGCCGAGTTAACGCCTTTCACCTTATAAAGCACTGTGTCATAATTATCTTTGTGATGTCAAGGTTGGAGGATTCGTCCATACCCCCCCCCCCCAAAAAAAAAAAGCCATCTTGTATGTGGCATGTGTATGTGGCACCCGTCAGTAGTAAGCCGCAATGTAGCCCCTCCCCAAGACTCTAAAAAGCCACTCCTTCGCTTTTTTCTCATTGGAAGAGCAAGGCCACCTCCCTCCCGTGGCTCATTTGTATTCATGTGATGATGTTTCAAGTGTGTGTGTGTGTGTGTGTGTGTGTGTGTGTGTGTGCGTGTGCGTGTGCGTGTGTGTGTGTGTGTGTGTGTGTGTGTGTGTGTGTGTGTGTGTGTGTGTAGAGAGAGAAAGGCTGGAGCAGTCCATGCGATGGGATAGAGGCGGAGGAGAGTGAATGAGAGCTGCATCGGAGTGCCTGCTGGAGCTGGCTTGAGCCTCCACGCCATCACCGAGGCGCGTTTTGCGTGCGCCCCAAAAGACGCAACCCGGCGCAACGTAAAAACGATAGCGTGAATTACAAGTGAGGCATAGTCAGCAGGCTCAAGCGAAGACAAAAAAATAAATCTCCTTGCATCCTTTTTACTTGTCTTCAGCAACACCGCTGCTGCCTCTTTTGCCGCTGTTCCCCCCCCCTACCCCTGATGCCCTTGTCCTCGGCGGCTCTTCTCGCCACCCTGGCCAGTATATGGATAGAAGCTCCTTTTTTCAGCTCATACAAGAGCAGGTAAGCGTGAAGCGATGGCGGTGGTGGTTTCTATGGTTACATGCTTCCAGGAGCTGACACCTCACTCGCATAGGAGGGGACACGCTCGGCATTGATCCATCACGATGGTTGATGTTGGAATTGTGGTCCGATTGAATGGGGTGTGGGGGGGCGTATTGCCTGCGGAATGAGTGTCGGACAACACGCCGCATCATGGAGCCATGTGGGTCCTCGACGTTGTGAGGTCAGAGACTGAAAAAGGTGGCGGAGGAGAGCCAACGTGGTGGAGAAAATCATGGGGATGGTGAGCATGTCACGTCTGTTGACGCATGTCAGTTATGTCTTATGGAAGGGCTTGACTACTTCTTGCTGGTAGGGGGTTAAAAACCCTTCATGGTTGCATTGTTTTTTGCTGTCCAGTCAGGTTGGCTTGTACGTTTCCTTTCCAATTTTGTGTGTATTTAACTGCTGCTTTCAAATTAGGCTCCGGTTTGATTGACAGATGCAAGCGTGCTGCCATTCCCCTTGAAAATGGAGAAATCGATTTACTGCCGCAGGGTTGCGGGGGTCAAAGTTGATTGGCGCATCATCGACACCCTTAGCGGCGAGAGCGAGAATATCATGGGAAAGGTGTGTGTATGTGTGCGCGCGCGTGTGTGTGAGTGTGTGTGTCTGTCATCGTGCACACATTTTTTTTCATGAAAGTGTGTTTGTAGCAAGCAAGGGGAAGCCCGTGTGGGCTGACTATGAGGAGGCTCCTGGTCACACTTTTGAGTCATTTACTGGCGATGCACTCCAGTCATGGCGACAGACATGGTGAGAAGTCAATAATGACAAGTCTGTGTTGTTGATTCAATTTAAATCGGAAACATTTCATACCACCGGATGCTTTTTTTTCCGGAATCAGTTTGGCGAATGACACTTGCACTGTTTTTAACCTATCATTTAATGCATTTGTACTTCACCTCCTTTATAGCAGCTCGTTCCATTAGCTTGCAGCATTGCAGCGAAATGCCGCTGCACCGTGTTTACATTAAAAAAAAAGGTTTATATTTGAGAACCTCGTTTTTTTATTCACTTGGGTGTCTGGTAAAATCAGTTATTGCAGCCATGTCACATTGAACCCGTGTGAAAATGGTGCAGGGAAAGAGAGAGAGCAAGACAAAGAGTTGGAACTCAAGACTGGCAACAGAAGTGACTTTATGAGTCTTTGTCTGCAGGCGGTTGCAATGCGATGATGCTGAGCCGAAGCTATTCCCGGCCCCCGCCGACATCCAGTATGATGGCCGGCAGCGTACGTAGCACATTCACAGATAAGGCACCCAGCCAGCTTCTGAAAGTGGGAGTGTGCGCGGTGGGTATCACCGCCACCCCCCGTCACGTAGTTATTTTATCAAGGTTATTCATACTATCTGGCATGAAGACTGTTTTGACACATTGATGTCAAGCAGAAAGAATGAGGCACTTTACACGCTGTCCCCTTTCATCATTCGCCGACGCTAATTTGCATTGAGCCGCATTTGAACGCCGCCGCTGGCTGTTTGCGCCGTGCTTAAGCGGCAGGAAATGGGACTTGGATTGTTTGCATCAAAGACAAATTCCTCAGGTCTCCCTTCTGGTTGAACGGAGAGTCATTGCTGTTCAAATTCTTTATCTGGTGTCTTCCAAAAAGTGCTTTCCGTCCATAAATGTGTGCCTTTTAGGGGCGTGGTTTAACGGGAGATGTCAGAAACTGCAGTTGGCCTTCGTGTAAACTTCTGGAGCTAAATTGTGGCCTGCAGCAGCTCCCTGTGAGTCTTCCCTTTTTGTATTTGTGTTTTATTTCTTTGCTTCCTGGTTCGATAATGGAATAGAAGAATAGATTTTGATGGACAGTTTAAATTTATTGGCTAAACCTGAATCACAGATACCCAAATGCTACAATGCGTAACCTCGGTCGTCGCCAGGGTCTTTCCATTCATCTGTATTCTTTGCGTCACCTCTTCCCTCCCCTCCATTGTGTCTTTCATTTGCTTCTCAAACGCCAATATTTCGAGATGGATGGAAAACGGGGCACGCATGCGTAACCATGCCAACCTGTGCGGCTTGTCAGTGTCGCCATTTTCGCTGTTGGTTAGCGCTTGTCTCGTTCACTGCTGCGTCACCTGCCACTCCCGCTTGCTAATTTGTCTCCATGTCGCTCGTTTTGATAATTGATGCTTCCTAATTGGTTGCAAGGAACCATCCTGCACCACCCGCCCCCTCCTTCGTTCCGTTCCCTAGCCCGGCGCTCCCCCGTGTGCGCTCATGTTCCTGGGCAAGGTCACACCAGCATCTCCTTAAAGGGAACCATATGCATTAATAGGGACAAACTCCTGCTGCTACTATATAAGTAAAACAAAAAAGGGGGTGGGGGGTGCGATTGCACCCCCCCCCCCCCCCCCCCCCCCCCCCGCCGCAAAAATGCAAACATGTACCAAACTATGCTCATCATTTTCAAACTAGTTTTATAATAATGTCCTTAAAACAGACCCCAATGTCACCTAATCCACTAGCTTAATGCTAAGACATAATGCAAAAAGAGAAAAGTAGCATTCATGTTGGAATGTTGAATCCTTAAACCCTTGGAGGTGAGGGTGGGTGAGTGGGTGGGGGGCTATCCAGTATCTGTTTATTGTCTATTTCAGAGTGACTTGAGTTGCGTGCATAACGTTACGAGTATAAATCAATTTATTACTTACTCTGCAGCAACTCCATGACAACCCATGTTTTAGACGGCTCCATTACTCGCCGACCCGACTCTCTGGTGAATCAACACTTCCTGGAAAATATGAATATATTATGAAGCCTGCATACAATAAAAAAAGAAATTGTGTGGAGGGTTACCAGGCAACAGCTGTCATGTTTTAGTGCGCGTATGCAACGCTTGAATTAAATGCTCTCGCTTGTGTATTTAAGAGATATGATGAGGACCATGTGCAATGGTACTTTTTCGCATTAAAAACAAATTGTAATCATAAAAATAACACAGTTTCATACAGTCATGACAGTGAAATATGAAGTAAACAATTTAGTTTTGCCATGTTTTGCTACATTGCGCGGCGAGGCGACATCCAACTAAGCCACGATTTGCCAGAATTGTCCTAATGCCGAAACGCTTTAATCCAAGTGTTTTTTTCCAAGCCGCGTTCCTGACACTGTGAACAGCGAGCGCTACTTCCCCTGATTTCACCCTGATGCAACGTCTGAAAGCCCTTTCGTCCCCGGGCCAACTTTGCGTTACGGGAAACCTTAATGAGATGCCCTCACTTGAGTGCCGATTTATCCTATAATGATGCGAGGCTTCGTTTGGTTAAGGTTTTAGGTAAGACTCTGTTTATTTATCTTATTTGTCTTTTTTTCTGTCCTCCAGCTGGATCCAGACAACACCGGTTTCATCGCAGTGGAGAACTTCACCAGCCTGGTGGAGCACCATGAGCTGCAGCTGGACCCGTCCAAACTGGACATGCTGTTAGCGCTGGTCCAGAGCCATGAAGACGGACAAGTTTGTTACCAGGAGCTCATCGAGCTGGTGAGTCCACGTATCGGATTTTCACAGAGGTACGCTTTCGTTGAATATTGAAATGCGACGATGTGCGAGGTCGCAGTCACGTGACATTTTCAAGCAGCTAATCAGCAAGCACCCAACGGCGTCCGTCGATGTGGCCTGCTTATCCCCCGTCCCTCCTCCCCTGTATTCATGCCTCGTTCCTCTCCTCTGCCTCCCATCTCTCACTTTGCGACACTTTTACAAGCACCACTCCCTAATTTGTGACAAATGATGCTCTTTTACTCACAAGCGATGAGGTGGGAGGGATTCTGCATCCTTTGAAAATATATTTAGCTATGTTATGGTTATTGCTAATGACTATGGAGCTGGGAGGGATTGACCGCGCGCTGTGGCTAATGAATCCATGAAGGAAAATGGACTGTAGCGGATAGCAGGATGTGCGATGGGCAACATGCAGCTAAAAAAAAGGCTCCTCGCAGTTTAAAACACACACACATGCTCGCACACCTGCTGGTTGCCATTTAGCCCATTCAGCCGTTCCCCGAAGGCTGTGACTATCTTTGTGCTTCCAAAGCTTCCACTTCCTTTTCAAGGGGACTTTCCAAGATTCCTCCGCTTTCAACGTTGATTGACGTTCCTGTTTATTTATCACAAGGGCCACAAACGTAGTCAAGAGTCGCCATTGCTCTTCGCGGCTAATTTCCTCTTGCACAAAAATGCCCGTCTCGTGCCGCTAGTTCATTTTTGATATGTTGTCTTGCGTGCGTGTGTGTTCCTTCCGGTGTATCTAACAGTTTAATTCAATTCATGGCTGCTCCCATGTTCATTGTAGCATGTAATCGCTTTTAAATTGTGTTAATGTCCATTGCGTCACCATAGTAACACACACACATGCACGCACCTCGTACAAACAGGATAGTAGCACGCTACGGTAATTGGTGTCAAGGAAGTAGTGTATGTCTCATGTGAAAAGACAGCTTCTTTATTTTTTTGTGCAGCAATTTGTTTAGGGTGATTTTGTTTGCTCGTTCCTGTAAAATAAATATAAAAAAAACCTTCTGTCCTCAGTGAGTTTAGCTCATTAGCGTTTATGGATGTCGAGTGTATCGATCCAACAATTGTGCCTACACACACTTGAGGCGTCCAGAAGCTGAATCACCTGATATGAAGTGATACAAAAGTTGGACACCTTTTAATTTCCTACTGGCGTCAGGTTGAAAAAAGATGTGACGGGCCGCTTTCTTGTTCCTTCACAGTCGCTTTGTGTCAGATCTTATCACACGCCTCCCAAAAGTTTGATTTGGAGATAATTGCTACGTCGGCATTTCTAGCCACTAGGAGCACGATTGTTTTAGCGACAATGGCGAGCTTGTTCGGGGTGAATTTTACCTCCGCTGTGTGAAATCAGCTTTTAGCTAGAAAGAAGCCAAAATATTGGACCAAAACGTTTTTAATCAGTAGCACCATTGCAGGCGTTATTCTGTGATTGATCACACTGAGAACAAACGGAACAGTTGATCTCCAGCAGCCCATATTTATATATATTTTTGACAATATCTGGCCCTTGCTATGACGGTCAACAAACAAAAGTGAATAAAAGATCTGAATTACCTTCCCAACTGGTGAAATATTTTTGATTTCAATGTTTTTCCATTCTTATTTTCGACTTCTAGATGAGCAGCAAGCGCTCCAGCAGTTTCCGCCGGGCCATCGCAAATGGCCGCCGCACGCTGCAGAGAGAAATCCTGCTGGACGAAACGGGCCTGGGTCTATACAAGCGCTTTGTCCGCTACGTGGCCTACGAGATCCTACCCTGCGAGACGGACCGCCGCTGGTACTTCCACCAAAACCGCCTGTGCCCGCCGCCGGTCTTCATCGCCGTCATCACCATCGTCCAGGTAACGGATTTCATTCTCGGACGCGATTGTCAGAATAAAGCAAACCAAACGCGCCGTTTTTGGCATCTGTGATGGCAGATCATCGTGTTCATGTGCTACGGCGTGATGCTCAACAAGTGGGTGTTGCAAACCTACCAACCGGACTTCATGAAGAGCCCCTTGGTGTACCACCCGGGCCACCGAGCTCAAGTGTGGCGCTTCTTCAGCTACATGTTCATGCACGTCGGGTACGTGGACGCGAGCTCGTCCTCGCCTGCGCTCGAAAGCCACCTCACGCTGTCCCATTTGCCCGCGTCGTTTTAGCTTGGAGCAACTGGGCTTCAATGCTTTGCTGCAGCTGATGATTGGAGTCCCTTTGGAGATGGTCCACGGCGCCTTGCGGATAAGTCTGCTCTACATGGCCGGAGTGCTGGCGGGTGAGTTTCAGAATGCCACGCCGATCTTTCGCCCAACAATTTGAAAACCTTCATGGTTGTCACCATTTCATGACGTCTGTGTAGGCTCTCAGTCGTGATCCATCGAGGAAAAGGTTTCTTCAGCCGTCATCTGTACTTCTTTGAAGGTGTTGGATCTCATCCGAAGACCATCGTCAGCGAATTAAAATTGTGCTGGTAACCCTGGCCCTGTTATCCCTAATCCCTATCCGTTCGACACCTTCAAAGATGACGGCTAGAGAAAGCTTTTCCTCCTCCGCCATTTGACGACTGTAGCAAAGCAGACATCTTAATTCATGTCTTCTGTCGACGTGACTAGACGTCCAAATGTTTGATTTGTCCTTTCCCTCATCTTCTCTCTGCTCCGTGTTAAATTGAGTTAACACCACTCCAAAATTGTATTCTGCTCGGTAAAAACAACCCGCGCACACGTGCACTCTCTTAAATCTCATGAATTATTGTGGCTTTGATTTATTTCTGCGCTGAGGACAGAGTGAGTGTCAAACCACGATGAGGAACGTCATGCAAGCTTCTTCTCTGGGGGAATTAGCCAGAGTGCACTTTGAGGTGGCGTTCGTAAACCGCCGATACTCAAGACCATCGGGAGGTAGACAAGTTGCACGCCGCTAAATATGTGCATGGAGACGCCGCAAGAACCGCCTCGGCGTGAAAACGCCAAATTACAGCCTCCCAAAAATAATCTGGCTCCACCTTCTTTCGTGGCTAAATACATCTGATCAGGCATTCCTGGAATTTTACGAGCCGTCGGAGGGTTCCGGATTTTTCTATTTCAGTCTGGCGGCGGCGTCGTTTGCACGCGAGTGACGGCGACCGAGCGGTGACGCCTCAGGCTCTGTCAGAGTCTGGCTTTAGATCACTTTAGCACCTCGTGTCGGCGCTTCATCTCCGAGAAAGCTCGAGGAGGCACCCAGGGGGGACGCTGAGAGTCGGCGTTTGGTCCCGGAGTCGACTTGGACCAAGATCCGCGTCACACCGTTGACCCCAAAACCGCTTTTTTACTGTCATCAAACGGAAATCTTTCGAACGTCCTCCGCAAATATGGCGGAAAGAAATAATGCGACACGTCAGCTCCGCCTTGGAATTAATCGCGCACCTCGCAGCTCGGCTCCCGCAGGTGTGCGAGGCGCCTAAATCTTAAATCCTCGCTAAGCGGGAGAAGCCGCACAACACCTCTGTTTAATATTCCCAACATAATATTGCGGATGTTGTTGACAATGCATTTTTCGATGAAAAGGTTTCTTCAGCCGTCATCAGTAACCTTTTCATCGATGGACCACTCCTGTACGACTGAGAGCTTACACAGAAATAATACATTTTATTTAAAAGCGACTTTTAAAGATGCTTTACAATCACAAAACAAGCACAATAAAGGAGATAGAAAATAAAGAGCAGGGGCCTTGGGAAAGAGCCTTGGGGCACACCAGAGGAGATTGGGGAGCACTGTGAAGTGAAGGAGACGATTTGGATGAACCTAGAGCAGCCAGTGAGATAAAAATGGAACCAACGGAGGGGTGTGTGGTGGTGGGTCCTCACGGGTCCAGTTGCCCCCCCCCCCTCCAGAGTGTAACTTTGACTGGTTTGACAGTAAACTTTAACCAAATGATTTGACAGAGCAAATATGAGAATTGAATTTGTGAAAGTAGGTCAGCGCAATATTTGAGTAGGCCCAATTCAGTTGCTCATCTTTCTTTAAAGAGACGCCACCGCCGCCGCCTCGCCACCGGCGCGCACGCCGCTGTGAAATTGTCATTTCGCCCGCACAAGCGACCAAAACGGGACGTCTCCTCCCGTGTGTCCAATCGGCCTTCATCCCCCACCTATAAATCTTCACAAAAGCAGCACTCGCAGGTGCGTTGGGCGAGTAGAGACGGATTACTTCCCGGCGTTGCTCCCATTGCCATCCATCTTTCCAGCACCCCCCTGCAAAGTCTCCTCTTGAGACAGTATTTACTCTTTTTGTACCCACGCAGTGAAATTGCGCTTTTTACAGATTTGACAGGTCGGCCTGCGAGCGTAATTAAAAAGTTGGCTTGTTTTGTTTTATCGGCCCTCCTTTGCGCTTCCCTTATCGGCTCATTTGCATGATTAACAGTCGGCTGACGCTGGCATCTTTTACGCTGCCATTTCCTCGGCTCAGAATTCCATCCCAACTCTGCTAGCACGCTTTGTATTTGCTGACTGCTGCGGCACATGCTTAAACTTGAAAAAAAAAAAGAATTCAAGTGAACTGACTTTCCGCTAAAACAAAAATACCCAACGACATAGACAGGCTAACGAAAAACTGTCACTGTATTTCCCTCATGGATATTTAAATACAAAGCGTGCAGCGACACAGGTAGACAGATAATATATTTGTCTCAATGACCCGACGTGTCTTCGTGTACGATATGTTATGCAAAATGATTGGTCATATAAATGCAGCAGCGCTACATATCAGGATTTAGTTAGCGAAATTAGCCTCGACCAGTGGCTGGTGATTTTTGGCCTATTTTGAGAAAGCCCCCCCAAGGAAGGTGACTGCTGTGAGGCTGCCTGATGACTAATCTGTGATCCCCTTTTATTTTCTCCCCTGCTCTAAAAAAAAACAGGACAGCCAGGTCGTTTTGAAAAATTTAAATTGTCAAATAAAGCAAAAAAAAGATGAAAAAAAACAATTTTCTTTGTATGAATTAGTTTCTAACGTTTTTGCCGCAGGTTCATTGACGGTGTCAATCACCGACATGCGCGCTCCAGTGGTGGGGGGCTCCGGCGGGGTCTACGCTCTCTGCTCAGCACATCTGGCCAACGTTGTCATGGTAACTGCCGGTTGTCGTTCTCGCCTCCGTTGTGGCGCAGAGGGTTTTTTTTTTTGTACCATTTCAACAGCATTTTTTTTTTCAAGAACTGGGCCGGGATGAGGTGTCCATACAAGCTTCTGCGCATGATCCTAGCGCTGGTTTGCAGTAAGTAGCCCAAGACCCCTTTTGTAAATCGGGCGAGCGAATCCCATTGCGATGTTTGGGTTCCCTCTCTCTCCCCCTCAGTGAGCTCGGAAGTGGGTCGAGCGGTGTGGCTGCGCTTCTCGCCGCCGCTGCCCTCGTCCGGGCCGCAGCCCAGCTTCATGGCCCACCTGTCGGGCGCGGTGGTGGGCATCAGCATGGGCCTGCTCATCCTACGCAGCTACGAGGAAAGCCTGCAGAAGCAGTGCTCCTGGTGGGTCATCATCTTCTCCTTCATCACCTTTCTGCTCTTCGCCATCTTCTGGAACGTCTTTGCCTACGAGCTCCTGGGCGTGCAGATCCCTCCCGCCCCCTGACGAAGGCCCCCCACCCACCCTCGTCACATCTGGACTTGCAAACAGGTTTTTCTTTGAAAACGGGAATCGTTTGCCACTCTACAGAACCAAGACGTGGGTGTCTTTTATGAAAAAGAAGGGTAGCGGATGACTGAGTTCCTGGCGTCCATTTTGAGGAACTTTCTTCCATTGGTGTTGATTTGTTTCGTGACTCTGGTGAGGACAGATGCCCCCCCCCCAAAAAAAAACAAAAAAACTTCAGCATCCTCACTGTGGATTTAGGAAAAATCATCTATTCGCTATTGAGAGCTGATTACGCATCTCAAGTCGATACCTCAGCCTCTCCTTCTTCTGTACGTACTTTTGAAAAGGAATGTAACTATAGAGCCCGGGAAGGGAGGGCAGGAAACTATTACACTTTGGCTTACCCCCCCCCCCCCTCCATTTATAGTGGATGTGTGTATTGTAACCAAGAGTCTATTTCAAAAGGGTGCCAAAAGCGGGCGTTGATTGTTGATCCAAACTTTAGTGCTTTACAAAAACAAGCCATAGGAAGAACTTGCAAAGGCTCTAATTACATTCAGCATTACACATTTTTTTATGTCTCCTTACAGGAACACGTTTAAGACTGGTGGCGTGTGTCAAAAGTCATTTGCGGCATTGTGAATATTCCAAGTAAGAGAAAACAAAACGGTGTAGCTGATTTTTCTGTTTTGGGCTTTCTGCCGCTTTGTACGTAAGTTGTTGATAGTTGACGGTTTGTTTCGGCGACTTAAACAATGATAGCCTAGGATTGCATTTACGCCCCCTTGTCCGATCATTAATTCATTTGGCTGAACATTTTATGCTTTTTCCGTTGGGTTCATCAATTGAATTTCTCTGCAGTACCCTCTCCCCCCCCCTTGAAGATTTGGGAAAATGACAAGAAGATCAGCCAATTACGCCCGAGTCATGGAGAAGAGTTGAAACCCCCTCATGGTCACTTTGAAATGTTATTGCTGGCCATGACGAGGACACAGAAAAAAGGGCTAGTAAGTGCTTTTGAATTTTCGTAGAACACACCCCCCCACAACAGTGCCAAACTGACTACAAGCAGAAAAAGCATTTACAATAAAAACAAGTAGGGGGAGGGATGTATTTTTCTCTTTACCACGTGGAAGGATGCCTAAATGTACATGTGGGAAATTTGTATCAAAGTCCTCATGATTGATTTCATTCTCTATTATATGTACTTTTTAAATGTTCTGAAACGGAACCATTTTATATTGTATATATCTGAATATATTTTCTTTTATTTTGTACCTGGTCGTTGTATTTTGCTTTCATTCGGAAACAATATAAATAAAAAACAATACTGTGACGACAACATTGAAAATCTTTCTGCCCATCATTGTACTATTTCAGGATACATTTTGTTTATTTTTATTATTTATTACTACTCTGCACAAAAAAAATCAGTTCAGGGATGCCTTTAATGTGTTTTAAGTTTCTTAGTTGCTCTGTGATCAGACTCCAGGAGCTCTTCAAGATCCTGAAGAAGTGGGAGATGCTGTTGCTTAGCAACCGTCAGAGCCCACAAACAACGCTCCAGCCTTTGGGGTGTCCAATCGGGCTGGGGGTCTACTGAAGACAAGAAAAAAGGAGTGTAAAATAGGGTCAGGAAAAACAAGAATGCACGTGAAAAAAAGCAGTGTTCAAATGAAAGGTAAAAAAAAATGGGTAGGGGGCTTTATGGGTCAAATGGTGAACCTTTGTTGAGTGTGTGGGTCACGTCCACCATCTTTTCCAGGTAGAGCGTGTAGTGTTTGGCTGTATACTGGATGGGTTTGAGCCCTGGTACGCTCTCCGTGGCTTCATCCGACATGAACGCCGCCTGATCGGGAGCCCCCGCTGCCAACACGGCTGCCAAAACAAACCAAAGGACATTGAATACAAAGCCTGTCGCCAAATCTCCCATTTGCTGACCTGACGCAGTTGCCGGGCCGACTCCTTTGAGAGAGCTGAGCTCCGCGATGGCCGCCGCCACGTCGGGGAGGAGTCGGAAGGCCTTTCGGGAACATTTGTCCACCGCATCCTCACTGTTGGAGGACACCAGCTGCTGCAGACGGGGCCTGAACTTCCCTCTCTGCCCACAAAAAGGCGGCTGAAGCGCTAGGTTCCGTCGCAGGCGTCTGTGGAGCAACTTACGGTGAGCTTCCATTCCATCAGCTTGACCGCCTCTGCCAGTGTGATGTGTTTCTCACATCGACTTGAGATGATGGCGGGCAGCTCCTCTTGGTACCTGAGTGCACACAACCCTGGCATTAGATACACACATTCATTGTAAAAGCCATGGTTAAATCAAAAGACCTCAAACTAATGCTCGTTTGAAGCCAAAACTCAACAAGTGGTTTCAATCAGAGAAGGTTTCATCTTTAAACAGGATCGCCGACTGTCACACTGGCAACGGAGGTAGTGCTGAATTTCTTACCACTTGTCAAGATGGAGAAGCTTCCCAGTTTTTTTGGTCCTGCTCCTGGCCTCCACCACGTCCCAATATTTACCTTCTACTTTCCTCCATGTGGCCGGACGCTCGCATTCAAAAAGGCCACTCATGGTCCGCGGTGTCCAGGAGCAAAATAACAAGGCCGGAATTGAGACAAATTCTTAACAAATACTTGGAATTGAAACGTATTTACTTAACACACACAAAGGTAGTTGATAACATTTGTTCTAGTTGCCATTCCAGAGCTCCTCCTTAATGACAACACCGCCACCTAATGTGACAGTCAGGAAAGATTAAAAAAAATCTTGCACATCCCGACATTTTTGGATGGGATAAAAACTGCAGTTTCGCCCTTACTCAATAGTTTAAACAATTAAACAAATGTGCATTCTGCAGCAGACTCACACAGTAAACTTACTAAGTAGTGACATAATTGTACAACGCATGCGCACAACTTGGATCGGACTCTCGCGAGAGTTTAGTTTCTTGTATTTCCGGCAATGCAAGCAAACAATTGGTGAGCCTGTTTGCTAAGTTTACAGCGTTGTATTGTATTTTTGTTTACTCCCATCAACCCCAACAATTAAACAATTATACACTTCCGTTATTTATTTTTCAGCGTTAGTGAGATCGAGTCCGCTAGCAGCTACCATTAGCACGCCATTCCAGTGCAGACACTGGACTACAACCTTCAAACATGAAGGTAAGTGGGAAACAGTTTTAAAAAAAGTGGGAAACAACCAATCGGGTGAGACAAATGTGCATCACGGGAGATTACTAGTCGGACGTTTTACGGAGATGCTAATTATAAGAGTGCAATAGTCCCAAATAACACAACTTCGATGGAGTTTGCAAAAGTAGCCCATAATCATCAAAATCTAATTATTTTAATTTTTAAAAAGCAATTTTTTTTGCAAATGAAACAAAATGAGTGGAATGCATTCAGTATACGACGTTGCCAAGATAAATTGCAAGATTGTGATCTTGTTTTGGTTTGTTCATTGCGACAGAGCCCCCATCAAGTTGCTCCTCGTGTAAGAGCACGACGTGGATTCTGAGCTGCTACAAAAGTTCAAGGGGTCAGAGGTTCTTCGTCAACTTGGTATGCGGACCACGACAGAGGAGCGTTTGAAATTGAGGACGTTTTTGCACGTCTTTTAAGTGTCATCCGGTTGTCTAGGAACATGGAGAAGATGTCCCGGGTCACCACGGCCCTGAGCAGCAGCAGCGCCATCAGCGGCCGCACCATGTTCTGCCACTTGGACGCCCCCGCCAACGCCATCAGCGTGTGCCGCGACGCCACGCAGGTGGTGGTGGCCGGCCGCAACATCTTCAAGATCTACTCGCTGGAGGAGGATCAGTTTGCCGAGAAGCTCAACCTGCGCGTGGGGCGCAAGACGTCGCTCAACCTCAGCTGCGCCGATGTCATGTGGCACCAGATGGACGAGAACCTGCTGGCCACCGCCGCCACCAACGGCGCGGTGGTGACGTGGAACCTGGGCAAGCCGTCCCGCAACAAGCAGGACCAGCTGTTTACCGAGCACAAGCGGACGGTCAACAAGGTGTGCTTCCACCCCAGCGAGGTCTACATGCTGCTGAGCGGCTCCCAGGACGGCTTCATGAAGTGCTTCGACTTGCGCAGGAAGGAGTCTGTTAGTACCTTTTCGGGTAGGTAGCCGTTGAGCTAACCGCAGCTAAAATCAAAACGTCACTTTTGTTGTTGTTCTTGTCGTCTTGAAGGTCAGTCGGAGAGCGTGCGGGACGTCCAGTTCAGTATGAAGGATTACTTCACCTTTTCTGCTTCGTTCGAGAACGGCAACGTCCAGCTGTGGGACATCCGACGGCCCGACCGCTACGAGCGAATGTTTACCGCGCACACGGGTCCCGTTTTCTGCTGCGACTGGCACCCCGACGACAGGTGCCTGCGTTACTTAAGGTTTATAATAATAGCCCATTTCATTTCTAAGCGCCTTTCAAAACTCTCAAGGTCACTTTATAGTCACAGGATAAGTTTTTGTGTGGGTGAGCAGCGGTAGCCACAAGCGCCAGCGTTCACTCAACCCGGAATAACTCAAATTGATAGAAAGTTAGCTAGCTAGTTAATAGATAACTAAAAGATAGCTAAAATATCCTGTGACTGTAAAGTGTCCTTGAGAGTTTTGAAAGGCGCTTAGAAATGAAATGTATTATTTAACCCATTCCCTTGCCAAAAGCGGACACATTTTTGGATGGCGAGACTCTAAGTGCGACTTTCCTTCTCAGGGGCTGGTTGGCCACGGGGGGGCGTGACAAAATGGTGAAGGTGTGGGACATGACCGCCAACCGGGCCAAAGAGATCTACTGCGTGCAAACCATCGCCTCGGTGGCGCGGGTCAAGTGGCGTCCGGAGCGCAAATTCCACCTGGCCACCTGCTCCATGATGGTGGACCACAACATTTACGTGTGGGACGTGCGGCGGCCGTTCATCCCCTTCGCCGCCTTCGAGGAGCACAAGGACGTGACCACGGGCATCGTGTGGCGCCACCAGCACGAGCCGCACTTCCTGCTGTCGGGCTCCAAGGACAGCACGCTCTACCAGCACATGTTCAAGGACGCCACGCGGCCCGTGGACAAGGCCAACCCCGAAGGCCTGTGCTTCGGCCTCCTGGGCGACTTGGCCTTCGCCGCCAAGGAGAGCCTGATTAGCGGCGAGGCGCACAGGAAGCCGTACCCCGCCGGCGACCGCCGCTACCCCATCTTCTTCTTCAAGAAACCCGACCCCACCGAACACTTTGCGCACGTCTCCAGCGTCCTCAGCGTCTTCGAGACGGGCTCGGACGGCGTCCGCATGGACTGGTTCGTCCGGACGGCGCGTCGCTACCTCCTGGCCGGCAAGCCCTTCGCCGAGCTGTGCGATCACAATGCCGAGGTGGCTCGCCAGCTCAAGAGGCCTCAGGTGTGCGACAGGAAGAAGTCGAAAAAAACAAATACAGGAGCTGCTGTGAAGGCAGCCACTCTCGAGGCACCATCTTCAAGCCAAAATATGTATATATATAAATTAAATGCTATCTAGCAAGCTACCTAGCTGGCTATCTATTTGCTATCTATTAGCTATCCAGCTAGCTAGCTAAGTAGCTGGCTATCTATTAGCTATATGGCTATCTAGCTTGTCTAATAACTGTCTAGATGGTTATCTATTAGCTATCTGTTAGCTAGCTAGCTTTCTATCTATTTGAGTTACTTCTGGGTTGAGTGAACTCTGGTGCATGTGTCTGCCGCTGCATACCCGCAGAAAAACTGATCTCGTGACTGTAAAGTGACCTTGAGAGTTTTGAAAGCCGCTTATAAACGAAATTTATTAATATTATTATTATTATTTTGGGGGGGTGCATTCACAGGTATCCACAACCTGGACCATGCTGAGAATCATGTTCTCCGACCCTGCAAACATCTCAACGTCTGGTCCCAACCACCTCAGCAAACTTGGCACTTTACCGCTCATGAGCAGGTATCTCCTTGTTCCAAAGTTTTTCTCTCATAATGGAATCTGCAAGGCAACAACCCCCCCCCCCCCCCTGATGTCTCCAGCTTCAATCTGAAGGAGAACGAAAGCAGGCTGGAGCGCAACAAAGGCGACAGCAGACAGGACAATCTCCTCCTGGAACCAGAAAATGTCTGCAATAATAACGAAGGTGAGGGAAGGCGGGGGTCAGAAACCCCAATCGGTCAAGAGTGACCAGGTTGCGTGGAATTTGCCTTCAGAAAACGAGGAGACGGAAGGCAGCGAGGGCCAAGCTGAGTACATGTTTGGTGACGCCGAGCTGGACGACGACGATCTCTATTCCATGGAACACGACAACCCACCAGGTCGGTCCTGCTTTTGTCCTTCTCCGTCCACCCCCGAGGCCACCTTCAACCGTCCGTTGTCTCCCGGCAGAGGAGGTGGAGTGCACCCTCCCTCAGGAAGCCTTCCAGCTGCGCCACGACATCCTCGACAACCCGTCGGCCCCCGAGCACCTTCAGCAGGACAAGGCGGAGTCGCCGCACGTCAGCGGCAACGAGGCGGAAGTGACGTCGTGCTTGACGCCCATCGAGTCCTTCTCGCTCATCTCCATCTCGCAGCCGCTCTTCACGCCAGAGTTGCCGGCTAGCTTCTTCTGCCCCATCGTGCGCCAGATGCTAGGCTACTACGCCGAGAAGGGCGACGTGCAGATGGCCGTGTCGGTGCTCATCGTCTTGGGAGAGCGAATCCGCAAAGAGATTGATGACCTGACCCAGGTAATAATAATAAAAAAAATCATTTATAAGCGCCTTTCAAAACTCTCAAGGTCACTTTACAGTCATGGGATAAGTTTTTCTGTGGGTGAGCAGCAGCACTCAACCCACTCATAGAAAGCTAACTAGACAGCTAATAGGTAATAATAATAATACATGTAATGACATGTATAAGCCTTTAGCTAGAAAATACAGTGCTCTCAAGGACACTTTACAGTCACAGATTAGCATAGATGCCCGCAATCTTTTCGTCTCCCCCGAATTTTCACCACATCATTGAAGACATAACGAAGCAGGCCACCATCTTGCGCACTCCATTTTGTTTTAGGAGCACTGGTACACGTCGTACATCGACCTGCTGCAGCGTTTCGAGTTGTGGAACGTGTCCAACCAGGTGATCAAGCTGAGTACGTGCGGCACCATTACTTGCCTCAATCAGACTTCCACCACGCTGCACATCAACTGCAGCAACTGCAAGCGGCCCATGAACAACCGGGGCTGGATTTGCGACAGGTAGGGATGGCGGGGGGGAATACCCGTCCCCGGCTTGCCTTTTTGTTAAAAGTAGCGCCTCCATCTTTGCTCGGTAGGTGCCACCAATGCGCCAGCGTTTGCGCGGTGTGCCACCACGTGGTCAAGGGCCTGTTTGTGTGGTGCCAGGGTTGCAGTCACGGCGGCCACCTGGAGCATATCATCAAGTGGCTCAAGAGCAGCCCTCACTGCCCCGCTGGGTGTGGACATTTGTGTGAGTACACGTGAGCTTGGGGGGGGTCGAACGTACGCAAACAATGACGACCTTGCGCTTCCCTTAAAACCGAAGCGACAATCAAAACGGAATCACACGTATGCGCTTCTTTCTATGCAACTCGGGACACTAGAATGGTTAACTCTAATTTGTCATCTTTTGATTTTGAGTTTTTTTTTATTTAGATTATTTTTAAAATAGGGCTGAAATGTACAGAATAAAATAAAATCATTTCAACAGTTTTATGTAAGAGGAAGAGTCAGTTTATTTTTTTCACAATAAAACAATTATTTTTTTGGGAAGTAAACATTCAGCAGGATATTTTGCAAACACAAAAAAAATAATAGGCAGATTGGAAAGCTCGCATCTAGAAAATCACATTTATTGTGAAAAAAATCACAATTTATTGTGAGGAAAAATAAAATCACAGTTTTTGTGAGAAAAAAAATCATATTTATTGAAGAGATAATAATAAGAGAAAAAACGGTGACGTGAAAGCACTTCCTCCATGAAGTCAATCTTCGGTGGATGGAAATGAAGACCGCGCGCAGCCCTCTTGCCCACCAAGAGTCTATATCACCGCCTTCCTGCAGTCGAGAAGCACGCTGACCAACACGTGCGAGGGTCACGCGTGTGCCCCATCTTGCCTTCTTGTCTTGGAGCTCCTCCCCCACCTCGAGTCTGTCGATCTCCGATGGCGTTCGGGTGGGCTCTGCGTCCGGCCTGGTTTCCGTGGGAATCGTTTGGGGTGGTCGTCTACACCCGCCGTCGTGGCCGCTGCGACAAAGAGCAAAAGAAGGGGACCTTTGGGCTAGCTACGTAGCTTTCTGTCTATTTGAGTTATTGCGGGTTGAGCGAACGCTGAACGCCTAGCTAGCTATTTGCTATTTATTATCTATCAGCTATCTGTTGTATGTTTGTCTGAACGGTTATTTAGCTAGCTATCTATAGTCTGGCTCGCTGGATAACTATCTAGCTGTCTAGCTATTAGCTAACTGGCTATCTGAGTTATTCCGGGTTGAGTGAACGCTGGCGCATTAGGCGACTCGCTTCAATCATTCAAATTGATGGTGGCGGCCATTTTGTTCTTGGACACCCACATCACTTACCACCTTTTATAGATTTTCACACTTAAAGACGAGGATGGTGACCGTTTTCAAAATTGCAACAGGCACGCACATCGTTTTTCGTTTCCATAACGACAGCGCCGTGATTTTTTTACGAGACATTGGCTTCCTAGCGTGACTCACCTGTCAGGATTTAAGGCCTTTCCCAGCTGTCGGTCACTTTCTCCGGGGCGCTCAGTCGCCTCAGGCTCTGAAGCACGCTTTGTAAAGTTTCCGCTGTGGGCGGGGCAGGAAACAAGCGGCGTCAGACGGACACCACGCCCACGCCATCGCTCGTTCGCCGAGCGCCTTACCCAATTCCTCTTCGTACGCGTCGAGTTGATTGGCAAGCTCGGCTGCGTCCGGAGAGGCGGCAGCTAACCAGGTAAAAGATCGATCATCAGGTTAATCAAATATTTTTTAAATGAATGTCAGCTGATGACTTTAACCCCTGCCCCATCTACCTGGTTCCGTTTTTTTGCCGTTTAAGGAGGCGATCAGTTGTGAGCGACACGCTCGCGCTCGGGTCAGGATGGCGCTCATGTCCTGGGTGAGTCGGTGGTTCTCAGCCAGTTGGTCATGCACCCTCCTCCACGCCATCTTGTCCTCCATCAGGCATCCCTCCATGACGGCGCGCAGCTCCTTCTCTTGCGACACTTGGCCGCGCAGGGTCTCCACTTCCTCGCAGCGCTGGGACGGACGTGGACATGGGGGTGAGTGGACAAGGTCACTCGCGCCTCGTCGGGTAGCGGCGGCGCGTTACCTTATGCAGCTGAATGGCCATCTCTTGCATCTCGGCCTCCAGCTGGTCGGCGTACGACTGCTCCAGGGCGTCGCTAAGGGGTCGGGCGCTGCTGTGCCATCTGGCGATCGCTGAGGTCATCTTGCGTTTTGGCCCGAACAATCTGGAAAGTCCCAAAAGTCTTTAAAATTTAAACCTTGAAACCCAAAATACAGTGATACCTTGGCTTATGAACTTAATTGGTTCCTCGACAGAGTGTAAGGCAAAAACTGTGTATCCCAAAAATTAATTGCCCATAGGAAACCATTAAAATGAGAATAATCCGTTCCCGGGCCCCGTAAAACATCATTTTCTTCTAAATAAGCCTTAAAACTGCAGAAAAAATACCTTATTTTATGTATAATAAATGTGCTATGGTATTATAAGTAAAGAAGTAAACTGTGTTGTATAATAAAGTCCTTTTATTGACCTTTGTGATGGTCGTTGATGGAATGGAGTGGCCGGCCGGTTTCATCAGCATTAAACACTTCATGAGGAACGTAGCCTTCTTCGTTCACCATCTTAAAGAATGATTCCTTGTAAGCTTTGGCAGCTTTATCGTCAGGACTGGCTGCCTCACCATGACGAATGACACTATGAATCCCTGTACGACGCTTAAAGTTCTAGAACCATCCGTGGCTCGCCTTGAAATCATCAATGGATGACGAACTTCCAGGTTGCCTCTTGACGATATCCGAGTGAAGTTGCCGTGCTTTCTCTGCGATAATTTTACCTAGTTCCTCATCAATTGTGTTCTGTTTAGTTGGGTTGATAGCTTTTTGCATCAAGCGTACAGATGGCTTGTGCGGGTTATTTGTGGAGCCTGATTGATGGGATATTTTAACTTATTGTCGCACTATGTGTGTATCCCAAAAAATAGTTTGTATGCCAAGGTTAAATTTTCATAAATTTAACGTTCGTAAACTGAAAAGTTATAAACTGAGGTATCACTGTATTGAATAAATGGTTCGTCCTGCGCGGTCCTTACGTGATGCCAATTTCCTTGAGGTCGTTCTCCGTCAGGGTGAGAAAAATGCGGAGATCGATGTCCTGCTCCTCAAGTAAAGGAAGGTACTTGGAGAAGCCGAGTTGTTCCAAGAATTCCGCCAAATCCTGCAGGAATCAAAAGAGTCAGACATTTTTTTTTTAAATTCTTACGCAAGACAAAAAAAAATGGACGCGCCTTTGGACCGTTGTAGGACGACGCAGCTGCAGGGTCGTTGCCGGCGTGGCGACTTTTTCCTTTGGCGTGATGCGTCTTTGTTGCTCGCCGCGAGCTACTTTCCGGGCACGGGTCCGAATCCTGACGAGGGGACAAAAGAGCATGACATGTATCACTGCTAACTTTTTTTTGCCGTTGACTCACCTCGTTGCTCTCGACGGAGCCTTCCCAGCCCATCGGGTGAGGCAAACCTTCACTGCTGCTGCTGCTGCTTCTCATGGTGGGCATGTCGTGATCAAAGAACGGACTTTCGTCTGCGCACACGCCAACGGACTATTTTGTTTTGCGCTACGCTATTAGCGCAAGATTACAAATGGTGGTGGTTTGACCTCGGCTGCTGTTGCTCTGACCATCCGCCTCGTTGATGGGCGAGGTGACGTCGCGGTAGCGGATGCCGTCGCTGTGTTCGCTGGACACGCCCACCCGGAACTTGGCGATGGCCTGGGGTCCGTCGTGGATGCTGGCGCCTTTGGCTCGGCCGCGCCGAGGCCTCGGCTGGGCGCCGTCCGAATCCTCGGAGGAGCTCAGGTCTCGGAAGGAAAGTCCTGCGGAGCAGTGGCGTCGTGTTAGGTGGCTGCACGTCGCATCAGATCAAACGCGGCAATGTACCCGTTTTGTTCCTGGGACAGCGCGAATCGATGAGGCCGGCAATTTTGGTGTAGCCGTACAACATGGCGAGGGATCGGGCCGTCTCGCCTTTAGCGTTGCGCTCGTCCGCTTTCACCTTCTGTCCACGCCGTTCCACAAAACATTTTCTTTCAACATTTCAGATGTGAATCCAAAAGGGGGGAAGCGCCGAGTTGGACGACACGAGATCCTCACGTGATCTAATAGGTACTGAACGATGATTTCATGCCCGGCAGCGGCGGCCTCCATTAGGGGAGTAAATCCGGACCCAGGCTCCCTAAGGAAAGCGATGGCGTGTGAACCAACGATGACGTCGTAGCAGTAGGTTAGTTGACAAAACATCACATCAACTTTTTATGTTGATTTTACCTCACGTTGGCATCGGCGTTGTTATCCAGCAAAAACTTGACCATCTGCTGGTGTCCTGCGCTGGTACAATGGAACAACGCCGTCCAGCCACGACAGTCTTTCACCTCCAACTCAGCGCCTTGCTTTTGGAACCCAAAGAAACGCGTTTTGAATTAAAAAAAAAACAACACATTTTTTCAATAGGATAGTCTACGTCATACGTGGAGCAGAAAGTAGGCGATGCTTTCATTGCCGCAGCTGGCGGCCAGCATCAGGGGGGTTTGTCCTTTGGCGGTGGTGGCGTTGACGTTCACGCCGACCTCTAGCAGGAGGTTGGCAATGTTGTCGTGGCCAATGTACGAAGCGTACATCAGGGGGGTCCATCCTCCCACGTTCTTCCCGTTCAAGTCTCCCTCTTGCCTGGGTGAAAAAAAACAGATGCTTATATTCCCTTGTTTGCAAATGCAAACCAAGGCTAGTGTACTACTGTCATATAATATTGGGTTATGACTTGGATCTTTTATCCATCGATTTTGCCACTGAAGTGTCAAAAACTATCAACCTTTGTATGCACTCCGCCACCACGTCGTACTGCCCAATGGAGCAGGCGGTGTACAGGTCCAGGGGGACGTCCAGCTCCTCAGGGCTCACCGGGGACTCTCCCAGCCACAGGGACAAACTCACGCCGAGCTGCTCGGACTCGCTAGCCTCGTCGCTTAGCTCCGACATCGCCGTCTTCTTTTTGTTTATTTTTTCCCCCCCCACAAGCTAATCTTTTGAAATTCAACCTCAGTCAAGCTAGCTCCACAGGCTAGCTTCAACTTTAAAAACAGTCGCTAACGAATCACATATTCGGTGAAAAAACTTTAGACTGTAGCGAATTTTAAGTAATGACCGAAATATGAATATTTATATGCACATATATATATTCTAGATTTTGTTTAACGCGGCGATAGTTACTTTCCTCATCGTTAAAAGTCGTGTTTATGCGACATTCCCTTTCAGCTTCCGGGTGCGCCTATGACGTGTAATGACGTAAAAAAGACGCGACCGATTGCAAGAAATAAGATATTGTCCAAGCCTAAAAAGTATTCTTTTATTGTGTTTTATAAACATCATTCACATGTGTGAAAACACAAATACATGCAAATGTGTGTGTGTGTGTTTTATATATATATATATATATATATATATATATATATATATATATATATATATATATATATATATATATATATATATATATATATATATATTGTCCGTGTATTACTCCAACATTTTGTCACTGGTCCCAAATTACAAAAAATTGAAGCGAAAAACCTCATTTGAGTCCGGGTTTGCATCCTGACCTCCAGTTAGAGCCCGGTTCTCCACTTTGGCTTGAGCTTTCCGATGGAAACACGATTTTTTCGGTGATTCTGACTTGACTTTGATCTGAGCAGATGTAACTTCTGCAAAGAAAAACGGTGGCAAATAATGGTGTCGTGTCACGCAAACATCTGCTGATAGGAAAACCCACCATTCTGGATGAGTTTGAACTGTTTGTTCTTTTCTTCTTCCATTTTCTTCCTGTAGTCTCCTGCCATGGCCCGCATCACCTGTCGTTTCTTCACCAGAGGAGCTTTGGAGCTATGCAGTGTTTTGAGTGCATGAGATGCATCTTCTCCTGCAAGGAAAACACATCCTAAACAATCCATTGATGGTAACGGTAGGACAACATCTTATCAAAGTCTTCCTTGCTTGTTTGAGCCATGAGTAATGTGAAAAACCTTAACCTGAAGCAGATGAGTCATATTGGGGCAAAAATAATAAATTCCCTCCCTTTATTCAAAAAGGGGATGTTATGTCAAATGTCGGGTGCAGATAATGTACAAACATATCACAGGTGAACGTCGTAGATGTTTTTTTAGAGAGCCATTGTGTGAAACACCAAAATATATCCAATACTAACTCTGTTTTGGAGTGGCCTTCTGTGACTTCAATCCCAGCTCCAGTTGTTCAATACACCAGTCCAATTGCCTTTTAAATTGCTCTTCTGCACTCTGAAACACAGTCACATCAAATCAACACAATATGATTGGTGACAAAGAGCAATGTGAAAATGTTCGCTACAAACCAGCTCTGTGTTCTCGCCCGCTTGACTCTCTTCGTTTTCACTTGTTTCTTTGGGCTTCTGGGTTGCTTTTTGCTTGGCAGATTTCTTTTTCTTTGTTTTTGATCGGGCGGCCTGTTTTAGTGGCAAGCTGTCCTCTGGCACAGTGGAAGAACTGTCTTCTCTGATACAGCCAACAACTCCTGTGGTCTCTGCTGCCATGTCTCCACAGCCAGCGGGGTTGAGTTTTTAATCGAGTTCTAGTATTTACGAATGAAGGTGATATTTTGTACGTGAGGTAGTAGCTGAGTTAAGAAGTGATCGTTTTAAGCATATGTTTAATTTAAAGACACACGCACTTTTCTTCAATAATTTCACAATTGCGCAAGTTCTATTGACAAGACACGCATCTAGTATGTATATTCTAGTACTTACAATGTATTTAAAGTACACCATTTGCTCATCAATCATGAATCGTCAGGAATATATTTACATACAGTGTGTTCATCTCGACTAATATTCGACCACATACACACATATCAATGCTATTTTAAAACGTTCATAATTCACGTCGTATGAAACTTACCACGGCCGTCACGACAAATAACGTCCGGAAAGGATCATTGGTGCGATGTAAAAACGTTCCGCCTTGATCATCTTTACGTGACACTAATGTTGCAGTCACCATTGTGAATATTTTGGTAGTCACCAAGTTATTATATTTACCCACTTCTCTAATTTAATTGAAAAATAACCAATGAATGAATGAATCAAGAAAGAATTGGATCTGCCTCTGATTTTTAACAAGAAAATACACTGTTTTTATGAGTTTCAAAAATGTGGGGCTTATGTATATATAACGTAGGCCATCAAATTATATCGTTTTAAGAATATTGTAATAAAATTGTAATATTGTAATAAAAACATCCACGTTAAATCAAAGGTTACGTTTGGAGGGTAGTTGGTTCATCATTTCAACCAATCGTATTTCGACGACTTGCCTTTGAGCCAATCGTTGAGGTTTGAAGGCGGGCACTCATGCTATAAACTCTGTCGCGGAGCGCCAAACGCGGCAGTTGACCACGTCACCGCTTGAGTCGTCAGTTCGTTTCGCCGCGGAAGGAGTCCAAATGTAAGTACAAAGTTAATTTTTTTTGAATATTGAGTTTCATTTTTAATGCTGTGTTAACGCGAGACACGATTTCATTGTCTGTTTTTCAAGTTAGTTTCCTAAGCTACTTTGATGTGTATGTTTGTGTCCATTGTCAACAACATGGTGCGCGCCAGAAGATACTAGCAAGAAAGCTAACGCTACCGTTTTTTGAAAAACAAGTACCGTATAAACCATCTTGCTATTATTTTTACCCTTGCAAAGACTAGAAGCTTTGCTTTAGACTGAAATCGCGTGTGAGGAAGAACTCAAATTGTACATAAAAACACACTTGGCCTCAAGAACGCTACATGGCGCCGTTTTGCTCCCTTGAAAGCGAAACGTTAGTTTTTGCTGTGGAAGGAACGTGCATGACGGTGTAGCTTAATGGCGCCTTTGCAATTATGAGCTTAACCTACATTTACTTTTAATTGACTTTTATGGACGGATGAATGTTGCGCATTGACGAAACGTGTTGTGCAATGATTTGGGCGCGAGTGAACAGTCGCGCCATTCTCCATTTGAAATCGTGGTCTAATTACATTTGTTTTATCCCCCCCCCCCCCCCCCCCCCACAAGTCAACCCAGTGACCAATGGCTCGTACCAAGCAGACCGCGCGTAAATCCACTGGAGGAAAGGCTCCCAGGAAGCAGCTGGCCACAAAGGCTGCTAGGAAGAGCGCACCATCCACTGGTGGAGTCAAAAAGCCCCACAGATATAGGTTCCGAGCCCTCTCTTTTGATCAAGTTTCCCGTTATTAAATGCCTCCCACCCACTGATTACTCTTGTGTTTTCCCAGGCCTGGCACCGTAGCCCTGCGTGAGATCCGTCGATACCAGAAGTCCACCGAGCTGCTCATTAGGAAGCTTCCTTTCCAGCGTCTGGTCAGGGAAATTGCACAGGATTTCAAGACCGATCTCCGATTCCAGAGCGCCGCCATTGGAGCCCTGCAGGTTATTATTATAGTCCTATATCTACTAATTCTTTTTTTTACTTTGCTGCTGTGAATTAGCAGTTTTCCCAATGTAAGGCAAATAAAGGTATCATTTTTCCAACATATTTTGGAGGGATGTACAATTAAATCTAAACTTGTTTTTATTTCTCATTTCAGGAGGCCAGCGAGGCTTATTTGGTCGGACTGTTTGAAGACACCAACTTGTGCGCCATCCACGCCAAGAGGGTCACAATCATGCCCAAGGACATCCAACTGGCCAGGCGAATCAGGGGGGAGCGTGCATAACTTTTATTTTTACTAGTTGGGGGTGGTGGTTTTGTAAATTGTTGACTGTTCTCAGACTGCAGCTCCCAGTGTCATGATTTTATTTTATTATTTACTTTCACTTTGTCATTCAGTACTTGTAATATGCATGAGATAGTTTGGAATCTGTTAACTTGTTTCTCTTTGCCCATCTTTAATCCTGTGTGTGCATGACATGGGGTTTTCTTCTTGTAAATAAAGTTTCCACTACCTCAACTGGAGTTTTTGGGTTGTTTGTTTTTTCAATAAGTGAGTGGATTGGACAAAGACAAGCACATGAAGTGCACCGGCCTGTTCAATTGTGTGTGTAAAAGTTTTTACACGCTTGAACACTCAAGATCTGTTTTTTTTTTTCATATAGATATACTGCCCTGTAAAGGTTGCTTTAAATGTTTATTATAAATCAGTATACACACGTTCCAGATGTCATTTGTTTTCCTCATTTTCTTGATCAGGGAGCAATCCGGGTAAATGCTGGTAAAGTTCTTTCTCCAACTGCACGTCGATTTCCGACTGGCCCCTCAAAGCGCACCACAGCAGAAATCCGAATGCGATCACACTGAAGGGGAGCACTTTCCACCAGGGGCGTTGAACCTGGCTCCCCATGGAGCGCTCCACCTTCCAAGTCCTGTGACTGGCTTCGCTGGTGGAGAAGCGGATTGGCTTGTTATTCACCTCTTCCTGGACATCTTGTTCCGGCTTATTCGGCTCGGCAAGCAAATGATGGCTCAAGGTCAGAGGCCGCACGCTGCAGACAAAAAACGGGATTTAATGACATGTCAACACGGGAAACCATAGACTGACCGTACTTGAACGAGGTTTATTAAGGATTATTCGTGAAAATATATGCATTATTTTTGGCCGCATGCCCCCTTTCCTACACATGCACGACTACTTTAGCTGTCCTCGACTGGAGGTCAGGTGTGTAGTTAAGGACAAATACAAGTGAAAGACACTATCTCCTTGCATCATCTCTTGGGTGGAAGAACACAGTATAGTGTGGGGTTATTGTCAAATACAGATTGTTCTATGAAGCACTCACCTCATAGTTGCATTAGTGTGACGAATTAACATTGACGTACCACGACTCAAAGTTCTGCTTTTCAAACCAATGAAAACTTGAGCCATTGTAGCCTGCTATGTGTGCAAATGATCATTTTAGGAAACAGAGGTCGATGAAAGCGGACGGTTTATGTCTCCTATATCATGTAACAAAGTTGTACGACCAAGCTATAGTTCCGACTCAAAACATCGTCTCACAATCTTGCAGTCCTACCAGTAACCCGGGAGGCTTCTGTTTTGCCTGTATTTAAAGCGTTTATTGTTTTGTCTCATACAAACGTACTTCGACGCATAAGTTTTCTTTATCTTTGGGAAAACAGTTCTCAAAATTGTCGTCCTTATGGATGTATTATGCAAAATGTGTATGTATTTTGTGAGAAAATATTTCAAACAGGCAGATTTCAGTATTCACCATCCGTGTAACGTGACGTCATATCCGCCCGGTGCCGCATGCTGGTTAGCTTGTTTTGCTTTCAGTCGGATTTTGTAAGTAAATAACATTTTGTCAGAATACGCGAGCAGAAATTGCATTTATTCTGTTGTGATATATATTTATATATATATGTATGTGTATATTGTCCTGTGAGATATTTATTTTCAACCCGGTGCCGTGTATTTTTAGTAAAAATTGCGACCCAGTCTCAACCTAAAGTAAATCGTGTTGTGTTTGTTGCAAGATTTCAGATCTTGCATGGCGAAAGACGAAAAAACACAACAGAAGTCTACAAAGAGGAAGAAGGTGCCTCCAATTGTAGATGAGGTTGGCGTGGAGAAACCTAAAAAAAGCAAAAGGAAGAAGTTAAAAAAGGAGGTAAATGCAACAAGAAATGAAATCATTGTTAGCAAAAGAGTCCAAAAACAAATCCAAATAATCATGATGATATCATACCCTACTTAGATTCATTCTTTTTGTTCTTTGTCCAGGAAACTCCAGTTGAAATCCCAGATGGAGACCTCGTGGTTGAGGAAGGAAAAAAGACCAAGGTCAAAAAGCACAAAAAGAAGAAGAAAACAGAGCAAGCAGAGACGACAAAAGAGATTCAGGTTTGACATGTTTAATATTTTGCCTGCTTTCGCCCTGCGATCGGTTGGCAACTAGTTCCGGGTGTACGCTGCCTGCTGGCCATATTTATGAATCCTCCGTTGTTTTACAGATTTCCGATCCCGTCGACGCTCCCGAGGGAGACGAAGACATAAGCCCGGAGGTAAGGCGGGTCTTGGAGAGAAAGATGAAAAAGATCCTGAGGAAGAAGATGAAAGCCGAGGGGATCATCCCAGATGGAGACCTCGTGGTTGAGGAAGGAAAAAAGACCAAGGTCAAAAAGCACAAAAAGAAGACGAAAACAGAGCAAGCAGAGACGACAAAAGAGATTCAGGTTTGACATGTTTAATATTTTGCCTGCTTTCGCCCTGCGATCGGTTGGCAACTAGTTCCGGGTGTACGCTGCCTGCTGGCCATATTTATGAATCCTCCATTGTTTTACAGATTTCCGATCCCGTCGACGCTCCCGAGGGAGACGAAGACATGAGCCCGGAGGAAAGGCGGGTCTTGGAGAGAAAGATGAAAAAGATCCTGAGGAAGAAGATGAAAGCCGAGGGGATCATGCCACCCCGAAAGAAAGAACCCGCCGGGCCCACCGCCTCCCAGCAGGCCTTGGATTACCTCACCTGGTGAGAGACTTATTTGCGCGTCAGATAATGGGATGAGAATATCAAAGTGGTGTCAATCATTGGTTTTATTGCTGCACAGTGCATAAAATAATAACACAATTAATAATAATCCAATGTATAGGAACATTTTGTGGGAGAAACGGACAGTTTGTAACGATAGTGTTGGCTTTTCAGCTGGGCTGACAATCGCAAAGCGTGGAAGTTTCAGAAGACGCGGCAGACGTGGTTACTGCAAAACATGTTTGATTCCGAACAGGTAAGCCTAACACGTGTGATCGGATTACTGCACACCAGTATTCACATTTTGTTTTTAATGTGTTACTTCAAGTGTTTGAAATGTGACCGTTTGCTGACAGATTGGAGATGAGACGTTCTCGGTGCTACTGCAATACCTGGAGGGGCTCTGCGGGGGATCCAAAGACATCACCGTTCAGAAGGCCCTCGTTCTGATCCAAGAATCGGGCCAAGCGCCCGACAACGGGAATGTTCAAATGAAGGCGCACAGAGCCCGAGAAGTCATCCAGATGCTTTCCTGATCTCAGGCTTGGACTTTGTTTCATCTTTTATTTTCATTTTATGATTTGATGGTGCATTCATCGTGAAGCATCTGACATAAATATTGGATCATTGTCCTTCCGAGCGAGCTATTTCTAAAATGCCTCCAATTTACATACACTGCAATTACAAAATTCATGGGAAGCGTAACTCACAGTCCTTTGACCTATTTGTCTCCACCTTGCACATTTCAATGTATTTATCGATAACATCTTGGGATGTATTTTTCCATTAAAAAAACAACTGTCATTTAAAATTTTCCAGTCTCCCATTCAAGTCAGGCTGGGTCCTGAAAGACCAACGTCGCCGCGCAACTGCGATGCCGCCGCTGTCGCCTTGGTATCGTTTGGCTCATCTGTGAAGGCAAGCGAAAGGTGAAATGGACATTTTTGTACAGCCGCAAAAGCTTTTTGTTTGGGGGCTAAGGAGTGTCTAACCTGGTTGTGCATCGAAAGTAATATTGTGTTGGGTCAGCAGACCTCGCAGTCTCACAATTTCTTCTCGCTGCTTGTGAAAGTCCTACAAAAAGTCACATGAAGTCAGTCTCTTTTGTCATCCACACAGTCGCCATAGTGTCACTTGCTGTTGTCGTTTTCATACCTCATTACATTTCTGTAAAGAATAGTGCGTTTCCGCTTCAGCTTCGACCTGTGTGACCTTCCCGGTCACTTTCTGACTTTTGAGAAGGCCGGCATCCTCAAACACATCCCTGACCAGATTGTCGTAACCCTGGAAAGGACGTCGGAAGCGTTCAACTTTGCCTCATAGAGGAACAATTGGTGATTTATGTTTTTGTTTTTTTTCCCCACCCTTAACTTACTTGATCAGTGATCAGACCGTCGACGCTCCCGAGGGAGACGAAGACATAAGCCCGGAGGTAAGGCGGGTCTTGGAGAGAAAGATGAAAAAGATCCTGAGGAAGAAGATGAAAGCCGAGGGGATCATCCCAGATGGAGACCTCGTGGTTGAGGAAGGAAAAAAGACCAAGGTCAAAAAGCACAAAAAGAAGACGAAAACAGAGCAAGCAGAGACGACAAAAGAGATTCAGGTTTGACATGTTTAATATTTTGCCTGCTTTCGCCCTGCGATCGGTTGGCAACTAGTTCCGGGTGTACGCTGCCTGCTGGCCATATTTATGAATCCTCCATTGTTTTACAGATTTCCGATCCCGTCGACGCTCCCGAGGGAGACGAAGACATGAGCCCGGAGGAAAGGCGGGTCTTGGAGAGAAAGATGAAAAAGATCCTGAGGAAGAAGATGAAAGCCGAGGGGATCATGCCACCCCGAAAGAAAGAACCCGCCGGGCCCACCGCCTCCCAGCAGGCCTTGGATTACCTCACCTGGTGAGAGACTTATTTGCGCGTCAGATAATGGGATGAGAATATCAAAGTGGTGTCAATCATTGGTTTTATTGCTGCACAGTGCATAAAATAATAACACAATTAATAATAATCCAATGTATAGGAACATTTTGTGGGAGAAACGGACAGTTTGTAACGATAGTGTTGGCTTTTCAGCTGGGCTGACAATCGCAAAGCGTGGAAGTTTCAGAAGACGCGGCAGACGTGGTTACTGCAAAACATGTTTGATTCCGAACAGGTAAGCCTAACACGTGTGATCGGATTACTGCACACCAGTATTCACATTTTGTTTTTAATGTGTTACTTCAAGTGTTTGAAATGTGACCGTTTGCTGACAGATTGGAGATGAGACGTTCTCGGTGCTACTGCAATACCTGGAGGGGCTCTGCGGGGGATCCAAAGACATCACCGTTCAGAAGGCCCTCGTTCTGATCCAAGAATCGGGCCAAGCGCCCGACAACGGGAATGTTCAAATGAAGGCGCACAGAGCCCGAGAAGTCATCCAGATGCTTTCCTGATCTCAGGCTTGGACTTTGTTTCATCTTTTATTTTCATTTTATGATTTGATGGTGCATTCATCGTGAAGCATCTGACATAAATATTGGATCATTGTCCTTCCGAGCGAGCTATTTCTAAAATGCCTCCAATTTACATACACTGCAATTACAAAATTCATGGGAAGCGTAACTCACAGTCCCCAAATTTCCCATTGAAATGAAAAAATAACTTTGACCTATTTGTCTCCACCTTGCACATTTCAATGTATTTATTGACAACATCTTGGGATGTATTTTTCCATTAAAAAAACAACAACTGTCATTTAAAATTTTCCAGTCTCCCATTCAAGTCAGGCTGGGTCCTGAAAGACCAACGTCGCCGCGCAAGTGCGATGCCGCCGCTGTCGCCTTGGTATCGTTTGGCTCATCTGTGAAGGCAAGCGAAAGGTGAAATGGACATTTTTGTACAGCCGCAAAAGCTTTTTGTTTGGGGGCTAAGGAGTGTCTAACCTGGTTGTGCATCGAAAGTAATATTGTGTTGGGTGAGCAGACCTCGCAGTCTCACAATTTCTTCTCGCTGCTTGTGAAAGTCCTACAAAAAGTCACATGAAGTCAGTCTCTTTTGTCATCCACACAGTCGCCATAGTGTCACTTGCTGTTGTCGTTTTCATACCTCATTACATTTCTGTAAAGAATAGTGCGTTTCCGCTTCAGCTTCGACCTGTGTGACCTTCCCGGTCACTTTCTGACTTTTGAGAAGGCCGGCATCCTCAAACACATCCCTGACCAGATTGTCGTAACCCTGGAAAGGACGTCGGAAGCGTTCAACTTTGCCTCATAGAGGAACAATTGGTGATTTATGTTTTTGTTTTTTTTCCCCACCCTTAACTTACTTGATCAGTGATCAGACCTTCATAGCGAGCCTGTTCGGCTTCATCCCATTCCTTTTGCAGCTTCTCATTTAGGGTCGGGTACACTTAAAACAATAAAAATCGGTTTGCCTTCCTTTCTCTTGTCATCCAAGTATGAAATTAATTCTGCATCTATTTTGATGTTTTGTAACAAACTAGTTTGTGGAATGCCGACGTCAACTATTCTCACCTAAAAGAGAATGCGGGTGGCAAACAAGTGGCGTCTCCAACGTTAGCGAGTACACGCAAGTGCTGGGCTCTGAAACTTGAGCGAGTTTGGTTTGGTTGCTGCAAGCAAGAAGCACCTGTTGGAAAAAAAAAGTGCAATTTGCACTCCACTTGCAAATTCCATCCATCCCAAATCTTTTGATTCGTACGTTGGACTGAGCTCACTTTTGCTTCTCTGTTTTTGGTGCCACAAGTGTCGCCATCTCTCATCCACATGCCTGTAAAAGTGTAGTTTTCCATCTCCCACTCATTCCAGATCCTGAAAGGAGAACACATCACCACTTGCGCTCGCTGCTGAGGATCAACAAACGGTAGCTGGATGCGTCTTACCCCAGGATTCCGCTGTAAGCATTCCATCGGAATGACTGTTCATGTTGGGTGATGTTATGGAATGGGCACAGTTCATATCGATATCTGGGAGGATGATATAAAGTTGCCATAACACATACGTGAACACACTAAGTGTGACGAAGATTCTGGCTATTACTTACACTGATTGTGTAAGACTGAAACACC
Source organism: Hippocampus bargibanti (assembly GCF_051943395.1). NCBI lineage: Eukaryota > Metazoa > Chordata > Actinopteri > Syngnathiformes > Syngnathidae > Hippocampus > Hippocampus bargibanti. Next base: position 9,988,782 of record NC_142748.1, read on the forward strand.
TTCCGGCCAAACGAAAAAGATGTGAAGGTCCTTGTGGAGATACAATGTTCAACAACAAATCCAACATTCAAGATGGAATGAAATATTAACACATAAAGTGACATTCAAGTTACCAGACACTGGGGATGGAAGCACTTTTGGCTGCAGTCTGCTTCCTTGAGACAGAAAATTGTTGTTCACCCTTAGAAGAGAAAACACACAAAAATAGCTCAAGAATGGGTGTAAAAAAACAATATTGATGGATGTTTATCTGTCTGTCAGTCACATAATGTGTATATGTTTTGTTCATGTTAAGACCTAATATCAGCTGATTATAATCATGGGTTATGCTAACAAACAAAACGAATACAATTATTATAGGGGATCTGGAATGGGATGATGGCATTCCAGATGTTCTCAGAACACCGAATGGGAAGCAGTGGATTCTGACATTTTTTATTTGACAAACCCAAAAGTATTCGGCGCCTCGACTATCTTCATTTTACCGGCGATCCCGTGAGTTGCTGTGGAAATAAAAACATGTCAAAAGACAGAAACGTTCATCTTCCCAATGGCTGAAAGTGTGCATCGCCTCCATTGATGTCATTGTAGCGATAAGCAAATTAAATGACACTCCAATTACAGTTACTCACCCAACAGGGACAGTCCCACGGTGAAGGCGAGTAATAAGTGACATGTTACATTTAACAAGCAACACATTTCGATTTTTAATTGTTGTTTTATGTTTTCTTCGGCATTTCTGCAAGTCTGACGACATTACAAGGGTTTCCGGGTGGGATGGTCACGTGACAACAACAGAATTTGCGCATGCGTCATTCCTTTGAGACAAGCACGTCGTGTTTTATTTTGAGGAGCAAAAAAGAACAACTACGTTGCAGTTATCAATATATTAAAAACGATTAGAAGATCTGAGATTTGTTTTTTTAAGATACTCTTCATTTATTTGTAAATGCGAACCAAAGCAGGTTAACGTTCACGTGTAGCCAAAAACTAAGAACAATGTCCGGGCTAATGCTAATGGTTTCAAGCTAACAGGAAGTGGTTGTTGCTGCATCGATTTAGATATCGACTGTAAGAATAGCATACGTCTTCTGAGTAAAATGGGTCGGAAGAAACAGGGTAAGTTTGTGCGCCCTGACAACAAGGGAAAAGACAAACGACACAAAGTGAAAGGGAAAACTTTAGAGGCTTTTACAGAAGAAATGCACTCTGCAGTAGAAGGTAAACATACATGGCAAACACTTTTACATTGTGCGGTTTACATTTTTAGTTGCATAAGAGTAGACTATCTTAACTAACCATAACTATCAATTAATAATCTTGCATTATATTCTGTTTTGTCTCTGACAGCAAGTCTTCACGGAGAGGAGGAAGGAGCAGAGAGCCCTCAAGTCAAACTACCTTGTCCTCTTGCCATGTGGGAGCTGGGACATTGTGACCCCAAACGTTGCACAGGCCGAAAACTGGTCCGCAAGGGCTTTGTACGCAACCTACGCCTCAATCAGAGGTTTAACGGACTCATTTTGAGTCCCATGGGTACAAAGTACGTGACACCAGCTGACAGGTATGTCATGGCATTGTTTAAACCGCACTCGAGTCTACTTTGTTGAGTTGTAGAATTTACATTTAACATATCTAGGATAGTTTACAACATCATACTCACAAGAGATGCCATTTACAAAATTTCTTTTCATTCGCAGGGAGATTGTGGCCCAGAACGGACTGGCTGTGATTGATTGCTCTTGGGCCAAACTGGAAGAGACACCTTTCAATAAGATGGTCGGAAGTCATCCGCGCCTGCTGCCTTACCTCGTCGCTGCCAATCCGGTCAACTACGGCAAGCCTTGCAAATTATCTTGCGTTGAGGCTTTTGCTGCCACTTTTTCTATCGTGGGTAAGTAAGGCTTGCGTCTAGTCCAGGGGTGGGCAAACTTTTTGACTCGCGGGCCGCACTGGGTTCTAAAATTTGACAGAGGGGCCGGGCCAGGAGCATTTGGAGGGAGTGTTTGGGCCGGAAATACTAAACCTAAAGCATTAAAGGACAACCGACGCCTCCCGACAAGTTATGTCCATAATTTATAAAATCACTTCAAATGACTTTGACTGAGCGTATTTTACAAAGATTCCACAGCATATAGCTATAGTTTACGTTCTAAGACTTGTGCTGTGTATTCACTAAGTCTTGTTTTCGAGTTGATGACGATCCCCATGTGACGTCACGTTTGGACCGCCACTGACCGAGAAAGCGACACACAATGCATTTTGGGTACTTTGTTTGGTCTGAAAACTTCGTGTTGATGGCGAAATTAGAAGGAAAACACATAAATAACGCCATGGTGAATCGTGTGTTGCACCAAGACAACTATTTAATATTCGCTGACACAAATTCCCAGCTGACAAATCAGCCCATTTCCAACGGAGCTTGGGCGCAATCTTCTGCATTTTCTGGGTGCTACATTGCTGTCATTGGCGGCTCGAATTGATATGGGAGGACTCCTTGAATCATTTGCAAACATTATGCTTTCCTCTTCAGAACTATTTGAATCATATTCATAACTGGATGAGTAACAAGAAAACATCTTCTCCGAATCTGAAGCCATTGTTTTGATTCTCGAGCAAGGCAAGACGTCATGGCGTGACGTCACGAACAAAGGGCTGGGACCTTCTGAAACTGGCCATTTCCGGATTCATTTTGAAGTCATTTTTACTGGTGTTTTTCATTTAACTAAAAATATCAGCCTGCCTGTTTTGGGTATTATAGATGCTATAAAACGTTTTTATAATGTCAGTGGGAAACACAAAAAAATGGTGCCGGTTGTCCTTTAAATGTAGTGTGCACAAACCTCATAGCACAGTAAGAACCCAATTTATTAACTGTCTTTCAAATGTGAAAAATATCCCTGATCAGTTAATAAATTTGTCTCAAGGAATATGGCGTTTACATACTATTTCGCAGATACTTGGAGGAGGAAATGGAAATAGATTAAAATAACATATGCACTGTGATTCATCAAGATTGCGTCTGTTTTTAATAGGTTTTCATTGAAGGGGCAAAGTTAAAGAAATCAACATTTATTGAAAAATGGAATCACTTTCAACATTCAAAACATATTATTCCACAACAAAATATTCAAGCTCAATAATACCTACTTGTGTTAAATTCCGCCAAATCATAGATGGTTTGTCCTGACCGCGCGCTCAACAAACTCCTCACTGACGCCCTCGCCTTCACGTGCAAACAATACACGTGTACCGTCGCCGAGCACAAAGACATAGGCAACCTGCAGTGAAATTTGCATACTCGGCACGGCAGCCAATCAGAAGCATGCTGCTTTCTTCCGGACTTTCGCTAGCGTTATAAAGTCGTGCAATTGCATATCATTTTCCAAAATAGATGCACAGAACCTCAGCCCAGAAGAAAGATTCAATAGAAGCTAACAACATATGTGACGCTACAAAACGTAAATTTACATTAAACCGTGACTGTAAAGTGTACGTGAGACTCATGTAAGGGGCTGAGTGGCTCGTAGGAAGCAATGCAAACGTTGCATTGTGCACCACAATGACAATCGACTACTGCAGCAAAATCAAGCCATGCACATTTACCGTAAATTAAGCAAGGTAGCATTTGTAGTAGGTACAATGTTGACAATGTTTTTTAATGTGATTAGTTGTCTCATTGTGCTTCAGGTTGGGAAAGATGGGGCAGGCAACTTCTCAGTTATCTGCCCTGTTGTCCCGCTAACTTTTTGTCATGAGTTTCAGACGCTGTTTTTACTACAATTTGGGCAGGTTCGGCGGGCCGGATTAAAAAGCCTAACGGGCCGTATGTGGCCCGCGGGCCGTAGTTTGCCCATGCCTGGTCTAGTCTAACCTTTGCGATGCATTTTCAGACTGATTTAAAATCGCTGCATCCTGTTTTAATGTCACCAGGTTTTGAGGAATTGGCCATGCTCATTTTGAAGAAATTCAAGTGGGGGACTGTATTCTTGGAACTCAATAAAGTTCTGCTGAAGCGCTATTCTGCCTGCCAGTCAGAGGAAGAGCTGCTCGCTGTCGAAAATGACTTCCTCACCACGAAACCAGAGGAGGAGGAAATTGGTAAAAAAAATGTACAAAAAAATAGGACATTTTTATTCGGCAGATGGTGAAAAATCACAAAAGAACTCACATTTATTTCACACTTTTGTTATTGTGGGACTTAGTTTTAAATGAAGCCTCTTGTCTTGCAGATCCGTTTGATGTCAACTCAGGAGTGGAATGCATGAATCTCAACAGGCGTCATTGGTCAGTCTCTCGTAATTAATTTGGGGGGGACATCTTTTAATTATATTTACGTTGATAAATGCCATTAGAGCCCAAGCTCTGCTGTACTTTATTGTAGACAAGAATAGTCTAGTGCTCTCTGCTTTTTGTTTTATTTTTGATTTTTCTCTGTCTTTAGGGAGCCCGATGAGGATTTTAGTGAAGGCAGTGACACGTCAGAGGATGATGATGATGCCGACGACGATGATGACGAGAGCGACGATAATGATGATGAAGCAGATGACGGGAAAAAGAATGATGAGTCAGTAAACGTCTCACACTAAGATGAAATGGGAGCTGGAAAGTCATCACAACAAAACATATTTAAACTTGATTATTGTAAGGACTGGTCACCCATTATGGAAGCCTCAATTGCTCATTTGTATGCCCTTTGTAAATTATCTTTACTCTTTAGTCATGGGAAGGAAAATAACACTGTTATTGTACATAAATAGAAAGTATCAGCACTTGAAAATGTATTTGTCTGATGTTGATTTTCCCGGGAACACATTTTTGTTAGCTTCAAAGCTTGTTCCTATTACAGTCACTTATTTATAAAAGGTAAACAACTGTTTTCATTGTGCCTGGTTAGCCAAACAAGTATTGTTTATAATTGATAGTCAAATGCATTGTGTTACTTGGCTATTCAGTTACATTTTAATTTTGTGAAATAAATCTATTTTTCAGTCTTTTTTTACATAATGTGTTGTTTTATACCCCCCAAAAAACAAAATGAAAGTAAGTTTTCAACCTTTGCCCCCCTGGGCGTATTTTTACACTTGAACGTGTGTAAATTCAAATTTCCCATCGCTTCACCTGGTTGTTTATAATGGAAACCACGGTCAGTAAATGCAGCATTTTGCTACTAAGATCTGACAGCGTCATAAGGAAGACTGGCGTATATACGCCGCGTGCAAATGAGTTTTGTCTAAAAATATCTTTCTCGTTTTCTGTCGTCTGACGTCGCCTTTCCAGTAAAATGAAGTTGAGTGTTGTACTGTAAATGTGGCGAGGGGGGCGGACACGGCAGGACTCTGCTGTCCTGCGGTAACATTGTTGTGGAACGACGTCACAGCTTGAAAATGAAGGCGCAGAGGCAGCCATTACCGGAGCTTCTCTAATTATTTTATTCCAAATAAATACTCGAGGAAAACTCCCATGGCAAGAGCTACAAGTCAGCTGGTGAGTGTCGCCTCTTCGACACGGAACACACTACGAAGCCGGTGGCCCGAACGTGGCGTGTGGCGGCTGTTTGACAACAACTAGTTAGGACGGGCCTTCGCTGGAAGAGCGTTAGCCTAGCCGCAAAGCTCGTTCGAACGTTAAGACCCCCGGAGCACGGCTACCCCGGCACTTTCGGGCGAACGACAGCGACATTAGCCAAAATTATTCGGCTCCATTGAGAATCGTGTAGACCCGCGTATGTGTTGTACACTGGTCGGGTTTGTGTTGAATTAGAACCGACAACAAGCTGTTATCTGTCCTGTTCTGTATCAGTCGGCTAATGCTAAGCTAAAGCGGCTTCGCGCTTTCAATGTTAACTCTGGCTGTCAATTCAATGTGGTGCACAAGTCAGCGACAACACGTTCACGTTTATTCTGTCTGACAAGCGGTAGGATAAAAATATAAGAAGGACATGAGATGGAACGTTTTTCTTTTTGTAGTTGCAACACCTTGAGCTAATTTAATGGCCGTTGCCGCAAGTTTGTAACTCACTGTCAAGCCAGTGCGCCTTTGACAAGGTTGCCCGAGTAAGTTCACATTAGGCCTCGATGCAACTAGATTGATTCCGTCGGTGTGTTATTTTGGATCTGGCTTGAAGTAGCAAACACGACGCGGTGGATCTATTGAGAACTGGTCAGGGCGTAGTTGCTCAGTGTGAGCCGGGTGAGAGGATAAAAAGCGGATGAATGGCCACACCTTGGTTGCGAATAAGATAAAAGCTAGGCCGAGGGAAGCAACACACGTTTAGGGAGTTGTAAACGTGTTGTGCGTGTTATTGTTGGCTCTAAAAGACTGAGGAATTTACAACCTCGCATTGTTTTGTTGTCTCGGGGTGTGAATTGTTGACGATGGCTGTGTTTCGTCCAAGAGGAAAAGGTCGTCAAAGTTTCAGCATCTCAAAAATGCTTGTCTCTCCAAATGTCACCACCATGACCAACCTCAGCATACAGGGCTGACAGGTTAATTTTACAATGATCTGCATGACAACAAACAATATCTGGTTTTCTATCCATGAGTATATCTGTTTGTTAGGGTGGCCTGATGCGAAAATTTCACCTGTATGATGACAGGATGCCAGCAGCATCCACCGGGATGGGTTACTTATATAGTTTGAAATGTCATCTCTCTGTAAACAAGGATCGTTTGAACATATTTCTTTCTTCTTACAGTATGATGTCGTGCCTATCCAGCCCAGCGTTGTCATTTGTGCCCGCTCGCATCCATCAATGGTAAGGAACCACCCCGACTTAAGCAGCAGCCACTGTCCCGGCATGGAGGGTTCGCCCTCGGAGGCCCGTGCTGTCGGAGCGTCTGCCAGCGGCCAGGCTGCCGGCCTCCGTGCGCACAAGGTGGCTCAGGCGCCGCAACCTCGCAAGAAGAAACCGGAGGATTTCAAGTTTGGCAAGATACTGGGAGAGGGCTCCTTCTCGACGGTATGTAACAATATACACATTTATGCGGCGCATTCCTCTTTCACTTTTTTGTTGTTGTAAATTTGACTTGGGTAACTGTTGCTACATGCTAGCATTCCACTGATTAATGTTCTCGGATGAGTCATCCTCTTGAATTACAGACATTTTTTTCCTCCTCCCTTTTCAAGGTTGTCTTAGCGAGAGAGCAGGTAACTGGCAAAGAATATGCAAGTAAGTATGATATCATATAATATTTCAAACGGCGCTCAGGTGGATGTGCATGTTTTTTTTTATTCTTGTGCTGTGTTTGCGTTCAAGTTAAGATCTTGGAGAAGCGGCACATCATGAAGCAGAACAAAGCCCAGTATGTGAAAAGAGAACGTGATTTGATGTCAAATCTCGAACACCCCTTCTTTGTTAAACTCTTTTTCACATTTCAAGACGACGATAAATTATGTATCCTTTTTTCACTTCAAGATTCCTTGTCGGCGTGAAATACTATTCCGAGATCCTGTACGCCTGCACTCGTAAGAATGCTGTGATGCTTTATTTTTCCTTAACTCTTATTTCTCCAGATTTTGGTCTCAGCTACGCAAAAAACGGCGAGCTCCTGAAATACATACGTAAAATTGGCTCGTTCGATGAGACCTGCACTAGATTCTATTCGGCCGAAATTGTGAGCGCGTTGGAATATTTGCACAATGTGGGAATTATCCACAGGTACGTATTGACGCCTTCGCTTTTTTTGTGTTTTTTTTTTTGCCTCTCGCCACCGCAATTCTGACCTTTGTTCTTCCTTGCAGAGATCTGAAACCAGAGAATATTCTTTTGAGCGAAGAGATGCATATCCAGATCACAGATTTTGGGACGGCAAAACAGTTGTCGTCGGACAGCAAGCAAGGTACATTTGTCAGCTTTTGTCCTGGCGCTTTAGTTTTTCGGGAATGGCGTTCCACGTCACACTTTTCAATTCCCGAATAAAGTCGGGAATGGCAGCGAATGTGTTCAATGTTTTCACGTTGCTTTTGCAGCGAGAGCTAACTCCTTCGTCGGAACAGCACAGTATGTTTCTCCGGAGCTGCTAACAGAGAAATCGGCCTGCAAAAGGTAATTGACTGATAGCAACATCTTTTTTCAAAAGTTTTTTTTGTTGTTTTTGTGTTTATTATGTTTGTTATAAGTCATTATAAGTGCCTTGCACGCTGGGTCCGAGAGCACAGTCATTTTATCTGTGCTGTATGTCATGCATATTAGCATATTTGACAATAAAGCTGTTTATATATAGCTGTATATATAATATGTTATATGTTTTTGCGTGTGTGTTTTTTTTTAGCTCTGATCTCTGGGCGTTGGGATGTATAATCTACCAGCTTGTGGCTGGTTTACCACCATTCAGAGCTGGGTACGTTCTTATTTTCCTGCATTTTTGCTGTCATCGCCCAAACAAATGAATAAATAAAACCGACGAGCAAAAAGGACTAAACCGACATCTATTTTACCCCTGACAGAAACGAATACTTAATATTCCAGAAGATAATAAAGCTGGAGTATGAATTCCCTGAGAAATTCTTCCCCAGAGCCAAGGATCTTGTCAAACAGCTTTTGGTAAAGTCCTTACAGATCATTTGTAATAGATTGCAGGAGCAGTAAAATATGTAAACCTCCACCCGTCCTCCCGAAATAGTCACTCGACCCTTCAAATCGGATTGGCTGCGAAGAGATGGGTGGCTACGACCCTTTGAAACAACACCCGTTCTTTGACACCATCTCCTGGAGTGACCTGCACATGCAGACGCCCCCCAAGCTCACCCCTTACCTGCCCGCCATGTCTGAAGACGACGAGGACTGCTACGGAAATGTACGTTTATTGTCCAATGGGTGTCCTCGGAATCGATTTTCTAAAAAAGAAATCATCATCATAATAATCCAAATAAAACAACGTCGATGTCATTTTTATCCACGTAGTACGACGACCTCCTTAGCCAGTTCAGCAACATGCAGGTGGCCCAGTCCAGCTCGTCGCACTCGCTGTCGCCGCACGAGTCGACGCCGCCGCAGCGCTCCAGCAGCAACATCGAGCAGTACATCCACGACTTGGACAACAACTCCTTTGAGCTCGACCTGCAGTTCACCGACGAGGAGAAGCTCCTGCTGCTGGATAAACAAACCTCACGAAATCCGTGGTACGACGGAGCTGCAGACTGTTGCGTTAGCTAGCAAAATGGTTGCACCGTTTGAAAATGTCGCTGGGGGTTGAGTGAATGAATATTTGTCTTGATTCTACTGTCACTCAGGCACCAGTTTGTGCAAAACAACCTGATTTTAAAAATGGGTCCGGTGGACAAACGAAAGGTGAGTTTTCGCTTTGCTACTTTTTTGCAACCATGCGCTTCAGTGCTTGTTCCATTATTTTGTCTTGTTTTTAATGTAATTTTTTAAATTTTGGTTTTTATTTTATTTTATTACTTGATTTCATTGTATTCTTTTACTTGATGTCATTGTATTCTTTTACTTGTTTATATTGTATTCTTTTACTAGTTTGTATTTTTTTATTTGATGGCTCAACTGAAAGCGCGATGCGTTGCAGGGTCTGTTTGCCCGACGGAGACAGCTGCTCCTCACCGAAGGACCACACCTGTACTATGTGGATCCCGTCAACAAAGTCCTGAAAGGAGAAATCCCCTGGTCACTAGAATTACGCCCCGAGGCCAAGAACTTCAAAACCTTCTTTGTTCACACGGTACGCGCGATTACTATTGAATGACTCAAGTATAACATTGGAATGAATACACAACTTGGGTTATTGTCCCGCAATATCACTTGACCTACAATAATCGTCATTTTTTTTGTAGCTTTTATTTTAAACACAAATTTAGGCATGTAAGCTCAAAGGGCAACCATGAACAGAGCACATTTAGCGAATAAGATAGCATGTTTTGCTTTTGTTGAGTCCAAATTGCAGAGCTGACATCAGAAAAACATTTTATAGCATCTAAAATACCCAAAACGCGCCGACGGATATTTTTAGTCAAATGCAAAACACCAATAAAACTAACTTAGTGTCCCAAAACTACTTCAAAATGGCTTGTTTCAGAAGGTCCCGCCTCCTTGTTCGTGACGTCACGCCAGGACTTCTTGCCTTGCTGGAAAATCAAAACAATGGCTTCAGATTGGGAGAGGATTCTTTCTTGTTCCTCATCCAGTTATGAATATGATTGAAATAGTTCTGAAGAGGAAAGCATAAATGTTTGCAATCGATTAAAGAAGTTCTCCAATCTCAATTCGAGGCGTCACGATCCCAGAAAATGCACAAGATGGCGCCTAAGCTCCGTTGGAAATAGGCTGATTTTGTCTTCTGGGAATTTGTGTCAACTATTATCAAATAGTAGTCTTGCTGTAACACATAACGATTCACCATCGCGGTATTTATGTGTTTTCCTTCTAATTTCGCCATCAATACAAAGTTTTCAGACCAAACAAAGTACGCTTGTCTTAAGTATCGGGGTGATTTTCTCACCGTTTCTCATGTTTGTGTTCCTCGCTGTCATTGCAGCCTAACCGGACATACTATTTGATGGACCCTAGCGGAAATGCCGACAGATGGTGCAAGAAGATCCAGGAAGTGTGGCGAAAGATCTATCAAAGACACCAAAATCTCCCCAGTCTATAGGAGCGCTCCCACTTCCTCCCGCTGGCCAATCGCTGAGCAGAGTAACACGCTCTTTAGTGCCCTTCATCACCGCAGTGTAAACAAAGTCTGTACAGACGCTGGCATCGAAAACCTTGTTTGTTTTACTGTGTAGAAGGCGTGGGTAGGATCTGGGGTTAGATTCAGGGTTTGCTTTGCTTGTTCTTTGTGCTTCGTGTGAGGCTTCTGTTACCATCAGATCCCACTAAGCGTTTTGGTTTTTTATTTTGCTACATTCTCAACACAACGTGAAAAAGGCAAAAGGGGGCGGAACCACGAGGGTGCTCTTTCATCCGTGGACTGGTTTCCTGATAGATCCTAACTATTGATTCCCAGAGTCTCATCAAAGCACATGCTTAACCCGTAGACACCCAACCGCCACCATGACCCAGCCATCCCCATCAATAGCCACACAAGCGATTGGCGCACGCTCCATTCAGTCTGGCGCATCTACCAAACTCCAAATGTATTTTTTTTGTTGTTGTTGTAAGAGCCCGTGTATTTCCGCAGCGTTTTGAGTTGTTTTTCGTCCCAACCCCAGGTGGTACTCGCGCACGGTGGTCCAAACAGATTCTGAGCAGGTCGAGAGGAGGCGGGTAAACATGCCACTAGCTTGTACTTGCTAATCCTTAAACTCGCTTCCCTTTTTTCCTGCATGGCCAGTTGTGTAGCGCAGACTTGTTCCTCTCTCCTAAGGGCACTGATGATGATACGATAGTAGTTTATCAAGTTTGTGTTTTTTTTTTTTTTTTTTATTAAGGTGGGGATTTAATTATTTTTGACTGCATTGGCAACCATAGCAAATGTTACTGGATGAATTTGGCTATTTTGTTCCATTCACTTTGCGATGTGAATTTCTTTTTGGTAAGATTATTATTATATTTTTGCTATATTCAGTGCATCCTGTAGAAATACAAAAAAAAATCCTACATGCTGACCAGAAAACCCTCACCCAACAGAGATTATCCATTAAATTGTTGTTTTGTCGCCCACCCCCTAACCATACAGACACATTCAGCTCCAGTAGAACTTCAGATCCTCTTTTTTTTTTTGGGGGGGGGGTGTTATAATCATGTTTTTCATTTTTTGACACATTACCTTCAGCTCCCCATTTTTCACTCAACCCCGGTTAAACGCTCCCCCTCCCTTACCTTCCTCCTACTTGGCCGAGTCTGAGTGCAGTGTGTGACTGGAATATAGGTGAAAAGGACCCTGGGGGCCCAGGGATTGGGTGGGTGTGCGAGGATATCTTTATCTGATCCAAATAAGCGATGAAATTGCTGTATCTGTCTATATTTAAAAAAAAAGTGGAGGAAACACTGGACAAGTGTTGTCCTCCTCCGCGCGGAGAATTTGTCGGAATCAAATCAATGGCGGTCGGTTACACGCTGTATGGGAAAACACTACCTGGCTTGTAACTGACGAGAACTGTGATGTACAGATAATGTATTATTAAAATCTGAAGCAAGTAACGCAATGACATTAGGAGACAGTTTTTTTGTATTTTTATTCTTGTATAAGGTTATTAGAGGGCTATTGTTTAGCCTCTAGTTCATTCTGTGTTATTTAAATTCTAATATATGAATCATATTTGGATTGAAGTCGTGTTCAGGGGCCATGTTGTGTATGTTTTGAGATGTAAAGCCTTTGAATGTGAATAATTATTGTAAACTATAATATTTTACAGCTTTTTTTTCTTACTATATCATACATTTTCTATTTGCTTTGTGATTTCATCATATTCCCGTGATAATTTAATGAATCTGTTCATTCTCTCGCTGATTTCTTTGTGCGCTAGGTCAGTAGCTGTTGAATGACGACTTTTCCACTTAATGCTTGGTAGTCCAGTAATTGAAGCATGTGGGGAATTTAGGCATACGAAGAAAAGCCATGCGTCTTGTCTTCTGTTAAGTCGCAATGCCCGCACGGGGAAACAAAAAGATGCAGCGTTTCACTGGCCCTGGCTTCTCACATCCCGCAGCATGTAAATAAAGGATCGGCCCACCATCTGTGTGTTTTATTTTTTTGGAATGGTCGGGGGTGAGGTTGTGTAAATTACGACAACGGGCCATTCTTGCTTTAATGCAATTGTGTGTGACGCCGTGGCAGGTCGTTTGGGCGTTAATTCGATATCCAGCTTAAGTTCCGTTGTACCAGGACACGCTGTTCTCCCACCAAACCATGTTAAGAACTTGTTTGTATCATTGTGGTTTAAAATAAGAGGAGAAAAGTTTGATATGTCTCACAATGGAGATATTTTGACTATAAGTCTTTGTCCTTCAAGTCGTGACACATACATGGAAGATGCAGTTAAATGAACTTGTGCTCCAAGCATCATTCATAATTAAGGATGCTGGTGGGATATGTTTGATGTATTTTAGTCGCGACAAAGTGGGGACTGGTTCATGAATCTTTAACTGGATATCAACTTGGGCTGCTGGGCTAAAGAAACGAGGGACATGCGATATGGGTGCTGAATATGGACCTATGACATAATATGTAGATATAATGATGCTGCAACATCAGAGGAGGGCATTTCCATACAACACATTGGACCCCGAGGGAATAGGGAGAGAAAATTCTTCTCATCTCTCCCAGACATCATCGCCAACGTTTCCAGTGGAGCATCTCGCGTGGAATCGTGCGTGCATTCGTGTGTTGAGTGAAGAAGACGCGAGTGGGTTTTCGTGGGAGTGGCTGAGAATTCGCGTGAGGAGAGCTAGCCAAGCTGCAGGCAGCTCGTGAGATTTCCCATCAGCCTGTGGGCAAAAGCAGCCGAGGCGAAGGTGAGGGCGAGGGATGGCGGAGAACAACGCGGAAAGCAGTGGATCCGCTCACCGCCGGTGTTTGAGTCATTCTTCGGCGGAGAGAAGCCCACCGCCCGGTACGGGCTCGTCGAAGTGGATTCGGCTAAACGTCGGAGGGACCTATTTTTTAACAACCAGGCAGACCTTGTGTCGAGATCCCAAATCGTTTCTTTACAGGCTGAGCCAAGCGGACCCGGAGCTCGATTCCGACAAGGTAAATGCTAAGCTAATTAGCACTCGGCTCTACATGTTACTGTTTTTTACTTTTCGATTAAAAAATGATTTTATTGAACAAATGCCTATTTTGAATAGTCGAATGTTGTTGACTTAACAATTCTCATTGTTTAACTTGACGATTTTTGATTTAAAATAACTATCGTAACGTTTTTCCCCTTCTCCAGCTAGCTAGCGTTAGCTCACGGGCTAGATTCCAATAGTCAACCACATGATGTATATATTTCATTGCAGTCTTTTCAAACTATTTAAGTAAATCACATGCAGGTAACAATTGTTGTTTTTTAAATGCCACACAATTCGTAACGTTTGAACAACTTTTTTGTTTCATTTGATGAAGTACTGAGTGAAAATATTCAACTGCAAACTTTGTCCCGTCGAGGCCGTTGCATTGCGTTGCACCCGTCGAGCTAATAGCAACATTTTCTCAACCAAGAGAGAAAACTATTTCCTTTAAGCGAGAGATTCTTAACACCGTAGTGCATTGTTGCAGATTATTTGTCTTTAGTGTGCCGTCTGGTTTTTGCTTGACGTTGATTCGAATTTCATCGTCCCAATTTGTCCAACTTTCGATGGGTGAAAAAAGTTGCAAGACTTGTGTCATAAAAAGACACAACACAAAGAGTTTTTGCATCTATTTTTAATTCTGTCTGTGGATAAAAATGAGTTGTGATCTTTGCATCATATAGTTTCTGGCCACGAAGAACACAGCCGATACTTTCCCTTTCAATTTAAGATTAAATATCTTTTATCACGATGAAAGTGGTCCACAACTGAACAAATTTCAAAGCGATGAATTACGACACTGGAAGAATCCTTCGAGTACTATTTAAATGTTTCTCTGATCATGTAGAATGTACACATCTGAACAGTGCATTCATTGTTAGCCGTAAGCAAGCACATTTTAGCTAACTGTGTACTAATTTCTGTGGTTTTTAAGAGTTTAACTCGTTTTAAGGGAGGAAAAACAAACACGACTCCATGCAACATTTTTTTCCGGACTTGCTTGTAATGCTCGTTGGGATGGATGAAAGAACAGAAGCAGCTTTGTGTGTCCTGCGGGCCATACGTCAGCCCCTCTATAAGGGTTGCCCCATTGGCCTCACAGCAAGCAGCCACGGTGGCCAAGTGCCCAGCGTGAGTAAGAAGCCGTTGCCAAGTGGGCTGAGGTGCTGCCGGGGATGAAATCACTCTTGTCTCCCTGAATGGCCTCCACATGTTCCACGAGCAGCAGGAGGAGGAGGGGAGTATGTTTGTGCATCTGCCGGTTTTCAACAGCAAGCCGCCTGTGGGCTTTCAAGCGTCAAACACAATGAAATATTGTCCGCGTACACTGCGCGACACACATCAGTAGACATTGCTGCTGCTTCAACACCTCCCTGATGGTTTGTGTTCATCTACTTTTATAATCCGCCCTACTTTGCGCCCAACGGAGATCGCGACTCATCTTGCGTTTGAATGCCAATATTTTTAATCTCTGAATAATCGGCTTGCTTTTTGCTCTCTTTATCCTTCAATGAGCTTCGGCTCGTGTCGATTTTGTGCCTTAAGTGCGTGACAGAGGACCATCTAGCCATTTCCGTCCCTCTTTATTTCGGAGAGTGGCCGTTATGCAAAAGGTTATCAACGGATGCTCGATCTTTTGCGGCTTTTGTCTTCAAAACACATCAACGTCTAAACACGGAGAGTGGTTAGGAAATACATCTGTGCGCAAGCTACAAATTTAGGTACAAGACACAAAAGCCCGATTGAAAAGTTTCCCTCGAGCAAGATAGTCATGCTCTGTTTTTGTCATTGCACAACGATTTGTTCTCAGCAAGCAATGACATGTTTTTTTTCCCCCAACTCACCAGTCAACTAGAGGCTAATGTTAGTCCTGAGCAATGCACGTCTCCTAAATGTGCACGGACTAGCAATGTAGAGAAAATAGTAAGAAATATTGAATTGGATTAGCCTTTATTAGTCTAGCAGTGGAGACATTTGCATTTCACAGCAGCAAAGTTAGAGAACAAAGGAGGAAAGGAAAGGAAGAACTAAATAACAGATAATATGACAACACAAAGACAAAAAAGCAAGGAGCACTTTCTGAAGGCTGCCAACTCGGACGCCATCTTGGACTTCTTCCAAGCTACATACGCTACAAGAAATAGCATCCATCTTTGCGGGCGTGTGACAGATCGGATCCGGCCTCCCCTCAATCTCAAGTGAAAGTGGCATTGTGTTTTGTGATTCGGCTCGGGGAGAGGAGCGCTTCATTTCTCAGTCATGCATGCTGACACGCTTCCGCTGTACTCTTAAAACTGCATTATTCATGCTGTCGACTGGAGTCTGATTTGCACGTGGAGGGTTAGAACGTCGCATCACGTGCCAGGTTCTAACCGTCGGAGCGCCGTTACTCCCAAATCGGGCTTTTCTTCATTCCAAGAGGCATCCAATTGACTTGCTGTCACATTTAGGACAGTTTTTGTTGTTAGCATTTTTTTGCGCTTTGTGTGTGTGTGTGAAGAACTCAACTAGAAGTGATCATAAAGCAAAGATAAGACTACGAATCCAATTTCTTCCAGGTCATCGTGACTGCGGAGTTTCTGGAGGGTTTCAGGAGGGAAATGTTCCTTTTATATAACCGGCGACTGCGAAAATGGGACTTTGAATATTTTGCAAAGTCGGAGAGGGTTTCTTCTCTGTGCGATGCCTGTATTATTTAAAGGATGAAGGCCTATTTGACGATGCCATTACCACTCCGGGGGGGATTCTGGCTCCCGCCCCTACGACAAGGCTTCCACTTGCACTCGGCTAAGTAGCTGCGAGTCACGTGACTTTCCACGCTCGCTCCTGGTGCGCCGTTTTCCTCTTCCGCCCGCCAGAATAGAAATCCGGTGGGTGCTGGTGGGATATTTTGGACTGTGGAAAGAAGGTCAATCTGCCATCAGGGTTTTCATTTGAAAATAAGCTTTTGCCGTCATTGGACGGATGATATGACAATAATGGCGGCCTTGGTATTCCTTTCAGGATGAAACCGGCGCCTATCTCATTGACAGAGACCCAACTTACTTTGGGCCGGTGCTCAACTACTTGAGGCATGGAAAGCTGGTGCTCAACAGGGACTTGGCAGAGGAAGGTAACAAAAACATCATGTGTTCTTATTATTATTATTATTATTATTATTATTATTTATTTAACACGTGTCCAAGACTGACTTTAAAAAAAAATGCCCTTGCAGGTGTCCTGGAAGAAGCGGAATTTTACAACATCACATCGTTAATAAAGCTCATCAAGGACAAGATCAGGGAAAGGGACTGCAAGACCTCGCAGGTATGTCTTGTCTTCTTTCCACTTGTGGTGTATTTTCAAAATAAAAGTCTGAGGTGAGGCGTCTTTGACGTTGTTTTTTTTTTTGCTTTTCAGGTGCCGGTGAAGCACGTGTACCGAGTGCTTCAGTGCCAGGAGGAGGAACTGACGCAGATGGTGTCGACCATGTCGGACGGCTGGAAATTTGAACAGGTGACGCGTCTTCCCCCGCGACATCTGCAGTCCTGTTTTCAAGCGCTCATCAAACCCTGCGATGCTCACCTCGGCTGGCGCTTCGCGGCGGGATGTCACAGCGAACCCACAAAAAATAAACAAATACCTTCACCCGCGAACGTCATCCGGACATCCAGTCTGTGCTCTGATTGGTTGTTGCAGCTTGTCAGTATAGGTTACGGGCGAGCCCGGCGGTCGGAGTTTCTACTCATTGTGTCGAGGGAGGTGAAGGGAGAAGAGTCTGCTTTGCCAAACAACAGCGGAGAGGTGTGTCCCACCCACGTGTTGCTGGTCACTGCATGGTTCCCCTCCCCCCACCTCCCCCTCCACCTTGTCGCCCTTACACGCCCAGATGCCCATCGGGATAGTCACGTCATAGGATCACAATTGATGTTTTATGGGGACCTGGAAACGGATTATTCTCATTTTTAATGCTGTCCTATGGGAAATTAATGTTTGGAAGACACACTTTTTGCCTTACACACGCTTTCTGGGAACCAATCAAGTTCGTAAGCTGAGGTATCACTGTATGTGATTTGGACCTGGGTCCCACCTGGTGAGTGACATGGGTGGCGCCGAGTTTTAGGGCGTCTGTAAATCTGTTCCTGATGAACAGCTAGATCTGCACAGTTATAATAATAATAATCCATTTCATTTCTAAGCACCTTTCAAAACTCTCAAGGTCACTTTACAGTCACAGGATAAGTTTTTTCTGTGGGTGAGCAGCGACGGCCACACGCGCCGGCGTTCACTCAACCTGGAAGTAACTCAAATAGATAGAAAGCTAGCTCGATAGCGAATACATAGCGATTGACTGTTCCCGGTTCATCTTCTTTTTCCAGTTGTACAAACCAAATGACTTTGTCCTGCGTTTGTTGTGATTGGGAATCTTCTTTTTTGGTGAGCTCTTGCTCTTATCTTTTTTTGACGGATAGCAACGCGACTGCAGCAGCGTTGTCGAATGACTGCGTGTTTGAACACGTACGCAAGGGTCAAAATGGTAACATTTCAAAGTCTTAGATGCATTATTTTTTCTCATGATACTTTGAAGAGATCCCCCTTGTTTTATTCACTACAGTTGTAATTTTTTTTTCACCACAACAAGCAATTATTCTGAAAATCAGAAGCAGTCCCAATGGATTATTCTGTTGCATATATATACCCTATCGGATTTTTTTTTCTTAACACCTCATCTTTGTCATGTTGTCCTCCTAGTTGGTCAGCATCGGCTCCTCTTACAACTACGGCAACGAAGACCAAGCTGAGTTCCTGTGTGTTGTCTCCAAGGAGCTTCACAATCAATCCTACGGGACAAACAGCGAGCCCAGCGAGAAGGCCAAGGTAGGTTGCACTCACGCCTTGAAATCACATACGTCCTTTGCACCAGTACGTGTTTCAGGATCAGGTTTGGTTTTGTTTTTTTTTTTTTTTTTTTTTTTTTTTTTTGGGGGGGGGGGGGGTTCACTTGCATGATGTTTTGTTTTGCCCTTTTGGTGACCTTCCACCCCCACTTTTCCGCCCCGTCCAGCCTCCCATTCAAATCTAATGTTTGTAAAAACATGTCTCTTTTTGTCTTCTGTGCTTGCCGCTTGTTGCTCAGAGCGACGATGAAGACATGGATTATGAAATGAATGATTCCGATTAGGGTTTAGCATTTAGGTGAGCGCTCAACTGGCCGTAGTCAACTCCCCTTCCCACCTAGTCTTTCACCTTATTCCCTATTTCCCCCCCTTCGCGCTCTCCTTCCGTCCCGATAGGTTTTCGGATGTGCTTTCAGGAGGTACCCCCAACTCCATTTGCTTTTTTTTTAGAACCCGTATCACCCAACTGGAGGGAAAGAATAGAGAGCAGCTTCTTGGCAAAATAAAAATGAGACAGTGACGATTTGTGCCCCCCAGGAACCTTCCATAGTTCTCGCTTCACCTTTCCGTCAGGCTTCCTGACTTTGCGTCTTGTTAGTCCCATCAGTAAAAGAAACAAATGACCCAAATAACATCTCCTATTTTTTTTGTTTTTATTCTTGTCGTGACAGATTCTTCAGGAAAGGGGTTCCCGCATGTGAGGACGACTGAGTATTAGGAGCTCCAGGTGTTAGGATGCAAACATATCATTATCGTGGAGAAATATTTAGCACAAGAAGAGATTCGAGCTGCGAGGGGAGAGCAAAGGGGGGGGGGGTGCATTTATTTTCTCTTTCCCTCCATTTTCTTTCTCGATGTAAATATGATTGCTTACTGACAATTGGTGCCTGTACATTTGAACTGGAACTTATCAACTTGAGGCAGGTTTCTTTTTTTTCTCTCTCTCTCTTATTTTCCACCCTCTTTTTTTTTAACTAATTGAAAAAAAATAACATGGCTGTCATCATATCGGCCAGTGGTTCTCTCAGGGTCATCTATCCGTCGATCTTGACTTACCGATATCCTCCAACTTGATCTAACAAGAGAGTTCAGTCGCTCTTTGTGTTTCAAAAGCATCCCGTTGTTTGGAGATGGCAAGAAGGGAATTTGCATTTCTTTTCAGGAAAAAAAGACAATGACCTGGAAGTCAATCACTTTTTAATGTTGATTTTTATTTTGAAGGCAGCTTCATGGGTACCTACTGTATCGTTGTGTAGCGCCTTGCAACTGTCTTCCAACAAGGCCTCTTCAGTCGGCAGATGCACGTGGTAAGAATAGTTTTTTCTCTGCGCTTAAATAGGACATTGCTGCAGCTCATTCAAAAATAAGAATCCCGGTTATTAGTTATTGAATTGGAGACATCATGTTCATACGTTGGAACTGCTTCATATAGTGTCGTTTAACACTTATGTTTTTTAGGGGGGTGGTGCGTAGATTGACTTATTGGTTGTATTGTTTTTGTTTGAGGGGGAGCATCTCTTGATATATCAGGGCCGAGAAGAAGTATTTGAGGATCACGGACTGGAACTTAGTTTTTTTGTTTTTGAGAACAGTGAACAAAATCTCTGTTCATATCCAGAGAATTTAGTTATAGTGTAAATAATTAAAAAACACAATATTTAACTATTTGAAAAAGAAAAAAAAGATGCACGTTTTGTACACTGTATAGAAAAACATGACTTCATATGGAAGTTATTATACTGGATCTTTTTTTTCCCAACAACAAAAGACTTGTTACCTTGTGTTTTTTTTGCATAGTTTGTACAGGAACGAAGAGATTGAACAAGGTGTCTTTTCACTGAGAACTTGCCTCGACATGTTAATGTTAATTAATAACAAAGCCAAACTTGGCTTTGAAGTTGACTGTTACATGATTTTTTTTCTCGTTCTTCTCCTGCCGTGCGATAGATTGCGCTTAACATTTTTCAAATGTGTAGTTAATACACAGCGTTGCATGCACTACAGTTGGAGGGAAGAAAAAAATGACCACACTGTGCACATTGCAAACAGCCTGTAATGTTATTTGTAAATACTGAAATTTCAAAACACGTTTTTTTAGGCAATTCATTTTCGGTTTGATGTGCAGTTTTGATAGGTTGAAATATTTCACTGGCAATTCATCATTTGGTGTTGCCTTGCTTTCCTCTCCCCGAATGACCAAAATCCAACGTCTTACGTGAATTGCACACATTGATCTTTAGTGTCAGGGAAGAGCAAACTTTTTATTATTGCCGGCACACTTTGTACATAACGACACGTCCGTGTATTTACACAAACACTTGACTCAAACTGCTTTCTAACTATGGCTGCATATAGATTCACATTTCCTGTTGCACAAGGGCTTTTTAAGAAACACAAAATACGTTAGCAAAAGGGGTCTATTGAAGTAGACTAGATAGTCTGCAAGTGCGACGACGTGTTTACATTTGCTGGAGTATTCTGAAACCTTCCAACGTGTGTTCTGTGTTGCGCTCCCCGATGCATGTCAGAGGTGTATGAGACCGCACCTCTGCAACAACCACTTTGCAGAAAAAAAAGAACAGATGCTGACTGAAGTTGTGACACTCCTTTGGCCAGGATTTTTTTTCTCCCAGTCCTGGATCTTAAAAACAACTCAGAATTTATATCTCTATATATTTTAGATGATAAAGTAGAATGGTGGAGGGGCTAAAAAGGGGCTGCAAGGGTTTGCTGTTGGGTTTATCGGGCCCCAGAATGCCAGAGTAGCGCCATCCCTGCCATCTGCCCACTCGAGCGTTGCAGACAATCTTGATTTCCGCCCTCTCGTTGGCATTGATGACATTTACCTCTATCGGGTTTTAAACAGTATTTTTGTTTTTAGGTGGGAGCGTAACTTTGCAATGAGATTTTCTAATTTTCCTGTGTGATTGTGTAGTCTCAATGAAGGTGTTCTGAGAAAGCCTTCTGACGCCTCAGGATGATTCTTGGGGACGATCCCAACCATGTGGCATGTGTACTATAATAATTATGTTTGATGGAAAGTCGCGTCAAAAGCTGTAGCCTACTATTACTCTTAAGTGCCCTGTTAGGTTTTGCATTTACAGTCATAAGCCACAAACCACCAAGTTGCATGAGTCAAGATAACGTTTTATGTTTGTGAAAGAATGCAATGTCCAACCCCCGCCCAACCCACCGATGCTTGTTTTCATATCACTAAGTACATCACTTCATATGATCTTATGCAATGTGTATAAACTATGAATTAGATCAAGGGGATACATCTATTGTGGTCTTGAGCAAAGTTAAGCCAATAAAAAAAGTTGTCATTCATCCCTATGTGGTTTTATTGAAAATGTGTGGTGCCTGGAGCATCGCTGCCCTCAATATCATCACCACTTTAGAAATACACATACTGTAACTTGTTTGCTACATTACATTTTTATGCTGAATGATGTATTACAAAAAAGAGGCATATATGGTAAAATTGTCCGTCTTGTAAATAATGTTTATCACCAGAAACTGCTCCATTCCGTGGAGACATGCAATTCAACACGTATTAGTGAAAGAAACATTGACATTTAAAAAAAACCCTTTAACTAAAATATCGAAATACAGTCAAACTTCGGTTTTCGAACCGGTCGGTTCTGACCCAAAATGATTTTTTATGCCTCAGTTTACAACCAAAAGTCGGTTCTCAACCAAACCAAGTGTACCTGAATGCACCACTTGTCACCCCTCCGCTTCCTATACATCACTTCCTTGTGTCGCGTCTCATTGTGACCGAGGCATTATCGCATTACCTCGAGTTGAGTTCCATTCTGACAAGTCGTGTTTGTGTAATTCAACCACGATTAAAAAAAGCAGGCATTGACTATAATGGAAAATGAATAATCTGTTTTCTATTAAATCGTCTTTTTAACAAGTTTCTAGGCGGATTACGGTCTAAAACTAAGGTTTTACTGTAACCCGTTTAAATTTCAGCGAAAGCGGAAGTACGTGAGGGAAAAAAATCCTCTCGACGCTCTCTGATTCGAGGTTGAGTCGCAGCGGGTGTTTTTTTTTTCAGGAGGGAAACTACCATATTTAACCCGTTTTGAACACGTTTAACTGTCACAAAATTTCCCCACGAACCAAAGCAACATTATTGAAAGGTAGGAGCGCACCACCATGGCGGAAAATTAGAGTTTTGTCGTCTACAAAGCTCGTTTAGCTTCCTTTCGCGCCATTTTTGCTAGTTTGATAATAGCACTAATGTAACGTGCGCCCCGGCGCTGATGTTCTTTGTCCTAATCCTAAAAATTCTCGCTAGTTTTTTTGTGACGGCATATTGAATCACTCACTGGGTTGCTATGGAGGGGATACGAATTATTTTGTGGTTCTCGTTGGTTGAAATGTGTTCGAATCAAGTGCATTTGCGCCATTTTTTTGTGCTGCATCAGGCCGTGACAGTCGCTAGCGCCTATTGGTTCTGGCGCACATGAGTTAGCCTCGCGAACTAACGCGCTAGCTAGCACACCACTTTGCCCTTCTACGTCTAATAAAACAAGTTAAAACATCAAAGAACGGCATCAAATTCCGTCTGTTTTGAATGCAAGGGAGAAATCTCACAATTTAGCGTTTACGCATCGGAAATACTGGTTATGCTAAGTAAGGTTGGGGGGCTAACTGTTAGCCTCTTACATCGAAAGACTAACGGGTCCAAACCGTCACATTCGAGCCCAAAAGTGCGTTTCATGCCGGTTCACCAACCAGTCACTACGCACCGTCGGAATTGAAAGGTGGTCAAACAGATTATTTGAAGTAATTTGTTTTCACTTAAAAAAACATTCAGACCAGTTCACTAAAGTGGCTCAAACTCTTCCTTCGGTGTACCTGATGATTATCATATTCATTGCAGGAGTCTATAAATCATGTCTGGCATTGCATTGAGCCGGCTTGCTCAGGAGCGCAAAGCGTGGCGGAAGGATCATCCTTTTGTAAGTCGACAGTGAAACCTCACTCAGAACACATATGTGGGGAGAAAAAAAAATGTGAAGTTTGGTTTTCTTGGATGTCTCTTCAGGGATTTGTGGCAGTCCCAACCAAAAACGCGGATGGCACCATGAACCTCATGAACTGGGAGTGCGCTATCCCTGGCAAAAAGGCGGTAATAATCCTTTCTCATTCATCAGAAACCAAATTGAGTTACATTGTTCAGAGTTTGTGGGTCAATTTCTCCACTGCGAGACTAATAAAGGCAAATCCAATTCAATACTACTGCTCGCCCCCATGCTGATAACATAATTGCGTGTCACCAGACTCCGTGGGAAGGCGGACTTTTCAAACTGCGCATGTTGTTCAAGGATGACTATCCTTCATCGCCGCCCAAATGTGAGTTGTTGTCTTCTTTTCTCATCTGTTTACTTTGTTACTAGTCAGAGACTTTCTAGGGGGTTAATTTGCCATAGAAGCCACGCGACTCGGCTTTGTCCAGGTGTTTTAGTGCATGTTTTCTCTTTAAGTTTTTACCCTCACCCTGTGATGTCATACCGCCATATTTTTCTTGTTCGTGTGTTCAGGTAAATTTGAACCTCCTCTCTTTCATCCCAATGTGTATCCATCGGGCACAGTATGCCTCTCTATCCTAGAGGAGGACAAGGACTGGAGACCGGCCATTACAATAAAGCAGGTTTGCACTGCGTCAACTGCAACCCGTTTGGACTTTTGCAATTCATCGGGTGACCTAGGGGGCAAACAATCAAAGCCAAAACTATGCCAGAATCTTTTTTTTCTCTCCCCAAAGGATTTTTCTTTCTTTTTTTTAATTTCTCCCGTAGATCCTATTAGGTATTCAGGAACTTCTAAACGAGCCCAATATCCAGGATCCAGCCCAAGCAGAGGCTTACACAATCTACTGGTAAGATACATGCTCTCTTCCTGTCTACCGTACTGACGACTTATGTAGCTGCAGCTAAAGAAAAGCGAGATCTGGAGAGTCTCTGTAGTTGTGCTACACGAATGTATGTTTTGCGACAATGTGGCTTTTACGCCTGATGCTTGTTTTTTTTTTTTTTCTCCCCCTCGCTCCTCTTTTCCAGCCAAAACAGAACAGATTACGAAAAGAGAGTGCGATCACAAGCCAAAAAGTTCTCTCCCTCATAAAGGCAAAGAAGGCCTGTCTTGCTGTGGCAGAAGGAATCACCTCCCACCCCCCCTGCTCAGTCACAATGAATGTGCTCCCCTCACATCGGGACTCGCTTAAAGACTTCTATTTAAACTCTCCACATTCTGTGCCATCCACGTCCACCCCTTATGAACTGTCTTTTTTTTGTCTTTGTTTTTACGGCGTTCGTTTTTGCTCTAAATCGCCATCCGGGGGTGTCACGTTGAGAGGGGATCGTTGCTTCAGCACCCTGGTGGTTGTTGTTTGTTGTTGTTTTTTTTTTTGAAGCTTTGTCCTATGTGGTGCGAGGGACGTGACTCCAGTCCATGAAAGCTGGCTGTCATCGCTATCCATAAAATAAGTGTATTTTTTTTTTTCTCGCTCTCTTTCTTCCGCGCTTTCTCTCCTTTTCCACACATTTAATGCCCACATCGGCTTATTTCATTGTCAGTATTTCAACTGCTGTCTGATGAATGGCACTTTTATACTGTTGTATTTCACTTAGCGTCTCTAGATGGTCTAATTCTTTCTTAGGTTTTTCTATTCAGCATGCTGTAACATATGATAGAATCTGCTACCTTGGCTGTCTTTTTGTTAATTCCGAGTGTTTTCTTCTTTGGATGAAGAGGAAAAAAAAGTCTACAAATGAGCGAGGCAGGTAGGCTTACCATTGTATCAGACTTTTAAGGTGAAAACGGTGCTTTGTTCATGCATGTGTTACCGTCAATAAAACTTTCTACAAAAGGTTTCTCAACCTTTGTTGTTTTTAACCCAATAATTTGTATTCCTGCAGGACAACGTCATCTCCAGTCTCGCCGTTTGGTCCTTCAGAATCAGCCGCTCAGTTGCCAAGTTTGTCTTTGTATCCATCGCGATCTGCGCGCACCAAGTCATAAGGGCCGGCGAGTAGATTTTATTGACTTAAAAAAACGTTCATGCTAATCTTGTGTGAGAAAGACATTCAATTATGTTTAAAATGAAACTTTATACTCCCCCCCCCCCAACCCTTTTGTGATCATCTTGACACCTTCTCCAAAGGACATTGCACCTCCTGCAATTTGAAAAGAATGTCCGGAAAGCTCCGCCGTGGCTTCGGTGCTCATACATGAACTTCCCGATGTGCTTCATTTCAGGTTTGGTCCTTGCACGCACTGCTGCAAGTCGCTCATTGTGCAATATTCAGGCCTGCATCTCGACTTGCCCTCAACTTCCCCGAACTTCCGGGGTGGCTTTTGAGGTTTTCATATGGCGTCTCGTCAACCCGTGTCGTCGATTCCTGCGCGTGGCTGTTCACTCTGAGCGTGTCTTCCGGCTTGAGTGTGAAGGTCACGCTTGTTTGCGTGTCCATCCAGCTCTGCGATAACATTGGCAAAAATCGTCACAATCTAGAATGAAGTGGAAGGACCGACGCGTGGGTCACAACCACATTGCTAGGAGACTCTTGTCTTGAAGCTTGACTCGGCTGACCTTAAAATGCCCGTGACAATTGGAGTACAGGCTTTGGAAATATGGCGCAGGAGTGGGAACCAAAGCACTTTGCCTCCACCTGCGATTGCACAAATCTCGAGCAATGAAATTTGCGCTTGTTTCGAATGTTTAATGGATAGTGACTTACTTTTTCAGCAAAGCGCTGCACAAAACCAGGACAACTGCAGCCGCCGCGGCCAGGAAGACGGTTTTCCCGTGGATGGAAAAGAATTCATCGACTGAGGAATCTGAGACCCCGTCCTGTGCGCCTGACGTGCAGCTCTACCCCACGGCCGTATGACCCACCTCGACTTTAGTCCCGACCGCGCCCTGCCCGCTGTTGGAGGAACCCCCGCTCCCATGTGCCATTATGACAAGGCCTCTCCAGAACCAACACCAAAGGCGCTGCTATGCCACGAAGAGCCATCTGCGGTGCCAACGCAAGCGGCGGCAAAGCTGTGCGGACGCGGGGAAGGCGGCGACGGGCGCTGCAGGGGCAGGGGGAGGGCAGGGGTCGGATGCCGGCGATCTGCCGGTTGACGGATCTCGGCTTGACCCCGTCTTGTGCGCCTGACGTGCGGCCGACTCCGTGGCTGTCTGCGGTGCCAACGCAAGCGGCGGCAAAGCTATGCGGACGCGGGGAAGGCGGCGACGGGCGCTGCAGGGGCAGGGGGAGGGCAGGGGTCGGATGCCAGCGATCTGCCGGTTGACGGATCTCGGCCTGACCCCGTCCCTGTGCGCCTGACGTGCGGCTCTACCCCGCGGCCGTATGACCCACCTCGACTTTAGTCCCGACCGGGCCCTGCCCGCTGTTGGAGGAACCCCCGCTCCCATGTGCCATTATGACAAGGCCTCTCCAGAACCAACACCAAAGGCGCTGAATACCCAACTCTCGGCCAGTGAGTTTACACCACATCAACAAAACCAAAACACTACAAGGACAACAAAGGACGTCATAAGGGGAAGAAAATCTGGAAGGTCCTGCATTTTAGTACCTCCTGAATAGGAAACCAAAGTGAAAAGAAAAACTTGCTAGAACTGGGAGAGGCCACAGTACAAGCCTGGAAAAATACCTAATATGGATGTGGACACTGGGGAAAATCCAAATTATACCGCTTCGATCTGGAGTCTGCTGCAGCTAACAAGCCACTCTGGCATTGCTATGCCACGAAGAGCCATCTGCGGTGCCAACGCAAGCGGCGGCAAAGCTGTGCGGACGCGGGGAAGGCGGCGACGGGCGCTGCAGGGGCAGGGGGAGGGCAGGGGTCGGATGCCGGCGATCTGCCGGTTGACGGATCTCGGCCTGACCCCGTCCTGTGCGCCTGACGTGCGGCCGACTCCGTGGCTGTCTGCGGCGCCAACGCAAGCGGCGACAAAGCTTTTCAGACGCGGGGAAGGCGGCGACGGGCGCTGCAGGGGCAGGGGGAGGGCAGGGGTCGGATGCCGGCGATCTGCCGGTTGACGGATCTCGGCCTGACCCCGTCCCTGTGCGCCTGACGTGCGGCTCTACCCCGCGGCCGTATGACCCACCTCGACTTTAGTCCCGACCGGGCCCTGCCCGCTGTTGGAGGAACCCCCGCTCCCATGTGCCATTATGACAAGGCCTCTCCAGAACCAACACCAAAGGCGCTGCTATGCCACGAAGAGCCATCTGCGGTGCCAACGCAAGCGGCGGCAAAGCTGTGCGGACGCGGGGAAGGCGGCGACGGGCGCTGCAGGGGCAGGGGGAGGGCAGGGGTCGGATGCCGGCGATCTGCCGGTTGACGGATCTCGGCCTGCGGCCGACTCCGTGGCCCGTGCCAACGCAAGCGGCAGCCTGTGCGCCTGACGTGCGGCCGACTCCGTGGCTGTATGACGCACCTCGACTTTAGTCCCGACCGGGCCCTGCCCGCTGTTGGAGGAACCCCCGCTCCCATGTGCCATTATGACAAGGCCTCTCCAGAACCAACACCAAAGGCGCTGAATACCCAACTCTCGGCCAGTGAGTTTACACCACATCAACAAAACCAAAACACTACAAGGACAACAAAGGACGTCATAAGGGGAAGAAAATCTGGAAGGTCCTGCATTTTAGTACCTCCTGAATAGGAAACCAAAGTGAAAAGAAAAACTTGCTAGAACTGGGAGAGGCCACAGTACAAGCCTGGAAAAATACCTAATATGGATGTGGACACTGGGGAAAATCCAAATTATACCGCTTCGATCTGGAGTCTGCTGCAGCTAACAAGCCACTCTGGCATTGCTATGCCACGAAGAGCCATCTGCGGTGCCAACGCAAGCGGCGGCAAAGCTGTGCGGACGCGGGGAAGGCGGCGACGGGCGCTGCAGGGGCAGGGGGAGGGCAGGGGTCGGATGCCGGCGATCTGCCGGTTGACGGATCTCGGCCTGACCCCGTCCTGTGCGCCTGACGTGCGGCCGACTCCGTGGCTGTCTGCGGCGCCAACGCAAGCGGCGGCAAAGCTGTGCGGACGCGGGGAAGGCGGCGACGGGCGCTGCAGGGGCAGGGGGAGGGCAGGGGTCGGATGCCAGCGATCTGCCGGTTGACGGATCTCGGCCTGACCCCGTCCCTGTGCGCCTGACGTGCGGCTCTACCCCGCGGCCGTATGACCCACCTCGACTTTAGTCCCGACCGGGCCCTGCCCGCTGTTGGAGGAACCCCCGCTCCCATGTGCCATTATGACAAGGCCTCTCCAGAACCAACACCAAAGGCGCTGAATACCCAACTCTCGGCCAGTGAGGTTACACCACATCAACAAAACCAAAACACTACAAGGACAACAAAGGACGTCATAAGGGGAAGAAAATCTGGAAGGTCCTGCATTTTAGTACCTCCTGAATAGGAAACCAAAGTGAAAAGAAAAACTTGCTAGAACTGGGAGAGGCCACAGTACAAGCCTGGAAAAATACCTAATATGGATGTGGACACTGGGGAAAATCCAAATTATACCGCTTCGATCTGGAGTCTGCTGCAGCTAACAAGCCACTCCGGCATTGCTATGCCACGAAGAGCCATCTGCGGTGCCAACGCAAGCGGCGGCAAAGCTGTGCGGACGCGGGGAAGGCGGCGACGGGCGCTGCAGGGGCAGGGGGAGGGCAGGGGTCGGATGCCGGCGATCTGCCGGTTGACGGATCTCGGCCTGACCCCGTCCTGTGCGCCTGACGTGCGGCCGACTCCGTGGCTGTCTGCGGCGCCAACGCAAGCGGCGGCAAAGCTTTTCGGACGCGGGGAAGGCGGCGACGGGCGCTGCAGGGGCAGGGGGAGGGCAGGGGTCGGATGCCGGCGATCTGCCGGTTGACGGATCTCGGCCTGACCCCGTCCCTGTGCGCCTGACGTGCGGCTCTACCCCGCGGCCGTATGACCCACCTCGACTTTAGTCCCGACCGGGCCCTGCCCGCTGTTGGAGGAACCCCCGCTCCCATGTGCCATTATGACAAGGCCTCTCCAGAACCAACACCAAAGGCGCTGCTATGCCACGAAGAGCCATCTGCGGTGCCAACGCAAGCGGCGGCAAAGCTGTGCGGACGCGGGGAAGGCGGCGACGGGCGCTGCAGAGGCAGGGGGAGGGCAGGGGTCGGATGCCGGCGATCTGCCGGTTGACGGATCTCGGCCTAACCCCGTCCTGTGCGCCTGACGTGCGGCCGACTCCGTGGCTGTCTGCGGTGCCAACGCAAGCGGCGGCAAAGCTGTGCGGACGCGGGGAAGGCGGCGACGGGCGCTGCAGGGGCAGGGGGAGGGCAGGGGTCGGATGCCGGCGATCTGCCGGTTGACGGATCTCGGCCTAACCCCGTCCTGTGCGCCTGACGTGCGGCCGACTCCGTGGCTGTCTTCTGTGCCAACGCAAGCGGCAGCAAAGCTGTGCGGACGCGGGGAAGGCGGCGACGGGCGCTGCAGGGGCAGGGGGAGGGCAGGGGTCGGATGCCGGCGATCTGCCGGTTGACGGATCTCGGCCTGACCCCGTCCCTGTGCGCCTGACGTGCGGCTCTACCCCACGGCCGTATGACGCACCTCGACTTTAGTCCCGACCGGGCCCTGCCCGCTGTTGGAGGAACCCCCGCTCCCATGTGCCATTATGACAAGGCCTCTCCAGAACCAACACCAAAGGCGCTGAATACCCAACTCTCGGCCAGTGAGTTTACACCACATCAACAAAACCAAAACACTACAAGGACAACAAAGGACGTCATAAGGGGAAGAAAATCTGGAAGGTCCTGCATTTTAGTACCTTCTGAATAGGAAACCAAAGTGAAAAGAAAAACTTGCTAGAACTGGGAGAGGCCACAGTACAAGCCTGGAAAAATACCTAATATGGATGTGGACACTGGGGAAAATCCAAATTATACCGCTTCGATCTGGAGTCTGCTGCAGCTAACAAGCCACTCTGGCATTGCTATGCCACGAAGAGCCATCTGCGGTGCCAACGCAAGCGGCGGCAAAGCTGTGCGGACGCGGGGAAGGCGGCGACGGGCGCTGCAGGGGCAGGGGGAGGGCAGGGGTCGGATGCCGGCGATCTGCCGGTTGACGGATCTCGGCCTGACCCCGTCTTGTGCGCCTGACGTGCGGCCGACTCCGTGGCTGTCTGCGGTGCCAACGCAAGCGGCGGCAAAGCTTTTCGGACGCGGGGAAGGCGGCGACGGGCGCTGCAGGGGCAGGGGGAGGGCAGGGGTCGGATGCCGGCGATCTGCCGGTTGACGGATCTCGGCCTGACCCCGTCCCTGTGCGCCTGACGTGCGGCTCTACCCCGCGGCCGTATGACCCACCTCGACTTTAGTCCCGACCGGGCCCTGCCCGCTGTTGGAGGAACCCCCGCTCCCATGTGCCATTATGACAAGGCCTCTCCAGAACCAACACCAAAGGCGCTGCTATGCCACGAAGAGCCATCTGCGGTGCCAACGCAAGCGGCGGCAAAGCTGTGCGGACGCGGGGAAGGCGGCGACGGGCGCTGCAGAGGCAGGGGGAGGGCAGGGGTCGGATGCCGGCGATCTGCCGGTTGACGGATCTCGGCCTAACCCCGTCCTGTGCGCCTGACGTGCGGCCGACTCCGTGGCTGTCTTCTGTGCCAACGCAAGCGGCAGCAAAGCTGTGCGGACGCGGGGAAGGCGGCGACGGGCGCTGCAGGGGCAGGGGGAGGGCAGGGGTCGGATGCCGGCGATCTGCCGGTTGACGGATCTCGGCCTGACCCCGTCCCTGTGCGCCTGACGTGCGGCTCTACCCCACGGCCGTATGATGCACCTCGACTTTAGTCCCGACCGGGCCCTGCCCGCTGTTGGAGGAACCCCCGCTCCCATGTGCCATTATGACAAGGCCTCTCCAGAACCAACACCAAAGGCGCTGAATACCCAACTCTCGGCCAGTGAGGTTACACCACATCAACAAAACCAAAACACTACAAGGACAACAAAGGACGTCATAAGGGGAAGAAAATCTGGAAGGTCCTGCATTTTAGTACCTCCTGAATAGGAAACCAAAGTGAAAAGAAAAACTTGCTAGAACTGGGAGAGGCCACAGTACAAGCCTGGAAAAAATACCTAATATGGATGTGGACACTGGGGAAAATCCAAATTATACCGCTTCGATCTGGAGTCTGCTGCAGCGAACAAGCCACTCTGGCATTGCTATGCCACGAAGAGCCATCTGCGGTGCCAACGCAAGCGGCGGCAAAGCTGTGCGGACGCGGGGAAGGCGGCGACGGCCGCTGCAGGGGCAGGGGGAGGGCAGGGGTCGGATGCCGGCGATCTGCCGGTTGACGGATCTCGGCCTAACCCCGTCCTGTGCGCCTGACGTGCGGCCGACTCCGTGGCTGTCTGCGATGCCAACGCAAGCGGCGGCAAAGCTGTGCGGACGCGGGGAAGGGGGCGACGGGCGCTGCAGGGGCAGGGGGAGGGCAGGGGTCGGATGCCGGCGATCTGCCGGTTGACGGATCTCGGCCTGACCCCGTCCCTGTGCGCCTGACGTGCGGCTCTACCCCACGGCCGTATGATGCACCTCGACTTTAGTCCCGACCGGGCCCTGCCCGCTGTTGGAGGAACCCCCGCTCCCATGTGCCATTATGACAAGGCCTCTCCAGAACCAACACCAAAGGCGCTGAATACCCAACTCTCGGCCAGTGAGTTTACACCACATCAACAAAACCAAAACACTACAAGGACAACAAAGGACGTCATAAGGGGAAGAAAATCTGGAAGGTCCTGCATTTTAGTACCTTCTGAATAGGAAACCAAAGTGAAAAGAAAAACTTGCTAGAACTGGGAGAGGCCACAGTACAAGCCTGGAAAAATACCTAATATGGATGTGGACACTGGGGAAAATCCAAATTATACCGCTTCGATCTGGAGTCTGCTGCAGCTAACAAGCCACTGGCATTGCTATGCCACGAAGAGCCATCTGCGGTGCCAACGCAAGCGGCGGCAAAGCTGTGCGGACGCGGGGAAGGCGGCGACGGGCGCTGCAGGGGCAGGGGGAGGGCAGGGGTCGGATGCCGGCGATCTGCCGGTTGACGGATCTCGGCCTGACCCCGTCTTGTGCGCCTGACGTGCGGCCGACTCCGTGGCTGTCTGCGGTGCCAACGCAAGCGGCGGCAAAGCTGTGCGGACGCGGGGAAGGCGGCGACGGGCGCTGCAGGGGCAGGGGGAGGGCAGGGGTCGGATGCCGGCGATCTGCCGGTTGACGGATCTCGGCCTGACCCCGTCCTGTGCGCCTGACGTGCGGCTCTACCCCACGGCCGTATGACCCACCTCGACTTTAGTCCTGACCGGGCCCTGCCCGCTGTTGGAGGAACCCCCGCTCCCATGTGCCATTATAACAAGGCCTCTCCAGAACCAACACCAAAGGCGCTGCTATGCCACGAAGAGCCAGATTAGGTTTTCGACATGACCTGACCATCACAACATCAGTTCCAGGCAGCATGCCTAAATTTGGTCATTTGGTGGCGGGCACGAGGACCATGCCTCTCACCCAGCAGGCATACAGCAGGGCTGTGTTTAAGTTCAATATTTTTTCGCACACTTCCCGATTATTCTTTTTGGATCCACTTGTTAGCAGTGTGAACTAAAGACATGTCTTTAGTCAGTCATGCGTACTCCTTTCTGACTGCTACACTGGTGACCCGACTTGATCCAGTGTAGCACTAGTGACGTCGACGTGATCCAGTGTAGCACTAGTGACCCCGATGTGATCCAGTTTAGCACTGGTGACCCCGACGTGATCCAGTGTAGCAC
The DNA here is from genome assembly GCF_051943395.1 of Hippocampus bargibanti. Classification (NCBI taxonomy): domain Eukaryota; kingdom Metazoa; phylum Chordata; class Actinopteri; order Syngnathiformes; family Syngnathidae; genus Hippocampus; species Hippocampus bargibanti. The sequence goes on from NC_142748.1 coordinate 10,022,159, forward strand.
TGGTGACCCCGACGTGATCCTGTGTAGCACTGGTGACACCGACGTGATCCAGTGTAGCAGTCATAAAGGAGCACACACAACTGACTGTAGACACATCTGTATTTCACACTGCTAACAAGTGGATTTGAACAATCAACAGCTCAAACTGAATGTGCAAAAAAACTAACAGCAACGAAACCACACAAGTTCCGGATGCCATACTTTTTTATTATTATTGTGCTGAATAAAATGCAGTGACTATCTAAAACGTTTTTGCAAGCATGTAAAAAGTGAAGCGTAATCCAGGACAAGAAGTGGATAGGAAAAACAACAAACCAAAAAAAGTGAGCACTCCTCAGCCCTGCCCCACCAACGGCACAGATCCAGTTGACAGAGTCTGAAGGAAGTCGAAGAGGTCATCATGGCAGCCCTCTCAGCATCTCCCCTGGACCCCACTTGTGTACATTACCGTCTTTACAAATGTTCAACAAGCGGCAGCAAAGCTGTGCGGACGCGGGGAAGGCGGCGACGGGCGCTGCAGGGGCAGGGGGAGGGCAGGGGTCGGATGCCGGCGATCTGCCGGTTGACGGATCTCGGCCTGACCCCGTCCCTGTGCGCCTGACGTGCGGCTCTACCCCACGGCCGTATGATGCACCTCGACTTTAGTCCCGACCGGGCCCTGCCCGCTGTTGGAGGAACCCCCGCTCCCATGTGCCATTATGACAAGGCCTCTCCAGAACCAACACCAAAGGCGCTGAATACCCAACTCTCGGCCAGTGAGTTTACACCACATCAACAAAACCAAAACACTACAAGGACAACAAAGGACGTCATAAGGGGAAGAAAATCTGGAAGGTCCTGCATTTTAGTACCTCCTGAATAGGAAACCAAAGTGAAAAGAAAAACTTGCTAGAACTGGGAGAGGCCACAGTACAAGCCTGGAAAAATACCTAATATGGATGTGGACACTGGGGAAAATCCAAATTATACCGCTTCGATCTGGAGTCTGCTGCAGCTAACAAGCCACTCTGGCATTGCTATGCCACGAAGAGCCATCTGCGGTGCCAACGCAAGCGGCGGCAAAGCTGTGCGGACGCGGGGAAGGCGGCGACGGGCGCTGCAGGGGCAGGGGGAGGGCAGGGGTCGGATGCCGGCGATCTGCCGGTTGACGGATCTCTGCCTGACCCCGTCTTGTGCGCCTGACGTGCGGCCGACTCCGTGGCTGTCTGCGGTGCCAACGCAAGCGGCGGCAAAGCTGTGCGGACGCGGGGAAGGCGGCGACGGGCGCTGCAGGGGCAGGGGGAGGGCAGGGGTCGGATGCCGGCGATCTGCCGGTTGACGGATCTCGGCCTGACCCCGTCCCTGTGCGCCTGACGTGCGGCTCTACCCCGCGGCCGTATGACCCACCTCGACTTTAGTCCCGACCGGGCCCTGCCCGCTGTTGGAGGAACCCCCGCTCCCATGTGCCATTATGACAAGGCCTCTCCAGAACCAACACCAAAGGCGCTGCTATGCCACGAAGAGCCATCTGCGGTGCCAACGCAAGCGGCGGCAAAGCTGTGCGGACGCGGGGAAGGCGGCGACGGGCGCTGCAGGGGCAGGGGGAGGGCAGGGGTCGGATGCCGGCGATCTGCCGGTTGACGGATCTCGGCCTAACCCCGTCCTGTGCGCCTGACGTGCGGCCGACTCCGTGGCTGTCTGCGGTGCCAACGCAAGCGGCAGCAAAGCTGTGCGGACGCGGGGAAGGCGGCGACGGGCGCTGCAGGGGCAGGGGGAGGGCAGGGGTCGGATGCCGGCGATCTGCCGGTTGACGGATCTCGGCCTGACCCCGTCCCTGTGCGCCTGACGTGCGGCTCTACCCCACGGCCGTATGATGCACCTCGACTTTAGTCCCGACCGGGCCCTGCCCGCTGTTGGAGGAACCCCCGCTCCCATGTGCCATTATGACAAGCCCTCTCCAGAACCAACACCAAAGGCGCTGAATACCCAACTCTCGGCCAGTGAGTTTACACCACATCAACAAAACCAAAACACTACAAGGACAACAAAGGACGTCATAAGGGGAAGAAAATCTGGAAGGTCCTGCATTTTAGTACCTTCTGAATAGGAAACCAAAGTGAAAAGAAAAACTTGCTAGAACTGGGAGAGGCCACAGTACAAGCCTGGAAAAATACCTAATATGGATGTGGACACTGGGGAAAATCCAAATTATACCGCTTCGATCTGGAGTCTGCTGCAGCTAACAAGCCACTCTGGCATTGCTATGCCACGAAGAGCCATCTGCGGTGCCAACGCAAGCGGCGGCAAAGCTGTGCGGACGCGGGGAAGGCGGCGACGGGCGCTGCAGGGGCAGGGGGAGGGCAGGGGTCGGATGCCGGCGATCTGCCGGTTGACGGATCTCGGCCTGACCCCGTCCTGTGCGCCTGACGTGCGGCCGACTCCGTGGCTGTCTGCGGCGCCAACGCAAGCGGCGGCAAAGCTTTTCGGACGCGGGGAAGGCGGCGACGGGCGCTGCAGGGGCAGGGGGAGGGCAGGGGTCGGATGCCGGCGATCTGCCGGTTGACGGATCTCGGCCTGACCCCGTCCCTGTGCGCCTGACGTGCGGCTCTACCCCGCGGCCGTATGACCCACCTCGACTTTAGTCCCGACCGGGCCCTGCCCGCTGTTGGAGGAACCCCCGCTCCCATGTGCCATTATGACAAGGCCTCTCCAGAACCAACACCAAAGGCGCTGCTATGCCACGAAGAGCCATCTGCTGTGCCAACGCAAGCGGCGGCAAAGCTGTGCGGACGCGGGGAAGGCGGCGACGGGCGCTGCAGAGGCAGGGGGAGGGCAGGGGTCGGATGCCGGCGATCTGCCGGTTGACGGATCTCGGCCTAACCCCGTCCTGTGCGCCTGACGTGCGGCCGACTCCGTGGCTGTCTGCGGTGCCAACGCAAGCGCCGGCAAAGCTGTGCGGACGCGGGGAAGGCGGCGACGGGCGCTGCAGGGGCAGGGGGAGGGCAGGGGTCGGATGCCGGCGATCTGCCGGTTGACGGATCTCGGCCTAACCCCGTCCTGTGCGCCTGACGTGCGGCCGACTCCGTGGCTGTCTGCGGTGCCAACGCAAGCGGCGGCAAAGCTGTGCGGACGCGGGGAAGGCGGCGACGGGCGCTGCAGGGGCAGGGGGAGGGCAGGGGTCGGATGCCGGCGATCTGCCGGTTGACGGATCTCGGCCTGACCCCGTCCCTGTGCGCCTGACGTGCGGCTCTACCCCGCGGCCGTATGACCCACCTCGACTTTAGTCCCGACCGGGCCCTGCCCGCTGTTGGAGGAACCCCCGCTCCCATGTGCCATTATGACAAGGCCTCTCCAGAACCAACACCAAAGGCGCTGAATACCCAACTCTCGGCCAGTGAGGTTACACCACATCAACAAAACCAAAACACTACAAGGACAACAAAGGACGTCATAAGGGGAAGAAAATCTGGAAGGTCCTGCATTTTAGTACCTCCTGAATAGGAAACCAAAGTGAAAAGAAAAACTTGCTAGAACTGGGAGAGGCCACAGTACAAGCCTGGAAAAATACCTAATATGGATGTGGACACTGGGGAAAATCCAAATTATACCGCTTCGATCTGGAGTCTGCTGCAGCTAACAAGCCACTCTGGCATTGCTATGCCACGAAGAGCCATCTGCGGTGCCAACGCAAGCGGCGGCAAAGCTGTGCGGACGCGGGGAAGGCGGCGACGGGCGCTGCAGGGGCAGGGGGAGGGCAGGGGTCGGATGCCGGCGATCTGCCGGTTGACGGATCTCGGCCTGACCCCGTCTTGTGCGCCTGACGTGCGGCCGACTCCGTGGCTGTCTGCGGTGCCAACGCAAGCGGCGGCAAAGCTGTGCGGACGCGGGGAAGGCGGCGACGGGCGCTGCAGGGACAGGGGGAGGGCAGGGGTCGGATGCCGGCGATCTGCCGGTTGACGGATCTCGGCCTGACCCCGTCCCTGTGCGCCTGACGTGCGGCTCTACCCCACGGCCGTATGACCCACCTCGACTTTAGTCCCGACCGGGCCCTGCCCGCTGTTGGAGGAACCCCCGCTCCCATGTGCCATTATAACAAGGCCTCTCCAGAACCAACACCAAAGGCGCTGCTATGCCACGAAGAGCCAGATTAGGTTTTCGACAACCCCCCATAAGAGCCTACATGGATGACCTGACCATCACAACATCAGTTCCAGGCAGCATGCCTAAATTTGGTCATTTGGTGGCGGGCACGAGGACCATGCCTCTCACCCAGCAGGCATACAGCAGGGCTGTGTTTAAGTTCAATATTTTTTCGCACACTTCCCGATTATTCTTTTTGGATCCACTTGTTAGCAGTGTGAACTAAAGACATGTCTTTAGTCAGTCATGCGTACTCCTTTCTGACTGCTACACTGGTGACCCGACTTGATCCAGTGTAGCACTAGTGACGTCGACGTGATCCAGTGTAGCACTAGTGACCCCGATGTGATCCAGTTTAGCACTGGTGACCCCGACGTGATCCAGTGTAGCACTGGTGACCCCGACGTGATCCTGTGTAGCACTGGTGACACCGACGTGATCCAGTGTAGCAGTCATAAAGGAGCACACACAACTGACTGTAGACACATCTGTATTTCACACTGCTAACAAGTGGATTTGAACAATCAACAGCTCAAACTGAATGTGCAAAAAAACTAACAGCAACGAAACCACACAAGTTCCGGATGCCATACTTTTTTATTATTATTGTGCTGAATAAAATGCAGTGACTATCTAAAACGTTTTTGCAAGCATGTAAAAAGTGAAGCGTAATCCAGGACAAGAAGTGGATAGGAAAAACAACAAACCAAAAAAAGTGAGCACTCCTCAGCCCTGCCCCACCAACGGCACAGATCCAGTTGACAGAGTCTGAAGGAAGTCGAAGAGGTCATCATGGCAGCCCTCTCAGCATCTCCCCTGGACCCCACTTGTGTACATTACCGTCTTTACAAATGTTCAACAAGCGGCAGCAAAGCTGTGCGGACGCGGGGAAGGCGGCGACGGGCGCTGCAGGGGCAGGGGGAGGGCAGGGGTCGGATGCCGGCGATCTGCCGGTTGACGGATCTCGGCCTGACCCCGTCCCTGTGCGCCTGACGTGCGGCTCTACCCCACGGCCGTATGATGCACCTCGACTTTAGTCCCGACCGGGCCCTGCCCGCTGTTGGAGGAACCCCCGCTCCCATGTGCCATTATGACAAGGCCTCTCCAGAACCAACACCAAAGGCGCTGAATACCCAACTCTCGGCCAGTGAGTTTACACCACATCAACAAAACCAAAACACTACAAGGA